>NW_026125295.1:9687500-10887500 GCF_943737965.1 Phodopus roborovskii | reverse complement strand
TTAAAAGTGCAAAGCTGAGAGTCAGTAGCTTTGTTACATTAAAATTAATTTCTGAAGTATAGCCTTATCTTCAAAAAGGTCTGAGATGGCTTTCTGTAAGAATGTGTTTGTAGAATGCAGGTGTAGGGGCAGAGGCAGGTACATCTCTGGGAGTTTAAAGCCAGCTTAGTGAACCCATCAAGCTCCAGGTCATCCAGGGCTACCTAGAGAGACCTTGTCTCAACAAAACAAAACAAGCCAGGCAGTGGTAGCACATGCCTTTAATCCCAGCACTCGGGAGGCAGAGGCAGGCAGATCTCTATGAGTTTGAGGCTAGCCTGGTCTATAAAAGGTGAGTTCCAGGACAGCCAGGGCAACACAGAGAAGAAGCCCAGAAGTATGGTGGTGCAATGCCTATAATTCCAGCCTTCTTGAGTCAGGAAGGATTCTGAGTCAAGGATAATCTGGGCCACTTAGACCCTGTCCCAAAAAACAAACCAACAAACAAAAGAGAATTTGGTGTTTAGAAAGGATGTTAAGTTGCAAGGGATTGAAAAAGGATGGCCAGACCTGACTTACTCCTTGGAGCAATTTTCCCTAAAGAACAACTTAAGGATGTTAAGTTGCAAGGGATTGAAAAAGGATGGCCAGACCTGACTTACTCCTTGGAGCAATTTTCCCTAAAGAACAGCTTGATGAATATCATTTGGTTTTGGTTTTAACTTTTATCTGCTTTTATGAGGCCTAGCACTGAGCCAGTTCAGTGAGTTTGTTCTTGTTTGGAATGTCCTGAAATGATCCAGCCCCAGGTCATTTTTGGAACAAGGTCCATTCAGCCTACAGACTGGATGGAATTCTCTCTGTGTGCTCTGGCCTCTTGCCTCCCACGGTTCACATCCAGATAAGTCAACTACATAACCAGTGGCTATAAACTGGGGGCGGGGGTTAGGGACTATTGATGTATTTTAGGGGGAAAAAAATCAGGATTGCAAATTACCTGATAGATCATGCACTGTTGTTCAACAAGTATACTTTTTTCTGCTGTGCCTTTTATATTTGAGCTTGTGACCTTGTGACTCTGTCCAGTGTGGTAATTACAGCAGAAGATAACGTGTTTAAGAGAACCAGTAATCAGATGAAGGGATGAATCAGAAATTAAGAGCATGCTACTCCCTCTTTTTTTTTTTTTTTTTTTTTTTTTGAGATTCTTTTTTGTTGTATTTTGCTTAAGGTATTCCCCCTCCCCCAAATAAGTTGAGAAGAGACCTCAAAAACAGGGTGACTGAGCACAAGAGGGACTGGGGAGGGAAATGACTGCAACTTGCTCCCAGGGACTGCAGAAGAGGGTTGAAATCCATCAGTCTCCTGTGCTGGTCATCCTCACCCTCGCCTTCATCCTCCTCTCCTTCCTCCCCTTCGTCGCCATCTTCATCCTCTTCACCTTCATCTTCACCAATATCTTCCATGCCTTCCTCTTCTTCATCTTCACCATCTTCTGCCTCTCCTTCTCTATCATCCATATCAGGAACCAAATAGTACTGCAAGGGGTTTGGCCAAACGTCGTCTCTGATGAGCCCTCCACACTCATCTGCGCCTGCATCAGAATGCTCAGGAAACCAGGTGAAGAAGCTCTCTGGCTCTTCACACTGCCTCTTCCTGCGGGCCTCGTTCTGCGTTTGACTTACGTGTTCTGTCAAATCCTTTCCAGATTTCCATTTGATTTCAGTAGACTTTGACGATGGGTCACCACTCTCGTTCAGATGGAATTCTTTGGAGAGAGCTTTTATTTTCAAAGTAAGGATTTTCATCAAAATAAAAGCCTATTTTGTAACCTGGTTTAATGTCTTCAAATTCTGTCACTCCAACTCTGGGGTCTTCCTCCCAATCAGTGCAGACACTTGTGGATGGTTGACAAATGTTGTTACCCCAAAATGTGGGATCTTGGTGATCAGTTCTGACCTCTTCTGAAAAACTGGCTGGTGGAGTTTGTTATAATTTTATTCTACTTTCAAAATTCCCTCACTGGCTTGCTCGCTAAGTCTGTCTGATTCATTTTGTACTTCGTCAGTGTGTTTCTTGCTGGTCTTTTTCTCCCTTTGGCCGGCCCAGAGAGGCGGACATGTCCTCCAGCTTCCAGGCAGGAACCGATTTGGGTTCCGTGGACCGAGGCAGGAGCGCAGATTGCCTTTTCAGGGCCATGGCATTGGGAAATGGTGAGAAGCCAGTGGCCAGAGCCTCGGTGCTCAGGGAAGGAAGAAAGTTGCAAGAACTCTGACTACTCTTTTAGATGCCCTGAATTCAATTCCCAGCACCCACATCGCGAAGCTTACAACTACCCATAACTGTCTCCAGGGGACAGATATCTTCTCCAGGACTCCTCAAAACACCTGCACTCTATGCACATACCTATACACACACTGGCACATACACATGTGTATGTGAACACACATGCATACATGCACATATATATACATGTAATTTTTAAAAATGTGATCTTCAAAAAAAAAAAAAAAAGCAAAAGAAGAAGATGTCTGATGTTTGAGGCCTAGAGGAAATCATTAATAAGAACCTAAGACTAACCATAGGTTAGCTCTTTCATTAATCACCAGTAGTCCCAAAAGTCCTAAACTGTTTTGATGTTTTAAAGGCTATCTTCTGCCAGGTCTGGTGGCTCAAAGTCCAGCCATGTATAAGTAGATCAAGTTCAGGGTCAGCTTGAGTTGGTCACAAGAAAACAAGGAGAGAAGAAAAGTAGGGAGACAGGAGACCCAGAAGCCTCTAACACCTAAGCAGGAGGGTAAGGGTCACTTCGGGTGTGTCTGACACACCATCCAAGTGTGTCTGACAACTGATGAGTTCTCTGAGCCATGTCGTGGTTCCTCCTGCCTGACGCTGTGGTTTTCAGAGACTTTCATGACCCACACTTTGAGGTGTGACTGAACAAATCTTCCTAACGTTTCATGGAATGTGTCGATGACTTGAATGACTTGAAGTTGTCCTGTGGCATTATAGCCTGTCATTGCGAATTATGCATAGTGGTCAGAAACTGAGCTGTTGATTTGTTGTTTAACCTGCAATCGCCATGTTGCTGGTCCTTTTATTGAATAGCTTTTTAACTCCGTTACCCTCTTTGAGCTCTCTCTTCCACCCGATGTGGTTTGATTCCATATGGAGGAGTCACGGTGATGTCTTGGCTGTGCCGTGTGTCCGTTTGTTGCAGACTCATCATAGGACATCGTTCAGTCACCATGGTGTGTGTCCTGTGTCTTTGGCTATAAATACTACAGGGTCTGGAGGATTGCACACAAACCTGTCACCGCTGTGGGAGATGGATTAAATCACAAGCCCTTTCACAGCTGGCCACTAGCACTGCTTTTGGGAGATGGTTCTGTAACTTTGTAAGGCAAATAATTTTCATCATTGAATATCATCTCCTTTGCTAAGAGTTCAGGAATGAAGACAGGAATGAATAGATGCCCCCGATAGTCTGGGTCAGCTAGTTGTCTCACTAAGTTGGATTGAGTAGGGATCTTATGGAACTTTATCTTATTATCCTCTGTCATTGCTCTTAGATTATACTGGACTATAGGGACACCATTCTTTAGCGCGTCACTCACACTGGCAGTGAAAGTTTCCATTGTAAACATGGTAATATTGGTTGACTCCCAAACCTTCCTAAATGCTTTATGAGTACTTAAAACTATTTCGGGCTTCAAAATCATTCCATTTCTATCCCTAAGCAGTTTGCCCAAGCAGACCCAGCAGGCAAACAGAGAAACCCAGTCCCAGATCTACACTATTCACCCTACCACATAGCTGTGAAGACATTCTGGTCCCAACAAGTAAAGCCCAAACTCCGTGGCCAGCCCTTGCACCCCCAGACAACTAACTGATGGCTTAACCCCAGTGTCTTCAGAGCATTTTGAACTTGCTTAGCAGCCTCAGCTTACTGACCCTGATAGGGTCTCGTAGCTAAGATCACACTGAATCGTTCATTCCTCGGTGCAGGGGAAAGTCACTGATACGGTATGAGTATCCTTTGTAATGCTGCTCCCCTGGACTCTCCTAGTGCAATCACCCCATCCTCTGAACAAGCCATCGGTTAACAAAGTGTGTTTTGCAAGCCCAGTCCTAGAAGCAAATCACTCATTTACCTGGTATTCCACCAAGAAACGTGGACGCGAGGCATGCAGGCGGGAAACATTAGCGGGTGAACCCAAGGAGTGAAGAGGTTGCTCCACCATGTGGCGTCTTCTAAGAGAGAGCGGCGTCCATCCGCATCACCCTCTCATGTACTGGCTTTGGACTCTGACTCCCACACAAGCTGTGACTGATTACCCACGCTGATTCACTTTTAATGCTCCGTGCCTGTCTCCCTTGACATTCTGGGATTCCTCTAGGGCACCGGGCCTGAGGGTGCCCAGGTTTAGCCTTGTCCCTGGTTGGACGCTGCTTAGTGCATCATGATTGGATGGAGAAAGTGAGCCGAGCCCCTGAGGAAACCACACCAAGCATGAAGGCAACTAGTTCTGACGAATCTGATAGTGTTTAAGTGTGTGTGTGTGTGTGTGTGTGTGTGTGTGTGTGTGTGTGTGTGTGTCTTAGAAACTATTTGACAAATATGGGAGGAATTGGTTCCTCAGCATTTTAATCCTTGTTATAGAGTATTGGAATGAAGCAGGACAGTGGAGGAAGGATTAACTAACAAGGGATAGTTGTGAGGTATCCTGTGATATGTGAATGATGAACGATGATTAGAAACACTGGAAATTCCCACCTGAGAGGCACAGGCAAGGAGGGATGAGCGAAAATGTCCTAATAAGGAGAATTAGGAAGGCAGGGAGCTAGAGAGCTGTGACTCAGGAGCTGAACTGGGGCTTCAGAAACTTCCCCGGGGCCCCACACCTACTTCCAACAAGGCTGACTTGTGATTTTGAGATCTGGACAGCCCAGATCTCAGAATCACACCAGTATTGGGAGTGTTTTCTAGGGTCACAGACCTTCCGAACTTTCCACCAATGACATATAAAACTCTTGCAGAGATGAAAGAAATGCAGAAAGATTTCTTTCTTCTCCCCCAAATTGCAGAGCTTTCATCAGGGATCTGGTATGCTGGGCCCAACAGAGTGGGTGAGAAAGGCTGAGGTTTCATTTCCAAGAGTTGGTTTGTGTTTTTTTTTTTTTTTTTTTTCTAATTTCAAGGTATGATAAATGGTTGAGTGGGTACAAGGAAAAGCCATGTAAACAAAATGTTCTCAAATTCCAAGTATCTGTGATCAAATGAGCTTCTGGTGTATTTTATGCGAACAGCACTCTTCCCGTGATCCCTCACTTACCACGGTGAAGTAATGGCCTCTAGAGCATTGACGTGGGCATAGGGAGCCCCAGGTGTAATCTTTACCTCCTCGTTCCCTCTCTGTCCTTCCTGCTGTCTTACATATATATCATTCAGAATGAGGGGGCAGATGCACATGACGGCCCTGTGAATGGAGGCTCCTTGCTTATGACCCTGGAGGGCAGCCTGTGAATTGAACTCCCTCCTTCGGCTGCAAGTGTGGGCAGGAAATGGCCATGCTGAACATGTCTTTAACTCAGAATTCCCTTTGGAAAACTGAGCTTAGTAGGGTCCAACGATCTGGGTCACTGAAGGATAGTGTATTATTGGTTGCCTAGCTTGGTAGGCTCACTAGAATCTAATGATCTGGGTCACTGAAAGATAACATATTATCTTTCTCGCTGCTAAAACTCCTGACAAGACAATTTGAGTGAATAAAGTTTTGCCATGACTCACAGTCCCAGAGGGTCAGGCCATGGCTGCTTGGCCATAGGTATTTGGGCAGACCATCACAGCAGCAGGGGGATGTGGTTGAGGGCTTCTTCACTCCATGGTGGACAAGAAGCATGTGGAGACAGGAAGGGGCCAGGGACAAGATGTTCCCACTTCCTCCAGCTAGATCCTACTTCCTAAAGTTGCTAAAAAAAAAAAAAAAAAAAAAACTTCCAAAATAGTATCCTTCAGGGACCAAATCACATGTACCTTTAGGAACATTTCATATTCAAATTGTAACAAAGACACAATGGCCAGCCAGTACAATGCAGAGTCAGATCATAATGAATACATGTGAAAAATCTGGGTTGTGTAGAACCAAACCAGAGAGTATGTCCAGAGTGGACATACTATGCTCTGTGGAGAAGCCACTGAGTGCTCACTAGTTAGATGGGAGTAGTCAGCTCTTCACCTGGAAAAATAAATAAACAACTAAAAGGGAATCCCAAAGTGTTAAAAATCAAAAACCAACTTCCGGGGGCAGGAGCGATGGCTCAGTAGTTAAGAGCCCTGGTTGTTCTTTAGAGGGCCCAGGTTCAATTCCTAGTACCCACAGGGCAACTCTCAGTTGCCTCTAACTTCAGGTCCAGAGGGAATCTGATGCAGTTTCTGGCTTCTGCTGGCATACACATAATGCACAGGCATACATACAGACAAAACACTCTTACTCATAAAGAGAAATCATTTTTTTAAGAAAGTGCTTCCAATACAGATTAACAGATTTTATATAGGGCTCACCGGGTCTGGGAATGTTGTTTTTTAAAAATTGACAAATTGCTATTAGCTCCCTGGGGGTAAGGACTCTGAATATTCCCGTTAATTAACTAATTAATTATCTTTAGAGCAAGGTCTGGATGAATAGTCTTGGTTGGCCTGAACTTGCTATATAGACCAGGCTGGTCTTGAACTCACAGAGATCAGCCTGCCTCTGCCTCCCCAGTGCTGGGATTATAGACATATGCTGCCATGTCTGACTTCTCAGTACGTGATTTGCACCAAGTGTGCTCTTTGGAATATATCACAAACCCAAAAAATGGTTGTTGAATAAATATCTGATTTCTAAGATTCTAAAGAGCCTGAATTTCTAAACGACAGCACGTGTTTTTCTTCAGCTGCTGTTTATGACAGAATAGATGGTAACTGCCAAAATTACTTTGGGTCGTGGCCTGCTTGCAAACAGGAGCTACCTGAAAGTGAGGTTTCCGTGCACTCGGCCTTGGTTTTCTGAATCTCATTTAAAGAGATGTGAAATGTTTACACGTACACATTGAGAGGTACACCCCACAAAAACATTAAACTGCATTCTAGATATATTTGTGACTTTTAATGAACACATATTTTTATGTATTAAGTATGTTTGAACTCATTTTTTTAATCTATTAAGGTATAACGTTTCAACTCCTTTTTTTTTTTTTTTTATGTATTAAGCTATACCATAAAATGCCATCACATCTGGAGTACAGACTAATAGATAATGACATCTGTACAACACAGGCCATCCCCATCATAGTTAAGGACTTCAGCAGTTTCTGCATCCTTCCAAGTCTCCTGGGCCTCCTGGTACCCTCCATCTCCACTACTCCAGCTCTACAACTGTTGATCTAGCTGCCTTGTATCTAACAATTACAATGATACTAATTGGCAGGCACAACACCTTTAATCCCAGCACCCCGGAGGCAGAGGCAGCCAGGGCTACACAGAGACACCCTGTCTTGGAAAAACAAAAAGTAAAACAAAACAAACATACAAAAGATACATTGTTAAAATGACAATTACTTTCAATTAATGGTTTGGCTAAGAGATGAAAATCAGAAGTAAGAATGAAGGAATTGATAGCATCACAACCTGATTGCCCTTGATGTTGAATTAGCTTGACTTGGTTACCCAGGGCTGGAGGCTGCGAAGGATGGACCAAGCCTAGAGAGAAGATACCCTGCAGGGCTTTTATAGTCAGTCTGGAAGACATGTTTACAATTACAGAAACAACACAAGGGTTATAACACAGCTCAGACATAAAACCGACCACCACAATTCTGAATGTGGATCTCATCCTGGTCTGACGTCACAAAGAGTTCCTTGGACTTTTCAGTCTGTCTTAGGAGGTTCAAATGTCACAAAGTGTTTGAGAAAACATATTTCTGCCTCAGAAAACAGAAACATTCTCTCTCTCTCTCTCTCTCTCTCTCTCTCTCTCTCTCTCTCTCTCTCTGTGTGTGTGTGTGTGTGTGTGTGTGTGTGTGTGTGTGTGTCCGTGTTCCTGTTTACACCAGGGAAGATTTATTGGCCCACACTGAAGTAAGGGAGTGGTCATACATTTGTGAGCAATTAAATGCAAGAAACAACAGTACCATGGGGAATGGACCTATATATAGACTTATTTGAGGGCTTGAAGTTTTACATGTCCTGGGGGCACCTGGTGCCAGCTGGGTCCTGAGCAGTAGCTGAACAAGATGACGAGTTCTGCTGTCCGGTGGGTGCCTGCCTGCTGGTAGTGGGCAGATGGCAGAGTGCCCTCAGGCCAGAGACTGCAGCCAGAGGGACAGAGAGAGCCCAGGACAGCTGGGTGAGGCAGGAGGAGCGCTGTGTGTTGGCCAGAGAAAGCTGCTGTATGTTAATGGGGCTCTATTAGTTACTTTTCTCATTGTGTTGACCAAATACCCAACGTGCAGTATCTTGAAGAGTTTCTCTGAGACTACAGTTGGAAGAGAGATATGTAACCCACGGTAGAGAAGGCATGACAACAAAAGCATAAATTAGCTGGCTACATTGATCCTCCTGCCTCAGCTTGCTAAGGAGCTGAAATGATGAGCCTGCACCACTAGGCTAGGCTAGTGTGTTTTACCTCTGATTTTAGTGAATGTCCTGTCACCTGTGTACAAGTGTATGCTCTTGGCCTGTAAAGCATCTGTGGCAAGAAGCAGCTGCTGCAGCTCTTTGCATACAAGTGTGTCTGCAGACAGATGACATCTATGGAGTGCTCCCCCACTCCACCCTGCTGCCTCCACAGTCACAATCACAAAGAAAACGAGACAAGACAATGTCTCTGATCGTCATTAGTGCTGCACGTATAGGGATCTTGGAAATACCACCCAGGAGATCAGCTGTGTGGCATCTTGTTTTGTTTTAATTAAAGTTCACAGCCCAAACAAGAGGTGGTGTTTTTACCTAGACAGCAGGTCCAGGATCTTTGCTATTGGGAAAGTCAGCCTGTCACTTCATACTGTCCCCTTCCCAGGCCTTATGTCGTTCTTGCTTCCTCCAGAAGCGTCGGAGATTTCTCTGCCCCACGGAAGTGGCATTACAGTGCGCATCAGGCTGGCGAGCCCAGCCCTGCCTGTGAAACCCTGCCACATCATCGTGTCTAGACAGCATATCACCGAGTTGCTTGTCAAACCCGGAGAAAGAAAGTCTTTCACCTTCAGCTGCATCAATCCTGAGAAGCACTTTGTCTTGGAGATTGAGAAGAATATCGGTGAGTTGGCCCTCGTGAGCTGCCGCCCAGGTCCCTACCCCTGCTGCTCTGTCACAGGTTGCGCCAGGCTCTGGTGCTGGAGAGAGGTCCACTCTAAAGTTTCAGCTGTCCAACCTGACTCTTACTACATGGCCATTCAGGCTCATGTGCTTCCTGCGGGCTCATGGTTAATCTCCAAGAGAACCCAGACAGACCAGAGAGGAGCTGGTCTAAGCCAGCACCGCTCATGAGGAGCAGAGTAGGACAGGAGCAAGAGACCCTGGCTGTAGTGTTTTCTTCTTCCTGTTTTTTTGTTTGTTTGTTTGTTTTGTTTTTTGAGAAAGGGTATCTCTCTACATATCCTTAGCTGTCCTGAAGTTCACTCTGTAGACCAGGCTAGCCTGGAAGTCCCAGAGATCCACCTGCCTTTGCCTCCCAAATGTTGGGAGTAAAGGTGTACGTCATGACACCAACTTTGGTATTTGTTCTTAACCTCTTAGCCACACAGTCTCTTCACGGCGCACAGGAGAGACCCACAAGCCTCAGGTCGGTAGGTCTCTGAGGCTCTGATCCATGGACTTGGAAGGTGTAAAAAAGAAAGGGGCTCACCATGGACATTTTTGCTGCTATAATACAACACCTGAAGCTGGGTATTTATAAAGATGAGAAGTGCATTTTTTCTCACAAATTTAGAGACTGGCAAGTCCAAGGCAAAGGCACAAGAGGTGGTATCCCTTCCACTTTAGCCTTTTCGTAAAGGCCCTATTGCCATCCACCTCGTGACTTAATTACCTCCTACTGGTGCCATCTCTTAATGTTGGCACTCGGGGAACTGGGTTTTTACCTGTGGATCCCAGAGAGTACACAAACACCCAAGCCATAGCAGAATAGAAGACAAAGAATTAGAATGTTACAGAGCTAAGTACAGCACCCTGGGCCTTCCTTTCTGTTCATCTCTACTGCCCTTTTCATTTGCCATCATTTTAAAAGCATGTGTTACTTTATAACCAAATAATTTAATTTTGAAAAAGGTCTAAAGGAGCCATCTCACAAGTAAAGCATTTGAGTACATTCAGCCCTTTAGTACTAGGATGCCCAAACCATCTGGTGGGTAGTGAAAAATGCATGCTTCTAAAAAATAAAATAATAATTAAAAAAAATTCATGCTTCCAATTTGTCAAGGTGATAAGAAAGTGTCAATTCTAAAATAATAGATATAGGCCAGGGGTGTGCCTGCTCCTTGTTTCCTTTCCCAACAAACATCTGGAAACTTTAGTGGAGTTTGACATCTTAGTTCTCATTCTACAGCAGTTCCATGAAAATTTATGAAGGTAGAGTTCTGCTGGGAAAAATGAGCTATGACTCACTTCTGGGTGGCATGTCCCCCTCTGGAGAGGAAGTGTTTGACTTGCTTGAATTTTTGCACTGGGCAGAATGAAGGAGATTTATAGCCAGGCCTCTTCCATCTCTATGGCTAAGGCTTTTGGTAAAAAGGACAGTCACATTCATGTGCCACTCTCCCAGAGCTGAGGCTAGAGACTGGGCCTCTTGACTGAGTTCTTGATATAGAGTCAACCAGAAACTGTTGAGTAGTCCAGGCTCTGGGTAAGTCTTGGAGCTGTGCCTTGATAGGGACTAGGATCCCACAGTGGAAAGAATTAGCTGCTGCCTTGGCACTGTGGGAAATGACTGGGGAGAGGGGGTGCAAGATGGCTGAGGGGGGGAATGACACTTGGGGCCAACCCTGATGACCTGAGTTTGATCCCTGGAACCCACATGGTGAAGGAGAGAACTAATTCCTGTATGTTGTTCTCCAACTTCTATATGCCCAGAAACACACACACTTGCACATACATGCACACAAACATAAGTGGGAAGCTAAGAGCTGTTCCATGCACATAGTGAAGTTTCTATGAGCTCCTAAGATAGCTGTGATCTTTATCGACACACACTCTAATTTTAGCTACATTAATCATCGTTTTATCTGATCCTATTTTATTGGTTTGGCTGTGCAGTGCCCAGACACCAATGCAGGTTGACCACAGATAGCCCAACTTCAGTGCTGAGTCAGCTGCATCTGCTAGTGGCCATATACAAGTCACTCTACGGCTGCTTTGCAGTAATGAGAGGTTTGACATGGGTGATCTCAGAGGTCTTAGACTGCTCCTGAGTTCTCCTAATTCTACTTGGAGGTTTTTGTTTTGGTTTGGTTTGGTTTTTGGTGGTGGTGGTGTGTTTTTTTTTTTTTGTTTGTTTGTTTGTTTGTTTGGTTTTGTGTGTGTGTGTGTGTGTGTGTGTGTGTGTGTGTGTGTACAGGCATATCCATGTCCATGCACGTGAAAGCTAGAGAGAGTGATGTTCGGTGCCTTCCTCTACTGCACTCCACTGTATTTTTTGACAGGATCTCTCAATGAACCTGGAACTCACCAATTAGCTACGCTGGCTGTCCACTAAGACCCCAAGATCTTCCTGTCTGTGCCTCTCAGCTCTATGACTACAGGCATGCATTGTCCCACCCAGCTTTTGTGTCTGGGTAAGAGGTATATACACATGAATGTGCAGGTACACAGACCCACACATGCACATGCCGAGGCCAGAGCAGTACACTGTGTCTTCCTCCATTGCTCATATTGCCTTGAAGCAGGGACTCTCACTGAGCTTTTAAAAGCTTGGGTCCACTTGTCCCCCTGCCCTCAATGCACTGCCATGCCCAGCTTTACAGAGGGTATTGAGGATTTGAACTCAGGTCATTGCTCACATTACAAGCACTTTCCCCAACCCCATCAACAGCACTTTCAAACACCCAAGTGGAGCACAAGTAGGACCCACACACTTGTTAATAGACCAAAGGCCGTTGCAAATTCACGTATATTATTTTAGTCTTTCATAAATACTCCTCCATAGTGACAATCATGTTGTTTTAGAAGGCTTAGGAAACACAGTGTATCAAAGGATGTAATTAGTTATTAGCTTTAAGATGATGCCTCTGCCGTTCTAAATGAGCCGCCGTGCAGGAAGCTCACTGTGCCTTGGGATCAGCAACTGTGCTGAATATGCCCAGTGTGTTAATGAGAAGTAGAAGGAAAAGGAAGCTTAAAAGGGGGAGCCTGGCAGAGTGCCCTTAAAACCATGAAGTTAATATCCGAATAGAGGAAGTTGTCCCAAGGTGCAGGCTCCCTGTAGCTCTTTAGAAGGCCAGCTGGAGACAACATACCAGGCACTATGCCTGGGAAACAGTTGTTAGGAGTCTTCAGTCCAAAGATGAGTTTGTGTGTCATCTCATTGTGACAAAATACCCTGCAAAAGTGACTTAAGGAAGGAAGGGTTTATTTGGGGTCAGAGTTCCAAGAGAGCCTGTCTGTCATAGTGGAGAAGACTTGCAGGAGCAGGAGGTGGCCGGTGGGATTGTATCTCTAGTCAAGAAGCAGACGGAGGTGGCTGGTCCTGGTTACATTGTATCTCTAGTCAAGAAGCAGATGGAGGTGGCTGGTTACATTGTATCTCTAGTCAAGAAGAGACAGAGGTGGCTGGTCCTGATTACATTGTATCTCTAGTCAAGAAGCAGACAGAGGTAGTGGGTTACATTGTATCTCTAGTTAAGAAGCAGACAGAGGTGGCTGATTACATTGTATCTCTAGTTAAGAAGCAGACAGAGGTGGCTGATTACATTGTATCTCTAGTTAAGAAGCAGAGGTGGCTGATTACATTGTATCTCTAGTCAAGAAGCAGACAGGTGGCTTGTCCTGGTTACATTGTATCTTTAGTCAAGAAGCAGACAGAGGCAGCTGGTTACATTGTATCTCTAGTCAAGAAGCAGACAGAGGTGGCTGGTCCTGGTTACATTGTATCTCTAGTCAAGAAGCAGACAGAGGAGAGGTGGCTGATATCTGTGTATCTCTAGTCAAGAAGCAGAGAAAGGTGGCTGGTCACACTGTATCTCTAGTCAAGAAGCAGAGACAGGTGGCTGGTCACATTTATCTCTAGTTAAGAAGCAGAGAGAGATGAACACCGGTGCTCAGCTCACTTTCTTTTTGTTCAGTCCAGGACTCGGGTGATGGTACTGCCCACATTCGAGGTAGGTCTTCCCACTTTAATCTAGAAAATTTTTCACAGATATGCTCAGAAATTTGTTTTCATGGTGAGTCCAAATCCTATCAAGTAGACAGTCTAGATTACCCACCACAATGAAGTGTCCCAGAAGCAGCCCAGATCAGGAGGAAACTGAGCATGGGTAATTGTTTTTGCTGAAGTCCAGCCTCTCCTGGGTGAAACATGTAGAATGTTCCAGGGTCGAAGAAGTGATGCAATATCAGCTCCAGGTTATGCCACCTGGAGTAGTGGGGCCAGGACATCTCTGATCCACAATATGAGGCACTGGCCAGCAGAAGTCCACCAGTGAGAAATTCATGGTGGTAAAACCACCTGAGCACAATCCTAAAGAGCCTACTTTAGGGGCTGAGAAGGAGCAGCATGTGGTCTTGTATCTGTGATCAAAATTGTTTTTGTGTCTGTGTTACAGACTGCATGTCCGGCCCATGTCCTTTTGGGGAGGTTCATCTTCAGCCATCCACATCAGAGCTGCCCACCCTCAACAGAACTTTCATCTGGGACGTCAGAGCTCATAAGAGCATTGGCCTTGAGCTGCAGTTCTCAACCCCTCGCCTGAGGCAGATTAGCCCAGGTGAACGCTGTGCAGATGGGGTGACTCACTCCATCAGTGGCCGTATTGATGCCACTGAGGTCAAGATTGGGACCTTCTGCAGTAATGGCACAGTGTCCCGGATCAAGATGCAAGAGGGTGTGAAAATGGCCTTACACCTGCCATGGAACGTACCCAGGAACATCTCAGGCTTCAGTATCGCAAACCGTTCATCTATAAAACGTGAGTATGCTCCTCCTATCCCTGATGATGAGATGGGCATATACTGGACGTTCCAGGGTGTTCCAGTCGCGATGTCAGCTATTTATTTATTATTTATTGATTTGGAACAGGGTTTCTCTGTGTAGCTTTGGCTGTTCAGGAACTCAATCTGTAGACCAGGCGGGCTTGGAACTCAATGAGATCTGCCTATTTCTGCCTCCCAAGTGCTGGGATTAAAAGTGTGTATCACCACTGCCTGGCAGCTATTTTTTTTTTAAGATTTACTTATTCATTTTTATGTATATTAGTGCTCTGTCTGTATGTATTTATACCTCTATGCCAGAAGAAGGCATCAGATCCCACTATAGATGGTTGTGGGCCTCCATGTGGTTCCTGGGAATTGAACTCAGGTCCTCTGGAAGAACAGCCAGTGCTCTTAACCTCTGAGCCATCTCTCCAGCCAAGCTATTT
Organism: Phodopus roborovskii; assembly: GCF_943737965.1. Classification (NCBI taxonomy): domain Eukaryota; kingdom Metazoa; phylum Chordata; class Mammalia; order Rodentia; family Cricetidae; genus Phodopus; species Phodopus roborovskii. The sequence goes on along the minus strand of NW_026125295.1, from coordinate 10,872,911 downwards.
ATTTTTTAAGTCTCATCTAGCCCAGGCTGACTACAAGTTCAAGGCTGGCCTTGAACTCCTGATCTTCCCCCCATTTCCCCGGTGCTGGTATTACAAGTGAACCCTGCCATACCCAGCTTCCCTGTCCATTTTGCACATGCTGTTTGTTTCACAGATGACGTGGACTTCATTCTACAGTTGCACTATCATGGAGCACATCTCTGTTTGTCACCTTGACTTCTGTTTTCTCCAAGTGTGCCAGTGTATCACTGGCATGCTCCTCTGCTCACTCATGCTGCTTCATGAGAGTCAAGTAGATCTTGAAGGAGCCAGTGTTCAGCAGCTCAACATTACGAAAATAATAATAATAATAATATAGAAACTTTAGCTAAGTGAACTGTCTTAGACACAAAGGTAAAAAATACCCAAAGGTAATCACTTCTTGTGATTCTGCTGTGGCCTAATGTCTCAATGATACACGCACATGTGCGTGCGTGCGTGCGTGCGTGTGTGTGTGTGTGTGTGTGTGTGTGTGTGTGCGATGTCAGAATTCTACCCAGCTCCACATGTAGATCAGTTGGGAGCTGTAACTAAGCCCTAGGGACTAAGTTAAGTCCAAGGAGATGGCTACACTGAACAAATTGGCTTTTCCCTAACCCAGTCATTTATTAAACATTTGCTCATACACTGCTAATGGGTCTTTGTTCCTAATCCCCACCCTCAGTGTAAATATCATGTGCAGCCCTGCTCTTGAGGACATTTTCCCGGGTAACACTGTTCCCAGCCATGGACAGCGAGGTCAGGTGTCAGCATCTCCTTTCTTTCTGTTTTGGATCTATCTCAACAGGCCTGTGCATCATCGAGTCAGTGTTTGAGGGTGAAGGCTCAGCAACTCTGATGTCTGCGAACTACCCAGGAGGCTTCCCTGAGGATGAGCTCATGACCTGGCAGTTTGTTGTCCCTGAACACCTACGGGCCAGCGTCTCCTTCCTCAACTTCAATGTCTCCAACTGTGAGAGAAAGGAGGAGCGGGTTGAATACTACATCCCGGGATCCACCACCAACCCAGAAGTGTTCAGGTTGGAGGACAAGCAGCCAGGGAACATGGCTGGAAACTTCAACCTCTCCCTGCAAGGCTGCGACCAGGATGCCCAGAGCCCAGGGATCCTTCGGCTCCAGTTTCAGGTCCTGGTCCAACGTCCACAGAATGAAAGCAGTGAGTAATCCACACCCTCCATCCTCCTGTGTTGCCTAGGTGAGGTAGCTGCCTGTTCTGCATGTATAGCAGCCAGGACACATGGACTCTGAACTATCGGAAGTTTGAGGAAATAGGTTGCTAGACATGAAGACAGGGTTACTGGAAGACACCGAGCATACACTTTAGCTTCAGCACAGTAAGAAGCAAGCATGGTCCTGCATACAGGGTTCTAGACCAATCTGCTTTTTTGTTTTTAAGGTGTGTGTGTGTGTCCAGGTTTTGAACCATCAGATGTGGGTGCTGGGAACTGAACTCAGAGGTTCTACAAGAAAAGCAAGTGCTCTTATTGCTGAGCCATCTCTCTAGACCCAGCTCATCTGTTTTCAATGTGGACAGAGACCTCTTGTCTTTACCCTACAGTGGGAGCCATCAGCAGCAATCACAGTGGAGTATTAACTGTATTGTACTTGGCTGAGTAGCCCCTTACCTTGGACTAGCTACATTGTTAACTCCGTGCGAAACATACCAAACATAGTTTTCTAATCATGATCCTAATAAAACCAAAACATTCAGAGGAGTGTGGAACTAGCCTGGAATCTTATACTTTTAACAGCAGTAGAGCAAGCTCAGAGCCGAGAGGGCCTGTTAGAGAGAAGAGCAGAGGAAGTGTGTGTGTATCTGTGTATGTGTGCACATGCATGCGTGTGTGTGTGTATATACATGCGTGTGTCTGTGTGTGTGCACATGCATGTGTGTGTGTGTCTGTCTGTCTGTGTGTGCACATACGTACATGTGTGAGTGTGTGTGTACATCATCCGAATAAGCCCATCCTAACAGGTGACTTGTCACTTTGACCACCTCACATAGTAGCTGCCTATCCATGCCTCACACCTTGTCTCTTTGTGAATTCAGGTAAGACCTACGTGGTGGACCTGAGTCAAGAGCGAACCATGTCACTCACCATAGAGCCACGGCCAGTCAAACATGGCCGCAGGTTTGTTCCTGGGTGCTTCGTGTGTCTAGAGTCTCGGACCTGTAGTAGCAATGTCACCCTGACAGCTGGCTCCAAACACAAGATTTCCTTCCTGTGTGATGACTTGACACGCCTGTGGGTGAATGCAGAGAAAACCATAAGTATGTCTTTACTGAAAACCTTGAGTATATTTTCAGAAGCCCAGAAAAATTTAGTGTCCATGTCCGTGTTCATGGTGTGTGTGTGTGTGTGTGTGTGTGTGTGTGCAGGAGGTCAGAGACCAATTTACAAGAGTAAGTTTTCTCCTTCTGCCATGTAGATTTCAGGGATCAAACTTAGGTTGTCTGGTTTGGTGGTATGTGCCTTTACCTAGTGAGCCATCTTTCCTATCTTTTGTGGGGGCAGGGAGTTTGAGACAGGATTTCTCTGTGTAACAACCCTGGCTGTCCTGGAACTCACAGAACTACTTCTGCCTCCTGAGTGCTGGAATTAAAGGCGTGTGCCACCCCACCGGGCCTCATCTTTCCTCTCTTAGTGGAGCTTAGTAGGTAGGTTGAAAAGAGTATAATCTGAAATGACCACTAAGAGGGGCGGCAAGGGTTGGCAAGCCTTGTTAGGACCCGTGACTGCCGATATTCCATCCCTCAGAAAGTCAGAGCAGGCTGGTGTCCCTACCTGTCTCTGCCCAGCCTGCCAGCCTCTCCCTGGGGAAGTCCTCCTCTTGCCTACTCCCTGCCTCCTCTTCAGTCAAGAACTTAGCCTCCTGGGCATGAAGATGTAATTCAGTTGGTGGAATGCTTGCACAGCATGTGTTAGGCCCTGGCATTAATTCCTAATGCCACATAAGCCAACTGTTCCTTGACTATGCAAGCTCAAGCCCAGCCTGGAAAACAATGAGAGTCTATATTACAAAACAAACAAAATAGACTGGCTCCTTCTGTGGTAACAAGACTCATACTCAATTTTGGAGCTGAAGTCCAGTTGGTACAGTGATATCCTAGCATTCACAAATCCCTCGGTTATCCCCAGAAATGCATGGACGATGCACATACCCCCTAATCTTAGTGCTTGGGAAGTGAAGGCAGGAAGATCAGAAGTTGAAGGTCATCTTTGACTGCATAGAATTCCAAGCCGGCCTAGCTCTATGAGACCCTTTCTTGAAAAAAAAGAATCAGATGTAGCAGCACACACCTTTTATCCCAGCCCTTGGGAAGCAAAGGCAGGCAGATGTGAGTTTGAGGCTAGCCTGGTCTACATAGAGAGTTTCAGGACAGCCAGGGCTACACAAAGAGACCCTATCTCAAAGAATACAAAAGAAAGTTCATTCACCTCCTGCTGAGACACCATGATCTCTGACATAAAGCTGAGGGTCACAGGAGCTAGAGTAGCATGAAACCAACCAATTCTAAAGGATAGCACGCAATGCAAGCTGGCCGGGTGATGTCACTCAGCTCTGACATGACAGAGAAGTGTGGGGACTTGTTGGGGTAGGGACTTGTGTCTTAGCATCCCAGACAAGGGAAGATAGGAACAAGAAGAGAGTGTTTCCGTCCTGACTACTCACAGGAGCTTGGTTGGCTGCAAGGTTAGTAGACAGGGAGAGGAGGAGAGGGGATAGGGAAGCTAGTGAAGAGTCACAAGTAGAGAGGAACGCAGATTCCAGCCTTGGGTCAGCCCGTGTGGCAACGAGGGCACACTCCACGCTCCCCACCTTACACCTGCATGTGGTGTGCATCTCTCTTCCAGGCTGCCTGGACCACTACTACTGCTACAGGAAGTCCTTCCAACTGCAGGTGCACAAAGACATCCTCCAGCTGCCTGTACAGCTGCACGACTTCTCCTGGAAGCTGCTGCTGCCTAAGGACAGGCTCGGCCTTATGCTGGTGCCAAGCCAGAAGCTACAGCAGCACACACGTGAGAGGGCCTGCAACACCAGCTTCGGCTACCTCATGGCCAGCACCACGCCCGGCCAGGACCTATACTTTGGCTCCTTCTGTCCAGGAGGATCTATTGAGAAGATCCAGGTGAAGCAAAACAGCTCTGTGACACTTCGAACATACGCCCCCAGCTTCCAGCAAGAGGTCTCCAGGCAAGGCCTGACAGTGTCCTTCATACCATATTTCAAAGGTAGGTGGTCCCTCGCTCACCCACCGCTACACCCTCTTAGCCATCCTTGTTAGATACCCAGTGCACCTTGCTTTGTGCTGTATTAGTTACTTTCTGTTACATAAGAAAAGCAGCGTGAGGATGGGTTATTTTGGTTCAGTTTATCAGTCCAGTCCATCATAGTGAGGAAAACATAGCAGCGAGAGCCTGTGTCTGCTCTTAAAAAAAAAAAAAAAAAAAGCAGAGCGTGGACAGGAAGTGGGGCTATAAAACCTCAGTAACCCAGGTCCTCCAGCAAGTTTCCACTTCCTGTGGATCTACAACTTTCCAAACAAAGAAAACAAGCTTTCAAACACATGCCCTATGGGGGGGACTTTTCAGATTAAAACCATACAATGTTGCCAATTTAGGAAGAAGGGATAGTTACAGAGGTTGGTCCTCAAGCCAGAAGGCTGCAGAACATTGGGTCATAATGACTTTTTCGTCAAACTCCTATGGAAACTTCCAGAGCTTAGAAGTTCAAAAGAGGTCGCTGACAGTGGGTTTGCAATGTCTAGTAGGCAAGAAGACAAAGAATATGGTTCTGGTCTTTTTTTTTTTTTTTTTTTTTTTTTTTTTTTTTTGAAGCTGACAGGGAAACTGGGAAATTTTCCAGCCCTGGGTCGTTATGGTTCTGCCTTTATAATTAAGAGGATGCCATGGGGAGCACAGAGGGGGGATTTGCTGGGGAAGAAATGGCAGTGGAAGGGTCCTGCTCTTCTGCACTGCAAAGTAGAGAACGAGGTCTAAATGGATGTCTTGGGTGACCTGTATGCAGCTGATTGCAGAAGTCGCAGTCACATTGCGTGTTGCTGAAAGAATTGTCATGTTAAATTAGAGGTCATTTTAAAATTGGATGAGACTTTTATTTGAGGATGACCTTTCAGTGGTGTGGTGGGAATGGATCTTTGGTGATGATAGAGTAAGGTCAACCCAGGCTGCCTGCCGTCTCCAAGGTTATCAGGGAATCCCCTTCAAGAAGTCTTTGAAAACCAGTCATTCTCATCAGGGCATAATGTGGGGTCTTATTTCACCCAGAGCACACAGTGGACCTGTGGCCATGTTGGAAGCTCTTTCAACTTTGCCATTCTAGATTTCTTCCCAAAGTGTTTTTGTTCTCTGAGACAGACACAGATATATGCCACTCCCACAGCAGAGTGGGACAGGGGGATTGCCTTGTTGGAAACATTTCTGGAAGGGAATGGTTGGGAAACTGTTCTGGTGTCTAACAAAAATGTATACACCTTTAATCCCAGCACTTGGGAGGCAGAGGCAGTCGGATCTCTGTGAGTTCCAGGTCAGTCTGGTCTACAGAGTGAGTTCCAGGACAGGCTACAAAGCTACAGAGAAACCCTGCCTCAAAAAACAAACAAACAAAAAAAGATGCATCTTTCACTGAGCAGTACAGTAACCACATGTGATTACATAAACCAAAATCAATGTTAAATAAATAAAACATATAAGTCTCTGTTGTACTAGCTTTCCATTGCTGTGAGGTGATGAACTTAGATGCAGGAAGCGTGTATTTTAGCTCAGTTTCAGACTGAAGGTCATCCTTATTAGGTCCAGGTGCTTTGGAGTCTGTGTTGGAGCAGTACATTATAGTAGGAACGTGTAATGGGAGGGGCTGCTCACCTCATGGCCATCAGAAAGTAAAAAGAAAGTGAAGGACAGGTTCCTAATAGCTCCTTCTAGGGTATGTTCCCAGTGACCTAACTTCCTTCTACTTGATTCCCCTACTTAAAGGTTTTACCACCGTGGCCTAATTTCCTTCTTCTTGACCCTACTCCTTAAAGGTTCTGTACCACGGGGACTGGAAAAATGTCTCAGTGGTTAGGAGTATTGGCTGCTCTTCAAGAGGACCCAGGTTCTATTCCCAGCACCCACACGGCAGCTCACAACTGTCTGTAACTCCATTTCCAGGGGATCTGACACCTTCAGACCAATGCATATAAAATAAAGTTAAATAAATTTTAGAAAACTTAAAAAAAAAAAAGGGTTTTACTCCATGACCTCAACTTCCTTCTACTTGACACTACCCTTAAAGGTTCTATCACCTCTCCTTCTCAGTAGTGCTGTAGGCTGATGACTAAGCCTGTAGTATGCAGCCATGGGGTAAGTTCAGATGCTGACTATGGGACTCAGTCAAGCCAGGCACATAGTAAGTGCTCAACAGATGCACATGAGTAATGGCTGCCTCCTGAAGTCATAACATACATAGAGCATGTCCTTTTAAGGCAAAAAGTTGGGTGACATCTGTTGGACGGTGCTGGGGTAGACTGTTAAGCATGCCCCACAATTCCCTTTTCCATTTTATTGAGTGAAACAACAACATCTGTCTGAAACTCTCTCCTTCCCTGCAGAGGAAGGCATTTTCACGGTGACTCCGGACACAAAAAACAAGGTCTACCTGAGGACCCCCAACTGGGACCGGGGCCTACCTGCCCTCTCCTCAGTGTCTTGGAATGTCAGTGTGCCTAGCAACCAAGTGGCTTGTCTGACCTTCCTCAAAGAGCGTTCTGGTGTGGTCTGCCAGTCAGGGCGTGCATACATGATCATCCAGGAACAGCAGACCCGGGCAGAGGAGATCTTCAGCCTAGAGGAGGAAGTGCTGCCTAAGCCAAGCTTCCATCGCCACAGCTTCTGGGTTAACATCTCCAACTGCAGCCCTGCGAATGGCAAGCAGCTAGATCTGCTTTTCTGGGTGACTCTTACCCCGAGGACTGTGGGTAAGGACTTTTCAGAGGCTTCCAGAGATGGTGAAGGGAAGAAAATGGCATTTCAGGGGGCAGGGAGCAAGTTTTGGAGGCAAGTCAAAACAAAACAAAAACAGATCGAGTTTGGCTGTTGGTACATCAGCCACCTGTCGTATAGCATTTACTATTATTGTTCATATGTTGACTGAGCAAGAGTTTTCTGAGCTGGGCTAGTCAGGCTTATTCACTCATTGATCTTCAGACAGTAGGTTGATTACAAGACTTTGCTGATCTTGGCTATATAGTGTTATTCACAAAAGTCCCAGCCAAAATCATCTGTTACAACTGAGCTTACTTGACCATCTAGCACATAGCTGGCCCTGTGGAGAAATGCACAAGGCACCACGGGAAGCATAGAAGAAACATGCCCACCACACCTTCTCCCACATTCTTCTGCTTCACCTGGATCCTTTTCGTCAGTTTTCACTCCTGTGATCTTCTTCATCTGTAGAGTGAAGGAGGAAGAGGGATCATAGGGATTCAGTAACCAGGACTGAAATAGGAGGCCTTGGGGAGTAGGGAGGAGGAGGAGGAAGAGAGCATGCAGGAGAGAGAGTGAATGCACTCACCAAAAGCCACTACTAAGAACTCCCGCTCTGAGACCACCTGGGCTCTCTCCCTCTCCTGCTTTCCTTCCCGCTTATTTCTGTGACCGCTGAATCTCAGCCTTTGTCTCCTGACGGGCAAGGGAGGAGTCCTAAACCCCTGCCTGGAGGGAGCCCCTTCTCAGATCCGCGCTGTTTTTCCATTGTGCAGTACGGGAAAGGGCAACTCTATGGAATGAACCCTTCCTTCACTCCTGACATTTGAGTCCCTGATCTCCCCTCTGTTTCTTTTCTAAAACAGCCTGGTTGCCAAGGAACATACCTGGTGGAAGCCAGGAGTAGCCAATAGGTGGATAGTAGGCGACCACACACACACACACACACACACACACACACACACACACGCACACACGCACGCACGCACGCACACACGCCTGTTTCATGTATCTAAGTGCTACATACAAATTATATTGGCTTCAGCCAGTGGTTATCAACCGTGGGTGGCAACCCCCACAGGGGTCACGTATCAGATATCTTGCATATCAGATATTTACATTATGATTCATAACTAGCAAAATTATAGTTATGAAGTAGCAATGAGATAATTTTATGGTTGGGGTCATCACAGCATGAGGAACTGTATGGAAGGGACACTGTATTAAGGGGGATTGGGAATTGACCAGGCTGTGTGTGGTGGCACATGCCTGTAACCCTAGCACTCAGGAAGCAGAGACAGGCAAATCTCTGTAGGGCTAGCCTGGTCTACAGACGGAGTTCCAGGGCAGCCAGGGCTGTTACACAGAGAAACCCTGTCTTGGAACACTCCCCTCAAAAAAGAAAGATGAGGCTCAGAATGGGCCAATTCACCTTCAGTTTATAGAAGGTAAGAAGCTGGGGGTTGGCGACTTATCAAACTCTTCCTTATGCTAACCTTTTTATCTCTTCCTGTGCCTTCCTATCGCTGCTCACAGATTTGGCTGTCATCATTGGTGCAGCAGGAGGCGGAGCCCTGTTGCTGTTTGCCCTAGGACTCATCATCTGCTTTGTGAAAAAGAAGTAGGTGGAATCTCTCTAGCTGTCTTGGGCTGATTTGATGACGGATGGATGGTGGATGGAGAGAGAATGGGTGGGTGGGTGGTTGGATGAGTGGGTGACAAATGGTGGATGATGGATGGATGGTTGATGGATGGAGGATGATGGATAGATGGCTGATAGATGATGGATGGATGATGGATGGATGGGTAGGTGGTTGGATGGATTTAGACAGGGTCTTCTATCCCTGGCTGGTCTTGAATTTCTGATCCTCTTCTACCTCCTTGAGCACTAAGATTACAGGCATGTGTAATCTTATACCCAGTTTATTCACATCAATGATGTTGGGGTTTTTTGCTTCCCAGTTTCCTGAAAAGATCAATGTTAAATATTCTTACCAAGGGTGAATTATGGTTTCCAGGTATGGTTTAACTCCATACCTGGGAGTTAAAACACACACACACACACACACACACACACACACACACAGTGACATCCTGGTCTCAGTACAAGTCCCTTGTGTTTGCTCATTAAGCTGATGATTGCAACAGTGATCTTAGTGGGACCACTACCCTCCGCTCCGTGGAGGAAAGCAAGCCTTTTGCCCTGGCTTGTTCTCCTGTAGTTTCTTAAACAAGCTGTCTGCTTTGTACTTATCTGGGGGACTGAAGACCAGTGCTAAAATGTAGCCCTAGAGTTAAGAGGAAACAGGGCCTGGTTAGCTGCCTCTTGTCCTTTCCCCCAGAACAGCAGCTTCCATTGCTTAGAAGGTAAATAACGTTGTAAATAAGGTCTACTTTAACATCAGACTTCATCAATTCTCCTATGTCTGACGAAGATCAGAGAGGAAATTTCCACTTACTTTATCATGATTTGAACCTTCTAGAAAAAAAAAAAAAAAATTTAGCCAGGTGGCTCATGGCACATGCACACCTTTAATCCCAGCACTCGAGAGACAGAGGCTGGCAGATCTCTGTGAGTTCGAGGCCAGCCTGATCTACAGAGTGAGTTTTAGGACAGCCAGAGCAACACAGAAAAACCCTGTCTTGAAAAACCAAACAAGGAAAAAGAAAAAAATGTTGTGGCTGTGCAGATGTGTGTGGCACATGTGTGTGTACACACCTAGCCATATTGTGAAGGCCAAAGGCCAACATCAGGTGTCATTCTTCAAATCAAACGTTTTAATGCTCTTATAATCTTTATTATATTTTATTATCGTGTGTGTGTATGTGTGTGTGTGTGTATGCGCAGTATGTGGGTGTGTATGTGCATGCTCATGGACACATGACACAACCCATGTATATGACAACTAGTTCTCTCTTTCCACCATTGAATCCTGGGGCTCAAACTCGGTCCCTCCTGAGGCCTGCTCAGCAAGCAGTTAGCCTGCCCATCTCCTCCCCAGCACTGGGATTACAGATTCATGCCACCAAATCCAGCCATCAGTGTCCAACTGTTGAGGAATGCCGAGCTCCTCCTGATCTTAGGAGCCTTTTTCCTGTGAAATGCTGAGCTCCTCCTGATCTTAGGAGCCTTTTCCTATGAAATGCACATTACTTCATAGGAAAGAAGGATGCTTTCTTATCTGAGGTACATAGCATTTCCCACTCAGTTGGGACACATGCCTTTAACAGAGGCCCCAGGTGCCTCATGGGGAAAAGGGATTTGGTTAATAGAGTCAAGCTATCATGTCTCCTTCTCCAAACTGTTCCCAATAGATGTGTGTGTGTGTGTGTGTGTGTGTGTGTGTGTGTGTGTGCATACATGCATGCGTGTGTGTGTGTGTGTGTGTGTGTGTGGCTGGGGAGGGGGCGTTCAGGGACAAAGGGAATTAGTGACACTGAATTTCTTGCTCTAGGTATTTGCTGAGGGTCTCCTTGGCACTAAGACCCGTGCAATGTCCTGGGGTTAGACCAGGGGCAAGGGGAAAAGCCAGGCACTGTGAGCACATGAGGAGGGACATCTGTTGAAGGCCTCATACAAGAGTCTGGGGAGCTGATCAACACCAGATGGGTTTTTGCCTCACAAAAGCACAATCTAGGATTATAGTGAGCTGCCAGCCTTTGCATTCTGCAGCCCATTTTACTAATTGGGCTGACCACCTCCTTCAGCCAGCTATTGTCTAAGTCCAGGCTGCCTTGTTCACTAAAGGCAAAGCTGTGTGCCCAGGGTAGACATGCCAGCATCCACATCTAAATACCACACATCCAGAGTTAATGGTTCGACGAATCCTGGATTTTATCTGCACTTTCACATTTTTTCCCTGGTGGTTGCTGTTGATGGGACAGGGACAGAGCCACTCAACTAATGATGAGCTGTTCTGACCTCAGCTCCAGCAGAAAATTAGCCAGTTTGTACCGAGCCGTGGAAATTAACTGGAATTAGCTAATGACCTTCACTCTGCATGAGACGCAACAACATCAGTACAGGGTAGAACTGAATGTTCTGGAAGGTCAGCGTGGGCATGCTGAGCTGGTGTAGTTTAGAAACCCTTGTGCATCCCTATTACTGGGAAGAGGGGGGGGGAGTACAAGGCGTCTCCATTTTGGTTCCCTGAAGTCTATCAGAGTCAAAACAAATTCACTTAAACCACCTCTTCCATTTATGATCCCTCCATTTCCACCCTGGGAGCCTGAGACAAAAGCTATTAGCTTCTGAGTAGTCCCTAGGACAGGTTCGGTTTCAGAGAAGGGTAGAACCCCAGGGACTCCTGTGCTCTGCTCATCTGACACATTCCGTTGTCACTCTCTACAAACAGGAAGAAGGTCAACAAGGGCCCTGCTGTGGGTATCTACAATGGCAATGTCAATACCCAGATACCCCAGACTCAGAATTTCCAGAAGAGAAGAAAGGACAATGACTCTCACGTGTATGCAGTCATTGATGACACCATGGTATATGGGCACCTGCTACAGGACCCTGGTGGCTCCTTCATCCAGCCTGAGGTGGACACCTACCAGCCCTTCCAGGGGCCCATGGGGGACTCCCCCCCGTCCCCACCCCCTATATTCTCCAGGACCCCGACTGCAAAGTTCACTGCAGACGAGCCAGCCCCTAATAGCCTTCCTGAGTCTGAGAGTGAACCTTACACTTTTTCACACCCCAACAAGGGGGAGGTTGGTGTGAGGGAGACAGACATCCCCTTACTCAACATCCAGGGGCCGGTGGTGACAGAAGAATAATTTGGCCCCAACCCAAAGCCTTTGCCTGGCGCCAGACACTGAGACACACAAAGCTGAAGTCCTGAACAGAAGTCATACGGGAGAACAATCATCTAGAAGGAAGAAGTGAGTTTTGCACTGAGACACCAAATCCTGATTTCCTGGTGGACCCCTTCCCGTGATGAGTAAGTCGTGACTTCTGACAGGGACGCATCCTAACAGCTCAGGTCTTCCTGAACTCAGGTTGTGTTGGGGCTAGCCACAGTGACAGAAGAGAGGCATGGTCCACCCAGACAGGACTACAGTGAGCCCTGGATTCTCAATAATGAGCAAAGACTTAGCGGATTCCCAGCAGCTCCTCTTGGGGGTCTCTGCTCTCACTGGAGTCCTCTGGATGAGAATGACAATGTGCTTTTTATATTGTTGGTAGTAATAGTATTTATTCGGCGGACTGCATGTTTTAAGTGGAGCTGGGGGTATAGCTTGGTTGGTAGAATGCTTGCTTAACACGCGCAGAGCTCTGGGTTCTGTCCTCAGCACTGCATGAAACCAGGTGTGATGGCGCACAGCTGTAATCCCAGCACTAGGGAGGGGGAGGCAGGAGGGTCAGAATTTCCAAGGCCATGGTCAAGTGTGTAGAGAATTGGAGGCCCTCCTGGTCCACATAGGACCCTCTTTTAAAATGTAAACAAAGCTCCTCTGGTCTAGTGTTGTGGTTTGACCTCATGCTAAGTGGTCTGGGTGGCTGTGTTTCGGTTTCTACATTGACCACTAGGTAAACGTGCTCCTGTAGGGATGACTGATGACCTACCCAGCCAGAAGAGTATGTGCACGTGTGTTATCTCTCACTCGGGAGAGACTTCCCAGCCCTTTGCTGCATTCAGCTGTCCCGTGCAGAATTTACCACAGAGCCTATTGTCCCTTACTTTGAGAAATTACTCTGAGCTTCCCTGTGTGGTGTGTGGCTCTCCCAGCTGCAGCAACACTTTGACATTCAAACAGATTTTGAGAATAATTTGATCCTTTAAAAATATGCACATAAGCCAGGCAGTGGTGGTATAAGCACACCTTTAATCCCAGCACTCGGGAGGCAGAGGCGGGTGGATCTCTGTGAATTCCAGGACAGCCTGGTCTACACAGAGTAACCCTGTTTCAAAAAAATAAATAAATATGTATGTATGTATGTATGTTTGTATGTATGTATGTATGTATGTATTTCCCTGTTGCCTCTACTCTGAGGCTATGTGCTTGTGGGTGTAAACTGAATTGTATAAAAAGCAGAGTGGATGCCCCATCGCTTACAGAGGAAGGAAGACAAGGAAAGTCCCTTCTGCCATGATCTCGAGAGAGCGCCGTGGTAGTATAGTTTGGCATACTACACAGTTCAGTGTCTCTGGTAAACCTTGGAGAAATAAATGTGCTTCATCGCGTTCAGGGAGTTGACCTTGGAAAGGTGTCTCAGGCCCGTGTAGCCTCTGAGACAATGCACCTGGGGGTCTGCACTCCAGGGCCTCTTGAGCTCTCTCCACAAAGGGAGGTTCGCCTTGTAATCATATCCGAGTCCTGCTTGTGCATCTTTGCTTTCTGAAGCTTTGCTCTAACCCCTACCCAGCGGCCCATGGTGCTGACCGCCCTCCACGAAGGGCCAGGGGCAGCTGTGTGATGCTCCTTCCCTCACTTGAAGTCACCATGCTGTTCGGGACGAGGGGCGGGAGCTCTCCACTGACTTCTGCCTTTCGGTCTCATATGTTGGTTCTTACCATTGCCTTTTTACCTTGGCTCTGCTGATGCCAGGAAGCCTTTGCACCCATTGGCTGGGCCTATGGCTGCGTATGGAAGGAAAAGTTTGACTCTTCCATGGGGACAAGCCACGGTCCATCGGCTGTAACTTCAGTACAGGTTGGAGGACCAGGCTCCTCCGTGGATCTATAACGAGTACCTGAAAATAATTTATTTAATGTAGAGACGTTTGCGATAACATCTTATTCTTTTCCTACACTTTTTTAAATAAAGATAATACAAAACAAATGCATGCCCGGTTGTTCAATGCTTCTGCTGACTGTTTCTGTGGAGGTCCCTGTTCGCGCCATTTCTTTTGACAAGCTCCACATGGGCTAAATGGCTTCCCTTTCCATTGTTCACCAAGGATTTACTGCACAGGAAATCAGACTCTGCTGCAATCTCTTCCCTCTTCACCTGATGCCATGCCCTGGGGGAAGCAAATATTTTTGTTTGAAATGAATGAGTCCTAGCCAGGCGTGGTAGTACACACATGTAATCCCATACTAGGAGAGACTGAGGGAGAATTGTGAATTAAGGCTATCCTGGGCTACATGGGGTGGGGGGTAGGGGGGAGTCTTATATTCTACTATCCATTTTGAGGTCCTTGGCTGTGACAGTGAGTGAGTCAGGCCAAAGATGCGGTTGATTTTTTAAGGCCAGGTCTGTCACAGAACATGGAACTCTAAACTATATGGGCAGTAAGAGTCAAGGATGCTCTGGTCTCCCCAGTGCTGGGATTATAGCCACATGTCACTTGCCTAGCTTTTTTTTTTTTTTTTTTTTTTTTTTTTTTTTTTTTGATTTTTATGTGCATGAGTGCTTTGTCTAAATGTATGTATGTGTACCATGTGCTTGTCTGGTGTCCCTGGAGGCTAGAAGAGAGCATCAGATGGGTCCCCTGTGATTGAAGTTACAGGTGCTTGTCAGCTGTCATGTGGGTGCTGGAAAGTGAACTGGGTCCTCTTCTAGAATGCAAGTACCTCAACCCACTGAACCATCTCCCCAGCCCTTGTGCCCAGCTTCTGTTCAGGCACCAGGGATCCAAACACAGATCCTTAAAATGCACAGCAAGAGTTGGCATTTACCAAGGAGAGCTGGGTATGGTGGCACATGCCTATGCTCCAAGCACTGGGAAGGTGGAGACAGGTGGATGGCGGTAGCTCACTGGCAAGCCAGCCTAGCCTACCTGACAAGCTCCAGGCCTTCACTGTCTCAAAAGGTAGGGGACACCTGAACTATCTTCTGGCCTCCACACATATACATGAGCACATGCACCTACACATATTTACATACCCCAGAAGCTGAGCAGATGCCAATACCATGGCCTGGGTCCCCCAGCCTTCATAACTACAAGCCAAATAAACCCTTCTTTACAAAACAACCCTTCTCAGGCATTCCATTAAAAGCAACAAGATGGACTAAGGCAATTATCTTTAGCTATTCCAGCTGCAGGTTAGTAATTAGTCACCTATCACAAATGAATTTGTAGTTATGTTAGGTATGTTTACAAGGTCAAACAGCTATATTTTAGATAGATAGGCTGTCTTCAAGTACTTCAGAGATCTACAGAATGTGGCATTTAAGATGTTTTAACAACATAGATTCCTCTTTTTTTTTTTTTTATTTGTTTTTGTTTTTAATGACACTGAGACATGTCTGCTCCTGGCAGCACCAATCTACTTCAGAGAACTTGATGGGCATCAAAGGAACCACATGGAATTTATTTTCTTTGTGGCAAAAGTTAGCCACTGGGCAAGAAAGTGCCCTTGCCTCAACTGCTGACAATATGCTGTGCAAATTGGATAAGCAGGACACAAAACAAATTGACTGCTAAACCTTGCCAAGACAAGATAGGATAGTCCTTCAAAATCCTGCTTCACAGAAAAGTCTATTAGGTATGCTAGCCTGTAGGCCAAAGATGGATGGCCCAAAGTTGCAGAGGAAGCATGATTGAATGTCCAGGCAGCCAGCTGGTTCTGTCATTTCTCACATTTTTTGGAAGTTAATTGTTTGCACTTCCTGCTTACTCAGTGAATATTATTTCCTTCACAGGTTTCTAAAGGAGTTGAAGATTAGATACTATAGTTATAGTTTCCATTGTTTATAAGACTCAGGAAAGAAACTCACTAAAGATGTGTAAATTGTAAATGGTTTGAGAGAAATTAAAAGATAATTTGATAATGCAAGTTAGAATAGAAAGTGAATTAGGTACAAGACTTTTAGACTCACCAAGATAGGATAGATAATGGTGTATTTTCTCTGAATTTGTCAAATGCTAATGGACTAGACAGTGTTGATGTGATGTACTTATTGCCTGTATATATTACATATAGTTATTGTACTTATTATATATATTTCTTATATGAGTTATAGACTTATACAAAAAAAGGGAAATGTGATATTTTGTTTATGATCTAACAAAACTTGCCTGAAGATCAGAATGCAAAGCTAGCCACAACCACTGAGGCCAGGCAGTGGTGGCACACACCTTTAATCCCAGCACTTGGGAGACAGAGGCAGACAGATCTCTGTTAGTTCAAGGCCACACTGCATGAAATGCAGTTGCATGAAATTAATCCAGTCTAAAAGAAAATCAGAGCTGGCACAAAGGTGACCTCACACTTGGGATCCCACGCTTTCAATCCTAGCACTAGGGAGGAATATAAAGTGGAGAAGACAGGAGCTGAGTGAGTCTGAGGTTTGGTGGAGAGCAGTGCAGTCTGGAGATGCAGTCTGAGGACAGGATCGCCCCTTGAGTCTGAGCATTGGCAGAGGTGAGACTTCTCTAGTGCTTGGCCACTTTGCTTCTCTGATCTTCAGCTTTGGCCCAAATGTCTGTCTCTGGGGGGGGGGGGTGTTTTGTTTTGTTTTTAATTACTCATGCTACACCAACCCAGCCTCATATTTGGGTTACAGGACCTCAGTATTGATGACAGGCAACTGAGAAGTCCTAGCAGTGTGTGTGTGTGTGTGTGTGTGTGTGTGTGTGTGTGTGTGTGTGTGTGTGTGTGCAAGCTCCCCATGAAACTGAGCCTGTAGGCTGGCCTCCTGATGGCTGGTAAGGGGAGGGGTGAGTGGGGAGTGACTGCCTTGATTGAAGAGTGGAGTGGGATAGTCCTTGAGGTGGAAGGAGGTGAAGGGAATGAGCCCAGAAACATTAGAAGACCCTGCTGGTATGTAACCCTGCAGATCAGTTCAGGCAGGGCTGTGGATAGTAGGCAGCCATGCAGCTGGTGTTTTGGGGGGGGAAAAAAAGGGTTTGAGAAGTTGATCCCTGCTCTCAACCAGACCAACTGTATGACCGCATAAGTTTGATACTTTTTTTTTTAGTTTGCAAAGTACATTCAAAAGCATTCATTTTGCCTCACATTTGGCCCTGGGTACATTAAAAACTTGATATACTCTGAACTGAATAAGTTCTTAGAACCACTTTCTAACTCAGGGAAGTAAAAACAGCTAGACTTACCCTCTCCCCTCTCACCTTCCCATAGCTTTCTTTCCTTATAGTTAAGGAAGTCTAAAGAATGCTGCCCAAAACTCTTGTCACACCCAAGTCCATCTGCATACCGCCTGAAAGCCAGAACCCCCAGACAAGCGCTGAAGAGCAGGAGATCCTGTACATTTCAAGAACTGCGGGGTGAGGAAGTATTATCCACATAAAGGCCATTTAGGAAATCTGGGGACACAAAGATTTTTATAAAGACACACGTTTGGGGGCAATGGGCAGGAAGACCACATTGCTGGGATCTTTATCACCATTTCCCCCTCCCCTTCTTTCCCCTCTCCTCCCCTCTGGCTGGAACATCCCAATTAACCTTGACTCCCTGGGGTACTTTTCTACACATTCAACCGCTTTAGCAACGTGTTTGATTTGTGTTAGCTGACCCAGAACTAGCGGCACATCACCAGAGATACTGGGTTTCGTTGCTTATTTTAAAAAGTCGTCAGTTAACATCTTACTCGTTTAGGTTTGGCTTTTCTCAGGAATTTAGGGTGCTGGAGAACGGGAGGCGTGGTCACGGAACAAACCCTCACAACCAGGAAGTGGGAGGCTGATGGGAGTGGCCAAGCTGCTGTGTCAGCCCTGGTGATGGTGGGGGCTCCCTCTTCACCACAGAACAAAACAAGGCTTAGTGAGTAAACATTCCAGTGCTGTCCTCCCTCCGCCCACCCGTAACTCAAGAGCTCCCCAGCCTCAGTTCCTAGAGCTTCAGTGCAAATCAGATGCCTCAGAAATAAGGGCCATGAAATGAGAGCTCATCTGCTCCTCTTCATCATGTGGCTTACTGCACATGAAGTTACTACTGGATGTAGGCAACATTTAAAGTTGTAAAAGAAATATGAATTCATAGCCTTTAATCCCAGCACTCAGGAGTCAGAGGCAAACAGATCTCTGTGAGTTTGAGGCCAGCCTGGTCTACAGAGTGAGTTCCAGGTTCTAGAGAAACCCTGTGGGGGGGGGGCAAATAAACAACAAAAAGAATTCATTTCCACCCCAGACATCAAAGAAAGAGTTGCATAAAGAGTTGGCAAAGGAATAACACCTGGTTGGCTTCCTGCTCGGGGCCCTGAGTAGATAGATGTTCATTTGAAAAACAATTGGCAAGTTAAGATGGTTAATTCAGATATATGACCAGACCTTATTGGGAGGGAGTGCTGTGGCTGTGTGGATAGTTAAGGACTCATGAGGAAGACAGGTGAGACACGTGCTAATAATTCCAGGATTTGGGAAGTTAGGGCAGGGTTCAAGTCCAGCCTAGGTTATAAGATCTTATTTAAAAAAGAGAAGAGAGAGAGAGAGAGAGAGAGAGAGAGAGAGAGCTCACAAGGAGCAAGCAGTAATTATCCCCTTTCCCGAACCCATAGAAAATGCAGGAAGCTCTTGCTCTGGGGAGGAGCTCTTCAGTATTTAACTACCTGTACTGGTTCCTTCAGCATCTTCGTGGCCAACATCTTTTTGTCCCATCCTAAGGTTTTGATTCATCTTGACCCTTGTTCCTGAGCAAACTTGGCTTCCCAAGAGGGGGCACACAAAGTCAGAATAAGCATCTGACCAAGAAGTGAATCTGTCATTTAGGCTTCCAGTTATTCATCCCTTCTTCATCCGGTCAGGCAATGAATTATTTACTAAATGCTAACTAGGCCCTGGAGATAAAGCAGTAAGCTTGCTTCAGGCTTCTGGTAGAGTTGAAAATTGGAAGAAGCAGTAACAAAAAGCAAATTGATAGATGATACATTGTATTATGTAAGAGCTGTGAAGCAAAAGCTGGAATGAGAGAAAAGTTGGGGAAATCTCTCTGAGGAATGATAAACAAATAAACCTGTGTGACATCTGGTTCCCTAGGAAACAAGCCTGGATTATTGAGAGCCAAGAATCACAGGGATAGTGGGAGAGATAGGGCTGGCCTCAGCTCAGGAGAAAAGCTCTAGCATTCTTGAGGCAGTCACAAGAGCATTTGGAGGTCCAGCCTTGGATATATGGAGAGCTCCAGGCCAGCTTGGGTTACACAGGGAGTCCCTATTCCTCAAAATAAATAAATGAATGCCATAATCCAAGTCAGAAGTTGGCCAAAATCAATAAATAAGAACAGACATTTCACTGTGAAGGGGCCAGGCTCTTTGCTTTTGCGTTGGAACAGGTATCTTGGTGATTTTGTGAGAACATACAGATGAAAAAAAAAATTGTTTTTAAAGCATCAAATGCCAAGTCTGGTGGTTCACACCTGTAAGATCAGCACTTGAGAGGCTGAGGCAAAAGGATCATTATACGGTCAAGAGCAGCTTGGGCTACAGAGAAATGTTCCAGGCCAATCTGAAACAGACCCTGCCCACCCCACCCTCCAGAAAATCAAACACACAAGCAACAACAAACATACCAACAGTAGCCAGGCCTATTGGTGCAGGCCTGCAATCCGGGCTACTTGTGCATGTAAACTGAGGTGAAGCACTTGCCTTGCACACCCCAAGTTCTACATTCAGTGCCCAGTATAAAAGCAAAGGGTGGAAAGAGATGGCTCAGGTATTAAGACCACTTGCTGCTCTGGCAGAAGACCAGAGCTTATTTAGAAGCACCTGGTCAGGTGCCTGGGACTCTAAGGGATCCATTGTTATCTCTTGCCATCTACAAGCATCTGCACCCATGTACCCATACCCACACAAAGACAGACACATACACACATAGTCTAAAATAAAGTTAGAAAGAAAACACAATATAAATTTTGCTATTAGCTAACACTGCCCTTCACTTTATGTAGTTAAAAAAAATCTAAAATCAAAAGACACATTAAAGATTTATTTCACAACCAAGGTGGTCTCTCAGGCCCTGCTGAAGGAGGGGAGCTGGGAAGTGTGTACTGTAGAGGCATCTCATCTTCATCTCCTCGAACCTGCTCCAAAATCAGTAACTCAGTGACACCGGTAATTACGGCCTCTTTCTTTGATAAACATGGCCAAACAGAAATTCCCAATAATGAAGACAAAATTGTCACATGCCTCTGCTGTCCAATCAGTCTACTCTGGTGTCCAATTAGGTTACTTTAAATAACCTAGCCATGGATTGATAGCCAAGTCTATCTGAGATAATAGAGCCTTTGTTTTTGTGTTTAAAGAAAAACTTTTCATTCATGTACTCCAAGCCAAGAACACTGATTTTAAGATGAAAAATGGCACTTTTGCTACAATTGCAGCCAGCATAGATTTCTTGAACAAACCTTTACCTTCAGATCCTTGCCAAGGCCTGAACCATACTTGAAGAGTTTTATTATTGCTAGCACTAAAGCAAGGGATATTCTTCTTCTGGGCATCGGGTTCAACCTAGTTATTTCCAGTCACTCTTATTGAATACCCATGGTGTGCAACTCCCCCAAACTACATGCTAGTGACAGAGAAATTGCCATTATAAGATGCTGTGGAGGAAGCATACAGGCACAGGGCTGGGCCAAAGGGGAATTGCAAAACTAGGTAGTGGCTGTTGCCCATTCATCTGCCAAGAATGGCCCAAAGGTAAGTCTAATTCCATCCACTAGCTGCTTTCCTTGAGCTGGTAAAGAACAAGAAGCAATCTACGTACAGCCTGACATAATTTGCTTTGTTTTTGCAGTGTTGGAGGTAAGACCCAGAGCCTAATAAATGCAAGGCAAACATGCTACCAACTGAGCTACATCCCCAGTGTAACAGGCTGAAGTAATGTCAGAGTCATATTGCAGAAAGAACATCCTAAACCAGCTGGGACCAATGTAGCTAACTTAGAACACAGCCTTAGTCCAATGCTCTGTTGCTGTGAAGAGACACCGTGACTGTGGCAACTCTTATGAAAGAAAGCATCTAATCGGGCCCTGCTTACAGTTCCAGAGGTTTATAAAGTTCATTGCCGTCATGCAGGCAGACATGGTGCTGGAAGCAAAGCTGAAAGCTCTGCATCTGGATCCACAGGCAACAGGAGGAGAGAGGCCAGTGGGCCTGGCTTGGGCTCTTGAAACCTCAAAGCCCACTCTCAATGACAGGCTTCCTCCGACAAGGCCACGCCTACCCCGACAAGGCCACGCCTATCTCCATCAAGCCACGCCTACCCCAAGGCCACGCCTCCTCCTAATCTTTCTAAGTACTACCATTCCCTGATGACTGAGTACTCAAACATATGAGCCTATGGGAGCCGTTATCATTCAAACCACACAGCCTCTGTTCTTTGCTTCCTAACAGTCTACACAGCACTAGTCTGGCAGAACCACCTGCTCCCATCTTGCATCTGATGCCAGGATATATCCAGAAAACTACATAATACAGAACAGTTGAGGAAACCTTATTCTGGGAAAATCCCACTCCCAGAATTCCTCACCTCTACCCCACTTTAACACACAAATAATATCCTCCTCCTGTAAATGGAGCTCTTAATTGTTCTCAGTAATAAAAAACCTGGAGTCAGATATGCCGAGAGATCAGAGGGAAGGAGTAAGCCACTGCTACACCTTACCTCTGTGGCATCTCAGCAGGCAAGAGAGGGAGTTTCTGTTTCTCCCTGCTATATCCTGTTTCTGCCCGGCTACCTCACTTCCTGTCTGTCTGTACAGACCTCCAGACCTCTATGGTTAGCTAGTGGCAAGTTCCATTCTCTTGAACTTGTTTTATTTGTTCAAGCAAGATATCACAAGATGTTCTTTTGGAGATTTTGTCCCATTTCTTTAAATAATTTATTTTTATTTTACACACATTGGTTTTTTGCCTGCATGTACATCTGTGTGAGGGTATTGTATCCTTGGAGCTGGAGTTGTGAGCTACCATGTGCATGTTGGGAAATGAATCCAGGTCCTCTGGAAGAGCAGTCAGTGCTCTTAAATGCTGAGCCACCTCTCCAGCCCCCTAGTACACATTTCTTCCTTCCTCCCTCCCTCCCTCCCTCCCTCCCTTGCTTGCTTCTTTTCCTTTCTCTGTAGCTTTGGAGCCTGTCCTGGCACTTGCTCTGTACACCAGGCTGCCCTTGAACTCACAGAGATCTGCCTGCTTCTGCCTCCCAAGTGCTGGTACTAAAGGCGTGTGCCACCACTGCCCAGCTGGTACAAGTTTCTTAATCACTGAATCTGTTCAGGACCTGCCAGAGGCAGATGCTGAGCTGGGGTCAGACATAAGGGAGATTTATGAACAGGGGGGTAGAAAGCCTGCATCATGAGCAATGAATGGATTCATGGGAGTGGGACTGTTTATTTTTATTTTTTGAGACAGTCTCTTTATGTCACCCAGGGTAACTTTAACTTATAGTTCTCCTTTGTCTGCTTCCCAAGTGATGGGATGGCAGGGTTACTTCGATAAGAGATTTTCCGAGACAGTTTTCTGTGTAGTTAGCTGTCTTGGAACTCACTTTGCAGACTGATCTCCAACTCAGACAGAGATCTGCCTTCGCCTCTCAGTTTTCTGGAGCAAAGATATGTGCCTCCATGCCTGACTCGATAGGGGAGATTCTTAAGAGCCTTCATTGAACCCTCTTGAGTTTTAATGTGGGAATGTACTCTTCCTGATAATACTAAGGGGCAGAATTGAAATCTTAACCATGTACTCTGCCTTGGCTAGTGCTTCAGGAGTCCTTCAGCCTCAGTGGCTCTCATCAGGGGTGATTGGGGACCACAGGTCACACTGACCATGTTTTCAGATAATATAGTGGCCCCCCCTGGAGCAGGTACTGATGGCGTGGGTGGGCAGAGGTCAACCTTCAACACACAGATGACCTGCATCTAGGTGTCTACTCAGCCAACACAGTGCTGAGGGCAGGAAGCTCTTCCCTACTTATTTTCTAGGACCTCTTTCAAGGAAGCCAGTGGTGCAGCCATCCTGGTAGGGCAGTGAGAAAAGCAAGGGGCTTTCTAGACAGACCTGCTGGGTAGACATCTGCAGTATGAGCTCCCCATTGAGAAGCTGACTGGGACAATCCAGTGTGGCAGAGCTTAGACGGCCCTGACCTAGCACAGAGCAGTTGGAGTTCAGGCTGCCTGAAGAATCACAACTTCTATTCAGGGTTTCCTTAAAAACACAGAAGTCTCAATGCCTGCAGAGTCTTTCCTACTTAAGTGACAAGCCCCCCTCCCTCACAACACACACATCTTGCAAAATTGCAGAAACAGTTGTCAAAAGGACTGACGCCAAGCAAAATACTTTGCACACACTGACATCCAAGGGAGACATGCCCACGCCTGTCCTGCCATCCCCATGGCCGAGTTTGGAACGTGATTTGAACTTACTTTACTGAATCTCCTGAGTTTGGTCAACTGTCAGTAGAAATGTTCTTCACAAATACTGGATAGAAACACCGAGAGAACATTCTAGAGTACTAACACACACACCCCCAAATTGTTCTACCTAGAAAGTATGACCTGGGAGACATTTAAAAAGTATGGTTGCCCAGGCAGTGGTAGCTCACACCTTTAATTCCAACAGCACTCAGGAGGCAGAAGCAGGAGGATCTCTGTGAATTGGAGGCCATCCTGATCTGCAAAACGAGTTTCAGGATAGCTAGAGCTGTTGCACAAAGAAACCCTATCTCGGGGATGGGGGTTGGAGGGGAAGTATGGTTGATGCTTAAACTGCAAAACACTTGGGGGACCAGGGGTGAGGGGAAAGGCTTGCTTGCTTCCTTCCTTCCTTCCCTGTCTCCCCCACCCCACCCCTGACACCTCTGACTCTTGTGTTCTGTGGCCTAGTCCACATGAACATCATCAGCTCTCAACTGTGGAGCACTGTGAATGTCATAGCATTACATGGAAAACCTGGATTCCAACTCTGGCCACTTTGTTCTCAGATGGTACCTTACATGCAGAAGACTGCCCAGGCCATGAGACAGCATTGCCTGGATGTTAGGAGTAGGTTTTTCCCCCATCAGCCTGGTTCCACCTCTGTGCCAGCCCCAAATAATACACAGAGACTCTGTATTAGATATAAAGCTGTTGGCCAGTTACTAGTTTCTTATCGGCTAGCTCTGTCTTAAATATTAACCAATTTCTATTAATCTAAGTACTTCCGCGTAGTCTCCTCTTACCGGACAGAGGGGCTGGCGTTCTGCTCTCTCCGTCCTCCATGATGAATCTCCTCCCTACTACTTCCTCTCTCCTCCTAGTCCCACCTATCTTGCTTTCCTATCGGCCAACAGTGCTTTATTCACTAACCAATAAGAGAAACATTTACAGAATGGCATCTCCCATCACCTGGATCTCCTGTGAGGTCAGGCGGTAGTCACCTGTGGGAAGCACACAAGGATGGGTGGAGACAGGTGTTGGGAATATTTCCTCCGTCTGGTATGTTCCGTGGTTGCTGTGTCCTGCACTCAGGTGCATCTCATTCTGTGGATGCACGCCACACCCCCAAAGTGCCCTCTGCACAGAGGCCAGAGGCCAGCCTTTCTTTACTTTGGTTGGCCCTGCCTTTGAGCTTGGCCCTAGCAGCCCAGTGTTTTACTGCAGAAGAAACAAACCACAGTTCTGTGGCTGTGTCTCCCCAAGGCCACAGGGCTATTTGGGGAGAAAGTTGCAGAGCTGGACTCTAAGTCAAGGATTCCTTCCTAGTCCAGGGCAACCACTGTGGAGTGATTGAAAATCTAGTTCATTGTCTACCCAGTTAAGAATGAGATCTGATGCCATCTTCTGGTGTGCAGGCATACACGGAGCACTGTATACATAATAAATAAATAAATCTTTAAAAAAAATAAACAGAAAAGAAACTCAACTGTCCAGTGGTAACACACACCTTTAACCCGGCACTCAGGAGACAGAGGCAGGCTGATCTCTGTGAGTATGAAGCCAGCCTGGTTGACAGAGCGAGATACAGGACAGTCAGGGCTAAACAGAGAAACCCTGTCTCAAAAGACCCCAAAATAAAATAAAACTTAATTTAATTTTAAAAAGAAAGAAAGAAGAAAACTCTAGCGTTTAGAGCAAACCCAAATTTCCCTTGTTATTGATCTGTTTGGAAAAGTACTTTGCACTTTGTAGCTGCTTTCCACAGGAAACAAAAGCTCTCAGAGTTCGTCGTATCAAGCTGTGAGACCTTAGTTTAACTCCCCCTTCTCTCCCCCCCCCCCCCGTGGCAATTTCATTTTAAGATTATCTTAGCTGTATGCCCAGTATTTCCAACTTAACTGATAAACCATGTTCTTTCTTAAGTCACTGGCTCATGAAAATAGGTGGGGCAGAACCAGACATCAGGCCTCAGAAACAACCCTGAAAACCCTGAGTGAAATTGTGTTTGGTTTTGTTTTTTCCAGACAGGGTTTCTCTGTGGCCTTGGCTGTCCTGGAACTCACTCTGTACAGCAGGCTGGCTTTGAACTCACAAGATCCGCTGCCAAGGCTTCACAGAGAAACCTTGTCTTGAAAAACCAAAAGAAAAAGTACTAAATTAGTAAAATGGATCTTAGTGAGTCTTTCAAAGTGTCCCTGGACAGCACAATGAGATCTTTTCTAAGACAGAGCTGGGAGGACCGGGGGGGGGGGGGGGGGGGGGACTGAGTTCGCAACCAGAGTGTAGGTGCTTTAAACCCAAGACCATTCCAGGCTGAGGAAGAACAGGGAATCATTCTCTTTCCCGCACTGCCATCTTCTGATGGAAGCAGGCAAAGTGTACTGCCCGCCCAGGTTGCCTTTCTACACAGACCCACATCTTCTGGGGAATAACATACTATTAAGGAAATCTGACCAGGACTGTTGGAGCCAGAGCTCTTGGTGTCAGCTGCCCTGCTGGCTGGCCGTCCTGAGCACAGACAGGCCACCCCCCCTTGACTTTGTATTCCATGCAGTGCTGTGCTGTGCCAACGTTGGGAAGCCTCGAGGCCGAGTACACAACTCACTACAAGCTGCCTCCCATCCCAGTCAATCAAATTGCACTGTAATCAGTGTGGGGCTGATGTCGAGGAACTGAGGGCCTATCCAGAAGCAGAAGGCACTGGGAACGTTCCTTTAGTAATAGCCATGCTGAGGAATTAGGAGAAAATACCAGGGCTGGGTCCACAGGGGTGGTGGAGACCAGATCACACTTAGCCACTTGGGGAAAGGAAGGCACTAGGCTACTTATGATTTTTATTTATTTGTTTGTTTGTTTGTTTGTTTGTTTTGGAGAGTTCTAGTCATGTGAGACCAGTAAGCAATGGTGGTGGTATCAGCCAAGGATTGAGCCCTGGCTTTGAGAACACTAGGTTTTCATCGGCTGGAGCCACCCAGTGTCCCTATGCTGGGACTTCCTTTTTGTAAGACATCGTGACACATATTGTCCCGGGAGGATAAGACTAAACCAGACTATGTATCTCAAGTTCCTACAATACTGTGGGCTCAGTGATGCTCCACACTGACACGGAACCACGTGGAAACCCTGGCTGGCTCACTGACTGTAAGGAGAGGGAGGGACAAACTCATATTTGGCTCTTGGACCGGCCTCCTGGGAAGAGGATAGAGGTAGACAGGAATTTCCCTGAGAAGCCTTGGCAACCCACTCTTTACCCCACGGCAGGGCCTCTGTTTGTCCGGGCATCCCCAGCTGGGTCCCCAATAAGGGAAAGGATAGCGCCCCCAAATACATCCGCCAGCAGTGGAGTGTGTGTTGTATTCTAACAGAAGGAAGTGTCCTCTACAAAAAGCAGGCCGGAAATGTGACTAAGGCTCTCCTGGGTTTGGGGCCAGGCTCCTGGGATCTTCTCCCCACCCAGACCTGGCGACCAGCCAAATTCAGGGATTCTGAACCAACTTTATTAGCAAAATCCAGACACGGAGGAACCCGGGACAGAGAAGTCTCCCCGCCCCTCCCAGGGCCCTGCATCAGCTTTTCTATCACTGAAGTTCGACTCCGCCCACTGATGCCCCGGGCCCCTTAGCAACCCATAAGCCCCACCCACCAACAGCCTCTTTGTGGTCCTCACCCCTCCCCGGCCCGGAGCCAGGCTACACGATGGCAAACTGGCAGATATAGGGCAACTGGTCGCGGCATCGCTTGTCGAACCACTTGCCGTTGGCCGCTACGGCCAGGGCGGCGCAGTTCTCGGCTTTGCCGCCGTCGGGCTGCGCCGTGATCTCGGTCTCCCAATTCTTGTAGGCCAGGCGGCCGCCGGTCATGTCCACCCAGGCGCCTTCCGCTGCCATGTCGTTGAGGCCCATCCAGATCTCCACCTCGCTACCCACGCTCTGGCGCGCGTACTCGAACAGTGCCTCGTTCTCTAGCCCCGACTGCGGCGTGCCCAGCGTGCCCCCACGCGAGATGCAGTCCTCACTTGCCTCGTGGAAGGTCTTGGGCTGGGTGAAGGCCAGGAAGCACTTCAAGTTTACTTTGGTGCCCTTCAGGCATACTGCAAAGGAGAGGTGGCTGTCAAATAAGTTTCGGACGACCCAGGACAAATAGACCTCTTCCAGACTGCCCCCCAGCCTCCATCCTACCCCACCCCTCGCTTGAAACCTGCTTGCTTCCCGCTTCAGGACCCTGCTGTGGCAGATGCTGAAGGACTCAGATTACAGCTCAAGATGCCCTGCTCCGGCAATGGCCACCCCTCTGCTTTTGCAAAGGGCTCCTTAGACAGGGTCACTTACTTCCTACGTTGATGGGAGTACAAAAGTCATCTGGTCTCTGCCCGGGGCAGGATAATATCCTGGGCCACAGAGGTGGGCGCCAGGCTTATTCTAAGCTTAGCCCCTCTTGGGTTTTGCTTCCTTCCTCAACCTCCCCAGGCATGAAACCTCAGTCCACTGCATCTCAAAGGCAGCTTCCCCAACTAGCCAGATCACCTAGGATCACCAGGCCCCTCCGTAGGATCAAGCCACTAGCTCAGGGCGCCAGTCATCTGCCTACTTGAAACTGAGATGTATGCTCACTGCACACCATAGAACTGAGAGGCAAGGTTACTACACACAACTGTGCCTGGCTGGCTGGGTCTTACAGGTGTGAGTCAGGAGACCTTCCCTGAAGAAGCATGTGAAGCCGGGGCCTCGTGAGCTTGGTGCTGGCGGGAAGACGGGGCCTTCTTCCTCGCTGGTGCCCATTACCAGCCTGGCCCCTTCTTGGGTGTGTTCCTCCACACTCACCGGTCTGTAAGGCCTGCTGCTCCTTCAGCAGGGCCACCTCCTGGGCCAGGCTGTCCAGCCTGCTCTTGAGCTCCTCAAACATCTTTGGGCTCACCACATCTAGGACAGAGAGGTATGAGGCAAAGAAAACTCGAGGCAGGCAGATGCTCCTTTCCCTGTCTGCCAGCCCCAAAGGGTCAAGGGGAAATCATGTCTGCCCCTCTGCCTAAGAATCCAACCCTCCAGTGAGCCCCTTTTGCCTGTCCCTGCTTCCTCCCCGTGCTTCCCTACCCTGTGTTTGGATTTAGCAGGAGTTGGGGCAAACAGCCATCTCATCAGCTCTATTTATGGGTCATAAAATCACAGACGTCAGTTCCTCCAGGATAGGGAGCAGGCAAACACAGTAAGCCCCAATCTGAGTGGAGAGTGGCAGGGACACACGTTCGCCAACACAGCTCCGTCTCCTCATGCGAGAGGACACCACCACTCTGAAAAAATGACTGAAGAAGCCCAGGAGAAATGACATCTCACAGGGCATGTGCTCCCGAGAGCAGAGGAGCCACTTCCCAGAGAGCCATCGCTGCAGGCCTGGGGCTAACTGTGTACCACCTTAGCCCTGCCCGTAGCCAGCCCTACGCCGTGGGCAAGTACCATCCTGGGTAGTCACCATTTCACAAACAAGGAAACTTAGGCCAGGTTTAAATGACCTGCTGAGTGTGACAGAGCCCCTAGCCCAAAGCTCTGATCCCAGCAGACACACTCTACCCATCTGCGCCAAAGTACGTGACATCTCTGATAGGGACTGCCTGTGTGTGTGTGTGTGTGTGTGTGTGTGTGTGTGTGTGTGTGTGTGTGTGTGTGTTAGCTGACAGCTGTGGGTGGACCCCTGTCTTCCTGAAGTTTCCGGGGTTCCTTGGAAAGCTCTGCTTGGCTTGAGGCAAAGGGTAGGGAGCTCCTCCATGAGCCATTTCATGAAAAGTCCACATTCATGAGGCCAGAGCCTTTGTCCACCCACTGGAAGTTTTGCCAAGGAATTGTGGCCAAGACATGGACGTTTAGGTGGTGGTGGCAGCTCTTGAGGCCAGCCTGGTCTACAGAGTGAGTTCCAGGGCTAGCCAGAGAAACGCTGTGTCAAAAACAAGCAAATTAACAAACAAAAAAAGACATTGATGTGCGAAACTCAGTGATATAACTTATCACGTGTGGGAAAATGACACCCATAGGGACCAAGGCAAAACGGGTAGGGTTGGGAGTCAGCAACCAGGGTCAGTCACCCTGCGCTCCTCCTCCACGTCTGGGTTCAAAGAAGCTGTGCACAATCGTATTGAGCACCATGTAGGCCCTGTCAGTGAGAAAGTGAAGCAGGGCATTGGCTCAAGCTCCCAGAGGAGACATCTAGGAACAGAGCTTGTGTGTGGCCCTTTACTGAAGATGGAAAGCAGCCCTGCCCTGATCCCCTCCTCCCCCACAACTGATGTGGTTTACAAGACTGAGGGGAAACTCCATTGCCAGAAGGCAATTGTTTTCCATACTCGGAAATCCTATTTGCCTTTGGATCTAAATCCTTCACACAGCACGCCTTGGTGGCATTGCCTGTGGACAGAGCCATGCAGGGTATTGGGCCCCCCTATTTTAAAGTGAGCATTTTGTAGATTGTCATTATATATTTGTCTGATTGAATAAATCAAAGCCATCCAAAAATTCTCCTTCCCAGTTCAGACTGCCCCCTGCTTTTCTTTCCAGAAGTAGTCTCTGTTACGTTCGTTTGTAGATCTTTCCGGAATAGTTCTATACATACTCAACAGATACTTACTTTTAGTCAGCATATTCAAATTTTGGAAATAATTATTGGCACGTGTTAATTGCCCAGGTTAGTGAGATTTATCCCCATATACATATGCCTCATGGTAAATCCCTTTGTCAAAGTGATGTCAGTATAGTAGCCACTCTGTTTTGAATTTTGTTCACAATGTCAGTTTGGTCTGTGGTGTTTGGTTTGCTGTTTTTTGAGACAGGGTCCACCTGTGTATCCTTGTAGGGCTCAGAACACCTATGTAGCACTATGCCTCTACCTGAGATTAGAGGCATGCACCACCATACCCAGCTCTGTTTTGTTGTTTGCTGTTTGAAGTGCTGGGGATGGAAAAGGATCTCACAACATTGTAGACACACACTCACAACAGAGCACACAGGAAGAAGCTCTAACTCCCTGAGTTTTGTTTTTCGAAACAGGGATCCTGTAGCTTTGGTTGGCCTCAAATGTGCTATATAATTGGAGATAACCTTGAATTTATAACTCTCCTGCCTCGGCGTCAGAGTACTGGGGTTAGCGCGTGCCACCACTCTGGGCTCCGTGTGATGCTGGAGATCAGCCTGGTTCCTTGCAGACACTGGGCAACTGAGTTCTGCCTGTTCTTTGCTGTAGCCTCGTGCTCCTAAGCGCTGACTTTTGTATCTCGCTACCCAGGTATACAGAGCCTGTAGATTCTCCACACCCTTTTCTTTGGCTGGGTTCTACTGCTGCTTCTCTGAGTATCCATCTCCACCCTGTCCTGTGGGGCTGTCAATCTCACGTCTCCACCCACCCAGGATGACCTCACCCTCAGCATCTCAGAGGAGAGCAGTGATGCTCTCAGCTCAGTCTGAGGTCATAAGGCTGAAGCCCCATGGAAGTTAAGAGTCCACTTGTCCCCCCATTTCCCCTCTGTGTGCCAAGAAAAAGTTTGTCCAGGGGGCTTTATAGATTTTACATTATTAACTGCTAACTGTAAGGCTTTTTTTTTTTTTTTTTTTTTTTTTTTTTTTAGCAAATTCTACCCCTATTACGAGGGAAATAAGATTCTGGGACACAATATAGGTTGATTGATGTTTATTCAGGGAGAAATCACTTACACCAGAAACAGATGACCACCGCAGGTTCCTGCTCCAAGGATGCCCCTGGATGCTCTCTGTCTCTGACCAGGAAGGAAGAGAGCGAGCTGGGGTCTGTGACCCCAGACCTAGACCCCACAGGTCACGTCAGCACCTATCACCACGCCTCACAACAGGTGAGGGCGGGGTAGATAGCTCACTACACACCCCTCTTAGGCTCACACTTGAGGAAACCCAGGCTGCTGCTCCCTGGTGGGAACTGACCATCTCCAAGCTGGAGGTTTGATTTCTTTAACATATTGGATACCAGAGAGAGAGAGAGTAGATGGCAGTTTAGAAAAATCTATAAGGTTTTTCTCCATTCTAAGAGTCAGGGACTCTGCAGTTCTGACAACCAACCCCGCTGTGAGAGCTCCTCAGCCACCAGAGGCTCTCTCACCAAAGGAAGACTCATCAAAACTGGCTATGAAGGGGAGAAACACGAGGTAACATAAGGAGGGCAGCTGCCTCTAGAGTTGGGGAAGGGGTGACTGCTCCCCCTGAACATGAAGGGAAGGCTGTCCCTAGAGGGTTGGGAGGGGCAGCTGCCGCCTGCTTACCTTTCTTGACATTTGTAGCTTTCTTGGCCTTGGGGGTGGGTGGCTCTGTCGTGACCTGGGACAAGATGGAGAAGAGGCAGAAGAGCAGGCAGGTGCCCCAAAGTCCCATTCTGCTGCTTCTGGCCGCAATGCCTGAATGTCTGAAAGCAGTGGTCACTGCAGCCTGTACAGCACGTCTTAAGGCTGTGGACACAAGGACCTCTGTCTTGGAAACACTCAGAAAACTTGGCTGAGGACATGCAAAACAGGAAAAAAAAAAAAAGTGAAGAAAGCCTGCCAAAGGAGAGAAGGGCTTTGGAGCCATAGCTACACTGCTGTGGACAACCACCCAACCACCCAGCAGTCTGGCTAGCCAATAGCTGTCATTGCTCAATCCATCCAGTGATTATTTCAGGCAGGGGCCAGGTCAGTCCTGGAATCGGCTCAGCGAGTCTCTGCACACACAGAATTGTCCTTTCCCATTCTGTTGAGGAAACTGAGGCTCAGTGGGGTAAAGCGCATTCATTAAGCTACTCAGTCACTAAGGGACAGTGACCAGGCTAGCAGCCTTAATGGTCTAGAATGCGTGTGATTATTTTGTGATTTTGCTACTTCTTTTCATTTAAAAAAAAAATGCAAGATAGACCTTCCTTTCCTCCCTCAAAAATCAGTCCTGAAGCCATAAGAGACACAGAGCAAAAGAGGGGACCAGAGCAGAAAAGGGAACCAGAAGGCCTTAGAGCAGCCGTGTCAGAGAGGGAGCTGGGTACCGTGCCCTGGAAGTGCCAAGGGGCATCAAAGCTCTGCAGGATGGAGGGGCGCCAGCCCCTGGTATAGTGCAGGTGTCCAAGCACAGGGAAGAACTGTGCAAGCAGGAGTGTGGTGGCAGAGACCACGGGGACACAGATGGCATATGCAGACCCTACTGAAGACAGTGGGAACTAGGTTTCATTTCAGAGAAGGGATGTATGAACACGTAGAAAGAGGAAGCCAGAAAGAACTCTGCAGAGTACGGTTAAAGGCAGAGTTACCAGTGAGCCCCTGGGAACATGAGCACATTCAGAGAAATCTGTATGTGTACTTGACATAAGCAAGCAGCTACATCTGCCTCCCAGCTGTCCCTGGAAGGGCCTTGGCGCTGCAAATCCTCCAAAGCCTTGAGTCATCTTGGCATGTAAGTACAGAATACAGCACTCTACTCAAGGAGCAGGAAATGAGTCCAAATGTGTCACACTGCCAGAAAGCAGGGACACTTAAAGAATGCTGGGAACCCATCAGTGGGGTGTCCAGCTAGCCTGGAGGAGATGAACACACAATTCAGTGCCGACAGCAATTGTGGACTGGACCCTTGGGAACTGAAGGGCAGGTTGACAAATGATGGGATGTAAGGCACCCATGGCAGGCAGACTGTTCCAACAATGAAGGAAAAATGTTTCCAGCTTTAGGCAGCAAGGCAGCCCAGGTAGACCAGTCACTCAAAAATGGCTTCTGGGGGTAAAGTCCTTTGTAGAGTAGCTGAAATTTTCTCTGTGTTGGACCTTTTTGAAAAACAAAATGCAGGGCTAGAGGTAGCCTGCAGAAAGCCCTGGGTTTGGCCATTAGCATGGGATAAGCGGTATTGTGCACACCTGTAATCACAGCGTGTGAGTGTCTGAGACAGAACGTTCAGGAGCTAAAAGTCGCAAGTCCCTGTCTCAAAAAAGGAAAGCAAAGAAAAGAAGATAGCGTCCCCCCCCCAAAAAAAAACCAAACATGTCCTCAGCACCAGCCTTGACATCTGGCTGGGGAGAGGCATATTGTCTAGGCCCAGGAGAAGGAACCTAGACGGTCAACCAGTGACCTGCGGAGGTGTCAAGGGGGAGGACCCCAGCTGGAAGCAGGGCACGTGCAGATCCCCTTAACCGATAGAAAGAGAACCGCCCCTCACTTTCTTAAGTGGCAGAGGGTTCATACTCACAGCTGGAACCCCAGCGTGGCCTAGCAATTGCATAACCTAACAAAGAGTCTTGCTTCCAAGAACACTGGGTGGGTAGAAAAATGCAGGGTGGGGGGAGTTCTTTTAGAAACTAACAAACAAAAACTCCTTTGATTTCCTAACTCCCCACCTTGGCCTGACTCCATTACAGCCAACCTAAGAAATGATGGCATACCTAAATATGTGGTAGTCTAAGACCTGTTTCCCACAGTAGGCCTGACTGCCAGGGCCCTGCCTTAGGTTTGCTGGGGAGGTTGTCCCAGGCATGCAAACCACTGGAGAGCCTTAGTGGGCCCGGGCGTACCCGGAACTGTGCAAGCCCATGGTGTCTCAGAGCCACAATAGGTCCTGGGAGTGCACGGCACGGCCCATGCTGTACCCTGGGGTTTGCAGTGGGCATCGCTGGGCACTTAAAAGTCAGAGTAGGCAGGGAGGGAAGATAACCAGCAGGGGCCTTGGCCAGGCCAGAGGAGGAATAGCAATAGGGATGGTGGTCCATGTGGGGATCAAGGAGAAAGGAGAAGACTGGTAGCTTAGTGACAGAGGCACATCCTGGATCCTGAGCGCCCGTGGGGACAGAGAGGAACCTGACAGAAAGCTAGCGATGCAGATGGAGGCAGCAAGCCATCGGAAGACTGCAGGCCATGGGTAAGCCACATGGGGAGAGGATGAGCTGTGTGGGAGGCACACTGGGGACCATCTGTCTAACGTTAAGGCTTCACCTGCCATGAGGAGCAACTCTTTCCGACTTAATCTAGCATGTGAACCCTGAGCCACTAAGGTCAGCTTGTGGGGTTATAGTAAACAGCAGGCAACATCCTTGGTCATTTCACCTGCAGGGCTTTGAAAGGTGTGTGTGTGCGCACACACATGCACACATTACATAGCTGTCCACACAAGCACAATGTACTCCATTTGTGCTGTCAAAATGCATTTTCTAGGCTCTGGACAGGTGGCTCAGAGGTTAAGAGCACTGGCTGCTCTTCCAGAGGTCCTGAGTGCAATTCCCAGCACCCACATGATAGCTCCTAAGGATCTGTACTGACACCTGGTGCCCTCTTCTGGCCTGCAGGCATACGTGCAAGCAGAACACTTTAAAAAAAAAAAAAAAGCCTTCTCTTAGACCTGCAAGCTGGAGGCGCTCCAGCTGTTTTGAGGGAATTATCACCCAGCTTTAAACCTGTTCCCACCAGGCGCAAGTGTGGCAACCTCGGATTGTTTCAAAGCCAGAAATGGTGACTCGTGCCTGTAATCCCAAACTCTGGAGGCTGAGGCAGGAGGACTGCCACCAGTTCAAGGCCAGCCTAGACTACAGAGACCCTGTCTCAACAAAAGGATGTTTTAAAATTACATCTTCGGGGAACAGCAAGACTCAGCAAGTAAAGGCAGTTGCCTCCAAGCCGGATCACCTGAGTATGACTACACATATTTATACAAATGTCCATTTATTTTTACATTATATATTATGTGTATGGGGGTTTGTACATGTGCCCAGAAGAGGGCTTTGGATCTCCTAGAGCTGGAGTTACGGGTTGTGAGCTGCCTGGGAAGGGTGCTCTGGAAGAGTAGGAAGAGCTCGAAGCAATTTACAAACAACAAAGACCTCCCAAAACCCATGTTGTGAACAGCACACAGTCCGGTGTACTTGTGTTAAAATCACATTTTGCTAAATGTAAGCACATATCACTTATTTATGTAGTCCCTATGGTGGTCTGAATGAAATGGCCCCCATAGGAACTATTAGGTGTGGCCTTACAGGAGTCAGGATTTCAGATGCTCAAGCCAGGTCCAGTGTCACCCTCTCTTCCCGCTGCCTTTGGAACTCTCAGCCACCTCTTCCGTGTGTCCTGCATGCCCCCATGCTTCCCACCAGGATGATAATGGACTGAACCTCTGAACTGGAAGCCAGCCCACACTAAATGTTTTCCTTCATAGGAGTTGCCATGGGCTGGGCAGTGGTGGCTAGAGCCTTTAATCCCTGCACTTTGGGAGACAGGCAGGTTTCTGTGAATTCGAGGCCAGGCTGTTATACAGAGAAACCCTGCCTGGAAACAAACAAACAAACAAACAAACAAAAACAAGGTGCAATAGAAACCCTAAGTAAGACAGACCCCATTTAGCACGCTGTCATTTTCTTAATTGCTTCAGTGGATTTCACAGGCGAAATGGCCCACTGTCTCTCAAGTCTGCCGTCAGTAACAGGTTGGGAACCAGGCAGTGGCGGTATATACTTCTTTAATCCTAGTGCTCGAGAGTCAGGTGGATCTCTGAGTTTGAGGCTAGCCTGGTCTAGGAAACAAGTTTCAGGACTACAGAGAGATGGGGAGGGGGAAGAGGGAGAGAAACAGATTGGAAAAGATTAGCCAGTCTGCTCAGCATATGATGTCCCTGCAAGCTTGCAGTTGGACTCCAAAGTATTACTCAATGGGGCACTGGCAGTAGCTCCTGGGACAGTATTTCAGGAGGCTAGCAACTGGACATCATCTCTGGGTTCCTTCTTCTCTTTTCTATTGTTCCTCTAAGTTTCCTGCCCACACTTCAACCCACCATAGTACTGGGCCTAAACCCAGAGCCTTGTACATACTAGGCAAGCACTCTACACCCCAGACCCTTTCTTGAATTTAAAACAAAACGAAACTTTAGTGGTGCAGCTCTCAGGGCATAGCCTACACAGGGGCCTCTGATGCTTAGGCTGGACTTGTATAACCCTGGTTCCTCCCTTACCCGTGCTGACCTTGGGTCTGCAAAGCGTCCATACCCTCTTGCTCACGCCACTTCTCCCTACCCAGGTGCAGGGCACCAGTACAGCAGCTGCGGTGGATCTGACTGGCCACCGGGAGCCTACCACCTTCATTCCCCACCAACTACTGCTCTGTGGCATGGCTCCCACCAAGTGTCACAGGAGAGCAGCCAGGGCTGGTTTCAGCTGGGACAGATTAATGTTTCTCCAAGGAAACGTGTTGCTAAGTGCTCCACCCTCAAGGAAGACCCCTTTGTGCCAAACGTCCTGCGCTGAGAATAATCTTACCCAGCTTAGAGGCAGAAACCTGGGAAGAGAGTAAAGGGGCACAGACACTTTCCAGGGTCAGGTTTGGCTTGTTTTTCTGTTCTTGGTAAACTTTTAAAAGTCAGACAAAGTTAAAAGACAAAACAAGGTCTGGGCACCCCACCCATATCTGCCCAGACATGAAAACTCTGGCCCACACCCAACCTCTCACAGATGTTTCCCTTCAGCCCTAGCCCTGCTGGCCCCATGTCTGCAGCAATGTGGCCTAGCCTGAGGCTGACTTCCATACACTCTTGAAAGGCAGGCCAGGGCATTCAGAGTAGATGTCCAAGATGAGAGCAAGGCTGGTTCCACCCTTAGGCAAAACCAAACACAAGCAGCTTTTGACCCTGGCTCTGTCCTGTGTCGGGCAGGCCTTGGGAGGTCAGCAACACTACCCAGCCTGGTCTCAGGTTTCACGGAGCTCATAATAATACTTGAGGATGGAAAGGCAACCATGAACCCCATGTTCCAAATCTGGAGAGACACCTGGCGGTTGTGTCTTCTGGTTGTGTTCTCTTCCATAAAACCATCATCTGCCCACGTGGTGTCACGTCAAGGGGCACACAGGAGGCATCTCTGGGAGACAGCTGATAACCCCCAGGTTAAGGGAACGAGGGCAGTGCCGAGGAGCATGCTGAGCTCAGTTCCGAGCTCATCTTTGTGCTCTAGGCTCCCTGACTCCAGCCTGTCTAAGCTCAAACTCTCTCCCCACACATTATCTTGGATTCTGGCAGATGTGAACCCAGCGGTGTTTGGGGATCGCGCAGATTGAGACACTATTATGCTAGCATCAAAGGTGTTGCTGGGACCCGATTCACAGCCCACATCCTGAGTCTACAAAGGCCCTCATGAAAAGACCAGCTGGGGACAGACTGCTTCCAGCAGAAGGTATCTTTTCCAGGGTTTTAGGCCTTGCCACCCTCTTTGCTTTCAGAGCACATTCCTTGCCTCTGATTACACTCTGCTCTTTGGGAACATTGTCTAGTGACCCAAACAAGTTTCTACTAGCTAAGTACCCTTCTCCCTTCATGCAAAACAAACCACCAAGTAGTCTATGGCTCTGGTTCCTACACTGCTGCCCCAACATACAGAACTGATTTACCCACAAACCGGACCTGGGTTTTCCTTTCACATTTTCCTATGGAGCCAGAGGTACATGAGAGGTGTGTGTGAAAACAGGGGCGTGGCATAGGAATCTGGGCGATCTGTTCCATGCTTGTGCCTAACCTGAATGTTAACTTTTATTACCTGTGGGCAAATACAAAGCACTAATTGTCATTTACACACCCCAAAGTGATCTAGCAAAAGCAGTCCTTGGAACTGGAGGCTCCTGTTCCTTATTCACATTTGGGATACGTGTCTGCACCACAACTGTCAATCATTCCTTGTGGGTACACACTAGGCACAGGGCAGAGGATGAACCCTGACTCCTGGCCAGTTGGGAACACCACTGTCATGATGTCATGGTATCCACAGCAGCATGCATTGGGAAAATAAGATGACAGCCCAGCATGTAACTGTGCTGTCAGCAGATAAGCAGCTTCACCAAATGCACAGGTCCAGCTACTTCTTTGCATGGATGGACCTGGTCAGACGAGGGGAGGTGCCCATGCCTCTGAGAATAATGCATGAAGGCTGCAGTGCACACTATGTTCTTTCCATTAGGCGATAAATCCCTAACACCTCACCCCATTTGACTGACTCAAGAAAGAATGCAACAAATACCCCTGGCTGAGATGCTCTCCATGAGTCAGCTACCTCCCAAGGGTCCTATGAGACTGATTTAGGAGCTGTGGTCCTCCTGGAAGAAAGAAAAAAAACACCAAAAAACCCTCCTCTATCCATGAAGCCTTAATCCTACCACACTGCACTGTGAGTAGAGTATCTTCCTTACTATCACCAGAGAATAAAAGTTGGCTGGAGAGTCAAATGACACCACTCCTTAAACGGCCGGCCGTTATAGTGCTGACAAAACACAGTCATCTTACAAAACATCAGGGAGGAGTTATAAGACGAAGGAATTTCAAAACAGGAGTGGAGCTGTGCTAGAACATGCCCAAAACCCAGTCCCAAGCAGGAAGGTTGGGGATCCAAAGGGAAGACTCTGATTCAAAATAAAAACAAGAAAAATCTAAGAATGGTTAAGAAAGGATGGCTAAAGACCCCAGTGGCCACTAAGCCCCTGACCCAAGGGATGATCTCCTGGATTTTGTGGCTGACAGGATGTGGCAGGCACACAGGCATGGGGCCTGGGGCCTCCTCTGGCCATGACTTCCTTATTCCTGGCCTGCAGGGAAAATGAACTGCTTTGTGACACCCCCACCCCACTCCACCCCCCTTAATTTTTCTTCCTTCCTTTCCTTCCTTCCTTCCTTTTTGAGATAGGGTCTCACCACGTATCCTTGGCTGGGCTGGAACTCATTATGCAGATTAGGCTGGCCTCAAACTCATAGAAATCTATCTACCTCTACCTCCCAGGTTCTGGGATTGAAAGTGTGTGCCACCACATCTAAATTTGTGATTCTCACTGTGAAAGCTTTATTATGATGATGATGAAGGAGGAGGATGAAGAAGAAGGAGAAGGAGAAGGAGAAGAAGAAGAAGAAAAGGTATTCACAAAATACTTACCACAAGCCATTTCCTTAAATCACTTTCTTCAAGGAATCTGTTTTGGAGACTGGATCTTGTTAAGTAGCCTCAAGCTTGAAATCCTTCCCAGTGCCAGTGTTACTAGTATATGCCAAGGCACCTAGTTTCTACGGTCTTTATTTCAGGGTTTGCACCGTCCTCTTGTGCCTTGGAAAGCAGGCAGCTCTCTGGAGGACAGCAACTCTTTTCAACGTCATTCTCAGCAGAAGACTGCTAAACAGGATGGAGTCACGGTATAAGGCTGGAGATGCTAGCAATGCCAAACCAGACCACAAAATAGACTTTATTTTTACATGTACAAATGTTGACTTAAATTTTTAACAATTAAGAAAAATATGTACAAACCAGTTTCAATGGAAAAGTGAAATAACCAGTGTCCACCACGGGACTGGAGAGAAATCATCCCAGGAACCCGACTTTCGGCCTCTTGGGGCCCAGGCTTTCTTCCTTGTGCAGAATGCTCTGCAAGGACGTGTGCAGCACCTTGCCCACTCGCTTGCTGCTCTGTAGGATGACAGGGACAGGGCAGAGTGTCATGGAATGTCAGCTGAGGATGCAAAGACGCGCTGCATTCTTTTATGTTGCATTTATTTAACTCTGTGAAGCTGTGCTGCTTTGCCTGCTTAAACACCTGATTGGTCTAACAGAGAGCTGAATGGCCAATAGCTAGTCAGGAGAGAGAAACAGGAGGGGCTGGCAGGCAGAGAGGATAAATGAGAGAGAGAAGATCCGGGAGAAAGAGGAGGAGGAGAGAAAAACCAGGGGCCATGCACCCAGCTACAGAGCAAGCCACTGAGTAAGAAGTAAAGAGTGTATGGAATAGAGAAAGATCAAAGCCCAGAGGCAAAAGGCAGATGGGATAGTTTTAGAAAAGCTGGCTAGAAATAAGCCACACTAAGGCCGGGCATTTATAAGTAATAGAAGACTCCACATATTTACTTGGGATCTGGGTTGGCCCCCAAACAACAAGGAGTAAAGGAAAAAACAAAAGGAAACAAAAAACAAAACCAAAAAACAACAGCGGTCACCACCTGCTGGTGAGGCACAGACTGATCGGAAGCCCCCACCCCCACAATATGCAAACACACCGCAGGCACCCCACACTACAAAGATGTCTAACTCTAGGAAGTAAATGGTCTGATCATTCATGCAAATGAAGGTGGGAGCAAGGGCAGCAGGGGCGGAGAGTGAAGGGCACGCCCGCAGAGGTGCTCAGAGGCTCTCACTTAACCACCAGGCACTTACAACATCTGCCCAACACGTTTGCAGATCTCACTCCCAAAGTCAGGGCAACCTCGGCTCCAACTTCCCAGCCACCTAAGGCCTGGCCCTAAACTCATGGCAAATCCAGGCTGACAGCCCTGGCGCATAGCCACAGGACTCCGGGGAGACCCGTTTATCCTCTACGTGCCTCAGGCTCTTCATCTCACAAAGTGTGAACTATGGAGGATAACAGACCGGGAAGAGCACTAAGAACAGTTCCTGGCATGTAGCATACAATAAACCTTTGCTGTTGTTTAAAACGCCCGGATTTCCCATCAGGTCCTCTGGGGTGAGCCCTAAGGGAAGGTGTGAGCCCCTCTTATCTAAAGGGGTCTTTTGTGAGTCTCCTAGTGCACTCTAACGGCATGCAGAGAAACCCAAACCCAGGCTGCTAAAGAGCAGAGAACAAGAGCTGATGGGCACTGACCACGTATGGGGCGATGGCACACCTGCTCCCCACCCGCCCTTCATACCCTTGGCGTAGCTTAGGCAGCCATCCTTCCCACCCTGTAGGAGACACCTGTAGCCTTGAGCTGGAATGCACAGCCTACACCTGGATGTGGAAGCCTGTGTAAGAAACCTATGAACTACACGGACCGAGCAGAGTCCGGTATGTTTTCCCCGCAGGTGGCCTTCTATAAAAAATTGCATCAACTATGATAAGTGAATGCAGCTGAAGGCAAGGGCACGAAGGGAAGACCCTTCGTCTACACTGTCTCTGTGAGAGAGACCAAGGCCTGGAAGATGGTAAGACATGACGCCAGGTGTGCTCTCTTGTTGTAACTGCAAACATCACGTCACGTTTTGTTGGCTTTAATAACAAATGAGAAGTGCTCTGCCTGCCCTGCCCTTGAGCTGGGATGCCTGGAGTCCTGGCTCGCAGGTGTTCGGAACGTCCTTTGTTGCTCAGAGACTAGCCTTGCTAGCTTTCCCCCAAATACTTCCAGGTTGTGAGGAACCTGCGATGGGCCACTCCTTAGTGCTGCTCCTGTCTACACTCTTTCTGGACGAAGAACAAGTCCTCATCCTGTGATACGGTCATGTGACTCTTTGCATGGTCAAAGTCAGTACCCGAAGACCAAAGTGCAGCCACCGGGGACCAGAGGAGCAGAGACTTGCTGAAGATAAACCCCAGCCCAAATCCCTACCCACTGCTCTCCCAGCACCAAGCTGGGGGCCTGGGTGTGAACGGGGGAGACACATGAATAATGAAGAGGTGGGAAGCCGAACAGTCCCCTGGCCAGGCTGGCAGGCTTGCCCGACACCATGGACTTACCTCCATCATCTCAAAGACGCTCTCAGGGTCCAGGCTTCCCTTCCCCACTTTCCTCATGCCGGTCACGACTCCCTTGCTGGTCACTGACACCAGCAAGCTGGCCAAGGAGCAGGCCTCCTCTTGAAGTGTAGCATCCACCACATGCCGGCAGCCAATCTGCAAGACCGGGGCTGTTTAACACACGTGTGAACAGACCAGAGATCCCAGATTCCCCAGACAGAAAGCCTGCAAGGGCTGCACGTGCATGGCTCACTTCAGGTCTCGTTTAAATTCTGCTCGTTTGGAAAATGCTGGAAGGAATGTTCAACACTGTGAATATGGTCCATTATGCAAATAATATAATAAAAAGACAAAATGGAAACAAGGGGTGTGGGGAAACAGACAGCTCATTAGGGCAGAGGCCACTAGGCTTTCCGACAGGGTACACCGGCAAGAAATGTGTATGCAAGGCCACATTATACCTTGTTCACTCCAACAGTGAATCCAGAAGCCAAGCTAAGGGAAGCAAAACAATGCCACCCTCAGAGCTCTGTTCTACTTGCAGTGGAATTAAGTGGCTGAAATTTGTTTTTTGTTGTTGTTGTTTGTTTTGAAACAAGGTCTTTGTTGTGCAGCTGTGCTGACCAGGTACTGATACATAGGCTAGGCTGGCCTCAAGCTTGCAGGAGCCCTCCTGTCCCTACCTACTGAGTTCTGCAATTATAGACCGAGCCACCGCACCTGGCTCAGCTTCATTTTTATATAACGAGTCTCTTGTGGAGTTAGTCACAATCCCAGCCAACACAGGCCCGAGGCTATGCCAGATGTCAGAAAACCTCTGGGCTTTGTGGAAAACCATACCTGACATGTGACACCTAGGACTGGTCCCAAGCCTCTCAGTTCCTGCATGTGGATATCAGGGTCCTCAGAGGAATACTGTTTGAGAATCTACCAGTGTTCAGCTACCTCG
The DNA here is from genome assembly GCF_943737965.1 of Phodopus roborovskii. Lineage (NCBI taxonomy): Eukaryota > Metazoa > Chordata > Mammalia > Rodentia > Cricetidae > Phodopus > Phodopus roborovskii. Next base: position 10,830,215 of record NW_026125295.1, on the reverse strand, counting down.
GACTCCGGGGTAGAGGGGGTTAATGGAAAACGCTCAGTGCAATAGAATGCAGAGCTTGCAGAGGGAGCAGGGCAGCTCTACTCTAATGAAGCAGACTTCTCTTGGGACTCATCTGCACCTAATGGAACTGTATTATTAGATTAGGGTTAAAGCTACATCTGTATGGTTTGCACAACTACAGCCTCATCTCAACAGCCTAGGGCAGGGGGAGGCCCACCTCCCGTGAAAGGCGGGGATGCTGAGACAAGCTCGCACCTTACACAGAGTGACAATGCAGGGCACATTCTCCACGCTCAGTCGGATGCAGTCGTAAGGATCGTCAGACAGTTCGATGTCCTTCCCCCCCTCTTCATCCTCCAGAACACGGACCCTTGGTATCCTGGAAACAGAGGCATGACTGAAATTTCATCTACTGGAAGGAGGAATCATACATTTTTTGAGATCAGGAGTTGAATTTTTTTTTTTTTTTTTTTAACAAGCAGGAATTTCGCTAACTCAGTCTTGTTTATATCCTCATGACCTGTCAAAAGTTAAGGCTAGAGCTTCTGAGCCAGGGGCTAAGAGCAATAAATAACATCCTATTTGAACTGTGCAGTAAGCAGTTTGAAATGGGATTGATATGCCAGGCTGGGGTGGGGGGGGCATGGCAAGGGGAGAGGGAGGGAAGGGAGAGAGAGGTGGGGGGAGGGGGAAGGACGGAGGTGGGAGAGAGGGAGGGGAAGGGAGGGAGAGGGAGAGACAGAGAGGAGGGAGAGAGAGAGGGAAGGAGAGAGAGCTTTTCATTTCTTAATTCTTTGGGCCCAACACAGGCAGGGGGTTGGGGAAGACAGAGTGACACCAACTCTTCTGGAGGGTTCCAAGGTCTTTCTGTCCTCTGTCTAAGGGCATCATGGGGTCACTGCTCCTTGCTGCTTGAGGGTGAGACTGACAGACAGCTGTTCATGATCTGGGTAGCTAGGTTTCACAAGCTGATATCCATTTCCCCAGGATTTCCTCACAGCAAATCAGCTTTTAACTCCCTGGCACCCATGGGAACCAGCTAGCCAAAGATGACTCATCTCAGAGGCTCAAGCCACTTCTGAGGACAACCTCCTTTCCCTTTTCGACAAAGCCTGGCTGCTGGTGGTGGTGGTGGTGGTGTGATCCAGTATGCAAACTCTCATCATGGTGGATCGTCTGGACCACGTCTCAGAAGGTCTAACAGAGTCCAGTGGCACAGCGCACAGTTGGGTAGAGGACACTAAAGGTCCAAGTCTCACAAATACTTTATCTTGCAAATTCTTATTTAACTTTCTTTTTATTGTTCTGAAGCTGACACAACAGAAAGGGTCTCTGTGTGTTACACTGACCATAATACCAGCACTGAAAACTAAAGATAGTGACCATTAGAAAATTCCCAGACACACCAAACACAACAGCCATAATCAACGTAGACCAGCCATACAACAGGATGTGAAAGCCGCACGTAGTGACTAGTTTTCCTTGTTCACAAGCCTCTGCAGATGCTGCTGTGTGCATTTTGAGTAGTTTTCCTTGTTCACAAGCCTCTGCAGATGCTGCTGAGTGCATTTTATTCTCCAGAGTTATGAGATTCAGGTTGTTCCACTTTCACCATAAAAAACCATGAGGGACGTTCCAGAATAAACGTATTTGCTCGCTTATTCAAAGTTTTCTTTAGTGTGTATGGTGTGCATGCTTACACATGTGTAGAGGTCAGAGGTATCTTGCTTGATCTCTACCTTATTTTTCTGACAGGGTCTCTCATTGGAACCGTAAGTTTGCTGACTCAGGAAGGCTGGCTGGGAGTTCCTGCATAGGATTAGAGGCCAGTGCCCTGGTTCTCTCACACACACACACACACACCCCACCTCCCCAATGCCTAGCATTTTAAAATGAGTTCTGGGAACTGAAGCAAGGTTCTCAAGCTCTCTACCAATTTGGTTGCCGTAACAGCCTCAATCACAAGTCTTTAACCATCACTGTACCCCAGGGTACCTCAGGAAGTGAACACACATCCACCCACACAGTTACTCAGCTGCCAGACTCTCTTCACAGAGATAGTCAAAGAGATGTCAACACAAATCTTACCTCCCTGTGCATTCATAGCCTATTTATGAAAGGAAACCACGCGGGGGAACCGTTGTTCTTAACTAAAACCAAGTTGCTCCCCTCCTAGAACATTCATACACACAACCAAGGACCGTGTGGGCACCCGTGTGCTAGGTGCTATTGGTAGAAATGGGGCATGAGCAACTGGAAAGGAAATTTTCAGAGCCCACCCTGTAATAAGACAACCTGAAGCTAGGGTGTACTTTTTTGAATCTCTGGTTTCCTAGTACTGTTTACACAGTACACATTGACCAATGAAAACGATAAAAAAATAAACACAAAAATATATATGTATCTTACTTAGTTTTAGATTACAAAATCTCTTTCCTGGAGCTTAACAATTAGGTATCATCCATCTCTTTCAACACTAAAACCACGTTAGTAGAGTTTCCTTGCCAGTGTTCCATGGTAAGTTCCACACAGGCCCGCAGGATTGGTTTTTAGGGAGACTCACCTTGTGTTGAAGAGAGCAGCCTTCACAGCAATGGAAATAGCATCAAACAAATTCCCACCACACTCCAGCAGCTGGGAGACAAGCACAGAGAGGGAAGAAAAAGTCAGCATTACTTATCACTCAGCAGTAACCCAGCTGAGAAACAGATTCCTAAGTCATGCTGAATGCATATTTAAAAAATAAAGATGTGAAACCAGGCGTGGCAGGTCCTAGCTATAATCCCAGGACCCAGGAGGCAGACGAATCTCCGTGAATATGAGGCCAGCACAGTTTACATAGTGAGTTCCAGGACAGCCAGGACTACAGAGTGAGACTCCCCCACCCCCTCAAAAAAAAAAAAAAAAAGCATTAATAAATAAATAAATTGGTTAAATAAAGATAAGGTGGGCTGCCCTCTTTGACTAGCCAAACCATGAGGAGCATAACATGCTCCCTAACTGCAGTGCTGCTATTTCACAGCTGCAGGTACACGTGTACACACACACACACACACGTACACACGTGTACACACACACATGTACACACGTGTACACACACACACACGTACACACGTGTACACACACACGGTCTCCATTACCGTGCTGAAGAGACACACACACACACACACACACACACACACACACACGGTCTCCATTACCGTGCTGAAGACACACACACACACACACACACACACACACACACACACACACACACACGGTCTCCATTACCGTGCTGAAGAGACAAGGTTCTCACAAGCAGTAGGGTCAGGTCATTACCCAAGTGGTGGCTGACTTACTTCTGCCACAGATGGCTCCCAGCTATAATGCAAGACTCACTTTAGCCTTTGCTATCAGATGACCAACAAAGAATATTACATGTACAGAGTCAGGGACACCACTAGCATGTGATTTACGAGACACATGCCCAGTGCTCAGACCTGGCCCACACCACACATTGAACTTGAATCATAAAACCCAGGGTCTACCATTGGCAGACTCTCGCAAGTGAGATTGGAACACACCTCACACCACACGGAAGCGGCAAATCTATACGCCCAGGAAGCCTCTGTCCGAGGTACTGGAAAAAAGCTGATGACCAGACTCCTCAAGGAGATGGAGAAGTCACGTGTTGGGAAGTCATGAATCTCTCCTTCCGGTTTTGATGGGCATGATATTTTATGTATTTATGCATTCATCATCCCTCCTGAGAAAGACCCTTAATAACATCTACCTGTACAGAAATACCTATTGTTGGCCACATTCTTAAGGCCAAAATGAAAATGTAATTCTGGAATTAAAAACTGGATCCTTTCCTCGGGTTTTTTGAGTAAAACACCCAGCACACATTCCCGAGGGTCAGCTCCTGCACTTAAGCCCTGGGTGAGTTCTAAGAGGGCTACACTGAAGTAAACCCAGGGCTCTTCCTGGCATCACAGCACAGCAGTCTCTAACCCCCAGGAAGCCTTGTTCTTACCACGTCCTGCCATCTTCGTTCATGTTTATTTACATGGAATCCAAAAACATGAGCAGCAGTGATTTCAGGAGAGTACCTATGTCCTAATCAGGAACGAGGAACAGGGTACTCAATCTCCTATTCCAGCCTCACTTGGAAAAACTCCTTTCTAGCTGAGGCCTGGAGCCTGGCTCACTCTTCCCTCAGAGGCCAAGAACAGGCAACCGCCTTGCACTGGCCGGCCTCGAACTCACAGGGATCCACCTGCCCCTACCTCCCAAGTGCTGAGCTTAAAGGCGTGTGCCACAACTGCCCAGCGAGTTCTTTACTTCTGTGGATTTCATTTTACCATTGATTGGAGATGACGGTCTAGCTCCTTTTCTTCTTTGGGTCTCTAGTGTCTACTCACCTGAAAATGCATGCAACTCACTAAATTAACATCTGTCTGGTACCAACCATAGGGTCCTCATTTAAATTCCCTTATAACGCCTAAGGGTGATTTCAGGTACAACTCTGCTCTGCCTACAACTTTATTATAGAATGGTGTTATATGTACCACTCACTCATTAATGTTTTGTATTTGTCTCGTAAATAAAAGATTATTACCGGAGACCATCTCTTTTCAAATAATCTGACGGTAGAGGTTGAAAACATGCCTCCATGAAGAGGAAAGAAGCCAATGGGTCTTGGATGCAAGGTGACTCACCAGCACATCCACATAAAGGATCCAGCAGTGCTCCCGAGGACTGATGCAGAGGGAGCTCAAGTCTACGCTGCTCTTGTTGTTAAATATCCGATACAGGGTGTTAGCGATCTCTGTGCCAAGGTCATCACCTCCTCGCCCTTCAAATTCTGGGGTAGCATTGGCTGAACTATACAAGACAGAAACAGAAAAGCCACGTGAGTCTCTACAAACACAAGGAACTTGTTCTCCGAGGAATGCTGGAGAGCCAGCACAAAGGATGTCACCAAGGGCCAAGGGGCAGCCTGCACAAGGGAAAAAGTGAAGTCACTGACAGAGAAAATGGCAGTACAGCTGCCTCGGGGGCCAACAGGTATGTGCGATGGCCTAGCCCTGCACCTGCCGGGGGGTGTGACAGGCCTTCAACAGTCCTTCTTCTGCCAAGGAGGAAGAGATTGGTGGTAATGTGAACCTCAGCCGGTATGATGAACTCTTATCTTCAGAGTAAGATGAACACGCTTCTCTGGCTGGCCTGTGAAGCTAGGACGCCTCACAACTGTGACGTATGGTGTAGAGAGGTCTCTCACTCTCCACACCAGCCCTGGCTTTCAGTGCAGGGTCAGGCCCTTCTGGAACGACTTAGAAAATACATATGGCAGCAGGACAGAGACCAGAAGTTAGGAAAGCGAGTGAAAGCATGAGGATACTGCTGACCTGATAAGTACTTGATGTCATTTGGCATTTTTCAGGAGAGAGGGGAAAAAAGAAATCCTATTTGGACTCTTGATACTTATGCCCAATTACCTCAACAAAGAATTAACTAGAGTTCACGACTCAAAGGCATTATAGGACTTTTTGAGAGTTTTGCAGCCACACTAATCAGCCCGTTAAATCTGTGAGGTCAGTAAACATTACTCACCTGGCAGTAAGAAAGGTAAGGGGCCGGCAACTTCAGCGCAGGCTTGACAAAGTCATCTACAGAAGCATCCTGACTCCTGACAAGCTGGCAGGGGTCAGTGCGTGCCTGCATGGCAAGCTGGACACTGGGGAAGTCGGATGGGGGAGTGGTGGGAATATATGTGGATATATACCATTTATTCTGGAGGGTCAAGAAGCTGCACATCCCAGGAAAGTAGCTATCAACACAGCAAGAGGAGAGATGGGCTCTGGGAGAGCAACACCAGCATTGGTAGCCACAGCTGGGCCCACACCATCTATTTAATGGTGAAAGGAATCTCACTTAGTGATTAATTGTATAACTCTGATTCTCTAATTACCTGCTTATCCCTTATACTATCAGCAAGTAGGACCCACATTTAAAAACATGGAAGAAATTTCACTGCCACCATCGCAATGCGGTGATTTCCAAAACTCTCAGCCAGCCTCAGGTACAGCGGCAAAAAGCAACTCTGTTGAGGAGAAACAGCCAAGACCAAGGACTGCACCTTTGCACGGCCAGCAGCACACAGCCTGTTTCTGGCTTCAACATCAGGCAGCCTCAGGGCACATCACACAGGCCTGTCTCTATGTGCACAAACCAATCAGAGATGCTTGCCCTCACTTCTTATGTGCACTGAACGCAGCAGGCACATCCACAGCCCTGGGAACTGTTCACAGATTCCCCAGTTCAGCTATCTATGCCCATCTGCCCACAAAGCCAGGCCCCATTGTTTCTTTAGGACTAAGCTAATTTAAAGTAAATTTTTACCTATTTAAAATAGCCTTTTATTTTCAAACACATCATTCTTTTAGCATAGCTCACAATCAGGCAGAAAGACAGATTAGAGGCTTCTACAACCATGACTATACAGAGAAACCCTGTCTCAGAAAACAAACCAACCAACCAACAACAACAAAAAACCAACAGAAGGTTCTTTTCCTAGTACACACAAGGCTGCTTGCAACTACCTGTAACTCCAGTCTCAGGGGATCTGACAATCTCTTCTGGCCTCCGCGGAACATCCACACACATAAAATAAAAACAAAGGGGAGGGGCAGAGTAACTGTATCCCGGCAAAGGGTACAGCAGAGCGGAGAGATGAAAGTTCCGTCCATCAGTGGGGCACAATGGAGGGACCCTTGCAACACCTGAGCACAGAGGAGAAGGCCACAGAGACCTTGTCCAAGGGATAAAAATCAAACATCTCACAGGCACTAGCCAGGTAAGGGCATGTGCCCAGACCAAGGGCCAAACAACAGTGACACACTCAACAAGGGAGACCCTGGCATTTCCCAGGCCTGTCTAAAGGCGCTCCAATCTCCCTGGTGTGGAGCATGGCGGTGCACACCTTTAATACCCACACCCAAGAAGGCAGAGGCAGGTGACTCTGTGAATTTAGTCAGCCTGGTGGACAGAGTGGGTTCCAGACCGACCAGGGCTACAAAGTAAGACCTTATCCATCCTTCCTTCCTTTCCTTTCTTTCTTTTTTCTTTTTTTCTTTTTTTGGCTTTTCCAGACAGGGTTCTCTGTGTAGCCCTGGCTGTCCTGTAATTCACTCTGTAGACCAGGCTGCCTGCCTCTGCCTCCCAAGTGTGGGATCAAAGGTGTGCGCCATTACTGCCTGGCAAGACCTTGTCTTCAAAAAAATCCTCTGGAAAAATAAAGCACACACCACATAACAGAAACTACCCTTACAGGCTGTCTCAATTACACATGTTTACTATGTGCTACCACGCTTAGCACCGCGAACGTACCAGGCCGTTTTGTCCTCACAGAAATTCTAGGCAGCACCAATGGTCTTATCTTTATTTTGCCATGGTATTGGGAAATAACACTGGGGTTTCACAAATGCCAGGAATGCTCTTTACCAAAGAGCTACACCCTTAACCTCTGACACAGTTTACGTAACGAGAGGGGTCAGACAGGCTGCACAGCTTGCTGGGGGTCACAGGGCGCTAAGGGTCTAACTCAGGCAGGCACTTCAGGCCTTGCCAGCAGCCCCCTTGATGTGCCCAGGAGCTCAGCTTCAAGTGTGAGCTCAGATTAGCTTTGCCTTGAGATTTGCATTTTGCCTCTGGTATCAAAAGGGTATTCTAGTCATGGGACTTATTATGAGACAGCAGTTATGGTCAAAGAAAGAAGGTCTAATGAAAACCTCTGTTGAGAGAGAGAAAGAGAGAGGGAGAGGGAGGGAGGGAGGGAGAGGGAGGGAGAGAGAGAGAGAGAGAGAGAGAGGGAGGGAGGCAGGGAGGGAGAAACACATGCAAAGGCTGGTATTTCCAGGCCTGTTTACATGCACCATCACAGAAGGTCATAAAACCAAATGCTATGAGTTACCAAACCAACTCAGAACCCCCCCCCCCAGAAAGCATGCTCCAGTCCCTCCCCACCCTCCTATTTGTCCCCTCTACCTCGCTCTGCTGGCATATCTCTTGCATAACTGGAGGGTGAGCTCAAAGCTTGTCTACCTGCAGTGGCACTCCAGACTCTGAGTCCACTGTGGCTCCTCCTAACTGATATAGCCTGAAAAATCTACACAGCCTGGGGACAGGACAGGCCACATAGAGAATGGCCGGCTCCTGTGTGTACACACTCTCATTTCTGAGACTGCAAACCTTCCACACATACAGGATGGCGAGAACAGCAGCCCATTCTCAACCTTGCTTTATAACCTCTGATGTCTCTGCTAATTATGTCATCGGCCCTAGAGACCCAGTACAAACAACCTAGGTGGCGTTCTAAGCCATCTCTCTGCTTTGTCACCATGCCCAGCCCTTCCGCCAAGAACGGTGTTCTCCTGACAGGCAAAGGACAGCTCCACCCACCAGGTTTCAAAGGCTGGCTCTGTGCTAGGGAAAAATACACACAATCATACTGAAAACCAGTTAAGATCACACAGGAAACTAACGGATACTTGGCATATTGAAACCCAGGTGTGACAAACATTCTCCTGAATTCTCCAAGTAAAACCCAAGCCTTTCCGAGGTCCAAAAGCTCTGAGAGAAAGTCAGCAGGTGAACTTCCACCCAAAGGGTCTGCCACCTAGTGGCAGCTCAAGTGACTAACAAGCAGCCTGCTGAATTCTGGCTATAGAGGGAAACCAAGTTTTAAGTTTAAGATTTCTCATTTAATGGGGGCTTTTCTCAGTTACTACAAACAAGGCAAAGACCTATGAGGAGGTTTGAGGTCTATTTTGCTGCCCTATTAGTGTAAGTGCAGCCTGGCATTGCTGGAGTTGGGCTGGGTCAGGGTAGCTGGTTCTTTTCTAACAGGCCGAGACATACCAAGGTGTGAGGGTGTTTCGCCTTCCCAAGAAGCAGGCCAGCAGGGTGTTGGTGGCGCACGCCTTTTGTCCCAGGGTTCGGGAGGCAGAGGCAGGTGGATCTCTGTGAGTTCAAGTCCAGCCAGGTCTACAGAGCTAGTTCCAGGACAGGATCCAAAGCAATACAGAGAAACCCTGTCTTGAAAAACCAAAACCAACAAACCTACCAACCAAACAAAAAAACCCAAAAAACAAAAAACTTGTTATCCTTTCAGGAGTTGGAGAGGTGGCTTAGTGGTTAAGAGCACTGGCTGCTGCTCTTCCAGAGGACCAGGATTCAATTCAATTCCTAGCACCCACATGGCAGCTCATAAGTGCCTGTAATTCCTGTTCCACCTTCACACAGACATGCAAAATGTCAATGTACAGAAAATACAAGTAAATAAATAAATCATGGAGGGGGGGAGGAGGCCTGATTGAGGAGGCAGTGAGGACCATTGCCTACCTAGGTCTATACTACCATTCCGAGATAAACCTGAAGAGAATGAGTTACCATAAAAGCAATTAGCTCTGAGAGACCAGTACGTCTGAGTACTTAAATAACAAACACCTGCAAGCTGCTGATAAGGAATTAAATCAAGCTGGGCTCAGAGTGATGGGGGGGGGGCTCCATGGCAACACCACTTATAATTCTTGCCTCCCACTGGTGAGCTACTGTCAGAGCCTGCACACAGGAGCGCTTCAGTGTGAGGCTTGCATACTGCTGGGCTCACCACAGGCACCCAAGGGCCATTTCTGCTTTCTAGGCAGCAAGAAAGGGATTGGACTTCTGAAGTCTCAAGTGAGGCTTGAGAACAGATGGCAGCCTGCAGGAGCTGGCAGAGTCATCGTCTACATCAAGTGAGGTTTTGTGACTCGTAGGGAGCCCCAGAAGCACTGATAAGGGTACAAGGAACGAACTAACTTGTGTTACAAACCCTTCTCTGCTTCTGTCTCCTCTGAAGTTTTGTTTTGTTTGAGTACTAGACAAGAGTCCCATTGCTTACTGACTCACGTACCTGAGCTCCTCACTGCGGATTCTAGGCAGGCACTCTACCACTGAGCTACATCCCCTCTTATTTTATTTATAGTTAAGAAGAATTGGAAGTTTTAGTAAAGGCATTTCAACATGGGCTTAATCATGGGGGTTAGGAGAGAAAGACTGACTAAGAAGAAAGTAGGGCATGCCGGAGAGCACGGGTGTGACTCTGCCTCCAGGGCCAACCCCGCTTGCTAAGCCTTGGAAAGAAGCTAGGATTCACTGCCTTGAGACTATTCATCCATCCTCCCTGGAAACAGGAGCTCCTAGTGAGTCCTCGGAGACTGAGAAGGGAGGACAGCCATTCTCAGCCAGTCCAGTGAGGCTGCCTCACTCAAAACCCTGGGCGGGAGCAGCTGACACAATCTCCTCACACTGGGCGTCTTACACCCAGCTTACGGTGGCACAGAGGAATTCCACCCTGCGGCCAGCCAACGTGTCTCTGTGCCAGGCAGTGTTCCCTGAGACCGGCAGATGCCGCACACAAAAACATGACTGCCAGAGTTGGGGTTCATTCTGTACCTCGGCTGTGTGAGCCCGTGGTCCCTCAACATTAGGCATCCCTCTGGACCAGGCTCCTGTCAGTTTTGCCACAGACTTTGAAAAAGATAAAACAGGACCAGCCATCCACACTCATCTTCTACTTGCTAAGCAAGCCCTACTAAACTTTACTCACTGGGATGAAGACAACAGCCTCTGGGCTGCTGCTGTGAGTCCCAGGGGTGAGGAGGAACAGATAATTTTATATGTCTTGGAGAAGGTCACAAATCAGTGTCCAGTGAAATCTTCCCTTTCCTGCACCCCACATCTGAGTAAAGCACCCCTTATAATGTAGCCAGCATGTCTTTGGTCTGCCCAGGATGAGAGGCAGAAAACAAGAGAGGAAAAGGAAAGCAATCACAGCTCCTCTGTCGGTAAACAATGGGATTTGCAGATGAGGCCAGGAAGACATGCTGCTTCCTTCAGCAGCAAAGGAGGGGGGGGGGGGGGTTTGCACCGCTACAGTACACCCAACCTGCAGGATGAGATGGCACCAAGATAACCCAACTAGAGACTGTTGGAGAAGGGGATGGAAGAGCTGGAAAGAAAACTGGCCAGAAAGAGGAACAAACATCATTCCTCCCAAGCTCAACATCTTTCTTAGACTGGCCTATGCTGTAGGAGCGAAAGAGGAAGACACAGAGTCACGCACACCTGAGCCGCACTCTGGCCCTCTGACCCTGGGCAGGCACCTCCTCTCTATACACTTCGTTTGTCTTCTCTCACAGGGGTCCCGTGCCCGGAAACGAAGACGGGAAAATTAACTACCATACAAACATGGGCCCACTTGTGCGGGAAGGGCTGACACAGTGGCCACTGTGCTGAGACTTTGATAACTGGTTTCAGCTATGCTTTCCTTCGAGGAGACTGAGCTATGCAACAGTAGAGGATGCGTATGTGACCACACACACTAAAAGTCCTAGGCGAAGAATCTCTGAGTGGGGCCTACAAAACTGACAAACTTCAGCCATGTGTACGACCACCTGCTGAGTCCCATGGTCTCCTCTCAAATGTGGAGGACATCTTGGAGCTATAGGATACACACACACACAAACACCCCTAGACCCAGCAAAAGTCGGAGGGGATCTTAAGAATGTTTCCTGCTCTGGAGGTGGTAGAACTGGGAGGATGCAGTATCTAACTTTATTCAGAGCATCAGCTCTCATGAGTTCAAGCCGTGTATAATCAGGACAGGCTGCACGTGACAATAGCATGTTTCTCCATAGTCTCATAAACAAATAGCAATCACCAGTTGTAATAAATAATCTGAAGTAAACGCACTCCTACCCATTGCACCTGGGGGGCATGAAAGCACATTCCAGGAACAAGTCTGTGCTTTTGACGAAGCTGAGACTCTTGTTTTCTTGGCGTTTTCTCACAAGCACTCAGAACTCTCACAGGACTCCATTCCTGGACTGTGTTTGTTCCAACAAAGAGGGCCTGCTGTTGTCAACACTAGCGTCTAGAAGCAAGCAAGTCAGGGACAGAAGTTGAGATGAGGCCATACAATAAAAGTCTCAATCCTAGGAGCTAGAAGAGTAGGCTCAGTGGTTAACAGCACTTGCTGCTTTCTCAGAGGAAATAAGTTCAATTCCCAGCACCTACAACCATTTGTAACTTTAGCTCCAGGGCATCTGATGCTCTCTTCTGGTCTCTAACGGTGCCAGGCATGCATGTGGTGCTCAGATATATATACGTGGGTAAAATATCCATATGCATAAAATAAATAAAAAGTTGACAACCCCCAATTCTAGAGGAGGAAAGGCAGTAAGGTTTCTGAATCTCACGAGAGTCAGTTGCTGTCTAGAAGCTGCTCTGTTTTCAGTATTCCCAATCACCACATGTTAGACTGAGGCAAAACAGTCTGGCCCAGGGCTTGACGCATACAACACAGAACCCTGGTTCTTCCCAGCACGTCTGCTGCCTGCGTTATGCCCACTTTACCAGCTTGCCAGGCTGATTCTAGACCCACTTGCCATGCAAAGCATGTGTTCTCTGCAGAGAAGGGCAGGAAGAGAAACGGTGCTGTGGCCCAACGATCCACACTCCCCTTGCTTGCTGTTCATCAAAGCACCTTACCATTTACAATTTCACTTAACCCTTATAATGACAGTGTGCTGCGCTTCCGAGCCGATGGCCCTTTTCAGACAGAGAAAGAAAGCTTATCAGGAGCCAGGTAATTAAAACAAGGCCAGGTTCTCCTACGGCCTGGCTCTTTACAGGTGAGTAAACACAGCCTAGATTAGTGAGTGGCTGAACAAACATGACACCGTTCACCTTCTGAATCTTCCTCTTTCAGCCTCCTTTCCAGTGGGAGGCAGAGAGTGCAGAGATTAAACCCCGTGCTCTAGCACCAAGTGGCAACCCCAGCACGCCTTCCCTTTTCCTTTAAAACAGCCTGCGCGGTACTGACCAGTCCACAAAGAACTCCAGGTAGCCTTCACTTGGCTTCTCCAGCTTCGGTGTCCCCATTTCTGCTTTCACTCCCACCAGGATGTCTGTGTGACCCTGCAGACACATACAAGATGCCCGCGTGACCCTGCAGATACATGCAAGATGTCTGTGTGACCCTGCAGACACATACATACAAGATGTCTATGTGACCCTCTGTGACCCTGCAGACATATACATACAAGATGTCTGTGTGACCCTGCAGACACATACAAGATGCCCGTGTGACCCTGTGTGACCCTGCAGATACATGCAAGATGTCTGTGTGACCCTGCAGACACATACATACAAGATGTCTGTGTGACCCTCTGTGACCCTGCAGACATATACATACAAGATGTCTGGGTGACCCTGCAGATAGACATACAAGATGTCTGTGTGACCCTGCAGACACATACAAGATGTCTGTGTGACCCTGCAGATACATGCAAGATGTCTGTGTGACCCTCTGTGACCCTGCAGACACATACATACAAGATGTCTGTGTGACCCTCTGTGACCCTGCAGACATATACATACAAGATATCTGTGTGACCCTGCAGATACATACATACAAGATGTCTGTGTGACCCTGCAGACACATACTAGATGTCTACATACAAGATGTCTGTGTGACCCTGTGTGACCCTGCAGACACATACAAGAGTCCCTGCTCAGGAACGACCACACTCCTTTTCCAGACAGGTATGGTATTGTGGCTTGAGGGGAGGTATTCTAAGATGAGGGGTGGATCCGGAGAGATGCATCCTCCCAGAATGGCTTAGGGACTGGGATCTCCCCAGGCCCAATGTGCACCCTCCCAAAGCCAGCCAGCAGGGCCTGTAGCGGACTCTTAAGGCTTACCCCCCTCTCTACCTGGGTTTGAACTTACCAGCTTGACTCTGGCAGATCCACTGGTGTTAGACACTACATCGGTCTCTACTTCAACACACCGATAGTCCTCACAGCCACGGCCATCCACCCGAAGGTCTTCCTAATGGAGCAACAGGTTTCAGAGTGTGATCCCAGACTCACAGACTCCCTTCCTCCCCCGGAGAAATACAGTCAATTGCCATTTTTCTCAGTGAGTCACACCAATTCTGCCCTCATTACTACTAACGATACTACCAGGTTAATGAAGGAAGAGACTCAAGTGACTTCTCCCATAGATATTGTTCACAAAGCTGGGGTTTCATGCCAGAGGGGTTTCACTACGAAGGCAGGCTGTATTTTGATGTACAGAACACATGCACAAAAACAAGCAAAAACTGACAAAGAATTAATAAAGAAGACACCCCCTCTCCAAACCTACAAGGCTGTGCTCTGCTAGAGCTAGACACCACAACTGTCTTGACTGGAACCCTGTTCACCCCAAATTCAGTTCACAAGACCTGTTATGTACAGCCTGAATACTTGACCTTCTAAAACAGAGTCAACAGACTAATGCAGGTGAGCTTGTTTCTGTGGCAACACAGCCATGCCCATTCCCTTAGGCACTCTGAATGCTTTCCCAACATTAGCTGAGGGGATGAGGGGACCCTACAAACTCGCACCTGTCCTTTCTAACCCCTAGTGCCTAAGATGACTCCCAGAGTCCAGGGCTGCCTATCCCTTCCGCCCATCTATTTATGTTTTCTGTTGTTTACTTACCACTGCACAACACATAGATACCCATTTTATGTTGGACTTTAATGTTTGTCACTCAAAGCATGTTGGTACCTTTAGGTTGGCTCTGTGCTCTTTCAAGCCTTCCATATTTATGACAACACAAAATGTTCAGGTCATTGGTTAGTTTTCCCTGCCTTTTACCCAAGGAGCCCTGGTTCCTCTTACTGGCATACAGTACTCAAGAACAGCTAAGTTCGCTGATTCTAAACCCTCACAGCAAACAGAACTGAAATATACACACACACTGATTAATATATCTTCATTTCGTTCCCTATCTATCAAGAAGCCTTGAGTTCAAATCAATAGCTCATTTCCCATCTATTGTGCCCAGTTCATTCCAGAAGTTATTTTTCTTATTTGTAACTTTTTTTTTTCTCTAGAGGGAGAGATAAGGAGAAACCTGGCTGTCATTATCTATCCCCTACTTCCATAAATTCTCAGTATATAAGCTGTTTCAAGGCTGCTAACTATTCTCCCTGTAGAAATAAACTTTCCAGTGGAGTACAGTTAGAAACAATGTTCTCCATTCTTGCCCTCCCCCCTCAATTTTCACTTGTAAACCAAACCCATTTGTAACTGTTTATATTTCAGTTAGGGCTCACTGAATCCTAGTTACTCTTAATTACTTATTTTCCTTTCCATGTGTATGGACTGTCACTATGACTCTACAAGTCAAATAAGCCCAGGGTAACTCCTCTCCACTTTATTTGCCCTGTGTTCCTTTCCATGCCCCCTCCTCATCTCTTTCCCACCAATAACAGGCCTCTTGTTGATTTGTTTTTCAAGGCAGGGTTTCTCTGTAGCTTTGGAGCCTGTCTTGGAACTAGCTCTGTAGACTAGGCTGGCCTCGAACTCACAGAGATGTCCTGCCTCTGCTTCCCCAGTGCTGGGATTAAATACATGATGTGCCACCACTGCCCAGTTTTTTTTTTTTTTCTTTTTTTTAAAGAAAAATAATAAAAAGGGTCTGGAGAGATAGCCCACTAAGAACACGTACTGCTTTTCTAGACCTGTATAGAGTTCCCAGTGCCTATGTCACTTGACTTATAACCACCTGTAGCTCTAGCTCCAAAGGATCCAATGCTTCTGGCTTCTGGGGCACCTGTACTCACGTGTGCATATAACTGTAGTGAGATATTCACTTTGTCCACACCTGTGGCACAGACCACGCCCATTGGGGTGGGAACAGGGGCAGACGTTACCTGGGGGAACTAAGACTGAGGAGGGGCCCCTGGAGCTCTCTTGCTTGCAGCACCAGGACAGAAGTACATCCAGAGGCATCCTTGGGACCAGGAACCTGCTGGTGTCCATCTGTCTATGTTGTAAATTATTTCTCCCTGAATAAACATCTATTCAGCATTTGTTTCTCCGGATCCTTATTAAACCTCAATATGTAACCACACAAATAATTAAAATTGAGAACTTCATCAGGTTCTCAAAGGTGTTGATGCTACCAAAACTTATCTTTAATCTGTCAGGTTAACTGCCTATTTATTTTGAGAGGTTAAACAGAAAAAAATCCAAACACTGCTATATGTTCCCATCTAACAACATAACAGTGACCATCTGTCATACTAGCCTCAGCCTGTTAACCATTCTTGTGACTTGTTACCTCCACATGGGTCTGCATGGGTATCAGAAAAATAGTCATCTGACTATGCCTTTCCAGACGTCAATAATTCAACCTTCTGGGAAACCTACACATTTTCCTCTCAAGTATGATATATATTCTAGTCCCTCAAAGGGAAAGCAAACAGAAAACACTCAAGAGGATAAAACAACCTGTCCGTGCATCGCTGAAATGGGAATAATAATAATAATAAAAACCCATTAACAAAAAAACTAGGCCGGGGCAGAGACAGGTGGATCTCTGTGAGTTTGAGGCCAGCCTAGTCTACTGAGTTCCAGGACAGGCTCCAAAGCTAGAGAGAGAAACCCTGTCTCAAAACAAAACAAAACTAGTTTTCCTTATACAGTGCTGAGGAAACTGTCTGGACCTGCGTGGCTTGGCCCAGCACCTAAAGCCATACCATGGTTTTTAATCTATTTAATTACATTCTGAGGGGCAAAGGGATCAATCTATATATATTGGATACTTAAAAGACTGAAGGCTCCAGTTTGGAGGGGAAGGGAAGGGAGCAGTTTCTGGGCATCATGATGGCATGGACCCTGCCCTTCTCAGCAGAGACTGAGGGCTTCTGGACGTTGGGCTTGCACCCGTTGACTTGCATAGCTATTACCCACATTGTTACAACAACTCTGCTACTCAGATGTGGTACAAGGCAATCAGTGTTACTACTTCAACATACACAGGAGGGTTCCAGACTAGAAGTAGCTCTTGAGGGTGACCTCTCCATCTACTTTGCTTTGACATGTCCAGTACCTCAGCATTTCTTAGAGGAGAACTGAGATTTAAGTATCCTCTTACTATAATATCACCTCATCTGGCCCAGCTCTGCAGGACCAGGCCCAAGAAATGTCAAGTACAACGAGATGGCAATTGTTATTTCCGCTTTCCAATCCTCCTGAGCAGCTCTGCATCCCTTTGAAAAGATGTGGCTCGATAAGGTCACAGACAGGGGCACAAGCTTTCTGTGTCATGGGTTTGTAAATGGAAAGGGCAAAGGGCTAAATAGGAAATGTGCTGGGGACTAGTTTTAGTCCTGAATGGTCAGACTGAGCAACTGATGGCTGACATCTCAATCTTATCAATAAAGACCAGATAAAAAGATTAAGCTAAAAGGCAAAGACACAGAAAAGGAGCAGAAATACAGAGAACATCAGCTGAGCTATGTCTTCCTCTCACAGCCAAGAACAAAGAAATGAAATAGCTTTGACAGAGCCCCAAGAGGAAAGGCTCTTTGAAAGCCTAATCAATAGCCATGACCTAGTTTGGCTATGAAGCCACAGTTACAACACTCAGTAAGTAGACAGACCAGGGAAAAGCCCACAGGGCTTATAGCTCTGGAGTTGCGGCCTCCTGAGTTACTACCCTCCTCCAACCGGGCCAGAGGTAGGTATGTAATCCAAGACGTGCCACGCAAAGGGAGAACAGGTCTTTATGTAATGAACCACGAGCGGCCCAGACCAATTCTCTCAGTGGAATTGGATCACTGATCTAATTAACATTCGGTGGGCTAGCCCAATATGGTGGCACACACCTTTATTCCCAGCACCCAGGAGGCAGAGGCAGGTAAATCTCTATGAGTTCCAGGACAGCCAAGGGTACATAGTGATACCCTGTCTCATAAAAGCAAAGAGTTGTTAGGCCATGGTGTGATAGAGGGAATGAAGAAACCATGAAAAATTATAGGTACAGAGGTGTGGGGGGGGCAGATTGCACCAAGATGGAGGGGAAGCTGGACAGCAAGTGGCCACTGAGAAAGGATATAGTCCGGCAAAAGAACAGCAGACCAATCACCAGAGATAGTCACTGATCACTACAGCTATTATGACTGAAGGCATAATAAAAATAAACCCATTTTCCCCCCTTTCAGGTCATTTAATCTGAAGAACTTAAATCTCAACAGCTTTTAATGCAGTCATCACGAAGACCACATTTCTGACAGAAAAATAAAATAAAATAAACTGAAAGGGAGCAACATCTCCCCCCCCCCCATGAACACTTTAACATTCCCTCATAACACCATTCTGCATACACCCCACTATCCCTAAACTTGAACTGAAAAACTAATGAGTTTTGGGTTTATTACACAACCTATTGACTAAATATTGGTATTTCTACTCTATAAGGAGCACAGAAGATAACGATATGTCATATGGTTTAAAAAAAAAAAAAAAAAGGCCACAGCCTTCACTTGCATTAAGGAGTTTAAATGGTAACAGGTTGCCTTAATCTGATCGACTGCAGGGAGAAAGAACGCTTGCAGAATAACAGATAGTCTCCAGGTTAACACTCTTCACCTCTTTCTCTTGATTGTCCAAAAGTAGGGATGACCACACATTGTGGAATTCACTATAGCTATCCAGGAATCTAAGCTAAAACAGGAAAATCAACAACTATACCAGTGTATAGTCTGCTTTGAAGAAAAAAATAATAATAATCTTCCCAGCCAGGGTTCCCAGCCTTCTGCCAAGGCAGGACTGATGCAGTTACACAATGAGCTCCACACCTGCCTAAGATACAAAGACCCCGTTCCAGCCACCCACCCCCTCCAAAAAAAAGGGAGGGTAAGGAGGGCTGGGGATGGGGCTGTGGTAGAATGTCTCCTAGCACGCACAAGACCATGAGGTTCAATTCTCAGCACCGCCAAAGGAAAACCGAATCACTCCCCACTCTTCTGTACGCCATACCTATGTGTGAGTGTGATTTTTCTTGAGGCTGGGTCTTTATTGCTCAAGCCGGTCTTAAACCCCCGATTCTCTTGTCTCCACTTCCCAAGTCCTGGGATGACAGGAGCCTTGTGCATTCTAGGCAAGCACTCTACTACTGAGCTGCATTCCCTTCTCCCCCCCACACACACCTTTTAGGGGGTGAGAGGGAGGGGGTCGCTGTTAG
This sequence comes from Phodopus roborovskii, assembly GCF_943737965.1. Taxonomy (NCBI): domain Eukaryota; kingdom Metazoa; phylum Chordata; class Mammalia; order Rodentia; family Cricetidae; genus Phodopus; species Phodopus roborovskii. Next base: position 10,811,101 of record NW_026125295.1, on the reverse strand, counting down.
TTTATATTTTGAAGGGATCTCCCCCTTCGGGTGCATGGCCTCTATCTATCTATCTATCTGTCTGTCTGTCTGTCTGTCTGTCTGTCTGTCTATCTCGGTGCAATGCGTGCAGACGTCCAACCCGGATTCCGGTTACAGGGTCTCAGGCGCAGGCCCCTCAGCGCGCGGGGTCCAGAAGGACATTCCTTCGCTAAGCAGCAGCCTCGGGAGACGCCCGTCGTTCCCCGACGGGCTAGGAAACCTCCATCCCGAGAGCTGTGGAAATCAAGGCATTGCGGGATGCACGCTCGCCGCAGCCCGCACGAGGCCTCGGAGCGTCGGTCTCGGCCACGCAGCCGCCCCCGCCCCGCCCCTCTTCCCCGAGTGCTACCTGCACCCTGCACCCGCGGCCGCCACCGCTACCTGCACGCCATGAACGATGTAGACTTTCTCAGCCTCGCTCAGCGCCACCGACGCCATGCTGCTCAGCTCACCCGGCGCGCTTGCGCGCTGACGCGTCATCAGCTCGCGCCCCGCCCCGCCCCGCCCCGCGGCGCCCGCGCGTCATCAGTCCGCGCGGCGGCCGCTCCCGCAGCCGCGGCTGCCGCCACCGCCTGGAGCTCCATGGGCCTCTCCTGCGCGCCGCCCGATGTGAGGCCGAGTCCGGCAAGCCGCGGCGCCCGGTACCCGAGCCATCGCGGACGCTGGAGGCTGGGCCCCGGGGTAGGGGCAGCAGCAGGCGGCGCGGGACTGCGAGCTGCCTTCAGGTTGACGGTCAGTGCCGAGAGGAAGCCCCGGGAGGAGGGAGGCGCGGGGCCCCAGCCGGGACTCCCGGGAGAAGCGCGCACCCTTGCGCGCTGGGGCCGGAGTCGAAGTAGCCGCACGTGAGACGCCTCAGCAAGGCGGAAGTCGTGCTGCCCTTGAGAGACCATCTCCTATACCCCCTCAGTTGGTCCCTAGGATGGCTGAAGAGACGGACCGTGGATCCATCCCCTCCTTAGGTCACTCTGGTCCGGAAAGGGTCTGAGCCAGCAGTGGGGCTTCTCGGTTTGCTCCCCCTCCCCACCACTCCAGGGATGGATCTTCCTCTGCCCTTTATCCTTTCCTCCCTTACTGCCCATCATCAAATAGTGACCCAGGGCTTTGTAAGTTACCCTTGCCTCGTGTGGTTGCTGGAGTATTGTCCCAGAGAGAGTAGGGAGAGTGTCTTGTGCTTCGGACTGCCTGGATGGAGGGGAGAACCGAGCCTGGGGAGGGTATGGGACTCGGATATCCAGAAAGGATGCCTGCAAGGTGAAGCTGTGATCATCATCGGAGCCCCTTAAGGAAGAGAGGTAGTATATGAACCGAGTTTCAAAGGAGCTGTGTGGGGAAATGGGGAGGAGTTGGTTGAAACTTCACTTACCTGATGTTCTACTTTTGAGGGAAGCAACCCTCCACAGCTTAATCATCAAGAAGTGAAAGGCGCAGGCCACACACGCCTTTAATCCCAGCGCTAGGGAGGCAGTGCAAGGCGGATCTCTGTGAGTTCGAGGTCAGCCTGCTCCTCGTAGTGAGTCCCAGGACAGCCATAGCTGCATAGTGAGACCCTGTCTCAAAGAGCAACAACAACAAAAAAGGCGTTTCTTCACTGTGGCTTCTCAGCTAACAAAACTAATAAACAGAACTTCCGACCAAAGACTCTTTCAGGGCAGAAGGGAAGGCTCCTCCTGTAAGCATATCCACAGAACGCGGTGAATAGAGCTGTAATAGTGGATTAATGGCTATAGTGGGGTTGCCCCATGAGTGGGAAAGGTAACAGGAAGTGCCCGACTATGTTCAAAGGTACCGAACTGCTAACTGTTGAGCCCTCACACGGATGGTCTTTTCCAGTCGATAGACTGATAGACTGGGCGTGCGTTTCCTGTTCCAGTACATAGTAATGCAGGTGCTTCCGAGAGAAGACTTCTTGCAGGCGTGGACTTTGCCCTCTAGTAACTGGGAACGGTGATGCCGGAAAGGGTTTCTTCCTTTTGTGGAGGAGCAGATATTACACTGAATACGGCACCTGCACCCTATCCCTGTGTTTGGCTGGATGTCTTGTGCGGAACTGGTGAAATGACAAGGGCTCCTGCTGCTAATTAGGGTAGCTTGTGCTGGAGATTAATTGGGAAAAGAGACCATTGTAATAGTATGGGGGGGCTGAAGATTGGAAGCGTGACAGCAAGTTGAAAAGTCAGAAAAGTTGAGTTTGGCTACCGTGGAGTCATTTTCGTGGGCAGGGGCAGAATCTTTCAGCATGTCTTTAAAAATACATAATAGCGGTAGAACACTATTATGTGCAAAGGCCCCAGTTTCTCCCCCCCCCCAGCACCACACCCTACCCGACAACCAGCAACAGGTTCCTTGTTGAGAGGGGTCAGCATTACTTACTTGGTGACTTTAATTTTATGACTGATATCGGATACTAGGTTCACAGGCCCTAAGGAAGCAGTGGCGTTTACATTCTCTGCTAGGATGCCGGTTCAGTTCTCAAATTAGCCTTACAAGGACAATTGCACAGTCTGGGAAACAGGTACAGAAAATGTCGTAAGTGTCTGAGCAAAGGTCACAGATCACATAACTAGTAAGTATCAGAGGCGGGATTTAAGTGGAGGCTTTGTGCAGTCCTAAGTGTCACCTTCTATAGCCCCTCACAATCTCTGTGTCATCCATCAGGGGACCTAACGCAAAAAGCCCATGTTTGTCTATCATTGAGTTACATTCCCCAGGCCGTGGGGCTAATTTCAAAAGCAAGGATGTTCTAGCATGAACTCACTCCTCTTGAATCCTCTTTCTAGGGGAACATGGAATATGACGTTGAAAGTCTTGTGCCTGTTTTAGCCCACCTCATCAGATAAAGGAAAAATGTATATGCAAACAGAGTAAAGCTAAACTCCAGGTAGCTAAGAAGAGAGCAGAATCTGGTAGATCTGGATGGAATGAAGGGAAGGGTTGACTGTATAATATACATGCTTAGAGCGCCAAACATTCAGAAAGTGCTCTAATGCCTATGGACCTAAAGACCTGAAAAATCAAGCACTTGCTTAAAAGAAGCTTAGGATTTATTGTAGCTGAGGTGTCCAGGCCCTTGAGCTAGTGCATGAACCAGACAGTCAAATGAAATGCTTAATTGAGCCAGTTAGTAATTAGGGCTGTAATAAGGTGCTAATTGTACAGGGCAAGCACCCATACAAGAAAGAAAGAGCTGGTGCTAACAGCAATAACATTATATAAGGCAGAAGTAAATATGTCCCTCCCAGCCCTGGTTCGTTAAAGCTGTCAAAGAGCCTAGAGCACCGCTGTGAACCCTTGGAAACTCAACAAGAGGGTGTTCTATGCCCAGTCATAGGACAACCAAGGCCAGGCTTCATTAGGTCTTTTCCCTTGTGCTTTCACTTTTGGCCGTACAGAAGAGCACAGAGCGAGCTACTGTTTTTCCTACAGACCTGTTTCCTTTGCAGACTTTGCACTTGTCCCACCTGGCCTTGTATGAATACTAGATGTAAAGAGCCTTTCATAGTCTAACCATGGGTCTGTATGTCTTGTCCTAGGTCTTGTGATTTGGGATTATAGTGATAGAAAAGTTGATAGCAATACACGAGCCCTGCGTATTCCCCATTAGAGGAAGGGTCTACCGTGTGTCATTTTAAGAGGCTGGCCTGCCTGAGTCTCATGAGGTCATATGTGAGAAAATGAGTCACACATCTCAATTTCCAGGTGTAGAATACACACTTAAGAGCTGTGCTCAAGAGTCTGAAGTCTAAATTGAGGGTAATACTTCAGTATTGACCTAGAAGGGAAAAGAGGTTGACCCCATGCTGCCAGTAGCTACACCTTTGAAAACCATTCGCTTTCCTCTTGGGAAATTTCTTGACACTTAGCCAGGTCAGGTGAGAAAGCTAGAGGCAAATATTCTTGCTTTCATCACCCCAGCACTTCAGAAAAGCTAGGAAGTCATATTTTTATAGTCCCCTCCAAACTGTAGCCTTCAGGATGCACAAACACTTGACTGAAGTCCGGATTTCTTTGCTGCTCAAGGACATTGTCTCACATTGAGGGTCAGGGGGTGCTAGATCCTCTTTGGGTGAGTTCCACTCCTCCCTTAACAAAGTAGTTGTAGTCCTACTGTAGTAAGTCTCGACCCTGACGTATAAAGTCTGTTTCCAGACCAAGTCATAGCAGAGAATCCAGAAAGACAGGTTGGTTAGGAAGATACAGATCTGTAGTGAACAGACTACTGGGCTTTCTAGTGTTGTGGATTGATCTTTGTTGCTGCCTTGCTTTGTGACTTATACCCTTTTAGCCTCACTTTACTCCCAGACTAGTTTCTTGCTAAGTTATAAAACTCAGACTAGATTCTGGGTGTACAAAGATTGTAATATTGTCTAGATAGCTCAGTGGGTAAAAGTGCCAGCCATCAAGTATAGCAACATGGTAGAAGGAGAGAAATGACTCTCACCTTTACGTGCATCATGCATGATATGTGTGTATACACACACACACACACACACACACACACACACACACACATACACACACATACACACACACTCACAAATTAAGTAAATAAATGAAGAATTGGAAAGTAAACAATGACTAGACAGACCTCTGGGTTCAAGGCCATCTTGATGTTCATAGTGAGTTATAGATCAGGCAAAGCTATATAGTGAAACTATCTCAAAAATAATAAGTAAAGAATTACTGAAAAATGGCTCAAATGGTGTTTAACTTGGGAGTGTTTTTTTTTTTGTTTTGTTTTGTTTTTTGTTTTTGTTTTGTTTTGTTTTGTTTTGTTTGAGACAAGGTCTGTCTTTGTAGCCCTGGATGTCCTGGAACTCTGTGTGGACCAGGCTGGCCTCAAATCACAGAGATGTACCTGCTTCTGTCTCCTGGGTGCTGAGATTAAAGGCATGCACCAAGCCTAACTTCAGGATTTTAATGACTTCTCACATTTATCATTTTGTGATATTTGGTGCTTTTTTTTTTTTTTTTTTTTTTTTTTTTTTTTTCTGTTTGTTAAGCTGTTTGAGACAGTCATGTGCAGCCCAGGCTGTCCTGGAACTAAGTAACCTAGGATGATCTTGACCTTCTGATCTTTCAAATGCTGTGATTATAGGCCTGGGCCACCACACATGGGTTATAGGTTCTAGAGATTGAACCCAGGTCTTTCCAGATGCTGAACAAACACTAGCACCTGAGCTATACCCCACCCCCTATTTGATATAGTTTGATAGTGCTGTTTACACTTGTAAAACCTAAAATTGCTTGGGAGATAATTTTGAATGTTAGCGAGGGATAGGGAAGGGGAGTTAGGCTTTTGGTTTAAAAAAAAAAAAAAAGTTCAAGAGATCAGCAAAGAAAATGTTGAATTCGAATTTGGCCCTGATAAGAAGATTTCAGAATTGAGTTCCTGCAAGGACCTTTGCAGTTAGTTCATCTTTGTCCCTCTGAAACAGGAGGATTGCAGGAGTTTGAAGCCAGCCTAGAAATCTCTCTCAGGTTCCCCGGTGAAGCTCCTCCTTTCGTTTTCTTACACGCCTGGTATAGAGAGGGGCTGCAGAGACTCGGCAGGTAAACTCTCCCCCCCCCCCCCCCCCGAAGGCTAGTGCGGTTGAAAAACTATTATTTCTGATTCTTGCAAGCTTCTGCTTTTAGTACTTACCAAAAGTCAGGCCCTTGCTTGGGTGATGTCACAGTAGCTGTGTGTCTGCCTGCGTATGGCACAATGTGAGTGCAGGGACCATCCTCAGCACCCTCAGGTGGGAACCTTTGCTTAGTTGGGCTTTGCCTAAACTAACATGGGTGGACTTCCTCAGAAAAAGCTGTGTACAGACACTGGCCCCATAGGAAGAAGTTTCCAGCACATCGCAAGGGTTCAGTCTTAGACTGACTACCGGCTAAAGTGTCAATGGCCTTCCTAGCTCTTAGGTTAGAGCAGGATCAGTCTTCTGGATGTTGGCTTGGAGTTCCTCCTGGAGCCTGCATCAGTCCAGAATGCTTTTGTTGAGGCCCATGGCTTTGAGCGCCTCAGCAGGGGAGTAGCCCACCCAGTAGCACCTGCTCTTCATACCATGTGAGGGGGAGATAGCGAAACTGTAAGTAGCACTGGACTTTGGTGCCAGTATTGACGGCCCTCCCCCTTTTTTTCTTACTCAATGGTTTTGGTAAGCATTTGGAAGTCAGCATTGGAGGTATATCCCGTCGCTACTGTTTCCCGGAGGAGTGAACTGAGCCTGAACTCCCCACCCTTGAGTTTCCTTATCTCTCAAGGAAAGAGGGACATGGGGCTTGGATGGGATAAATTTGAAGATGAGACAGCATTGGTACCTGCCAGTTAGTAAACTTTTAGTAGCAGTTGGAAAGAGTCCTACCCCATCTTATCATCATCGCCCTCCCCCAGTGTAGTAACAGTTTGGCCTTTTGGAAGCCACCCTGAAAGGCAGAAGATAGATCCTAATCAAGTAGGTTATACACTTGTTTATGAAGGGCTTTTCAGACTGAGGTTATCTTACCCATTGGTGTATATTCTTGTGTAACTTATTTATTGTTGCCAATATGAATACTGTCTTTCTGCATTACAAACTGCCTACAAAGGTCCAGTAGATCGCAACAGACACTGTTGGCCAATCTCAGAGAATGAGTTAACTCTCCTCTCTGGTCATTTCATAGACACCCCAACAACTCCTTGAGCTGGCTGTTTCTTAGCTCTGAGCAGGCTAGCCCAAGTTTGGAAGGGGTTAGCTGGTCTCAGTGGGTTTGCAGAAGGCTGTGTTTTTTCAAAGGTCTTGTAAAATGGCTTCTGGAAGAAGGAATCCTTTATTGTTTTTGTTTTGTTGCTTTGTATTTTGTTGTTGTTGGGTGAAGGCAGGTGTTGAGGCCCTGGCTGGCCTGGGCTTAAAGAAATATCTTTCTGCAGTCTGTTAGACATTTCTAAAACTTGGAAATATAATGGTAAGTTCATTGGAAAGGAACATTTGGTTAAGAATAAAGGCAGGGTATGGTGTAGCACACCTTTAATTTTAGCACTCAGAGGAAGAGGCAGGTGGATCTTGTGAATTCAAGACCATCCTGTTCTACATAGTGAGTTCAGACCTGCCAGAAATGTATAGTGAGTCCTTGTCTCAAAAACGAACAAAAAAACATGGCCAGTTGTGAGGCAAGGCAGGAGACTTGGCTTACCATTTTCGGGTTAGGGTGAACTTTAGGGTTAAGGCACAGGTGTAGTGCTTACTTTTTTTTATGCATTCATTGAGGGTAAGTGTGGCGGGCAGAGGAGGAAGCAGCGCTGACTGTGTGTCTTCCCACAAGGCGGGACAGCCATGTCTGCCTGCCTGAACACCTTCCCTGGCAGGCCAGGGACAGCAGGTAAGGTACCTTTGCTCTGTCAGGCTGTGGCCACACCCTTACCTTTGTGGAAAGTTTAGTGATTCATTCTGTTATGTTAATGAAATGTTTCAAATATAGTAATTCATTGTTCATTACTGAAATTTTGGAGTCTCATCAGAAAATGGACATACATTTCACAATCATTTGGGATCCTTATACAAATTTAGGTTAACTATAGCTCAGAGAAGTGAATTTTCTGCTTGCCAGGTTGGTTGATTTTTCTTTTTAAGATTTGTTCTTTTTATTTATGCATATGTACTTGTTTGTACCTGATATGAGTGTTGGGAATCTAACCCAGTTCCTCTGCAAGAGCAGTAAGCACCCTTAACCACTGAGCCATCTCTACAGCTGTTCCCCTAAAGCATCCAGGACCCAGGCCGTTCGCCTACCTTGAAGCTGCTAAGCTGGCTGTGAATGAATATATGCTTTTGCCGAACTTGATTACAGCCTCTAAAGTGGCCTAAAAGAGTCTTAATACCATGTTCTTAAAACAGTTCCGTTAGACAGTAGGGGTTGATGTTGATTCTCTAGGTACATTTCAAGAGTGATGAAAAGGTGCCACAATGTTTGAGATGACATTTTGAGTGACTGCGAAACAGTCACTCAACTCTGAAAGAAACTAATTTAAACAAGAATAAATGTTTAAGATGAGTTTAAGGGGAATAGCAGCCAGACCCCAGCCTTCTCACAGCATCCAGTATTGGCATCAGCCTAGAGCCTCCTATTTAGGGTTCCTGCAGCTTGCTGATACACACACTCACACACACTCACACAGACAAAACAGATTTATCTGTATAGGTCCTACATGTAGAGACCTAAATGGTTTAATTGTGCATGATATGTGTTTTGTTGTTGTGTATATTTAGATGATCCTTGTCTCTAAGACCAGGGAAAAGAATTGCTTTCCCAGCTTGGCTCATTGTCTTTTGCTGCTGAGTGTTAACTTTACACAGCCTCAGATTCACTTTCATGCTGCTAAGGAATGTGCACTTGTGGGTGGAGAACTAGAGTGGGTGTAATGTTTTAGAAACAAAATCTTCACACAGTGCTTTAAAAGGGATTTGGTATTAGACCTGTCTGAAGCATTCCATGGCTGATTTCAGGACTGGATCTTGTCCTAGGAGAGCAGATGAAGTAGCAAGGACCAGGAGTACTTGCTGAGAGGAAAACAGTAGCATATGGTTTTGTTGTTTAGATATAACATTTTTTATTGATTCCTTGAAGTTTTCCTGAACGCTTACAATGTGGAGAATTCGTGGGTTTTGTGCCTTTGACTCCTGTCCCTAAAGCAAGGGCTCTGACTAGGCTTTGACTCCTGTCCCTAAAGCAAGGGCTCAGACTAGGCTTTGACTCTTGTCCCTAAAGCAAGGGCTCTGACTAGGGTTTTTAGGCCAAGAAGTAGTAGACAGATGGGAATTCGCCTTCATCCAGCAAATGATCATTAACCTCAGCCATGGTATCTGGACTCTGCCTGTGAGTCCACCCAAGACTGAGTAGTGGGTCACAGTGGGCGGGGCCTGTGAACCTGGCCTTCACACAGCTCTTTTCAGCCCTGGAGCTGCCCATCTGTAAACAGCTGAGCAGCTCACCTCAGGAAGTAACCAGCAATCAAGCCCCAGGAGTCTGGGCTGTAGGATCCACTTCATACAGTGCCCTTGTGTCTGTCTGTCTACCAGTCTGTGATAGAAGGGCATGCTTGCAGTCAGGTACAGTGAAACTTATGCTGTATACATGGCTTGTTCTTCCAGAGACCCTGAGTTTGTTTCCCATCATCTTTACCAGGGGTCTCATGGTCTCCGGTAACTTCAACCCCAGGAGATCTGACCTCTTCTGGCCTCTTCAGGCACTTTCGTGTACATGTGCATACCTACACGCAGATCCACACACATACAGTGAGAGACTTGGCACCCCAGCACTCCTGAGTGCTTTCTTCCACTGTGTGACTTCCTTGTGTCTGACTTCTTGCTATAGGCTTTGTCCCTTTGTCTCTCCGAGCCTCAGGCATTCTTCTGTGCGGTGAGAATAATCTCACCTATGGTTACTAACACGTGGAGGGAGCTCCTTTTACACAGTGCTATGAAACAGCTCAGAGGGTACAGTGTAGGTCACTATAATTAAGATTAGGAAACGGGTCGTTTTCTCGGTCCTTCAGTGGAAAACTAGTAGCCACCTAGAGGAACAGAAAACCTGGTGTCACCAAATAGGACTAGTGCCCTCCTGTGTTCCTTGGCTTCTGAACTCACCTGGCTTTTCTGTCAATAGCCAGGAGGATGTCCTTGCCATAGGGTAGCATGTCCCTACACCTCCTCCCTGTCTACCCCAACACAGTCTGTGTGTACATAGCCTAGATGCCCAGCCTCCCTGCCACATCTCCAGGCCCTCCTCACCTCTGTCTTCTCGTAACCCACTCATGGTGAGTTCTCACCCTGAGCAAGTGTGCGCTCCGCATGGGTGGGTGTGCATGTTTATCCCCCTGTTTTGGCCCTGCTCGCCCTGTGTTGTGTTTGCTGTCTGTTAGTCACTTGTGTGACATCTTCTGTCACTCAAACATGCTGAGCTTGACCACATATCTCATGCCTACTGCCAGCCAGGCTGCAGAGCTCAACAAAATGGGGCTTTTAAGTCAGCACAGTCTTGGGGGGGGGCAAACAGGGCGGTTCCCACATTCCTGCCCTCACATCTCAGGGGAGTTCGCAGTGGCTACTCCCTCAAGATCATGCTGAGTTGATTGAATGGAGAGAGGAGACTTCGGACAGCGAGAAGGATAAAGGGACTAGGAGGGAACCCGAGAGGATACAGTTCCTCTGAGGGTTCAGTTGGCCTGTATGGAGTGGTGTCGGGAATGGTCCTCTAGGCCTCCCCAGCCAAAGCTCCTAGTTCTGCCAGGTTCCTCAAAAGCAAGGACAAGTGAGGGAGGGAGGTCTTTGTCAGAGTTGCTGCTGAGCTGTAAGCTAATCACAATAAGAAGGGTCTTCGTCTGCCTTCGTTATTGGAGGAAGCTGAAGGGAACAAATACAGCCTTTTCACATTGAGTCCCTCTGAGGCCGAAGCAGGAGGATTGCCAGGCAGGGTGGTGTGTGCTTTCAATCCCAACACTCTGGAAGCAAAGGCAGGTGAATCTCTGTGAATTTGATGTTAACCTGGTTTATAAAGCAAGTTCCAGGACAGCTAGGGATATTACATAGAGAAACCCTATCATAATAATAATAATAATAATAATGAGTGGTGGGTTTCCTCATAGCATTTTTGTGTTTATACCTTCCATTTATACTTTGTTCTGTGTCACCCCCCAGTTGGTGTTATTGCATCTCCAGAGATCAGGGCTTTAGCTCCAGTGCCTTTTCAATGGAAAGAATGCCTTACCAAGAGAATGCTTGTGCATGGCCAGTGAGCCATGCGGGATGTCCACCCTGAACCCCTCCCCCAAAGCTGCTGGCAGGGCGATGCTTCACGGGTGAGGAAATGGTGTCTCGTGGCTCTCCACTCATTCCCCATCACTCATACAGAGAGCACAGCGCAGAGCCTCTTACCCTAAGAGCAAGCTCTGTTTTACAGGAGCTTTTCCTAGCATTTGCTGCCCCGGCTTTAATGCAATTGACTATTTATTTGCTCAGCGGTGCCCTCACAACAGAGGAGACTGAGGCTAGTGCCACCTCCAGCTGCTGTCTGATCTGGCTGCCCTCAGGCAAGGCATTGCCCTGTCAGGCCTCTGCGGTCTCGCCTTCCATGTGAGGGGTTTAGGGAAGGTATTCTTGCTTTACAATGGCAGGGACAGGGAGGGCAACCCTTAAGTGAAGAAGGCACTGAGGCAGGGTTTCTGTTTGTGCACATACACGCCGTGGTTCCCTTGTGAGGTCTCCTTGTGCTAAGGTAACACCGCATTTGTGCCCCTTTCCTTTCAGATGCCAGTATGGACAGAATAGCTTATGATGCTCATCCCCACTCATCACTTCCGAGACATTGAGCGGAAACCAGAGTACCTCCAGCCGGAGAAGTGCGCCCCACCTCCCTTCCCTGGCCCTGCGGGAACCATGTGGTTTATTCGTGACGGCTGTGGCATCGCCTGTGCCATTGTCACCTGGTTTCTGGTCCTCTACGCGGAGTTCGTGGTCCTCTTCGTCATGCTGATTCCATCCCGAGACTACGTGTACAGCGTCATCAACGGGATTGTGTTCAACCTGCTGGCCTTCTTGGCCCTGGCCTCACACTGCCGGGCCATGCTGACGGACCCCGTGAGTATGTCTGGGCTTGTTTTGACCAGCCCACATTCTATCCCTCTGGCCCTGTCATGGCCGGAACCCGCATGCTCTCCATGGATCTTGGGAATGTGAAAAAAGGGACAGCCGGGGCTGGGTGGAAAAGTGAGCTTCCTCTTTTTAGAGTTTGGGGGGCTCTGACCGGGGAAGAGGGGCAGTACCTGTTAAAGCATATGGGGGCAGGTTGAATGGCACTGTCTACACACTGCTGTATGTATTTGTTGAGCCTGCTATGTCAAGGGTCTAGCTAGGGAAACCCAGCCTGGTTGGAGGATGCAATCAGATAACCTTGGAGATTGGGCCAGATGGTCAGAGCAGAAAGCATTCTAGGGGAGAGTGAAGAAAAAAAGAGACGACTTGAGTTGGGTTGGCTTGATGCTACAGCCACATCCAGTTTCAGTACCTGCATGAATTTAGCCTTCAGTTAAGTTGCACAAGATTCCTCTTTTTTCGTAGGGTGGCAAACACCTTCAGTCCCAGGGGAGGCAGAGTAAGGTAGATGCTTGTGAGCTCGAGGCTAGCCAGGGCAACATAATGAGACACCTGTTGTCAGGAGGGGAAAAAAATTCCTCTTTTTCTAAAAAGCTGTCCAGGCCTGTTTGGCATACAGCAGACACCTTTGGGTATCTGTGGGTAAAACTTGTTCCATTTAGTGACTTAGATAAATACACGAAGTGAGGCAAAGGCCCCTGAATATTTTCTGTACTCCATATCAAGCCCTCCTGACTTTTCTTCGTGTGGTATGGGAAACAACCATGTGGCTAACTTGGTAAAATTCCCCTGTGGATTAACTGTTTCGGTATGAGGGTGGTAGCCATTCGGTTGAGAAAGTTCTGCTAATGGCCACACTCACAGCTTCTGTGAGCCCCAGAAAAGCACAGCACAGACCACAGGGTGAGGCAGCTCCCTTCTTGAAGGTGCATTGTTAATCCCTCCCAAGGAAAGGCAGTTACCTGTGTGGCTGGTCCAGATGGCGCTAACTGCCTAAGGCTTTGTATCCTAGGGCCTGTGGACTGGTGCTGATGCTAGCTGAGAAGGTGACGCACTTTGGTTCTTGAAAGTGCCACGTGCACAAGGGTATAAAGAAGTTAAAACAAACTAAAGGGTTTATTCAGAAATCTGTGTGACGCCCTTGCTGTTGGAGACAATGGAGGGAATTACATTCTTCTGCTCAGCTCATAGGTCAGTACCACCTCTCCCATCAAGATGCCTCTGTCCAAAAGACAGGTGAGGGCAACCCTGGCAGAGGAAGTGTAGCTTGCTGTGGACAAACAGGGATGGGTGCCAGTCAGTCAGAGGTTGGTGGTGCGAGGTGGAGAGCATCCTGTGCAGAGAGACAGGCAGTGGCTGCGCTGGGCATTTGTTTGTTGGGATGGGAAAGACCACAAGGAATGTGGATTTACCTTTGGTGTCTGTGTGATTAGGGAAGAGGAAACATAGGACAGCAAAGACTCTAGAGCCTCCCCCAATTTCTTTCTTTTGAGACAGGGCCTCATTACATAGTCCTAGCACTCACGTGTAGACCAGGTTTGGTCTTGAACTCACAGAGGTCTGCCTGCCTCTGCCTCCCAGTTGCTGAGATGAAAGTGTGATTCTGGCTGTAATGATTTTTAACTAAAGTGACAGGGCCAGAGCATCACTGGACAAGGATGGCTATAGCAGTCATGTGCAAGGCCCCGCTGGGCATCGATGGGTAGATGAAGTGTGTTGACTGGGTACCAGCCCAGCAAAGGATTCCGTCATGAGCAGCAGGTACAGCTGAGAATAAGGCAGACAGAGCCCCTGCCTTCTGTACCCTCACATTCCAGGGTTAAATGAGGTGCTGACTGAACTCTAATTGCTGTGAGGGCAGTGGGACAGCCACAGGAGGGTGCAGTAGGCACCCCATTAAGCCAGGAATATCCAGAAAGGCCTCTCCATGGTGACGCTATCAGAGCGAACCTGAATGGCATGAAGCTGCAGGCCAGGGCATGCAAAGATTTGCAGGCAGATTCGGGCAGAAGAGAAAAGAGGCACAGAGGCCGGAGTTTGGAGCATGAGACTAAAGCGTGGTGAAGAGGCCATGCAAGACCTTGCTGGGATAGATATAATGGCATTGTGCTTATAGTGAGGGTCGGTTGGGAGTTTCAGAAGAAAGACAGGGGCATTGGCAGTGGTTTAGGTTAGACCTGGACTAGCTTGGGTCATGGAGGCAGCAGAAAAGCTCTTGGTTTCGAAGCTTATTTAAGCCACCGATGGCTTCATTCTTAAGTCTGGCTACACAGTAAGAATTTCCTAATGAGTTTTTTAAAGTACTGGTGCCTGCCCCCTGCCCTCAGGGCTTCCACTCCAATCAGTCTAGGGGCAGAGCTCTAGGGATTGACACACTTGAAAATCCCGCTGGGCCTCATGAGTTCAACCAGGTGCAGAAAAGGAGGTTGAAAAAAGAAAACCTTCAGCCTGGGCAGGAACAACTGTGGGTGCTACTGTCACGTGTTGCACGAGAAACGCCAGTAAGGGAAAATGCAGGAGGCCAAAACAAAGCTTCTCTGTGGCAAAACTGCTACATGTTAGGTGTGAGCAGAGTCGTTATGTGAGCTGGTCAGGATCGGGGGTGGAAGATGCACTGGTAGCGTAGAAGGCTGAGGAGTCGGATGTCACCAGGAAGCTCCTGCTGGCACTTGGGCTGCCCTCACAAACCTATGCTTTCCTCCTTACTGTGTAGAAGCCTCTCTAGGGACCTCCTCGGGCAGCCCTGCAGCAGAATTTTTTTTTTTTTTCTGATTTTTACCTTGCTGTGTGGCTCAGCTTCCAATCCTCGGTAGCAGTTTTAGATTTCTTTCCTGTTGCTGTGATGAAATGCCCTGACAAAAGCTCAGGTTACAGCCCATCATAGCAGAGAAGTCAATACAGTAGACTGTTGAAGTGTCCGTCCACAGTCAAAAGCACAGAGCATTAAATGAATGTACACACGCTGAACTGAACTTACCTTCTCCACTCTTACTCTAATCTGTGGGGTGAGGGCTGTTACGGTTGGAGAGGCCAAATGGAAGCCATTGGCGTTGCCTATACCAGGGAAAATAGTGAACCCAAACCAAGGACTTGCAGAAATTAGTGACACTGTCAAGGACATGAAACATACTGGTTCCCATCACGTCCTTTACCTCTCCTACTTGGCCTGTGCAGAAGACAGATTCTGGAGAATGACAGTTGACTGTCACGAGCTTAATCAAGTAGTGGTTCTGACAGAAGCTGCTGCACCACATGTGGTGTTCTTACCTGAGCTAATTAATTAGCTCTTCTCCCGGTTGGTGTGTGGTGTGCAGCTCTTGATCCAGTATTGCCTTCTCAGTAGCTGTTTACAAGCACCACCAGAAGCAATTGACTATCGGTTGGCAAGACCAGCAGTATTCCTTTGCAGTTTTACCTCAAGGGTATATTAACTTTCCATCCCTGTGTCATAACTTAGTTCAAAGGGAGCTTGATCATCTGTTGCTTCCCCAACAAAATACCACACTGGTACAAAGTATTGATGACATGCTGATTGCACCAAGTTAGCAGGGGGACTTGTTGGTAAGACATATGAACATCAGAGGATAAGAAATAAATCCAACCAAAATTCAAGGGCCGTCTACATCAGTGAAAATTCTAGGAATCCAGTGGTGTGGAACACATAAAAGATATTCCTTCTAGGGTGAAGGATAATTTATTGCACCTGGCCCATCCTGCCACCAAGAAAAAGTGCAATATTCAGTGCATCTGTTTGATTCTGGAGACAACACATTCCTCACTTGGAAGGAAAGTTGCTAGCTATGTTGGAGCCTGGAATAGGAACAAGCTCTTAAATGGATCCAGACTACTGTGCAAGCTGTCCTACCGTTTGGGCCATATAATCCAGCAGACCCTATGGTAATTGAAGTATTGGTGGCAGATAAGAAGGTTTCTTGATTTTGTTTTTGTTTTGGAGCCTTTGGCAGGCCCCTATCTGTGAATCACAGAAGAGACCTTTGGGATTTTTGAGTGAGGCTTTACCATCATCTGTAGACAAGTATTCTCTCTTTGAGAGGCAGCTCTTGGCCTATCATTGGGCTTTAATGGAAACCAGATGTTTGACGATGGGTGTGATAGTTTGAAAGAAAATGGCCCCCAAAGGGAGTGGCACTATTGTGAGATGTGTCTGTGTGTCCTTGCTGGAGGAAGTGTGTCACTGTGGAGGCGGGCTTTGGGGTTTCATAGATGCTCAAGATACCGCCCAGTGTCTCAGACCACTTCCTGTTGCCTGCAAGATGTAGGACTCTCAGCTACCTCTCCAGCACCACACCTGCCTGCATGCCTCCGTGTCCCACCATGTACACCATGAACTGTAAGGAAGCCACTCCAATTAAATGTTTTCCCTTACAAGAGTTGCCATGGTCATGGTCTCTTCACAGCCATAGAAACGCTAACTAAGTCGGTGGGCTACCAGGTTATCATGCAGCCTGAGCTGCCTATCGTGAGCTGGGTATTCTCTGACCCACCAAGTCATAGAGTAAGACTGCACAGCAGTGATCCATTGTCAAGGGGAAGTGGTGTATGTGTGATTGGGCCCAAGCAGGCCCTAGAGCACACAAGCAGGGTGCGTGCAGAAGTGGCCTTGTGCCTAGGAACTTGTACAGGACACACTCTTGAAGGCAGCCTTGACTGGGGCTTGGGAACTCCTCCTATCTAGGAGTCTTTCCCACCTCCCCACCGCCTTGATTTCTCCACCCCTTCCTTTCCCGCTCCACATGTGTCTGGTTCTGTATTCTCGGACACGTCTTTCCCAGAAGACACTGAAAACTGAGGCACAGTCCCCACTGCCAGGAAGTTCAAAGCCACACACTGCAAAGTTGTCACAATCGCATGACTCCTTGTGGTTGGTTCATTTCTGCCTCTCCTTTCCTTGGGCCTCCTCCCAACCCCACCCCACCCCAACCCCCACCTCCTGAGACAGGGTTTCTCTGTGTAACAGCCCTGGCTGTCCTGGAACTCGCTCTGTACACCAGGCTGGCCTCAAACTCACTGAAAGCCTGCCTCTGCCTCCCGAGTGCTGGGATTAAAGATGTGTGCCACCCCCACCCAGGAGGGCCTAATCATTCATTAACCTCATAAATTGTTTCAAATATGAGAACCGAGGAAAGGTGTAATATGAATCTCTCGATTTGACCACACTACTAAGGAAGAGAATTAATCGTCTGCATGCCAGTGTCCCCCTTCAAGTCCCACCCTGTGAACACTGCTATAAGCCAGCTTCTGTGACTGTCTCAGGCCACTGTCATTTCCACTGTTCAAGTCATTCACAGAAGCACTGGGGCTCGATTTAATTTGCCTGGCATTCCTTTGTGGAGATGTTATCCTGGTGTGTTCCCTGGGTGGGGTCAGCCAGGGTGGATGTGAGGTTTGACATCTTGCTTGTGTCAAGGAGCCCTTTACAGCCTCTGAACAATCTACAAAACAAGAAGAAAGTCCTCCTTGCTCCAGAGAGGGAAAAGGGATTCTGCCTGTGGGTCACCTACCTCCACCCTTTGTATAACGATAGCGGCCACCCTTTTTTTGTGGGTGCTAGCTGCAAGGGGGCCATTTCTGCTCAGACCAATGGGTATGCATATTTAACAACAGTACCTCTCATTCTTCTTGGACAGTAATGCCAAGTCCTTGATGTCCTTGGAAAGAATCAGTGATACATAGTCTTCCTTTTCGGGTGCATTTATTATTTTCAGTTATGTGTATGTGTGTCTGTGTGGGTGTGCGCGGTTGTGCCAGTGCCTGTGGCTAGAGGTTGGAGTCCCCTGGAAGTAGGGTTAGGAGGTGGTGTGAGCCACCTCCTGTGGGCGCCGAACTCAGGTCCACTGAGCCGTTTTCCCAGCCCCATTTCTTCCTGCTTTTCTTTTTTGCAGTAGGGTCTCACTATGTTGCCCTGGCGGGCCTGAAACTTGCTATTTAGACCAGGCTGGCTTTGAACTCACAGAGATCCGCCTGTGCTGCTGCTGCTGTTTCTCCTCCTCCTTCAAACTTGGTCTCGTTAGGAGTTTCTTTTCTCCACTGCTTTCTTTTTGTGTGCCCGTTCTAGGCATTGAAGCAAGCCTCCCTCTTCATGTTCCTGTATTGTCAATGCAGTCACTGCAGTAGAGTGTGGTAGAGACTATCAAAGCAATAAAGAAAAAGAAAGTGTTTCCGAGTCTCTTAGAAGAACTACCTGATAAATTGACTGCTGCATGGGCCTGGGTCTGAAATCTGCTAACCCTTAACCACATTGTCTCAGGAGTTGTCTGACTCTGCTCCACTCACTTCTCCTATAAAATGAGGGACCACATAGTCTCTGCCTCGTAGATTTATTGTCAGAATTAACTGGCAAAATGCTTTCTTTCACAAAGCATTTGGAACTATGCCTGAACTGTGTAAACTTCAATAAATGTCTGTTGTATCATTATTATCTGGCTTGGGTGTATTGAATACAGGCTCGATGCCAGGCCAGGCCCTGAGCAATTTGCTAGGCTGTGGGTTGAAAGACGTTGTCCCTGTCTTCTTGGGAATTCACAGTCGTGGAGAAGTCGTTTGTGATTTTATGGTGTGTGTTAGAGCACTGGTTGAGACTGGGAATTAAGGTCGCCCGTGGGCCTGCTGTGAGTGGCGCGCCACTTTCAGGCCGTCAGGGAGAAGACAGAAGGGAGCAGCTCCAGCGGGTTTGAAATGGGTACAGAGGACTTTGAGCCCTACCTGCCGAGCTTTCTAGAGAGCTTCTGCTGGGGGCAGAGGCAGAAGAGAAGCTTGAGATGTGTGCAGTGCCTTTGCCAAAGCCCAGGCATATACGGGGCAGGCAGCACTGTGTCAGGAGGAGCCAGACCTAGGTTGGGGCCAGGGTCAGGTATGGCCTGGGTATTCACTCGGCCCAGGAGTTCAGACTTTGAACTAATGAAGGCTTCGTGCCAGCAATCATGTGTCCATTTACAGAGGCAGTCAGGGCCAAGAAAGCCTGTGACGGTGGTGTGGAGGGGAGCATGGGGCTGAGGACAGTTTTAGGGTTCAGACTTAGGTGGAAGTAGCCCAGCAGAGGGAATGCAGGGTGTAACAAACTGAGAAGACCTAAAGGTGGCCTGAAGGTGAGATTTCTAGCCTGGATAACATGTGACAGCCAGGACACCGTAGAACAAGAGGGTAAAGGGCTGTGCTTGCCCAGGGCAGGGAATCTTCAGCTTCTTCTCCATGCTTCCTGTAGACTGAGTCAGCCATGTTTTATCTGACCTTGTGATTGGGCTGGCGCATGTTTTGCAACTGTGGCTTTTATTGTTCACAGCCTACTGTATACGAAGAGAAAAGACTAATATAATGCATCACCGCGTAGGGAACGCTTCTCTTGGCTGATCAAATCGGGTCTTTCCTTTCCCTTTTCTTGTCTGTGTTTCCTTTTTAAAAACCATAAACAAGTATTTATCACTTTGGAAATGAGAGGAAAACTCGAGTGTTCGGATAAGAAGCCTGCAGGGATCTTCAAGCTTCAGGAGGATGAGAGTGGCAGAGGGTCTCAGGCACTGAGTTCCCACCCATGCCCTGCACCACTCAAGGAACACACTCAACAAAACCCAAAATTCTTCTCCATGAGGCAGTCAGTTTCCAGCCCTGAGACTAAAGCAGACAGGGTGGGGAGGCGGGGGTGGGGAGGGCGCTTCTACCGTAGGCTCCTCACCAGGGCTCAGGTGGCTGGGCAGACTTGATGGGATCAAGTCTTCTGGGAGGGTTATGCAGTTGGAAGCACCCCAGAGAGGCAACTTTCAGGAAGGCTCTAATCACTGGCTGCTAATAAACAATAGTAATACTATGAGAGGCTCCGTCCAAAGGGGCTTCCTCTGGCAGCCCGTATGGCCTCCAAGGCTTACAGTAAATTCCGTGGCTGGTACCTTCGCTAAGTGCTTCCCTCACCTGCTTCGCTACTTCCGTGTCTGTGTGCCCTAGAGCTCCCATCATAGCCTCTGTTTGCAGTATATAAAGAACTTATCGCTTAGCCAGTGTCTGTAGTCACTTTAGCCGGAGTCTGTTCCCTGTGAAATACCTTCTTGCCAAAAGCTCGCGTGCATCTTGGTATTTCTTAGCTGGTTTTATTCCGCTCCCAAAATTCTTTCATGGGATAGACCCTAACTAACAATCGGTTCTTGTCCCTCCTGCCTCACCGACCTGTTGACTTTTGCCAGCTTTGGGGGAGGGGGGAGGGGTGCCGTTTGCCAGGTTTGGGGGAGGGGTGCTCTGTGTGAAGCACCTTCCTCCACACTCTGGGCCCTATGGGAGCTGCTGTGCAGCATAGGCATCCGGGCTTTGCTCCTTGCTGCCTTGGTGCAGCACAACTGCATAGAGTCTGGGCATGCAGCAGAGCCCCGCAGCTGTGCAAAGTACATCCAAGTGCCTCCCACACGCTAAGTGTGTGCGTAGCCCTTGCCATCGCTCCAGGCATTGGAGGCATTGGGTAAGTGGGTCCTGGCTCATATTAGAAAGCGAAGGCGCGGTAGGAGCACCGGTTGCTGCTATACCACTGTCCAGTGTGGAGCTTAGACTTAACACAGGCCCTGTCAGTGTCCCTGTGCTGTGCCACCAACTGCTCTTTTCTGCTTGGTCTGTGCCCCCAGCCATCCTGCTGGACCCTTTCCTGGGTGTCCTACAGGTGCCTGAGACATGGCTGACACCAGCTGTCCTGGTCAGCTCCTCCCCACCGGGCCTCTCTGGCACTCTCTGCAAGTCTATCCCTCTCTCTTTTCCTTCTGTCGTCACCCCAGCCACAGCTGAAGCTAGTTCTATTCCAGATGCTTTGTCGTGGCTGGTATCTGAGGTTCCCTTACACTTCTGCTTTGTCCTCAATGAACCATCAATAGTCACTCTGTCCGTCCATTTTTCTTATCTGGCTCACAGAGCACAGGGGCCTAAGCTTCTGCCTGTAACACTGATGACTCTGGGCCACCTAGAAAGAAATCCCCTCCCAGCCTGTGGCCTGGCATGGGCTCTGCAGTTCCCCCTTTCCATGTCTCAATCTGGAGCATTTCCTTCCATCTCTACTGGTCTGTAGACATTAGTGTCTTAAAGCCTCTGTGCTGTGCTCATTAGTTATTGGCTGCTGCTTCCTCTGAGCCGTTTCTGTCTCCCTCCCTCTGTCTCTGGGTTTTTGGAGACAGGGTTTCTCTGAGTAGTCCTAGCTATCCGGGAACTCACTCTATAGACCAGGATGGCCTTGAACTCAGAGATCCAGCTGCCTCTGCTTCCCAAGTGCTGGGATTAAAGGTGTGCACCAGCACCACCCGGCTTCCTCTTAACACAGTAACTTGTACAGCACACAAACCCCTGCACCTGTTGGGGAGGGGGACCTATTGGAGGAAACCAATGTGAGCGAGTCTTGGAGACCGAGTCTGTAGTGATGAGTGGTGAGCCCAGGGCTTAGCTCTAGCTAGGCACTTGGTGATATTGGCTATTGAGACCCTGTTCAAGTTGGTGTTCTGTCCGTCCGTCTGTCCAGATGGGTGCAGAGTGCAAACAGACTGTAGAACCAGCATTCCAAGTATTTGTGTATTACCAGCGTGGAATATGATGTCAGATACCCAAGTGCCATAGCTCCTGTTACTTAGTACAGAGTGTCCATCCTTCAGAATAGTCACACCGGTAAAAAAGAATCAAAGCAAAACAGAAACCTGGGAATGCCGAGCAGCATGCTTTGGCATGGGAAAGGCGAGCTGTGGGATATGGCGCTTAGCAGTGGACTCTCCCAGACAAGCAGTGCTCGTCCCAGAAATCGGAATAGTCAGTGAGCCAAACTGCTACTGTGTTATTCCCAGGAGGGAAAGAATAGATCAACAAACACAGTGTTGGCAAGTGAGAGAAAGAGTGGCCATGGGGTCAGTGTGGCCTAGAAGCAGTTCTTTGGGGAAAGTCTTTGTGTTGAGGTGACTTGGACCACAGAGGCCATGCGTGTGGACTTTGGCGCGATTGCCTCCACTGCAGAGTGACAGCTGACCCTGATGCCTTCCCTCTTCTCTTAGGGGGCAGTGCCCAAAGGAAATGCCACTAAAGAGTTCATCGAGAGCCTTCAGCTGAAGCCTGGGCAGGTGGTGTACAAGTGTCCCAAGTGCTGCAGCATCAAGCCCGACCGAGCCCACCACTGCAGGTACCGTGGGCTTGTGAGTGTCCCGTGCGGGCAAGGAGCGATGTGGCCGCTAGGGTGGAAAAGGCGTCCGACTGTGTGAGGGACGCCCGAGGCTGCCTCTGTTTCAGTGCCTGGAAGGTCGAGGGACTCCCATTTCCTGATAATCTCACAGCTTTGGCAAACATGAGCATACAGTACTTGCGGCAAAGGCATCACTCGGGCTTGCCTTGAAGCAACACTTGAGAGCTTGTGACAAGAACAGTTCTCAGGCAGAAGTCGCTTCCCTCTGAGCTGTTGCAGGCATTCCCTTTTCCCTTTGTACCGTCAAGGTTCTTTGAGTCTGCTTAATAAGAAGACACCTTGCTCAAAATTGCATTTTCTCATTACAAGGGATTTGTAAATGGAAAATGACAGACACCTCCAATGTCCTTTACAACATGCTATATGTTTGGAGTGAGGAGGGTCTGGAGGAATGAGCTTTGCTAGCCGGAGACACTGCAGGGAAAGAGGTCGTGCATGAGCGAGCGAGAGACCGCCGAGTGGCTGAAAGGTCTATTCCTGTGCAGTCTGTCTCTTGTCACCCAGATGTCAGTCTGCTCCCCAGTCCCTGCTGTGTTCCAGGAACCCCAGCCTACCCTCTCTCCTTATCACCGATCTTATTTTCATCTTCATGGCCACTCTGGAGACAAGGTACTGTTGAACGGGCGCTGCCCCAGCGGGAAGCCAGCCCCACGGTGTCAAGTGACTGCTTTAAGGTCACTCAGCAAGTGGATCCTACCCGTTCTGGCTCTCTGTCCTGGTGGGTTTCTGGCTTTACTTAGAACTCCAGTTTGAAAGTGACTCACACAGCGGCAGCTGTGTAAGTGTTTGATTGAGAAGCTTTCTTTTACTGAGGACCTCCATGTCTTAATGTTAATTTGCCTCAGAGGTCTGTTGAGGTTTGCTTCTTGTGCTTGAGATGGAATTTACTACCCTCTGCCACCCTTGGAGCCTAACCTTTAAGCTGGAGAGGTTATTGTTTGAAGTCCAGTGCAGTTCTCAGGCCAACTCTGTGTCTGTGTGGGGCACACTTCCCCCCCTCTGTCAACCTGTGTTCTTAAAACATCTTAAGTGCCATATTCTGTAGATCTCTGAAGTGTTTGAAGACAGCGCGTCTTTCTAAAATATGTTTGACCTTGAAAACATACCTAATGTGACTACAAGTTTGATTGTAATAGGTGACCAATTACTAACCTGCATTTCCTTATTATCCTAAGCAGTTAGTAATACTAACTTTCAAGGACTAGACATTTGCATTACATTGATAAATGAGCTGTGTAGGTATGGTACCTTGAACAAGATTGGAAATGTATATACAGTATGTTTTAACATAATTAATCTCAAATTTGTATCAGTATACAAAAGGTGAATATAATATACAAAAGTCCAATCCAATGTAAAATATTTAAAACTAGTAGTTTTTTTTAGAAGTAGATTCAATAATCTACTTTTCGTCCTATCATATCTGTATCCCCCTTTTTTCTTTTCAAAGCAAGAATCCTGAATCTAATCCCCTCTGTTTAGCTTTTTTCCTGACCATTAACTAATAACAACTTGTAACCAATCCCCTAAACAATCTACTGAATGACCAAAAACCGCCCACCCCACCTCTTGGGAATGTGGGCATTGTTTGTTCTTAAATTTACTTCTGCTGTCTGGGGGCAGTGGTATCTTTAGGGGATTCTGAAAAGAAAAATTTGGGTTGATTGTCAAGTCCTGGGAGAGGTAGCAGTATCATTTGCTGTTCAGTCTCTGCGTAATAGGAAAGTGTGGGGTTTATCTCACGTCCTGGATAGAGTAGTCTGTGAGGCTGCTTCCAGGCTTCTTCGAAGCTAACCACTTCAAAATTATTGTGAGCAGTTTGTAGTCCAAAGCGAATCTTTAGTTGGTGTTTTTCAGCGTAGTGGTGTTATTATAACTATAACATGATTGTCATTGTTGTATTCCATCTTCTTTTTGGAAACTTCAGAGATGGTGTTCCGTCAGATTATTTCTGTTCTTGGTTAAGTTTTTCTGGATATGTCTCCCTTCTTCTTTCAGTACTTATTTGTTTAAAGATCTTAAATTCCTCAAGATGTTTGTTTTTATTTTCCTGAAAAGACCAAAACAAAACCCTTCCCCAACCCTAACTTTGGGGAAGTTCCTATTTTTATCAGTTTTGATTTATGGTTTCTCCTGAATTTTTTGTTCTCTTTCCTATAGCTGTTCTATCATCCAGAGCAGTATGGTTTCTTACAGTAAGCATGTGGGTTCTTTCATTGCTCTGGGAAGGAGTTTCCACAGGAAACAACTGAACCGAATTAGGCATAGGGGCCTCTCTAAGGCCCCGAAGGAGTTTCCGGACTGTGAAGGGTTACCTTGAATGTCCCTTGTTGATCTTCATTCATTAGTCCAGTGCCTTTCTGTGCCACATCTTCTGTATAATCCAGAGGGGAGGAGCATTCTGTGTGAATCATGCTTGGATAAAAACAGTGTTTCTAGCAACACCCTGTTTATAGTCCCTTTTAAGGAGAACTTGATGGCCAGAATCAGTGAAGGTTTCTTTCCAGCCAGGTATGACTTTAGTTAATGACTCAATCTTCTTTCCCACTTCTTAAATTCTGGCCCAAGCTTTCAAAGCTGCTTCGTAGCATAAAGCCAGGGCGTCATCATATAGAGACTGCCTTTCTATAATAGCACAGCTCTCCTCCGAGAAGTTGCTCTTGGGAGATTTCCACGCCTCTAGGTCTGCTCCTTTGTTCGGGTGTCTTAGCTTCTCCTTTCAACCAGGTACTCCATTGTAATTGAGGATCAGGCTCTGAAACAGCCTTAACCAAGTCTCTCTAGTCTCTAGGGATAATTCTATTGCAAGTTGCCACAAGTGGTGAATGCATGCCATATGAGACTGTCACTTCCCTGAATATTCTCAAATCTAACCTTCCACAGGAGTCCAATTAACTCTTACAGAGCCTCTCTCATTTGGCAATTCCTGTAAGGTTACCTAGATACATTAAACGTGGTTGTTTGAAAACCTTAGGCTGCTCCTCTCTAACCTTATAATGCAACGCTGAGATTGGTTGTCCTTTAAATTCCTCTGTGTAGGTTCGAATATCTCTGTGATCTGTTTTAATAAGTTTTTCTATGGCCGGTATCTTGGCACTCATATCTACCAACTTTTTTAGAGGTAAATCAAGAATTATCAAACCAATAGCAAGGCTTATCAAAATGATGATGTCAGTCCCAGTAAAGTTAATCATTTAATTATTCCAATTTTAAACTGCCCATTGTGTAATCATACAGAGACCTAACTCTCCATTGTAATAGTGCTTCCCATTTTTTAATGTGGGGAAAAAAACTCCTTTAACTGATTCTTCCCGTTAAGAATTCCCAATTTTCTCACCAAATCTGCCGACGATGGCGATGAAGGTGTAAGGCTGATGCTGTTGTGTAGAGCAGTAAAAGCCTGACTAATTTCAAGGCAGCTACCTAGTTTGGCAGCAGCCCAAGAAGGGGGTCCAGGGCGTGCCCACCAGGAGAGAAGAAAGGAGAGCCTAGGTTTGGGCAGTGACTCCGTGTATCTCCAGCCTGTGCGGGTGGCTGCAAAGCCACAGGCAAATGGCTTTCTTGTGAATTTGTACCCCAAAAGTTGGACACCAGATGTAGCATGAATTCTAGTTGGTCTTAATAATAAAAACCCAGAGACAGATACTGGGGTTAAAGCTGAATGAAGATCAGAGAAGCAAAGCAGCCAGCCACCAGCCTTGCCTCTACCTCAGACAGAGAGGGTGGCCCTGTCCTCAGATTGCATCTTCAGACTGAACTGCTCTCTACCAAACCTTCCACCTTATATTACTCTCTAGTGCTGGGATTAAAGGCGTGGGATCCCTAGTGCTGAGATCACCTTTGTGTGAGCTGTGTTTCTCTTAGGAGACAGGATCAGTTTCGTGTAGCTCAGGGTGACCTTGAGCTGCCTCTCTTTCCCGAGTCCCGGGATTAAAGTGTGCGCCACCACTGCCTGACTTCTGTGGCTGACTAGCTTTGCATTCTGATCTACAGGCAAGCTTTATTTTTTAGATCAAAACCAGAATATCACCACATAGTGACCTACAGGTTGAGAACTGATCTAGAGTATGCCTTCTAGCCCTGCATCTGTAGGTGGACCTTTCCCTCCAGGAGAAGCCTTATAACCCCAGGCTGCTTTCACTCTGTTAGAGTCCCCTTCTTCTCCTCCCCCCGCCCCCCCCCCGTCCGTCCGTCCGTCTGTCCCCGTGGAAACCCCTATAGGGGGTATGTTAGTGCGGAGCCAAGGTCTTGGGCTATGTGAATAGGTTCCCAGGGGAGGCGGAGTCTGGCCTTGGCTGGGCTTCTAATACCCCATGCTCCCTATCACACACACACACACCACACACGCACGCGCACACACACACACACACACACAGAGGCTGAGCCCTCATCAGCTTCCTGTTACTTAGTCTCCCAGTCTTCATAGTCAACAAACATATCTTCATGTGACCTGTGGAGGACCTGTTTCTTTGCCCACAAACAAAATGGAAATTAGTCCTCAAATCCCTTTCCTATTCTTCCCTTGGCTGCACTGTCTCCTCGGAAACCTGTATATGAAACCATGGCTCCCTAGGTCTCACCCTAGTCCGTTGTGGTTCTGCCCATTTTCTAGGTCTGCTCATCTTGTCTGAGCTCTAAGCTTCATGCTCAGACCCAGCCAGGCTAAGCCGTGAGCTAAACTCTAGCTTAGGGCTGTGGGCTAGAAATAGCCCTAAGTCCAGAGTCTCGTCACCCAGGCAGGGCAGACATGCTTAGGACATTGTGATAAGTGGTGCTACAAGAAGAGAGAGTTCCCGTGAATCATGGTTATGTGTCTAATGTTGGTCCAGGGCCCAGGACAGGTGAGGGAGCTTACGCTAACTGCTAACGTCTACACACCAAAGATGGGACCCTACCCAAGAGAAGATGTGTAAATGCATATAAACCAAAGAGCTTGTGAGTGTCTCCTAGGATTTGGGTGCTGAAAAGTGGCAACGGTATAAAAGATAGGAAGGCACAGCACGCAGACAGAGCGCTTGGCACACCCAGTGAGCCCTGCCCTGTGTGAGGTTCTCTGCCGGAGGAGAGAAGTGCTGCTTTGCTACTTCATATCCTTGAAAACAGGAAGCAGTTTGGACCCACCCACTTGCGCAACCCTGGATGAAGGGCTGTAGCCACTTCCCTGCTCACTCAAGCATGTGTTTGTCTAACCTTAGTCCCTTGTGAAACCCGGCCACCTGGTCTCTTCATGGCATGAAGGACGGTTTGCTATGAGAACTTGTTTTAAAATCTCTGTAGCCTGCAGAGGCAGAGGCCGCTTGGTGTCTCTACAATGGAGCGCTCACTCACTGGCTCGAGCATGCACTTGAAAGCCTCCCTAGTAATGAGGAGGGTGGAAGAGGACCTACCTGCCCAGGATCCTAGACAAGGAGCGGATACTCTGAGTTCCACAGATGAAAAGAGCCTAAGGACCCTAGAGCTCACTGTATGGGAAAACGCCCATAAGATCAGAAGTGGGTGTGG
Organism: Phodopus roborovskii; assembly: GCF_943737965.1. NCBI lineage: Eukaryota > Metazoa > Chordata > Mammalia > Rodentia > Cricetidae > Phodopus > Phodopus roborovskii. The sequence goes on along the minus strand of NW_026125295.1, from coordinate 10,783,762 downwards.
TGAGCTACTCCACCCCGGGGAGCTGAGGCCTGGCACACAGCAAACAGACTGCTCTACACTATTTGTTTGCTTTAGAATGATGTATGGGAAGGCCTGGCCTGGTGGCACACTATTTTAATCCCAGCCCTCGGGAGGCAAAGGCAGGAGGATCTCTGAATTTGAGGCTATCCTGGTTTACGAACAAGTTCCAGGGCTACACAGACAAACCTTGTTTTGTGTGTGTGTGTGTGTGGGGGGGTTAATCAATGTATCATGTACATAATTTCACATGTTTTTAGAACTGGTAACAGAGAAGGCAGAGCAGACAGACCAGTGGTCGAGTTGCTGGTCCTGACTGTTTTCTTCTGCATCCATGTGGGACCTCCTTTTCTAGCCTTGCCTTCCTGCTCCTGGAGATTAGCATTTCTGAGCATTGCCTGTTGGCAGCTTGCCGGTATCATGAGAGGCCCTGGCAATGATTGAGGGGAAGGGAAGAGCAAGAGCTACAAACCCTCTGCTCATCTGAGGCAAACTGATAGGAACCCGCCCCCTGCGGGACAGAGGTAGCCCAGCAGGCCCAAGGCTGCCAAGCTACTAAGTTCCTACACCTGAAAAAGTGTACTCCATCTCTGCTAGTGCTTGGTAGAGCTTCTAGAACTTTCTGCCACCCCCACCCCATGCCCTACTTTGGCTTCCACAGTAAACCCAACTAAGTTTTGTGAGTCTTCATAACAGCCTCTTACCTGGTCCGGTCCCAGCCTATTAATAATGTGCGCAGGTGCCTTGGAAGCTTCAGACCCCTTTCGGGGAATGGCTTGACCCTGGAGGTCCTGACTCTGCTGTCCAGACTTCTTCAAGTACACACCCAGCGCCACTACTGCTGGTGCCCGGAGGTGTGGAGCTGGGGCCCCAGCTCCAGTGTTCCCTTCTGGGTTACCCCAGAGCCCTCACTGACTCGAGCATGCACTTGAAAGTAGGGTAGAAGACGTTCGTTACTTGTGTAGTGGTTGTTTTCAAACTGCTTATGGTGATGATTCCTGCTCAACGTCTGAATTGTGGTCATTTCAGTGTTTGTAAACGGTGCATTCGCAAGATGGACCACCACTGTCCTTGGGTCAACAACTGTGTCGGCGAGAACAACCAGAAGTACTTCGTCCTGTTTACAGTAAGTCGGCTTCTGGGCTCTGCCCTGTCTGCACGGGGCAGGGGGCTCGGGCTCTTTGGGAAATCCCAGCGCTCTTAGTGGTCTCTGCTGCTGTTGAAAACACTGCCTTCTCTCACTTGGGATCTCTCTGGCTCAGCCAGTGTCCTTTGCTCGTGCATGTAAAGCTTGATTTGAATAGCTTGAGGCAAGTGCTGTGTTCTGGGTATCGCTCAAGCATTGGTCCCACATAGCTAAAGAAGGCAGTGTTGCTGGTGACCTCAAGCTCTGAGCTGCGGATAGGTGGAGAACAGTTGGCACTCTGACCTTTTAAATCAGAAGCAGCAGCAGGTGTTATGTGCCCCATGTAGCCTGAGCCACACCTATGTCTAGGCTGTGTGTCTGTTTTGGGTCCATATATTCCTAGAGAATGCTGATACCTTCCCACTCAAAACAGGAAGTAGGGGGTCTGTGGGCAGGAAGAATCCCAGATACTTTTCCGGCCTCGGCCTAGCAAAGTGTTCCTGTAGCACATGTTGTCAGTAGTCTGCTCAAGGAGACTCACAGTTAGGACATTCTCCCCGTAATGGCTCAGCACTGCTTTCCTGTTTCAGATGTACATAGCTCTCATTTCCTTGCACGCCCTCATCATGGTGGGATTCCACTTCCTGCATTGCTTTGAAGAAGACTGGACAAGTAAGTATTGCCAGGGTCTCCCTCCCTGCTGTGGAGAGGAGAGGGGTTAGGGCCGGAGTGGGGCGGGGGCTCTATCCGCTTTTCAGTACCAGCCCCAGCCATATTTTATTAGATCTTCTGAAAGCCTACGGACTGGTCAGGTTGTAGGAGACAAAAAGCAGCCCCTTCAGGTTGGACAGACAGGCACCAGACTGAGCATGTCCCAGGGGACTGCAGGCTCCTAAGAAGGGCAGGGGTGAGTCTGGGCTGCACGGCCCTTGTTTGGTTCCTGTCGCTGGGGTGGAACCCAGGGCTGCACCAGGCAAGCTCTCCTCTCCTCAGCAACGCCCCAGCTCTCAACAGGGTGCTGGAGTCGGTGTCACTTCGTTTTTCTTTGTGTGCATGTGTAGTAGTCGTTATTTTCAGTAGTTAGTGCTTGTCTTGGTGATACTTAGAGGTCTCAGACAGTGTCTCCCTGTTCACAAGTATTCCATTTAAATGTGCCAATGCTGAGGAATAGAGTTTAGCCATAATCCTGAGGGAGAAATGGGGGTTGGGGTTAAGAGCAAAAAATAATAAGCTGCCACATGCTGGGCTAGATGTTTCACACTCAGACCCTGCAAGGCAGATGTCCCAAGCAGAGAACCGTCTTCCAGTTCTGCCGTTGGCGAGTGGCCTCTCCCTCTTGCCCTCTCTGTGGCCACCACAGTTCTGAGAGGGGGACAGGGACGAGCAGGGTACCGTGTGCAGAACTGAGTGAGTCCTACCGGTTCCTCCTCACTCAGGGAACATTCTGAAAGTGCACGCATTCCGCTAGCCCTGGCAATCCAGGTCAGTTCTGGTGTGGCCTTGGCAACTTGATATAGGGTGTCCAACGAGGTCATTTAGTCATCACAAACCTCCATCCTGTGTCAGGTTAACTGTGGACAATGATTGCATAACCCAGACACGGAGGTGTCTGACTGACTGACTGACCGCTTTGTAGTGGTGCTGACAGGGCGGTTAGAGCCCACTAGAAATCAGGCAACGTGCAGGAGCTATTTTGATTATTGCTTTGTTTAGACCCCACAAGCTCCAGGATAGGAGAATGCTCCTAATTTATGTATGACAGAAGCTGGGGCCAGGGTTTGAGCACAGTATCGAGACCTCTCGCCTGAAGAGGGCCTACAGTTCAAGCCTTGGTGTCAAACCTGGTCTGATGCCTCCGATGCATAGGGTCCTCCCAGCCAGATTCCTGATGGAGTGGATTCTGGACATCCGTTTCTAGGTCAGCAAGGCTAGAAAGGCAGTCCCCAAAGTAGAAACCTGGAAATTGCCCATGGGTGATAGTTAATATCATCCTTGCTTGGCTCTGATTAAGCTGTTGAGCCCGTAATAGATTTTGTATGACAGGGCTCAAGGAACTATGCCCTAGGATGGGTGCTCAGAGTTAACATTCAAACAGGAGTCAGGGACTCCCTCATTCTCCTTGGGCCTGGATCCTGCCCTGTTTGGAATTCTCAGAGCCTAGGGTAAGAAGGAAAGTAGCCTTCCTGGCTCTGCCCCAGTAACAGTGCAGCTGAGAAGGGTGGGACATCCATTTTGTGTGTGTGCACACACACACATGTGCACACATGCACACACACACACACACCACACACACACACACCATATACACACACACACACACACCACACCCCACACCCCACAGCTGGAGTGAGCTATACAAATGTTCTTATCCATTTGCCTGTACTGAAGGGAAATTAAATCTCTGAGTGCCCAACCTTCGTGCCCAGAGACCTGTGGTTGGCACCATTCCAAAATCAATTATACGGGAGGGAGAGGACTAGGTAACTTTCTGCCTGGAGTTTGAAGTAGGCTGTAGAGGTAGATGCCAGGTAAGGAAAAAGAGGGGCAGTTCCAGTTTCCCGTGGACGGGGTGGTGGGAAAGGCAGGCTAGCGTGGAATGTGAGGGCCGTCACTGCTAGAGCTCGCAGCCAGGCTCTTGTCCCTTTCCCTTGAGAGTCCTGCTCCTCCGTCTAGTAGACTGCCAAGACCAGGTTGTGCCCACCTAGGCATACAGAAGACACTTTACCAGCTATGCCATCAGGCACACAAGTGGTAGGCAGATCCACACTGAGGCGTAACTCCATGTCCATAAAAGTAAAATAAAAAAGAAGGGAATTCCTGTGAAGGTGTAAGTTCTGGGGAAGCCAGAGGAAAGGAAGGCATTTCATATGAGCCACTCCATGTCAGTCTGCCCAGCACATACGTGGTGTCCATCCTCACATCCCATGCAGCCTCTTTGTCAGAGGAAGCAGGCCTAACCCGCACGGGCCGCACCCGCACAAGAGGCTGCACCACACCACCAGCCGTGTTGCCAGGTGTAACGTGTCACATGTGTGGCGCATTCCCTTCTCTGTTCACACAGTCTCCCTCAGCAGCTTAGAGCACTGCTGTCACACGTCACTGCTTCACAGTGCAAGGGTGGGTGGGTGGGTGAGTGCGTGCGTGAGTGCGTGCGTGCGTGCGTGCGTGAGTGAGTGCCTGCCCTGGCCCCTCCTCCCTTTCCCCTCCCCCAGCCAGGAGCAAATCAGTAAAAGCTCCAGCATGACTGGCCGTCTCAGGTACACAGATGTCCCTGACAAAAATGGACATTTCCATGCACTGGTTAGGCCCCTCCTTGGCAAGTAGTCTGCTCTCAGGCCCCCAAACTACCAGGTACTCCTGGACCTACCCAAGTCTCATACCTGGGACCTAAACGAAGCATGGGGTAGCTGGGACTGGGGGTACCTGTCCAGGAAAGACCATTCCTTCTCTGTGCTCCCTGGGGAGAGGCTGAATAATCTTCTTCCAGTAAGCCCACTCTGGGGCCTGAGACCATGAGGAAAAGGAATGCCTGCTGGGTCTAGTCTCTCAGGGACTTCTCGAGGGAGTGAGAGGTAAAAAGGATAGGACCTGGAGGCAAGGTGGGAGCTGGGTGGGGTGGCAGGGAGCCGTGTAGCCATCACAGCCCCCGTGCCGCTTTCCTTGCAGAGTGCAGCTCTTTCTCGCCGCCCACCACGGTCATCCTGCTCATCCTGCTGTGCTTTGAGGCGCTGCTGTTCCTCATCTTCACATCGGTGATGTTTGGGACCCAAGTGCACTCCATCTGCACAGATGAGACGGTAAGCGGGCTGCCTGCCTCCTCCAAGCTAGGCTTTGGGGACCCAGGTCAGGGGTCATGCCTGAGGGTCCCCTGGAAATGGTTTGTCTGCAACCTTAGCCAGAGGTTGCCTTCCACACGGTCAGTCCCTTCTTTATTATACATTGTGCCCTGCCGGGTGTTCTGCCAGGGTCTTGCCCTCCCCTGCAAGACTCCAGACACCAGCTTCTAGAGCTGATCTCATGACTGGATCCAGGAGACAGATCTGCTTTGAGCGTCCCAGGCCAGCACATTCCGGTCCTTGTCCCCTCCCCCACTCAGCTCATGACCTACAGCCAACTCCTGACCATAATGGAACATTCCCTGCCTTCTGTGCTGTGGGTTCTGGAAGATGAGGTGGGCAGCACCTTGGAGTAAATGAGCAGAGGATTCATGGGGCCCTGGGTTCACTCTCTTGCTTGCTCCTGACTGTATGAGTGCTGCCCACTTACCTCCCCAGAGAAACATGACACTATCTATCGGCCGTAGTCTGGGGGCCCATGCTCTTCTGGAACCAGTATTAGACGGAGGATGGCTTCAGGTGCTCCTGCTCTGTGGGCCTAGAAGCAGAGAGGCGGGTGGTGCTGTCCATCGCCAGAGTGCCATTGTGTTTCTAGGTGGTTCCCGATGCTCAGCCACTGTGTCCTTTATAAGAATTCGTGTCATTGCAAGAGGTTTGTTAAACACAGTAGCTTTGGTGTATATATTCAACCACATATCCAATTGGTAAAGGCGACCAGCTGCTCCACAGAAGAACTGTAGGGAACCAAATATGACTGTTAGACTCCGCCCATGTGGGGAGCCCCCCAGAGCACGTTCGGGGACAGAAGATAAAGTGACAATCTGGTCCTAGCTCTATTCTTCCTTATCAAGACTTCCTGCCCCTAAAGAGAATTATGTTGGAAAGAAACAAAAGGCCTGTGCGGGGAGAGCATGCTCTTCCTTAACTGATTCCTCCCAAGTCCCTGGGCTGTGGAAACATGGGCTACCCCATCCCTTCTTGGCAGACACTTGTTGCAGACAGACAGATAGCCCCTGCTCTCTGCTCCTCTGGCATCTTCCCACTCCCTGATTTTTGTTTTGTTTTCTGTATTTTTTCCCCTGAGAGTTGGCAGGGAAGTGGCAGAAGCTGTGAGAACTGCCTTGGCCTCCACGCTCTCTCCGAGGGAGCTCTGGGAAGACCCTCCTCACTGACTGAGGCCACGAGCCTCTATCCTGCACTAATTTCTTCCCCTGTGGTGATTCCTCCCCTTACCAACTGCCTCCTGCTGTCTCACCCTCTCTCTGTGCGTCTGGGCTGGGTACACCACCAGAGCAGACCCTTTATCTGCTGCTCGCTCTCTCGCTCTCTCTTTTTTTTTTTTTTTTTTTTTTTTTTCTGCAAAGTTGTCAATGTAGCTTCAGCTCTCCTAAGCATCTTTCCCACACCAACACCCACCGTTGGTTGTCAGAATTTTGAGCTCCTGCACCAAAGCCCGTGAGTGCACAGGTGCCTTGGGGCACTCCCTGACCCGGCCAGGACTCAGGTCTGGCACATAGACCCTTTGACTAGATGGTGTCGGTCTTGTTGGTGGCAGTGGCCTGGGTGCCCACTGAGAGCTCATTGCCTCTTCTTCCTTGGGGGCTTGTAAATGTGTGACGCTTCCTATGAGAGACAGAAGAAGGCTGCACCGTGTAGGTAGCTTTACTGCCCTGAGAAAGAAGTGTTTGCCCTGGTCATCGGAGGCGTGTGGGCGTCCCTCCAAAGCTGCAGCGCTGCTGGGGTGTTTGACTGAAAGTGTGACTGTTCTTGTTTTCAGGGAATAGAACAATTGAAAAAGGAAGAGAGAAGATGGGCTAAAAAAACAAAGTGGATGAACATGAAAGCTGTTTTTGGCCACCCTTTCTCTCTAGGCTGGGCCAGCCCCTTTGCCACACCAGACCAAGGGAAGGCAGACCCATACCAGTATGTGGTCTGAAGGACCCCGACCAGCATTGCCACTCAGACCACATCATGGCACCGTCCCATCAGCTCTCGTGAATGTTTAGGCCAAAAGCAAAAACAAAGTGACTACTCTTAAAACTTTTTTATGTCTCCAGAAAAATGGCTGAGCATTGCAGAGAAAAAAAAAAAGTTCCCATGTTTTATTTTTTAAAAAGAAAAAAAAATCATCTTTTCAATTTTTTGACGAGTGAAGCTGCTCTTCTTCCTTTTAAAATCACTTCTCTGGCCTCTGTCTCCTCTCTGCTGTCTGTCGGCATGACTAACGTGGAGGGTGCTGCCCAGGCCCTGCCCCTTCTACTAATTGAGTGCCCCCGATACTGTACATGGATGAACTGGCCCAGTAGGAAAGCCGAGAGGGCCCTGACCCCCTCCTGCCCACAAGGCAGCACTGGCACCCGCAGGACTCAGAGCGGCATTGAAGACGATGCTAACCCTTTGAGGCCTAAGAAAGGCAAGATTGGCACTGGAGCCTGCAGATGTGCCCTTGGTGCAGTGGCTTCCTGCCCAAGTGAACAGGGTTTGCCTCAGTCTCAGAATCAGTTGTCAGCCTTGTACCTGATGGTCATGGATGTACAAAATGATTTGGGTGACGTGGGAGAGGTCATAAGGGGGGAGGAGGAGGGGCCTTTGAATCCTGAATCAGCAACTGGCTTTTTGGAAGACTATGAAGGAGAGATGTTTTCCAGGTCAAAAAAATGCCTTATACATTCACAAGAGGAAAAACACATTTTCAGGCAAGCTACGTTTCCTTGTGTTTTACAACTACTTCCTACCCCAGTTCCCACCCTTTCCCAGCAAAGATGTCAATCAAGCTGTGTTCATTCGGAGTGAAACAGGCAGGCCAGCTATCAGGATCATCTCATTCATACGTCTGTCACAAACACATGTTTTTCTGGAGTTTAAAGCCCTCCAAATGTGCACAGACCTGTGTCTTACGTTCAGCCTGAGAGGTGGTTTGTAGATATTAGGCAGCGTTCTTAAGAGTCACCAGGTAGCCTCAGCCCACCACACGGACTGGCCCTCCCATCAGGAGGCACATCCTGTGCTGAGTCACTGGAAAGAGTGGTCCTGAGGTGGGGAAGCACCAGGGATGTAGGAGGTGCCGAGAGGAGGCCATTCTTGCACACTCCCCCATTTAGATTCTGAGCACCGTGAAGTCCTCCACACCATTGGGTTTTAAAGCAGTCACCACACAAGTCCCTTTTAGCTTTTGCTTGGGGTGGGGGTGGGGATAAGGTTTTTCATTCCAGTCCTGGATAGGAAGAAAGTTAATGTAGCCCTGAGATTTTTCAGAAGTCAGTGGGACATGCTGCCTCCTCCCAACTCTGTCAGTGCTTCCACACGGAAACAATGCAATAAACCTTTTCCAAACCTCCGTTTCTGCTCCACTCTCTCCAGGGCCTGCACAGAAGGGCAGGTGGCGTCAGGCTGCAGTTCTTAAAGGATACTGATGGCCCTTCTGCAGTCAGAATGCTGCATGCGTGTGCGCGTGCGTGTTGGGTGGTGCTTTGTGGCTTCAGGGGGTCCTGCCCAGCAGAGCAAAGCTGAGCCGACAGAAAGTGCCTGGAGTCCTTACCCACAGTTCTGGAGTGCTGCTGTGGAGGCCTCTAGCTGATGGTATCATGTGGTGGTAGATGAGACAGCCCTGAGGTATTTTACCTGGGGACTTGTCCACCTTCCCTACCTCAGTCTCAGTTGGCTTTGACTTTCCTCTGCTGTGCTGCTTAGGCGGAGGTCCTGTGGGTGTGGGTGTGTGTGTGTGGGTGTGTGGGTGTGTGACACCTAATTTTATATATTTATAGATAGGCATATAGGCTTTTTTTAGATCAAATTCATAGCATTTGTTCTCCAGATAGCTTTTAAATTTTATTTATAGTTCTCTAGGTATATATGAAAAAGGTGTGGCCTATTCAGGTTCAGTAGGTTAGAAAGAAGGGTCTAGCCTTGCTTGAATACTCAGGATGGACCCACTGGGCAGCAACGCTTACAGCTATGGTTTCTCTTGTTGCCATTGTCTGTCTCTCTCCCTTCTTCCCCCATCTCCCTCCCTCCTTCCCTCTCCCCCCCCCCCCATACACACACACTTTGCTTCTCGAGACTGGAACTCAGGAAATAATAGCCTTCGAGGGCTTTCCCCCTGGAGTTTCTAAGGGATGCAGTAGATGATGGTCCTACATTCAGAAACGAAAGCCCGGGCTCCAAACAGGCTTGCCCCGACGGTGTCCCAGGGCTGAGTTTGCCTCTGCATTATTACAAGTCCCAGTTCTCAGACTAAAGCAAAAGGGACTCAAAACAGTACCGCCCTGTCCTGTGTGTGTCCTGTTTCGTTTTCCCTGAGACAAGGACCAAGGCATGTGTGTCAACAAGTGCGTCTGCCTCTGAGCTCTTGTAGTTTCTTCAGATGTACTAAAAGCTCTTTCTCAGTGATCCCCACTGGTAAGGAAGCCGGATCCCATCTTTCAGAATGGGAACGCTGGAGAATAGGAGTGAAGAAGACGTGGCCAGTTGGGCTGGTTGATCCCGTGTTCTTGTCCGTCTCTGATGTCATGTCTGTATGACATGGGCTTGGTGACATGCATAGAGGATACATACCAGATTAGAAATATGTGCTGGGCTTCTCCTTAATGCCATTTCATCTTTGTAACACTTGGACCTTACAAGAGTTAAAGGATGGCCAGCTTTTGCTCATGAGGCTCAGCATGTCATATCCTGATGAGAAACCTCCCAAATGAGCCAAACAACCAAGTACTTACTAAGGAATACCCATGCTAGACCAGCGTCCATTTCTCTTCTTTCAAAACAAAGTACACCAGTTTCAAAGGTTGAAGTAGCCAAGGAGCAGATGTGATTCAGAGTTATGGGGATGGGCCTTCAGGTCAGCTCTGCTGCCGGTGGCGATGGGTGCTGTTACTGCCCAGGTTGTGGGATGTCATATCCCAGGCCAGCAGGTGATCCCACTGAGCAACTACTTCCCCTCTACACATGTGGCCCCTCCCACAAATGGATGCCAAGGCTACTGACGATCCTCCAACATGTATGTCATCCAAGCCTGACTTGGCCAAGGGCACCTTACTGAAGAGCCAACTATGGAAGGGTAAAACCAAGGAACCAGCCTTCCTGTGAGGAGCATCCAGTGACTTCAGGCCCACAGTGTTTGAGCAGCCCAGCCACGGGCAGTGCCCTGATGTTTATTTCCCACTGTGGCTTCATCATTCACGGGACTGACTCTTGCCTGTATGAAGCCAAGCGTGAAGGTGCACTCCTGCAATCCCAGCAGGTTCAGGAGTAGTGGCAAGAGGATCAAGTCAGGGTCACTCGTGGACATACACAGAGCTCATGATTAACATCTGGTGCATGAGACCCTATCTCAAGAAATAAAGAATTCATAAAGAGCCAGTTATGGTAGTATGTGTCTGTAGTTCCAACACTCAAGAGGTTAAGGCAGGCGTGTGGCTTGAGTCCAGTTCAAGGCCAGCCTAGGCAGCAGAGTGAAACCCTCATTTCAAAGAGAAAGGAAAGAAGCCACCGAGCAGCTTTCCAAAACCAGGGCCTCCGTCTCCTTATTTCTTCCTCAAAAGTAAGTTATGGCTTCAACAAAGCAGAGTAGTCACAGATCCCTCTGTCCTTTACTGTCTCGAGGACAACGAATAGCAGAGGAATAATCACTACTGGGGGGGGGGGGGCGGGCTGCCAGAAACCCTCTGGGGAAAGGCATCAGCTGTAGTGTGGAATGAAGGACACCTGGAATTTAGTGGCAACACTTTTTTTTTTTTTTTTAAGATTTATTTATTGTGTTTACAATGCTCTGCTTACATGTCTGCTTCAACACCAGAAGAAGGCACCAGACCCAATTACAGATGGCTGTGAGCCACCATGTGGTTGCTGGGAATTGAACTCAGGACCTTTGGAAGAGTAACCAGTGCTCTTAACCTCTGAGCCATCTCTCCAGCCCCATAGTGGCAACACTTCTAATCGCAGTGTGTGTTCCAACCTCTGCTTGGCGTACTGACACTGTGAACTTGAGAGTCCCTAAGCGTTAGTTTCTCTTTGTAAAACAGATGAGTGTCTGCTCTGGTGGTTTCTGTAAGAACTGGATGAAAATGCAGAAGATAGAGTGTGTGGGGTTTGGTTTCTGTGTGTATAACAGCTGCACTTGTCCAGTCTGGGTCGTCCATGTTCTTAAAAACTTTTCTTGTTGAAGGGATAAATTTGAGACCAGGTCTCTTGGTAACCCTAGTTAGGTTTGAACCTACAGAGATCCACCCGCCTCTGATTCCTGAGTGCCAGGATTAAAGACATGCATTACCATGCCCAGCAGAAACCATCTTTTAATACATTTACTGCTGAATGATGTTCCAAAGGTTTTTGGTTGTGAATATGTGTGTGTTATGGGTCACAACAGGGCTACGGTACAGTGGTGAGCTAGTATCTGGCCAGCTCTAGAGAGCCTGCTGTAGGAGTGCTAACTAACTCATCTGCTGACACTGGGGTCTTGTTCCAGGGGTCTCACAAGCCTTGGGGTGTCTGCCTCCCTTGGGAGTGTTAGGCTTCATGTATTCGTGCTGGAGTGTTGGTGAATGTTCACAGATCACACTCCATAGAAGGTGCCAGTGAGACCCAGTGCCTATTCCCTTGAGCATGAGATATGGGTATGCACACCTATGAACCTCAGGCTGCAGAATTTTGCCTTCAGGACACTTTCAAGTCTACATAAAACTCCTAGAAAAAGAAGCCCTCAGGCCTGTTTTATGCATTAACTTGTTTGGATTATTTCCTTTCCAGAGTCAAAGCTGACACATGTTGTCCGTTCATTTAGCTGCTAAGGAATGTCAGCACACGCCAGTTGGTCCTAACACACACACAATGGCTATCGTGGCTTTCTCTGTCCCTCCACCTGACCTTTAGGTCCAGAGTTGAGGCTTTGTCAGAGAATGGGGAAAAACACTTGGGTGGAAAGAAAAAAATTATTTCCTGTTTCTGCATAACCTTCCAACCAAGCTTGCACTGCTGTCTCAGCACTGACACCTTCCTTACCAGGTGGGTGACATAAATCTGTGATCTTGGCTGTGGATGAATCCAAGGCAGTGTGGGACACCCACCCAGTGTGTCATCACATTGTATTGACGGAGTGAAAATGAGTCACCTCTGTCACTGCCAGAAAGGTATGGCCAGGCACGAGGTGATTTGCAGGAGGTGTTAAATCTCTATCCTTTCCTGATTCTTGTTCTGTTATGTAAAACTAATGCTGCTCCATGGCGAAAGCATGAAATGTGGGTAGATCCACAGGAATAAACACCATTTGCAAAGGTAACAGTTCCATGGAAAAGTCCTATATGAACTACTGCTCCCTGCACTATGATACCACACAGGTCACTGGATGGCCCAGGGTCACGTAAAACCGTCAACCATCTGTCATTCCCACATACCGTCCCGATTTATAAAATTTTTCATGTTTGTTTAAGCTTTTCATTGTGAAATTTCAGACTTATAAAAACCAGCAAAATTGTGTTATCTTCTATATGACATTCAGTGTCAAAGATAAACATCTTAAACCACCACCACCACAACAAAAAACTCCTTTCCCTTTCAAGGAAATAATTTTAAAAAGAGCTGAGCGGTGGTGGCTAACCCCTTTAATCCCAGCACTCAGGAGTTCCAGGACAGCCAGGGCTACACAGAGAACCCTGTCTCAAACAACTAAAAATAAAAATATAAAAGAAAAAGAGAGAGAGAAAAACTTGAAGTCTGCAAGGTGGCTGGGGTGGGAAGATTATGTGAACCTAGGAGTTCTACACATACAGCAGAGTGAAACCAGTTTTTCTTTTTAAAAAAACAACTCTATGGAGATGTACTGCCCTCTACCTCAGGGTCTCTCAAGGTTCTGCTCCTTGCCAGTCTTGCCTTTAGGGATTTCACATTCTATTATTTGTCTCTATTTCACCCTGTTTCTAGCAGTTCCAAAGTCTTAAGTTTGTCATTATCTACATTACTTATTTTAGGTTTTTAGAGGCAAGGTTTCTCTGTGTAGCTTTGGAGCCTGTCCTGGAACTCACTCTGTAGCCCAGGCTGGCCTTGAACTCAGAGATCCGCCTGCCTCTGCCTCCCAAGTGCTGGGATCAAAGGCTTGCACCACCAACGCCCAGTGATCTACATCATTTTAAATTGAGGATAAATTCATATAATGTAATATGAATCATTTTAAGTGTATAGCTAGTTCTGTGGTATTTATCAAATTCAGAAATAATCACTTCTGTTTCCAAAATAGTTCCACCACAGACCTTGGCCCCGTGCAGAGTAGACTGGGTACTCTGTCTAAGGGTTAGGCCGTGGTTTGGGGCAGGAGGGGCACCTGTGGTTTTCTATAATTGGGGACACTTGACACTGATTACTTCAGCCGTGGCAGTCCTGATTATTGTGTTAAGTCCGTTCACTGCTATAAAATGGCCGTAAACTCCTCTGGTGACTGTCGTTTCATATGAAGAGAGGCCATGCTCAGATCCCTTCCTGTTTCGTTTGTTTATCCCTGGCTGTCCTCGGCCACCTGAGTGCTAGGGTTAAAGGCGTGTGGCACCACACCAGGCTGTTAGCACAGGGTATGGTCAGATGTCTGCATAACAGAAAGGGTGTCCATTATGCCATTTGTGGGAGAAGATTGTGTGCGGAGATGTAGAACTGGGTCTTCATTGGAGGGGGATTGTCTTGAGTCATATGAATGCGCACATCTGTATCTGTCAGGCAAACTCAGTAAATCCCCTTTGCTTCCAGAAGAGGTGGAGTGAACAAAGGCCACACTGGGGGGGGGGAGGGGGGTGCACCGAGCCTCTGAGGATGTTATGGGCCTGGAGACTTGGTCTGGCTGTATGTTTAACAATTGTGGGCTTTTTCCCACCCTTCACCCTCTTTCTGTGGCCGACTTGCAGCCGGCACCCACAGCAGGTGAGTGGTCAGCTCGGGAGAAGCCGTGGGGAATGTCCACTGCCCACTGCATGACCAGGCCTGACATCAGCCCACAGTGGCCTGCGCCCCTGCTGGTACCCGCCCGCTGCACGTGGCATCTGCTGCTTCCCTTGCATGTCTGTGTCCTGTGTCTTCGCCTCTCAGCCTTCCCAGTGCCAAGCTTGCTGATCCTACTGTGGGCAAGGGTCCCCTTTCCTAGTGCTTTCATCAGATGGATAACTAGCTCATGCCTGCCAAAGCCACGGCATCCTTGGTCACTGGGTGTCTGGTCCCTGCCCAGCGGCAGACCTCTGCCCTTGGGGGAAGGGGCCGGGTGATAAGTGGGTGACAGGCAGATCCGCTGCCACGCCTGCTTATTGTGCTTTACAGTTTCCACTCTGCCCTACAGCTCTGTGGGGCTTCCAGCACAGCCCAGGCCACAGCAAGTTGTGCCACATTGGACTCCCAGGGTGTGTGTGTGTAGCACAGGTCACATCACACTGACCTTCTGCCCCATTCTCCTCCAGGGCATTGAACGCCTCCAACGAAAGAAACCGCCCCAGGAGAGCACGGGCAGCTGGAAGTCGCTCCAGGAGGCTTTTGGTGGGGACTTTTCCCTGAACTGGTTCAACCCTTTCACCAGACCTTGCCAACCAGTGATACCCATTGACAAGGGCTTGGTACGGCAAGTGTCATCTGTGTCAGACACGGACAACATGGCAACAACTGAGAGCCAATTGGAGGAGACAAAAGACAGGGACTCTGTGGAGGTGCTGGATGAGTAGAGGCTGTGGAGAATAACACACCAACAGCTCCCTGGGCCCCACAGGCCACCCCCTCGGTGTTACCAACTCTGTCCCCTTACCCTTTCTCCAGTTAGGACACGGGGTGGGGAGTGGGCAGAGGAAAGTAGGCGCTTTCCCTGAGTTCCTCTTATCGGATGTGCCAAAAGGAATGGTCCGGAGCCATTCCCCAGGCCTGGGAAGGCTGCCTAGTCTCCACTCAGCAAGGGAAATGGTGACCAGGATGTCCTGGGGGGGAGAGGGTAGGGGGGGAGAGAAAGCCACCTCTGCTTCTTATGGGTTGTCTTGGGGAGGCTGAAGACCTTGGAGAAGGATACTGACATCAGGAGTTACCTGCCTCAAAGGCTAGAGATACTAGCCATTCCTAGGGAAGGGATTCCTTGCCTGGCTGTGGGACTCAGGACAAAAGATGGGGTTGCTGAATCTGCCCTCCGTGCTTGGGCTTGGTTGAAAAGAGCACACCCCCCCCCCCACACACACACACACATCTGCATGCATGTGTGCAGAACCTGCCCCGATGGACATGAGCCCAAGTTTATGATACTATCACCCAAAATTAGTTCCCATCCTATAGTTACTAGACTCTTCTCTGAGACAATGAAGCCAGCCTTTCTGTGGCCACAAGACTGCATTCCCAGAAGAGCTGGGAAAGGACATATATTGAGCTCCTGGAGAAAACCTAAGACATGAGGACAGTACAACCAGAAGTGGCCACCTTTCAGAACAGCTCCCAAGAAGAAGGCCCCTCGCAGAAAGCTGTATGGCTGGGCCTAGTGGCACACGCCTTTATTCCCAGCATTTGGGGCAGGCAGCCAGACCTCTGTGAGTTTGAGGACAACCTAGTCTACAGAGTTCCAGGCTACATAGTGAAACCCTGACATGCAGACTGCTGGGAGCTTGTGCATCTGGCTATTGCCAGCAGTCTGGCCAGACTCCTGCACTGGCCAGCCTATTTCAGTAGTTGCTGAAGCAGCAGATTCTGTAATCTTACCGGCACGCCAGATCCCCAACTCAGGCTTTGAACCTCTCCCCAGTGTTGCTGGCATTGACCCTGGCATAGGATTCTGTATTACATCCCTTCTTCCAGCTCTGGGTGACAGGACATGAATCCTGGACCAAGGAAACCTGCGGCCACAGTCAGTGTTATGTGAGGTACTCTCTCGGGACACTGAGAAAGGAAAGCTGTGGGCTTCCAAGTAGTGGTCTTATTCTTGAGCAGCATCCTGGGCAGTCCCTGGAGGGTAGAGATCTGTCAGATCTTTTATTGTACACCCCACAGAGTGACAGCAGGACTCTAGGACTAACAGATATGACCTACCCCACGCCACTGCAAGTGTATTTCCCCCAAGAAGATCTGCTTTAGCATTTGTTAGGACTAACATGAGGAGCCCAGGTTGGCCCCACCGCTGACACTATTTGGAGAGAGGGCCCCTCTTGCTGCAGGGTCCTTAGCCCCAAACAGACCAGGATGACCTATGTACTGGACCATATACCAGAGACTCCACACCAAGGGGAAGGAAGGCTTGTGACTGGGTCCCCAAGGAGCAGCAGTGAGTGGGAGGGAGGGAGGCAGGGAGGGAGCGAGCTTTGGAGTCAGGATCTATGTTGAGTTCGGGCCCTCAAAAATGTCCTTGAACGCTGGGACTGAAACTCATCTTCCTTGGAGCCAGCCTGACCAGCAGTAGAGGTACCTCCCAGCCCCACAGCCAGTACTTTTCCGGAGTACTTCCCATAGAAAAGTTGAGCTGGGCAGGCATTTTGCTCTCATGGTTTAGAACTCTTCCTCTTCCACAAACCCATTATCATGTCAGGGCCTCAGCCTCATCTCTCCCAACGAGAGATGGACAGCCAGGATCATGTAGCTAGCTGCCTGCCCAGCCCTGAGCCGTGTGCCTTCTCTCCACGGTGACGCCGTGTGCCTTCTCTCCACGGTGACTCCTGAGATTATACTGCAACTGATAGGAAGAGAGGTCCAGTGTTTCTGGGAGGGAGGCCTGTTCTGCACCTGCCTCTTATTTGAATAAAAGTTCCTTGACCTACCTCTGTGAGTAGAGGTGCTCATTTTTAGTAAGAGATCCCAACCCACAGTATGGACAGCATGCTTCCTCTCAGGTCCAACAAGTGCCATGCAGACACTTATCAGTGGTTTCGCGGCGCTACTAACTGATCCTTCTTGGTCCCAGCCTGGGCTAGTAATCTCACAAGCGCGCAGCAGACACCTGCTGCCTCCGGGGGGGGGGGGGGTGGGCATCTGAGCAAAGGGAATTAGGACTGAGGTTTTCTAGTTTTAAACCGATGAAGGTGAGATGATGATGGCTAGTTTTATATCAATTTGAGTCAAGCTAAAGTCATCTGGGAAGAGGGAATCTCAATTGAGGAAATGCCTCCATAAGATTGGCCTGTAATTGCTGGCCAGTGGATCTCAGTGAGATTGAGGCCAGCCTGGTCTGCAAAGCGAGTTCCAGGACAGCCAGGACTGTTACACAGAGAGAAACCTGTCTCAAAACAAACACACAAACGAAATTGGCCTGTAAGCAAGTGTGTAATGCATTTTCCTGATTGATGTAGGAGAACTGAGCCCATTGTGGGTGGTGCCACTCCTGGGCTGGTGACCCCGGATAGAATAGAACAGGATGGGCAAGCCATGAGGAGCATTCCTCTGTGACCTCTGCATCAGCTCCTGCCGCCAGGTTCCTGCCCTGACTTCCCTCAGAGACTGTTACCTGAAGGTTAGGTGAAGTAAACTCTTTCCTTCCGGGTTATATTTGGTCATAGTGCTTTACCATAAGACAAGAGTGTCCTTTGAATACAGAAAATACTCTCTGGAGCATATGTCCACTTAGAGAGGCTGGCCGTCATGAAGAAGGTCCAGACCAAGGAGGCCAACCCCATTGGAATGAGCTCCTGGATCCATGAAGCTCAGAGGTAATGATTCTCCCCAGGTTTGTTAAGCAGCGTGCTGGTATACAAGCAAAATTAACTCAGAACCACATAGCCATCTTAAAGTCACCAGAGTTTAATTCAAAGCATAGTGATCATCTGAGCAGATCCCCTGATGGCAGAGCAGAACCGACTCCAGTGAGCAGAGCAGGGTAAGTTGCTTACCCAGATGTTATCATTGGCCATAGACTCGTTATCCAAGGGGATGCAGGCTGTGAGGTCTCCTTCCCGTGATCCACCTAGAGACAAGAGGGCCTCACGCCAGCGTGGGGCCTGCTTCTGAGAGGACCAGGGCCAGGATGCTTTCCTACAGGGCTGTCAACTCAGCCTCTAAACACCCATGGACTTGATAGAATCCGTAGTCCAGATGGAAGATGCCTCCAGCATTTCCAGTCCCACGGAATAGCAGCTCTGGGTTCTGTATACGGTTCCAAACCCCCGATGATAGTTGCACTGTCTTCTGAGGCCATGACTCCTAAACATGTTTGAGATGTCTGCCTGTGATATGTGCTTCAAGCTCTAGAGAGGTGCCCTGGCCCTATGGGGCTATTGCCTGATGTTACGTTTGCCTTTGAGCTCTATCTTTGGCTGGGCTGGCTCTTGAATCTGCCCTTACATGAGTAATTAAATCCAATCATCCCTTACCTGAAAGCTAAGTACAATTTAGGAAATGCTAACAAGCTTAGCTAAGGCTCAGAGCCAATCAGGGCTCCTGCCTTTGTATCAGCTGGGCTAGTTAGTGATGAGAACAATCTTCTCAGAATGAACCTCCTTCACTTGTCTGGAAGTAAACTTGACAATAAATTTCCTGGGTCCCATTCTCACTGGGGTGCATTTCATTTGGAAATGGATGAACTTTCCAGGTGGCAGTGTCCTAGAAAATATAAACGCACATCGTCAGCAAAGATGCATGGAAGAAAAGTGCATTGCACGAGGAACCAGGCACCTGGTTCCGGGCTGCTCTTGGGAAAGCCTTGTACTACAGGGCCCAGTAAAGCGGCCTCCACCTGAGGTTCGGCTACTTGTCTCAGCTGTAGGACAAGATGGCCGGCTGGGATGGCTGCTTTCCAGCTATGCCAGTCACAAACCCTCCTGGGGGTCCCCAGGAACATGGCTCATACAAGACGGTGTTGTCTGACCCTAGGTACTCAAGATGGCATTACCCGGGAGGGTGATGGACTCTGAGGCCCCATCCCAGAACTGCGGAACGGAACCTGTCCTTTAACAATGGTCCCAGGGAATCTGCACATCTGTGAAGGTCTAAGAACCCCCTACTCTGAGAATAACAGTAGCTTCTGGGATTTACTTGGGAGATCTAGACACCTGGTAAGGAGTAGACTCAAGGAACAAAGCATTTGATTAAAATCCTGCACTGGGCATGTCAGCATACCAAAATCAGTAGCATCTATCTAGTTCATCAGACAGAAAACAGAAGTATCCCCTGCACAGAGGCAACAAAGGCTCCAAGTGGGGATGCGCCCCCTTAACAAACACACGTGTGGATACACGGGAACTTATCCCGTGTCCTTGCAAGGTGGAAACCAGCATTGACATTTGTTTGGCCCAGCATAGTTCCACTTTAAATCCCAGATCAAGTGATTCTAAAAGTCCTATTCTTGAGAAACCAAGGGAGGAAATCAATCTACCTGCCTTCCCAGTACAGACATTCAAATGACACAAGACCACCTACAGAGTCAAGGGAAACAGAGTACCAGTTCAAAGATTGAGGTGTATTTGGGGACCTGTATAAATAGTGTTTCAGAATACTAGGGAAATGATAGGTTATTTCACAAAATTGGGGCTCTGCATTATTCCACCCCAAAATTAAAATTCACAGTAATTTTGTAAATAGTCATAAATTGCAGAAAGTATATACTATTTTTTGTTTGGTTGGTTGGTTTTTCCAGACACGGTTTCTCTGTGTAGCCCTGGCTGTCCCAGAACTCACTCTGTAGACCAGGCTGGCCTCAGACTCAGAGACCTGCCTGCCTCTGCCTCCTGAGTGCCGGGATTAAACGCTTGCACCACCACCACCTGGCAACTATTTCTATATTTTTGTTAATGACATAAAATTTGGTATCCCCAGAGGAGAAGATTAAAATTTTAATGTGAGTTCCAATGGTCAAGGCATATTAGGATTTTAAACAGTCTAGGCTGGGATATAGTTCCATGGGAGGGCCAGCCTGGTCTACAGAGCTAGTTCTGGGAGAGCCAGGACTGTTTCTCAGAGAACCCTGCAATGGCAGCTCACACCTTCAATCCCAGCACTCAGGAGGCAGAGTCAGGTGCATCTCTGTGAATTCAGTATATTGTCCAGCCTCGCCAACAGAGCAAGTTTTAAGCTAGCTAGGGATATAGAGTGATATTGTCTCAAAATAAGTAAGTAATCAAACTCCTACAAGCAGATTATACCTCAACATACCTTACTGAGTAGAGGTTGCACTCAGGTTAATAAGAACAGAAAGGAAACAACAGAAACATTACAGCAAAGAGTCAACAAGAAAAACCTGAGCTGCAAATAGAAATACAAACTAAGACAGGGTATGCTTTGGCATTTCTTTAAAACAATCAGACTGACAAGAAACAGAAAGGTCTGCCACTGGCAGAGTTCCAGTGCAGTCTTTTCTGCTAATCGGCACCAGTGACAAGTGCCTGCATTTTTGCTAAAACCCATGCTAGGCTAGAAGTCTGCATCTCAGAAGTATGGATGGCATGTGTGTGTGTGTGTGTGTGTGTGTGTGTGTGTGAGAGAGAGAGAGAGAGAGAGAGAGAGAGAGACCCACATACAGAATCTCTATTGTTAGAACAACTTGGGTAGACTCACCCTTGTTCCCAGGATTGCATGTGAGAGAGGGCCAGGCTCTCCACCGAGAACCTGATCTCAGTCAAAGGGATGGGCAGGGTGTTCTTGAAGGAGCAGTTGATGGTAAGTGGCCAGCTGACCTTGCCTGTGTCCGGCATCTGTTAAAAATGGGAGTGGAGAAAAGGCAGGTGTGACAAGCTCAGGGTGAGAGCTTAGATGACAGGTTCTATCAAGAAAGACAGTTCTTGGCCCCAGAGTGTAAGTCTGTGCTCACCTTGGAGGCTCTTGTGGGGAATCTGACCCACCTTATGCCTCTCTGAAATGCCATATATTTGCACATGTTAACCTCTTTAGTTTTGCCAGGCCTGTTCTTAAGGAACTCAAGGTACATAGCCTCATGGAAGCCAGTGGTCCTCTCGTGAACTATATACTCATCCAGCAAGTCAAGATGCCTCTTTGCCAAGGCTCAAGAGCTGAACAGTTGTTAGAGCCCCCAAACTATAGTGTGGACATAGGCCACACCTCAGCCACGACCTAAAATACCAAGTTTCCTCACAGGGCAGCCCAGAGAAACACATCCAAAACAGGCTGTGTTCATCCTTCAGAATATGCCCCAACCCACACCTGTCCAAAGCCAGAACACTTGAAACTCGTGCATGCCCCTGCCACACCTGTCCTGGCTGTATCCTCTTACTCAGAGCCCGCCTCCCCTGGCCCCGGGCACCCCAGGGCTCACATCTTCGCCCGCATATGTCAGGTTTGGTCTCCTTCAGATGTCCAAAAGCAGTGCCTGCTCCCAGGCTCACCGTGTGGTAGCCACATCCAATCACAGTATAGATGTGTTCGCTAGAAATTTTAGTTCCTGGAGTACAGTCAGTTCTGTAAAGGAAACGTGTGCCCTGGCAGAGCTAGACTGCCTACTTCCAGGATATCTAAAGCGCCAACCATACGTGCCAAGCCTTACAGACAAGTGTCCCCTCATGCCCACAGACATCTGTGAAGTCGCCTGGAGGAGGGTGGGAGCGAGACCCGCCCCCGAGAAAGTAGTCATGTCACCTGTATGCTTCGGTTACATGTTTGCATTGTACCACATGTAGGCCTAGTGCTCACAGAAGTCGGAAGAAGGCATCTCATCCCCTTAACCTGGAGTTAAAGGTAGCTGTTAACCCTTATGGATGTGCTGGAGACTGAAGCCGGTTCCTCTGAAAGAGCAAGTGCTCTTAGCGTCCAAGCCACCGCTCCAGACCCTGGTTTTCTATTCTTTCTTTCTTTTTTTTTTTTTGGTGGGGGGGGGGAGTTTGAGACAGGGTTTCTCTTTGTAGCCCTGGCTGTCCTGGAACTAGCTCTGTAGACCAGGCTGGCCTCTGGCATCTGCCTGCCTCTGCCTACTCAGTGCTGGGATGAAAGGCATACGCCATCATCCCAGCTAGAAATGCTTGATGACTAAGCCCTGGTGAGTGCACTGAAACAGTTTCCACGTGGAGTGAGTCCTTGTGAAGCATGCAAGTTCTGCTCCATAGAGTGGGGCCAGGCCAGGGCCCCAGCAGAGCTAAGGACAAGCCAACCATACTGCCCCAGAAATGTTAAAACATCCTCAGCCTGAGAAGTCCCTATGGGGGTTACTATACCTGCTGAGGTGCAAACATCTATGATGAACCCCAGGATAGGCCAGGGCTCACCAGGGAAGGGTTCTGGAGTGATGGTCTTTGGCAGGTCATCAGAGAGCCTCATGCAAGCTGTCTTGCCTAGGAGAACTGATCAGAGAGCCCAAGTTGGCCTGGTACTGGCTTTATCTCACCCCACGCCAGGGGTGGGCCCATGGCAAGCCTTGTACTTCACGGTTTGTATCCAAAACACTTAGATACACAAGAAGCTGATGGCATGGATTACTTCTGGTAAAAGGAGCTGGGGCACCTGAGGAGGATGGAGGATGGGAACAAAGTTTTATTGTGCCAACTGCATCTTCACAATTTTTGTCCTGTGCACAGGTATTCCTCATTAAAAAAAAAAAAAAAGTTTAAATTCAGTTAGCCAAAAGTTGATAAAAGAGAAACTGCTTGATACATCACGTCTCAGAAACACCTGTGTGGAAAAATGGCATGCAATTTTCCTTAGGGATGCAATGGACCACAAAGGCCCTGAACTCTGCCCATTTCCAAGTTCGGGTTCCAGATAGGAGCCCTTTCTGGCCTGCAGGCAGCTCACCTCAACAGAGAAAGCTGGATACAGGAAAGACAGGGTCATATCAGTGGCCACCTTTTCACCAGTTTCTATGACTTCTGCAATGATAAACCCTTTGATGACCATCTCATCGTCAACCATGCCCAGTTTGTAGATGTAAGAGTCGGCATCCAAGTTGAGAACCACCTGTGATTCTGTAAAAGTATGGGGTAGAAAAGAGCGGTGAGTCATTGGCAAACAGGGTTAGATTAACTAGGGTGACAGGCCTGCTTGACCTTAGAGGCATCCTGTCCTCTCTTTGGAGAGCCTGCGTCCAGGGGCCCAATGGACTTCACGATTAACTGAAATCTCCAGGCCCATTTTGGGCCCCCATTTTCGGGGTAGTCTGCTCATGCTGAGGGTACCCACAGCCCACCGATGAGACTAGAAATCCCAAACAAAATCTCTACTGTTGCAGAGATTTTTCGGGGCACCATCAGCACCCAATTTGTGACTGTCTGCCAGACCCCAGACTCCTGGCTCACTGATATGTTTGGCTCATTTTTCTACTGTGCTGGGATTGCTTATCACCACCAACATATAAAGTGCTCAATAAATGCTGTGTCTATACAAGCATAAAAGGGTAGAATGCAGGAGTAATCCATAGAGAAGAAAGCGATCAGATGGTGGGCACCCTGGTCTCTCTGGGGCTCCAGGCCCCATTGCCTCTGCTTCTGGTACCTTGGCTTTGGACCTGCACAGCCTTCTGGATGATTCCCAGGTTTGTTTTATTGCTGCCTGTGTACGTCTGTAGATCGAGGGAACATGAAATGTTGATGTTCTGTAGAGTGTCCGTTTTCCTTTTCAAAACTAAGGTCAAAGTGACAGGGTATCCTAGCTCCACTGAATTCTGGAGGACGTAGATCTTCAAGCTGTGGGATGATGGATGGTTGGGCTTCTCCTCATCAGGGCGCTTACCAGAGGCCTTTTCCATGGCCTTCCTCTCCTCTGGGGAGCCTGCAAAGACACAGAATGTTTCCTGAGGACACCTCTCTAAGGGCCAACCAAATCTGTGAGCACACCGTTAGGGTCTGAGAGAGCTTCCCCTTGTCCTGCTTGGACTTGTCACCTGACACAAGCAAGGGGGGACTTCAACGGGGAAAACGCCTCCATTTCATTGGCCCACAGACAGGTCTGGGAGGCATTTTCTTAATTAATGACTAATTCAGAAAGGCCTATTCTGCGGTGGGTCTGGGGAAACAGGCCTGGGTTGTATAAGAAAAGTTGGGCAAGCCCGTAAGCAGTGTCTCCCTCCACGTGCACCCACGCCCCCCCCCCTTCAGTCCCTGCCTTGCCTTCCCTCTGCTCACTGTTACACAGAGTGTGTAAACCAAATAAACCCTTTCCTTTCTAAGTTGCTTTTCACTATGACCTTTATCACAGCAATAGAAACCAAACTAAAACAGAACTATGTGCCAGGACCAGGATATTACTGTGACAGACATGACCATGTTGTTTGGGGGAGGTTATGGGAGGCCTTTGGAACTTTGGTTTGGGAAAGCTGTTGAATGTTCAGAGCTCAGTAGGCTATTCTGTGGGAGCTTTGAAACTAAAAATGTTAATTAAAAAAAAAAAATGTTGAGAGCAACGGAGACAATGGAATCCTGCCTTGAGTTTCATAGGAATCTTGAAAGTCCCTTAAAGAATCTATCAGAGCCATCTGCATGATCCATTTGAATTAAGACTCTGTGGTATCTGGCGAGCTGGGGGAAAATGCAGGCAGATCTCTTGAAGGCCGGTCTGGTTTGCATAGGAAATTCTAGCTCAGCCAGAGCTAAACAGTATGTCTCTCTCTCTCTCTCTCTCTCTCTCTCACACACACACACACACACACACACACACACACACACACTCACACAGCTGATAATCACAAACCCAGCACCTCTATAGTGAAACCTTTATGAGATAATTGGTTACTGGTCAGCTGTGGCTGAGATACCAGATGTGATTAAGAGCATTGCTAGGCGGTGTTGGCGCACGCCTTTAATCCCAGCACTCGGGAGGCAGAGGCAGGCAGATCTCAGTGAATTTGAGACTGACCAGCCTGGTCTACAAGAGCTAGTTCCAGGACAGCCTCCAAAGCCACAGAGAAACCCTGTCTAGAAAAGCGAGAGAGAGAGAAAGAGAGAGAGAGAGAGAGGAGAGCAGCATCACTGAGGAGAAATCTGGGAGTTTTCCTCATTGTCAGCACACAGAAACTGTAGTTCAGAAAGGGTCAGAGCAGCATCTCATGCTAGCAGCCGACCTTGGTAGTGTAAGGTTCCCAGGTGGTACCAGGTTTCGAAGGCATGAAGATGTCACGGATATCAGCTGAAGCTGGGGCCCTGTGAGAAGCCAGGAGAGGCCATGGCGAAGGCACAGCATGGAGACCTCATGGTCCAGAGGACCATGAGTAGGTTTCAGATGTAAAGCACTGAATGTTTTACACTCAATGTTTAATTTTTAGTTTGATTTGACTTGATTGCAACTATGCTCTGGATCTTCCCTCTTGGAATAAGAAATATGTGACTTATTTTTGATTTTACAGGAACCCACAGTTAAAAGACTTTGGATATCTTAAAGAGACTGGGACTTTTAAAAGTTGGGGTGTTTTTATGCTGTGATGTTGGTATTAACATCAGATCTTGGGGATTAGCAAGATGGGAAAGGGTGTTGTTAATAGTGTTGCATTTTTGTGTCAAGTTGGCAAGGAGTCAGTTGTTCTGGTTAGATAGATATCTTTGTAAACTTGACACAAGGCAGGCTCATCTGGGAAGAGAGAACTTCAATGGAGAAAATACCTCCACTCGATCAGCCCCTTAGGCAAATCTGTGAGTCATTTTCTTAATAAATGGTCAATGTGGGAGGGCCTATCCCACTAGGCACCTGCCACCCCTAGGCAGATGGGTACCGTGCTGTATAAGGAAGCAGGTGGGACAAGCCAGTCAGCAGTGTTCCTCGGTGGCTCTGCACACGGCTCCTCCAGCTCCGGCTGGCTTCCCTCAGTGGATTGTGACTTGGGATGCGTAAGCCAGATAAACCCTTTTCTTTCCAAGTTGCTTTTCAGCATGGTCTTTATCACAGCAATGAGAACCAAACTGAGACATGCATTGAATGGGACTGTGGAGGCCTCTCAGGACCTAAGGATTCACACTGAGAATCACCCAAGCCCCAGAGCTAGGAGCTTGCCTTAAGTGGGGATGGAAAGACCAGAACATAAAAGCTTGCAAAGAGTGACTCCACCTTCAACCTGCCTAAGGGTCACAGTAACACCCTAAGCCAGGCATGGTGACTCATACCTTTAATCCCGGCACTTAGAAACCCGAGACTGGAGACTTACCATGACTTCAAGGCCAGTCTGCACTACAGAGTTTCAGACCATCTTTTAAAAAAGAGACCTTATCTCAAAATCAGGAAGAGAAGCAGGAGGAACTCATGAGGTAATGCCATTGTCTCCTGTCCTCCCAGGCCCTCAGTCACCTGGAAATCTGACAGTTAAGTCAGAAGCCTCCTTATCTGGTGTATGTGGCTGTGACCCTTAACCACGACCTCACCACAACAGCTTTGCTGCCCTCTGACTGCCGTGACATGACATGATGGCACCCTGGAAATGTCTATTCAAAGAGCGCTCACCTTTCCTTGACAGACTCAGCTTAACAAACAGCGTCTTTCCTGGTGCGTTTGAAAGACAATTTTAAAAAACCACCTGAAGAGAAAGCCAGGGAAAAACAATAACAAAGCAAGCTTTGAACTCCCGTCATGAGGCTCTGTACAGGTAGGCTAGAGAACCAAGTGTCTTCCTGAACCGCGCGAGGCAAGTTTACTTACTCATCCCAGGCAATTGAGGCCACTGCACACCATCCCCAGCTGCCCGCGAGGCAAGAGGAAAAAGAATTCAGAGGCTACCCATGATGAATACAGAATGCACAGAGGTGCTTCGGGGACAGCAAACAGGCTCTGGTCTCCAGACGGCCACAGGGGGTCCTCCATGCTAATAGCTTTCCACAACACACACAGGGAAAACCAACCCCTGCAGAAGCCTGACTTGGAACTTACTAGAGAAAAGTTTAAGTTCTGGATTTTAAATATTGTTAGTGTTCAGGCAGCTGCACTGGCCTGTCCTTGGGGTTCTGACAGGACGCGCCCTCAGCTGCAGCCACTAAGAGCACCACCTGTGCACATTCACAACGTTCCCTTTAACAGGGCCCCTGCCCACCTCCCACCTTCTTTCTCTCCTTCCCTGTCTGTCTGTCTGTCTGTCTCTCTTCCTCCTTTTCTTCTCTCCTGCTGCTCCTGTCTCCAGAGGCAGGTCTTCCTTCCCCTCCCTCTCCCCCTCCCCCTTTTTATGATCCCTTTCCCTAATAAAAACCTCTCTGCTTGAACCCTGCTGCATGGCATCTTTCCCTCACACGCCGCTTTTCTTAAATTACAACCAATATACTAAGGGGCTGGTGAGATGGACCCCTTTGTTGTGTAAAGTTTTACTCTTGGCCTTTTTGAGGGGCCTGCCAC
Source organism: Phodopus roborovskii (assembly GCF_943737965.1). NCBI lineage: Eukaryota > Metazoa > Chordata > Mammalia > Rodentia > Cricetidae > Phodopus > Phodopus roborovskii. The sequence goes on along the minus strand of NW_026125295.1, from coordinate 10,756,627 downwards.
CCAGCTTCCAGATAAATCACACACGAAGCCACGGTTATAAATGCCCGGCCTTAGCTTGTCTTGTTTATTGCCAGCTTTTCTTATCTTAAATTACCCTGACTACCTTTGCCTCTGGGCTTTTTCCTCTTCTGCATGTCTTTTACTCTCTCTCTGGCCAGCCTCCTCCCCTTCTTAACTCATTGCTCTCTCTATTTTCCCCTTGTTTCTCCTATTTATCCTCGCTGCCTTGCCAGCCCCACCCCCTGTTCCTGCCTCGCTATTGGCCATGCGGCTCTTTATTAGACCATCAGGTGTTTTAGACAGGCAGAGAATCACAGCTTCACGGAGTTAAGCAAATGTGGTGTAAGCAAAAGTCATATTCCTTGAAATAATATCTCCCCCACTAATTAATAATAATAATAATAATAATAAGCATTCCCCAACAGTCCTTACTCCAAGTTTGGTGACCTGAGTTGAAGCCACAGGACCCACATGGTGGAATGTCCCCTGACGTCCACATGCACACTGTGTTATACTCGCACATGCGGACATGCACAAAAATTAATGTAAAGCCGTCGCAGATATATTCAAGGGACTGAAAGGACAGAGAAGGCAGTAGCTCACCAAACAGGGGCTAGTGATAAAGAACTTGAATAAAACAGCTTTTAGAGCCTGCACATGAAACCACCATAAGCTCTGAGGTTAGGGTAATTGAAATGATCCAGTCTTCAAGGAAGAAGGAAACATTACATGCAAAAGTAACAGTACACTGAGCTTTCTCTCCCTCCCTGAGGCACCCTGCACCCTGACACGTTTTCTTTCTTAAATCTCCTACTGGGTCAATGAGGTGGTTCAGAGAGTAAAGGCGCTTGCAACCACGCCTGACAAGCTGTTTACAGAGGGCAGATGCTATCCTGGTTCCACCAGAGCAGGGACAGACAGGAAGGCCTGGCTTCCTGGAGAAGACTCCTCCGTCTTCTCACACTACATGGAGCAACTCCTGCCTTCTTTACAAGACCACCCTCCTCCCCCTCCCTTCCCCTCCCCCATCCTGGGCTGGCCTTGATGATAGCACTGCGCTACCCTCTTCATTGCTGGGACAATGGCATGTGTTTCCATGGTGCTGGAGATCGAATCTGGGACTCCTATTACTAAACACACTACCATCTGAGCCACATCTCCAGCCAGCAAAGAATCAGGGCTGGAAAAAGGAAGCCCTAAACATGGGGGCTGCTCACAGGTGTGGTGCATGCCTTGGGTGTGGTGAGTGTCTTGCTGCCTACCAGTACCCTAGCACCACAACACAGGCAGAGAGGACCTACGTGAGCAGAGTGAGGCCAGATACAGGAGTACCCGCCGTCTCGGAGGACGGCAACACCAGGACAAGCCCTGCAGCCATCTCTTCTGCTTGCCTCCCTTGGGGACAGTCTGTGCTCTAGGAAACATTACCATATCTGGGCCTCTTCCTGGAGACCACCCATACCCACTGTTGGTGGCTAAGGAACAGACATTGCATATTCAGCATCAGATGCCCCACGGTGCACAGGCTGTAATTCTCCAGGCAGCCTGGCTTGGTGGGATCTGGGCAGAATTCCTGCACAGTGGGGTGTGGCAGACCCGATAAAACCTTGCATACAACCTCGTGTGTCAAAGCCTGACCTGGGCCTGGGATGTGGTTCTGGCAGAGTACTTGTCTATTGTGCAAAAAAACCCTGGTTCCCAGTTCCAGTAGGCAGCTCTATGTGGGTTCAAGGCTAGCCATGACTACATAGTGAGACTGTCTCAAAAAAAAAAAAAAATCCTAACCCAGCCACTTTTAAGCTGGGTGAGTCTACGCCTATTTTAAAAAAAAAAAAACAAAAAACATTTTATGAACTCCATGTTTGCTTCCTAAAGTGCCTGGAGCATTGCAGAACCCTGCAAGGTCACAGGAGCTGGGGATGCCATATATTTATTTAGACCCTGGTATATGCTGAACGCCCAGGCAATCTGCAGTCACCTTTTATTCTGAATAGGGCATCACAGTGTAATCAAGACTGGCTTCAAACTTAAAGCAGTTCCCCTACCCTAACCTGCAGACATGTGCCACCACGCCTGGCTACATCTCGCCCTGGAGTGGACAGACTGCGTGTCGTGCCCTGCCAGCCCCCAGGCAGGACACAGTCACGCTCCTCTCACACTGCTTGGGATGCTGCCAAAGAGCAAGTGGTTGGGTAGTTGTGACAGGGACCCCATGGCTGACCACACCTTAGATTTCTACCATTAGGTCCTTTGGGCCCCAGATCTGTTGTCCGCCAAGGCTCAGGACCAGAACCCTGGTTTTGGGCCAGCCTGTAGTGCCAGAAGCCCTGCACAGCTACCTTCTGGGAACTTGTACTGCAAGGTGATGTCTTCCCGTTTGTTCTCGCCCACCATCTTGGTGCTGATATTCTTGCCAATACTCGCAGTCTCCACGGCGATAAGGATGTTCTTCTCCTTGCCCTGGTTTGGCTTCACCAGCCAGATGAACTTGTCACCATTGACCTCAGTGAAGACAAACTTGGTGTCATACTGGATTTGGACCTCTCCCTGGCGGATAGCACTCAGTGGAGAAGGCCCAGTGCGGAATCGGCCTGAAGGGAAGAGAGAGAACGTGGCTGCTGAGCTTTCCTGGCCTCGTCCTGCCTCGCATCCCTTAAGTAAGAAATCCCACTCAGACAGGGAGGACACATGGCAGCTTAGAGTTGAAATGTCCGGGAATCTCAAGCCCAGAAGTAAGGAGCCATGCCCCCTTCCCATTCATTCCAGCGCATTGCCAAACATTGGTTTGGTTTTGCACACTCTTGTACTCTCAACGCTGACTGGGATTGCCATTTCCTTTGCTCTCCTTGACCTTCAGTACACACAACTCTTCGCCTCACCCCTCAAAAGCAGCCAGCTCTGCGATCCAGTGTCTTGGGGCTAAGACTCAGAATAGGGCTGCTAATCTAACACTTACGCTGTTTCTGACATGGCAGAGGGCACCCCACTGTCTGTCCCCACCTTATCCACACCGCGAATGGGTAGGTGGGCTTCTTCTACCTCCCAGGTAGATGGTGACTGTGGCCTCTGTGCAGCCCAGATGCAAGGCTCCTGTCCCCACCTGGGCAGACACTACGGGGGACCCCAGAGAGATGACCCTATGCTGAGCATCTTTCAGCACAAGGAGGTGTAGCGAGCTCCTCCCCACCCCACCTCCACCCCCAACCCCCTGGGGGAGATGAGAACTGCAGATCTCTGGAGAACCCATGAGGAAGTGTGATGCTGTGATTCTGCCTTAGGAAGCCTTTGGGACAAAACTGGTTGGAAAAATTAAATTGTACTTTTGCCTTTGGGGACTGTGTTTCCTGCGTTGGGTGAACCTCCTTTATCCACACTGTTAACCCTGGAAAGGCTAAAGATGTCCACTGCAAGGGTGCCTGTGTCCTGCGGAAGTCGGGGTTCCCTAGGATTCCAGAATGGAGGGGCCAGGTTGTTGGGAGCCTGGGGCGACCTGGTTAGAGAAGTTTTTCTACAGAATGTGGCTTCACACAAAAGTTCAATGCCTGATCTTATCTCAGGTGTTTCCATTTACTGGGAAAGTTATTTTGTTTGTTTTTGCCTTGTTCTGCTTTTTGAGACGAACTCACAAGTTAGCTGAGGACAGCTTGAAACTCCTGATTTTTTTTTTTTTCCCCTTCTCTTGAGTGATAGGATTATTGTGCCACCCCAACTAGGCTTGTTAGGAATGGTATCTAAGGGCTAGAGAGATGGCTCAGTGGGTAAGAGCACTGACTGCTCTTCCAAAGGACCGGGGTTCAATTCCCAGCACCCACATGGTAGCTCACAACTGCCAGTAACTCCAGTTACAGGGGATCAGACACCTTCATACAGACATGCAGGCAAACCCCAAAGTACAATAAATAAGTTGTCTTGGAAGGAAGGAGGGAGGGAGGGGGAGAAGGGAGGGAGGGAGGGGAAAAAGGGAGGGAGGGAGGAAGGAAGAAATGGTAGCTGACCAATGCAAATTCTGTACCAAAATTGAAGTTTCTGCTAATGTTTGTTCACCGATTTTTATCACAGATTAGGCTCATTTCTAACAAAAGGAGAGAACCCCAACTTAAAATGGGCCAGGGGCCCATCCCCATATGAAGGAACAGGCGGCTGGGGGTGGGGGCAGTGCCGGGTCACAGCCAGCACTAAGTCTTGGTCCGACATTGAGTCCCCGCCCTTATCGGGACAGCTATTCAAAAAGGACTAGACTGACACGTGCACATACGAGATAATTCTGGAAGCAACTTTGCCGTGTAAATCTCCCATCCACCTATGCAGCCAGATTTGAAGTCTCTCTGTTTCGGTTGCTCAAAGTGTGACCTTGGGCTCTGTGGATCAACTGCCCAGAGACCCATGGCGGAAAACCCTGTTCACTTCACCCACCCACCCCACCCCCAGCCTGGATTCGCAAAATGCCGGTAATGACTAAACTTGCTTTGAAAGATTAGCTGTGGTCTAGTAGCCGACGACACTCCCTATGCCTGGCAGCCTTAATCCAGCCCCCTCGTACCCATGTGACTCTCACAAGTTGTCTCCCATGCACTGTAGTTCATGTGTGTGTACCCGCAAACTAGTAAGTAGAGGTAATTGAAAAGCTTTTGAAAAGGTGAGGTATGAGCTGTGCGTCCGGTAAGCACCTGCACTTGCTGTCATCCCTATTTATGTGACTGTCCCTCGTGTCCTCTTCATGAGGCCTTGCTCAGGGTGACCGCCAAAGACACACAGACCAGTCAGAAAGGCAGCCCAGACTTGTGGTCTCAACCCCAAGCTCCTCCTGTGCCCTGTACAAACTCACCCTCACTGATTTCCTGTGGTGTAGCATCCAGGACCTGCCAGCCATCATAGCCCTGGGGCAGATCCTGTCTTTTCATCCAGGCATCTGTCCACACATGGAAATTCCTGTGGCAGTGGAAACATTCCCATCAGAGCCAGCCATGCATTTAGAGAGCCTGTCATCACGCTCTCTAAGGTTCTGAAGAGGGGCCTCTGTCAGCAAAGGCAAGGACAGTGTGGAGTGTTGTGTAGAAAGCAGAGCTCGGAGCAGATGGGCAGTGAGGGAGAACTTCCTGTGGCCCAAAGATACTAGATACTACCTATGCTGAATGAATGAATGAATGAATGAATGAGTGAATGAATGAATGAATAAGCAAAAAACTGTACATCCTTTCCCCACTCAAAGGGGTTCTGATTTTATTGATGAATAATTTTGTAGCTGGAGAGTATTCCAAATTCTTTGTTTTGTTTCGTTTTGGTTTGGTTTCACGACAGGGTTTCTCTGTGTAGCCCTGACTGTCCTGGCTGGCACTTGCTCTGTAGACCAGGCTGGCCTTCGAGTCAAAGATCCACCTGCCTCTGCCTCCCCAGTGCTGGGATCAAAGGCGTGTGCCAACACCGTCAAGCTGTTCTTGCTATCTTTTAAAGACAGTTGCACCATCTGGACTGGTTAACCGACCGTGGTGTCTCCAACATATGGTGCCAGAATGAAAGCCATGACCCCTCCCTAAAATTCCCTGCACTTTTAGCCTGCAAGGACAGGAGACAATGCCTCTGTGGACTGTGGGTGACAGTTATATCAGAGGGTGGCACACAGCCACAGTCTGTCTCAGTCCCAGGCCAGGGGCCAGGAGTCAAGGCCAGTTCTTGGTCTTTGCCTCCATGGGGGCAAAGGTTGCAGCCCAGGGATCTTTATGCTTCACAAGCCTTCCCAGCTGTCTGGGTCACACAGTAAGGTTGGCTCTGCAAAGCCGATTTCTGAAGCTGACACTGCTCACAGCTTGAGCCAGTCTACAGAGGCTGCAAAGCCCACAGGTAGAAGAGAAGAGGGACCCTGACTAGCCAGGAAGGAGCTTACCTGTAGCTGGAGCTTCTTTCCAGCCTGGTCCCACCGCTTCAGCCCCAAATGTGCACACAGATGCTATATTAATTATAAAACTATCGGCTGATGACTAGGGCTTTTTATTGGCTAGTCCTGTCTTAATTATTAACCCATTTCTCTAAATCTATGTATTTCCGTGTGGTCTTGGCTTACTGGAGAATTCCCAGACCTACTACTCCTTTGTGGTCTACATGGCGTGCTTTGCGGCGCCTCTCTGCCTACCTTTCCCAGAATTCTCCTGGTCTCCTAGCCCCGCCTATCTTCCTGCCTCTACTTGCTATAAGCCAAACAGTGTTTTATTCATCAACCAATAAGAAAAACGAAGGACAATTCCCCCATCACTTACCAGATGGAGTCTTTGGTCAGATCTGTAATTGTCTTGCCTGAATCATCCAGGTAGATGTCTACTGTGAGATTCTTTCCTGTGTCGTGGGCTGACTCAAAGTTAGTCACACTTCGAGCTGGAATGCCCACAGCCCTCAGTGCTGAAATAACCCCAGAGAGGATGGTTAGCTTCTGTGGAGGCCGAGTGGCCCCTGCCCCAACTGCAGCCTACCTGTGGTCAGGATTCCAGAGAAAACCCAGCACTGGCCAAAGCATACGGGCAACTTGGTGGCGTAGTGCTGCTGGAGGATGGGCACACTGCTGGTCCACACATACGGGGCTGTACCACTTCTGTAGTCCCCTGACCAATTCCCCATCAGCACACCATTGTTCACGGAGCACATCTGATGCGGGACAGAGCGGGGATTAGCATCTGTGCTCTCCCTGGACCCTACAGTTTGTTCAGGACAGGCAGTGCAAATCAGAAGGAACAAGGGAATGCACACTTGTTTTAAGACTAGCCTTGGCTGCATAGGGAGACTCATTCTCTCCTTGCTGTACTCCCCCAGAGAAACCATCACTCACTGAGGAAGAGTAAGATGTCAGAGAAGAGTATCTGTCATTGTCTGGAAAGGCTGTGCCTATATGCCCATGTGAGACAGACTGTGATGAGCAAAATGATGTAACAAGGTCCCTCGATGTATGCAAACTGCAGCCGATATCTATTAAGCCAGTGCAAGCCACTCTACTATCTTCACCACATATTTTATACTTCAGAAACACATTGTGTTAACATGTAGATTTATTATTATTCTCTTAGAAGGAAACAGATTTATTGCATGTGTGTGTGGGGGGGGGGTTGCCTACAGAGGTCGGGATCTCTCCAGATCTGCAGTTCCAGGACTTCAGATGTGGGTTCTGGGAACCAAATGTGTGCCCTCTTCAAGAACAGAGAGTACTCCTAACTACTGGGCCATCCATCCTGCCCCCCCCCATTTCTCTCTCTTTTTTTTTTTTTTTTTAGTCAAAAATCTCAGTGTGTAGCCCAGGCTTGCATGAAACTTCCAGCAATCCTCCTGCCTCAATACCCTGAGTTTTGAGATTACAGGTATGAACTATCATACCCAGCTAAAAGAATATGTTTAGACTTCTGAGAGTTTTTTTTTTTCTTTTTTTTCTTTTTACTGTGTTGGGCTCCATTTGTTGGCTGGTTGGTTGACTTGTTACTTTTTATTTTGAGAAACAGTCTTGTACTGTTACCCAGGCTGCCATTACAATTGAACCCTCCTGTCTCAGTCTCCTGAGTAGCTGGATTACAAGACTATGCCATAAAGTCCCATTAAACTCTGGGCATCTTAAATCCTAGCAGGAAAACCAGGCCCAGCACCTTACCGAACACCTTCTTCTGGACCCTGGAGTGAAGGACAACTAACATGACGACCTGTCACCTGAGCATCTGGTAGTGCAAGGGAACTGATTGTCCCAGGCTCTATCCCGTCTGCCAATAGAGCCTACTTAAGTTGCTGTCAATCTGGACCCTGTACTGGTCTTCACCCAATAGCTTTCACTGTTCCACACTTCATTTCTACAGCCTTACGTGACCCCCAGGCTTGGCTCAATGCTGTAATCCCACAGCTTCACTCTGCAGTACTTTCCAGTAGATCTTCAGCAGGATTGGAGCTCTCTCTTCTCTCTCTGTCTCTCTCTCTCTCTCTCTCTTTATCTGTCTCTGTCTCTCTGTCTCTCTCTGTCTCTCTCTCTCCCTCTCTCTGTCTGTCTCTGTCTCTCTCTGCCTCTGTCTCTCTGCCTCTCTCCCTCTTTCTCTCCCTCTTTCTCTGTCTCTCTCCTTCTTTCTCTGTCTCTCTCTGTCTCTGTCTCTCTCCCTCTTTCTCTGTCTCTCTCTGTCTGTCTCTGTCTCTCTCTGTCTCTCTCCCTCTTTCTCTGTCTCTGTCTCTGTGTCTCTGTGTCTCTCTGTCTCTCTCTCTCTCTCTCACACACACACACACACACACACACACACACACACACGAGATCCCTTCCCCTAGCAGTTTCTTTTGCCTCTCAGTTCTCTTGGAACTGCAGCTTCTTTGACGCTTTTTGTGGCCATTGTATAACTTACATCTGTACATACGTACATTCACACATACATACATGTAGCTATATTTAATATGTGATGTGTAATCCGAGAGTGAATATTAGTAAGACTGAAATAAAAGAACCTATGTTTGCCTTGGCTGGCACTTATGACATTGTTTATCCCAGCTGCAGCCAGGTTTACAGGGAGGGAGAGGACCTTGAATACTTTTACACCATCTCGTGGACTGGAAAAGGCCGTTTTCCTAAGGTCAACTTAGAAGTGGCAAAGTTGGCCTTCTGAACTCAGACTGGAGCACCTGTGCTCAGAAGGACAATGGCAGACTTACGTCCCCTGATGGTTTTGACTGCTCAGCCACGGTTCCCTGTGAGCTTCATGGAGAGCAGCTTACTGTATGCAGGGAAACCTAAATGGGCTGAGCAGGTGTGGATGGACTACAACAGCATTTTACTCTGTAGATCTGGCCCTCTCCACATACCATAGTGCAAATGGTCCTGGACACAAACACCGGGCTCTGCCGTTCGTGGGGCTCCAGCTGGGCCAACAGGGACATGCTGCAATTCAGAACATTCTTCTCAAACTGTCATGGAGAGGGAGAAAGAGGAATCAAGATTCTGCTCTGTGTCAGACACTTATCCCATCCCATCTAATCTGCGTTGCCTTGAAGGATAACTCATCTCCCAAGTGAGGGAGTCTGCCCACAGTCTCCCAAAGACCCTCTACATTCCACAGTAGAAGCCACTAAACAGCCAGGCACAAGACGACAGTTAAGCACATCCAAAGTCTCACAGGGCACAACTATTGAAAAGACAGACGGGGCTAGGGAGGTGGCTCAGTGGGTGAAATGCACACATGTATAAGGAAGTATACAGCAAGGCTTTAGTTCCACGAGGGAAATGCCATAGTTATCAAGTTAAGTAGACAAACAAGCTGCCAAGCTGTGTATAAGAAATGTTATCTCAACTTCGTTAGTATTAGTAATAAAAAGTGAATGGTGGGTGGGGTGGGAAGTTGGTGAAGAGCACTCGTCGCTCTTGCAGAGGACCTGGGTTCAGTTCCCAGCACCCACATGGTGGCTCACATCCAGTTCCAGGAGATCCCTTTTCCGGCCTCCACAGGTGCCAGGCAAGCACACGGCACACAGACATACACACAGGCAAACCACACACACACAAGACAAATAAATACATTGAAAATAAAGAACAGGCTAGGCAGGTTGGTTTACTGGGTTCTCAGGCTCCACACCATGGAAAGAGAGAGCTGACTCTTAAGAGTGGTCCTGACCTGCACCCGAGCACCATGGGATGTATGCATGTAGGGCAAAAGGTTCCAGGTTTGAAAACTTACCAAAACCCACCAATCCCCACCGTAGAAATCTCCACCCTGGAAAACCCCACCTCCCCCCAAAAAACCCCATATAAGCCTGTCTCCTTCTCAGTCCCCTGCTGATTTTCACCTGAGCAGAGATGTCTCTTGTATCTGCGGTTTGACTTTGTGTATCCAGTGGCTCCTGACTGCCAGGATACTTTTGCCTTCAGAGCTGTGTAACACTTGCACTGGGAAACCTTCCCCTCCCCACCCCCATCCCGCCACCCCCAGAGCTGTAACACCTTCCATTGGAGGAAACCTCCCCCCCCCAGAGCTGTAACTCCTTCCCTGGGGAAGCCTTTTCCTCCTCAGGGCTGTAATACTGACAGTGCAACCATACACAATACATGTAAAACAAATGCTTAAAGGAATGAATACTCTACCCTATGGAGTCATCACCAAGCAAAACTGACACTTTGTTTTCTGTACTATAGTTTCTTTTTCTTTTTTTTTTTTTTGTTCTTATCCCCCCCCTCCCCACTTGCCCACTGTTTGTTGTAGGTCTTTTTGGTTTTTGCTGTAGCCTTGGCTGTCCTGGAACTTAGTATACGACAGGCTGGTTCCATTCTCTGCTTCCCGAGTGCTGGCATTAAAGGCTGGGGCCACTATACCCTGTTGACATTGATGCACTGAGACAGTATCTTCCCACTTGCCCTACACAGGCATCAGATCCACCCTCTCCTGCGTTTACATCACAGGCGTGTGCCACTAAGCATGGCCCGTGTGTTTACTACGTGTTTTGTGGACCAGGGCCTCACCCAAGCTAGGCTGGCGGTATCCAGCTCAGTTCGGGCCTGAGTTAGTTTTTCATCCTGTTTAAGCAGTTTTACTTCGATGCAGTGAACACCCACGAGGTTTGTCCATGGAAGAAGGGGAGAAAGGAGCAAACGGCAGCAATGGCTCAGAAAGCGGCAGCGTTTGCAGCCATCTCCTGAGAGGAGCGACTCACCCAGGATTCCAGCAAGGTCTCCCAGGAGCTCCATCCCGGCCGCCCCCCCCCACCTTGCTCCACAGCCGTTTTGTTTAGTAACCCCTAAGAAAAAAGCATGCATGGTGCAGCCAGAAGAACACAGTCCATTACCTGACCAAAGGTCCAGGGCTTCTCTTTAATTTGTTTGGCGAAACCCATGTAAATGTAGCCAGTGTCATTAAGGATGTACTCTGCCCGATCCTCCTCGCTAGGCATGTACACGGTGTCATCTGGAGCAAGGCCACACAGATGTGGGTTATTGACTAACCCTGAGGTAGAGGCAGGTACACCACGGGGTTGGGGCAACGAATGTTGGGGGAATGGGCACAGGGAACAGGAAGGGTGACAGCGATACATTATGCATCGGAAATAAAAACAGCCAGAGGCAGTGGCTCAAGTCTTTGACACCAGCACTTGGGAGGTAGAGGCAGGTGGATCTCTATGAGTTTGAGGCCAGCTGGTCTGTATTGAGAGTTCTAGGATAGCCAGGGCTACATAGAGACACTTTATCTCAAAAACAAAAACAAAAAACAAAGAACTTCCAAAAGGGCATCTTGAGCCAGGTGTAAGGCTCTTTTAACTAGAAAAATGTGTGGGAATTTGAACATACGGAAAATTATGATGAAGAATTAATAAATTAAAAGAAGAGAATCCATAAGTTCACAAAGGGATGGATAGATAGATGGATGGATGGATGGTAGAAAGATGAAGAGAGGGATAGATGGGTATGAGGGGATGTAGGTGTTTGTGGATAGAGAGATGTGGACTAATGGATATGTGTGGATGCAAATCATGGATGGATGGTTGGATTAATGTGGATTGGGAGGGAGCTCTTGAAGGCAGAGAATGCCAGGGCTCATCTGCTAAGATTAGATAGAGGGCTGGAGCTGGAAAATCTGCAGGACATCCCACCGAAGACTGCTTGGATCAGCAAAATTCAGAAGTGGGGGGGGTTCTGATGAGGATACATATCTGCATGGCTGTAAAGTGTTTCCACATAAGCTGCTTACTAGATACGAAAAGAAACATCACTTGGACAGTACCTAGATCAAATGATGCAAGTTTAATGTTTCCCAGTTAAGGGACAAGGGCATATGGTATGCGTCCAGGTGATTTTCAACATACTTCACATAATATTCCAGCCAGGAGCACGTGGCTCGAATCTAAGAATGATGAATCACCAGACAAATCATAAAAATTAAAGGGGAGGAGAGTGTTCTCCTAGAGCATCGGTTCTCAGCCTTCTCCTGCAACCCTTTAATAGAGTTCCTCATGTTGTGCTGACCCTAAAGGTGCTACATCACAACTATAATTCCGCTGCTGTTATGAATCATAATGTAAATATCTGACCCCTCAGAGAGGTCATGACCCACAGGTGGAGAACCACTGACCTAGAACATCAGAGTCAAGAAGGACTAGGGTAGGCGTGTGGAAATTAAAACAAACAAGCAAAAAGGTCTACAGAGCAAGTGTGAGAAAAATCAGAGCAGAGCCTTTCTGAGGTTTCTCTCCTCCAGGGTTTCTGGAACAAAGCTGATGGATTTTTAGAAAGGAGGATCCAGTTGGCTGGATAGGGAAATAAAATGTGTGCGTCTGGAGGGAAGTTGGGGGGGGGACAAATATAATCAAAACAGTTTGTACAAAGCTCCGAAAAAACTACTAAAATGAGGAAAATAAAATGAACATTTTTTCAAATAAATAATGAGTGACGTTTGTATAGAGGCTCAATCAAGGGTAGCCAGGAAGAGGGGTGACCTGAGTAGAAGAGCCAAGCGGGAAGATGAGAGGAAACAAGCCTTCACGGGCTTGGCCACAGAGGGTCTTCCAGGCACGCACTGTGCCTGGGCCGAGTCCTCTAGCTGGGTTGAGAATGGCCCAGGGACTCAGTACCACCTGGGAGCAGGCATGGCCACACAAGGCATGGGAGTGGAGAGGTACACTCCACAGCAGAGCTGAATTCTGAGTTACCTGCACACCACGGATTGAAGAGAAGGAAGAATGTTCCGGCGTCATACTCATTCACGTGCACCCTGTACTGCCCCACTACGGCGTCAGCAGCACTGATGACAGTCAGTGAAACCTGCATGAAACACAAGACATGGTGGACACACTCTTCCCTGGCTCAGCTCCGAATCCTGTGAAGGAAGCCTCCCAGGACAATCAACAGACCGGGACAAACCATCCTCTCCAGCTCTCCAGGGTAGGCACAGTGTCCAGGGGTGTCCCACCGGGAAAAGATGAAACCCACGAGGCAGGGAGGCTTAGAAAGTCTCCCAGATCTCCCCCCCCACCCCCGCATGCAGACGCTGCCGCCCCCACCCAGATTGCGGGCCAGATACGATGGCAGTGATATAAGGATCCTGATCTAGCACCCAGAGCTTCAGAGGCAAAACAAATGTCAGCTCGGGTTCTCTCCAGGGCATGAGAGCTGCTCAGAAGTAGAATGTTTGCCTAGCATGTTGGATACCCGAGATCATATTTCCAGCCTTGTGCTACCACAAGCATCTACAAGGGCTGCCATCCAGTGCTCTAGGGTAGGTAGTGGCTGGGTAGAAAATTAGGACACCTACACGGTTGCACTAAGAATTTTATTTTCCACCATTGCAAACAACCTAGGGTCTTCCAAATCTATGAGATACTTGTTATTTAAAGGTATCTTCTAAGCCGGATGGTGGTGGTGCAGCGCCTTTAATCCCAGCACTAGGGAGGCCGAGGCAGGCGGATCTCTGTGAGTTTGAGGCCAACCTGGTCTACAAAGCAAGTTCCAGGCCAGGCTACAAAGCTACACGGACAAACCCTGTCTGGAAACAAACAAACAAACAAAAAACAGAAAAAGAAAGTGTATCTCCTAGGAGCAATAGCTGCCAATTAAACAGTCAGAAAGAAGGTGAGTGAGTCTCTCGGAAGGCAGAAGATGCCCTCTCTCAACGCACAGTGTCATGTGGCTGCCTTGATGAAGGGCTGTTCCATGAGAAAGTATTCCTGAGCGCCCACAGTACAGTTGAGACAACAGTCCCAGTCCCCAGTAATCAGCTAGCAGAACTCTGAGCTAGTAAGGAAGACCTTTCCTGTGTGTCCCAGCTCAGATTGGAACCCTCGCCATCATATTACCAAGCAACACAGGAAGCCAACCTTCCAAGGTATAGGTAATGTCAGACACCCAGACTTGTATAGGGTCCTACATACGTGTTCACATGTTTAAAAAAAAAAAAAAACAGGCTGAAGAGATGATGGCTCATTGGTTAAAGACCCAAGTTCAATTCCCAGCACCTATGTCAGGCAGCTCACAACTGCCTTTAATTCCAACTATAGGGGACCCAGTGCCTTGGGCACCTGACTCATGCAGACATACCATAGACACACAGGTACACACACACACACCACAGACACACACCACACACACACACACCACAGACACACAGACACACATACACACCACAGACACACAGATACACACCACAGACACACAGATACACACACACACACCACACACACACACCACAGACACACAGACACACACACACACACCACAGACACACACACACACACCACAGACACAGACACACACACACACACACCGCAGACACACAGATACACATACATACACACACATACACACACACACACCGCAGACACACAGATACACATACATACACACACACACACAGATACACACACACACCACAGACACACACACACACCACAGACACACACACACCACACACACACACACACACACCACAGACACACACACACACCACAGACACACACACACACACACACCACAGACACACCGCAGACACACAGATACACATACATACACACACACTCACACACACAGACACATAGATACACACACCACAGACACACACACCACAGACACACACACACCGCAGACACACAGATTCACACACACACACACCGCAGACACACATATACATACACACACACCACAGACACACAGATACACACACATACCACAGACACACACACACACCACAGACACACAGATACACATACATACACACACACACACACTGCAGACACACATATACATACACACCACAACACACAGATACACACACACACCTATTAAAAGCAAAGAATTATATATTTTTTTCCCATAGGTGCTAAAGATTCACTTCCTTCATGGGTGTTATAAAAACAAACAGTTTTAAACAAAAAATATTAAACAACACCTTTTGAGTGAAGAAATTGAGCCCACCCCCTCTCCCATTTCCCGCTCTGCACATGCCATTCCCACCATCTCCATAACCAAAACTGGTTCCTGGAGGAGACGGAGCCAAAGACCTTCTCCCAGAGAGGCTGTCATGAACCCCTGAAAACACAGCGCACTGCTGCAAAGTGGGGTTAGAGCCCTGGTTCTGGCCAGAGAGGATGGGAGGAAAAGAGGCACATGGGGAGGCTGAAGGCCAGGGCCCGCTCACTCACTTTCCAGCTGCAAATTCTGCTTCCAGAGAACCTGAAGACCATTGACTTGGAATTAACTTAGCAATGGGATCTGTAGGCTACGACCTACGGAAGTAGCCATAACCCAGTTCAGGGATCTAGTTAGGAGGGGGTCTTAGTTGGTAGTGACTTTCCAATGCTGGGAAGACAGACAGCTTCCCGAAGGATGTCAAAGAAGCCATCCCTAGCCCACACACCTGAGCAGGCTGCATGCTGTGCCGGCACCCTAGCCACAGGGAACACTGATGAAGTCATCGGGCTCTGCTAAGAGGCGATGAGAAGGAAAAGGTGCCTTCGTCTGCTTTTGAATTTAAACAAAAAGCCGGGAGGGAAGGATGGACAAGTGCATGTGTAGGAAGAAGTGTGTGTGTGTGTGTGTGTGTGTGTGTGTGTGTGTGTCCCTGTGTTGTTATTCTTTCTAATTTTCCTCTCTGTGCTTCCTCCAGTGAACATAAATGTGGGACAAGGGTTATGCAGCATCTGGCTAGTCAGACTACCGTGCGCTATGGGCAAGCGAGAAGCTGAGCTACCCAGAGCTACGGCCACTGCTGGTAAGCAGCACCGTACACTGGAAAGCAAGGGAGGGATAAACAGGAACCAGGTCGGCCCTCACCTCCTCGCCGGACCGTTTGGCGACTTTCACCTGCCAGCCCTGAGAACGGAAGGATGCCGTCGGATCAAGCTCCACGAAGGTGGGTGGTTTGTCTCCTGGAAGCACCAACAGGGAAGTGAGTGAGTCTTGACCTCAGCCCAAGCGCGGCCATCTTTGCCCACTCACCACGTGGGCGCAGCTCCTTCCTAGTTCCTGGAGTGAAGCCTCTACCTCGGCTGTCTAGGCTGCACTATCTGCCCAAATTAGTCAAGGCTACCCCGCCTCCTTCCTGTGCCCTTGCCTCCTCCAGAGCCCCAGCCTCAACTCTCCCTTGCCTGACACTGTCTGCTTTGCTAAACTCCTTAGCCCTGGCCAGTACAGTTGATACAACGTGCATTAAACTAATGATCTTCCTGCCAAAATGCAGTGTGTGTGTGCGTATGTGCACGCGTGTGCATGTGTGTTTGTGTGTGTGCGCGCGCGCGTGTGTGTGCATGTGTGTGCATGTGTTTGTGTGCGTGTGTGGGTGTGTGTGCATGTTTGTGTGTGTTCAGCATGTGTGGATGCCATAGGTCCACACTGAATGTCTTCCTTAGTCCCCCTCCACCTTGTGTTTTGGAACAAGGTCTCTACTCCATCTGGGATCTCACATATTAGCTAAGTTGGCGTGTCAGTGAGCTCCAGGGATCGGCCTATCTACAGCTCCACCAAATATGTACCAAATGCTTGGCTTTCGTGTGGGTGCTGGGGACCTAAACTCGGGTCCTCGTGCTTGTGTGTGACAGGCACTTTGCCGACTGGACCGTCTCCTTGGGCCCTTAGTGTAGTGCTTTTGATAAATGGTATGGTTTACCTCAAGCCCACAGAGCTACAGTCAGCAAACAGTGCTATGGTTCATCTCTAGAAATGTGCTCCAGATCCCTCTAGAACAGCTGCCTCGCTGCCTGGCCCTCTCTCGCCTCTGATTAGCCAAGGAATAAATACATCAACTGTACCAGAGTGATTACTCCGTTCCCAGTCCATTATTGGCCCAGGGAAACCGAGACTTAGGAAACAAAGTCACTCTTGGCCATTGCACATTGGGCCTTGTGGTCCCACCCTCCGTCCTGCTTCGGGGGGCTGAGGCCTCACCGGTAGCAAATATCAGCTTCAGTTCATCCTGAGGTTGGAGAGACCTATTTAGCGTCACCTTCATGTGGAACATCTGCCCGCGCCTGAGCACGATCTTATCAGTCTGGAACGCCGATGTGTGGTGGGCATCAGCGTTCTCCTTTTTCTCCATGTTCACAGAGAAAATCTTCAGCACTGTTAGCAGGAAGACACAGGGCTGACTCCTAACTCTGATGGTTCAGGTAAGAAAAGAGGGGGCCCGATGGGGATGCCCTTCTGTGTGTATGTTTCTCTTGTTGGTTGATGAATAAAACACTGTGTGGCTAGTGGCCAGGCAGGAAGGATAGGCTGGGCTGCCAGAGGAGGAGAATTCCGGGAAGTGTAGGTAGACAGGGGTCACTATGTAGCTCGCAAAGAAGTAGCAGTTCGGGGCCCTTCTCCGGTAAGCCAAGACCATGTGGAAATTCATAGATTAATAGAAATGGATTAATAATTAAGACAGAGCTAGCCAATAAGAATCCCTAGCCACCGGCCAACAGTACTATAATTAATGTAGCGTCTGTGTGTTCATTTGGGGCAAGCCAGCTGCGGAACCAGTGGGGAATCCCATAACAGGGTCCCCTGTTGTGTCCCTGCAGGCCATGGCAATCTGAGATTTGGTTTCCTAGCCATACAACAGGTGTGTGAATACCGGCCTTACAGGATTGCAGGGGCTTGAGCTGAAAGAGGGAAGTCATAGTCCTGGGAAGTACTTCTACACCCAGTGTACGACCACAACCTGCCCCATCTTGGTAAAATGGTCCATGGATGCTGAAAGGAAGGAGAGGAGCATCCCTTGACCACACCCCGTTCCTGTCAGCACAGCCTGTAGACCAGGCTGGCCTTGAACCCACAGAGATTAACCTGCTTCTGCCTCCCGAGTGCTGGGATGAAAAGGCGTGCGCCACCAACACCTGGTATTTTTTGTTTGTTTTGTTGTTATTTGTTTGTTTTTAATTGTTTGGTTTGAGGTGAGAAAGACCCACCCTAAATGTGGACGGCACCTTCCAGTGACAGACAGATAAAACAGATCTGAGGGCAAACTGCTCGCTTTCAGGCCATGCTGTCAAACTCTGTTGACAATTTCAAGCTGCTGCTGCCACCATTCGGGGCTGATAAGAGAATTCACTCTCGTTGAACTATCTACGTAAGCCGATGTAATAGATACCCTTTTAAAATACATTCATTATATCAGTCCTGTTCCCAGAGAACTCCAGGGTGCACACTACCTAGTTTGCAGTCTGGCCATTTTCCTGAGGATTTATTTCTCCCCTCAACATGCTGGCTGGCCCAGAAAACTACATCTTTTTTCAAGCTGTTGTCTTAATTATAGTTTCTTTTTTCCTTCCTTCCTTCCTGATTTACTTGTTTTTATTTTATGTGCATTGGTCTTTTGCCTGCATGTATATCTGTGTGAAGGGGTTGGATTCCCAGCAACTGGAGTTACAGACAGCTGTGAGCTGCCATGAGGGTGGTGGGGATTGAACCTGAGTCCTCTGGAAGAGCAGCCAGTGCTCCTAACAACTGAACCATCTCTCCAGCCCCACTAGTAGGGTTTCTATTGCTGTGATGAAGCACCATGACCAAAGCAACTTGGGGGAGGAGAGGGTTTATTTGGCTTACATATCCCCAGTCATGTCCACTTAGGGAACCCGAGGCATGAACCTAGCAGGAAACTGGAGGCAGAAGCTGATGCAGAGGCCATGGAGAAATGCTATTTACTGGCTTGCTTCTCATGGCTCGTTCAGCCTGTCTTCTTATAGAACCCGGGACCACCTGACCAGAGGAGGCACCATCCACAATGGACCACCAACCATTAATTAAGAAAATGCCTTACAGGCCTGCCTACAGCCTTATCTGATGGGAATATTTTCTCAGTTATGGTTCCTTCCTCCCAAATGACACTAACCTGTGTCAGGTTGACAGGAACAAGTCGGCACAGTCATCCTGAGTCATTTGCAAAGCACTTCCACAGACCCAAAGGTACACTGCTAACCAGCATATGACTGACTTCAAGCTGAAGCCTCCCTCTCAACAGCATACCCCCTCCCAGCATGCACGGCCTGTGTGTCAAGCCCTGGGCCCTGCTGTATTCCTCCTCTGAGTATGGACAAGCATCCAGCCACCTGGAGAATCGAGGTGGCCTAGGGGCTACGAAGAGCTATGCTTTTCATTCAATGCCACTCAAACTATACCCTTTCAGAGCTCCAGACCCTTGCCTGACCCATGGCTCTACATCTAGAGAGAGGATGCATGATGCTGGATACCGGCTCACAGCGGACGCTAACAGACTTGTGTGGGAAACCTCATGTGGTCAGCGTGAGGGAGGGAGGGAGGGAGGGAGGGAAGGAGGAAAAAGAGGACAGGGATTCTTACTCTTCCAGTTGTTTGAGGAGTCTGAAATTATTGTGTTATCTAAAAGTTTGGCTTTTGTCAATGAATAAGACAGCAAGCCATGCGCTGGGTAGAAGGACCATGGCCCGGGTACCCTTGCCTTGAGACGAGTGGCTGGCTGGGTCCGAGGGCTGGATGGCAGCAGGTGCCCAGAAGTCCAAGACGCCAGTGTGTAGATTTTACCCACTCACCAGTCCTGGTGTCCATGGTCCCTGCTGCCTCTCTGCAACCCTGTCAAGACTACAGTCAGATGCCACCAGCACTGCCAGAGTCATCCTCAGACCAGGATGTGGCCCCTTTTTATGTGGTCCTGGGGCAGATGTGATCTTGCTGTGGCTGCCAAGCGGCAAGGGTTGAGGACCATATCGATCAAAAACAATAAAACTTCAATCATGGTCCGCATCAGCCCTAGGAGGAAACCAGGAGACGAGATGGGCTGATGTCAGGGGAAGGAACGCAGAGAATGACTCCATGTGTCTTTTGTGACTCCAGGAACAAGTCACCAAAAGCCAGGATCCTGTGGCCTCCGGGGAAACTGGGAAGATCCTTACTTATTTCAGGCTTTTTTTTTTTTAAATAAGGATGCCTAATATTTTTCATTTTTTGTTTATATTTTGAACACATAATGTTCTCTGAAAGGGTATAGTTTGAGTGGCATTGAATGAAAAGCATGATTCAGGATTTTTCCACTGTACCAATTACCACTCTCTTTTTAGATCTTGGCAGATATGCTGTGTTCACTGAGGAGACAGCATGTGCATTCATTACATGAAACACACACACTGATGGATGTGTTCTGAATCTGTAGCGAGGTCTGGGAGGAGCTGGAGAGTCTGCTATCCACATGTGGCTAAGCCAGACATTCTTCCCACAGCTCCATCCTTTCAGGGCTACAGGGAAAGATTTCACACAGGGCATTCATCCTTATGGTGTGTCTACAGGAAGAACCACAGGCCCCGTGGAAACACTGGCCCAAACATATGTCTTGTGGACATCCATTCTCTGCTTGCCTTAGGGGTAGCCATACAGTCTTCTGTTTGATTGGGTGTGCATCTATGTGCGCATGCATGCATGTATCCACCTTAATTTTTTTTATCTTATGTGTGTATATGAATGCACACGTATGTGCAGGTGACTATTGAGACAAGGAGAGGGTGTTGGATCCCCTGAAGCTGTAATTATAGGTGGTTGTGAGCCTCCAAGTGTGGATGGTAGGAACCAAACTCAGGTCCTCTGCAAGAACAGCAAGTGTTATTGTCTGCTGAGCAGCCGTCCGGCCTAACCACATTAATGCTTGAGCACGAGTTTCCTCACTGGCCTGGGGCTCACTGTTTCACTGAGGCAGGCTAACCAGCAAGTTTCAGGGATCTTACTGCCTGTATTCTGTCAAGCACTGGGATTCCAGACATGCACTACCATGCCCAGCTTGAATGGTTTCTAGAGATCTGAACTCAGGTCCTCGCATTTGTTAAACACTTTATCCACTAAATTATCTCCCCAACCCATACTTGCAACTTTTTCAATGATGTTAATTCTCGTGAAAGAGCTGGTCTGACACAGAAGCTAAAGCCCCAGAGCAGCAGTAACCCCTCCTGAGCCCTGGCATTAGTAAGTGCTACTGTGTCATTGGAGAGTTACCCGAGGGCCTGAGATCCTTCTGGGTCATACAACAATTGCCCTCACTGGCCCCCCGTCTCCCTGGGTACCAGAGAGCTTTCTGGAACCAAAAGGCTGAGAATCTCCATCTGCAGGTCTTGACAGCTGAGAACTGTCCCAAACTGCTCTCAGACTGATAAAGGAACAGCCTGGGCAGGCTTGCTCTACACCCCGCTTTCAAGTCAAGGAAACTAGCAGAGACTTTATTTATTTATTTATTTTTATTTCCTCTTGTATCAGCAGAATTATGTAAAACCAAGCTGTTCGCCATTTGAAACAGACAGGGGAGAGGCCTCTGGAGAGTCCTGGCCCAGGGACCTCAGAGTCTGCTTTAGCCAAGCAGTGCCTAGAGAAGTCTCTCTTGGTGTATGCATTTCCTTTTGCAAAAGAGGGACCTGGAAAGCATAAACGTTCTCCAGGGTACCAGGGCAAGGGCAGACATAGTCTCAGATAACAGACTGTGTACCTTGAGCAAGCTACTTAACCACTTTGTGCCTTCGACCTCTGGAAACTGGGAGACGATGGATTCCCATGCTCCAGGCTATGAGGGAACTTCAAGGTTATGTTACCCAATGGGCTCTTGGTGCCTAGAACAGAAGATATTCTCCATAAGGGATGCTGCCTCAATTTTACGGCATGGAGCCCTGTGTGGCGTTGTCTAAGGAATCCAGCCAGCTTCCCTCCCTCTGCCTCCACTGATCTGGCTTTTACTTTACTTTGTGGCATTTTACTTAGCAGGTGCTAAGTTTACCACCTATTCTCATCTTCTCGGTCTGTTCCACAGCGAACAGCAGCTGGTTATGTCACAGGGGTTGTCACCTTCCAGAGCTGCTGTTCTGGCCTTACCAGAGCCTGGTGGTAGAGCTTGGGATACAGCCCATCCCACACCCATTGTTCTAGAAGTGACTAGGCATGGGTCCCACAAGGGAACGGAGGCTTTGGATGCAACCTCCTGGGAAATGGGTACCACTGAGCTTCTTATTCCAGAGATGCCAGGGTCTTGGGGTGGGGGGTGGGGAAGGAGGAAAGGTCTGGAAACCTGCAGGTGAGAAGCAGGAGATGGAAAACACACTTAGATAAGAAACCACCAGCCAGGATTGGAATTTGTCCACTTTTTGCCTCTACCCCATTGCTGGGCTCTTGTTCAGAGAGCTTGCCCAGGACTGAGTGTGTGAAGAGGCCGAGATAACTAAGATAGTGTGTGAGCATGTGCCTTGGAGGCCAGGGCCAGGGGACAGAGGACGGACACAGGAGAAGGACCCTGGGACACCTGAGTGAGAGCTTGTGGGTCAGGCTCTTCCCCTGGAGTTGGGGGACACAAGGCTATCTCTTCCCAGAAGGAAGGCCCGGGGGAGGTGTGCTTTTGGGGATTCATGGCTGCTCTCCTACCCAACCTCTACACTCACCTCCCAGTTCTGGGAAAGGAGCGGCCATAGGCCTGGCAGCCACCCTCCTGCCACAGGAGCCCCTGGCGCCACGCATCGGTTCTGGAACATAAAGATGATATCCTCCTGTACTTCCAACCTCCCCGTCTGTGGAGACAGGGAGGAGTTGGTAAACAGCGCCCAGAGATCTCTACGAACAACATCTTTGCTTCTTGTATCTGAACCTCTGCTTATCTCTATTCTGACTCATATGTATATAAACAACATTACAAGGGAAAATAAAAGATCCCAAGAGTCCAATAAACCACAAAAATCTCTACTCATCAGGCCATTCCGGTGCTTGACAAATTGATTGTGGGAGGGCTGCCTGGGACATGCTGATCTCAGAGTCACTCCTGCTCGTAGGCTAGTCCCCATGTTTGCTTAGACATTTCTCCACCGTCAGCCCTGTCGGGGGTCACAGCCATGCAGTGGTGGATGTGCTTTCCTTGGGGTTTCCCCTGCTGTGGGCCTGATCTGTCATCTGGGACAGACTGTGCAAGAGGTGATATGGGCTGACAGTCATGGGTCTCAATTAAAAAGACCTTTCAGGATGCTGCTAGGGGACCAGGAAGTGCAGCTGGGCTGCTCTCTGTCCCTTCTGTGTCCAGGAGTTAGGTGCAGAGAAACAGGAGTTCTCTGAGCATCCTAGGATGCAGGATCTGAGCGGCCACTGCGGAGTACACCTGTAACTCCGGCAATTAGAAGGTAGTGGCAGAAACACCGGGGTCATCCTCACTACACAGTGAGTTTGAGACTAGCCCGAGTTATGTGAGGTGCCTCTGTCTTAAAGACTCAGTAACACGCTGGAGGGTGGTGGCGCATAACTTTAGTCCCAGCACTTGGGAGGCAGAGGCAGGCGGATCTGTGAGTTTGAGGCCAGCCTGGTCTACATAGCAAGTTCCAAAATGGCCAGGACTGTTACACAGAGAAACTCTGTCTCGAAAACCAAGCCAATAACAAGAGAACTTTGAGGAACCATTCTCTGTCTAGCCCATTACATAGGGCGCTGGGGGATGGAGAACCGACTGCTCTTCTAGGGGACTTGGGTTCAGTTCCCAGAATCCATATTGCAGCTCACAGCTGTCTGTACCTCCTGTTCCAGGGAACTGAACTCCCCCACACAGACATGCATGCAGGCAAAATACCAGTGTACATAAAATTTTAAAAAAGATTGTATCTGAGTTTTAGGTAGTATTTTCATCCTAACAATACTGGATTTCCCAACCCAACAGCATGCCTTTCCATTTATTATGTTTCCCCTAATTTCTTTCAGCAATGCTTTGTAGTTCCCTTGTTAAATTTATTTGACTTTTCCTCCTCCTTTTTGATGATGTTGCACGTGCAATTATTTATAAATTTCCCCTTCAGATTTTTCATTGTTAGTCCACCTGTGAAAGAGGTAATTCTACTTCACTTTTCAACGGGGGTATCTTGGATTTCTTCTTGCAGACTAATTGCTCAAGGTAGTACTATGTTAAGAAATTTTTCTTTTGTTTTTCCATTGTGTTTTTGTTTATTATGTAAGGGAGTTGAAGTGTGTCCGATGTAGTTTCTGAACTGATGGAAGTGATCCTCCATTCCTTCCAGAATCTAATCCAGCCAGGCTTTTGCCACCACCACTCCTTGGAGATGATCCTGTTGTAATTTAAGAAAAGCTCAAGAGGAAAATGCCATTCAGCAGGGTTAAAACAGAGGTTTGTTTGTTTGTTTGTTTGTTTTTTTAGGGAACAGGATCATAAGGGGGAGGGGGGAGACCTGCTTCCAGAGATGGGAGCAGAAGGAGAGAAGAAAAGGGGGAAGAGAGAGAGAAAAGACAGACAGACAGAGAAGGAGAGAAAGAGAGAAAGGTGGGCAGGGCCCTTTAAAAGGGAACACAGTGAATGTGCACAGGTGGTGCTCTTAGTGGCTGCAGCTGAGGATGAATCCTGCCAGAACCCCAAGGACAGGCCAGTGCAGATGTCTGAGTGCTAACACCTGTCAGTCACCTCTGACGATCCAGGGCCCGTTTCTCCGTCTTCTCTTTAGCAGCTTCAGTTTGGGTGATCGCTGTACTCTGGAAATGGCTCTAGGTGTCTACTCTAGCCTGCTTATCCTGCATCACGAGTCACTAGCTGTTTCTTCCCCATCTGCTTTCCCCACACCACTCTGACCTGCAAACACTGAGACGCCCAGGCTCAGTCTCTAGGCCTCTTCTCCCCAAGACCTCATCTGCTCACAACTTCAGATGTCTTCTCTGTGTTACTGACTGCGAGGCTTAGCTTGAGTTGTGTGCATTATGAGATTCCACCCCTTACACCTTAAAAACGAACAGGTCTACCTCTCCCTCTCTCTGTGTGTGAGCACAAGCGTGCAATCGAGTGCGTGTGTGTAACCCAGGGCCTTATACATGCTAGGCAAAAGATCCAAGACTCAACCACATCCCCAATCCCACATTAAGGCCTTTTGTCCAGTCAGGTTTTTCTGACAGCCTTCCATTGCTGCCGTCTTCCCTCTCCCAACTGATCAGACCCAGAGCACGGCACTGTCGGCTGTCCTTTTGCATATTCACACTCATTAAGTTCTGCGGCTCCACCTTAGAAACACCTTGGGGTGGGGCTTGGGGCTTGGAGTTAGATGGTGCAGCAATTAAGAGTGCTTCCTGCAGCCAGGGCAGTGGTGGCACAAGCCTTGGGGGAGCAGGCAGAACTCAGAGTTCGAGGTCAGCCTGGTCTACACAGCGAGTTCCAGGACAGCCAGGGCTACACAGAGAAACCCTGTTTTGAAAAACAAACAAAACCCAAAACAACAAAAAAGTGCTCCTGGCTCTTCTAAGGCCCAGAGTTTAGTCCTTGGTTTCCCTGTCAGAGGCTTCACATTCACTTATAACTCTAGCTCTAGGGGATCCAACAACAAAATAGAGCAGGAGAGACCGCCCAGCAGCTAAGAGCATCTACTATTCTTTGCAGAAGTCCTGGGGTTTGGTTCCCAGCACCCACATGGTGGCTTATAACTGCCTGAAACTTCAGTTACGGAATATCATTGTTTTGTTTTGAGACAGGGTTCCTCTGTGTAGCTTTGGAGCCTGTCCTGGCACTTGCTCTGTAGACCAGGCTGGCATCAAACTCACTGAGATCTGCCTGCTTCATGTAGGGGCCCTCGGTCCAGATGGGCCTCCCTCCTTTTATCTGTATCCAGGAATAAAGACTTTGTCTTAATTTTTGCTGTGATGAAACACCCATAACCAAAGCATCTTGGGGAAGACAGCGTTTATTTGGCGTACACTTCAATATCACTGTTCATCATCAAAGGAAGTCAGGACAGAAACTCAAACAGGGCAGGAATCTGTAGGCAGAGGCCATGGAGGAGAGCTGCTTACTGGCTGGCTCATCCTGGCTTGCTCAGCCTGCTTTATTTTATAGAATTTAGGTGGACCAGCCCAGGGATGGGCCCCGTCCACAAGGGGTTGGGCCCTCCTCCATCAGTTACTAAGAAAATGGTTGCCTATAGCCCGTTCTTGCCACTGACAGTCCCTTCCCCACTTAAAGTCTCTCTGTGTAGCCCTGTCCTGAACTCGCTCTGTGGACCAGGCTGGCCTCACAAAGATCTGCCTCTGCCTCCAGAGTGCTGGGATTAAAGGCTGTGCCACCATCGACTGGCTCCTGTTAAGGAGACATTTTCTCAATTGAGGTTCCATCCTCTCTGATGACTCTAGCTTGTGTCAGGTTGACATAAACTAGCCAGAACAGGATGGCGCCACGTGTAGTCTGAGTTTTGGTCATGTGACATGTGTAGAGATCACTAATAGCTCTGGGCAGTGAACGGCTACCAAGGCAGGGCTGAGTGTGGGAGGTCCCGGGCCAGGACTGTCTGAGCCACTGCCCTCAGGCAGAAACGATGACATGGGCTGGGTTTGAGGCTTTCAGCTCTGCTGCCCCCCCACACCTTACCCCACTTCAGTGCCAAGCTGCCAGCTTCTCTTCTAAGACATCGTCTAGGAGCCCGGGCAAGAGCCAGAGTCATCTCTGATCTACTTCCTTGCAGAGACTGACGCTAAAACATCATTATAAACCCACAAGCCCTCAAGCATGGCGGCTCACTTTTGTAATCCCAACATTTTGGGGAGGCTGAGGCAGGAGGATTGCCTGACCTACATAGAGAATTCATCACAACAAACAAAACCAAGACCTCTCCGAGCCTGATTTTTTTTTTAAAAGATTTGTTTACTTTGTATACTGTATTTTGTCTGCTCACCAGAAGAGGGCACCAGATTGAATTACAGATGGTTGTGAGCCACCATGTGGTTGCTGTAAATTGAACTTAGGACCTCTGGAAGAGAAATCAGTGCTCTCTTAACCTCTGAGCCATCTCTCCAGCCCCCAAGCCTGATTTTTAAAAAATGTTCAAAGTCCCAAAAAGCCATTTTTCCCTCCAAGCGTCAGGGGGCCATGAGAGATACAGCAGGTGCTAACTAGTGTTAACTCTTAATAGCCTGCCTTGCTCTCTTACTCAGACTAACTGCACACATTCTCGCCTCAGAACAAGTTCAAACTAAAGGCATTTTGTAAATAAATCATAAGTTGAAACCTTACAGCTATGTACAAGGTCAGAGCCACAGATGTACAGCCAAGGTTACTAAGAAAAGCATGCCTACTCTTCACTTGCCTTTCTACTAACAATGCTGCATAGGCTTGCCTATAGTTACTCAAAGTTGTCACTGGGCGCTGTGCCCTACCCTGTCTGGCCATGGCTTTGCTCTTATGGCCTTGGACCCTTGAGTTGTCATGGTAAAAGGCTCAGCTCCTTATCACTTCCTCTAGGAAAGTGCTTTTGAGCGATGAGAGAAATGTCTTTATCACTTCGAGGCTCCTGAAGAAGAGGAGTTTTTAGAATGGAGAAGGAGCCAGAAGCAGGACAGGAAAAAGAGCATGACCTGAGCTCAGATCCTGTGGGAAGTTGCGATAGAAATCTTTACCCCCTCCTTGGCTCCTGAGAACCCTTTCATGTTTGGGACCCCGGGTGGGGGCTGGAGCAGGTCCCTTAGCTCTTATACCCAAGAAGACACACAAGTGGCTCATAAGCATAGAAAAGATGCTTGGCATGGCTGCTCACTATAGAAATGTAAATAAAAGCCACAAAAGACACCACTAGGGTGGCACTCTTGAACCAGCAGGGTAGTAAGCCTCTGGGAAGGCCTGATGGGAAGGGTACCGCTGTGGTTGGTACCATCCCCTGGCTGAAATCCTCAGTTGTTTAGGAGGAGCACATCCGTCCCCCTCTCTTGCTAGTTGTGGGAGCCATGTGAGCAACTGCTTCCACTCAACCCTGGGGACTTCACAAAGTGATGGACCGTGTCCTTGAAACACGAGCCAGAATCAGCTCTTTCTCAAGTTGACTTTGTTAGAGCATTTTATCACAACCACAGGAAAAGGAACTAAAACAATGGCTATGATAAAAAAAAAAAAAAAAAAAAAAAAAAAAAAGGATGGACAAAGCGGACAAAGGTAGGAGCCGAGTATGGCCAGAGTATTTCACACGTATGAAAATGCCGTAATCAATGTACAATTAACACATAAACACCGGAAAAGATGGATACTAATAGTGTTGCCAAGGAAGCTGGTGAGGTTGGGACATTGGTGCTTGGATGGTTAGACTATAAAATGGGTGTGGCTGCTAAAGCTGTTCCTCGAAAACAGGAAGCTCAGCACTCAGGAGGCAGGGACAAGGAAGAGCTCTGTGAGTTTGGGGTGGCCCGGTCTACATAGCAAGTCCCAAGCTAGCAAGGGCTACACAGAAGCCCTGTCTCAAAAACAACAGCAGAACTAAAAAGACCAAGTTAGAATGGCTTATGTGTCCCAGGAACCCCACTTCCTAGGTTTATATTCACGAGAGTTGAAATCACATGTCCACAAAACACCTGGGACATTAATATCTGTACCAGTACTATAACAGCCCCAAAGCGGAAACCACTTTGTCCAACATAAGGTCTAATGGTCTACGTGCAGGGTAGAATGGGACTGAGCCACCCACAGAAAGGAATGAAGGAATGAAGTGTTAAAATGTGCTACCTTAATAATGAGCCATAGAAACTGCATTAAAAAAAAAAAAAAAAGACACAAAAGACCATAGGAAAAAAATAGGCAAATTCATAGAAACAGAACCATTTGTGATAGCAGGGACTGGCGTGGAGGTATGAGACAGAGGGTAACTGCTGATGGATATGGCTCTGAGTAGTGAAAGATGTACTGGAATTAATGATGATTGAAAATCTTGTGGATATACTGAAGGAAAAAAGAAAAACCCTGCTGGGTTGTACCCTTTAAATATAAATAAAAAGCAAGAACAGAAAGTGGTAACTGTCTTATCAAGGCCACAGGTTGTAGACACCTGATGTCAAATACCCAGCTCTGAAGCAAACAAAACTCAAGCCACAATCCAGGATGCACATCAGAAAGGCAAATATTGTCTTGTGGTTTATTCTTTCTGCAGAAGAACCACCCTCTCCAACAAAGATGTGAACATTGCCAGCCGTCTGCTCAGGAGATTCCAGAGGCACACATTTCTGCTTTCCAGGGAACAATTCATCCTCCCCGTAGAAAAAGACCTTGATCTGTTTTTCCACATCTGTAGACTAGCCAGTATCAAGCACCTGTTATGCACTCAGCAGGTGTCTAGATGGGAGGCAGAGTCCCTTCTGGGCAGTGCATGGGCCAAGATAGACTTCTGACCTATGTGATGATGGCATGCCTAGAGAGACCATACCAGTGGCTCTCAGCAACCTTCAATGCTTTTTTAAAGGCCTATTTTACAAGCATAACTGTTTTTTTTTTTAAAAACATTTGTTTATTATGTATACAGCGTTCTGTCTGCAAGCATGCCAGAAGGAGGAATCAGGTCTCATCATAGATGGCTGTGAGCCAGCATGTATTTGCTGGGAATTGAACACAGGACCTCTGCAAGAACAGCCAGTGCTCCTAACTCTCTGAGCAGTCTCTCCAGCCCCCTATGCACAACTGTTTTGTCTGTGCATGTATGTGTCTGGTGTTAGCAGAGGTAAGAAGAGGGCATCAGATGTGCTAGACTAAGAGTTCAGATGGTTGTAAATCATTGTGTGGGTGTAGGAACCGAACCCAGAACCTCTGCAAAAACACCAAGTGCTCTTAACCGTTGAGCCATTTCTCCAGCCCTCATGCTTGGTCTAGATCTGTGCCTGGCCCACAAGGGAACACACTTTATGGGGCCTTGAGTGGCTTTCCTCTTTCTCGCTGGTAGAGAGACAGGATCAGAATAGACCATCACACGGGGAAGGCGACCGTGACGAGGTTCTGAGACTTGACAGCTTCTTTACACTGGGTCTCTCTGGTCTTGATTTGCTGGTGTAGGAGGCAAGATTGTGCTGAAGATTAAGAATGAGGCTTGGAGAAAAACAGACTGGACTGACACTCTCTGAAGGACTCACGAGCTGTGTGATGTTGGACAAGTTACTCCCCCTGCTCCCGAGACTTGGTTTCCTCGCCTAACATGAGAACACCCGAGCATCTTCCTGACGGAGTGGTCAGGTTTTAATACGTCAAAGTGGACTAAGCAAAACGACAGCTGTGCCTTGGCTCCCACAGTGTTTAAAGGCGTTTGGAACTAGCAGCACAGGTTGTTGCCGGGAGTGCGGCAAGTGGGAGAGTCTAAGGCTGAGGAGAGAGCAAACACACAGGCACACAGCACAACTGCATCCTGTGAACTTGCAGAGTTTTCCATACTAGATGCCTGGCCACTGGGGACTCCAGTGTGTAGGAAGGGAAAAGTTGTCGCCAAGGTAGCAACTCCTGTGAGAGTGTTGAGGAGAGGCGAGGTCCCGGCTGGCGGGAACAGGGAAGCTAACTGTGTCGCCGGTATGCTCTTCCCGTCACCTGTCCAGCCGAGTATGGGAGAAAAACCTCCACGTGTTGGGTCCTGGTTTGGGAAGAAGCACAGGGCACCGCTGACGATGGACACAGAGGCGCGCGGTATCCACATGTACTCCACATGTTCCACTACCCGTCCTGAGAACTCAGCTACTTTACCCCCCAAGTTAGAAAGAAGTAAGATTCCACACCCAGTGTAAGCCTTAACTTACAAATGAGTATTTATTAGCCCAAGTTTCCTTCTTTTGCGGTGCGTTCATAGGCGTGACCTGACACCTGTTTGCTCGTTTGTAACTTAAGGGAGCCCCGCCAGCTACTCAGTCTGGGATTTATGAAGGGCCACTGTCAGGTAGAAGAACCATAACCACACTTCTCAGATACCTGACATCTTGCTGGGCAAGATCCCAGAGTCTTCCAGGGTTTCCTAAGGCAGCCCAAGCATCAAAGCACTGTGCCAGGCTGAAGGACCTGTGCTGTGGTGGTTATCTTCCTCTTACGGGAGCCAATGCTTCGACTCTCTAGGCTGTGAGATGGTCAGAGGCCTGTGGTTGGTCTGGCATCTCCTCGTGGTGGATGGTCCAAGGCTGTACTCCCAGGCAACCCTGGAAGCAGTCCTACTTGTTGGTCAACCCAGTGCTGGGCGTCACGGCCATCTTTACCGTGTGACTATCCAACCCGATGGTGTCGCTGCTGCTTGCTTGCCTCCCAGGTAGCCGGGAAGTTCCTGTGGATCAGGGTGAGCCCACAGAGGATGAGGAACACCCCTCCCCACCACAGGACCTCCTGGCACTCTCCATACAGCAAGTAGCCCAAGATGGCCTGTGGGAGAGACAGCTGTAAGGGACTTGGCCTACCCTGGTAGGCTCTAGCATTCCTTAGTGGCGTCTTTTTCCCTGAGGCGGTCAGAGGCCAAACTCTGCTATTTCATGTATCATATACGGCTACCACCTTCATCAGATCAATGCAGGTACTTCTGTCTCCTCTGTGGAGGTCAGGGGTTACCTGAGCTGAGCAATGAGGCCCAGCAAAGGCCAGTAGGCGGGGCCAGTAATCCTAAAACCAAACTCAGCCATCTTCCATCCACTTCAGGACTGACTGGGTTACTGGACTTTGCAGGCCCTGGACATATGCAAAGAACCTGCGCTAATCCCATCTACCGCCGTAGCTAATGCCGAGTTCCCAGACTCATGAGAGACACGCCAAGGGACTTCCTGTAGCTGCTGTTGGCACAGAATGACACTCAAGATTTCATTTCCTAAGTTTTGCTTTAACTGCTCCTTGACTGGCACCAGCCCAACCTCTGCTTAACTTCCTGTCATTTCCTGAACCTGAAAAAGCAGGGACCTCCCCAAGGACAACTCACCCAGAGCCCTGAGCAAGGACAAGGTCACCAGGCTACTCACCGAGCTGACTATGTTTGAAAACGTCACGGTGACGGATGCAATGGCTGAGGACATAGAGAAACTGAGGCCGCGGCTAAAGAAGGTCCACATCAGAGAATTGGTACTTGCCATGGCAATAAGCCCTAAGACACGCAAGCCAAAATTCACCTGCAGGAGAAAGTGTTACTGTAGCCACAACCACCGTGGGCAGAGCCTTGCAAGGCCGGGGATCTCTAGGAGTCTCCTATGAAGGATGTGCAGACCTCGGTGACGGTGTGTGTGTGTGTGTGTGTGTGTGTGTGTGTGTGTGTGTGTGTGAGATAGTTTTCTTCCCTGTAGACCTCAAATTTGTTGTAGCTCCGTAGTCTTTTGGAAAGGGAAGACTTACAAAAGGGCATCGTTAAGGGGTCAGGAGCAACCTGCTCACACGATGGATAACGAAAGCCTGATCGCTATGGGGAAAGATTTTTAAAAAACCCCAAAAAACAAAAAACCAAAAAACACAAAACTTCCATGGTCTTCACCCTGGACCACTTCTGCCCAGAGGAACACCCAAAGGGTTATGTGTGGCCCTCGAGCTTGGAACCTGCAACTCTAAGACGCCTGAAATCTAAAGGCCAGGGCTGACCTCTCAGCTGCTGCTGAGCCCAGCCCGTGTAGGAAGACTCAAGACAGCACAGGTGCCAGGGCCATCAATCAGCCCAGCCCCTCGGTGCACTCAGGAGGAGGCCCGGACCGCGGTCCTCCTCCACCCTACCCCTCCCCACCCCTACCCCTCCCCACCCCTCCCCGGCCTCGCCGATCGGACCGCCCTGGGCTGCACCTGGCTGCCGAAGGCCAGCTTGGCGGCGGCGGCGGCCAGCGCCCCGAACGCGCCGGCGCACAGACAGTTGACCACGCCCCAGAAGCGGCACCGCATGGCGCCGGCCCGGAGGCGAGCGGGGAGCTCCACCGGTGCGTCGGGGTAAGCGGATGCAGACACTGCAGCACCTGAGGACGGCGGCCCGGCCGCCATGAGGCCCGATCGCCCGCCGCCGCCGGCTGCCAGCCCTCCGTGAGCCCGGGAGGGCGGAGCCGGGGGGCGGAGCCGGGGGCGGAGCGGGAGGAGAGCGTGCAAAGGAGGAGGAGGCGGCGAATCTGCTGCTGCTGTAGGAACCTGGGGCCCAGAACCTGCAGCCCACACAAACCCCTGACTGAGGACGGCCTGCAGCCCAAGCGAGCCTGGCGCTGATGGAGGAGTCTGCTGGTGAGGACCATGCGCCACGGAAGGGAACGTTGGGCTGAGGGGAACCTGCTGCCGAGAATGCTGTGGTCTGCAGTTCCATACCTGCTGCCACTTGGCATGGATGGGCACCGAGAATGCTGCCTCCTGGCTTTGCAGATCCCAATGCCAGTCTGCATCGTAGGGATGCTCCAGCAGCCTCTCGACCCCAGGCGATGCAGGGGACAGCTCTGCAGACACGCAGCTTGAGACAAACCACTGCTTGGGGAAAGTGCTGAGGAAACACCATTTATTAGTCACTGCTGGGACCACCAGAACCACATCACTTCTAAATCCATCTTAAGTTACCCAAAATACTAAAACGCATCACCTACTGTCAGTAATATTACACCGTTAATCCTAGCACTCCTGAGGCTGAGGCAGGATTACTATGAGTTCGAGGCCAGCCTGGCTAACTTTGCAAGTACTAGGCTAGCCTAGGACTTAAAAAAAAAGGGAGGGGGGGTTGTCAGGGACCTAGCTTAGTGCTTCCCTAACACATGGAAAGTCCTGAGTTCAATCCATGGCAGTGTGTGTATGTTGGGGGTACATTTCCTTAAAAAGCAAGATGCTCAAGTGTATAGTGGGCCTGGTGAGGGGCGCACCTCAGGAGGCAGAGACAAGTGGACCTCTGTGAGTTCCAGAACAGCCTCACCTACATAGTCCTAGGCCAGCCAGGGCTATGTATCAAGATCTCTTCGTAGACTACATAAAATACAAACAATACATATGTATGGGAGTTTGATAAAACAAAAATAATTTCACAGCCCACTCCTCGTTTAGCATGCTGTTTTCTGTTAAGAACTTTTCGTAGACATTCTTAACATGCCACATTGCAGGTGGTCTTGTGGCTAAAATAAAGGATGGATTATTGGGGGCTGGTGGCTTCCCAGCTAGCTACCTGTGTGGGCAGCTCAGAGCAACCCCTTCCTCGATCCAGGGGAGCCAGTGCTTTTTGCTGATCTCCATGGGCACCTGCACACATGTGCACACACCTGAACACAGATACACATATAAAAATATCCCAGTTAGTTGTATGTGGTATAAACCATCCCACTTTGCAGATGAAGGAGTTGAGGCCTCCTTGTGCTACTCCATTTCATAGTGGAGAGATCTTACAATGTGGCAAGAACAGACAAGTAAAGCTGAAGCAAACCTAAGTTTCTTGTCAGGATTTTCATCCCAGAGATTAGAAGATTATCACCGTGCTTTTAGCAGAAAGGGTCTTCATGTTTTGGCAGAGGTTGAGAAATAGGGGGGAATGGTCTATCTGTGAGGCCCCCAAAATTAGTGATTTTAGAGCAAACTAAGACCAAGTAAAGCTAGAGGGTTGATTTATTTTATTTGTGTATCCAAAGTCAAAACCTAACTAATAATCTGGGTGTAATGGTGTATACCTAAAAACCCAGGACTCTGAATATAGAGGCAGAAGGAGCAGGAATTCAAGGGCTTCTTTGCCTACACAGTGAGTTCAAGGCAAACCTGGATCACAGGAGACCCTATGATCCTCATCAAAAACCTCAAAACTAGGTTATGAGCACTTGTTTTTGCATAGTTTTGCATTGGTTTCCCTGAACCCAACCATCAGTAACTACTTCTAGGAAATCTGACCCCTTCTTCTGACCTCCAAGGATACCAGGCACACATGTAGTACACGGACATACATGTAGGCAAAATAGTCACACACATTTTAAAATTGGCTTTTAAAATTTTTTATTTGAAAAATTAGACATGTAAAAAATGCTCACGACAACAGTTATAAACAAACAAACAAACCAGTATGAACAAGTTTGCTACAAAATCAAATAAATTCTCACCAAGTTTATCAAAGGTAGATCTGAGGAGAATAGAACATGACCAACATTCACCACAAACCTCAGCTTTAGACCTTTATTTTAAATGCACTGTTACCCTCTTAACAGCCTGCTGTGTTTGCATGCAGAGCATCTATCAGAGTACTGAGGATCACCGCGTAGCATGATTCATAATTAAGGTCTTTAGTCTGGCTCTATCACTTGGGCAAGTACAGTGTTTTTAAAGAACCAGTGTAAACAAACTGATGTGTAAGGAGCTGGCTGGGTCTTTAGAATTCATTCTTTTTCTTTTCTTTCAAAAATACATTTTCAGCGCGCAACTTTTCTGTCTCCTGTAATTTAAAAAGAGAAGAAAATTAAGTTTCTAATTATTTATAGAAATTATTTCCTTGATTCTGTATATATTCAAATTAAAGGTATGAGATTACAGAGTGTGACCCTGTTTCAAAAAACAAAAAAGTACAGTAGCAATGACCAATTCATTAAAACAATTGCTTTAAAACCACAATCAGCTTATTCAGAGCAGTCTTCCGTTTACCTCAGCAAGCCTGACGTTTTCCTTCTTGAGGCGCACTACATACTGAATCTTCTGATGTAGGTTTTGATGACCTACCAACTTTCCATTTTCCTCAGCAAGATACTCTAGTTGCTTTCTCAACATTTCCATTTCCTGTCAATCCAAGGATCGGAAGGTCACATTATGTATCCCCTTTCAAAAGCACCAACCGAGGTGAGCAAACGTCTGTGGGCACTCCGAACACTAGGGAAACGGAACCACAGGTGTGGTTTTTGTTAACTATGTATTCAAGCATTCTACCCAGCACACCTGGAAAGTTCTGTCTCTCTCTTCATACATTTCTTCCAGTTTTGACCGCAGCTGCTCCTTTTCCTGAAATGCTCTAGACTCCAAAGTTCTGGTTCGCTCAACTTCCTCACTCATTCTGTGACAGACCTTCTCCTTACTCTGAAGGGCACTTTGGACTTCTTCTAACCTGGAAGAACAACAGCATTACTTTATGGTATATTTCAAGAAAATATAATAAAACAGGACTCAAACTAGGTTTTTCCTTCTAAGTTCAGGGTTAGGATTCAAAGTATCACTCATCTTCAGGTCTCCTGAACAGCTGGCAAGAGAAGATAGGCTTGCTGCGTGGTGGTAGCACGCCTTTAATCTGAGCCCTTGAGAGGCAGAGGCAGGTGGATCTTTGAGCACAAGGCTGGCCTGGTCTACAGTCCAAGTTCCAGGACAGCCAAGGCTTACACAGAGAAACCCTGCCTTGTGGGGGTGGGCTAGGACTAGGACGGACCTAGGGGCGAGCACGCTCCTGACATTGGTCCAGGCTCTGGGACCCCAAGCTCCTCAACACGATAGAGGGACAGTACTGAATATGTGATTGCTTTGTTAGGTCGATAGTTTAACCCTGAGAAAAACTCATTAAACAGTTTTATTATCACTCAGAGCAGTGCTCTTGTGTAGCCCAGGCTGTCCTCTAAAGTCACCATGTAGCTGAGGATGGTCTACCTCACCTACACAAGCACTGGGGCCTTGGCATATTCTACAATGCCTGGCTTCAAACTCTTCTCAAATAATAAAAATTTAGCTCGAAACTCTACTTGCCCAAGTGGAGACAGAAATAAGGTATCATTCAGTCTGTAGGCTTGAAGTGTCTCCAATCTCAGAGCGATGATTTCTGATTTAAAAACCGAACTTCAGACAATGGAACATTCATTCTTTCCTCAGGTGTATGTGCTTTAGTTTACCCATTTTATACGACTCAATTAAAAAGCATAGGATTTCACCTCCTTTCTGTGGGATACTTTGTATTGGAAACAAAGATGACACACAGATCTGAGCCTTCCCACAGGCCAGCTCAGTCTAGGCGATGTGTTTCCAGAGCATGCTCAGCAATACCCACAGAGACAATGTAGGCAAGTGCTCTGCCTCTGCTCTGGTTGGATAAAAAGCTCAGATGCTACCCATGGCTACCTTGCTGTCCAGTCGTCGTCGGGTGCTGTGGCTTGAATGTGAAAACTTCCCATGGACTCATGCATTTTTAACACTTGGTTCCTAGCTGACTGGCGCTAGTTTGGAAGGCAGTGGAGACCTTCTGTATGAAATACATCCCTCTAGGGCCCATGCCTTGAGGGTTTCTGCTCTGTTTAAGACAGGTCTCTCTATGTAGCCCAGGGTAGCCTTGAACTCAAGAGACCCACCTGCCTCTGCCCCGTCAAGTTTCATTGCCCAAGCACACTCCTGCTTTCTGTTTCCTGACTGAAACTGCAGTGTGACAGCCAGCTTCCTGCTGTTGCCACTGTGGCATTCCCGACCACGAATGGTCTGTTTCCCTCTGGAACTGTAAATCAAAATAGACCCTCCTTTCTTTATTTGTCAGTACTGTATCGAGACAATGAGAAGGAGACAAAGACACCTGGTTCTTGTTTATGAAGCTCAATTTTATGAGGGGAAAGAAAACCAGTCCCTTCACATCCCAGCAGAGGATGTCACCTGGCCTAAGCTGGGCATGGTGAGCACATCTTGTCTTTACTGGACACTGGTTTTCTAAGCCCTGAGGATGTCTGGTCTAGGCTAGCCTGGGCTACATGATGAGACCTCAAAGAGCAGCCGCTGCCACCCTATGAAGGCAAGACATTGCAGCTACAGTAGGTACATTGTAGCCGACAGTACCAAAAGCAGAATAATGGGAAAGTCTCAGTTCCTGATGGTATCACCAAGTCCCAACCACATGAAATTAAACAATTCTGCCTATGTTACTGCAGTCTAATAGCTAGTTTCCTGCAGCACTGAAGAAAATGTGTGTGTGCCCACGGCACAATGTGAGCTCTGAGTGCTTCCAGGACCACACATCACTGAGGACTTCTGTCTCCACAAGAAATCCATGCCATTCAGTGACAAGTCCTGAAGGATATATCCAGACTTGCCGCAGTTCCACAGACCCATCTGGGCTGTTGACCATGCTGTACACTAACTTAACCACTACTGGCTGCAAGCCTGTTAAACTGCTCCTACTCCCCACGAGGAGAAAACCCCTCAGCAACTCAAGAAAAATAACGACTGCCCATGTGCTACTCTTTGTTAAAAGTGGCTTTACATGAAAATCCTATTGAGCAGATAGCATCAAAAATAATTTTGGGGCTTGGAGAGACGGCTCAGCAGCTAAGGGCACTTGTTGTGGCAGAGAACTGGTGCCCCGTTCCAAGCATCCATAAAGGGCAGGATGCAAATGCTTGTAACTAGCTGCAGAGGATCTGCAGGCATCTGTGATATGTGTGCATACCTACGCACACACACGCGCACACAAAAGTTCCATTCACATAGACCACAGAAGGGAAGGAGCTACCTTATGGATGTATTTTCCCTTCAGAGGAGACTTTTACCCACAGGACAGTCCATAGCCTGGTAACTCATGTTTCAGGGGACCCGATGCCCTCGTCTGACCTCTGCAGGTACTAAGCACACACACCACACACAAACATAAACACAGGCAAAGCAAAACACAATCGCGTGAGATTAAAAACAATGACAAAAGAACTAGGCCTGGCAAGATGGCTCAGCAGGTAACCCCTGGTGACCTTTATCCCGCTGACCTCTGTCTACAGCCCAGTGTGGAAGAAGAGAACTACTCCACTGTGCTCAGACCTCCGCGCACTTGGCATGGTGTGCGTGCACATCCCCGCAATAGTTTAGAAATACTAAAAACAAGAAAAAGATTTGAAATATAGACACTTACTCTGCTTTCATTTTCAGGGTTTCTTCAATAAGTTTATTCTATAATTAAAAAGAAGAAGGTGGTCAGGTTCTTTAGACCTTTACTAAGATGAACACAGAGAAGAAAAACTCCATTTTCCTTTGTGCTAAGAAAACCAAGCCCATGTCCCCTTCCACGTATGTCCCATACACAAAAGGTACCGGTTCACAAGCATCTGTGCACTGTGCACAGGAGACACCACACTTGGTTCTAAGTATACGGCTGCACATGGGAAATGTGGAGCCCCTGCACTACAGAAGCACAAAGGCAGGTACAGTCTTCCCTTTGTTGTTTCTGTCTATGGCTGGGCCTCAGACTTATGGCCACTTCTCTGTGCCAGCCTCCCACGTCCCGGAAGCAGGTGTGCAGGTGCCTGACTGGCAGACACACATTAATACGTTAATACCCACAGCAAACATAATCAGTGGGAATACAGTAAAGACAGTACTTGCAAAAGCAAAATGTTAAGCCATACTTTAGCAAGTCTTTCTTTGGCAATCTCCTCTTGGTGTTCGTTCTTCAGCTGTTGACTGTCTGGGTGACTCTGATTGCTGCATAGATGAGGGAGTGGACAGGGAAACACTGTCAAGTACATTCAAGGGTTAATTGACCTGGTTATCCGTAGCTTTGGTAAAACTAACTGTGCTGATTAAGTTAGTACAGTTAATCAGTGATGGGATAAATACGTTACTCAGCGTGATCCACAGACGGGGATAAATAGGGCCTCCCCGGAACTCAGGGCTGAATCTTACCACTGTAAAAGCAAGACTGGCAGAGTGAAGACACCTAACCAAGGCTTGGGGGAAGAGTTAGTGCAGAAGTTTAGCTCAAAGTAGCAACTCGAAGATCAACCGTGAATAAAAGGGGCAGAGGGTTCTTCAAGGGTAGGGAGGGTTGCCTGGATCCCTCTGGTAGTCCGGGCCTCTTGGAACCCGATTCCTCCCTTTCTCGGGTATTTAGTTAGCTAACAGTTTCTGAGGGCCACTCTGGCTTCACATGTATGCAAACAGCAGGGGCTACCTGAACATACAACATGGATCTCTTCACAGAAAACAAATGCTCCACCACAAATCAAGGACTACAGTCTGGATGGCACGTGCATCTCTGCAAGTTTTTCCTGGGTTAGGAAAGTAAATGTAATTCAGTGGGCCAGCAGGATCTCACTGGAGAGCCTGCCTGAATGCTGTGTGCTTCGCTAGGAACCTCTGTGAGCAACAGAGCATTAAGTAAGGCTTAGCACAGGAAGACGCTCTTCTTCCTTCACATCTGCAGCCTAGTCAAAACGGGTCATGAGACTCAAATGTCAAGGTCCCTCAAGGTCAGGTAAGAGTGTGCTGTTTATGTCCTGAATCAAGGTCAGGAAAACTTTTTTTAGGTCAAGATCCAGACAATGGGGCTGGAGCGGTGGCTCAAAGCACTTGCTGCTTCCACATGGTAATTCACAATGGCTTCTAACTCCAGTTCCAAGGAACCCAACACTCCTTTCTGGCCTCCCTAGACACCAGGCACACAATGGTTACAGAAACACATTCAGACAAAACATCTGTTTACATAAAATAAGATCCAGACATTAAGTATTTTAGAGTTTGATATACAAGCATTACTTGCCCCCCCTAAAAAAACCCCAAAAAACAAAAATCAAGGAAAAAAAGTGAAATAAAGTACTTTAGACAGGCAAGGCGTGGAGCACATGGGAAACAGGCGGGCAGACTACAGACTGCAAGCGTCAGAATGGACCTCAACTTTCTTAATGCTATGACCCTTTAAAATTATTTTGGCCAAGCGGTAGTAGCGCACGCCTCTAATCCCAGAGCCATATTAACCTCATTCACTTAAGGATATGCAGGCAGGCCGAGTGCTGCTGTGAACCTTGCGGCTCTTACTCACCCACTGTCCTGCCTCCTAACCGCATCCAGCTGACTTTGCAGGAGCCAATTTTTCTCCTGTAATTGCTGAGACTCCAGGCGCAGACTTTCCATCTCACACAACTGATCCTGAGAATACACCGAAAAACTTTTCAGAAGAGACATCAGGATGGGTGCTGTTTGGCTTCTCAAGGTTGTGACTGAAGCTGGTGTGGTGGCACACACCTTTAACTCCAGCACTTTGGAGGCAAAGGCGGGCAGTTTGCTGGACATAAGGATTCCAGGACAGCCAGACCTGTGAAGTGAGACCCCATGTCACCACCCCCACAGAAAAGGTTGTGACTAACACAGGTATTCCTTCACACTGAGTGTTCCTGGATTAAGCAGTGTGTGACAAGCTCACCACCTTAAACACTTTCAGCACACGCTCAGATCAGATCCTCACTTATTGCCAGGCATGTCACCCCAGCACTCAGGAGGCTAAGGAAAAGAGGGTCATGAGTTCAAAGCCAACCTGGGTTATATAGCTATAAAGTGAGATCCTATCTCAAGAAGACGTAAGGAGGCTGGGGAGATGACTTAGGTCACACCTAAGAGTGAGGACCTGAGCTTGAACCCCCAGATCCTACTGAAACCTGGTGCAGCAGCACACGTTTATAATTCCAATGCTCTTTACAATGGAGGTGGTAGAACAGAGCCCTGTAGAGTGTTTGGTTCAGTTAAACTCTGCTGCATTGAACACACACAAAACCCACACACACTGCATCATATGGAGACACACACACACACACACTGCATCATATGGAGACACACACACACACACACACTCAAAAAGCCAGGGAAAGAAGAGGAGAGAAGGAAAGAACAAAAGTTAAATCTAAAACTACACCGAGAGGTTGGGAAGATGGCCCAGTCAGTACAGTGCCTGCTCTGAGGTGGACAGTGATAAGAAACACATGTGATGTTGACCTCTGGCCTCCGCAAGCACACGTACCTAACACATACATGCACAGCACACATCTATAACTGTGTTGAGATAATATGCTGTAGCTAATGAGCTGGCAAAGATTCAGGAGTTCGGGGACTCCAGGTCTCTTATCACTGCTCATGACACAAGGCAGGGGAAGGACGCTTACAGACTCAAGTAAGTGTGCACTGAAAAGCTTTACAAAGGAAGGAAAGGAAACTAGGAGCTCCCAGGGACAACAAACTACACTGCAAGGGGTCAAGGCTGGGAGGAAGACTATGAAGAAGCTCTGGCCTTTTGAACTTGGATCGTTAGCAGCTAGGAACAAATTGCTGGCTTTTAAAAGTAAAGTTCACTGGAAAAGGGAAAAAAAAAAAAAAAAAAAAAAAAAAAAAAAAAAAAAAAAAAAAAAAAAAAAGAAAAAATCCCGTACCTTCATCCTGAGGATTTCAGCATTTTTCACTTCTCTGTCTTCATTCAGCTTTGTTACAAGGTGCTGCAAAAAAGTCTTAGAGGCCCGTCCATCTTCTATCTCTTGTTCCTGTGTTTCTAGGAGTTTTGCCAAATGGGGCTGAAAATGGGGTGGCGTTTTGGGACTCTGAAACAGAAATCATACTTCATCCAAATGCTTGAATCTGTGACGCTATGAAGATTTCAGTTGTCATCTATCCCTAACGGATAAGATGAGCACTGCCGTGTATATGACAGGCCGCTAGAGAGCAGGGTATGCAGAGAAAAGCCATCTAGCATATTATTTTAATTCCTATCCAAGTTAAACAAAGGCTTTACAAAGCAGAAGGCTGATAGGGGGTGTTAATGAAGAGCTTCTTCTTTAAAATTACAAGGAATTACATTAATTATCGACACACTTTTCTCATTTGAAAAACTGATCACTCTGAAATGCACTTTTTGGGAAAAGTACCTGTGGGTGCTCAGTAGCAGAGCCCATCACATGCTCTAGCTGTCTCATTTTGAAGTTATATTCATTCTTCTTGTGCTCTACCTCCTCCTTCTTTAGGTTTAACTGGGCAAATTGAACAGATCACAGGTCACAGATTAGAAAATAATTCAGAACACACAGTGCAATTAGAAAAGAGCAGCTCCCCCACTGCCAACCATCAGAGAAAAGCAAATCACAATGCCAGGGTTCTATCTCTGTGAAGATGAAAGGCGTGCACTAGTCGAGAACATGCTGTTAGTATGCCACAAACCCACAGAAGGGGGAAGCTCGTCCCCAAAACAAACTAGAACTCAGTTCTGGGTCTACACGTGAAGGAAATGAAACTGTGTATGTGTGTGCTCACATGTGTGTATGACCTGTGGAGGCCAACTGTTACGGAAGCAGTTTCTCCGTTCACTGCTTCAGCCAGTCAGCATGCTAGGGATTCCCTGCCTCTGCTTCCTGCATGTAAGGTTATAAGCAGGCCGCCATGCCTACCTAGCTACTATGTGAGTTATGTAAATACAAACTGCAGGGCTCTATGAACTGAACCATCTCCCCAGCTTGTGTAGAACACTTGAGAGGGCTGCATCCCTATGTTAACTACACCCTTGTTCACAATAGCCAAAGTGCATAGTAACCCTAATGGTCCACCAGCACACGAACAGAAACAAGTAGATACCTAGATATAAAAGAACACTGGCCAGCCTGTAAGACAAGGCAAACTCTGTCATCTGCAATAAAACGTCACATACTTGATAGAAGCCCAGTGGAGAAACACAATGATCTAGCTTCTATGTGGAATCCAAAACAGCCTAACTCAGAGGTATTGAGTAGGATAGTAGTCACCAAAGACTGGGGAGTTAGAGTCCTGGATGGGAGGTGTCCATCAAAGCCTACCAAATTCAGACAGAAGCAAGTCTTTGAGACCTAATGCACAACCAAAAGTAATGTATGAAGTGTAGTTCAAACCAGGAAAGGCGGTAGTGAATATATTAACCAACTCGATTG
Source organism: Phodopus roborovskii (assembly GCF_943737965.1). Taxonomy (NCBI): domain Eukaryota; kingdom Metazoa; phylum Chordata; class Mammalia; order Rodentia; family Cricetidae; genus Phodopus; species Phodopus roborovskii. The sequence continues at coordinate 10,713,396 of NW_026125295.1, read as the reverse complement.
AATCAATGCACACACATATTGTGGCAGGGGAGGTGCCTGGTGTCTGTAATCCCAGAATTCAGGGGTGGAGGCAGGAGGATTACCATGACTTTGAGGACAGCCTGAATTATAGAATATCAGGACAGTCTTGGCTGCCTACTGAGCACTAGGCAAGCCAGAGCTACAAAGCAAGACTGTTTTAACTCTTTGCAGCACGGCCCATCAATATGAGCCTCATGCATTACCCAATCATTTGTTATTTAAGAAGATATTTGTTCTTGGTGTGGTGGCATGTGCCTATGTCCTCAGTGCTCTGGGAGGTGGAGGAGAGAGAACCAGGAACCCAAAGCCAACCCCGTGCAAGGTGAGACCCCACCTCAAACAACAGCAAGAAGAGAGGGTTCTTAGATGTCATATATGATTCCGGGCTGGCATCCGCATGGCTCAGTATGCCACTCACCTTGTGTTGAAGCTCCTGGATCAGCGCCTCCTTCTTGGTCAGCTCTTCCTGGGCAGATTGCAGTAGCCCAGAGTGCTTTTTGGAGGCCTCCGTGAGCATGTTCAGCTGCTCAGTGGCATGGGCCAGATCTTCACACAGCATGTCCCTCTGTTGGGGACAATGTCCCACAGGAAATATTTCTTAACTATGTCATTTGTTTCACAAATCAACACAATTTTTTTTCACATTAGGAAAGCTGTATATAAAAATCTTTAAAATTTCCCCCTTTGTCATTCCAAGACAACTTAAGCAGCTGCTACAGACTTCAGCAGGTTCAGTCTGCTGTGTGAGGCTAGGCAGCATCCCACTCAGGGCTTTAGAGTTGACCTTTTTATGCAGAACATTCAAGGTGAAGTGCTTATTTAATGTCCCACTAACTGAGTTTTATGGGCTTGTATGTGCACACATAATATTTGCACACATACGTGTGTATGTGTATACATGCCTATGTGATGTGTACAGATGTCAGAGGTCATGTCAGGCATCTTTATTCTTCTCCACCTTATTTTGTGTGTGACATTATTTTGTGTGTGACAAGATCTCTTACTGAACCTGGAATAAACCATTTTGGCTAGACTGGCTGGCCAGCAAGCACCCGCGATCTGTCTGCCTCTGCCCACTAGTGCTACATTCTATGGTTACAGACTCAGGCTGCTAAGCCCAGCTTTTACATTGGCCGAGGGTCCAAACATGGGTCTTCATGCTTATGCAGGAAGCACTTTATCCCCAGAGCCATATCCTCAACCTGACTCTGGGTTTTTATGTCCTAGAAGGTAAATAGCTGTTAAAAATGTCTCCAGCCCAGGCAATCAGAGAGGGACTGCAACAGTTCACCATGGCAACAGCCACTGAAGACTCAGAGAATCAGGTAACGGAAAGAATTTCTAATGGCTGCATATGTAATTCCTACTTACACAGTACGGTTAATGACAATATCAGAGCAGAATCTGCTCATCCTCCCTTCCCACAGGGACACATGCACACCGTTTTTTAAAGACGCTGTTCTTGAAGAGGACTAAAGTTTGGTTCCCAGCTGACCACATCAAGCGTCTCATCAGCACGATAAACCTAGCTCTAGATCCAAAGCCGCCTTCTAGCCTCTAAGAGTACTGCATACACACATATAATTGGGGGGGGGGGGTGTCTTTAAAAACAAACAGATAGATAAATAGAAAAAAGAAGACACAAGGGGCTGGAAAGAAGCTCAGTCAATAAAATCTTCCCATTACATCTTGTTAATTTGATACAACAGAGTCATCTAAGAGAAAAGCCTCAACCGGAGAACTGCTTGCATTAGATTGCCGTGGACATGTCTTCGGGTGAGCTCAGTAGGGAAGTGCCACCACTAGGCATGCTAGCTAACTAACCATGAGCCTTTGAGTTAGCCAGGGGTGAGCCATCAAGCAGCATTCCTCTACGGTTTCTGATTCAGGTTCCTCCCTGACTTCCCTCAATGATAGATTGTGATGTGAAGTGTATGACAAACAGAAACTGTCCTGTCTAACTTGTTTGCAATCAGTGTTTTATCACAGCAACAGAAAGGAAACTAGCGTGATCATGAAGACTGGAGTTTGGTTCCTAACATCGTCAAAGGCTGGGCATAATAGCCTGTCTCTAATCCCGGCCCCAGGGAGGTACACAAGACCATGCCTCGCTCAGGCTCACAGGCTGGAAGGCCTAGCAAAATCAGGTTCAAGGCACAGTAAGCATTTATCTGGTCTACAGAGTGAGTGCCAGGACAGGGCAAAACTACACAGAAAAACCTTGTCTCCAAAAACAAACAAACCAACAAAAAATCTCAAAAAACAGGGTTGATGGTGCCTAAAAAAATGAAACCTGAGGTTGATCTCCAGCCTCCACATGTAACCCCTCCCCCAACACACAGGTCTCACTGTGTAACCCTGGTTGACCCTATTATATAAAGACCTACGTTGGTTCCCCAAGTAGTGGGATTAAAGACAAACACCACCATGCCCAGCTCTCATCGGTTTTTAAAAGTTGGGATTTGAATTACACAAATTTTTATGTCTACAATAATTCTATATTTTCTTTTTCAAGCCTTCCTTTACATCATGTGGACTATCTGACATCCTAAAAATTGCTAATTTTTCTCCTTAAGATTCTGATACATTCTTTTACTTTTGTGAATAGGAGGACTTAACGATTTTCACTGTTGATTTTTTAAAAGTAGAACAGTCCCCTCCTTCCTTCCACCGCAGGTTCCGGGAATTATAATCAGATGGTCATTTTCGGTGCGAAGTAACTTTACCCTCTGAGTCTTCTTGTCAGGCCCCAAGTATCAATTACTCCTTTTAAAAAGAATCTTCTAGTTACCCATTAAAATATCCTTACACAAATAAACATACGGCCAAGTAATTCGGCACAAAAGAAAATAGAAATGTAAAGCAGAGGCAGGCGGAGATAGTGAGTTCCAGGGCAGACGGGATCCAGAGAGGATCCTGTCTCAAAGAAAAAAGGAAAGCACGGAGGGAGGGAAAGAGAAGAGCGTCACGTTAACAATACCTACCTCAATATCCTCTGAGAGGATTCTCAGTCTGAGACTTTCTTTCAGCTCCAGGATATCCACTTCCTGTTTCCTGATCAACTCTCTGCTCTCTTCTCTGTCAGCCACAGCTGTGTTGTATTTGCACTTTAGGAAATAAAGACAGCACAGGAGCTTTCAGCTGGACTTGTGCTTGTCTGCACACCAAAGCAACTTAGACGAGATCTTAGTTCCAAGCCCAGGACCAGATTAACAAGCTAATTCAGCATCACCTGGTGGCTGTTTTGTTTGTTTATTTATTTTTGAAGATTTACGTATTTATTATGTATACAGTGTTTTGTCTGCATATGCCTGCAGGCCAGAAGAGGGAATCAGATCTCATTTCAGATGGTTGTGAGCCACCATGAGGTTGCTGGGAATTGAATTCAGGACCCCTGGAAGAGCAGCCAGCGCTCTTAACCACTGAGCCATCTCTCCATGTCTGTTTTCTGTGTGCATGTGTGCGTGCGTGTTGGTACCCACAGAGAGCATCAAATCCCATGCAGCTGGAGTGATAGGTGGTTGTGAGATTCCCAATGTGGGCAAGGGGCCAAACCCTCTGGAAGAGCAGCAGTTGCTCTTGTCACTAGACCATCTCTCCAGCCCTTGTTAATAATGACTAGCATATATGACAATGAAAAACGGGAGAGTTCTAAAGGTGTTAGGTAAACATGGAGCTTGCTTTGCCCCATGTTGGAGCAGACCAGATGCAGAGGAGAATCTTCACCTGTGCCCAAACCAAGGGGGAAGCATCAACATTCAACTTAAGAAACAGCTACTCCAGGAAAAGGTATTGAGTCTCAGATCAGGGGCACAGCTCTATACCACAAACACCTAAAATATAACTAAAACATGTCCTGTTTTCTTGAGGCAATTAAGGAACCCACTTTAGCCGTAACTGGCAATGTCCAGTTGGTTTCTAATCAATGGTTCCTGGCTGGTGCAGAGAGGCAGAAATGCTGCCGTCCACAAGTGTGCACACTGCACATTGCACAAGACCTCTGGGAGCTAGCTTCTACAGTGAAGCTCGGGACAGCCCCCTGAAGAGCTTGTGACTGCGCACCCTGCTTGGCATCCTGTGACAGGCAGAACTCACATTCATGTCCTGCAGTTCTTGCTTCAGGGTGTCTATGGTCTCTGCTTTTTCACCGGCTGATGTTCTTAACTCCTGGATTTGGTTCATGAGATTAGCGACAAGTTCCTGCCAAGGACAAAAACAAAAACAAAAAAAACCGGCATCTTCAAACCCAGTGACATGGTAACATGGTGGAGATGATTTTAAACGATGAAGTGTTACAGGCTGGGTGTGAAATGTTCCTCACAGTCTTGTTTGAACATTTGAACCCCAGCTAGTGGTGCTGTTCTGGGAGCTTGTTGAGCACGTCAGAGGAAGGGGCAACCAGGGTTACAGGCAGTCCAGGTCCTACCCAAGCTCGCTGTGCCTCCCATAGTGATGTGCAGTGAGCAGCTTCAAAGAGCTCCTACCAACATGGAACCATGCCTCGACCCTCAAGAGTCAGAATAAATCTCTTCTATTACAGATTTTCTGGGGAGTTGTTTGGTCACATCAATAAGTAAGTAACTAACACATCAACCATTTCTGCTTCCTAATGGCAAAAAAAAAATGAAGTCAATTTACTTTAGCAAAGTATGTAATGCTCTACCTTCCACAACTTTTTTTTTTCGAGACAGGGTTTCAGTTAACTTCCGAATCTTTATGTAGCTACTGCCCTTCTTATCTCGGTCTCCTAACAGCTGATATGCTAGGTATCTACCATTATGCTCACTTTATATTTGGACAAAGTCAATGACAAGGATTTGAGACTCTGTACCATGAACTCAGTCAGTGGAAAAGGGTCAGAGTAATGTCAGCATTCTGGTTGAAAGGACAAGGGTGTGACATAAGCTGTCTAAAGGAGCAGGGTATGCTGGACACGGTGGCACACAGCTTTTATCTTAGTGCTAGGGAGGCAGAGACAGGTGCAGCTCTGTGAGTTTGAGGTCAGCCTGGTCCACATAGTAAGTTCCACTCAAGACTATATAGTGAGACCTTGTCTCAACAACAACAACAACAACAAAGTCTAAATGCACATGGACCAGACAGTTTCTAAGTCATCCTGGAGGTAAGAAATGATCAGGGGACAGGAATGATGCCAGCTCAGGCTACATAGAGAAACCAGGGCTCTAAAATCAAACAAATACCAACAACAATAAAAATAAGGAACAAAGTGCACAAGCAAGAAACTCAAACATTATCTACCTTGTCAGAATCTCTAGACTTCTCCAGAGAACGGATCACATTTTCAGTAGCAAGCAAGCTTTCTTCTAGTTTCTGTACTTTTGCCATCTGTGGAGAAAAACAAGTAAGTTTTAGAAAATAATTAAACCACACATACTGAAAAACAACAACAAAACAAGCTGATAAATACCTGCTCTGCACATCATAGAATCTGCTCTGACAAGGCCTGGACTGGTTTTGTGGTGTCCACTAAGTAAGCTCTGGCAGCTATTATTATAGCCACCTGGGAGTCAGAAAGAATTAAAAATAATAGAAGGGGGTCTGGTGAGATGACTCAGGACACAGTTGTCCTCTGATTTACTTACACACACACACACACTGGGTGTGGTGTCATACAACAATAGTAAATGAAAATTCAAAATATTAACAAATAGCTAGATGCCATGCTATTTGCCACAGTCCTAGCACTTGGAAGGCAGGACCAGGAGGATCTTGAGTTCAGGGAAAACAAGGGTTATAAAGTGAATTTCAGGGTAGCCATAGTGTGACTCTGCCTCAAAAAACCAAAGGTGGCCAAATTTGGTCTACACAGCAAGTTCCAATCCAGCCAGGATTACAGAGAAAGACCCTGTCTGAGAAGCAAACAAACAAGGTCTAGGGATGTACCTCAGGGGGAGAAGCCTAAATTTAAATCTTAACAACAACAACAACAAAAACCTAAGTCAAAAGTCCAGTCTCTTTATTAGAGATTTCTAACACTGAAAGCTGAAACACTTGCTTTTTAGATTCAGGAATAGAAGTTACAGACAAGAGGCTGACCTGGTGCTCACATTTCACCATCTCTCTCTGTTTCTCCTGACGCACAGCCTCAACAACCTTTAAGATTTCTCTGGAAAAGAAGAATTAGGAAAAAGTGAATGGAGTGTGCACACCCAGGAGGAAACAGATGCCACAAAATGAAGTCTACTCAGCAAATCATGGGGTACTCAGCATATTCCCACGGGGTCAGAAATGTCAGTGTATTTGTCGACGACTAAGGAAGGAGTTATTTTTTTTGCCACAACTCTTTACTTTTCTTCAGTGTTTGGTATTTGCTAAATCAACACACAGCGCTCAGCATTTACTGCCATCTGTCTGGGACAGAATGTGAAGTCCATGGCCACAGGGATGCCTCATTCATCGATGTACTCTAGCGCCCACAGCAGAGACCTGGCTCACTGGGCATGACCCAATGTTAGTTGTCTATATCTGAAGTAGGGACATGCTCTACCTTCGCTGCGATTCAGGGCCAAATGACAAGTTACTCTCCTAGTGTGATCATGAGATTACTCAGAGACTCACTGACACAACTTGGAGGGAGGAGAGACTTAATGAGAGTCTGGGGGGATAGGGAAGAACAGAAAAAAAATGGATAGATATAGAAATGAAAGTCACCCCTAGCCCCCCAATAATAAAAGGGTAGTCAGAAGCCTGGTGTGGTGTACACTAATCTCAGCACTCAGGAAGCACAGGCAGGCAGGTGGGACTCTTGAGTCCCAGGTCATCCAGGACTTCATAGGTAGACCCCGTTTCAATAATAAATAAAAAATCAAAACAAAAGGATAATTTGTCATATAATTAATTCATACTGTGACTTACTTACAAATGGCCCTGACTCTATTTGCGATCAGCTAGTCAGCTGCATTCCCAACTGCAAATAGCTGTCCATAGCGTGTTAATAAGAAAAGCACAAGCTGAAAGCTGTACTCGGTGGTACGTGACTATATACCCAGCACATGGGAGACCCAGGCAGCAGGAATTCAGGGTTAAGGCCAGCCTATGCAAGACAGCGAGACCCTAAAGTTCCCCAAAGCAAGATAAAGAATGTAGTACTGAACAATATTCTACTCAATGGGAAGAATGAACCGCACTCACTTAGAGCTATTTTCTTTATCTTCTTCAAATTGTAATGACAATTTGTTGTTGCGTTCCTTTTCTGCCTCAAAAAGCTCCATCAAATTCTAAAAGACAGTTGTAGATTAGGTTTGAAGCAACAGTTATGAGCATCAGGCAGTTAACAAATACTAACCATTGTGGTTGGTACAGGAAGTCAGAGGACACAGGACAGGAACCAGAGATCCAGGACACATCCACCAGTTATAACAATGTTCATCACTTACATGCAGATCAGACTTCAAAGTTTCATTTTCTTGTTTGCAGCTCTGGAGATTTTTTGAAAGTTGGTCAATTTCAAATTTCATCACTTCTTGCAAGTTATCGTAGGAATCCTGTATGCAGGCTTGGCTCTCAAGAAGCTTTTCGTTTTCTAATCTTAAACAGTAAGATATTTTGAAACAGAAAGTACAAACATTTGTTTTTATGAAGTTCAAGTTTTTCTATCACAAACCACTTACATTGGTCAGAGGGCTGTCATGGTCTTGTGTGAACGGCCCCTTGGTACTCATGTGAGGGCCACTAAACCAGAAGATGTGGATGGAAGAGGAGTGTTAGCCCAAAGCACCTCTTCCACATCCTTGCTCATGTGGTTAACTGACTGGCAGCTTTCTAGCTAGCTCACAATGGGGGATGAGGCTCATTTGAGTGTTTCTAGCCAGGTACCAGCCTTTCATGAATTCCCATGTCTTCTCAATAATCCAACCCCAGCCAATTACAACAAAGTCTAACTCTAGGGAAACAGTTTTTATGATGGAAAATATGGCTCCTTCCTAATCAAGAGAGAGTATGACATCTCAGCAAACTGCTTGCTGCTTGTTCGGTTACATTGCCCCTTGCTCCTTTCCCCAACGCACTGCGTCACGTGCAGCATCCAGCAGTCACTCCCCCCCCCCCCAAAAAAAAGCCAATAATCTCATCTCTGAACTATGCAAAACAGATGTCTTGGCTTATACACAGCTAACCAGATGCAGAACCATATCCCCATATCCTGTGCACACTGAAGGGCGGGGCGGAAGCAGCAGATTACAAAGGACCATGAAGTGGCTGCTGAAAGATGAGAATTAGGGAGAGAGGGAACCTGTGCATGTGTTCATGTTGTGAAGAATGCTGACACGTAACAAAAATTAGTAAGAAACAAAGAGCAATGACGTGCCCTGCCACTCAGGAGCATGAACAGCTGGCAGTGTCAGAGAATAAGCAGGCCAGTAGGTGGCTCACTGTAGAACCAAAGACAAGAATAATTACATTTTGACCAGTTTATTTTAAAGGCTAGGATAATGATGGGAGATGTCACTCTGTAAATATGTTCCTCTTATTGGTTAATGAATAAAACCCTGTTGGCAAATAGGAAGACAAGATAGGCGGGACTAGGAGACAAGGAGGATTCTGGGAGTAGGAGGAGTCAAGATGTAGGCCATGGGAGAAGAAAGGTCTGACCCTTTCTCTGGTGAGATGAGACCACGTGGAAATAGATTGGTAAGAATGAGTTAATATTTAAGACAGAGGTAGCCAATAAGAAATGCTAGTAACAGGCCAATAGTTTTATCATTGATACAGTGTCTCTGTGAGTTATTTGGGGCTGGTGAGGCTGTAGTAGCATTTAAATACACAGCTCGGTAGATTCTTTACCCTTTTCACCTAGTTTTAGTCTCACAAATAAACTAAGGAAATTAAGGTTTCATGAGGTTAGGTCAGATGTGGCAGCACACTCCTTTAATACCAGCATTTTGGAAACAGAATGAGTTCCAGGCCAGCCAAAGCTACACAGTGAGATCCTGTCTTAGAAAAATAAAAACAAACAGTAACAAAGCAATAAACTTAAAAAAAAAAAAAAAAAAAAAAGGCCAGTTTGTAGTGAAGCCAATTGGATAACAGAAAACACTTGCTTGGGATAAATTATTAACAAATAACACTGTTGTTGGCTTATGCAATGTGTGTTGGGCTTATACTTCCACGTTTCACGTAGCATTGAGAACCACCAAACAGGCACCTTGAACAACAGGACAGCTCTACCTGGTGTTGTCCAGCTGAAGCTGAACCTGCACATGCCTTTCGGAAAGCTGGCTTAGTTCCTTCTCCTGATTCTCTTTGAAGGTGCTATACTCCAGTTTCACCAGAGACAGCTCTTTGTCAGCAGAATGAAGAACAATTCGCAAGTCATGTACCTCACATTTCAAAACTGGAAAACAAAAGAAATCAAGGTCTCAACAGGTCCCCTTACCAGTCCTTTGTATAAAGGAAGCAGATAAATGCAACCTCGTCATTTATGAAACAGGCAAATGAACGTGACCTTACCCCTGCAAGGTCAAACAACACCCGAGCAATAAACAACACGATTTTCCCTTTCTTCCTTTCCTTAGGTCATGGCTGCACCTCCATTCCCTTTGCCCCAGGCTGGCCTTATTCTTACTGCACAGCCAGGATAGCCCTGAGCTCCTCACCTTCCTGAGTGATGGGATTCAGCTGTGCACTACTAACAGGCGGCACTAACATCTGTTCCTCGATTTTAGGAAACTTGACATTTTAAGAATGCTTTCCTGTAGAACATGCAACAGAACTATTAACATAAAGAAAACCGCGTGATACTTAACCTCTCTGAAGCAGGGTACTCTCAGCTATTGAAGACGCTTGGGTAACACACCAGAGCTTCTCAACATGGGTTAAACACTTCTAGTCTCAAAAGGAAACTCCAGCTGAAAGCCAGATTAAGTTATTTTCTAGTTTCACTACAAACTACTGAAAATATTTTGGAGACAGGGTCTCCTGTGTCCCAGGCTGATCTCTAACTTGCTGGGTGGCCAATGAGGACTTTGAACTTCTGAATGTCCTGACTTCAACTACTAAGTGCTGAGTTTCCCAGCTTACCTGAAAATGCTTTAATGAAGGGAAAAATAATCTAGAGAAAGTGCGAAATGTACATAAACAATTTATGCTTCGCTTTGTCAATATTAATGGAACTCAGCGTGCAAAGTGAAGACACTTCATTTTTAAAGCACAGTGTATGCTTTGTGTGTGCATGTGTTTGTACATGTATGCTTGACCATGTATGTGTGTGTGCGGATTTAAATGTTCGTAAACTGCTCACGTGTTTTCCTTTTTTTGTTTTGAGACACTCTTTCGCTGGCTGAGAGCTTTACTAAGGGGACCAGATGACCTGTCCAGTGACTCTGGGATCTGCTCCTTTTTGCCCCCTATCTTGAACTCACTGGGATTCGTGTGTGACAACATACCCAGGTTTTTAGTGTGGGTTCTAGGTTCCAATTTCAGGCCCTCAAGCTTGTGAGACAATGGAGTCATCTCCCAGCTCTTAAACTTTAAGTAAACATTTGTAACATTTATTTGTGAGTAATCTTGAAGAAAATTATATCTTATAACCCATTTTATTTATTATAGCTTTACCAAGAGCAATTATCTAACAACAAACAAAATAAGCAATCCCTTAGAATAGAAAAAAAAGTTCATCTAAATGATGAAAAAAGATGCTGAGCTAGGCTGTCCTCACTGTGCAAACTTACAGTCATTCTTAGCCTGAGCGTCCTGGAGTTGTTTCTCAAGGTCATTCACCTTATCAAGATGGTCTTGCTGCTGTTTGGCCCAATCACTCCTTTCTGATGAAAAAAGCTGTGGGAAACAGTGAAAATACTGGACAAGTATGGCAAAACAATGCAAATCATTCGTTTCTGTATCTAATGTCAAGGACAAGACAAAACAAAACAAGCAGAACTATAATGAAGACGACAGACACAATCCAAGATCGGTACAGGACTGTGTGGACAAACAGTCCACTTGTATACCTTATGATGAATGTCTGTCACTATCAGGGAAGAGCAAAGCATTGGCTAGTGCCTGGTAAGAGAGTTGTCATCTGGCACTGTTGGGTTTTTCTTGGGGGGAAGGGAGATGGGATCAGAGTGAAAATATATTAAGGAAAAATGAAAAGAACTTCAAGAGTGGGAAGGAGTCCCAGGGAGGAATACCCTCATCTCTCAGGACGCCTGAGGATATTTCGGCACTGTCTGAGGCCTCGCTGCCACCCTCACCTCTTGCATTTGTGCAGAATGGTGCTCTAGTTTGTCAACACTCTGTTGAAGTCTCAGGTTCTTATGTACTTCTTCATCCATCTTGACTTGAAGAACACTCAGTTGTTCCTGCATTGGACACATTTCAGTCACCAAAAATGCCTCTAATAGAAATTTTAAACTATTAATTAAAAAAACGTTTTATGTAGGGGTATTTTGTTTGAAGGTATGTGTGGGTACCAACTGCATGCCCAGTGCCCGCAGGTACCAGAAGAGGGGGCTAGACCATCTGCAACTAGAATTACAGGAAGTGTCAAGTCAGTAGGTGGGTGCTGCAAACTGAACCTAGGTCCTCTAGAAAAGCAGCCTCACTGCTCAGAGAACTCTCTTGCCATACTCTTTTTGATTAAAGAGATGAAATAAACTAAACCCTTACAGGAGCAAACATAACAAAGGAAGGAAGGCCGGAGCCAGAAATCTTCAAAAGGTTATTCTGATCATGCCCGTGTTTCAAAATTACATTTGTGAATATCAAAATGGATAAATTCAAACACAAACAAAGGTGGTTAATATTCAACCCTGAATTAAATTACAGAGCCCTAGCCAGGCGTGACAGAACATGGATTTAATCACAGTACTAGGGAGGCAGAGGCAGGCAGATCTCTGAATTCAAGATCAGCTTGGTCTACACAGAGAAACCATGCCTCCAAAAATAAAACAAAACAAAAAAGAGTATGAATAAATAAAGAAACAAACACAGGACATGGATATGGAGACTGGAAAGCTGGCTTGGTGGGTAAACATGTACACATGTATACACATATGTATATAAAGTGTATGCATGAAGAAAATTAGAGGCCTCTAGAGAACTTTTAAACTTTAGACTTAACCATTGAGCCCTCTAGGGGCTTGTTTATAATTCCTCTTTAAAAATAATTTATTTTATGTGCTGTGGTGTTTTGCTTACATGGATGTCTACGTGAAGGCACTGGGTACCCAGAACTGAAACAGCAGAGAGCTGTGAGAAGCCATGTTGGTGGGTGCTGGGAGTTGAACCTGGGTCCTCTGGAAGAGCAGTCTGTGTCCTTAACCACTGAGCATCTCTCCAGCCCCATCTCTAACATCTTTTGAAGAGCTTCCTCAGAGCTGCATGGGGTTATTTTACCATAAGGGCCTCTTGGGCCTACAATAGGAAAGACTTCCAATTTGGGATATCCACTCCAATTTTTATAGACAAAGGGATAAAATTTAGTTAACTAGAGGGATCCCAATGTAATCAAACCTCAAATTATTTCAAATACATTAAAACCTCCCTAAAATTTGATCTATATAATAATTTGCTCAGAAAAAAAAAAAAAAAAACCAGAAATCTTTACATATGTAAACATAAAAATTATAGGGAGTTGTTGGGTAATGATAGCACGCAACTTTTAATCCTAGCACTCAGGAGGCAGAGGTGGGCCAATCTCTGTGAGTTTGAGACTACTCTGGTCTACAGAGTGAGTTCCAGGACAGCCAGGACAGCTACACAGAGAAATCCTGTCAGGAAAAGCAAAACAAAAAACTATATAGGGTGTTAAACTAATAGGCAAATTTTATTTCAATGAACATTCTATTAATTTTTTTCTAAAATTAAAGTATTACCTGCACAGTTCGAAGCTCTTCAGAAACAGCCTCCAAAGCTTGTTCAGTCATCTCAAGTGGCACTGGTTCATTTAATATATCGTTATCTGAACTGCTAGGATTCTGTGTGTGCAGAAAACCAAAGCTCCCCACCTCTGGGCTTAATTTTGGTAGCATTCTAGAACTGAGTTGATAAGCCTTGGTCGGAGTGGTAATTATCTGCAGAGCAATGATTGTGGAAAGAGTCATTAATACAAAAGAAAAAATATAGAGATTTTATGAATAGGAAAAAAATTTGTATTCAGTTTATCAAAAAATAAATAAGTAAAAAAAGCATTGGATAGAAATGACCAAATGAGCTAGGCGTTGGCGTGCACACCTTAAGTCCCAGCACTTGGGAGGCAGAGGCAGGAGGATCTCTGTGAGTTCCAGGCCAGCCTGGTGTACAGACAGAATTCCAGGACAGGCTCTAAAGCAATACAAAGAAACCCTGTCTCAAAACCCCACCCACCCTGGAAAAAAAAGAAAAGAAATTACCAAATGGAAATAAACCCATCAGTCAATATAGGTGCATGTAAGTCATAATAAAATTTAAAAAAAAAAATGGAACTTGAAGCTGGGTATGGTGATATATTACTATAATCACAGATTTTGTGATGCTTGCCTCTGCCTCCTCCTAAAGTTCTGCACCTCCACAACTGCCCTACGACCCATCTTGGAGTGTTAAAAAAAAAATAGCGAATTGCAAAGCTGGGCATGGTGCATGGTACATGGTACATGGTACAGGGCACATTCCTGTAATCCAAGTACTGATAGGAGAGTCAAAAGTTCCAGGACAATGTAGGTTACAGGGTGAGTTTGACAACAGCCAAAGCTATCACGAGACCCTGCCTCAAAGAAAAGAACAGAACAGGGGGGAGGGGAAAGGGAGAGGGTAGGATGGAAGGAAGGGAGGGAGGGAAAGATTCTGATGTTGAGAAACACTGTCTAAAGTTAAAGGTTAAAGACAAATTAGAATTTGATTCCAAATGTTTTATTCCTCCTCCTTGGCCTTGTCACTGAAGTCTATCACAACCCTAAGGTGTTCTGCCATCTGTATTTGAAAATAATCTTTACTAATAAAAGAGATAGGACCAATTTGAATAGCTGCACCAATTACCCACCTTAAGTGTTTCAGCGTGTATTTTATTCAGCTGAGAAACTTCTTGACGCTTGCAGGCTTTCGTTGCTTCCAAAAGGTTTTCGAGATTGAGGTTTGCTTTTTGCAAAGACTGAAGCTCAGATTCCAGTTCTAGCTGTTTTTTCCTAATAGATGTTGTTAAGACTTAGTTCCTTCAAGTGATGGGCAACGTCAAACATTTCTAAGTACATTGCAATTTATGCTCGTGTAGAGCTCAAGTTCAAGCCAGTATACTGTCACTTACAAAACTGAGACTTCTCTACATTTTAGGTTAGGGTTAACTTCGGTTATAGCATCAACATAGCTTATCCTTCACACAACGAGCACCAAGTAACAGTATTAATAAATCCTTAATTTCTAAAAACAAACAAACAAACAAAAAATCTTGATTCAGTCTGGAACTATGATTTAAATCTGGTAAAGAGATGAGATGAACTTAACACTCAACAGGCAAATACTGCTTAAAACATTTGTATGAAGCCGGGCAGTGGCAGCGCATGCCTCTAGTCCCAGCACTCAGGATGCAGGCATCTCTGTGACTTGAGGCCAGCCTGGTCTACTGAGTTCCAGTACAGGTCCAAAGATACCGAGAAAACGTGTCAAGATCAAACAAAAAAGCAAGCCCACATTTGTATGATCTACTATCAAATCTATAGGAAAAAGCTACAAGAAAAAAGTGCTTTTTCTGTGGAACAAAACAAGTCAGATGCTGGAAGAAAACGTCATTTTAAAGTAGCATGCCAGATTACTGATTACTAATAGAAAGAATTAAGGAAACAGGTGTTGGGCATGTGTGTTTGCACTTTACCGAGTTAGCTCTTTGAACTCCTCATATTCTTGTTTTGAATTATTCAGCTCTGTCTGAATTTGCAGGAGTTGTGATTTTAACTTCTCAGAGTTTGTGAAGGAATTTGGTTCTTTCGGTGCTTTGGGAGAAAATCCTTGCAGACCTATTAAGAAGGGGACCACGTCAGTCTTTGAAAGACAAAAATAACAAGACACTTTTCTTTTTTTGGTTTATCAAGACAGGGTTTCCCTAGTCTCGAAACAGTCCTGTGTAACAGCCCTGCTGTCCATGAACTCACTCTGTAGAGCAGGCTAGCTTTGAACTCAATGAGACCATCTGCCTCTGCCCTGCAAGTGCAGGCTCTAAAGGTGTGTGCCACCACTGCCCAGCAACAGCAGGCGTCTGGGCTCTCTTCCGAGTTTGTCTTGAGGCACAAGGAGGACAAGTGGGAGAACACGGATGCCAGACGAGACACAGGATGCGGCAGTGTGCCCGCAAGGGCACTCAAAGTTGTGTTCGAGAGGCAGAGACCACAGGGTGGGGAAGTGTAATTAAGGCAACATGCTGCTCCCTAGGAAAAAGAACTAAGGGAGACCAATGAGCAACATGCATGGTGATAGACAGGGAAACACTTGCACAGCAGAACTTGTAAAAATTGGTGCTACTAGCCACTGTGAGCGAACAGGCAACCAATTAGAAGAGAAAACTGGTAAAACTATATTCCTAACCGTGCATATAAAATTGAGTTTCTCCACACCCAAATAACTGTGAATCTACTTTAACTAAGTCATAACAGAATAATAGAAGGCTTAGACAAGGGAAATGTAAAAACCAAGATGAAGAAACCAAACCAAATCAAACCAGACCAAAACCAAACCAACAAAACAAAAAAGCTGAGCAGAGGCAGCCACATGTCTGAGTTCAAGACTGGCTTGATCTATAGAGTGAGTGAAATAATCACTCTACAGAGTATGTACATTGTAATCAGAATAGCAGAACTAAACACTGGAGAAACTTGAATCTGACCCATTGACCTTTCTCACACTGCACAGACATTAAGGAAACTGACAAACATTTCAACTATGTTTGAATAGTAAAAAACTTACAATTTCCTATGCTTCAAACATGAAAATTCCCATTATGATCTGGATTTAAAATGACCCTAGTGGAGCTGTTCTAGTTTGTTTTCATGGGCATTGATTAGATTTTAGGGCTCTGACCTGTGGCTGGCTAAATCTCTCTGTTTTATGAGCTGAGCAGCATTGGTGTTCCCTGCCACAAAGTTCTGCCTTACCACAGACATGAAAATAGAGCTGGAAAGGATGGACAGAATTCCCTGAAATTTCAGACCAAATAAATCAACCTTTAAGTCGATCTCCCCCCCCCCCCAGATATTCTGTCACAGGAATGGAAAGCTAGCACACTGAATAAAAACTGTTATCACTTTTTTAGCCTTTGGCTATGATCACATATAAAAATTAGTATCTGAATAAATCTTGTATCAAAACAACAAATATTACAGGCATTTCCTTGGTATAGTGATTAGCCTGAATAATTTATTATTTTGTGAAGTGGGAAAAGAAAACATGGTAGATAAAGAAATACACGCATTTGCAATAAATTAACCCACCAGGTTGAAAAGAACAAGTGAAAAGCCTATACTGCAAATGTTTATTGTTTTGAAACATTTGAAACATTATATAGCAGAGGCTGATCTTCAATTTACAATCCCAGCCTTAGAACTTAGGTCTTTTTGTTTGTTGGGGTTTTTTGTTGTTGTTTGTTTATTTTTGTGACAGGGTTGCTCTGTGTAACAGCTCTAGCTGTCCTGGAACTCACTCTGCAGACCAGGCTGGCCTCGACTCACAGAGATCTGCCTGCCTCTGCCTCGTGTGCTGGGATTGAAGGCGTTGCTCTTAACCACTTAGCTGTGTCTCCAGCCCTGCTTTGAATTCTCTTTTTCCTTTCTGGTTTGTTTTCAGAGGTGGGCATGGGTCTCACTCACTTCAAAGCCCAGATTAACCTGAACTCATTATTACTCAGCCGCCTGAGTGTTTGGATTCCAGGGGTATACACCTCGCTATAAATGTTCTCTCCTCTTTCTCTGTGTGTGAGCTGTGCACACGCCAGAAAGAAATCAGCCCGGAGTGTTTTTCCTCAGAAGCCACCACCTTGACTTTCCCTCTTTGCTTTTCTGAGAGGAGGTCTCTAGTTGGCTTAAGGGTTTTCCTAAGGGGCTAGCCTGGTTAGCTAGAGAATCCCAGGATCAACCCAAAAGGATAAAACAGGCAGAAAACTGGTACCTGTGTTGGTTTGGCCAGGGTGGGCCGATAAGAGAACTCACAGGAGGTTTATTGGGGGAGGGAAGAGAGAAAAAGGTGACACAAGAGAGGCAGACAGGCAGACAGACAGACAGACAGGACAGGCAAGAGAGCAAGAGAAAACTGTGAGGGCAGCGCTTTTATTGGGTGCGCGTGTCAAAGAGGGAAGTTCAAAAGCTGTAGCTATGGCGGAAATGAGCAGCATCTGGGGGCAGGTCACCAACTCCTAGGGCGAGGCAGGCTGGCGGGAGCTAACACAACCTGTCTCAGCCTCCCCAGTGCTGGGATTACAAGTCCACCTTTTTAAGGTGAGTTCTAAGAACTCAGGTCCCCATGTTTACACAGCGAGCACCTTACTGACATTATTTTTCCAGTCCTACAGACTCATTTCTTACTTTTTTGTTTATTATTATTTTTTTAATCCTATGTGTGTGGGTGTTTTTCCTGCAAGTGTGTCTGTGCACCACATGTATTGCTAGTGCCCAGGAAAGCCAGACTCCCTGTGAGAATGGAGTTACCGACAGTTGTGAGCTCCCGCATGGGTACCCGGGATTGAACTTGGGTCCTCTGGAAGAGCAGCTGGAGCTTTCACCCACTCAAGTCATTGCTCCACAGTCCCTTCTCACAACAATCACTTCTTACCTTTGTCGTTTTTCTCTTTGCAAGACACTTCAGAGAAAGCCTTTTCTAGTCTTGCAATAGCCTGGGCATCTATTTCACGGGCTCTTTTCACAGGCTCCAATAATTTCAGTCTCCTGTTCTCTTCCCTGAGGGAGTGGTTTTCCATAGCGTACTTTGCAACCCTGGGGTGGTGCTCCACCTGTGACGTTGAGAGAAACCACACACTTCATGTATTAACTGGCCTCTCTAACAGCCATTCACAACACAGCAATCCCAGCTGTACTCTACTGCAGCCTCCATAGAAAATGGCTCAGTAATGGTGGACATATTCAAATATGTTTACATTAATTTGCTTGCAACTTCCACCCAAGCCACCTACGATGGAAGCCCAGAAGTGTGCAATAGGAGAACCTCTTCACAAAGGGAATTAACACACTTGAGGATGTAGCTCAGGCGCACAGCAAGAGCCTAGCATGCAAAAGGCTCTGGGTTTGACCCCCCCCCCCCCACACAGGAAAATAAATAAATAAAAATTAAGAGGACAGTGAGATGTCTCAACAGTTAAGAGAGGACCAGGGTTTAACTTCCAGCACCCATGTGGCTCTAAGTCCAGTTCCAGGAGATCCAACACCCTCTGCTGGCTTCCTCAGGCACCAGGCATGCACACAGTACTCAGACATACGTGCAAGCAAAACACCCACACATGTAAAATACAGGTAAATAAATGTTTAAAAAAAGAAGGGAGAAGGGGGAAATGCCTATCACTAAGACTGAACTGCATTCCACAACACCTTAACTGGCAAAGTGCTAGAAAATATATAAAATAAAAGTGAGTAAAAATATTTATCCTATTGATTGGACATGTATTAAACATACATGGTGCCTCTGCTACCTACTCATCCTCTCGAGGGACAAGACCTTCAATATGCTCAACTCTACAGGGACTGGGGCAATGACAGCTTCAGCAGAGTACAAATCACTGGTCTGTCTTTTTGTCTTCAGCTTAAGGGGAAAAGAAACTGGGCAGCTCACATGGCCAGTCAAGTTCCCTCAAGGCACTTTCCACTGCATTAGAGAGCGAGTCACATGAACACTTGATACTGCTTTAGAGTGCCTTCCTGGAAACATAGCAGGACTGCACTCACCTGCTCTCGAAGAGTCTGAATCTCATCCCTCAGCTCTGACAGCAGACGGTCCTGTTCCTCCGGCAGGAAGCTTCCTCGTGCCTCCTTCTGGAGCCTCTCCAGACGCATTATTTGGTCCTCTCGGAACTTCACAATCATTTTATTAGACTGAATAAACTTTTCCTTTTTGAGGGTGAGGTCTTCTAGTTGGGTAACTTTTTCTATCAGAGACTAAAGAAATTCAGGATTCAGTTAAACATGAGAAGCAATCCAGCTTTCCTCAACCCTTATAAAGCCAGCAGGGAGTAAGTACCGACCCTAAACTCAAAGGTAAGAAGCCTCTCCTTATACATCTGGTACCATGAGTGTCACTCTAATGAAAGCTAACCAAGATGTCCTGAATCCCTTTTCCTAAATCAATTTCCTACCTTCTTTTCCTGTTCAGACTTCTTAAAGAATAGCATTGCTTCCAGGAAATGTTCTATGTAATTAGTCTTCTCTCTGTCTAAAAAGGGAAAGGGAGAAACAAGTTCATTTCTGAAAACTAAAATATTTCCGCCAACTGATCGAAAGGAGTGCACTCTCATTATCGGTTGCCAGCTTCACACTAACTCAGCAAATGGGCTCTCTACAAGGAAAACATGCTCCTCTTCATTTACTCAGCACAAATACATGTGGTGAAAAAAAGAGAAATGGGTTGTTTCTAAAACTGTAGGCTAGGCTGGCCTTGAACTCAGGGCAAGCCTGTCTAATCCTCTCAAAGGCTGGAATTATAGGCATGAACCACCAGAGCTAGCTTAGGCATGAGTGTATATACATACACTCATATATACATACATACACACACATACATATATATGTACACACATATATACATACACTCATACATATATACATACACCCATACATACACTTATACATACATATACACACACATATACATATATATGTACACACATACATACACATACACTCATACATACACACATACATATATATGCACACACATATATACATACATTCATACATACACACATATATAAATACCCTCATACATACATATATATACATATATATGTACACACATACATACATACATACATATACTCTCATACATACGTATACACACACATACATACACTCATACATACACACATATATGTACACACACACACACACACACACACACACACGAAACCTGGAGGAAAGCCACAAGGGCCTCTTGAAATCTAAGGTAAACTCTAATTTATCGAGTGTCTTAGTCGGTAGCTCTGTAGTATAGGCTGTCCTAAAACTCATTCTGTAGCCTGGCTAGTAAAATCTCACACCTTGCCTCATCTTCCCAAGTTCTGGGAGTTGGGTAGAAACTGTGCTTAGTGTAATCAATACTCTATATCCTACTAGCTATTCTTTTGTTTGTTTGCACCTCTGTTTTTGAAAAACATGGTCTCTCTGTGCAGCCTTGGCTGTCCTGAACTCAGAGAGCCACCTGCCTCCCCCTCCCCAATGGTGGGATTAAGGAAGAAAGGTGAGTGTCACAATAGGCAGCTACTAGCTACTCTTTTAAAGAAACATTATCTGTCCTAATGAACATAAATAAATTGTATGTGCTTAGACAGAATGTTGGGAATGGTCAAATGAAATCAGTTAAACAGGAAAAATAATTCAGTTTTCCTAAATGATTCCCCTTACAAAACCCCACAAAACATCAGATCCAAATATCTATACTCTTACACAGGCAAAATGAGGAAAGCAAGCCTTACTGTGCTCTGACCAACTGCCTACCTTCACAGCACAAGTCCTGGACCTGTCCCAGGATAAGGGCAATGAGCTCCTCCTACCTCTGTCCAGTAGGCTTTCTGGTATTATCTCCCGAGAAGTAAACTGAGAGAGTTGTTCTTTGAGCCTCTTCACTTCAGCTTGCAGCTGGCTGACATTTCCTTGGGTGTCTTCATTTACCACAGCCTAGACATGAATTAGTAAACACTGAGAGACTGCTCTTCAAGTTGTACAATCCTGCTTTTATTTGTTTGGTATGAGTACTCTGAGAGGGCAGTTAAGTTCCTGCCTCCTGTGCCTATATACCAATAATCAGAACCCAAGCAGCGTAGATGGGCTCTCTTCCCCTCGCCAATCCCTCCTCACCGGGCTCTCACTGATCCTGTCTGTTGGATCAGTCTAGGCCATCTTAGGCCAGCCGCCTTCAGATTTGAGTGTACTGCCTGACTTAAAAACCCCGCCTTCCTTTCCAAACAAGGGAATCAAACGTCTCAGCAAGGTCATTTCCCTCTGTATAGTAAGCAGCTTTTGGTGACAGAGCCTGGCCTAGAAGGGTGTAATAATTCCCAACAGGACTAGCCTGAGCAGAGACTGCCCTCTACAGAGAGAGATACTGTGTTTCTAAAGCTGGCCTGGAAGCAGGGATTGGTTTTGGAGTCCATTTCGGTTCTACCACCATACCAAATGTCACCTTCACTTTCGTAAAGTAATGTTTTAAATGGCCTTTAAAAGGTTACAAACAAATGTCACTGTAGTGACTAAACAGTGTCTTAAACTTCTTTAAGATGTCTTGTTCAAGACAACCTCAAAAAAAAAAAGCTACCAACAAATGCATCGCTCTGTCATGGGGTGTCAGTAGTGAGGGGGCCACATGTGTGGGGAATCATTCTGTACCTTCTGTTCAATTCTGCTATAAATGTAAAGCTGCTTTAAAAGTAAAGTTTATTCACAGGTGGTAGTATCAGACCCCAGCACTCAGGAGGCAGAGGCAGGTGGGTCTCTGAGTCTGAGGCCAGCCTGGTCTACAGAGTGAGTTCCAGGACAGCCAGGGCTACACAGAGAAACCCTGTCTCAAACAAACAAACAAACAATATAAGTTTAACCAATTAGATAATTTTCAAAAAGACTCATAAAACAGAAGGGTAATAACAAATGCCAACAGCTAACTGCCAGACAGACCAGAGGCCCAGCTATGAAATACTCAACACTCTGACAGCTCAAGGCCACTGTGTTCTTGTTTGGGGTTCACCCTGCCCACCTGGAAAGAGCGAAACAGTTCATCATTAAACAAGTCCTAGACACCTTCGTGCCTACGGGCTGAAGAGGGCTTACCATTGGGAGCACCTACTACACAGCTGCTGGCTTTGTTGTTCGTGCTTAAAAGTCATTTCCAACTGCTTCTGATTCATATAACCAGCCTCATTATGAGGCTTTCTGATGTCACTATTGTATCAGTGACATCATAACTGTAATCATTAACACGGTTCTACACTCAAAAGACTTCTGGTAAGCCAAGGCAGAGTCAGGAAGTTCTACTGATGCTTCCTCTTCATAATGGTAACATTCATGTGAGCAGGGGATGATGCCCAAAGAGATAAGGTAAAAGACAAGACTCATGCTCTTCCCACTCAGGGGAAGGAGCAAGAAGGTCTACCTCATGCTGCTGACAACCTGGGGATAAGATGCCCAGTTTTCTCCTTGAAAAGGGAAGGAATTAATCTACCAACTCATGGCACAGTTATTTCGTCTGGAACCAAATGAGTGTTCAGCTCTCCAGAATGATGAGGTGTCTTGTTGGTCCTTTGACAGTCTGTACTAAGTAACGTAAAGTGCCATTCACAGGCAAAATATGGAATGCTGCTTCTGTGTGCCAAGCTGTGGTGGGGCATCGCAGCTACCACCGTTTACATACTGCCTATGGCTGCTTTCTTACTGCAAAGGCAGTGCTGAGTAGGTGACATGAAGCATTAAGAAGTTCATCAACCAGTACTTTACATGAAGAGCTTCCTGACCTGTGGAGCATACCAACATTAAAGACACTTCTTATATATCTATTTTAAAAAAGAATATGGGGAGATGTACACAACTTAAAAGGCAAGTTTCAACATTATCAAGACATCTTCACAGCATTGCTCTATGTTACCATATATATAACAGATGGGCACAGGGTGGGCACATGAAGGCAAACACATCTGCACGCACCAACTCTACTAGCATGCCTTGGGCTAATTTTTCCCCATCCCAACAGCAAAAGGAAAACTGCCTTAAGAAAAAAGGGAGGGGAGGAAGGGAAGGAAGAAGACCAAAGTACAACCAAGACAAACTACTACAGAGGTAAGATTAGTGGTAACATTAGGGTGATCACAAAAAAGTATGTGCAAGTATTTTTCTAATTTACTTGCTATATTAAATACTCTAGCATTTTACCTTGTTTTTAATCAGCTTGGCTCTTTGAGCAAAATTAAGTGTTGACAGTGTTTCCCCAAAACACCTGGATCCTGGATGAACATTTGCAATTATGGATGTTTTGGCATTACCACCAAGGGAATCCTGTTTAATGACATAAATGGTATATGTTTTAGATTGTGAATCCTCATATCTTTTCCAGAAAATAAAATGGGTGAAGAAAACTTCCCCTGTAAGTCCTAGTAACCAGCAATAATCTTTACCCGAAGTAAGAAGGTGAGTTTGGAGTCTCTGTAGCAGATATGCCTCTGTTTTCCATTGCCCACATCAACGAGTGCAGTGATGACCTGGCCCAGGCAACTCAGTGATCGGTTTATGTTACCGGCTTCCTGTGGAATTGGGAAAAGTGAAGTACAGGAGAGGCAAAACGAAAAACAACTTCTAAACTAAAACACTATGTTCAACTATCTTCATTTCCTATTACACGTACACTCTAACTGGAGAATGCTACAAATGCCCTAGACTTGGGATTTGAATTTTTATTTCTTCTAGCGAATGAAATGTGATAGAACATTCTCTCCTTACTCCCAGCAGCAGCAAGCTGCAGCTCCAGACAGCTTGGAACCTTAATGAGCTGGGACGTTTAGCAGGTTAGATACGTTGAATGTACTTCTGATTTAGGATTTTTCATCTTAACCAGGTTCCTTTGGAGGGAACAGCACTACAAGTCAAGGAGTACTGGTAGAAACATGTTCCTTTCTTGACAGAAACATGAGCCTCTTGCTGACTGCAAGCTCAGCAGGCTCCTCTCTCTCTCCCACTTCCGATTCCTCTCTCTTAGGTCACATTGCTAAACTACGTCACACTCACAATACACACCACACCAGACTTGTGTCCCACTGCCAATAATAGCTCAGGCTAGGCTATACATGACTGCTCTCCTCTCGACTCTGGCAGTGGAGGCTCAATGGATCTAAGTGCGTTTTTAAAAACGGATCTAAGGGTTATAAAATAGGCTTTCTACCTGAAGCTACACATTTGCTCTAAACTTTTCAAATGTTTTCCAGGGGTTTAAAGGCTGAGTACAAACCTGGCCTGGCACTACTGATCCTAACTGACCTGGGCTTCCTTGCTCTATAATTGATTTACTCATGGATACACACTGAAATATCCAATGCTCATTTACTCTGCAAGGTGGGTGTTCCCTGTTTCTCTCTCCTAAACCAAACCATGGTTTCTAGGAGACAACTACTCAGAAGTCACTTCTCCTCCAGTTTTCCTCCTCTTGTCCCCTCCTGACAGACTTGTCCTGTCTCATTTATGTTTACCATCATGACCTCATTAAACCTTTGCTCCTTTTGAGCAGGGACAATTTTCATTTCTTCTGAGGTCTTCACTATACTTTGTGTGGCATCGATTTTTGGTAAGAATTCACACTGAAATATGAAGGCCATAATTTCCTTCCTACCTTCAACCTCATCCCTTCGGCATGGGTATCTTTCTGCCTCTCAGACCCTGCTAAATCCACCAGGTTGAGTAGAGAGGTCCGAATGTTCACAGCCTCGCTGCTTTTCTCCATTGATTCCACTGTGATTGTAAAGACTGCATGAGACCTGGAGGACTCTCTGTTCATAGATGTCGATGCTACACGCCTATTCCTCCACCCTCTAGATAAGACCTAGGGAAAAAGGAAACTATATTACAAGAAGCCACAACAGGTACACCTAAGACAAACTCAAAACACAAAATGAGCCCTTAATAATCTCTCACTGCAATATGAAAGATAGTAACACATAGGTAATTATCCACCTTTACAGCATAGTGATTTCCCTTTGGAATGGGGTAGGAACAGTCCCAGCTTTTCTGTTGTTAATTGGCTTTCTGAGAATTTATATTATCACAAGTTCTAGGTCTTTATATGTTTAGACAGGGAATCAGAGGGGAGCTATGAAGAATGGTGAGGTCACGGCCCATCCCATCCGGGAGTTATTCCCTTCCCTTCTTCATGTCACAGAGAGAGACGGGGTGCCCCAGGCTGCCCTGGAGCTCACTAGTACTTCAAGCTAGCGTTCATCCTTCTGCTTCTACCTCCACAGTGTTGTGATTATCGATGTGTGTCCCCTCTTCAGCTTAGATAGTAAAAACTCAAAATCAAAAAGAAACATTTTGAGTTATCTTTAGTTAGCTTTCTCCCCTGCAAGGGAAGTTTTCTTTTTTCTTTCCATTCTGACAAGAAAACACACACATCAATGTTCAGACCACAGGCACTCAGCTAGGCAAGTTCAAACCCTAATTCTACTATTTATAAGATGTGGCTATAAATATAAAGCTCTGCTATTGTATTTAAAAGTAAGCATGGAGAGCAAGGCATAGTGATGCATGCCTTTAATGCCAGCACTGCGAGGAGAGGCAGATGAATCTTTGTGAGTTCAAGGCCAGCCTGGTCTACAAACTGAGTTCCAGGGCAGCCAGAGCTACTTAGAAAACCCGGCCTTAAAACAGAACAAAAAAGAACATGAGGACACAAACCTCACAGGGCAGAATATCTAAGTTCAATATACATATTCCCACCTTGGGATGTTACTAGAAGTTAGATTGCGATTCAACATCACGTGAGGGGTGAAATGAGGCATTAATTTGGAAGAATGCCGGGAATGTCAAACCTTAGGCAAGGTTGTCTTCTTTTGGGGAGGAGAGATGGCAAGTCGTGGCTTGTGACAAGGTCTCTCTGTATAACTCTAACCGCTCTGGAACTCTCTGTGTAGACTAGTCTGGCCTCAAACTCACAGAGATGCATTTGCCTTTGCCTCTCGGAATTAAAAGAGTGCACTACCATACTTCGCCTAAGCTAAGATTCATAACAGGCCTTTAGGTGATGCCGATGACCTGAGAAATACAACTTGGGAGAACAGTCACGATGGGTAAGGATGAAGTTACTTTCAAAGACTACATTGAAAATTAACTCTGTGTGTGTATATGTGTGTACACAATATGTGTATATATGCATATACACAAAACTGTATATACATTGTGTGTGCATATGTATATGTATGTATATGTATACACACACACACACAGACACGCAAATCACCATAGTACTTGTAGTACTTGGCATAAAATGCAATAAAATTAAACATCTCATCCTAACATGGGCTTTCTCCCTCTACCTTTGTAAACTGCCATTTTCCTCTGGACCACATCTGACTCCTCTCTATTCAGAAGCAGTCCTTAGGTCCCTTCTCTGGGGCAAACATCCCTTCACCGTCTCCCTGGTTCCTTTTCCCTTCGCCATTGTCCTCTACCTCCTATCTTTCTCTTAGTCCCTGCCTTTGTCTCTCTGGGGCAAATAAATCTCTTTGTGCTGAGAACTTGGTCTTGGGGATCCTGAGCCAAATACTGTTCCTTTCAAGCCTGATCCACAAAGTGAGCTCCAGAACAGCCAGGGTTGTGTTACACAGAGAAACCCTGACTTAAAAACTAAACTTAAAAACCCCCACAAAGGTGAAAATACAAAACAAAACTCCCCACAAAGCACTAAAAATTCTGAGTGCCTTATCATGCTAATGTGTTGAGTAGTGGCAGTTTCCACCAATGCCAGTAGAGAAATCTTATAACAAAATTTTAACAGACATTCTTGGTTTTAAGAGGAAGATGAGGGGTTGGAGAGATGGCACTAGCTATCTTCCAGGACCCAGGTTCAATTCCCAGCACCCACATGGCAGCTCACAACCAGGGAATCCAACACCTTCACACAGACATGCATGAAGGCAAAACACCAGTGTACATAAAACAAAAATAAAGAGGTAGGTGATATGGTGACTGATTTAGAGAGAAACGTGCTATAAAAACCAGCTATTGGCTGGGTGTAGTAACACCTACTTGAAATCTCGGTACCTGGAGGCCGAGGCGAGAGGATTACAACAGTTGGGCTGCACAGTAAGTTCACAGGAGTTTGTGCTGTGCCTTTATGAAACCCTGACTCTTTGAAGGCGAGGGTACGTTGAAGGTGTGCTTGTTGACTGGAGGTCAAACGCACCCTCCTCATGGCAGGGTACCTGATAGGCCTCAGCCGCTGAGGTCACGGCCTGCTCCACTGCACCAACCACAAAGACACCCTTCTTTATGTGCTCCCTCAGGTACAGCCCAACCGACGCCGAGTCCAGCAGGTCGTAGATCTGCTCGTTGTACACCTCGATGAAGGAGCACTTGCACAGGAAGGTCTTTCCCGCCCCAGCCTAGGAAAGAAAAAACTACAATCAGCACCCTGGTCCTGAGGTTCCAGGAGCTACTTCAGGTATGCTCTCCTGTTATGCTTTAATATCATGTAAAACCTCGAAAGGCCAGTGAGAATAATCTGGAAGGCTAATTTCAGACCATTATTGAACCTTTAAGCACCATCACTGAAATCCCAGAAGTGCAGTTTGGATGGGTACCACAGAGCTGCTCTTAGAGATGGGAATCGAGCAATTCAAGCCGGTTTCCATAATTTTAACATTTATGCATTGTTTGTATGTACAGGCATGTACGTACACACATAGCATGTATGTGTAGATCAGAGGCTAACTTTTGGGAGTCAGTTATCTCCTTCTGTCATCTGGGTCCCAAACTCAAGCCATGAGGCTTGGTGACAAGTCTCTTTATCCACTGAACCATATCATAAGCCCAGAAAAAATTCTCTAAGATTGAAATTAATTTACCCTAAAGGAAAAAAAAGAAGTTGGGGCTGGGGAGAGGCTCAGTTGTGAAAAGCACTTGTTGCTCTTATAAAAAACTTGGACGTGGTTCTCAGCACCTGCACAGATATTTACACACAAATTCTTTATCTGTTACCTTCTTCTGGCCTCTACAAGCACCATAAACACATGGTACACTTTTGTGCAGATAAAACACTCATAAACCTAATCTTGTCATTTTTTTGTTTTAAAAAACAAAACATAAACCAGCTAGAGGCTGGAGAGATGGGTCAGTGGTTAGGAGCACTTGACTGCTTTTCCAGAGGACCCTCAGTAGATTCTCAACATCCACATGGAGGCTCACAACCATCTCTAACTCCAGTCCCAGGGGATCCAATGGGATCTTCTGCCCTTGGGCTCAGGCATGCCAACAAAACATCCAATATTAATAAAAGTAAATTTAAAAACTGTAAACCAAAGAAACACGTGATATTAAATTCAATTATTTTACTGCCATGCACTTTGTAAGTCTAATTGCATACTAGGGGTAATTTTGCAAAGGAGTAAATAGTAAGCCAATGTTACTTAGCAATTTCCTTGGTACATAAGTACATAAAGTACCACCACAGATTCTTAACCTCGGAATCTACCAAGCTAAAAATTTAAGTGCAGTCATGAGAATGGTCCAACCTAGGAACCAGAGAGAGGGAAAAGATGGTGCTCTCAAATGATGGGGTCATAATCCACAAAGCAAGATGGCAGTAAGGTGCAAGGATGGGGCCGCCGTTAATGTTGCGCACCCTGAGGGCTCATGCACACCTTTAAGCCTGGGGACAGCTACATGATGGGACTTTTAGTGTATCTCGATGTATCAACTACTTTCTATTGCTGTGATAAAACCCCACCCCTTGTAGAAGGAAGGGCTCCCAAGGGCTAGAGTCCCTGGGGGGCGGGGACAACTGGCAGCGGAGAAAGAAGCCGAGGGCCCAAATCGCAGCCCAAGCACGAAGCAGAGAACGGTGCCGAGACTAAAGACCACTTCCAATGACACACTCCTGCCAACATGGCCCCAAGAAGTGCAACCAAGTGGGGGCCAAGACTTTAAATGCCCGAGGCTATGGGGGACATCACTCATTTAAGTCACGGCACTTTATTTTCCTTGGCTGAGATTTCCTATACACTTTTCTCTCAGTCTCTGAGAGCACCAGAAACAATCAGTTCTTTTGTTCACTAGCAATCGAGCTAGCCCTGAACACTCTCTATATATTACCATGGCTTGGAGCTTATGACGACATGGAAACTCCAATCCTCCCGCTTCCAGCGTGATCCGGTTACAGGTGTGTACCAACACACTCAGCTTTTCCAGTGCTGGGGATCAAACCCAGGGGCTCCCAGGCAAACATTCTATGAACATTTTATTTTTTCATTTAAAAGTTTTGTTTTTAATTTATCAATGAGTGTCTTGCCTACATGTGTGTCTGCACCACGTGCATGTCGAGTGCCCACAGAAGCTAAAAGAAGGCATCAGAACCCCAGGAGTTAGACTGTTGTGAGCTGCCATGTGAATGCTGGGAATTGAATGCAGGTCCTCTAGAACAGCAGCCAGTGGCTCTTCATGGCTGAGCCATCTCTCCAGCCTCCCAGCATTTTATTTTTACGGTAAGCTTTACCTTTTCTTTTTCACGATCAATTAAGGAAAACAAATATTCAAAACTTCGTGGGATTACTCCTCTCAGATTATGAGAAAAATTATCAGAGTCTGATGGTCCTGAGGAAAAATAAAACAAAAACAAGGCAGTTTATACAGATTTAAAATAATACATGGTATAATCAAGTTCCTAGTTCTGTTTCAAGCAAATTACATTTCCATCTGTGAAAGACTAAATAATAAAACTGTCCATTAGTGAGACTGAAGGGAAGGCCCACAGTAGCCCCCACCCAATTCTAAATAGGTGTAATCTATCCCCATGCTAAGCTTAACATCTTTCAACTGTCAGGTACTGACATGATTGTACTCTGTTTATGCATGTGACTTTTGTTTTCACAGACTGTGATGGTTTGAATGAAATTGTCTCTCAGAGGCTTCTATATCTGAATGCTTAGTCTGCTGTTAGTGGAACGGTTTGAAAAGGATTGGGGGTGTGGCCTTGTTGGAGGAGGTGTGTAGTGATATATTATTTATGATTCATTAAAGCTTGCCTGAGGGTTCAGAAAGCAAAGTCATCCACAAGCCATAGAAGCCAGGCACACACCTTTAATCCCAGCAGCCAGAAGCTAGGTGGTGGTGGTACACACCGTTACTCCTAGGCTCAGGATTAAGAGGGAGATGGACTTCTGTGAGTTCAAGGCCACCCAGATCTACACAAAAGTGAATCAGTCTAAAAGAGAATTCTAGCTCACATCTTTACTCCCAGCACTAGAATCGTATAAAAGATAGAAGCAGGGTCTTCAGTATTCAGTATTAGACATTTGCTCTCCAGCCTCGCTGAGGAGAGGCAGCAGTTTGAGATTTGATGAAGAGTTTGTGTATGGATCAGCCCTTCCAGCCTGAGCTAGAGGTGAGAGCTGGTGGCCAAGGTCCAGATTCCAGATTCCAGGGAAGCAGGCTTTGCTTCCCTGATCTTCCACCTTGAAAACCAGTCTCTGTCTCTGGGTCATTTACTTTTCGTGTCACAGAGGTGTGTCACTGGTGATGGGCTCTGAGGTTTCAAAAGCCCACAGCATTCTCAGTTAATGAACTCTCTAGGCCTCCTGCTTTTGGATCAGATGTGAGGTCTCAGATGCTGATCCAGTGCCATACCTGTCTGCCTGTTGCCAATCAATCATGGACTCACCCTCTAGAACTGCAAGCCCTGATTAACTATTTTATAAGTTGTCTTCGCCATGATGGCCCTTCAACAGCGAGAGATAAGTAACTAAAATTCTGACTGATCTGTCCTCTAAGCCATGGACCCACACCATGGGTCCCACACACACTTCAGAATTTTCAGCTACAGAATGGGGATGATCATGTCAATAACCAGAGAGCTGTTGTAAGAACTGAAAGTCTGCAAATAAATTACGGTTGCACATCAAGCACCGTAGTTAGTGCTAAAAATTAGGATTTGCTATTATTTTTTCAAATTAAGCAGTAAAAACCACACCAGTAGGGAGGACACAGTAATCATCGCCACAGACTCGTGGCACACTGTTTTCAGGGTATTTTTCAGTGGCCAAGTAATGCTACCACATGCTGTTTATTTGTAATCTTTAGAGATTACATGCATAACATGTAAAGAAAAAAAATAACATTAGATAAATGAGTGATCTTACGTTATTATTCTATAAAATGCCATCTATAGAGGTACCAAAGCAAGCAGACACAATGAGGAAAACAATCACAGAATCTGGAATCTGGACCTTGGTAGTGTTTATGTAGACATATATACACATGTGTATGTGTGCGATTATATATGTCTATGAACACACACACACAGACACACACATTGTGTCTAGCACCCAAACTATACCTAGTCTATGCCAAGCATTGAGCTAAGGAACATAGCTATAATCAGGATTCACAAATTGACTATCTGGGAATTCACAACCTGGTAAAAACATAGAAAACATACCTATTTTTATGAAAGCAACATCACACAAAGAAATAATGCCATTCCCTAAAACATGTTCCAAGTGGTCATCACAGAAACTGCACTTAGCCAGCAAACACTGGTCTATACTTACCCATCATAGTGAATGTCTTCCCAGAGCCAGTCTGCCCACTGAAAAAACAGAAAATTTTATGTGTTATTTCCACACATAAAATTCAGACTACCCTTCTAATTTAGTGTGGTCTACTAGGATGTGATGAGATGATTCTCTCGAAACTGCAACCTTCTTTACCCTTAATTAATTGTACCTCAGTTAAATAACATATATGTTATATGTACACACACATACATATATGTACATACAATTTAAAAAATTAATTGCACCTCAGATATCTCAGTCAGTAAACAGATGCCCACTTCATTTTTTATAAATAGCTACAATAGTATTTTATGGATACAAATTCTTCTAGCATAATTTATTCAAACAGAATAAGCAGACTGTTTCTAATTTTTGCTAAATAATGTAGTAACTTTGAAGTTCTCTGCTTTGAAAAGACATTAAGTGTCTTTATTTTAACATAAGTTTAAAGGCGACACATGGTGGCACACGCCTTTAACACTAGTGTGAGGCAGAAGCAGGCAGGGTCTCTGAGACCTGTGTGATTACTCAACCAATATAAATCACTCACTTATCTCCAAGCTCCACCCACAAACATCAAAAGGGATTTGAATGAATATATTAATGAATGAACCTGAAATTAAACATTCCTACAGAGCTGGACATAGGAGTGCATGCCTTTAATCCCAGCCCTCAGGAGGCAGAGGCAGAGTTCAGTAAGTTCAAGGTCTATGTGTTAAGTTCCTCGACAGCCAGAGCTGCACAGAGAGACCCCCCCCACCTCAAATAAACAAATGGACAAACAAGCCAGCCTACAGAGTCTCCAAGGAAAACAGTTAAAGATATGCAATCTGTGGCAATTTTGGCTACTTCAAAGTCATTTTAGATTTCATCATTCAAAATAATCTATGGAAAAAACCCCTGCTGCTATGGGAAGACATAATAGAACAGCTTTCTACCTTGTGCCTTAAGAGAAAACATTTAAATACTCCTAGCTTCAAATCTTCAGATGCGAGCGCAGTCTGCAGAGACCAGGAGAATAAAACGGGATCACTGCCAGGACAGAGGGATGGGGACCAGGGGAGACGGAACAGAGGAGTACAAGTGGTCTGATTTAGGAAATTATTCTCTTTGGGGAGCAGGGTGGAGGCAAATATAGAAGGAGAGAAGAAAGTAAAATAACAATAAGGATGTCTGACAAAGTCATAAGGATAATTATTTACTTACAAAAGACTAAAATACATGTAACAACGTGTGTGTGTGTGTGTGTGTGTGTGTAATTTTCTTTTCTCATCTGGGTCAAAGACCACCTAACAGAAATCCCAATACCAGACAGCAGAAGACCTCTTTGAATTGTTGGGCAAGGCTATCCAAGAGCATAGATTCTATTGCTGTTGCCCTTGGTTGCCCTCCAAGAGATGTTAAGTCCCTATTGCTGAAGACACCATGCACTCTAGAACAGGGTCCAGAGACCGGTGAGCTGGAATGATCCGAAAGCCTTATCCCTGCAGACTAGTCTTCATGGTACTATAGGGCACATAAAAGGGGAGCTGGGGGCTGGAGAGATGGCTCAGGGTTTAAGAGCAGTTGACTGCTCACCCAGAGGGCCTGAGTTCAATTCCCAGAAAGCCACAAGGTGGCTCACAACCATCTGTAATGACATTGGGTGCCCTCTTCTGGCCTGCAAGCACACATGCAGGAGGAATACTGATACACAATAAATAAATATTTTTTAGAAGGGGGGGGGGAGATGCATATAAATACTTTGTAGCTAATACATATTAATTATGAAATTGCTTTACTTGTATCCTAAGGCTGAATAAGTTAATAGGATGATAGACAGTAAAAGGTTTATCGCCAACAGAAAGAGTAGTAAATAATGAAGAAAGGCTAGAGTAAACCCCGTGGTCTCTAGATTAGAGCTAAATCAGTATAAACTCATGTTTAGCATGATATCTACATTAATGGATGATACAGAAACGATCCCAGCTCTCTCTGCAGACACAGGGGCATGTATATACATTTCCTAGTCCTGTCTGCTGGGAACGCCTCAGACAGTCACTCTCTAATAATAATAAATTCATCTCAGGGGCCAGATCTTGGTTTTTAATTAATACTTTCCAATAAAAGGAACCAGAATAGTAATGGCTCTAGAACTAGTTTAGGGAAAATATAAGAACTTGGGAAGTCATGTAGCATGATATTGAAAGGAATGAACTAAATTTAAAGACTTCACTTCTAATAATGTACACGGGGGAAAAAATGGAAGTTCCCATTCAACTCTTTATTCATACTAGGGAGAAATAAGGGACCAGACCCTCACTCAGCCCCCTGCTTTAGCAGCCATGACAGGCTACAGAAAAAGGCCTCTGACTCACACAAACAAACTCCAGACCGCCCCTGCAACCTCCTAAATACTTGGTTCCAAAGAACTGTTTGGCCACAAAGAAACTCCAGGGGAGAACAAAACCTCCACTGTAGTCTCCAGGATACAGTTCTGAAAACTATTGGTATCTACGTACAACAGACCACCTGTAAGTAACAAGACAAAGCCATAGAAACCACAGAACGTTCCCTCTCAGTACTGACTAATGAGAATAATCGGTACACAGGTATTTCATGCCAAAATATGACTTTGAGAAATTCCTCTGATTGTTCCCCAAATGTCAACCTATCAGAAACCAACCCATACCTACTGGTGCAATCCTGTGATTTGCCTTTAAAACCCTGACAGTAGACAGGGAACTAACTCACTTCCTCTGACGGCTGCTGCGTCAGCCAGCTAGACGAGGTCCCTGTCATGGCTGGATGAAGAATAAACCTTATGCATCTGCATCAGTGAGTGGGTCTGTCTCTCCATGGTAGTCTTTGGGGATCCTCATGACTTGGGCACAACAGATATAGCAAACAAGTGCTCAAAAACCACAGGACAGAGTATGTCAAGGGGCACAGAAACTTCAAAGCACTCCCAATGGCCAAGGATGGAACAAGACGAGTATCAAAGGACTACAGCACTGGGTTACAACCCAAAGTATAATATAAATACACATGACTGTAATCATATAAACAGATAAACAAATGGAGAAACAGACCACCCTTCCAGAAAAATCTCAAATATCATTCTCCTCTCCAAAGGTGGAGCTCAATCCACTCACCTTGATTCCCCAGGTCAAGCTTATCTATAACAGACATCTCTAAAAATCCAAAAACCTTTGTCAGGAGTAAAAGTCAGGGACAGTAACTGCACTGCTAGTATGAAAAGAGAAAGAGAGGCTCTGAGCCAAGTAAGGTGAATGGTCTCTAGGCCAGGAAGGGAGAAAAACTGTATCCTGTACAACTTCCAGAAAGAGTGAAGCTCCAGTAACAGCTTAATTGTAGCCCAGTAAGACCCATGTTGAACTGTGACTTAAGAGACTTATAAAATAAATCTGTTACTTTACACCAGTAAGTTTGGGGCGACTTATTTATGCAGCAATAAGTAGGAACTAACACTACCATACCTTTATATGTAAACAGACAACTTACTATGCAAAGATGGTCCCATTATAACCGCTCATGCAAGACTCCACAATGCTTTTAGCCACTGTTGAGAATATAGACTCCTGCAAATATAAGCATCAAACATATTAAATAAAAATACTTCTTAACTTACATCTCATGATGTAACAAAAACTGAGTGCTTAGATTTTAAGGCCTATGATTACTTGAAAGTTGAATCTACTTAAAAACGGCTAAGCCATAAAAGACAATAAAAGGTAGAAATACAGCCAGAGGGGGGGAGTGGAGAAGGGGTGCACACCTTTAATCCCAGCACTCAGGAGGCAGATAATCAGATCTCTGTGAGTTCAAGGTCCGCCTGGTCTACAGAGTGAGTTCCAGACTATTGTAATTTTAAAAAGTAGCTCAAGAGAGAAAGACGCCATGCGACAGAGTTTACGTGGAGGGTTTTTTTAAAAAAAGGGAATGGGAAAAGGGGGGAAGGGAGAGGGGGAGACCAGCCTCTGGAGATCGCAGAAAAGAGAGGCAGATAGAGAGAGAGAGACGAAGGAGGGAGGGGGTGAGCAGGGCCCTTTTAAAAGGGAACGTAGTGAATTACACAGGTAGTGTTCTTACTGGCTACAGCTGAAGGCCTATCCTGTCAGAATACCAAGGAAAGGGCAGTGCAGTACAGATGCCTGAATACTAACAAGGGCAGCCAGGACTACTCAAGAAACTGTCTCTGTCTTTAAAAAAAAAAAAAAAAAAACCCACACACAAGAGAAAACACCCCCCCCACACACCCCCCCACACAAGAGAAGAGAAAAAAAAAAACAAGAAAAGAAAGGCAGTTACTGACATAGTAGCAACGTTTTAAAAAGCTGTAGGGAGGTTGGGGTCAGGCATAGATGTAGTCTTTAGAGGACAACTTTGTGGAGTAAGTTCTTTCCTCCAATCTTCATGTGGGTTCTGGGGTTTGAACTCAGTAATTTTACCCTCTGAGCCATCTTCACTGGCTCATAGTCATCTCAAACCCTTAAGCTGGAAAGTCAACGATACTTAGTGACTGTTTTTAAGTGGCTCTGAATTCTTCATTTATCTTCATCAGTGTGTATAAAAAGAAACATAAAGCAGGTTTGTATGATTCTGGGACAAAGTTTGAAGAACAAAAAAGATGACTGCTTAATAAAATTAGATTAAAAATATTTATGAAAGTTTTAGCTTTCTTATCTGAAATCTGCCCAGCTAAAAAGTGATCGGAAATTGAATCCCAACAAATAAAGCCTCATATATTCCAAATGGAAGGGTACGTTTCCAAAGACCACTACCTGAGTGGTGTCCATGCCTGCAACATAGTCAAAGACGAAGGTCTTGGGGTCTGGCTTGGAGTGCAGCCGGAGAGTAGTCTGGGAAAGTACAGATAAGCACAAGCTGTGCTCTCCATCTGCTGATCCGGTGCCCTCTGCAGGCGGGCGGATTCTCACAAACACTTTGATGGCATCACCTTCATTACTAAAGACCAAAACAAAAGGTAGCAGGTAAATTTACCGGGAAAGGAAACTATAAAAAGACCTGAATCTCAAATTGCCCGTAACGTTTCTATAGTGAGTCCAAGTCTTAGACCTAATCACTGAAATTTACTCCTTTTAAATTTTCACATAGCTCACACCCTTTGCAGATTTACTTCCCAGCAGATATCTTCACAAACATTTACTGCAAATAAAACCAAAGGCAGATATTTCAAGGAGCTCAACACCTATTTTCTATTCCTCCCCCTCAATAGTGCTAATAAGTCTTCCCAAGGAATGATCACGCCATTCCCTCCAAACTTTTGCTGGGCATTGGGAAGGTATGGGGAAGTATGCAATCTCCTTAATTTTTCTCATCAACAAGACTTTTTCTTACCTTGGCTGGGTAGAGTGAGAATTTGTCACATTTTGTAACTCAGCTAGAAAAAAAGAAGACAAGAGATCTGTAAGGAGAAAGGGACAAAAGTAAAAGCAAAACTCTCACCTCAGCAATTAGGCCACAATTCCTTGGAGCCTGACCTCAAAATCTTACCACATCCCACATAGACATCTGGAGGCAGTTCATGGCACATGGTACCTGAACAAATGGCCAGTCCCAATAAAAATCATTCACATTATAAAATTTCCTAGATAATAAGATAGTAAGGTGCCTGCTTATCTATCCTAATCTGGACCCTACACAAATGGCTCACAAGACTAAGTAACTTTCCCCTCAACTACTACAAACCTCCTACCCGCTCTGCCTTGGTTTCCTCTCAGATACCGGTCTAGGGGGCTGAAGTGCCGTCTTCTTGCAACACATCTAAAGAACTCTGCACGTCTTTTGTGAACTGAGTAAATTCTTTATCGCCCGGATCACCTTTCCTCCCAATGCCATTTCATATAGAAACATCGTTAAAGGTAATTATAATTACATGTATATACTAAGTGCAAAGCCTACGCTTGGTGAGCAACAAAGGAAAGAAATTCATTATGGAAAAATTTCCCTCAGGTATTGATACCCTACCATGCCCATGTAGCCAGAGTACCGAGCTTGGCGGAGGGTGTCAGGATTGAAACACTTAACAGACCACCACGAGAAGTGAGGAGGAAGCTGCCGCCTTTTATTACAGAGAGTAATGGGCTTACATACCCCAGCCAGGGGATGGGCTAATAAGCACAGGAGGAAGTCATGCACCACCCACTCCTGGGGTCAACACCGGCACCGCACACCGGAAAGTTATGAGAACAACCTTGTTTGATCAACCCTGAGAGCACGGGAGTTCCACAGCTGGGCGGGGAGGAAGAGAGCTGTGAGGGACAAGGACTTAAATTTCCCAACAATACCCCTCACCTTTCTCAGATCCCTCACAGCCACATCCAAAGCTTGTCCTCAATTCTCCTCCCCATTCTATTCCATTATATTGGTAACCATATTCAGTCTCATGAGTTTAAATGCTAGGTATATATTGATGATTTCCAAATTAATTAGTTAATTAGAGACAGGGACTCGCTAGCATTGGTTGAGCACAAACACAGTAATTCACCCCTGTCTGCCTCTAGAGTCCTGGTATTTGATAATCTCCGCTTGGATGTTAGGTAGGCAATTTTCCAGATGAGTCCAAAACTCAGCTCTCTTCACCACTGCGTATGTGCTGCTGTAATCCTGACCCCACCCTGAGAGACAATGACTGGAGCTGTAGGACAGAGTGCTCTAAACCCTAGACACCTGTGCCTTCATGCTGTGAAAGACAGGGGAAGGTCAGAGAGTGGGAGCAACCTGCGATCCCAGCACACTCGACCAGGGAAGGCTCCAGGACACTACACTATCTCACAGCCCCGATCTCACCGGTTAAATTCCGACACTGCCAAAGCCACAATGGGGGAGAAACTGGGTTCTCCTCTTTTGCAACACCCATCTTAGCCAAACTATAAATAGACCAATTTCCCAACTGATTTCTATTTCCCACGTTCTTTTGGAAGGCAGGGAAACTGAGGCAGAGGGTATGAACCTCAGTGCCCAGTAACATTGCTTCATCTCAGCAAATGACAACTCTTTAAACCACAGACCCCTCCCTTACCTGTAACCACAGACAGACTACACAAACAATGGACTCCGTCCTCTAAAAATTTTTAACTTCTCTGAGGGTCTCATGCTGGGAAAAGGGGCAAAGCTGAAGCCCCGTCGCCACACAGAGAGGTAAGTGCCCCCAGAGAAGAGAATCCAGAATTCTGACTTCTGTCAGAGCACCCTGCAGGACAGGCTGGAACCCAGACAGTGATGGGCCAGTGATGGATGCAAGCAGACTTTGACTTGGTTCTAAGTGTCTCTTGCCCTCTATTTAACCCTAACTTCATGCTGGGACCCCAAACACAGCCTTGGGAGTCACCAGACCTCCTCGTTCCCCTCTTCTCTGAGGTTATATTGAACAATCGCCTTCCTTAGCCTTTCACTATCATCTATTTAATTGACACACTAGAGACTGGTGGCCAAGAGAAGCCATTAGGTCTGCCAGAGCCACTGCTCTGGCCCTAAAAACAACTCCATTCCTTCTCACTCTTCATATCCAACCTGTCAGTAAACACTTGATTCTAACTTCAAAATCTACTGCTGCCACCACCGTGGAATAAACTACTATCTTCTATGTGTGTTTCCTTCTCTTACTCCCTTAGCCCTATCAACTGTCATGTTAACCTAGCAGGGGAAATGATTCTGTTTACAAACAAACAAACAGGTTAAAGACGGATAAAATAAAAAAGTCAGAGCTAACAGACAGCATGAGGAATAAGCTTCACTGACCCACAAACAGATGAAATGTGGGGTGGGAAGTAACATCTAGAAATGTCTCTGAAGGCAAAGAGCAAAGGAACATCTACTGAAGAAAACTTTGAAAATTCAGTCAGAAAAGCCATTTGAAGCAAGACTGCTCCTCTTTTCTCTTCTAGCTAATAGAGGCAAGGACTCCCCGCCCACATTCAAGACCTCAGGATCCTTCTCTCTGCAGCTCCCAACAGGAGAGATTCCTTTCCAGGAAGGAAGACACTGGGATTTCTCATTTGGTTCCTAGCTAGGCATTCCTGAGGCTTACTTCTCATTCATGAACACAGAACCCCCCCCCACCCCCTGCTTGAGCACAGCATATTGAGGATGAGTGTCCTGCTCACCCTTGCCCCATGGTTCCACACTAAGAAAGAAAACTCTGCAAGATCCCAGGCTATTTACTGTTCCTTCCCAGAACGCATCACTGAGACAAGACTGCTGTTAACCCTCTCCCCATCTCTACTGCTTAGGCAGAGCTTTTGCCCAGAGAAAAAGACAGACCACAATAAACAGGATACACTTCACAGCTTCTCAAAGAAGCTGATTCCATCTACAACAGAGCACAGATAAGTTTAGTGCTAATTGCATTCACAAAAACCCTAGATATTGCCAGGCCCTGGTGGCACACATCTTTAGTCCCAGCACTTGAGAGGCATAAGCATGTGGCTCTCAGCTAGTTAAGAGGCCAGCCTGGTCTACAGAGCTAGTAAGAGGATAGGCTCCAAAGCTACAGAGAAACCCTGTCTCAAACCCTACCGCACCCCCCCAAACCCTCTATATATTGTGTTAAAAGGAAAAAGACTCAAGATATCAGTTAAACTGCTTTATGAAGGAGCAAATGGGAAGTAAATCCACTAGGGGTTTAAACTGGTTGTAACAAATACCAAACTCATACCTCAGATCTTGTCCTTAAAGTGAACAACTGAATTGTAGTTATACCCTAGGGGACTTGTTCTATTCTTCCGTTTCCCTCTATGTTTAAATTATAGCAAAATATAAACTTTCAACTGTTATGTGTCATAGGAAGTCACTCCTCTAACCTTGTGCCCTAAGGATGGGACTGAAGAATTACAAACATGAGCCCAACCTGAGCTACACGGAAAAGGCCTATCTCAAAAGTTCCAAACTGAACAAAGCTTATAGTGGTATCCCACCTCATTCAGAGACGAGGCACAGTCCTTACCGTTACCTGTGTGACCTGACTTGTTTTAGCGTCATCACCTTGCTCTCCCACCCTTCTCCACAACTCCTACTCCTCCTCAACTCAGCAGCTCCTGCTGCCCCTCAAACATGCTTTACTTTAGTACTTTTGTACTGGCTGTGACGTCTTCTTACTATGCATCCTCAATTTCTTCCTGTGTTTTCTCAAATAAAACCTTTAACTAATTAATTTTTATTCTTTTAACACTAGGGAGCTAGAGAGATGGCTCAGTGGCTAAGAGCACTGACTGCTCTTCCAGAGGATCTGGCTGGGTTCGCTGACAGTTGTCTATGACTACAGTCCCAAAGGATCCAATACCCACTTCTGGCCTCCATGGATACTGCACACACATGATGCACATACATACATGAAGGCAAAACATCCATAGACATTAATTTTAATCTATTAATTTTTTCTTTAATTTTTATCTCTGTGTGTGTGTGTATGTGTGTGCATGTGTGTGTGTGTGTGTGTAGGGTTAGAGGACTAATTATAAGACTCAGTTCTTTCGTTCCATCACATGGGTTCTGGACATGGAACTAAGTGGTCAAACTTCACGGTAAGTGCCTTAATCCAATAAACTATCTTTCCAGCTCTTAAATATAACCACAATCACACCATGTAACAGCATATATAATCTTCCTTTGTAAGCAACAGGAGATTTACTCCAGGACCTGGGATACCAAACAAATCTGTGGATGTTTTAAGTCTCTTATCCAAAATGACTTAAGTCTCTTATCTAAAATGATTGTCACTACATATAAGCTATACACATCCTCTTGTATAGTTTAAAAGATCTCAGGATTACTTGTATACAGTATAAATGTTATCAGGTATGTAATTGTATTGCTCTATTCACAGATGAGCAGATACAGAGCACAAAGACACAGACGGCCAGCTCTTCAGCTGTCCCTACCCGCCCATTTCATCCCTCACTTTCCTTTCTGCCGTGGAACAATCTTTTTATATACTGTAAATATACATTACTTAATAAAGAGCTGAATGGCTGATGGCTAGGCAGGATTTTGGGGGCAGAGAGGATGCTGGGAAGAAAGACAGATTCTCAGGAATTGGCAGCCAGACACAGAGGAAGCAGGATGTGTACAAAATGAGGTAACAAGCCGTGAGCCACGATGTGGCAGGAAGTACAGGAATAGAATGGGTTAATTTAAAATGTAGGTGCTAGTTAGTAACAAGCCTAAGCTTGTTCTCCCCCCCCCCTTTTTTTTTTTGAGACAAGGTTTCTCTGTGGAGCCTTGGCTGTCCTAGAACCCACTCTGTAGACCAGACTGGCCTGGAACTCACAGAGATCCACCTGTCACCTGAGTGCTGTAATTAAAGGTGTGTGCCACCACCTCCCTTACTTACCTGTTTTAAGTAACTGGGAAACCCTGATGACAGCTCATGCTGGAGAGGATGTAGAGTAAGAAGAACCCTCCTCCATTGCTGGTGGGAGTGCAAGCTTGAATAGCTGCTGTGGAAATCAGTATGGTGGTTTCTCAGAAAACTAGGAGTCAATCTACTTCAAGATCCTACAATACCAGTTTGGGGCATATACCCAAAGGCAGCACACTCACCACAAGAACATTTGCCCATCTATGTTCATAGCAACATTATTCGTAATGGCCAGAACTTAGAAACACCCGAAACAGCCTAGATGTCCCTTAACTGAAGAATGGATAAAGAAAATGTGGTACTTTACACAATGGACTACTACTCAGTGGTAAGAAACAATGACAACTTTAAATGTGCAAGCAGATGAACAGAACTAGAAAAAAACCATCCTGAGTGAGGTAACCCAAATCCAGAAAGACAAATATAGTATGTACTCACTTGTAAGTGGATACCAGACATAAGGCAAGGTACCCAGCCTACAATCTACAACCTCAGAGAAGCTAGAACCCTCTTCCAGAAACAGATGGAAGCAGATACAGAGGTCTATAACTAACCATTGGACCCCCCCCCCCCGAGTACAACAGAGGTAAGCAGTAATGTGAAAAAGGGGTCAAGACCATGATAGGGAAACCCACAGAATCAGCTGACCAGAGCTAATGAGAGATCACCAACTCCTCACTGTCAACGGGGGAACCAGCATAGGACTGAACAAGGACCTCTGAATACAGGTGACAATGGTGTGGCTTGGCCACCATATGAAGCCACTGGCAATGGGACCAAGATCTAACTATACACATAAACTGACTATGTGGAGCCCATTCTCTATGGAGAGATGCCTTGTTCAAGCCTAGACATGGGGGTGGGGGCATCTTGGTCCTGTCTCAATGAGGTGATGGGACAGACTTAGTTGACATCCTAGGGGAGCCTTTACCCTCATCTCTCTGAGGAGCAGATGGGAGGTGGGATGGGGAGGAGAGAGAAGGAACTGGGATTGGGCTGCAAATAAATAACAAACAAACAAATAAATAAGCAAGCAAGCAACTAGGAAATTGGACGGAGGTGGGATGGGGAGGAGAGGGGAGGAACTGGGTTTGGGATGAAAGAAAGAAAGAAAGAAAGAAAGAAAGAAAGAAAGAAAGAAAGAAAGAAGAAAAGAAAGAAAGAAAAAGAAAGAAAGAAAGAAGAAAGAAATAAAGAAAGTAACTAGGAAACTGGACAAAAACTATGCAACAAGTTCTCAGACATTGGACAACAGACA
This sequence comes from Phodopus roborovskii, assembly GCF_943737965.1. Taxonomy (NCBI): domain Eukaryota; kingdom Metazoa; phylum Chordata; class Mammalia; order Rodentia; family Cricetidae; genus Phodopus; species Phodopus roborovskii. The sequence goes on along the minus strand of NW_026125295.1, from coordinate 10,670,301 downwards.
GTATAGAAAAGCATCCCTGAGAAAAGGAAGCAAAGGCTCTGGAATCCCTGTGAGCCCTTGGATCACAAACCACAGTGCAGGCTGGAGAATCCAAACAGAGCTTGCTTATCTGGCTGAGCTGAGGAGAAATAGTTTGGTTTGGGAACAGGAATACAGCTAGACTCCTTGGGACAAAAACTGGAGAAGTTCATAAAAAGAGCAAGCTCAGAATCTCCTGAGATCTCCTTAAGTGACCAGATGTCAAAAGGCAAGTTTTCAGTAAGTTACACACACCCCAAAAGAAAATTCTCATCCCCTCCCCACTCCACCCAAAGCAAAGCTAAATGAACAGTGAGATAAAAGGAAGAATTTCAGAGAGGCCAGTAGTGCACATCTTAAGTCCCATCACTCCAGAGGCAGAGGGACCTCAGAGTTTATATAGCAAAAGGACACACAATTCCTAACTGAAGTCTGAAGAGATGTTTTGAGAAGTATTAGGACTTGAACACAGGCATTCTGAATTCATCTTCCATACCATTAGCTGAAGGAGGATGTCATCCCATATGCTACGAATATGTTTTACTACCATTGGTTAATAAAGAAGCTGAATTGGCCAATAGCTAGGAAGAATAGAGCCAAGCAGGAAATCCAAGTAGAAATACAGGGAGAAAGAAGGTGGCATCAGGGGAAGATGCCAGTGGCTGCTGAAGAAGCAAGATGTAAGGTAACAAGCCTCAAGGTAATATATAGACTAAGAGAAATGGATTCATTTAAGCTGTAAGAGCTGGTTAATAATAAGCCTGTGCTAATAGGACAAGCAGTTTGTAGTAATATTCAGCCTTTGAGTGGTCATTTTAAAAGCAGCTTCGGGACCAGGCCGGATGAGAAACCTCCAGCTACAATTACCCACCTCGTTATGCTACCTCTTGACCAAAGGTTAACGGAAGTATATAGTCTCATCACGTGGATATCATAAAATTGTGACACTACAAGGAAATTCTCTGTATACATTCACTGTAAAATTTTTTTCAACTTTGAGGTCATAGATGTGACTATCTAGAAACATGCTAATGTTTTGCACAGATGTTTTATTCAAGACAATTCAACCTAGAAACCCAAGTTCAAAGAGATAGAAAGAGGAAAAAAATGCTGATGGGAGATGTCATTCTGTAAACATGTTTCTCTACTGGCACTGTTGGCTAATAGGAAAGCAAGATAGGTGGGACTAGGAGACAAGGAGGATTCGGGAAGTAGTAGGGAGGAGTTTTCAAGATGTAGGACCAACAGGTTAGTACGCTGGGCCCTCTCTCCGCGTACCATGTGGAAATACTTAGATTAATAGAAATAGGTTAATATTTAAGACAGAGCTAGCCAATAACAGACACTGTATCTAATACAGTGTCTCTGTGTGTTATTTGGGGCTGGCACGGCAATGGGCCCAGGCCGTCGGAAAAACCTACTCAGAACAAATTGCCCATCAAAAACAGAACATATTGTAATATGCTTACCTACTGGAACACCAGGTAGCAATGAAAAAGACCTAGCTGCTGCTACCTATCGTGGATGCCCACGGGCACCAAATTTCACAAGTCATTACAAGGAAAAAGAATGTATCTACCATTTACATGGATAAAACTAACGAGTGGTGATAAAAACCAGAGTACTGGTTGCTGCTGAGGGAGCTACTGACTGTAGGAATAGCTCTATTCCCAGCACCGGGAGGTAGAGACAGAAGGATCACAAGTTCAACATCATCTTTGGTTTCAGAGAAATCTTAACACCAGCCTGGTGTATGTGAGACCCTATTTTTAAAAAGAATTATAATAAATACAATGATATAGAAAACAGGATGTGCATTTAAAATATACAAAGAACCAATTTGTGTGCTTAAATTCCCTTAATAGTGAAAGTGGTAAAGGAAAGACACTAAACTGAGAAAAAAAGATCACACTGAATTGTTCAGATAATGGTGTAACAGACTTAAAGGATTCATTAAACAACTATCAGGAAACACAATTGACAAAGAGCTACAAGCATGAGCAGTATTGTAAAATTCAAATGTATAATTTCACAATTTTCTCAAGCATCTCCTCATTCCATCCTCAAATTTCATACTCAGCCAAAACAAAACAAAAACATGCCAGCGCCCCCCCCCCACACACACACCAGCTCCAGGGTATCCAGCCACTCCAAGGGCACCTACACACACACACACACACACACACACACACACACACACACACACACTCCAGGGTATCCAGCCACTCCAAGGGCACCTACACACACAGACACACAGACACACACACACACACACACTCCAGGGTATCCAGCCACTCCAAGGGCACCTACACACACACACACACACACACACACACACACACTCCAGGGTATCCAGCCACTCCAAGGGCACCTACACACACACACACACACACACTCCAGGGTATCCAGCCACTCCAAGGGCACCTACACACACACACACACACACACACACACACACACACACTCCAGGGTATCCAGCCACTCCAAGGGCACCTACACACACACACACACACACTCCAGGGTATCCAGCCACTCCAAGGGCACCTACACACACACACACACACACACACACACACACACACACAAACACCCCCACACACATCATAACTAAAAAGAAAGAACTTAAGAAGGACAATCAGGCAATACAAGAGGTGGGGCTCACATGCAGTGGCGGTGGGGTGATTAAATCAATCTCTCGCCACTGAAAACAGATTGACAATATATATTAGTCTACTTATAATCTTGCAGTTCCTTTTTCCATAGTTTTTTTTTTTCTTCTCAGCCATCACCCACAGCCCAAAATTCCTAACCAGAAAATTCAAAACTAATCACAAGTCTTCTTATTTTTGTGAGACAACGCCTCAGTATAAAGGCTGGCCTCTCAAACAGCCTATTCTCGGTCGCATGTCCTGCAATTCGACCCCCTTAAGCCAGGCTTCTTTATCCACAGTATAATAGGCTACTCCCCTAATAGTCTCAACCATTTGTCATTAGATCAGCTAGCTGTCTGACAGGGCTTGTGTTCGAGTGACTTTTGGAACCAAACGCTTGTCACGCTGTCCATAGCATTTCTTCCCCCGGGGCAGACACCGCAGCACCTCACATGACAAAAGGGAAGCCGAGCACTCCAAGAAAGTACGCCAGAGACGACTTTCACATAACTTACAGCCAGCCTGTGTGTCACTACAACTGCTGTGCTTTAGTATTAGCTTGTGTGTCCGGGCATGCTAAATGCAGTTATCCGTCTACATTTAGGGTTCTGCAACGCAACTGTGGCTTCGCGAACTCACGAAGGCTTGGAAAGTCGGAAACGCGGGAGCAAGCACCAAGTGGAGGGCGCGGACGGACGCGAGAGGCAGCCAGCGGCGAGGGGAGGGGGTGCGGGAGCCGCAGGGTCGGCTGCACCGGGAACGGGCGAGCCCGGGCGCCTGCGCTGTGCACGCCGCCGCCCCCGCTGACACCGGCAGTGGCCGGCGGCGAGGCGCTCACGGGGCGAGGGCACGACTTACCTTTGCAGCCGGGGGCCATGGCGACGCGCGCCGGGACCCGCCACCGCCTCTGCCGCCAGAATCCTCCCGCCCGCCAAGATGGCCGCGGATTTGAATTTGGCGCCGCCCGCGGGCCACGCCTCCCGATGGGGCGTGTCGGTGACGTCAGGGGCGCGTCATAAGTCGGCGCGGGGGCGCGGGGCGCCGAGTGTGGCGAGCGATCATGAGCAAGAGGAACCAGGTGTCGTACGTGCGGCCCGCCGAGCCGGCCTTCCTGTCCCGCTTCAAGGAGCGAGTCGGCTACAGGGAAGGCCCCACCGTGGAGACCAAGGTGAGTGCGTCCGCGGGAGTGGCGCCGCGGTCGGCTCGCCGCTTCCGGCGCCTCGGAGCCGCGCGGGCCCCAGGTGCGGCCTCTGGCGCCCGATCGGAAGATGAGCGAGCCCTCGGTAGCTATGAATTCGGCCTTCCTGCCCCGGCGGCTTTCTCACTTGCCGATCTCACTTCACGTGAACGGGGTGGTTGACAGCGGCGTCCCCGTTTCCGGACGAGGAAACGGAGGCCGCTAGTTTAAATGGCCGGAATCAGAGTCCTGGGTGGGGTAGGGATCAGAAGTAGAATGCCTGCTGTTGCCCAGGTTGCGTGTCTCAGGACAGGGAGAAGTGAACGCAGTGTGGTCCCTGTTGCACACTTCACACAAGACGTGCGGTTGTCTTCACAAGCGCTTCTGCTGAACTTTGTAGGCTTGAAGGCTACGTGAGTAACAGTTGGTCTTCCGGGACACAGTGTGAGAGACAGGAGGCAGAGCGGTGGATATGGTCGCGGACTGTTAAGTTCTCTTATAGAGTCTAGAGGGTGTGAAAGTGATCGGGATAAAGTGGGCTAAGGCCACGTCGAGCAGGGTTTTTTTTCCCCACATACCCAGATGGCTGCACCCAATTAAAGGTTGGGCAGTAATTGAAAATTGAGGTGGTTCCATATTTATCAGAAAGTATTATGCAAAGACTTTTTTAATTAAAAATATGATGTCTAGCTTTTGAAAATAGAATATTACATTTGTTACATGCATACAGTGAGTACAGGGTTTCTGTTTGAGACATTTCAAAAGTTAATGTGTGCAGCATTGTTTTTTGTTGTTGTTGTTTGGTTTGGTTTGGTTTGGTTTGGTTTGGTTTTTGAGACAGGGTTTCTCTGTATTGCTTTGGAGACTGTCCTGGAACTTGCTCTGCAGGCCAGGCTGACTTCAAACTCAACAGATACCCGCCTGCCTCTTCCTCCTGAGTGCTGGGATAAAAGAAGAAAGTCTTGTGCCACCAACGCCCACCCAGCACTGTTTATGTACAAAAGCTTTTACATAATTATTGGTGTGTCTTTGAAAAGCAGCTGATAAGATAGCTACTAAACTGAGGCTGTTAGGATATTAGGTGAGCAGAGGTAGGAGAAAATAACTGTGATTTTCTGCACTTCGGTGGCTTGGTGAGGTGGGGTTGTTTGCTTGGTGTTTTGTTTTTTTGTCAAATTCAGACAAGACAGAGATGGAAAATGCCGATTAGAAACAAAGAGCCAAGGTGGTTCAGCACTACCCTGAGCAGGCTTGCTAGAAGTGAATGTGCCCGGGGTGAATGGCTGACGACCTGCTTGCTGCAGCGCTGAACTTAAGCTCTTTGGAGTTAATTCATTTCATATTCATTTCATGGATAGTTACCCATTTCACCTTAATAATTATAGTTGCTTGGTTAAAGGTTAGCGACCTACACATTATACTTACACTTTCTGTAGAAAATCCAGCCTCAGCTCCCAGATGATGATGGCGATCACAGTGACAAAGAAGATGAACAGCCTCAAGTAGTGGTTTTAAAAAAGGGAGACCTAACAGCTGAAGAAGTCATGAAAATCAAGGCAGAAATAAAGGCTGCCAAAGCAGGTATGTCCAGAAATTGTCTGGTTTTTTTGTTTGTTTTGTTTTTTTTTTTTTAACACTTTAAGGAACATAAAGTGGGTCTTTGTTTTGTTTTAAGTGAATAGAGTGATTTGTTTGAAGAATGTGGTCTTTGGTTCAAGCATTGGCCATGGTGCCAGATGTGTGACCTTGAGCAAGTGATCACCTCTGTGCATCAAGTTCCCTGTCAGTGAAATATAAACAATAAATGGACCTCCCTTAGTGCACTACTTAAAGTATCCTATTAACAAAACAAGCCAACTAGTCAACAGAGATCTGTGTAATCAATGCCCGAAATGTAGGACTTTATGTAGTGCACTAGTATTATTCCCAGACACGTTACATTGTTTTAGGGAGAAATAACTGTGTTTCCAAACACATTTCAAAATACAACCCGATAAACTGGAACTGCAGCCCAGTGGTAGAGAAACCTCTTAGCATAGGAGGCCCCACATTCAGATCCCATCACCTTCTTCATCTCTACTGGTCAGCTGGGGACTAATAATAGTGAGTTTTTATTGACTGATTGTGTGTGCTGGGTAGGGCACAACTAGCAATAGAGCAGACTGAATTAATTCAAGGACATCCTCCAGTACAGTATGTGACATTCTTGTCTGTTGACTCTGTTACCAGCAAAATAATGAGAAGAAACTCTTTTGGCTTTTTTTTTTTTTTTTTGGTCACAGATGAGGAACCACCTCCAGCTGATGGGAGAATCATGTATAGAAAACCAGTTAAGCGTTCTTCAGATGAAAAGAGTTCAGGTTTAACAGCAAGTTCCAAAAAGAAGAAAGCAAATGAAGATGACATAAATAAGCAGAATTCAGATAGAAAGAACTCACAAAAGCAAATAAGAAACAGTAGTCTCCTTTCTTTTGACAATGAAGATGAAAATGAGTAAGTATAAATACTGCAGACTTGATTTCCTTTGATGGCAGCGAGGTATCTTTTAAAACATTAATTTTCCTATATCCTAAAGTGACATTTTCCCTTAGAACTACAGGGTCATTGCAGAAAGCTTCAAAAATACAGGAAGTAAAACCCACCCAACAATGCCCCTTTGACTGGAAATGCTCAACATTCACTACTGTTAACATTTTATTACCTCCCGCTTGTGGGTTTGTATATATGTAAATTATATTTTTAAACAAAACTGAGATTGTTGTATATGTTCTTTGTCCTGCTTCTTTCTTAGAATTGCATGGTTAGACTTTTCTAAAAGTTACATATTTCAAAAATATAAAACTAATAGCTCACAGAGAATTATTATAAACAGATGTCTTAGTGACTGTTTCATTGATGTAAAGAGACACCATGACCAAGGCAACTCTTATAAAAGAAAGCATTTAATTGGGGGCTTGCTTGAAGCTTCAGCTCAGCCCATTGTTAAAGGTGTTCAGAAACAAGGAGCCAGTGATTGTTTCAAAATCCAACATTTTGAAAATATTATTTTAATTTATTCTTCGTTTTGTTTTGAGACAAGATTTCTCTGTGTACTCCTGGCTGTCACTTTGTAGATCAGGCTGGTCTGGAATTCAAAGATCTGCCTACCTCTGCCTCCCAAGTGCTGGGGTTAAAGGTGTGTGCCACTACTGCCCAGCTAATTCTTAAGTAGTCAAGGAATCAAACAAAAAAATTTAATACCACAGCATAGTTTCATCCTTTAAAAAAACATATTTTCATGTAACAAACAGCTCCACTGTTTTTCAATTAGTTTATTTAAAACCTGTTTTGTTAAATGGTGATAGGGTCTCACTATGTATCACTGACTGACCTAGAACTCAGTATAGCCGTGAGCTCAGAGATCCCATGTGCCTCTGCCCCACCTCACCCCTGGTGCTGGGGTTAAAGGAATGCATCATCATGCTTGGATAGAACTCTTTTAGAGATTTTTTTTTTTATTTTGAATTATGTGTGGGGGGGGGCAGCTAACCTCAGAAAAGCTTCAGCTTTTCTTGGGCTTCCCTCTGCTGTCTTCAAGCCCAGGTGATGGAACCTGAAGTCACCAACATGGGAACTGGCTTGGATAATCAGGGAACCAATAGCGAATGCTGCCTGTCATGACTATAATGACTCTTGAAATGAAGATCCACCTCCCACATCACCCTAGGAGGCCGGTGGCTTTATCTGGCTCCTCCAGTGGAGCCAGAAGTTTGAGGGTTTAATGGCAATGTCCCAGCTCCTGAAACAGTGCCTTCCCACGTAAAGGGAAGAATAATTGCATTTTGATGATCTTTTGGGGGGAGGGTACTTTTTTTTTTTTTTTTTTTTAAAGATGGATTTCTCCGTAGAGCTCTGGCTGTCCAGGAACTCACCCTGTTAACTAGGCTGATCTTGAACTCAGATCTATACATCCTAAATGCTGGGACTAAAGGAGTGGTAGAAAATTATGGTGGAGTGGAATATCAGAGAACATTGAACACAACTAAGATGGGCATCTGCCATATAGGAAGAAAAGGTCAAACTAAATTCTCATTCTTCACTGCATATGATGAAGCCAAGGATTCCAGAAGCTGAGCAGGAAGATTTATCACAGTTGAAGGCTAGCCTGAACTACATAGGGATTACCAGGTCACCCTGCACTACACAGGAGTATTACACCTCAAAACAAAAAGCAAACCCAGGAAAACCACTTCCATAATTGTCTTGGGAAACTGATGGTGAAAATCTTTATGTTAAGATGTTCAATAATATTTTTATACACTGTGAAGATGTGTATCTCAGTTTAATAAAATGCTGAATGGCAGATAGTTTAGGATTGTTTCTCACCAGCTCATGTAACTTAAAACCCATTAGGACCAGTGAGTATGTGCATAAGAAAAAGAAGCTGCATCCTTGGCTTTTAGATGTTTTATTTTCTTTAAATTCACCTCCGAAATGCTTGTGTTTACTTTACCTTACAGAAAATAATTTTAAAGAATATAGGCTTTGTTTTAACAAAGGAAGACTAAACAGAGGTGCCTACTATTTGGGAGCAGTAGGTTATGGCCAACTACTCTCCTTGCTACTCAACAAGATGGGTTCTGTGGTGCCGCATGAGGTGTGAGTTAGAAATGAAAGCTGCACCACACTTTGCACATTCATAGGGTTTCTCTCCTGTGTGAGTTCGCTGGTGGACAGTGAGACTGGACCTCTGTCTGAAGGCTTTACCACATTCGTTACACGTATACGGTTTCTCCCCATTATGGATTCTTTGATGGATGAGTAGGTATGAGCTACAAGTGAAGGCCTTCCCGCACTCATTACACACATAAGGGAGATCTCCACTGTGAATCCTCTGGTGGACAATAAGGCAAGAGAGCTGACTGAAGGCTTTTCCACATTCACTACAGTCATAAGGTTTCTCTGCAGTGTGAATTCTCTGATGCACAATAAGGTGGGAAAAACAACTAAAGGCTTTCCCACAATCCTTACACTCATATGGCTTCTCACCAGTATGGCTTCGCTGATGCACAATAAGATTTGCACTCTGGGTAAAGGCTTTGCCACAATCGTTACAGGCGAAAGGCTTCTCCCCAGTGTGGATCCTCTGATGGACAATGAGGTTAGAGCTTCTAGTAAATGTTTTTCCACACTCATTGCATTCGTAGCACTTTTCAGTTATGTGGACTTTCTGGTGCCGAGCAAGTTGTGAGCTGTAACTGAAGGCCTTCTCACATTCACCACACTTAAAGGTTTTTTCTAAAGAGTGGATTTTCTGATGCACAGTCAGATTGGAGCTCTGAGTGAAAGCCTTCCCACATTTTGCACAAACATAGGGTTTCTGTCCAGTGTGGATCCTCTGATGCACAACAAGGTTTGCACTCTGAATGAAGGCCTTCCCACACTCGTGACACTCGAAGGGTTTCTCCCCTGTGTGGATTCGTTGATGTACAACGAGGTTTGCACTCTGACTAAAGCCTTTCCCACACTCATTGCATGTAAAAGGCTTTGGCCCAGGATGCATTTTCTGATTTTTAGCTGGGCCGGAACTAAGGCTGTGTTTCTTCCTAGACTTCTTAGACTTCTGGTCTTCGTCTTCTCTGAAGCTTTCAGACAATGGGCAGTCTTTCACTGTGACTTTTCTTGTATCTCTTTTTTCCTTCTTTATTCTCTGCCTTTTTAATACATTTCCCTTTTCACAAGATTCTCCTAGCTCAGGTCCTTGAAGATCACCTTTCTGGATTCTTCCTAAAATCACGAGGGACTCTTCAGCTTCATCGCCTGTCTCTGTTTTAGGAACCAGTAACTGCAGCTTCTTGGTGTCAGTACCTGTACCAAGAAACAGAAAATAAAAATGTTCCCTCTGGCGCAGAAAAAGAACAGGCTCAACAGCATCACAGTAAATAACGCCACAAACTGACCTCATGGAGGGGAAGACCACACTCTGCAGATTCTTCAGCTGTGTCTATGGCCTGCCATTCACCAGATTCTGTTATGTTCCAGCATGAGCGCCACTATAAGCTCATATGCTGAATGGCTAGCCCCTAGCTAGCGGTGCTTTAGGGGAAGTTATGGAAACTTGAGGCCCTGGTCCCTGTTCATCATGAAGTAAGCCATCTCATCTTCCACATAATCCCACTATCATGTTCTACACACTCTGAACTGAAACCTCTTGATTCTAAGTTAAAAGAAATTTTTCCCTCCTTATATCTGTCAGCAACAACAGCCACTTAGCCCAAAGTAACAGGCCCAAGCTCTAGACAATACTGGAAACCTGAAGATAAGACTCACAACTGACCAATTATGAAGGGTACCAGCCCTGCCTCAACTTACCTTTTTTTTTCTCGAGCTGCTAGTGTGAATTAGCACAGAACTGACCAGCTAATGTGGAAAATCCCTATCCATAAACAAAAGACCTCCCAACTTTGGCTTTTTGTGTGTGAGAATGCTAGGTAGCAAAATAAGGATAAAATCTGGGCATGGTGACATACACATATAATCCCAGCATTTGGATGGCAGAGGAAGGAAAATTGCTGTGAGCCTGAGGCCAGCCTGGTCTAGAGCAAGTTCCACAACAGGGTTAAACAGAGAGACAGTTTAACTAAAAAACCAAATCAACCAAACAAACAAAACTCACCAAGGCTGGAGAGATGGCTCAGCAGTTAAGAACAGTATTCTTCCAAAAGACTTGGAATGCCAAGCATTCTATCAGCAAACTACCTGCATCCAGAACCCCACTAGGCTTTTATATCAATACCTACCTTTCTTCCTTTCACATTTTTTTCTTTCTCTTGGTGTATGAACGTCATCACATTTGTTAAATATGCACTCTACGTTTTGAACTATAAACCTCCCTGTTTGACTTTTTTCAAAAGAGATTTGGTATCTGTATGATGGCTTAGCTGGTACAAGCCCTTGCTACACAACTCTGGTACCCATGTTAAAGTGGAAGGGTAGAACTGACTCCACAAAACTGTCCTCTAACCTCTGTACGTGCATTGTGGTGCAGATGCACACACACACATATACATGCAGTAAATGAGTAAGTAAAATTTAATCATAAAAACCTCAGGTGGCCATGACAGTATACACCTGTGATTCCAACACCGGGAGGTAGAGGCATGTAGTTCCAAAGTGCAAGGCCAGTCTGGACTACATGAAACATTGGCTCAAAAGGCACACACACACACACACACACACACAAAACACCCAATCAGTCAGTCAATCAATCAAACAAACAAAAAGACTTGATTTTGTTGGCCCGTTAATCTGCTTTTTGTGCTCTTGAGATATGAAGCATGCAATCCCATCCCCCCCACCCACAGAAACATTCCTGACCCTCATTTATGGGTCATTTCTGCACAAGCAGGATCTTGTCACAGCCCATCAAGACTGATTTCAGGGTCCTGTGCCAGTGTAGTGACAGAAACCTTTAATCTCAGCCCTTGGAACGCAGAGGCAGGTGGATCTGTGAGTTCAAGGCCAGCCTGGTCTACATAACGAGTTCCAAGACATCCAGGGCTATGTACAGAGACCCTGTCTCAAAACAACAAATAAGCAAAAATAATCAATGATTTAATTAAGTGAGGCTAGCACCTTACTGTTTTCATTCCTCATGTCCATAACAGTCAGTAAAGCTAAACACTTCAATCTGCTTCTTGTGTTTTTTTATTTTGATTTCTGTACATGAGAATTACCAACCCCCCAACCATTTCTGTCTGCGTGTGTTGTGTGCGCACATATACCGCAGTGTGCACGTGGAGGTCGGAGGACAACGGCAAGGGGTGAACTCAGGTCACCAAGCATGGCAACAGCTGCCTTTACCACTAAGCCATCTGATAGCCCCAAATTAACTTTTTAAATCTTTAAATCACTTTTCACTGCCTTTACCACTAAGCCATCTGATAGCCCCGAATTAACTTTTTAAATCTTTAAATCACTTCATACTAATGATCTGTAATAACTCCTTACACACTGAGGTAATTTTTGTTTTGAGACAGGATCTTACTATTTAGCCCTAGATAGTCTGGACCAGGTATGAAGACCAGACTGACCTCAAACTAAGAGAGATCCAACTGCCTCTGCCTCCAGGGTGATGGAATTACAGGCCATGATACCAAGATAAAGGTACCTTTTAAGAATTTTTAAACTACATTTATTGGGGGATAGAGGTAGCATGCTAACGTACACGGGATGGAACTTAGACCAAAGGGCATCTTTACCTGCTGAGCTATATTATTGGCCCTAGAGATTTTTAATGATTTATTTTTATTTTATGTGCACTGGTGTTTTGTCTGCATGTGTATCTATGTAAGTGTCTGACACACTGAAACTGGACCTACAGGCAGTTGTGAGCTGCCACGTGGTGCTGGGACCTGAATCTAGGTCTTCTGGAAGAGCAGCCGGTGTTATTAACTACTCAACTATCTGTCCAGCACAAGGTATTTTCTTTTAAGTCTTTAAAAGAAAGACACTTAAGAATGAGGATGTAACTCAGTTGGTAAACTGCTTGCCTAGCATGCATGAAGCCTTGGGTTTAATCCCCAGCACACACACATACAGCAGGTATGGTGGGGCAGGCTCGTAATCCTATCACTTGGGAGATGAAAGCAGGACGGTTAGAAACTCAAATCAGGGTCAGTCTTGGTTACACAGTGAGTCTAGGGCCAGGCTGGGATATGAGGCGTCTCAAAAAGAAACAAGAATAAAACAGGCAGAGCACACGATCCTTTACTTGCAACTTAAAAATAACAGTAAAACACATGAAGACATGGGTTTACACATGTGCAGAGACATGAAAAGTGCTAAGGAACGAACATGATTAAAAAGTGAACTTAGAATTTACCTGTTTGGTCTTTAGACTGTATTAAAAAAAAGAGCCACACACTGTGGCAACTATAAGGGCAGCTCTTTTCATACTATGTGATTTCAGAAGGAAAACCAGACACCACCCACACATTTTAATGTGACTGAGATCAGGGAGCTGAACTTTACCTAGGAGGGTTGGGTTCCCATGAGGCTCCAGGATTTCACGCTTGGCCAGAGTCCCTGGTAATGAGTAGCTCCCAAGGGGTGCAGCAGCAGCCTCCTGTGTTGCTTTTAGGACCACTGCCATGTCCCAGAACATTTTCTGACCCTAGAAACAAGTGGGTATAGTTTGTTTATGAGGGCACTACAGACAGACTGAAGCATGGTGGTAATCACAGCTTTGCGGATGAGAACTCATTCCTGGAGGTCACAAAAACTGAGCAGGAGTCTAACCCAACTCCCCAGAATGCCTGGGAAGAGAAGCTTGGTTCTTTTTGTTGTTGTTGGTATTTGTTTTTTCTTTTTGTAAAGTTTTGGAGACAGGGTTTCTCTGTGTACCCCTGGCTGTCCTGGAACTCACACTGTAGACCAGGCTGGCCTTGAACTCACAGAGATCCACCTGCCTCTGCTTCCCAAGCACTGGAATTAAAGGTGTGTAACACCACCAACCCTAACCTACCACCTCTATTTTTAACTCACTGAATTCTACAGCATGTGTCCTAATTTGTTAGTGAGCCCTAGCTGAGAAAGGCAGAGAGCATGGCTTTGAGCTCAGCTGATATAGTGCTTTGCCTCACACCACAGAAAATAGGTGTCTGACCACAGACCTGTACCCCAAGCTTATGGGAAATCACTTCAGGAGGATCATAATTTTAAGGTCATTCTTGGGTAACAGAGACTCTGGGGGCAGCACTTGGAAAGATTTTTCAGCAGAATTTTCTAGGCCCCAAAAATCAAACTAACCAGGGTTCTGACCAAACTCTCACAGAGAGCTCTGAGAAAACTCTGAATGATCCTGGAGTGAGTTTGAAACCACTAAGGGTAAACCAAACTGTGCTGATCCATGCGCTTACTCCCAGCACATGGGTAGTGAATGCAGGAGACTCAGGAATTCAGTCAGCCTGAGCTATTTGTCTATAGATGAACAGTATCTGTAGTAACATCCAAGACCTTCTAAACCAAAATTATACTTTAATGAGAACCCGTGGCAGACATTAACGACGGCAAAGCACTGGAAAGAATTGTTAAACCCTGAATGAAACATTTCACTAGGTCGTATCCCCCAGAATCTAATTAGAACAGACTATAGTGTTGGTATTAAGATGTGGTAAAGTTCCCCAAGCTCTATGCAGCAATGGATGGGAGCCACAGACATATAGAACTGTACTTACAGGACAGTATATAGCAGTCAAAGGGAACATCTCACTATGTTCCAAAGGAATAAAGGCGGGAGCCACAGACGTATAGAACTGTACTTACAGGATAGTATACAGCAGTCAAAGGGAACGTCTCACTATGTTCCAAAGGAATAAAGGCGGGAGCCCTCATCAGGAAAAAAATCTGGGTTTGGCAGTCGAGTGCCTGGGAAACTCTGAGATCTGTGTTTCTCTCTCTTTCCCCCAGATCGTCAATTACCTTTTCCTCCTCTTCTGATACATCAATGCTTAAGTAAGGACTTTCCCCTGGGCCCCGGCCCTTGGCATTCTCAGAGTACACTTGCTGAATGGATGCCGGACTCATACTTCTATCTTCATCCTCTTCCTTTTCCACCTTCACTGGGCCCCAAGAGGCTCGGCCCATGGTCTTTTCCAATTCTGCAGTCATCTTCTCTGTTCAATGGGGGATCTTCGAAAACAGAGGGAGACCCAACTTCGGTCACTCTCCATCTAATCTTCAAGTCTCCTAAGCTTCTGAGTCTCTTCCCAGCGCCAAGATTAGTACTGTTGGCTGCAAAATCAGAAAACACAGTTAATCCCAAATGTAGCTTGGTATGGACAACACTTAGCCCATTAGTTGACGTTACTGGCTCCTGGCTAGGGGCCAGAGCAGAACAGTAACTGTCTGTTCTCCTTCAAATGATAGGGGTAGATTGTAAATACAAATGATTACAAAAAATTTTATCTAATTAAAAGTTAACAGTCTGCCTGCACCCTTTAATCCCAGCACCTGGAGACAAAAGCCTCCTCTACTTAGGCCATCACAGCTGCACAGTGAGATGGAATCGAAATCAGTGAGGAAGAATTAATATTTTAACTGCAAAACCTTTAAGAATAGCTGGGCAGTGGTGGCACATGACTTTACTCCCAGCACTCGGGAGGCAAAGGTAGATAGATCTCTGAGTTTGAAACCAACCTGGTCTACATATCAAGTTCCAGAACAGACTCCAAAGCTATGGAGAAACCCTGTCTCAAAAAAGCAAAAAACACTAACAACAAAAAATACTTTTAAGAATACAGAAAAATATTAGGGGAAAACTACAATGATAATGATTATTATTTTCCTTATACCTTATTTTTTTACTATGGAAGCACATCCCCAACCCCTGGACTAATTTCTTTCTTTTCTTTTTCTTTTTTTTTTTTTTTAAGAAGGGACACTACAAAAATTACTAAAGAGAAAAAAAATGACTATCTCAAAGGATATAGTTACAAGTATTTTTGAGGTTCTTTTTGTCTGTTTGACATATCTTCCAAATGTTTGTAAGACCAAATATTGGCTTAAAACAAAATTATTCATGTTAACATTGCTCATCTTTTTTAAATAATGTATTTATTTATATTTTATTTGCATTGGTGTTTTTGCCTACATGTATGTATGTCTGTGTGAGACTGTCAGATCTTGGACTTGTAGACAGTTGTGAGCTGCCACGTGGATGCTTGGAATTGAACCCAGATCCTCTAGCAAGAGCAGTCAGGGCCCCTAACCCCTAGGAAGAGCAGGCAGTGCTCCTAACCGCTGCCCATCTCTCCAGCCCCCTTAGCCTACAATTGTCCATCTTTCTGAAGCGGTTATATAACACGTAAAATTAAGTGTCCCACACGTACACGGATATAAACACGAGTGGAGTAACTAGTGACTACCCTGGGGACAGCCTCGTGCCCTGTGTGCGCACTTCAGGCCGAACTTGCACCTGGCTAACCGTTCTGTACTGGTGGCTTTTGCTCTTGTTCCTGCACTGCTGGGAACTCATGCAGTGGCCTCCTGCATACACTGAGGAACACCCTCAGCCACAACCGCTGCTTGACTCGCTGTTTTACCACAGCCTTAAAAGTCTTTCAATAGACAGGATAAAGCATATACATATATACACACACACACACACACACACACACACACACACACACACACACACATACCTCATTCTGGTGGAGCATTCTAAATTTACTAAGCCGTACTGTTTACAGCCTTTTCTTTAATAAACACGGGCTTTACTGCTCAGTTTGGTAATGGTTGTTTCCTGTACAAACCATTCCTTTGTCCTGTTGCATTATTCCATTATTCCTTTAGAATGAACTGTGAGGTCGCTAGCTTAAGGGTTTATATTTATTGTTAAATTGCTTTCTAAAACACCATATAAAGTCAGGCACACAACTAATTAGCAGAACCTTCTTATCTCAGATAAGCCAACCGGGTTTTGTTTTGTTTTTTAAAAACTAAGTTAAATAATCTTACTATTTTATTTTTGCTGGATATAAAGAGATTGACTTTTGTTTGTTTGGTCCTATTTCTCTTTGGTTCTGTTACTAAAAACGGGTGCTCATTTTTGCTAAATCCCCTTCTGCAGTCTGTGGAGTAATCCTACTCATTCTAACTTAATTGTACACACCGAATTTTCAAGCGATGCCACGCTTTTCACCCCCGAACCAAATCATAATTCTGGAGGGTTATTCTGCCCGTGACCGGGCTAAGCCTCCCTGTCGGGACAGCCTCGGGGTCTCGTTCCCCCATGCGCGCACGCGAAGTTGGTATTCCGGCGGAGCCATCTGCACAGGCCTCCCTCCTGCACCCCGCCAGCAGCCCCCGCCGCCCGCCCGGCGGACCCGACCCCAGCTACCTCCCGGCCCGGGGAAGCGAGCGTCGGCGCAGGGCGATCCTGCCCCTCTCCCCGCCCGCCGAGACCCGCTCACCACGGCGGCCCAGCCCGCCAGCGCCACTTCCGCGGACTGAGATCGCAGAGCCTCCCTGCTACAGCCGGGCAGAGAACAATGACCGGACAGGAAGTGCCTCGGGAAGGGCTTCCGGCTCCCCCGTCGACAGGCCGACCTCTCTAGGAATGTGGGATGTCGTCCCCTGCGGTGCCTTTCCCAGGAGTTCCGAGACTGGGGAGGCCGGGTATTAGCGGGCAGGGCAGGGGCATCTTGGAAGGCGCGCACCTATCCAGAGCTGCCGAACCGTTGCAGAAAACACTTTTATTTTCAAAATATCGAGCGGTACAGAAAAAAATTGAAGGAATGATCGTGAATAGCCTTACCATTGATCTAGACATTTGCCTTAATTCCCATATATGATTAAGGTCAGTTTTAGAAATAATAAACATCAAAACGTTTTATTTCAAGCGTTCAATATGTATCCCTTAAGAATGTTCTCCAAGTAACCATCATGGCCCGTAAGAAAAATTACAACCATTCATATTCAGGTTCAACCACCTTAAAATATTTCAAATCTGCCAAAAGTGGTGTGGCACACACACCATTTAATCCCAGCACCTGGGAAGCAGAGTCTAGTGGATCTCTGTGCCCTGGAGGTTGAGACCCGGTCTCAAAACCAAAAACCAAATCTAACCAAAACCAAAACCAGAAATCCCCACAAACATTTCAAAATTGCTCCCTGCCCCCAAATAAACGTCGCAGCACAACAGTTAGAGCTTTTTAATTTTGTGTGTTTGAAAGGAAAAATGCAAGGCTACAAGACAGGACTCTTCACTCACTTAAATAATCTTACAGTATCTAGCACCTGGGACCCCAGCTCTTGAAAGGCTGTGGCTGGAGGGTCACCACGACTTTGAAACCATCTACCTCATGGTTAAGTATCCCATAGTACAGGTATGCGAGATTAAATGGGTGAACTGTGCTCGGATCCCTGAAGAAGCACATCATATGAACTGCTGAGCCTGCTCTCCAGCCCCAAGCTTTGTTTGTTTATTTGTTTGTTTGTTTGTTTAAATGATTCCTTTTTATTTTTTATGTGCATTGGTGTTGTGCTTGCATGTATGACTGTGTGCGTGTGTTGGCATTACAGACGGTTGTGAGCTGCCATGTGGGTGCTGGGAATTGAACCCAGGTCCTCAGGAAGAGCAGCCAGAGCTCTTAAACTCTGAGCAATCTCCTCAGCATCTCCCCCGCCCAGCTTTATTTTAAAAATCGATTCTTTAAAGTTGTAAATTAAAATTCCTCTTACACAAATGAGCATCTTTGTAGTAATTCTGACACAAACAGATTCACATCATGTCGTGTACTCTGACCATACGTACCTCTTTCATCAACTTTATTGACAAGTGAGCTATCTCACCTGCTCCTTACAGTTCGATACTTGGCAGATCAAAGCAAACCCCACACTTTTCTTCCCCCCAAAAAAGGTGTATGAGGCAGCAATCCAAAGCAAACGGTGCAGAGGCTGAGTGATTCACACACTGGGCTACAGCATAGGAGCAGACTATGAATCCAAGGATCCTAAGCCCCCAAATCCAAAACAGTACCATTTAAGATGAGACATGGTGTTGTGCCGGGCTCACAGAGCCCCAGACCAACCCAAGGAGCCAGACAATTCCTACGCAAACACAAAGGTTTCTTTTTATTGTTCAAGCTGGCCAGCTTGGATCTCACTCCAGTCATAAAGGGTAACTTTTAAAGGGACAGACCACAGCTGAAGGCCACAAGTTTCAGAGTTTCCATGGTTATTTAAGGTCTTTCAAAGTACAGAGCAAAGCAGTAACTATATATCTTAAGCAAGATACATTTGAGCAAGATTAGAGCACAGGGTTGCAGGGTTACAGAGTCACAGGGTCTGTCAATTATCCCCTGGGCCAGGAGATCTTTACATCTGGCAAGAAACCTTTATGACAACCAATTAGCAGACACAGGAACATTTGACATAAGTGGTGGATAGTCACCTCCCCTTCTCTGAGAGTGGGGCTCAGGCGCCAGCCATGGCACCCGTGATTTAACGGGTTAAATTTTCCTTTACCATTAGAAGTTCCCCTTCTCTGTATAGATTTAGGGCCCAAGTTTTTAAACTTTTATTAATTTTAATTTTGGTCCTTCAATGTGACACCTGTTTCCTATCACTAGTCCAAGATAAAGTTTTAATCTGTTAGGCTGAAACACAGTAGTGACCTATAGTCATCACCAGATTGGCAAAGCCTTTTGGCAGAGGATGACGTTTTGTTTGTTGTTTTGTTTGTTTGTTTGTTTTTTTCTGAGTTTACAGCCTTGGTACTTGTGATAAAATGTATTCCTCTGTAAAGATAATGATTTGCTTTTTCAGTTCCGTTAAGTTATAAAGTTGGATGACAACTGACCCATCCCTAAACACAAAAGCAAATCCATCTGCAGAAGCATTGTCAGCCCTGATGTGGTGAACCAGCCTATTGAGCTCACGCTTGCCTTCTCCCTACCACCCTGACCCAAGCCCCACCTGGGACTCCTGATCCTCCTGCCTCAGCATCCCTGCGGTTGGGATGACAGAAGCTCTCAGGGGACAAGTCCACAGTAGCCTGGCATACTGCCAGAGGCCCCTCCCTCCTTCTGTGCCCTCAGTGTCCACTTCCTGCCCTACCCTGCCCTCCAGCTCTCAGGGCCTGGCTGCCCACAGATAACACTGGAAGTAGACAACTAAGCCCAGAATCATGACCCTGCCAGATACAGTGACATCCCGTTACCCCAATCCTGATTCTCGGAAGCTGAATCTCCATGACTCGTGGGCTCAGAGGCAATGCTGTTTCCAGGCAGGGAAGTGCACATTTAGATTAAGCTAAATTTCCAATCAGAACATCTAGGGTATCAAGCAAACACACAAAAACTAGAATGTAAACATCGCTTGTTATGTGTCTGCCCTTTTCATACTTTGCTCCTTTACAAGAACCCTTTAAGATAGACAATATTGTCCTAATACTGGAAACAAAGGAGGAATAAACTAGAATACTTTTTCTGCCAACTACCTTGCAAGGCTTTGAAATCCAAGTACTCCTCTGCCTACATAAGCTTTTACCCTCACTGAAACTGAGCACTCAGGACCCTAAAGTCAGCCTCAGGGAGAAAGGGGGTTGGTAGAGCCAGGACCTGAATCAGAGAGCATCTTCTCTTCACTGCTGTGAATGTTTATCTGTGAACATGTCTTGGAAAAGTCATGCTGTTAGGGTCCAAGAATCCTGGAATAATTCACCACCAAACACCGGATTTGAGCAAGCTTAACATTTATTTAGAAAAACTGATATATCAGGGCAGGATTCGGACTCCAAACTGCATTCCAGAGGCAGGGGCAGCAGCCAGGTTTGTTTTTGTTTTTTGTTTTTTTGTTTTTCTCTGTGTAGCCCTGGTTATCCTAGAACTAGCTCTGCAGACCAAGCTGGATTCCAACTCATGGAGATCCACCTGCCTCTGCCTCAACACCCCCACCCACCCCTGCAACAGCAGCCACCTTTAAAGGACAAAAATCACAGAGATAGCTTGTGAGTCCTATCCAATGTAATACTGGGAGAAGTGGTTGGGGACTCTCCACGGTGACAAACTGTCAGCTTATCAGGGATCTCGATCGGAACCACTATGGATTGGTGTTCCCAGGGGTTCTGGGACAACCGATTAGAAGGGGAAGGAATGTTTGTGGTTTACTCCTGGGATGGGGGCACTGCAGCCTAGTCTCGGGAAATTGTGGGTAGCAGCTTAGGGCAGTTTCTGCGGCTAACTAGGCTCTAACAATGCCAGCTTGCATGCAGTCTAGCACAAACAAGCTGAGAATCCACAAAATCTCACGGCCTGCTGTGATGGAAAAAGGGCCTTGCACCCTGACCTGTACCAACTGGACTGACCAACTTCACCTTCACAACTCTTGAAACTGCTAACCTGGAGCAGCCCAAAATACAATGGAAATAATTGCTACCCAGGCAGGGGTGTAGTTTGAAGTATACTTGTTACACAAAGATGTCCTATGGAGTGTTCTGTAGTCACCTCTGCCACGTAAGTCTTAGCGTGGGGAAATGGTTTTGTCTAATGGCTCAAGAGCTCTACTTAGGTAACTGTGAGAAGTGACGTTATATTGGAGCAATCACTTCATCGTTCTAAGAACAGCCAGCTCCTTGAAGTGGCTCAAGCTGATTTCTTTCCATTCAGAATGCGGCAAAAAGGCGAGGTTAAGGTGATGACTCAAGAAACAACATTTATTGAAGGAATCACTACCTCCTGCAAGAAGAATGCTTCGACTTTGATTTTATAAGATTAGAGGTGATTATAGTTAGCCTGCTAACGGCAACAACAACAACAACAACAAAAAACTAACAATGTGAAAGCATTGTTTTTTATTTATACTGAACATTTTAGAATGGAGATTTGTCCCTGAAGGTAGTTTCTGTCCCAAATGAACACACAGAGGCTTGTACTAATTATAAACTCTTTGGCCTATTGCTCAAGCTTATTACTAACAAACTCTTACAACTTAAGTTTACCTATAATTCTTATCTACGTTCAGCCACGTGGCTTGGTACCTTTTCTCAGTAGTAAGGCATTCTCTCATCTTGCTTCCTCTGCATCTGGATGGCCATTGCATCTCTGCCTTTTCCTCTTCCCAGAATTCTCCTCGTCTGGTAGCCCCGCCCATACTTCCCGCCTGGCTACTGGCCAATGAGTGTTTCATTAAACCAGTAAGAGTGACAAATCTTTACAGTGTGTATTGCAGTTCATTAGGAGAAATTTTTCTTTCCTAATCATCTATACATTTTCTGGGAGGATGGAGCTCAGAGAGCTGTCAATCGTGGATGATTATTCTACTATCAAGGAAGAGAAGGTGCCCGAGATTCCTTTGCTGTGTTCTTTTAACCAACAGTGATCACAGAGTCAGCTCACCTTAAAACTGCAGAGAACAAAAGGCAGCATTGGTTTTGCTAGTAGAAAGTATTAGGCTGCATCCCGCGCATCTTAAGACTACATGATAGGTACTTTTCCTACCACCACTGAATAAAAATGAGGGTGCGCTCATTACATTATAATAGATTATACTTTTTCCTATATATAAAAGTAACCCTCTCATTGTAGAAAATCCAGAAAGCATAGGAAAGGATGCAGAAGAAAATAGAAATCGCCTACAACCCATCACCCAGAGATAATCGTCATTGGAACTTAGGTTTGGCCCTTTTTCTCTTTCCCCATTTTCCCTGGGCAAAATATTTTATCTGGATATTTAATTCTTTAACTTTCCATTTTATTCAAAATTTCCCCCATGGCACACATTAAAAACTTCTTCCAAAGCAATAGACTATCACTTACGTCACCCTGCACATGTAATAATCTATGGTGATTTTTCTCCCCCTCTTAGCTATGGATAACGTCGGCATGAATATGTCTTTGTTAAACTTTAGCCACTTATTATTTTCCCTGTATGGATTCTTAGAAGCAGAATTGACTTTAAATGTTACTAAAAACCTAATTTTCAGAAAAGTAGTGATTAGCCTTATAGCCAATTTTTCTTTTTTTTCTAAGACGGGGGTTTCACTGTGTGGCCCTGGCTGGTCTAGAACTCACAGAGATGTCCCCGTCTCTGCCTCCTAAATGCTTAGATGAAAGGCCATCAAACCTGACCCACAAACAATAAGGATTCTTTCTCTTTGTTATGCTTTCTTTGATGCTGAATAAGCTGTGAGCTATAACGATAGGCTTTCCCACACTCGTTACATTTATACGGTTTCTCTTTAGTATGGGTTCTCAAATGTAGAATCACTTGAGATGTCTGCCTGAAGGTTTTCCCACATTCGTTACATTTATAAGGCTTCTCTCCGGTGTGAACCCTCTGATGATCGATGAGGTTTCGATTAGAAGTAAAAGCTTTCCCGCACTCGTTACATTTATACGGTTTCTCTCTACGATGAAGTCTCTGGTGTTCACTAAGGGCCTTCCTTAAGATGAAGGCCTTCCCACACTCGCCACACTCGTACGGCTTCTCTCCACTGTGAATTCTCTGATGGTCCATAATCTTCGTGTTAGAGCCACAGGTTTTCCCACACTCTTTACATTTGTAAATGGTTTTGCCCCTGTGCATTCTCTGATGTTGAGTAAGGTTTGAACTCCTGCTAAACGCTTTCCCGCACTCAATACAAGTGTAGGGCCTCTCTCCCGTGTGAACTCTGTGGTGGGAGATAAGTCCTGAACTCCGACTGAAGGCTTTCCCACACTCTTTACATTCAAATGTCTTCTCTCCGCTGTGGATGCCCCGGTGCCGGCTGAGATGTGACATACCACTGAATGACTTGCCACACTCACTACATGTGTATGGCTTCAGTCCAGTGTGGATTCTCCGATGAACCACAAGGTTGGAGCTATGACTGAAAGCTTTCCCGCATTCCTTACACTTATACGGTTTCTCTCCTGTGTGGATTCTCTCATGCACGGTGAGGTTGGCACTCTGACTAAAGGCTTTCCCACACTCTGTACACACATACCGTCTCTTTTCACTGTGAGCTCTCTCATGTGCCGGAGAGTCACAACCCTGACTACCATCGTTTTCACATTCTCGCTCACTCCCTTCTGTGGGTGATTGACTGTCTTCGGACGCCTTATGTTCGAACTTTCTTGTCTTTCTTCTCATCTTCTCCTGCTGGAGAGCATTCCAATGGCTCTTACCGTTTCCTTTTAACTTTTTTACTTCCTTGGCAACACCTATGTGGAATTCTCAAGGGTTAAACGTGATCCTGGTTTTCCAGGAATGTCTCTTTTGAATCAATACCATCCTCAGTCTATATCACCGTCTGACTGGAGAAAGAGGAAGCGTACAAGTCCTAGTTTCTCTGTAAGAACTATTCAAGAAAGACAAGATGTAGTAGACCAGTGTCTCACGTAGAAAGGCAAGTGTTCAAAGGCAGAGAGCTGGTCAAAATGATAAAAAGTGACAAAAGTTAGACAAAAGGTAATAAAAAGTTAAAGACAGGGTTGAAGAAGAACACAGCAGGTCCAGTCTCGAAACATGCAATCAACAATATAAAACCTACTCTTTCTTCTTGCCCAACTCTCTAAAATGGAAGCAAAGTACCTGGAAGGCAGGGTGAAGTATATAATCTCGTACCAAGAAAAAGTACCCTGAAAGGTCCCTTGGCCCCACTAGTTGAAACACCGCCTAATTTTCAGACTGGTCTGGCTGAACTACTTCCTTGGCAACAGTGATGCAGTGGCTGGCACATAGCAAACATTCAGAACTACAGAACAGCAACTAAGATTGTTTTAGGGTACTACTAAAGTTTCATCTCTTTTTAGCGGTCTGGGCACCAGGTCCCAGTGTAGATGGAATTTCCTTCTTGCCTGGTCCCACAGCCAATTAGCCTCAAATAAACACACAGAGGCTTATATTAATTATAAACTGTTTGGTCAATGGCTCAGGCTTCATATTGGCTAGCTGTCTCTTATTTATTAACCCATTTCTATTAATCTAAGTGTTTCCATGTGGTCTTTGTTTACCAGTGAATGCCTGGACCTGTTACTCCTTCAGAGGCTACATGGTATCTCTCTGGTGGCCTCTCTCTGCCTCCTCTGCCCAGAAATCTCCTCATCTTATAGATCCACTTATAATTCCTGCCTGGCTACTGGCCAATCAGTGTTTTATTCATCAACCAATAAGAGAAGCATATATACAGAAGGACATCCCTCATAACCCCAGCCCACCTCTCTCTCTCTCTCTCTCTCTCTCTCTCTCTCTCTCTCTCTCTCTCTCTTTCTCGATGCTTGGTGGCTGGTCACATCATCCTTCTAATACTGACACTGAACTACACACAGCATAGCTTCCAGGGCTTACCTGCGGCTGAAGTCAGCTCTTTATGCTAATTTCAGGTGTCTGTTTTTCAGCATGTTATTCATTACGAAAACGATACTGTGTAAACCTGAAAGGCTAAATTGAGAGACAGAGTTTAAGAATAAAGAGAGAGCCTCTGCCAGGACCATGCAAGGTATAACAGTAAAGTCCCAAAAGACGGTGAAGAGAGTCGGGGACAGCACCATGAAGAGGGACTGAAACCAGGTATCCGGAATAAACATGGATCTTCCAATCCACTGGACACGAGACTCTGCACGTGTAGGTAACCTCAGCAAGCCTCAAATGCGGAGTCACTGAACTGTGAGAGCACAGTGACGGTGACTCCATTAACACCTATGCATGGCTACCTTTCCTCTTATTCTGCTGCCTTTCAGGCTGACGGCTGAAGAGTTAAACATACGGGAGGTGTGCCCTTACACCCTACATTCTTTACTTTATTTAATAAAAATTGGTCTATAAGCTACGCTGAGGGTTTGAACAGAAGGAAATCTAACCAATGCTACCCTGTGCTTGCTTGGATAGGAAATACCCTCAGGGTGTCTGAGAGAAAGATACAAAGCTGAGGTGTCAGTAGGGCATTAAGGGTATCTAGACAAATAGCCCCCAAAGCACAAACTCAGGCAAGCATTGAAAGATCTGAAAAGGCTGGGCTTTCCCCAAGGACGCTGCACTCCACTCCTAGATATAATAATAATGATAATAATAATAATAAATTTACTAATCGAAAGCTCAAGAGACAAACAAGGGAGATGTTTAAACTGAAAAAAAAAAATCAAGGGTCTACCTGACCTCAGAGACAAAGGCCTTACTGCAACAGAGGTTGAGACCGTTAACAGAAAAAAATACAATATATGACTACATAAAACATTCTGTGCTTTAAAAAAAGTGAAATATAAACAGGAGGTGGCCTTGCAGAACAATTGCTGGTGTCCCCCTCTCCCAAATGCACACTTTAAGCTCTACAGCCCTAGAGAACAGGGCCTTGCCACACTCGCCTGTGACATACCCTGCCCGTCCCTGGAGCGCTTAGCAAACGTTATCTGCAGTGCTACGTTGAACATGGTCATGATTTTAGCTAATGTGAGTGCTCTCAGAGACGGTGCAAGGTGAGTTCACTGCACGCCACAACTATCATTCTTCTTCCCCTTTTAAGACTCCATATTGTAGGAGTTGGAGATAGATCAGCAGATAAGAGCACTGACTGCTCTTCCAGAGGACCTGGGTTCAATTCCCAGCACCCACATGGCAGCTCACAACCTTCTGTAACTCCAGTTCTAGGGGCTCAGACACCTCTTCTGGCCTTAGTGGACACCAGGCATGCACAAGGCGCACATACATACATGTAAGTGAACACACACGCATGCACACACACACATATAATAAAATCATACATACACACATATATAATAAAATCATACATACATACACACCCATATATATAATAAAATCATACATACACACACACATATATATAATAAAATCATACATACACACGCATAGAGAGAGAGAGAGAGAGAGAGAGAGAGAGAGACAGAGAGAGAGAGAAGGCCTTTCTGTCATGTAGCTCTAGCTGTCCTAGAACTTGTTAAGTAGACCAGGCTAGCCTGGAACTCACCTAGATCTGCCTCCCAAATGCTGGGATTAAAGGCATGCACCACCATGCCAGGCTGTAATAATTTAAAAACAAAACAAAAACACTCCACATTCTAAATAAATACAACAATGTATTTGTAGTATTAGCAACCGTATCTCAATATAATCATCCAAGAGCCAACATTTCCTAAGAAACTGACCAGTCACACTATTCACAGACCGTCAGAATGTTGGAAGCTGGAAGAGACTTATTAGCTCACCAGACTATTTTTTTCTTTTGTTTCTTGTTTTCAGACAGGGTCTTACTAAGTAGCCAAGGCTGACCTCAAACTCACAGGAAATTGCTCTGAGACTTATATCCAAATGGGCAGAGAGAAAGTGGACCTCATGGGAGCACCAGGATCCACCGGGAGCACCAGGATCCACCGGGAGCACTAGGATCCACCGGGAGCACCAGGATCCACCGGGAGCACCAGGATCCACCGGGAGCACCAGGATCCAATGGGAGCACTAGGATCTAATGGGAGCACCAGGACCTAATGGGAGCACCAGGACCCAACGGGAGCACCAGGACCCAACGGGAGCACCAGGACCCAACGGGAGCACTAGGGTCCGATTCCGAGTGTCATGGCACCCAAGTCTGAGCCTCTTCATATCATTCTTTCCCATCACCCAGACTCTATCCCTCAAGGTGCAGAGGTTTCCCCTCTCATTTCTGTGTTTTCTCTTACCTGATAACATCCTCAAGAAAGCCCCCCTGTCTGCCAGACACAGTAGTGTAAGCATATAATCCCAGCACTTGGGAGGTGGAGGCGGGAGGATCAGAGTTCAAAGCCAGCCCTGGCTACATAGCAATTGTGAGTGTGGCCTGAGGTATCTGAGGCCTTATCTCAAAACAGACAAAGCGGTGTGTGTGTGTGTGTGTGTGTGTGTGTGTGATTGAAAGGAGCAGACAGGAAAGGATTCCTTCCAATCCTGATCCCCATTTTTTCTGACTGGCTGTGGCCTATTGAGGAGAGAAGAGAGTAACTCACCCTCATCCTCATGCACAGTAGCTTCCCTCCAAAGGTCCTGTCTGCCCAGCACAAACTCTGCCTGATTGCCTCCTTGGGTTCAATGCAGAAGCTCTTGAGGGGCTTTTGTGTCACTGTAAACAGATACAATGAAAGTTCTCTGAGACCTCACATGCAAACATTCACTCAGCATAGCATCCCGTCTTTTGTTAACCTCCTGGCCTGTAGAACTGAACAATAGCACCATCATCCTCATTTTAAAGAGGAAGAAATGAGGTCCCCAGAGACGGAATGACTTGCTCTAGATCAAGCCTTGTGTGTCTGAAAGAAATCCTCCTTCTAACACATCAAAAACACTCACTCCTTTTCACCTTTTCTGTGGGCAACTGAAGTGAGCCATATCGCAAAACACACTCCAGCTGGGAATTCCCCTGAAGTCCAGCAGGTGGCTTGATGGGAGCCGTCCTCGGTATATATGTTTCTCTTATTGGTGGATGAATAAAACACTGATTGGCCGGTAGCCAAGGAGGAAGTATACGTGGGCTACCAGAGGAGGAGAATTCTGGAGAGAGGATGAAGAGAGGAGCTGCCATGTAGCCACCGGGAAGGCAGGACCCTAGGCATTCTCTGGTAAGCCAAGACCACATGGAAATACTTAGATTAATACTACTTAGGTTAATACGTAAGTTAATACTTAGGTTAATAATTAAGAGAGTTAGCCAATAACAAGCCTGAGCCATCAGCCGAGCAGGTTATGGTTAATATACGCCTCTGCGTGTCTATCTGCGGCTAAACAGCTGTGGGACGAGGCGGGACAGAAACTCTGCACATGGTGGCTCACAACTACCTGAACTCCAACCCTCTTCCAGGCTTTGACGGTGGCTGCACTTATGTGCACATACCACCCCCACATCACATATGGCTCAGCGTGTGAATCTGTTTGCCAAGCTGGTCTAAGATTCTCCACAAAGTTGTCCTCTAACTTCTACATGTGCGTGCACACACACACACACACACACACACACACACACACACACACACACCGAATAAAATAATGATGTCTTTAAGAAGAGAGACTGACTAGAAGAGGGTTGGTGCCTTGGCTCAGCAAGTGGCCTTAGTCCACATACCTGCACAAGACCTTGGGTCACTCACTTCCCACGGTGGAAGGGAGAGACACGACGTTCTCTGATCTTCACACTAGGCTGTGGCGCAAGTGTTGGCACCTATGCACACACATTACACAATAATAGTATCACTTGTTTTTTTTTTTTTTTTTTTTTTTTCAAAAAGTCTGGTAGCTGGGCATGGTGGCCACATATGCTTTTAATCCCAGCACTTGAGAAGCAGAGGCAGGCCGATCTGTGTGAGTTCAAGGCCAACCCGGTCTACAGGGCAAGTTTCAAGCCAGCCTATCTCAAATGATAACAGTAGTAATAATAACAATAATCGATATTAAACATAAAGTCTTAAATGGACCCTAGATGTTTTCCTAATTATTCACTTCTTAATTCTGTTATGCCTCGGGAAATGCTGTTTCCCTTTTGATGAACAGGGCAGGGTCACCCACTAAACTTGTTCCATATCTTCCCTTTCGGGTGATCTGCCTCGTATACACTGTATCCCCAGCGTCCAGCAAACTCGTAAGCGATGGGTGTTTGCTGAATGCATCAGTGAATTTCTTGGGCAAGCCTACCCCTTCCACCCAATCCCAGTATCCTCACTGGTGACACAGCTGGGCTTGGACTGGCGAAGGCAGCCAAACGCTCAGTGGCTGGGTAGTCCTGGGAGAGCCTGGAGCGAGCTGGACCAGGCCGGATAGCCTGAGCGGGTCCCGTCATTCCTCCAGCGTGCAGAGGAGATGCTAGACAAAGGCAGGCATCCCCGGGATCCAGGGAGGCAGCGCTCGCCGGAGCCCGATGCTCAGCTGGCTGCCGCCGACCGCTCCCGGAACCACACGCAGTCCTGGGAACAAAGCCGGGAACTGCAGCGGCGATTTGCTCCTCTTCCTTGAGCCTGCGGCCCTTCTAGGCACCCGGAGGTCTCCGCATCTCTGTACCCCTGGCTGAGTGGTCCAGCCGACTTGCCCCTCTGTCCCTCACGCCCTTCTAGGCAACCGGAGGTCTCGGCATCTCTGTGCCCCAGAGCTGGGTTATCCAGGTTCCTTTGTAGCTCGGAACCTGAAAATATGCAGCGATATCTGCCTCCAGATAGCACCACTTCTGGATGGCAGGACGGACTTGGAGAGTTCAACTAATGACAAGCGATTCTATGGAACCTGGGCAAGGTTCTATGAAACCAATTACTTGGTCAGAGAAGCCTCTCTGCCTAACATTGAGGCTCCCAGAAGTAGCAAAAGTCCTTTTCCGGAGACAGCCTCACAGCCAGGATCAACTATCTTTTACTGCAGCGTGTAAAAATATGTATTGGTGGGTGCTTAGACGGGTTTCCTCAACCTCCAAGGAATTGATTCCTGACTGCAAAAGCAAAAGATTTCCATTGCTAAGAACGGAACGGGCTGGGACCTCACTGTATAAGAAGAGTAAGGCGCCCGCTTACAATTAAGAAGCATTTTTAAAGGGAAAGGCAGGCTTGAGACTGCTAGTCTCAGCCCATATGGTTTCCAAGGTTACAGAGATTTCACAGAGTACACAGTTTTTACAAGGCGGGATTGTTTAGCCACCTGCAAGGTTAGGGGGTTTTCTTTCTCTAGGACCAGCAGGCTCAGTGGCCTCATCTTTAAGATAAGGGGGGGGGGGGGCAGGGAGAATGTACTCTCCAGCCGAGGAGCTATCTATATCTATTGGCAGAAGCACTCGTTCTTTCTGGTTTTCCCATCTTGCCATGAGTCCCGTATCTTTTAGTTATTAATTTTCCCTCACACACAGTAGTAAAGAAAATGAGGTCCTGTATGCTGCACTTAAGTAAAAGCAGATATAAAAGAAACACAGGGTAGCTACTACCTAGTGAAGAGGGAGGAAGGGAGGGGGGAAGGAAGGAGGGAAGGAGAGAGGGAGAGGGGAGGAGAAGAGGGAGGGAGGAGGGAAAGGAGGGAGGGAAAGGAGGGAGGGAAGGAACTGTTAGCATAGATGAAGCATGTTTTGGAAACCTGTAGCCATCTGATATCTGATACCTTTTGGGAGGGTGGGGAAGAGGGTTGGGACAGGTCTCTTTACATAATCCTGGCTAGGCTGGCCTCAAACTCACAGAAATCTGTCTGTCTGCCAAGTGCTAGGATTAAATGCATGCATGCACCACACCCAGCTTGGAAGTTAATATCTAGACAAAAGCCATCTCCCAACACAGGTCAGGATTTTATATTATTTTTAATTATGTATACTATGTCTGTGTGTAGTTGAGTGCATTTGAATTCAGGAGACCAGAAGAGGGCGCTGGATCTCTTGGAGCTGGAGTGGTTGGGTTGTGAGCTGCCTGCTGTGGGTGCTGGGAACTGAACTGCGGTCTTTGCCATGGCAGCACAAGCCAGTAGCCCCCACATAGGTCAGAACTTAAAAATCTCTTGATTTGTGTCAAACACCTTTATTGCAGCATTCGGGAGGCAGAGGCAGGTTAACGTAGGCTATATTGTGAGTTCCAGGGTAGCCAGAGTTAAAAAGTGAGACCCCCTTCTTAAAACAAAACGGCAAAAAATCCAAAACCAAACCAAACAAACAAAAAACCCCAAAAGAAACAAACCCATGACCAACATCCTCATAATAATAATGACTATAATAATGACACACGGAACTAGACAGATGGCTCAACCTTTGAGAGCACTGGTTGCTCTTTGAGAAGACTTGGCAGGTAAAAGCACGTGGCCGCCCATAATCATCTATTACTCTTGGTCTTGGAGAGTAATTTTCCCTCACACACAGTAGTAAAGAAAATGAGGTTCCTTGTCCTGTATGATGCACTTAAGTAAAAGCCACGTTAGAGCATTGGCCGCTCTGCCAAAGGACTCAGGGTTGATCCCCATTGTCTACATGATGGCTGGCAACTATCTGTAAATTCAGTTCCAGGGGACCTGATGACCTACTCTGGCCTCCGTAGGCGCCAGACACATAAGTGGTACACAGACGTACATGTAGGTAGAATACCCATACATTAAAAATGTGAGGGGACAAAGTAAATGAAGAGAGTCTTGTATGTCTTTGAGTAAATCATAAAATTGAGAAGTTAGGATGAAGTAGAGATATTATCTCTGTGTTTGAAAATCACAAATTTGCCAGGTGTTGGTGGTGCAAGCCTTTAATCCCAGCACTTGGGAGACAGAGGCAGGGGTATCTCTGTGAGTTCTAGGCCAACCTGGTCTACACAGGGAGTTCCAGGACAGGTTCCAATACAGAGAAACCCTGTCTAGAAACACACACACACACACACACACACAAACCAAACAAACAAACAAAAAGAAAGAAAATCCAGAGATTTCATAAGAAAAAATATTTTTTAAAAAAAGAAAATCACAAATTGTGGAATGCAAAACTAAAAAAAAATTTACTTTAAGATAGTTTAAAAAATAAAATGCTAGAAGTAAATAAAATATGTGGTTCCTACTTTTCCAATAGTGAGGAAGGAAAGACTATACTAATTTATTTTTACTCTCCTACCTTAGTGGCCAAATGGAAAGCACTACGCAATGATCATTTGATTAATACTTCCAAGGTAATATGATGAATATTCTTCCTACAAAACTAACTCAGAATTCCCTATTATCTGTCTTAGGGAACCAAGCCTTAAGATGGTGTCTGAAACAGCCTCGAGGGCTTCTCCACATTGTGAGTTCGCTGATGGTGGTTAAAAGTGGAACGCTGAGTGAAGGCTTTCCCACACTCACTACATTCGTAAGGCTTCTCACCAGTGTGGACTCCCTGGTGCACAATAAGCTGTGAACTGTCACTAAAGGCTTTCATGCGAACTTTACATTTATAGGGCTTTTCACCAGTATGGGTTCTTTGATGAACCATAAGGCTGGAACTGTAACTGAAGACCTTCCCACACTCACTACATTCATAAGGTTTCTCACCAGTGTGAATTCTCTGGTGTATAATGAGGTGAGAGTTCTGATTGAAGGATTTCCCTCACTCGATGCAATTATAGGGCTTTTCTCCCGTGTGAAGTCTCTGGTGCCGAATAAGGCATTTACTTAAACTGAATTTCTTGCCACACTCACTGCATTCAAAAGGTTTTTCTCCAGTATGAATCCGTTCATGGTCAATAAGCTGAGAGTTCTGACTGAAGGCTTTGCCACACTCACTACATTTGTGTGGCTTCTCCCCAGTGTGGAGACTCTGGTGCTGAGTAAGACATTTACTCCGACTGAAGGCCTTGCCACACTCAATACATTCATACGGTTTCTCCCCAGTGTGGATTCTCTGGTGGTCAATAAGGTTTCTATTGGAACAGAAGGATTTCCCACATGCATTACATTCATAGGGCTGCTTTCCAGTGTGAAGGACCTGATGCCGGATGAGACTTTTACTCTGAATGAAGGCCTCCGCACACTCATTGCACTGATAATGCTTCTCCCCAGTGTGAGTTCTCTTGTGGTCAAGCAGAGGGGAACTCTGAGGGGAAGCTTCTGCACATTCATTACAATTATAAGGCCTCTCCCCATTATGGAGACTCTGGTGCTGCGTAAGATGGGAACTGTGATGACAAGTCTTCCCACACTCACTACATTCATAGTGTTTCTCTCCATTGTGGATTCTTTGGTGTCCAAGGAAGAGTGAGCTCTGATTAAAAACTTTGTCACACTTATCACATTGATAGAACTTTTGTCTCTTTGCCCCTCGCTGCTTCTCAAAAGAACTAGACGGAAGATTTGCATGTTCTCCTACATCTTCACATTCTTTGTCTCTGTCCTTTGTGGAATTTTTCTTATCCTTCTTCTCAAAGAAATCACATTCTCATCCATGCTCTTCTTTACCTGAAGGCTGCCATTCCACCTGTGCTAAAGGATCTTCACAGATAACGCCAGACTCTGGTTCTGCCAAGGCCACTCCAAAGAGTTCATCCGAGGATGTGTCAGGTGAACCTGGCCCTTTAGAAATGTCATGCTTTGATGTGCACTCACAACTTTCCATCCTGTTCTTACCTGCTGCTAAAAGAAAGAAGAAAACAATTTCACTCACTTTTTTTTCGCTTTGTAGCTGAAAAAAAAAAGTCACATTATCATTAAGAAATGAGGCAACATATTGAGAAGTAGAGAGAAAATAGTTCCCTTTCTTCTTCAGGGATATTAAAACACAGAGGGACAAGGGCCCATACAGGAGAATAGGGAGGAAAGGTCAGGGTGGAGGGAACTTGAGCTAGTACAGCCTAGGTAGGAGAAAGACTGGAAAGAAAGAGATAGATTGTATAGCACAATGTCTCATCATCTTCTAAAGTGATTATGATACTGTCTTCTTAGTGAATGCTGAATTAGGTTCCTCTCCACCATGACATTGTTGGACCATGTGTAGTGGTGCCTTTAATCTCAGCTCTTGGGAGGTGGGGCAGGTAGATCTCTGTGAGATCGAGGTCAGCCTGGTCTACAGAGTTTCAGGCCAGACAGAGCTACAAAGTAAGACCTGTGAAGAGAGTGGGGGGAGTTGGTGAGGGAGGGAGGGAGGAAGGGAAGGTTGGAAAGAAAGAAAGACAGCAAAGATAGCAATGAATTGATGAGAATTTCCACTGTGACAACGTGGTAAGAGTTCAAACTGACTTCTGTGACATGCCAGTGGAAACGTGTGCATGGGTCAGAGCAGTGCTGAGCAGGGCAGCAGAGCTAGGACTCGGCAAAGCTGGTTCTATATACATATAAATTAAAAGATACATGTCCTTATGATCTTGTCTCTGAACTAATAAGGAACTAAGTAGGTTAAGCACTGGTCTGCAGTTTTGGAGATTCAAATGCAAAATCTGGGGAAAGGTGTAGTAGTCATTCATGGTTATCAACAAATACCAAAATATTGGTTCTTTTAAATCATGTTGCAATGAGGCCAAGGCTAGCACATCTTTAGCAAATGAAACTTTAAAATATTTAGGTTAGTAACTTTCATGTCCACCTCCTGTTATGTTGGCTACCGTCCTGGGTGTGCTAATCACAGGATGGGTCTCAGGCTTTGCAGAGGGAATCTCACACAACTACACTCTGGATCAAGTAATCCTCAATATGCCCCGAGGGGTGGCAGGTGATTAGAGCTGGCCAGGGACCAGAAATCCCAAGTCTAGTTCATCTGTAGCTTGTCATCAGCATCTGCTGTAGTCTGGGCCAATGACTTTCTACACGCAGAGGAGACTAAACACTGTCGGTCAGAATCCACTCTAAGAAAATTCTGACCCCCAAACCAGGCAAAATAGGAGTAAGATCTAAATAAGGAGCCGGGCGGTGGTGGCGCATGCCTTTAGTCCCATCATAGGGAGGCAGAGGCAGACATCTCTGTGAGTTCGAGGCCAGCCCGGTCTATAAAGTGAGTTCCAGGACAGACTCCAAAGCTACACAGAGGAAACCCTGTCTTGAAAAACAAAACAAACAAACAAACAAAAACCTACAACAACAAAAAGAGAGGTCTGAAAACAAAACTGAGAAGCAGCTATGTTTCCAGATTTCACAAATCAGTGCCAGTGGAAAGAAAGCGCCAAAAACAAACACCCAGAGAGCAGCTCCAGCAGTCACACAGAGCACTGGCGTACACTCACACGCTCACACCGCTGAGTCCCCCCACACAGTCATTTCCCACTACCTAAAATGACTGCTTTGTTCCGGGTCCCCGTTCTTGTAATCCCTCAAACACAAAGATCCTGACTTCCAAAACCCAAGGGACTCTTACTTATGGCCAAGAAACCCCAAGGTAGCTCCCTATCATTGACCAGTCGTCATTAAATAAAGAAAATGATGACCACTGTCAAACTGTGTGATGGGTGCAGGGAGGTTCATCATACACATCTACTTTATGTTTGCAAATATTCATAGTAAAAAGTTAAAACAAGTCAAA
Organism: Phodopus roborovskii; assembly: GCF_943737965.1. NCBI lineage: Eukaryota > Metazoa > Chordata > Mammalia > Rodentia > Cricetidae > Phodopus > Phodopus roborovskii. Next base: position 10,635,044 of record NW_026125295.1, on the reverse strand, counting down.
TGAAAAGGACACAGTGAATATGATGTATAGAGGACAGACTGCTCATCACTGGGGATGAGACCGCACTTTGCTCATTTTCTCCATCATGATCTGGTACAGGGCACTCCGCCTGAGTGCCAGGCTTTTCCACGTTTTCTGCAGACAGTCCTTATCAGCTGTAATCTCCTGGAACGACAAGCTTCTGTTGTTGAGAAGAGCAGAGTTCCGGGAGTACAGGCATCAGAGAACAAACGTGCAGTGAGTTGGGTTGACACATCAAAAAGAACAAAATTGCTAAATGGGACCCATCACAACCAGGGGTGGGGACCTAGCTCCAGGGGAAGCACCGGGCAGTTGAGCCAGAGGAGCCAGTTGAGGTACATTGGAGGTGAGCTCCATCCACATCCACCCTTCATGCAATCATGAAAAAGAGAGCCACACTCACTGGAGGCCTGGCCACCCCAAGCACAGCAGCTGCTGTGGAGTTCCCCACAGTTACCCGGGCTCTGGTGTTCTCCACTTCAAGAAACGCAGGCCCTGGGGTGAAAGGTGAACTCAGTGGGTCAAGCCCTGCCCTCCGCTCCCTAAGGCCCACATGCCCAAGGAGGTGGGATTTACGAGCAGCATCCAGGGAGCTCTCAGCTTCTCCCAGAGGCCTCATCTAAGCGTGCTACAAATATTATTCGGTCAAACAGAAGTGGAGGTTCCATCCAGGCCCCTCTCCAACCTAAGTGACTGACTACTTCTGACTACATTCCTTGATTTCCTTACCACTTCCAAGACTGATTTACCCTCCTGCCTTAAAAAAAAAAAAATCTTGTCAGACACTGGGGGCACACACCTTTAGTCAGAGGTAGGTGGATCTCTGTGAGTTCGAGACCAGCCTGGTCTACAAAGCAAGTGCCAGGACAGGCTCCAAAGATACACAGAGAAACCCTGTCTCAAAAAACCAACCAACCAACCAAACCTCTTACCTATTCTATGAGTATGGGTGTTTTGTGCCTGGTGTGGAGACCGGCAGGGGTTGGGTCCCATGGACCTGGTGGTGATGAGCCAGCACGGAGGTGCTGGGCCCTGGGCCTGGGAAAGCAGGTCTCCAGCCTCCTGCTCTGTGCTTCCGTCTCCCTCAACCATGGGTCCTTCTTTCCTGGCTCTCATCTTCTCTCATCTTACTTCTCAGTCCTCACTGCTCTCTCAGACCGGTCCATAGCCACAAGTGGGACACTGTTTCTAGAAACATCCAGTTCACTTTCTTTTCTTTCATTTGTTGTTGTTATTTTGTTTTGCTTCAACAATTTATTTTATGTTCACTGATGTTTTGTCCATGTTTGTCTGAGGTTGTCAGAATCCCTAGAACTGGAGTTACAGACAGCTGTGAGCTGCCGTGTGGGTGCTGGGAATTGAACTCAGGACCTCTGGAAGAACAGCCAGCGCTCTTAACCACTGAGCCATCTCTCCAGCCCCAAGCTTCATTTTTTTTTTTTTTAAACAGGATTTCACTGGCTGGCCTGGAGCTTGCTATGTAAATCAGGCTGGCTTCAAACTCATAGAGATCTCCCTGCTTTTGCCTCCCAAGGGCTGGGATTAAAGGCGTGAACTAAGGTACCCATCCTCCATCTCCCACTTTTTAACTGTTAAATCTCTTGCTAGTTCCTCCAGTGTGCTATACCTATTCTACCTCATAATCCAATGGTCCCCTTTCACAATGGGGACAGATGCCATTCATGTGCATCTTTTGTTTGTGATAGTTGGTGTTTCGGGTTTTGTTTGACACAGGGTATTAATCTGAAGCACAGGCTAGCCCAAAACTTACTAAGGAGCCCAGGCTAGCCTTCAGCTCTCAGAAATTCTCTTGTCTTAGCTTTCCAAATATTAGAATGACAGATGTGATCAACCATGCCCAGCTTCATCCAAATGTATCTTCTGAGGTTGCTTATTTTTATGGATATGACTGACTTCCTGCCACCTAGATAATAACTCTTGAAAACAATGACAGTATGTTGTATATCTCCAGTACCTAGTAGTGTTTCCAATGACATGCTTGAGGAAAACTTGATAAATACATGTATGATAAGAGAGTAGACAAAGGGGACGGATACAGCCACTAAGGAAGGAGGGCAGCTAAAAGGTAGTGTGGGATTTTAGTGGGGTACGAGCTGGGCTGATGAAACAAACTGACCCCAGGGAACAGAAGGAGACTGACTTGAGGACAGAGCGGGGGAGATAAGTACCGAAGTGTCCATGAGGGAGGTCGTGTGCTCTTACGTCACTCAGAGCATCCAAGTAGGCTGCAGGGTCTGAACCCTGACCGCAGGTTGAGGTAGGAGATTGTTCTACTGCACTCAGAGATTCCATCTGTTCTTGTGTTGGAGGCAGAACCTAGAGATAAGGAAACAGAACTGGATTCGAAAGTGCATACTTAAAGGTAGAGAGCCCAGACCTCTAAGGTACCGCACACAGGAAAGAGCCAAGGAAATGGAGAACCAAACCTGGCTCTCTTTCCAGCACTCCCCATAAAGCCGACTAGCTAACTGCCAAGCTCGCAATCTTCCCCGCCAGCCATCTCTGAGCTAGAGGACAACTTCAGCTATCTTTTTTGCTCAGGCACCACCCACTTTTATGCATGTGTGTAATATGTTCATGTATAGGAATTAAGCCACATTGTAAAACCTGTCTTCTAAGAATCATAGAGCTAGTGGCCTACGTAGACCTACTTAGGCCTACTTCAGACTCCCTAGGGCTCACGGACCAGGAACCTAGTGTGGTGGTTTGAAATAAATGGCCCCCAAAGGGGGTGGCACTATTGGGGGGTGTGGCTTTGCTGGAGTGGGTGTGGCCTTGGAGGAAGTGTGTCATTGGGGAGGCGGGCTTTGAGGTCTCATACGTGCTCAAACAACACCCAGTGTGTCAGACCACTTCCTGTTGCCCATGAGTCAGGATGGAAGAACCCTCAGCTCCTTCTCTCGCACCATGTCTGCCTGCACACTGCCTTGTTTTTCCGCTGTGACAATAACGGACTAAACCTCTGAAACTGTAAGTGGGCCACTACAATTAAATATTTTCTTATACAAGACTTGCTGTGCTCACGGTGTTTCCTCACAGCAATAGAAACCCTAACTAACTAAGACAGCGGGCCTAACCACTCATTTCCAGGTAATGGAGAGCCTGCCTCAAAAAAACCAAGGTGGCCATACTCATTCGTGTACAAGCAGGACAGCAGACGTAGCAGGAAAAATGTCTCTAAGGAGGTTTGTTGCCTGTGGATGGTCAGTGTGGCAGTTGCAGGAAAGGAAACCCATGGCCGGAGTACTGGGTAAAGCACTAGGACTTCAGCGGTATTTAACTGCCAGTCATCACAAAGTAGGGCACCACCGTGTATTACAGTGTATCTTCTGCCCATACCCACATACTCAAGAGCCTTCATCTGCGCTTACAAGAACAAACCAGGCCTGGGGAGATGGCTCAGTCAACACAGGGCTTTCCATGTAGTCCTGACAACCGATGTAAAAAAGTCAGGCATGATAGCGCATGCTTGTAATCCCAGCCCTGGAAAGGCATATACAGTCACATCCCCTAGGCTGCCCAGGTCAGGGAGACTCTGCCTCAAAACCCAAGGTGAGCAGCACCCGAGGAACAACACCTGAGGTTGTTCTCTAGCCTACACACACACACACACACACACACACACACACACACACACCCCTGATTCAGAGCTTGGCTGCTGTGGTGGTCTGAATAAGAACGAACCCCATACATTTAAAACGATGAGAAGGATTAAGAGGTTTCACCTTATTACAGGAAGTGTGTCACAGGAACTGTGTCACAGGAAGTGGGCTTTGAGATTTCAAAAGACAATGCCAGGCCCAGTCTGTCTCTCTCTGCCTACAGATCCAGACGTTGCCTTGGTCATGGTGTCTCTTCACACACAGCAACAGAACAGTGACCTGGACAGACGGTACCAGGGACTCAGGTACTGCTGTGACAGGTCTGACCATGCTGCTTATGGGAGGAATATGGAAGACTTTGGGACTCTGGACTAGAAAACCAGTTGGACGCTTTAAGCGGGGCTGAGTGGGCCATCCTAGTAGGACCATGGAAGACAGCGCCAAGGACAATTTGAATCGGTCGTGGAGCCCCACGTCAGGAGATTTCAGAGACAGAAGTGTGCTGCGGTCAGCAAGGTTGAAAGCCGTGGAGACCAGAAGAGCCCTGGGGCATTACACATGCAGATGCGGAGTCTGAGGTTTGCCCAGCTGGTTTTCTGTCTTGCTGTAGTCAAGTGTTTCCCCACGGTGCTCCCTTTTGAAATTGCGGTACATATCCTGCATATTGATTTTGATTTTACAAGGGTGAGGTTATAGTTAAGAGACTGCTGAGTCTCAGAAGAGACTCTGAACTTTTAAACATTGTTCCGATTGTGATAGACTGTGGGGACTTTTGAAGTTGGCCTGAATGCATTTTGCACTATGATATGGCTACAGGCCCATGGTGGTCAGGGAGTGGACCACGGTGGTTCGAGTAAGGACAGCCCCCATAGGCCCATAGATCTGCATGCTCAGTCATCGGGAGTGGCACTATTTGACAGGATCAAAAGGACTAGACAGTGTGGTCTTGTTGGAGAAAGCACCACCAGGGATGGGCTCTGAGGTTTCCCAGTATCCCCTCTACCTTCCCTAGCTCAGACTGTGGAGCTCTCAGCTACTTCTCCAACACCATGTATGCCCATGTGTGACCACGCTCTCTGATATAATGGATTAATCTCTGAAACCATAAGCAAGCCCACGATTAAATGCCTTTGTAAGAGTTACTTTGGTCACGGTGTCTCCTCAGCACAACAGGACAGTGACTAAGACGGTTGAGATTTGTAGTTTTGCTTATGGCGTGCAGCACAGAAATATTTCGCACCTACCAGTGGAGCAGACTTGGGAATCGTAAAGGAAAACCAGCCTACAGTGTGGGGAATGAAGAATTTGTCTTCCCAGGCGAGTCCAAGTCTATAGAAGGATTCTAGAAGCATCTAGACAGTCTAGAATGTCTACCGTAGCATTGTAGACTCACCTCCCGTGAGCCACTAAGGTATCTCTGGAAATCTTCCACCACGGCCACAGCCTCCTCGCCGGTTTCAGGGTGTCGGAGCTGGACCCACATCTGGAGCTCCCTGGGCAGGATGTTCATGAACTGCTCCAACACCAGCAGCTCCACGATCTGCTCCTTCGTGTGGACCTCGGGCATCAGCCACCAGGAGCAGAGCTCCCGCAGCCGGCTCAGTGCCTCCTGAGGCCCAGACATCTCGTGGTAACATAGCTGCCTGAAGTGCAGCCGGAAGATTTCACAGACAGGAGGGGAGGTCTCCTGGAAACTGCAGCTCTGTCCCAAGGTCTGGCTTCCTGGTTCCTGCTTCACATTCAAGCACCCCTCCTCCTGCTTCTGATACACAGCTGTCCTGGGGATGAGACCTAATGTCCTGCCGCCTTCCGTGGTCATCCTGATCCCACGGAGAAGCGGGCACATTGAAATTGAGTCTGTCCTTCAAACTTCAGGAGCTGTTTTTTCAGACTCAAGACAGGAAGTGTCACCTACTGAAGCATAAAGAGAACAATCAGAGGACTGGAGTACTCTGCCCAGCTCAAAACAAAAGAGTAACAAACAGAGAAATCACTCTAAGTTACTTCCCTTCCCAAACTTTAGTGGCTCTGGCCACCTACAGGATAAAACCTAGCTAAATGCCTACGTTTAGCATTCATAGCTTTTCACACAAACCTCCAACCATTCCCCCCACGTACCCAAGTTAAAAGGATAGCGATGGCCTCCAGTGTAGGGTGTGAAGAAAACAGGATGTTAAAGCACATTTAACCTCTATTTAATACGTTCTGTAGTGTGCACGTACTGAAATTCAAGTAGCACATAGTGTTAATTTTTTTAATCAACTTACGCTGGGAGTGGGGGCTCGAAACTTCAACTAGTAGAAATGTACAAGTTTGGGACTGCCACCCTACAAAATAGCAACACACACACTTTACCTGTTTGGACTCCCCCCTCCCCCTCACACCCCCCCCCCCCGCCTTTTTTCTTCATTTCTGACCTATGTTTACTGGTCTGTCACTTGTTTTGGAGGTAGTATTCCTGGTTGCCCCAGACAACAGCGGATTTGTTTTCCTTGCTGTATCTCATAGTAACAGTGTACTCACTACTCGTGGCCTCCAAGCTGCTGGAGGGCCACCCAGCATAAAAACTTTGGAGATCTTAAGTCTTTCTGGTCTCTCCAGGTATAGATAGCAGTGGTAACCCTTCAGTAATCCCACGGACCATTTCCCACCCATACCTCTTCGGGATCACTTCTCTTAACGGGACTCCTTGCCGTTTACACAGATGTGCGCTCCGTTCTCTCTGGGAAGACTCAAAAGGCAGGACTGGCTTGCAGACGTGCGCACACGACATGTGTCACACGGGGACAGAGGTATATGGTCAACGAACGGACGGATGGGTTAACTTAGCTGACAATGCTTGTGCAAAATGTTTTGCCGTCTATGCATGCCATCTGAAAGCCAGACCCTCGGGGGTAACGGGGGTGTGTGCTGTATTTCCAGACACCAGGCAGTGGAGGCCCCAGGGTTGGTTTGTCAGGTTGGTTGCTTGTGTTTTTCCGAGACGGGGATTCTGTGTGTAGCCCTGCCTATCCTGCCTCTGCCTCTGGAGTGCCGGGGTTAAAGGAGCTCGCCATCACTGCCTGGCTGAGCCTGTGCGAGCTCAGGTGGGGCCGGGTCCAGAGGGCGCCGCTCACCCGGCGGGTCCGCCCCCTGCAACCCCGGCCGAGCCCGGGCCGTGCAGCCGCGGACAGGGACCCCGGCCTCGCGCCCCGCGTGCTGCCCGCACCTCTCCGCCCGTCGCGACCTCGTGCAGGACGGCCCACCCACCCCAACACCGCCAGGCAACGACGGCGGCACCGGAAGCGCGCAAGAGTCGTTTCCGGCATCGCCTGGATTTCCGGAAGTGTCGGTTGCCAAGGTGATTAAGACTTTTTCTTTTTCTTTTTTTTTGGATGCCCAGGACCTTGTCCAGGCAGGCGCATCTAGGGCACAAGCGGGCATCATTGCTTTACTTCGCTCCACTCAGAATCCAGGGGCGCCACTATGGACACAAAAAGGCCTAATACAAATAATAAAAATAATAATAATAAAAAAAGCAAAACCAATCCTTTCCACCAAACAGATTTTGACAGCCAGGAGCCTGACCTGATGGTGTCCTATCTTCACTTAGAGCCCAATTTCTGTTACTTACTACAAGTGAATGCCACTGGGCCCACTATAGGCTGCAGATGTTAAATTCATTACCTGAGTGACTATCAGTTACTTAGCTGCTCTGTGCAAAAATTTTCTCATCTATAATATATGAACGTTAAAATAGTACCTGAATGTAGAGTTACGGTGAAGATCAGATGAGATAAAACATACAAAGTGTGCCAGGCACCGCAGCACACCGCCTTTAATGCCAGCACTAAGGAGGCAGAGGCAGGCGTGTCTCTGTGAGATCGAGGCCAGCCTTGAGTACATAGAGAGTTCCAGGACAGCCAGAGCTCAGCTATATGGAAATTAGAGGCCAAGCTAGTCTAAATGAGACTCTGAAAACAAAACTTACCCCCCAAAGAAACAAACCTCCACATAGCAACAACAAAAGCTTCTTGTTCTCCTTTGTTTCAAAAAATGGCTTTCTACAAAGAGCCACATCCCCCCCCCAGCCTTCTGAGTAACAAAGAACCCCCCCCCAAAATTCCTCATTATTTACCTACCTGCTCAGTCCCATTGATCCAGTGGAAGAAAATACTTGCTTACTAAACTTTACCGAGGTTTTCCATTTTCCTATAGGACTCTGAACTTCCTTGACAGGGCTACACAAGCAGGTGAACGTATGAATGCTTATGAATGCTTCTGGGAATGCTGGTCACAGGAAGATGCCTCCTCTTCAAACCACAGTTCATTTTCTTTTCTTTTCTTTCTTTCTTTCTTTTTTAAACATGTTCTTTTTTTTAAAAGATTTATTTATTTATTTATTTATTTATTATGTACTGTATACATAATACATAATAATGGCCTACAGGCCAGAAGAGGGCACCAGATATAATTACAGATGGTTGTGAGTCACCATGTGGTGGTTGGGAATTGAACTCATGTCCTCTGGAAGAGCAGCCAGTGCTCTTAACCGCTGAGCCATCTCTCCAGCCCCCACAGTTCATTTTCTTTGGTGTGTCTGAAAGACGTGTGGACCTTCACGCTCCAACTCAGGAAAGGCGATGCCCCAAATCACTCACAAGAAGCAGTCTTGATGCAAAATGCATGAGGTCTTGTTTATTCCAAGTGCACTGGGGTCCACAGTCATGTGCCACGCAGGGGTAGAAGCCTGAGGATCCCAGTGCAGCATTGAGACAGCTTTTATAGGGTTTACAACAAAGCCTGCGCATCATACATCAATCATCTCATAGCATCAAGAGTCCGAGCGGTGCAGGACAATCAATTTAAACCATCCAATCCCGGCGCTTTTATAGACCAGTCAGTTTTCTATAGCCCTGGAGGTCCACATTTGCACAGACTCCTAGATGGGGTGGCAAATAGCAGTTAGGTTGGGTCACTGGGGCGGGGTTTCACAAGCAGTTTACAAAGTCAGATAAGCGGCAAGGAGTGTGACCTTTCGCCTGTTTACTGGCTGAGGACAGGGTCTGGAATTTAAGGTATTTAGTAATTAAACTTCTAGCTTCCTGTGGTCATTGGAGAGTTAGGCTGTACTTTTCCATCCTTACATGTCTGGCTATCCTCTCCAAAGACTGTTGTCTGCTTGCTTTCTCCTCACTCTACAGAGATCTGCTTTTTCATTATGACCCCACAGGGATTACAGCTAAGAGATTGCATGAAATGGCACTATTAGGAGGTGTGGCCTTATTGGAGTAAGTGTGGTCTTGTTGTAGGAAATTCTCACTGGGGGTGGCTTTAAGGTTCAGAAGCTCAAGCCAGGTCTAGTGGCCTACAATCTCTTTTGCTGCCTTTGGATACGGATGTATACATAACTCTCAGCCACCTCTCCAACTCCACGTCTGCCTGCATGCTGCCATGCTACCTGCCAAGATGGCAGACCTCTCTCTGACTGTAAGCCAGCCACCACTTAAATGTTTTCATTCATAAGACGCACCATGGTCCTGGCACGTCTTCACAGCAATAGAAACCCTAACTAGGACACTAGGTAATAAAGGACTATCTCTATTCTTAATTTGCTTAATAAGTACGGTGATCTGTAATTTTCTTGAGTGGATTTATAAGAAAGCCAACTAGATTAAAAAGTTAGGATTAACTAGATTGTGAGGCTTTGGAATGGATGCAGGATGTCTTCCCGGGTTCATGCTGGGACTCTGAGGGAAAGGACCAGGGGCAAGAAAGGGAAGAGACACTAGCTGGGTTCGAAAGTGCCCCAAGGGCCGAGAATCCCAGCCAACAAATTTATTAGTCATTCAGCTCCCTATGTCCCCTCAGATGGGGAACAGAAAGTGAGTCAGCAAAGTTCATAGGACAGCAGAACAGTGGGAGACATGGGGAACCTCCTATTACAAGATAGATGCTGGCACAGTGGGAAAAACATTTCACATCTCAGTTCTGGATCACCTGTCCTCAGCTTCACAGGAGAACGGTCAAGCTCCAGGCCCCGGCCCCCGGCTCCAGTCCATCGCTGGCCTTGCTAAACATGACCCCGGCAGAGGACATAGCCAGTATTCCTTGTTCTACCCACAGGGCTCCAAAGGGCCTTTAACCCTATCTAGCCCCTGACACTGAAGCAGGCTGTCCTGAAATGGGAAGAGGGAGGAGGGAAATCTCACCATGGGAATGGGGAAGAGAGACTGTGCACTGTGGTGTGGGAGCCTGAGGTTTTACAGTGCTGGAATGAGGGAAGGGCATACTGTGGCAGAGAACCCCCAAACGGCCATGTTAAAACCGTCAGAGTTCCCCAGGGTTGAGACAGCTCTGTTTGGCTGCTCTTCACTCACTTTCACAATCTCCAGAAGCTCAAGGCACAGAGGAAGGGAAGTAATCAAATGTTCACACTGCCCAGCAACTGTCCTTTATGGCTGCGTGCTTCCGTCCTTACTTCCTCTAACCTGAGCCTGAGGCCTCAGCACAAGTGTTTCAGCTGTGTCCTGCCTGCCTGTGCAATAAGCTTTCCTCTCCAGTGCCAGAACCTACCACAGCCTCAGGCACCAGGGGTCCTCCTTCCCGGGAGCCAAAGAGAACTATGGAGCCTGTGACCAAGGAATTCAGTACTATGAGGATGACATCTGGGAGCAGACAACAGAACCAGGTAAGACAGCCTGATGTAGGCAGATCCCCAGTCCCCAGGGAAAGCGCTCATGGACCTTGGAGAGTTCTCAGGGAACAGGAACAAGCCCTCCTTTGTCAGGGTGTTCTGTGTTGCCTGGTTTCGTTGAAGAAAGAGGCCACTCCTAGTTGAAGCTTCTGATGAGCTGAACCCCAAACAGCTCTATAAAGGTATATTTATTGATTGCTATATAAAGTTGTTTTGGGGGTAAAGTATTTCCTCTTCCTGGCGTCCTATCTAATCGACATATCTCTCTAAAGGAAGGCATCCCATGCCCGCAGGACTCCAGTCCTTTACTGTGTATCGCTTGCAATACACAATAATACAAGAGCCCCAGGTGTGCCAGAGGGAGGCGTCTTGTAAGCAAAGTCGTTTGGAGGCTGCAACTCCCCCTCAGAAAGACAATTCCACGTCACTGCTTTCCACAGTGATTCTTCAAGGCCAAAGTACCTCTAGAAAACAACCGCTCACTCTAAAAGGTTTACCCTACCTAGGTAGAGCGACTCTGCAAGGTTGCTTCAACATCCCTTCCATCTTGAACTCTGGATTTCCAGCTAGAACAGGAATCGGTAGGAATAAATTGAGGACTAACTGGTTAAACTCTGGAGGAATGTGTGTTCATTTGAAACGGCCTGATGGGAGATGTCATTCTGTAAATATGCCTCTCTTATTGGTTAATGAATAAAGCACTGTTGGCCAATAGGAAAGCAAGATAGGCGGGACTAGGAGACTAGGAGGAGAGAGGAAGGAGTAGGGAGGAGTCAAGATGGAGGACGGACAGAAGAAGCCAGCCCCTCTCTCCGGTAAGATAAGACCACATGGAAATACTTAGATTAATAGAAATGGGTTAATATTTAAGACAGAGCTAGCTGATAAGAAACTAGTAACAGGCCAACAGAATTATATCTAATACAGCGACTCAATATGGTATTTGGGGTTGGCGTGTTGGTGGGACCAGGCCAACAGGAAAAACATACTCTTAAGAACGGCCTCAAAACTCTGAGCCTGTGAGTCTGAGAGTAGCCCATTGAACAGTTCTGTTGAGGTTGCTTAACCTGGACAGATATATTCAATTCCCTTCTCTAAAGTAGGACTTGATTCCAAAGAAAGGATTTATAAATCAGGTCCCAAGGTGAAATCTCTTAGGTTTCTATGAGGTGGCTGACCAGGCAGGAACCAGACTGAGCGGGGGGGGGGGGTCCTCTGGGCTCCCACTCCTCCCTATGAATGTACTGCATATACTCCCGACACTGGGCCTGATCTGAAAGCCTCCCCCTCTTGGATAGTGGTTGGCCTCGGAGTTTGACAAGATGGGTACAGTAGCACTGGACAATAGGGTGCTGGACAGCCTTCAAGGGACCTGGATCTTAAATGTCCCAAGGTGTAGTGAGATATTCTTCTATGGCACTGACCACGCCCATTGGGGGTGGAGCCATGGGCGGAAGTGACCTGGGGAAGGAGGTCTGAGGAAGAGCCGGGGAACACTCTCTTGCTGGCGGGACTCGGACAGGAGAGCATCCGGTGGAAATTGCTGGTGTTCATCTGTCTAGGCTGTGAGTTATTTCTCCCTGAATAAACATCTATTAGGCCTATTTGTTTATCCTGATCCTTATTTAACCGTGATACCAGGGTGCTTCAGACATAAAACCAAACCATGGGTTCCTCTCAGTCAAAGCAAATTATGGTGCTCCAGATGGTATTGGCAAACTTCAAAGCAGAATTCTCCACAGACTAAGTAATGAAGCCCTCCAGAGTGAGGTCCCTCCTTTGATGTCAACAGAAAGGACCCTGGCCCTGGTCACCATGTGCAGAATATGGGACTCCTGCCCTGGAGACCCTAGCCACCCAACTAGTTTCTTTACATTGATTCTTGGATCGGCCCTCCACTTTGCCAGACTGCCTGTTTCCATACCCCCTTGAGATTCTGTGGCAGTCCTGATCTCTTAAGACTGTCTCCACTCTGGAAAAGTCACCCATCATGCAGGCGGAGGATCAAGACCTGAACCTCCCACGATACCCCCTCCTGCACACCGCCACCTCTATAGAGTCAAGGACCCCACGCTCCCAACACCTGCCTTATATCCTCCCTCGCCACCTGAGAACTTACCTATATCAGTGCCTCTGTAGAACCCTTTGCCCGAAGACCACTGGGGAAGATCTATCTTGAGCGGCTAATGTTCCAGGTCCCTTGAAGGCTGCTCACTGCCTTATCCAGTATCCCTGTGCTGATTGTGTTTAACTCCAGGGCCAGCCACTATCCAGGAGAACAAAATGTTCAGACGGGCTCATTCTACTAATGATCTCTTAAGCTAGAGGCATCGTATCTCACCATACTCAGAGCATCTACAAGCTATGATCGACCTTCTGACCACCATTATACATAGCCACCCGCCCATGTGGAGAAGACCGTTGACTGCTCCTGACTGCCCTTTTCACCTCAAATAGATGGCACAGTGTAGTGAGATGCCCACCCATCCACACCTGTTGCACTGACCAAGCTCCCTCTTACTTCCTGGTCGGAGACAGATAGCATTTGGAGGCATCCTTGGGACGGGAACCTGCTGGCGGTCATCTGTCTCTGTTGTAGGTGATTTCTCCCCGAATAATCATCTATTCAGCCTATCATTTCCCAGATTCATATTTATCCACGACAGCACAGGATTTCCTAGACAGCAATGGATGATCACTCAAGTGTCCCCCATACAATAATAACCTGGAGCAATCTTTTGACACCACCTTTCCTGATGAACATTCCACATGGGACCCCAGCACGCCTGAACCTCCAGGATATTCTCAGAGAGAGGCTAGCTATCCTGGAGGGAGTTTGGAATGGGGTTTGTGGAGCCACAAACCTGGCCGAATGGCTTTGTGTTGTCCACAGAGATCATACCCAGAGGCTCAGTCAGTGGCCGATGCTGCTTTTGTTCCAACAGTCTGAACCTGATGTTTACTGAATGTTCTAATAACTGTATAAGGCCACAGGCATGAATACTGGCCAGCATGTAGACCTCACCAGCAAAGCGATTGCTTACCGGGATAATGCTGCAAAGAAAGAAAAGGAAGAGAAAAAGGCAGGATTGATGGCACTCGCATTGTGGGCTGGGGAAAATTTAGGCATCCAGAAACCCAAAAGCGGGGAGGATGACAGAGGCCATTAAACAGGGATCCATGTACCTACTGCAAGGTAAAGGACACTTTAATGAATGTCCCAGGAAGAGGGCACCAAAACCCAAGGAAGATAAACCCCCAAAGGAAAGAAGGCGTCTAAGTGGCCGCAGTGAAAGAAATCCCCACTGTGGTCTGCGGCTTTTCACCTAGGAGACCAGACTCATATTGAGAGTAAGTGGGCTCAGTCAAGATCAGCCATGAGTTCATGGCCAAAGCAGATATCAGGGCCAAGCAATGCACTTCATCTTGGACAGGAGAGCAGCCATCTCCATGGTAACCTTTACCAGAGGATGCTCACCACTGACCATTGTTGGAACTATCAAGGCCACTAAGAAACACTGATTCTGCAAGCCATGGGACTGCTCAGTGGGAGGCCATCGTGTTAGGCACAGACTTTTATGCATGCCAGAGGTCTTTAGCTCCTTCTATGGAGAGATTTATGTCAAGTTTGGGAAACACTCCGAGGACTCATCTGAACCCAGGTGCCGCCCAGGGAGTCTTGTTCTGATGCTTCAACTGCATCCAGATGAAGAATGGCAGCTTCACTTGGAAGCCTCCGATCGAATAACCAATACAGCAGTTCATGCAGCAGTTTATGCAGGTATGGGACAGGGGAGGTAGCCCAACTAGCAGAAATATACCCCCTGTACTAGTCAGGTTCTCTAGAGTAGCAGAACTTATAGAATGAATCTCTCTGTCTCCTCTCTCTATATATAGATAGATAGATAGATAGGCGTTGCTCACCAAATAAAACTTTAGGAGATGAAAAGATTCTATGGGAAGTTCAGTGCCTCTAAAAAGCACCTCCACTCCCAGTAAGAAGATCCAGAAACAGGGGTGAAGAGATAATGATTGATTTGGACACCTTTTACAAAGGCTCAAGATATGCCTTTGGGACTCTACACATACTGTAGAGAGCCACCAGTGCCATTCCCGAAGATGGTGCCAGTTTCTTGTCCATAAGCCAGCAAGGCGCGGATGTGCGATCCACGTCATGGGGTGACCGTTACAACCGTTGCAGGCTGCAACTGTCAGTAACGGACACAGCTCCTCTGCAACTATCAGTAACGGACACAGCTCCTCTATATAAGCAGAGCCCTTTTTCCTCCTCAGGGTCTTCCCTCAACTTGCTATAATGAGCCGTGCAATAAACATAGCTGCAGAAGAATCCTGTTGTTGAGCGTCGTTCTTGCAGGCAAGGCAATAGCGCTTGACAACATACGAGAAGTCTCTACCTACCTGGAAAAAGAGATCAAAACAGAGAATGCTCTAATAATTAGAAGCTGGCTGGGCTCCAAAAGTCACAGTGTATAGTCCGCTGTCAAACCCATACTTTCAAACGGGAACAAACCACTTGACCGACCAACCAACGGAACAGGTGGCCCTCCAGGAGGAAGTTGTTAGGGGATAAATGCCCTCTCTGTATGTTTTACTGATTCCCGTCATCCCCAAGAACCCTCAGTACACATGGGAAGACAGGAGGAAACTCTGATACCAAGGACAAATATCAGTGAGAGTTTAAGGTGGGAGAGCGATCGTCCCAAAGCAGATGGTGCCTACGAGATCACTCGTTCGGGAAAATGGCCGCAGATTGAGCAGCACCATCAATAGTTAAAAAAAAAATTAAATATAAAGGACAAGAGAAAGGTGATTATGAGGAGACCCTGTAAATTCCCCCTTTTTTGTTGTATGAAGATAGGCGTTAATTGTGTGATGTGCACGCTCCACCATGGCCTGACCCAGATGATTGTAAGGGATGCCCGTCTTACGTGAGATAAAAAAAAATTTTTTTGTAAAGTGAGTTGAAACCCTGACTAGTATAAGCAGGGTCATTATCCATTTTTAATTGCCTGGACATCCCCATATAAGCAAAGGCTTGTAAGCAATGGCTCTTAACATCCTTAAGCCTTTTTCCAGTATGAGCAGAGGCAAATATGAGATGAGAATGGGTATCCACAGATACATGAACAAATTGTAGTCGACCAAAGGAAGGAACATGAGTAACATCCATCTGCCAGATATCATTAGGTGTGACACCCTGGGGGTTAACTCCAAGGTGTGGAACAGGTAAGAACTCTGCACATACGGGACAATTCTTAACTATATCAATAGCTTGGTCTCTAGTAATTTTAAATGGGATTTAAGTGACCCTGCATTAAGGTGGAAGGTTGTATGAGCTTTGCAGGTTGCCTTATAACCAGACTCTCTCATCATAATGATGGCACTATCTGTTTTAGTATTAAAATTAGCAACATCATTTCCTTCACTTAAAGGGCCGGGCAAATCAGAATGCGCTCAGAGATGTCTTTCAAAAATTGGATGAGAGCTCCTCCATAGTAGGCTTTGTATGGCTAGTAAGTGTTCCTATACACGAGAAACCAGAGCTGTATAGGCAGCAGTTTCTAAGGAGGCCAATATATGCAATATGATACACATATTTACTGTCAGTGTATAAGTTAAATGGCTCATCAGAAAAATGTTGAAGAAAAAAAAAGAAAAATATTGAAGGGCTAATTTTACTGCAGCTAGTTCAGCAATTGTGCAGACTTCACTTTAAGTGTAGAGTGTTTAATAATGGGAAAGGAAACAACTACTGCTCAACCATTTAAAGAGCCGTCTGTAAATACATCTCTGGCTCCCTTCAAAGGATTTTGTGAAATAATCCTGGGGAAACACACGGGGTGATTTTTTTTTAAAAAAATGAGCTAATTTATTGGAAGGAAAATGACTATCAAAGTGGCAGGGTGTGGAACACAAGAAATGTGCCCAATCCTCATCAAACTGTTGAAGCCACTGTATCTGTTGTTGAGTATAGGGAGCAACAATTATATCTGGCATCTTGCCAAAAACGTGAAGACTCATTTTGTATGCTATTGCGGTTAAATAAGGATCAGGATAAACAAATAGGCCTAATAGATGTTTATTCAGGGAGAAATAACTTACAACCTAGACAGATGAACACCAGCAAGTTCCACCGGATGCTCTCCTGTCCGAGTCCCGCCAACAAGAGAGTGTTCCCAGGCTCTTCCTCAGCCCTCCTTCCACAGGTCACTTCCGCCCATGGCTCCACCCCCCAATGGGCGTGGTCAGTGCCACAGAAGGAGACAAAGTGAATATCTCACTACAGTATGCCTTTTGTATAATGGAAAGCATTACCTGTGGATAAGATCTAACTGTCTTTCCTGGGGATGCACATTCATGCACCCATAATTTAGGACCAGTTTGCCAAAACACCGCGGTAGGGGAATATGCTGAAGCAAAAACTAATAACATCAAGTTCTGAGAATAGTCTATATAATTTAAATGTGCAGATTGGGGCATTTTTGCACAAGCTGTAT
Organism: Phodopus roborovskii; assembly: GCF_943737965.1. Lineage (NCBI taxonomy): Eukaryota > Metazoa > Chordata > Mammalia > Rodentia > Cricetidae > Phodopus > Phodopus roborovskii. The sequence continues at coordinate 10,618,206 of NW_026125295.1, read as the reverse complement.
GCATTCTCGCGCAGCAGATGTTAAGGTGCATGGAGAAGTGGGATCAGAATCGCCTTGTAAAATATCAAATAAGGCTCTAAGCTTCCCAGTGTCTAGGGCCAAACTAAATCGAACCCAATTTATATCTCCCAATAATTTTTGAAAATCATTAAGGGTGATCAGTCTATCCAGCCTTAAAGTAATCTATTGAGGACAGATACCAGAATATAACAATTGATGACCCAGGTATTAATAGGGAAATTCTTGTTGCACCTTTTCTGGGGCTATTCTTAAGCCAGCTAGTTGAAGATTATGTCACAACTCCCCAAAAGCCTCATTCACTTCCTTAGGATCTGGGCCGGCTGAAAGAATATCATCCATATAATGTGTAATATACAGGGATTGAAATTTCTCTCTAATGGGGGCAATGGCCAAAGATACGTAAATTTGACAAATAGTGGGACTATTGGCCATTCCTTGAAGCAACGCGACCCATTGATATCTCTTATAGGTCTCTTTAAAATTAACAGAAGGAATGCTAAGTGCAAATCGCTCACTATCCTGAGGATGCAAGGGAATGCTAAAAAAGCAATCTTCTAGGTCTATAACTAATAAATGATAGTCTTGAGGAATAACTACAGGGGAAGTTAAGCCAGGTTGTGTGGCTCCCATAATTTGCATACAATCATTAACAACTCAGAGATCTTGTAGGAGCCTCCATTTTCTAGATTTTTTTCTTTACAACAAAAATCGAGCATGGAAGCAGCTCCAGGAGGCCTACTCGCTGGAAGGAGACTTGCAATTCCCACATCGCTTCCAGGTTGGAGATTCGGTCTATGTCAGACATCACCACGCAGGAAACCGTGAGACTCAGTGGAAAGGCCCATAGCTAGTGCTCCTGATCACACCAATGGTAATGAAGGTGGAAGGAATCCCCTCCTGGATCCATGCCTCCCATGTCAAACCATTGCCACCACCACCATCCCCATCCTGAATGGAGAGCCGAAGACTGAAAATCCCCTTAAGCTTAAGATTCGTCGTATGGGCCCTGCTTCTTTAACCAGGTGACTCCATACCCTTTACCAACCCTCACACCCCCAAGAAACTGACTTGGCAGGTTTCCTCACAAGTTGGGGATGTTGCCTGGAGTATCCGAAAGGAATGCCCCCCCCCATAGACATGGTGGCCTGACCTGTACCCAGAGGTTTGCAAGATGGCAGTCAGAGCAGCAGGATGGGACGTTGAAGCCCACTTGGATTTACAGCAGGTCCCTGCCTGTACAGGGCATGCAGGATGGCTGGGAAGTTGTAATAAATTCTGGAGATCCAGGCTATATAAAACCCTTTTCTATACCTTCCCAGGATACCATCGACCGAGAGGCAAATCCTATTGTGTGTGTGTGGGAAAATGACTACTACTGTGCGTCCTGGGGCTGCGAGACTTCTGGAAATGTATACTGGAAACCCACTCCCTCAACCGATTGGCTTAGGGTAACTGCCAATTACACGGTCAGTCAAGGGACAGGCAGGGACGTGCCCGGATGTGATGTATGGTGCACCCCACTGAGGCTTCAGTTTATGGAGGCAGGTAAGGAGCAACAACCACCCTGGCTCTCGTGAGTACAAAGGGGAATCTGGTTTTATGCCTCTGCATATGACCCAGGCTTCCTGTTCACTGTTAGCCTCCTAATTGTGGATCCCCCAACCTGGCCAATAGGACCTAATCCCATGCTGCCAGGGCCTGCCCCATCCCCGGTGTGACCACCCCCTCCTCCAAGGCCCACTTTGCGGCCGGTCCAGAGTATGTCCTCCTCTTCCCCTGGACCCACCCCCATGCCACTCAAGGTTATAGGACCCAGGGACAGCCACATGCAACTGCTCCCGAAGTCATTCTTATTCCTAAATACCACCAGCACCAATGTCACCGAATCCTGCTGGGTATGCTACATGATTGCCCCACCCTATTATGAAGGAGGAGCTCTCCTGGGGTCCTATACAACTTCTGAGGAACCTACAGTCTGTAGATGGCAATCTAAAATCTCCCTGATGCTCCAATCAATCACAGGGGACATGTGTGCGCTAAGTACCCTCACACTACCAGCGTCTGTGTAACCACACTAATCCCATAAATGGGACCTCTCACCTTGTGCCCCACAATCTGGTGGGCATGCTCCACGGGCCTAACTGCATGTGTCCACCAGCAGGTCCTTAATGCGTCCAAAGAGTTCTGCGTTCTAGTCAGACTCCTACCTTGCTTAACCTATCACTCTGAGGATTAGTTCCTGTCCCTCTACTCTAAGTCGATCGGGCAGAAGAGGGAACCACTAAGCACGCTGACTCTTACTCTCCTCTTGGGAGTTGGGATTGCTGCAGGGGTAGGTATGGGGACCACAGCTCTCATACAATAGCAGCAGGCCTACTCCGGCGGGTACAGGTTTCCATCTCCCATTTGCAGGACTCACTGAGCTCCCTGACAGAAGTCGCCCTCCAGAATGGTATGGGGTTAGATCTATTATTTTTACATCAGGCAGTGCCGCCCTCAAAGAGGAATGTTGCTTTTACCGCGACCACTCAGGAAAAGTAATGGACAATATGGCCAAAATTAGAGAAGGACTAAAATGACGAGAAAAGGAAAGGGAGGTTAACCAAGTATGATTTGAGGGATGGTTCAACAAGTCCCCTTGGATGACCACCCTTCTTCCTGCTCTGATGGGACCCTCAATGATTTTGCTCTTGCTGTTTACTGTTGGACCTTGTATGATTAATAAAATTGTTGCTTTTATTAGGGAGCGAGTGAGTGCGGTCCAGATCATGGTACTTAGACAACAGTACAAGAGCCTTCCGGGCAAAGAGGAAGCTGCCCTTTAGTCCTCCCAGTTCTAAGATTAGAACTATTAACCAGAGAAGAAGTGGGGAATGAAAGGATGGAAAAATACAGCCTAACTTTCCAATGACCACAGGAAGCTAGAAGTTTAGAAAAGCCCTAAGTACCTTAAATTCCAGACCCTGTCCCCTGGCAGTAAGTAGGCAAAAGGTCACATTCTTTGCTGTTTATGACAGGACTTGTGAGTACGTGATCCTGGCCTCATAAGATAACAGGAAATGAGCTTTGTCACCCCAGCCAGGAGCTCGCGCAAATGCGGACCTCTGGGGCTATAGAAAACTGATTGGTCTATAAAGTGTGGGCTTGGATGGTTTAAATTCATTGTCCCGCACCATGCGGGCTCTGGATGATATGAAATGATTGGTTTATGATGCGCGGGTTTTGTTGTAACCCTATAAAAGCTGTCTCAATTCTGTACTCAGGGTCCTCAGTCCTCTACCCCTGCGTGGAGTATGACTGTGGACCCCAGTGCACTTGGAATATAAAAGACCTTATGCTTTTTACATCAAGACAGCTTCTTGTGAGTGATTTGGGGTGCCGCCTTTCCTGAGTCAGAGCGTGAGGGTCCACGCTCTGCAGGTCTTTCAATATGACTAAACACAAAAGGTTGAAAAAGACCTGTATGTCCTTCATCATCTGACTATTTAAGAAGCTTAGTACTACATTTTGGAGTCACAGCGGTACACACTCCAATGCTAAAGGCTATCAAATCATCCAGACAGATTACTTTGGCTCTTAGGCCATGCTGGCTTTGGCCATTTCCCGCCAACCTGCTCTGGAAGCCAGCTGTGGGAGGCGCAAATTGTCAACCTTCCCAATTACGACACTGGCCTGGTGGTTTTTTTTTTTTTTACTATATCCCAAGCAATTCAAATATTACCTTTGTTAGGATTCACACATTCATAGTCACACTTCATACACACATTTGTGTGGCCACACCACACATACAGAACATACATACACAAACACATACACACAAGATGGCATTTGTGCTCATAAGCTTCAGAAATTCTTTGTTTTAAGTGTTCAAATTCTGCTTTCAACGTATCTTCTTTGATGGGATATGTCATTCTGTAAATATGTTTCTTGTATTGGTTAATGAATAAAGCACTGTTGGCCAATAGGAAAGGAAGATAGGCGGGACTAGGAGACAAGGAGGAAAGAGGAAGTAATAGGATGATGGGAGATGTCACTCTATATGTTTCTCACACTGGGTAATAATAAAGCACTGTTGGCCAATAGGAAAGGAAGATAGGAGAGACAAGGAGGAAATAGAAAGTAGTAAGGAGGAGCGAAGATGGAGAGTCTGGAGAGAGCAGCCGGCTCCGGGTAAGAAGACCACGTGGAAATACATAGATTAACACAAATGGGTTAATACTTAAGACAGAGCTAGCCAATAAGAAAGAAGTAACTGGCGAACAGTATAATATCAAATACAGAGTCTCTGTGTGTTATTTGGGGCTGGCTCGGCGGCGGGACAAGACCAGGCGGCAGGCGGAAAAACCCATACTCGTTACAGTAGGAAGGAGTCAGTATGGAGAGAATGGGGAGACCAGACGCCTGCCCCACTCCCCAATAAGATGAAACCATGTGTAAATACCTAGATTAACAGAAATGGATTAATACTTAAGACAGACCTAGCCAATAAAAAACTAGTACCTGGCCAACACCTTTATATCAAATACAGAGTCTCTATGTGTGTTATTTGGGGCTGGCGCGGGGACGGGACAAGACCAGGGGCGGGGAAAGAACTTACTTATTACACTTCATCAGTTACAGTAGAACTGTCATCTCCTATTTGAGATCCCTCTTGTTCTGATAGATTTCACAAATTCTAAATCTTGTATTTCTTCAAAAGTACTAATCATCTTTGCCATTTTTTCTTTTACTTCATGGCAATGAATTCTTTGGCTGTCTTGTTTTAATCCCAGTGCCCTGTCTTTTCAATAGGGGCACTAATTGCCCACTTAGAGTTACTGGCACCCATCCTTCAATACGCCCTCATTCACTTATTTTGCTGGCAGGCCTCCAAGGACGATCTCTTAGGTGATTCTTTCTTCCCGATCTCAGTGGGACCTCCACCGTGCTACGATCTGTCCCACGAATTGGGCGAAGGCCTCGAGATTGAAATAAAGAGGCAGTGGGTCATTCATTCAATGGCAATGTCGGAATGCCAAACGCCAAATGCCCTTTATAGAGGGGATGGAATGGGCTTAAATACTGACTTACTGCACAGTGGAAAGTAACAGGAATTTCAGGCTTAGCTCCTCCCCACGAGGTGTATGTTATCAAGAGGTGTTTGTTATCAAAACGGGAAGAGTACCAACAACAGCTTTGGGGCAAGGAGTTCTGGCCAACAGCTTCAGGCTTGCTCAAGGTGCCTGGGGAGGGGGGAAGGGTCCATGCAGGGCCCTACACCAAGTCCCGATGTGGACAAGGCTGCTGCTGACCAAGCTGACCATGACTGAATAACCCAGCCAGACACTGCTATGGGGAGCTTGCCAGAGATGACCACTCAGACACAGGATACAGCCTATGGAAAATCTTTTATTCCAGCCAGCTGGGGCCACACCTAAGTGTTCAAGGCCACATAGATGTAGCCCTTGACCCCAAGTATCCAGAACAAGGGAAGGGCAGAGACCTCATCCATGTATCTTGTTCAGCAGTTACAAGGGGGGAGTATTTCACAGAACAAGCAGTTTTAAGCAAAAAGCTTTTTTAACAGAAGCTAAGATAAGCAGCTCTCCAGCTGGAGGAGGTCCCACACAAACAAGCAGTTTTAACATCCTGATCTTGGGTTCTAGAATAGAGTTGGGTGATTTTTGCATGGGATTCTCCACCAAGGAGATCAACTTCTAGTGAAACCTGAAATGTCCTCAGCAAGAATCTAAGGTGGAGGAAACCGTGCAGTGTCTTGCCCTGTCATAATTTATCAGAAGCCAAAAAACATGCCGTTAGCTGGGCACTGTCACCCCAAGTTTCTAGAATGGGGGTGAGTGTTTTCCCACAGAACTTCTCATGGTAGGGGTAGGTAGGGATAGGAAAGGGGGTGTGTGTCATTGGTTAAACCAAAGATTGCTCTAGCTAGAGTAGAGTCGGGTAATTTTCCATGGGATTCTCCATCAAGGAGGTCTGATTCTTGCTAAGCATTGGAAACAGCCTCAGCAAGAACACAAAATGGAATAATGTCTGCACTGTCTTGCCTTGTCACAACAGACTCTCCCAGGAATATAAAAGCTACACCCTTAGCTGAAGGGATGACAATATAGCCTGACTCTCCAATGACCCCTGGAAGTTAGAAGTTTAAAAACACCCACCTGTTGGGAGCTGGCCTTGAGTCACATCCTCTTGCAGGATTACTTATACCTTAAAACTCTAATTGAACCTTATCTTGGTAAAACAGAAAACTGCTAAAAAAAGCAGTCTCTTCCATTCAACCCAGGAACTGAGATGAACCAAGACGCCAGGAACTGAGATAAGTAGACATTTAGGGTCTGATATTTTTGGCCTGGGAAAATACCAGAGCCCCAGAGTCAGCACAGCTACCCCTCCCCATTTCCTCCCTGCTGTGCTTTAAAAAACCCTCTTTGTGCCTAATAAAGTTAGACCTTGACAAGCATTGCTTGGTCTCGTTCCTTCTTTCTCTCCCATTATTTTCAGGTTCTAGCCCACCTCGACCCACAAATAACTAGGCCCCGCTGGTCGGGGCACCCACCAGCATGTATTTAAAAATCACCCTAGCTACATACAAAGCTCAACAAAAAGGGAATACATGAAATAACTCGGTCACGGTGACCGGTTTCTGGGAATTGCTATTATTATTCATAACCACATAACCACCTAGTTTCTGAGGAATGTTGTTATTCTCAACAACAGTCTGGTTTCTGGGAATTGTTATGGGTCATCTTGTCCAAAAAGTTATAACCACCCAAGTTTTGAACTGTCCCAAGGCCTTGCTTTCTGGCTAAATAAGTATAACAGGAAATGAGTTGACCAGCTGCTTATCTAACTTTAGTAAACTGCTTGCGGAAACCCTACCCCCAAATCCTAACTGCCAATTATCACTCCACCTATAGAAAAACAAAAATTGGTTTAGATTGATTAGCTGGCATCATGTGGGATCTTGACACTTTGGGATGATTGGTTTGGTGTGTGGCCTTTGTTGTAAACCCTATAAAAACCGTCTTAATTCTGCCCTCAGGGTCCTCAGTCCTCTACCCCTGCATGACTGTGGGCTCCAGTGCACTTGGAATAAAAAATTCCTCATGCCGTTTGCATCAAGACCGCTTCTCATGAGTGATTTTGGGTGTCGCCGTTCCTGATTCGGACGGAGCATGAAGGTCCATGCTCTGCGGGTCTTTCATAGCCAACCCATTAGTCCTAAGCAATTAGAAATGTACTAGTATGATTGCCACTTGCATAAGTCAATCCTAGATGGAATGATTGCAGTGCTTTTAGAATTCTCTAATTGTGTATAAAAGAGCCTGCAAGCTTTTATTTGGGGTGGGGAGGTCGTCCATCATTCACCATTTTTGCCTCTGTGTTGGATCTACGGCCCTGTCACGTCCATATCTTCTCAAGACAATAAACACTCTTGCTGATTGCATACATGAATGGTCGTCTTTTGTGGGACTTCTCCAGGACCCTAATGTAAGCCCCTCAGAATGAGGAGTCTCCCCGTTTCGGGCGGTTCACCCAAGAACTCAATGTCCAGTCCAGTTGATGCAACACGCAAGAGGCTTTAATGAACGGGAAGCGTTTGTGCAAACTGGCCCCCTCACAACACAGGCTAGAGAGAGGTGTCATTCTCGGGGCGCAGGCATTTTTTAAAGGCAAACCCCACAAGCTTAAGGAGGGGTCATGACCCTCTGGCCGTTTAGTACATGACCAGAGTCATGGGTTCTATCTAGTATGCTCTTTATCTTTTTGAGGCCAGATGGTCTCACTGTTTAGGTCAGCAGACCTCAGGGAGTGCTAATCAATCTTGCCTAAGCAAATGGGAGCTGCATCTATCTCTTTGTTTCTTTTCTTTTCTTTTTTTCTCCCCCCCCCCACAGGTATATAAACTATTTATTAACAGTGAAGGCCCAGGGACTCATTTCTTCTTGGATACACCCACAGTACGGCCCTGGCAGCCAGTGGTCTTGGTGTGCTGACCTCGGACACAAAGGCCCCAGAAGTGGCGCAGCCCTCTGTGGGCTCTGATCGTCTTCAGCCACTCCAGGTCCTCACATCGCTTGTTGTCTAGACCATTGGCCAGAACCTGGCTGTACTTGCCATCCTTCACATCCTTCTGTCTGTTCAAGAACCAGTCTGGGATCTTGTACTGCCTTGGGATCTGCCTGATGGTGACCACGCGCTCCACCTCGTCCTCCGTGAGCTCTCCAGCCCTCTTGGTGAGGTCAATGTCCGCGTTCCTCAGCACCACATGAGCATATCTCCGCCCCACACCCTTAATGGCCATGATGGCAAAGGCTATTTTCCGCTGCCCATCTATGTTGGTGTTGAGTACTCGCAGAATATGCTGGAACTTCTCAGGGATCACTAGAGACATGGCGGCGGTACAATCATCGGCATGTTGGCCTCCCGTGGAAGAGCTATCTCTTTGTTTCTTAAGGACCCTGTTTACCATCTGCTGACACACTGACCGGAGGGGCAATTTGTTCCTCCTTGAGTTCCCTGGGGGAGGGTGACCATCTGGAAATTCTTGGTATCCGGCTATCTTAGGGCCTTGTAAGGGAAAGTTGCGGGTGGTTGGCAAATTCCAGGGAACTGAGGCATAGTGTCCTGGGTCAGTTTTCCGGATCAGACTGCCCTGCATTCCAGTTGGGGAGTTTCCTTAGCTGGACTTTACTTTTTGTTAATTTTATGTCTTTCACTAACAGAATACCCATGGTGAAACTATTGCTTTACTCACCCTCCCCCCCACATCTGTGAACAGGATGGTTTTGTGTTCTTTACCTTTAAGTTTTTCCTATAAAATATATTCAAGGCTTCTCTGTGACAAGTGTTTCTCTCCAGAGAGTCGAAGGCTTAATACAAAGTCTCCATTCAAGCTTCGGACATGCTGTGTAATCTCTAGGTCTCTACTCTAAACAATCAGGGCCCAAAAGGCGGCATATATGTCTTCCTAATAGAGTGTTGCTTCTATGCAAACCAATGAACAGTGAGGGGTAAGTGCTGGATAACTGTTACAATGACTATAGGCCAGCGATAAAACAAAGGCTTTGTAGACTAGGCTGACCTTGAACTCACAGATATCCTGCTGCCTCTAGTACTAAAGGCAGGTACCACCACCCCAGGCTCAGAAACTTAAGTTTTACAGTGAATTGAAACCTTAACTAAACTAGAATATCAAATGGCTCCTGATTACAACATGGAGGCAGGCTGGTTTTGAAGAGGCCTAATGACATTATTGCAGCCACAACAGGCTGCAGACTAACAATACTGAGACTAGCCCTCTCTCTTACAATAACCAGGAAAAACCACACTGTACCCTGCAGGGGACCAATCACAATCACAACTGAGACAAATACTAGATGCTCCAGAACATTAAGAATGGCGTACCTAACTTGCATATAGGTTGCCAGTTTCCTTGCAGCAAAGCCATTACCAACCCCCGTTTGACAAGACTTCTGTTACCTCACTTCTGACCAATCAGGAGTTCAAGCCCCATCTGAATCAGAATCCCCTGCTCCCTGCACCCCCCAAATCCTTTACTCCTGCCATAGCTGAGCTTGATGCTCTCCCTGATCCAACCTCCGTGTGGGAACAGACAGGAAGTCCAAGCTTGCAATAAAAGCTCTTTGCTTCTGCATAAGAACTCGGACTCCTGGTGGTCTCATAACAGGTTCCCGCTCCTATCCCCACCCCAAGTGGGGCTTTTGGTTGTAATTCTCTTGATTCTACTACTTGGCCCATGCCTTATAAGTCTAATTCACTTTATCGTTAGACTGCAGATCCTCCACCAGCATCACAGGGTCCCTTTAGAAGGATCATAAGGGGTTAGAAGAGGAGGAACCGTTGAAACCCCCAAACGGCCACATCAAACCTAAGGAAATTCTCCAGCGCACACACAGTTCTGTTTGGCTGGTCCCCTGCCTGCTGGCATTATCACAAAACTGGAGGCGCTGTGTAGGTGGGGTAACTAAGTTTTAACCCCGCCCAGCCCTTTACTATTGTGTTCAGCATTCTGTACTTCTGCTTACCTGCTTCCTCTTTCCTGATGAGTGTGAGGGCTAAAGCTAACGTGTAAGCCCCATTTGCCCAAGGACAGACAACTTCCCAGAATGCTTCGGACCGTTTTCACTCCAATAAACAAGGGTGGTTGCCCCAACCCCACAGATGTGTGGGCAGGAAGTACGTTCTCAGGAAATACGTCAGGGTATATGCTTGTCCTCATGGAACAAAGGTTCCAAGTATGGTACCCTTGTGGATTTGGCCTTTATAGACACCTGGCTAATATAGCTCACAGCCACTCTATGTCCATCTTCCTGGTCAGTGTTAAAGATTGCTTTAACTGAATACTCGTGGAATGGGTCTTTCTCCTTGGATGACCCCATTAGAGTGATCCAAGCACCTCTGTCCATCTCGGTGACTCTGTTTCCCAGAATTTCACGTAAGAACTGTCTGACCTGAGTTATTCTGGAGTGTGGGGTTCTTTCTGAAGGGACCTGCTCCGCTCTGCACTCCAGGTTAGGCACATGCTCCACCCAAACACCAATGTGTCCTTTATTAAAGCAAGGCAAAGGGACAAGATGGCTGAATCTGACCGGAGGAGCAGAAACAGCAGCAGATAGCTTTGCAGGAGTCATTTTTAAAAGGTTAAACAGGAGAGGCCTCTGTGAGAATGAGCTAGTATGGGTTGGCAAGTTCCGATCAGGAATTTGGATTGCTGGACCTTGATGTTTTGATAGCTGGACCTGAAAGATCCCCCTATGCATATTGCCTGTTTGAGCTGCTCTTGCCAATTTGCCAAGGTCAAGTTATGGGAAAGTACAGGAGGGAACCAGGTGTTGCTCTCGTCTGACGCCAACCAGATATCTGTGGTCTGCAGCTTGGACCAAAGCAAGGTCAGCAGGACGATATCCGGGAACAGAAGGTCCCGGGAACATTCTATCAAGACCACCAGAATGCTGAGATAGTCATAACTGAATTCTTTGTATTCTTTGTGCCCAACCTGAATAAACAACTCTGTCCTTGGTTAACCACAATCGCTTTATTTAGATGGAACAATGAAATCCCTGTAACCATGCATCTGTTTCTGTAAGCCCGCTTTTTGCTGCCCAAACCCTATATAATCTCCTGAAATTCTAGCCTGCGTGCGCTCAGTCTCTCTAAAGACTGAAGCATCCACAGGTACCTGTGTGAGCAATAAATAGCCTCTTGCGCTTGCATCCAGTGGTCTCTGTCTCGTCTCTCTGGGCAGGGGGTCCTCTTGGATGACCCAAGATCACCGGGGTCTTTCAGGAAGAAGAGCGGGGAGGGCGAGACCTGCAAGAGCCAGGTTTGCCGTATCCGGCCTGTGGGATCCCTTCACTTTCTGCCAAGGGTTTGCCAGACTGAGATGGTTCACTCAACACACAGGAAGAGGAGACAGCTCCCTCCTCCCCTGCGCCTCCAGGACACACCGCCTCTTCCGGATAAAACGCTCTTATGGTCAGACAGAGGGCGGGGCACGGACGAAGGAACGCAGGCAGCCCAGCACCTTGCCAAAGCCAGGACCCTGAGCGGAGCGGAGCTGAGCTGAGCTACCAAGGCTGCCAGGACGGATCTGGGCAGAGAGCATCCGAGATGTCATTCCTCCGCCGTTCCTAGAGCGTCCCCAGGAGGTCCGCTTCCGCCGTCCTAGAGAGGCCACGGCCAAGTGGCCCCAGCAGTGCACCCAGCCGGCGCCGCCGCCGCCGTCCCGGGAGTAACGTGAGGGTTCCGGCGTCCGTTGGTAAGCCGGGAGAGCGGGTGCACCAGCGGGGGGTGGCGGGGCACGGTTTGCGGTGTCCTGACCCCGAGGCGATGCCACGGCCGTCGGGCCGTTCGGAGCGGTGCCGCCCAGCCGCCTCGGAGTCCCCGAGACCCCGAAAGTCCGGTGTCCGCCATGATGATTCTTGGCGTCCCGACTTCTTGACAGAAACTCAGCACGGTTAATCGTGCGGGTTGGTTAAAAAACAAAACAAGATAATAATAATAATAATAACATAAAACCCCCACCACCCCTCGTTCTACGGTGTCGGAGTTAGAAGGCCCGGCAGCTTGGTCTCGTGGCTCAGGCCTGTGATCCCCGCCTTCTGAGGAGGCTGAGACATTAAGACCGGGAACCCGGGCCGTTTAATGAGCGTTTCTCCCAATATTTTTTTTAAAGTAAAAAATAATAATAGTAACATTACTGTTTTTATAAACCGGGAGGACGCGTTTGAAATCAAGCACTGGTAAGCCCCCCTGAAAAGTGCTGTGGCTTCTGGTATCCGTTAACGATCGGTTTATAAGCGTTTTGTGGTGTCAGGGTTGCTTGAGAGAAAAATATAGAAAGGTGGAGACGAACTGGTTATCGGGGAGCCCCATTTTGCTTTAGCTGACTCCATTTTGTGAGCTTCATTTCGCCAAGTGCTCTCTAGCCGGGCTGAAGTCATTGTTCCTAATCAACTAAGCTCTGGAAACCTAGGTTGTAGAAACTTTGAAACTTCTGCCCCTGTCGTAAGGCAATTGTGTTCTTCCGATTTTTATAAGCCCTAAATTGCCTCTCGCGGGTGTAGAATCTGGCTGATACACCCACTGGCCCAGAATATCATAGGTGGACCTGTCTGGCCTCAAACTCATAGAAATCCTCCTGTTTTTGCTTCCTGAGTGCTGCGGGGGAGGTGGGGGAGTGCTGGCCCTGCAACTTATTTTTGTGTGACTGTATGTGTGTACGTACTTGTGGCAGTGAGCATGATCAGAATAACTTGTGGGCATCTCTTGCTGCTGTGATCCAACTCAGGTTCAACAGAACCGCAGTTTTGACACTAAACTTTACCTGCTAGGCCCTTCCTATGCGGTACTAGTCACTACCAAGCATAGCCATTGTAAGGATTCAGTCATTATGGCTGGCCTGCCCGTCACCTGGCCGAATGCACTCAGGAAGTACCCTGGTCAGCCCAGGGTTCCATGGTTGCCTAGTTGCACGACGGTGCAAAGGACCCCTTTAAAAGAAAGACCCCGCCCACTGACGCTCTCTTTCCTGCTGTTCCCCTGGGGCCCGCAGGACTTTTCCTGTCTCCCTCTTCCCTTCCGGTCTCTCTTTGTCTGTGTCTCTTTATCACTCTCTCACTAAACTCTGTCTGCCTGACGTGTTTGTCCCATGCCTTGATCACCCTTGTCTGCCATGGAATCCACAAAGGTTCCTCATGTACTTTGTCCTAACAGCCATACCATTAAGAACATGATTTAAGAAAAATTTATTTTTTTAAAATTTATTTTAGTGTGTAAATTTTGCCTACATGTGTATCTATTCACCATGTGTGTGCCTGGTACCTGTGGAAGCTGGAAGAGGGTGTCTGATCCCTTACAGACAGTGGTGAGCTCCCAGGTGGGTGCAAGGATTTTAACTAGGGTCCTCTGGAAGGAGCAGCCAGTGATCTTAAACTACGGAGCCATGTCCCTGGCCCCTAAGGTCTTGCCTTTTTTGAAGTATTTCATTATGTGCAACTTTAGAATGTTCTTGTATCTGATGTTTTCTTGTTCTTAGGTAAGGTCAGTGTGTCCTTGTTACTGGCATTTGTCAAATTTCACCACTTGAAATTTCTGTGTATAACTTTGTAACCTGCTCTGTTGTCACAAAGACGTGCCTGCCTCCACCTCCTAACGATGGAACTAAAGTGTACCCTATGCTGGCGTGACTGTCCTTGTACTTGTTTATGTTTTGTTTGAGATGGAGATCTTACGGAGTTGGCTCAAGCCGGCCTTGAGTCCCTTGTCCTCCTGCTTCTCAAGTGCTGGGATAATAGACATTCACTGTCGTGCCTGGACTGCTTGCACTGTGTTTTGTTTTAAAATTTAATTTGCCATGTGTGTGTGCATGGTATGTTTTTGTGTGTGTGGAGTCAGTTCCCGCCACCTTTATGTGGATTCCAGGGATATGTGGAACTCAGGTTGCTGGTGATACAAGCACTTCTACCTGCTGGGCTACCTGCTCCTGCTCTGCTTAAGTGTACAGCTTTGTGGTTTGCTGATTTCTGATATTGTAAAACTCTTGTATTTTCTCTGTCCAGCATGACATCAACCACTTCAGAGCCCCAATTCCTTTTTATTGGAGAAAGGTATTTAGAACCCAGGTTTTGGATACTCTGGGTATGATGGTGTCCATCGTCATCCTGCGTGTCTGAGTGTGTGCAAATATGTATGTGTGGTTACGCATGTTCACATGTACATACAGAGTCCAAAAGAAGAGCAGTCCCTTACAGCTGATGTTAATAGGCAGTTTGCATGACACTTGGCTTGTTATATAGGTGTTGGGATCAGAACTTGAGTCCTCATAATTACATAGCAAATGCTCTTGACCCCTGAGGCAGTTCTCCAGTCCTACGTAATTTTACCGTTTAATATCTTTACATCAGTATCAATGTTATATATTGATGTAAAGAATTTTAAACATGTAACTAAAGTATTCCATACAGGCTCTACCTTCTACAGATTTTGCCTTCCAATAGCATTAAAGGGTAGGACCAAGCCTTCACTATATAGGCCTGTGGAGGACACCAATAATTCAAACTGAGGTTGGTCTAATCCCGGCATGTGGGAGGCAGAGGCAGGCAGATCTCTGGTCTACAGAGTGAGTTCCAGGACAGCTAGGGTTGTTATACAGAGAAACCCTGTCTCAAAAAACAAAAACAAAACAAACAAGAAAAATCCAAACTGTACACTTGGGTAGTTGAGGCAGGAGAACCATGAATTTGAGGTCATTTAAAGCATATAGCAAAATGCCGTCTCAAAATGCCATCTCAAAAAATAGCAATAGGAAGAAGGGGGGGAAGATCCAAACTATAGTGTGTGAGTTCTCAAACTTTTTTTTCTTCTTAGGATTTTTTTTTTTTTTTTTTTTTTTTTTTGCTGTTGTTGTTCCATATATGCTTACTTTTCCCTTAATCTACATATTTGTTCTCTACCAATACCACGTTGACTTGCTTCTAGAAGCTATTTGTAGTTATAAATCTTGAAATTAAGTAGACTGGGCTGAAGGGTATGACTTAGTGGGTAAAGGCACCTGAGCTTTGTCCTTGAAACCCAAAACCCATATGATAGAGAGAATGGACTCCTGTAAGTCGTCCTCCAACCTCTGCATACTTACGCACCCAGACACACAATTAAAAACGTAATGAATTCGGGTATACCTTTTTCTTCTACTTTAGTTTTCAAAGTAATTTTTAGCTAATCTAATCCCTTTGCCTTTCAATATAAATTGTCGTATCATCATGACGTATCTCTTCTCCTGTTACAGAAATTAAATCTAGGGACTTGTGTGTGCCAGGCAATTGTTCTACCACTGAGTCACAGTCCCGCCTTTTCTCCCTCCCATCTTCCTGGGATTTTGCTACAAATTGAACTGAATATCAGTGTGAGAATTGATAGCTCTTCTTGTCATGTCTCACAATACATGAATGTAGGTATGTTTACTTATTTACATGTTCTTTGACCTTTTTTTTTATTAGTCACTTGTGTTTTCTAGCCTTATGCGTATCGTAACTGTATTCAGGGATACTTTATTAGCTTTCCAATAGGCATCAGTCTGTGTAAGTACTCATATACATATGTCTTCTCACACACGTGAGAAGTAATGTCTCACAAACGATCCCCACCTATAGGACCAACAGTATCATGTGTGATGGACACCATTTTCTTATCTATTTTCTTCTGAACAGGAATGTTGGTTATTTCAGTGTCTTGCCAGTGGCTTCTGATGACCTAGCAAATAACATTGTGCATGCACTGCAGTGCTGAGAAGACACTCCCAAGAATATAGCAGTGATTCCCTAAAAGCAGCAGACAAGAGTGATGCCTCCAGGCAGGTGTTATGCAGCCCATGCTTCAAGGAAACAAGGACACCTTCGTGTGGTAAAGAAGGAAGAGGAGGATGATGGCTATACTTCAGTGCAGCATGCCAGGCCACAAACTCTTAACCGCCCTGGCCAGGAGCTGTTCCGTCAGCTCTTTAGGCAGCTCCGCTACCATGAGTCTTCTGGGCCCCTAGAAACTCTGAGGCGGCTCCAGGAGCTCTGCCGCTGGTGGATGAGGCCTGATGTTCTTTCCAAAGCTCAGATGTTGGAGCTGCTGGTACTGGAACAATTCCTGAGCATCCTGCCTGGAGAACTCCGGACATGGGTGCAGCTCCATTGCCCTGAGAGCGGTTCAGAGGTTGTGGCTCTACTGGAAGAGTTGCGGAGGGATCATCATGGAATACCACTCAGGGTAGGTGACACACACAAGTTCTGCCTGCCTTCCCATAGATGAGAAATGCTAGCCTGAGAAATGTAGGGAAATCTCTCCTTGTTAGTTCTCTGAACACCTGAGCACCTGGGTACGGGGCTCTGATCACGAACCATTTAGCAAGGAGCTCTTTCTGCTTTATACAGGAAGACCACCTCTAGAATAGGATCAGCAGGTATTACAAATCATAAAATCACCTTATGGAGCCTGACAGTGGTGGCACACACCTTTAATCCCAGCATTCGAGAAGCAGGCAGATTTCTGTGAGTTTGAAGCCAGCCTGATTTACAGAGTGAGTTCCAGGACAGCCAGGACTGTTGAGAAAAAAGACAAAAATCATCAAATTAACTTATGGATACGGTGGTTTACATTCCAGAAGGTCCAGCTCCACCTCTGTCTTAGTTAGGGATTCTGTTGCTGTGAAGAGACACCATGAACCATGTTAACACTTAGAGAGACAGACATTTAATTGGGGCTGGCTTACAGTTTGAGAGGTTTAGTCCTCTCATGGCCATGGCAGAGCACGATGTTGTGCAGGCAGACAGGGTGCTGCAGAGGGAGCCGAGAGGGCTACATCTGAACCCACAGGCAGTAGGAAGTGACAGTGACATGCTTCCTCCAACAGTGTCATTTCTATTCCAATAAGGCTACATCTCCTAATAGTTCCACCCCTGTGGGCCTATGGGGGTCATTATTCAACCACCACAGTCCATTCCCTGGCTCCCATAGACTTGTAGCCATATCATAATTCAGAATGCATTTAGTCCAGCTTCAAAAGTCCCTGTAATCTTTGACAATTTCATACTTGTTTACACGTTCAGAGTCTCTTCTGAGCCTCCTTCGGTCCCTGTAAAATCAAAATACAGGTCACATACTTTTTGAGGGACCAAACCCTTCCCTCCTTGGCTCTAGGAGTCTTAGTTCCTGGAGACTATATTGTATCAACAGGCCTAGGGCCAAAACTGAACACAGAGAAACTCCAGACCCATTTAGCCTCCTAGAATCTAGGGCCAAAACCTTGTGTTTGCATCGGTGAGTCTTTGTCTGTCCGGTGGTCTTTGGGGGATCTTTTTGACTTGGGTATACCACTTTTAACATATAATGGCACCAGCATATGCATTGTAATTCTAAAATGGCGCACAGTGAGGAAATACTTGACCAAACAATGGGCAAACTCCATACTGCCTCTCCATGTCTGAGGTCAAACTCTTCGGCCTACAGCTCCTTTCAGCTCTGTTGACTGCAGCACACTTCTCTCTCGTGCTGGTCCCACTCCCAGCTAGCTGCTCTCCTCGGCATGTTTCCCCTGACTCTGGCATCTCCAACATCTTGAGGTTCCCAAGGCAACCCAGGCTGCACCCTCTCACCCTCACAGCTTCATATAATGGCCTGTTTAGGCCTCCATTCAGAGATACCCTTGACGCATGCCGGGCCTCAGTAGTTTTCCTTAGTTGTGTATGGACATTCCTTAACCCCTTCTGTCCTTGACTCTAAACCCAGAACCGTGTGACTGAAGTTGCCAAGTTCTGCTGCTTACTGGGGCTGGGACATGGCCCCCTCTTTACCAGCTTTCTGTTCTCAATGGAACCTTCACTGCCTAAGCCTGGCTGTCCTGAAACTTGATCTGTAGGCCAGGTTGGCCTCAAACACAAGAGACCTGCCTGCCTCAGTTTCCAGAGTGCTGGGATTAAAGACATGCACCGATACACCTGGCTCTAAGGTTTTCTTTAATTCCTTTTCACAAGCTGGAGGCTTTGCTGGGTGGGTTCTTGCCCAGAGGTCACCTCTCCCTTTTTATTAATCTGTTCAGCTCCTTGAACACAGGATTTTGCTCTACTTCCTGGTGCCCCTTTTCTCCTTGAACTGAGCATTTTGTGTTTTTCCTTGCTCAGCCTGACAGGCTGCTCCTTTTCATTAAAGATCTGCATAAGAGTGAGCATGAATAACCACGGGACAAAGCCAATACTAGGCTGTTTTGAGATTTCTCCGTGGACTGAATTAATCCAAAACTCTTTAGCCTCAGGCAAACTTTTTGGACAAGGGCAAAAAACAGTCACATTCTTTGCCAAAGCATCTTAAGAACAATATCTAGGCAACATGCTAAAATTCTCAGAAACTTCTTTACATAGGTCCTCCCACTGTTCAAATCACCATCAACACCACTGTCTTCCATTCTTCTACTAGTATGGCCCATTAAACACCACTTAAGCATCCATCTGCTTTTCTAATTCAAAGGCTCAAAATCCACATTCCTCCAAACAAAAGCATGGCTCCCCGCCTTTCACAGCAATACACTCAGTCTCTGATACCAACTCTGTCTTAGAAAGGTTTCTGTTGTTATGAAGACATGCCATGACCATGTCAACTCCTAAAAGAAAAACATTTAATGGGGGCTGACTTACATTTTTGTGGGTTTAGTCCATTATCATGGTCATGGTGGGTGGCCTGTGGGCAGACATGCTAGTTCAATTTGGTTTAAGACTAACCATGCGCGTGTGAGTGCTGGGGCAGAAGGGGGGACCGAAAGGAGTCAGCAGTCCTGAAATCGGAAGGAGAGAACACACCAGAGCAGTCTGCATGTAGTAATGTGTTTCCTTTCCAGAAGGGCTGGGGGCATCCCTGGGCTGGGAAATTGGAAGACCTCAATTTTAAGCTTTTTTTGTACAGCTTAATATTCTTAGACATATTGTTGTGGACCCCCCCCCCTCCCCGCTCCCAGGGAAGATCACAGTTTGTGATTGATTGAAAGTCTTCGTTTGAACTGGCTGGTGAGCACACCTGGGTATTTGGTATTCAAGTGTAATTCCAAGCCTGTTTTCAGGGCTTATATTTGAGCATGAAAATCATACCCTGGCTGCAAGATCCTTGGGTTTTCTTTTTGCTAAGCAAATCATTATAAGAGCCAAAATAGGAAAAATAAAAGGAAGACAGGACCATGTCGACCCCAAGCCCTGCAGCTCGGCAGCTTCCTCGGAGCTCCCGGCTGCTACTGCTCAGGTGCAGCAGGCACAGCCTGAGAAACCGCAGTGCTACATCTATGTCAGACACTAAAGGCTTCCCCTCAGTCCATATGCATTTGCCTTGACTGGTGGTTTCTGCCATCCTACAAAGACTGACTCACTGGTGAGGGCAGCTGGACAACAGTGTATCTTGGGCATACCCTGTAAGGACTTCTCTGGAGATAGCGCCCCATGTAAGTGCAGAAAACAGACACCCTCCTGGACCTACTGCTTCCCGCTTCCAGCATCCAATGCCTGAAGCATATAGAATTTGACAACAGTATCGAGAGCTGAGGAGAAAGAGAGGATGGAAAGGAATCTACCAAGTAAAAAATGTCCTAGCATTCTGAGTGTGGTGACCTTTTGCTTGTTGGCGGCTAGATCTGTTTAGGAGCTAAAGAAGAAAATGAGGCCTATCACAGTTACATCATGTCATACTTGAGTTTGTAAAAACTTTGCCTCCCTGTCTACTTTCTATGGCACAGTTTGCTTCCCATGCTCAGGGTTGACTCATTGTTTCCCGTCAATATTTGAAACACTGCATGGCCACTATCAGTCCTGAAAGACTGGCTTCTTGTGAGGAATGGGAGGTTCAGGGCTTATCTTCATGGAAATCTGGCCTATTTACAAAACAGTTCTCAGAAGAGAACTAAATGCGTTCCAGAAAAAAAGTTGATTAAATCCCTTTATATGCTGTGTTGTTAATTAAAATTTTAACTAGTTAAAAAAAAAAAAAACCAAAAAAACAAGAGCAAAATATATGACTAGCAAAAATGGCAGAGTCACAGTGATTTTTGCAAAGAGCATGTCTAGTCTATTGCTGTTGAAGAGATACCATGACCAAGGCAGTTCTTATAAAATCAAGTGTTTCATTGGGGGCTGGCTTACAGTTTCAGAGGTTTAGCACATCATCATGGTGGGTTGCATGGCAGCCTGCAGGCAAGTGCTGGAGAGCTGCGTCCTGATCCGTAGGTAGAAAGACTGGGCCTGGTGTGCATGGGCTTCTGAAACCTGGAATCCCACTCCCAATGCCATACTTATCCTTTTAACCCTTTCAGATAGTGCCTCTCCATGGTGACTAAGCTTTTAACCCTTTCAGATAGTGCCTCTCCATGGTGACTAAGCTTTTAAGTATATGAACTTACGTCCTTGAGTTGGTTTTCTTCCTGGGATTGTTTTTGTTGTTGCTCTGTTTTGTTTTTTGTTTTTTGATGCTGGCACTTAGTAAGACAAGTTTCCTCTGAGAGACCAAAATGGAATCACTAACTACAGTCAGTCTTTCAGGACCTTAGTTTATTGAGAAGGAAATGCAAAAATTATCCGATCATGAGGATTTGATCAGTATCTGTCTGAAGCCTTTATAATGTTCTCGGTCCCTATTCCTAGTACAGAGACGTGAGACCCCAGGCCTGGCAGCAAATACTATCAGCTCGGTTGATGCCTGTACTCTTTTTACTCCTTTGCACACAGGAAACTGGTCTTTGCCTTTTGAGCTTTTTGTTTGTTTGTTTTTGAGACGGGGTCTCCACATATCCTTGGCTGTCCTGGAACAATGACTAGGCTGTCATTGAACTCACTGAGTTCTCCCTGTCTCTGCTTCCTGGGTGCTGGGATAAAAGGTGTATGCCACCACATCTGGCACCTTTTGAGTGTTTTTTTAAAAAAAGTATTTATCATTTTTTAGGCTTCCAAATTTTATTAAAAGAAAAACATGAGCCTATATGCATAATTCATGCATTAAAATTACTAATATTTCTGGCTTATCTCTCAAATCTATTACAAAAATAAAATTAAGTAACATTTGATTGTAGTCCACCGGTATTAAATGGTGTAGTAAACCAGCATATGTAATGCTTATTAAAACAGAAAACATTTCTGTCTTTTTAAAAATCTGAAAGTTCATTTGTCATTTTTACCAAAAACAATGGGGACTTCAGAGGGGACTGATAGTAATTTATAAAGTCTTGTAAGAAGAGCATGGCTTGGTTATGATTAGCTCGTGTAGGGCCAGATGTAAGGTTTTGGTCTTTGTCCTATGCTCAGTGGCCTCAGTCTAAAGCTTGTTCACATCGACGTAGAAAAAGTGTCAGCCAATGTGCCAGGAAGACTGCTCTCTAAGTTCATTAACTGGAGCCTTCTGTGCTCACTTGTACATTAAGGGAACCCTTGTCTCAGGGACAGAGCTGCTTGAAGTACAAGGGCAAAGCTCTCCTTCCTGTTCTCCTCGTGGACAAGCATAGGAGAGCTTTTCTTTGTTGTTTGTTTCCTGGCTGACCCTTAAAACCAATATTGTCTTTGTAATGGTGATAACTGTTTTGTCAGGTTTACAGTTTGAAAGTTAGCCTTCTCTGAGACCATTTGTACATTTCAGTATACTTGTCTGGATCTTCACTGTAAACCATTGTTCATTTTGCTCCTTTTCATTTCTCATCTTTAGGCCAGGGGTCAAGTAGGAAATAATGGGAAGGTTTCATTGTGGCATGTGAGGACTTATATTACTAACTTGGCAAGTGCATCCTTACCTTAAGTGGTAATCTTACAGACTCTCCCTGGTTGGGGGAGGCCATGGAGTGAAAGGTTTCTCTAGTCTTTCTTTTTGGGTCCTTTCTGCCAGGAATTGATTAAAGGGCCTGAGTTTGCTTTCTGAAACCTATTGGCATGTTCTGATGCTGTTTTCTTCTTGGCAGGACACATGCCTTGCTCAGAGCCCTGATGTGCATTGGATAGGCACTGGAACTCTGCAGTCTTCACAGATATGGTCCCCTACTTCCCATCGAAAGAACAGTTCTGCTCTAGAGGACCATTTGGAACCTCCGTGTAAAATAGGAGTTTGTAACTTCCTGCCTGGGCAAGATGGTACTCACTGCCTAGACTGTAGCTTCGTGTTATATCTCCTGTGTTTCCTGCACTGTTGTTTTGTTACCATCTATTATATCACAAGAATCTTCTGTCACCTAGCACTGTGCTCTCTTGAACGCCTTTCTGATTCATGTCTGATTGGTTTCTTCCATTGCCCCATTACCCTGCCTTTCCCCTCCCCAGCAGACACTGAGGTCATGTCTGCATCTTGAATAGCAGTGTGCCTACTATAGGCCCAGGAGTCCTTTGGGAGTGAGGAGTGGGCTTCTTAGGTGTCTAGAGCTGCACAACCCTCTTCATATTTCTTTTCTCCTTCAGATTCTCCTACTGACTCAGTGCCTGCCCGTTTCCAGACAGAAGACGGCACAGGATGCCAGGTAATGACCAGCAAGCCTCTGGTAACCCAGTTCTAGGTGGTTTCTGCTTTTGCTATTTCTTGGCGTCTCAAGCATGGCTGCTGTATGAATTGTAGCTTTCTTCATCTTGGGTTGTCATTTGACTTCATATTCAGACACCAGAGGTTTCTGCTGGGTGATAGATGATGGTCTTTCTCCTTTGCCAGATTTATCCAGTATTAATTAACTCTGTCAGGCCCATGATCAGCTCTAAAGCATGGTTCCCCCCCCCCCCCCTTCCAGGAAGCTATGACCTTCCAGGATGTGGAGGTGACATTCTCTCGGGAAGAGTGGGCATGTTTGGATTCGGCTCAGCGCAATCTTTATCGGGATGTTATGCTGGAGAATTATGGGAACGTGGTTTCTGTTGGTAAGTCTTTGGTATCCCTAGCAACCTCCACATTTGTTTTTTTCTCCTCTCTTTTTATTATTAAAAAAATATTCATTTGTGTGCATGGATATGTATGCTTATACATGCTTGAACGCCACAGTTCATATGGCCAGAAGATTGCTAGTGAGGGTGATTTCTGTCCTTTCCACCATGTGGATCCTATGAATTAGACTCAGGCTAAGCTTGGCAGCAGGCGCCTTAACTCACTGAGCCGTCTGCACTGGACCTTGTTTCTTATTGTAACGTGTAGAAAGGGATCTAGCCTTAGATTTTGGCTCTGCAACCGCCAGCCTTATTATTTAAGCTATTACTAAACTGTCCCTCTTGAATAGTGGAGATTGCAATGTCTGTCATGTGGGGTTATTGAGAAGACTGTTGCAAATTCCGGGTTGATTTAAGCATTTGAAGATGGTTAACTGACTTAGCTAGTTGAGTAGCTGTACGCCTTTCACCTTTGAAGAATACTTATTATTGTTGTTTGGTTTATTTTTATTTTATGTGTATAAGTGTTTTGTTTATATACCGCCTGCATGTTGTGCTCATAAAAGGCAGAGGACTGTATCAGTTCCCTTGGAAATGGAGTTAGATGGTCATCAGCATCCATGTGGATGCTGGGAATTGAACCAGATTGGAAGAGCAGCCAGTGCCCTTTTAAGTGCTGAGTGTCTCTCCAGTCAGCCCTACCTCTGGAGACTCCTCAAAGCCCCTTTGCCTGTGACCTTTTTTAGCCTCTCATCTCCGCTTAGGGCAGCAGTTCTCAACCTGTGTGTGGTGACAACCTTTGGTAAACCTCTCTCTTCAAAAAGATTTTCATCATGATTCATAATGGTAGCAAAATTATAGTTATGAAGTAGCAATGAAAATAATTTTATGGCTAAAGGTCTGCACAGCATGAGGAACTGTATTAAAGGGTCAGAGCATTAGGAAGGTTGAGAACCACAGGCTTAGAGCTATCAGAAATGACTGCTCCAGCTTCTTCCATTTGTTTTCCTGGCCTTCCTTCCTCTCTGCCAGGACTTTAGGTTCTCAAGAATAGTTGTGTGTGATCTGCCTTCCTTCCCATCCCATCCCTTCTTTTCTGCAGTGGAGTCATCTCCCAAACCTGCTCTGATATCCTGGTTGGAAGCAAGGAAGCCATGGGTCATGAATATCTGCAAAGTTCAGTTTGAGAGGGATTCAGGTACTGCCTCTAAAGGTGAGTTCGATAAAATCCATCATGTCCTGCCCCTCCTAACTTTACTCTTTTCTTTTATACGGTGAAATACATCACTGGGGACATACTCCGTTATTTGCTGGGAGTTACTAAGGGGTGTTAGGGCCCTGGTAGGCCATTTCCTTCCAGCCCTGTCTCTTCTTCCTGGCATCTCAGTATTAGTTCTTGCTCATAGCAGGGCTTCCCGGTTCTCTTTTGCACTTAGCTGTGATGTTCTGCACTGACTCCTGCGTCACTTGTGCTCACCCACCCTGCTCTCAGGAGCATCACTCCCACTCTGGCCCTTCTTCACTGTCCGAGTCTTTTCTGTGATGAGCATGATAATCCAGTTGGACCCTCCTTGGAGCCCACATCTCGGCTTCGGGAGCTTTGAGCAGTGCCATGGTTCTTTACTGGCTTGCTGTTAATATTCTGCCTTAGCTCTTTTTATTGCCTCCTGGATTTGATTTCTGCGTCTGTCTACCCACTGTATCTGGCCCTTCCTCTTCCCTTTCCTGTTATTTGAGATACTTTTCATGGTTTTGTCTTAATCTTGACTCTTGTAAAAAGGTAATGACAGGCAAAATTCTTGCTACCAAGAACCTTATTTTATAGTTCCTGGTTTTCTTCATTAGTTGCAAGTATGGGAAAAATACATTTTCTTGTTTTTTATTTTTTTCCTCCAGGAGGTAAGCCCCAGATTAAGTCACACAAATTCATCTTGAAACAGGACCCTTCAGAATACACAGAAACTTTTACTGTGCCATTAGTATGTCCTGAGACAAGTGTTTCTGAGGGAACAGAGCTCAAAGAATCTTCTGAACAGAAGAATAAGCTACAGAAGCCCTGTGGAAGCCCCATACAAGTGAAAGAGATGAAGGAAGGAACTGACGTCAGTAACAAGACAGGAAGAGACTCTGAAGTATCGGGAAGCAGCGATACTCTTGATGTAAAGCATGTTAAGTGTGAGAGTGTTACTAAGAAAAAGCAATCCTTTAAACATGGCCGTGACAGACGCTTCAGAAAAAGATCACACCATTATAATAAGAAACATGTGCTTGGAGATACAGTTGAGAGATTTGGTGTGTACCAGAGCATTTATATTAGACTAAGAAAGAGTGGAGCACGCACAGGTGAAAAGAACTTCATCCTTAGTTCTTGTCGCCAGCAGGAACAGAGTGCTCGTACTGTGATGATGTACAGGTGCCATGATTGTGGGAAGACCTTTAAGAAAAGCTCTCATCTTGAGTATCATCAGAGAACCCATTTTGAACAGAAACTGTTTAAATGCAGGGTGTGTGAAAAAGCCTTCAAGTGGCGTTCAAACTGTGTGCGGCATGAGAAAATTCACACTGGAGTGAAACCGTATAAATGTAGTTCATGTGA
This sequence comes from Phodopus roborovskii, assembly GCF_943737965.1. Classification (NCBI taxonomy): domain Eukaryota; kingdom Metazoa; phylum Chordata; class Mammalia; order Rodentia; family Cricetidae; genus Phodopus; species Phodopus roborovskii. Next base: position 10,592,667 of record NW_026125295.1, on the reverse strand, counting down.
GAAATCTTTCCAACGACTTTCAGCCTACCGCCTGCACCAGGAAACCCATACGAGAAAGAAATTAAAATCCAGTCAGCACAAAGAAGCTCTCACGGACAGCTTGGACCTGCACCAGGAAACCCAGACGAGAAAGAAATTAGAATCCAGTCAGCACAAAGAAGCTCCCGAGGGCAGCTTGGATCTCAATCATTTGACAGATAAGGGTCAGGAGAATCACTTGAACTGCAGGTATTGTGGGAAATCCTTCAGCTGTAAGTACTACGTTCTTGAACACCAAAGGATTCACACACAGGAGAAACCTTATAAATGCACCAAATGTAGGAAAACCTTTCGGTGGCAGTCAAACTTTTCTCGTCATAAGAGACTGCACCTTCAACAAGAGTTCTGTAAACAAGAGAAACGTCGAGAAGACTTCAAGCAGATTTGTAATCGGTCTCAGCATTGTGAGGAAACTTTTACTCAGAAGAAATCACTTACTGAGCACAAGAGGAGTCACACAAGGGAAAAACTGTACCAGTGTAGTGAGTGTGGGAAAACGTCCATCTATAAGTCGGCTCATATCATGCATATGAAGCTTCATGTTGTTAAAAGAAAACATGAAAATGATCTACCTGCTAACCAAGACACAGCGTCTCACATTCCTCCGAGTAGTCACAGCGCAGAAAAGTCTCACAAATGTAAGTACTGTGGCAAAATATTCCGGATTCGCTCATTCCTTGTCATTCACGAGAGAGTTCACACTAGAGAGAAGCCCTATAAGTGCAGGGAGTGCGGCACAGCCTTCCGGTGGAGCTCCAACCTCTCCCGGCACGAGAGGCAACACTCTTTACACCAGCAGTATGAGTGTCCTGAAAGTAAAGAGGCTTCCAGTCTGGAGTCAAAGGTCTTCACTGATCAGAAGCCCTTTTGGTGTCAAGAATGTGGGAAAACCTTTACACGTAAAAGAAGCCTTTTAGATCATAAGGGAATACACAGTGGAGAGAAACGATTTAAGTGCAACCTGTGTGAAAAATCTTTTGATAGAAACTATCGTCTTGTTAATCATCAGAGGAGCCATAACACTGAGAGACCGTTTCAGTCTCAGTGGCGCGGTAAAGATCTCTTTGGGATACATGTCCGTTCTGTTGACCAGAGAAAACACAGCAGAATGCTGCAGTTGGAACAGAGTGTGCATTCAGATAATCCTGGTTTATCTTCCTTTCGGAGTGCAAGATTAAATATTCAGGAGCTGAGTGGGAAGAAGCCCCATAAAGAGAGTCAGAACCCTTCCGACAAGAGCTCCAGGTTCATTGCTCTCCAGAATATACCCACTAAGAGAGGCTGCCACAAATGTAATGTTTGTGGGAAAATGTTTGGCAAGCATTCAAGACTCATTAGCCACAGGAGATTTCACACCAGAGAGAGGCCCTTTAAATGCAAAGTGTGTGCAAAGACCTTCAGGTGGTCTTCCAATTTGACTCGACACTTGAAAAACCATGTTAATTAGCCTGGGGTCTCTGATGATGGTGGTGGTGGTGGTCGTGGTGGTGGGGTGCATAGTTCCTGGCTCCATTTCTAGAGAACTTGTAGGCACTGGAGAAAACCTCTGCAAAGGTCTAGCCCCTTCTGTTTTGGGAGTTTGGTGTGGAACCTTTAAAAAGCTCAGGGACTCCTCAGTCTACCAGTTGAAAAGTGATGCTGGGGAACACTGTCTTCTGGGGGCCTTGTAGATGTCGTGGCCCTGAGGTGTAGCCCAAGACTGACAGGCAGGTGTCCCTGTGTAGCTCTTTGCTGTGACTGGGAAGTGTGTCTCTGTGGCTTAGTAAGGTGTGTCTGCTCTGTCCTGACTCTGCACGCACCAGACATGCAAATGGTTCACAGACACACATGCAGGCAAACTACCCATAAGTAAGAAATGGACTCAAAAAATAGTATGAGCATTAAAACTTTTAAAATATTTTAAAATTGCCTCTCTGAAGATATCTAGTTCTGCCAGGTCAGGGGTGGAACTTTAAGTGCGCCTTGATCAGACAAGTTGGGGATACTCTTAAAACAGGCCTTGAGTCAAGCATTGGATGAAAGTCGTACTCAGAAGTACATGACTGTTGGGTAGGAGCACAGCTGTGGATGGTTTTGAGCAGTAGAGAACTGGATGTCTACTCTTGAACTTGGTATGGGCAGCACAGTCTTCTGTGGACATGGTCTTTCCACTGCTCGAGGAACTGAAGTTGTGGCTGGGGAGAGACAGATGGGCTGAGACCATCACAGAGAAGTGGATGTCGGATGATGCCTTGTTCACCTGGCCAATGTGGTCAGTTCCATCATAACTGAAGACTGTCAGACCAGTGGGCAGAGAAGGGACCACATGAGCTGTCTTAGCAATCGCTTACAGAAGTTAGTTTATGAAAGCTCAAGTGTGAAGCGGGAGGAAGAGCTGGGATTCAGACTCCTTTGTAAGTGGAGACTGCCGGCCAACTTGGAAAGTGTTTTGAAATTGTGAGTTTATCCATCGAGTCCCTCCTGGGGTTAATGTGAAGAATGGTGAGTTTAAGCTAGCTCACTACAGCAGGGTTGAGATGGTGGGGCTGGCAGAACCCTGTTTTCCATCAGCACGACAGTGCAAAAGATAATTGTATTTCAGAAAGAATATGCAACTCGGTGTGTGGGTACACACCTGCAACCTTAATGTGGGGTGCTGAGGCAAGAGAGCCAAAAGTTCTTAAAACGAGGATAAACAATGACCGTAGGAGAGGTATACCCTCCAGTTCAGAACACGGCACAGAATTGCACGATATACGGTGTATAGACATTTAAGCATGTTGAAAGTGGGCGATCACTCTGGTTTGGGCTTCATTATTTAAGTGAGATGGTGTAGTAGCCTCGTGGGGTGGTGGGGGGCAGTACTGAAATGCACGTGTAGCAGTGAGACTGGTGTCCATTGTGTAAACATTCCTGCTGTATAATAAATAGTTAGTATTTGGCACAATTTTCTGTGGATTTAAAAGACATGAAATAAATGTAAGATTATGAAATGGGATGGTGTGTACTAACCACTGCTCCATTGTCTTTGGGAATCAGAATGAATTCATGAGGCTTCACTTGTTTTTCTAAAAACTGATACGAATACAACCTAAAGTTATAGTTTAAAAGGATACTATGTTGGATTCTTTCAATTGTTAAAGTATATCAAAATAAAAAACAACCATGGCCTCTGATTTCTATATAATGATTATTACAGAAGCTCCAGCTGTGCCACTCACCACTTGTAAGTGCTGCTACTTAAATGGTCTACTTCATATCTTCCCCCTCCTTTTTTACAAGACAGGGTCTCTGGCTGTCCTGGAACTCACTATGTAGGCCAGGCTGGCTTCAAACTCACAGATATCCACTGCCTCTGCTCCTGGAGTGCTGGGATTAAAGGTGTGCACCACCACACCTGGCCCACCTCATCTCTTAAATTTTTAACATTTCTATCTGCTAAAATTGGAACAACACAAAATGGCTGCTGGTGACAGAATGTCATGTGGCAGTCTGAAGAAATCCAGGGTGGTCTGTGTCTCGGCTCCGTCTCTAAATTATGAGATTGTGAGCTGTTCTCAGTTCCTCTTAGCGAAACCAAACTAGGAAAGATACACAGACAGTTCCATTGACGACATGGGAATTAGGACAGTGATGCTTGTTAGCCATCCAACATTCCTGGCAGGTGGGGAAAATGAGTACTTACGCGCCGGGTATCACATCTTTTAAGTTAATACCAACACTGCTAAAAATGGCAAAATTGTATCAGCCAGGGTCTGTTGAAAAGCTAAAACCTATACCAACCCCAGCCATCTGTACCCAGATGAGGAGAGTGGTGTGACGTCTGTCTAATAAGACCTTTACCTTACATCTGGGCAGGCTGAGAAGGAAGCCCAAGATCTTACTCCATAGCTCCTGTGGGAGGAGGCAATTCCAACCACCATAGTTGTTGCCTAAGCCAAACTTGACTGTTGGTGTCTGCCCAGCTTTTTCCAGAATGTCTGTCTCAGTTGTGAATTGTCAACACTTGTTGGTTTTTATCTTTTAAATCTGGGGGCCTGGAACCTAGGTGGTAAATAAGTACATGGAGATGTATTCTTATGAATGCCCGGCCTTAGCTTGGCTTATATCTAGGCAGCTTTTATTAAATGATCCCATCTAACTTTTACCTTTCTTTCCTTCTTAGTTTGTGGCTGGTTGTGTGGCTAGGTGACTGGCCCTGGCTGTCTTGCTCCTATTTCCTCTGCCTGCCGGCCCCATCTATTCTGCCTAGCTATTGGCCCTTAAATTCCTTATTCGACCAGTCAGGTGTCTGAAGTCACATGGTTTTATTGAGTTAAACAACATAACATAAAAGAATGCAACACATCTTTTTGTCATTAAACAAATATCCCACGGCATAAACAAATAGAACACACCTTATTAAGCACTTACCTTAGTAGCATTCAATGCCTCTGGTCTCCCGTTGGTCAACTGGTCTGGGTATGTGGTTCCATCCTGAGGGGCAAACCACAAAGCAGGAGCAAAGAGAGGCACTTCTACTCAAAGTTTAGAGTTAGTTTGGCAGAGAGGCCCTCAGATGTGTGATTGTAGGGCCTTCAGACCTATGACTTTGTGGAGGGTTGCCAGTGTGAATCAGGTTATATTGGGGCAGAATATAACAATTCACCGTAAGATTGGACTGCAAATGTTGGTCTCCTGCCTGAAGAACGTGTATCCCCAGTATACACCACCACCACAGAGCTAAGTACTGATGCAAACACGGGTTTACTAAGGATGGACTCGAACCATCCAGTAGCAGCACTCAGAGAGAGAGAGAGGAGCAGCCCAAAGATACCGCGGTTAAATAAGGATCAGGATAAACAAATAGGCCGAATAGATGTTTATTCAGGGAGAAATAACTTACAACCTAGACAGATGAACACAAGGGAATTCCACCCGATGCTCTCCTGTCCGAGTCCTGCCAGCAAGAGAGCTTTCCCCGGTTCTCTCTCCGACCTCCTTCCACAGGTCACTTCTGTCCATGGCTCCACCCCCCAATGGGCGTGGTCAGTTCCACAGAAGGACTATCTCACTACAATAACCAGCAGGGAAGTAGGGCTTACAAAGGGAAAATCCGAAGGCCAGGGGGAGTACAAGCTTTGCTGTCTCTCTGATTGGGTTCAGAGGGGATGCTTCCTGGGCCCATTGGCCCTGGGGTTAAGTAAGCATTGGAAATTTCCATTAGAGCATCTGGATACCATGATATGATTGATGTCTGTTTCCTCGTTGCCAGGCTGATTGGGCAGGATATGGGGGCCCTGGAGCAACTTTTAGGTATGTGTGGTTTTTCCCAGGACCTGGATTCAGGGTCTGGTCAGCAGCTTCTCACCATGGTGTCCAGCCTAAAATGGCTTTAGTCTTGCCCTGCAGGCGTCTGGCCCCTCACTCCCAAGAGACCGAAAAGAGACTCCCAAGAGACCGCCATTACAAGTGCTTTGAAAAATTTTAACAGCCAGGCTTGTGCCGTGGTGGCCCAGGCCGAAAAGTGTGACCGAAGAGATAGAACATGCTTCCACAACTGCATCATTGGCCACAGTCTTTGCCAGCAGAAATCCAGAGGATATTTAGGAATGGACTTCAAGGATGTGGAAACAGGGTTAAAGGTTGGAGGGATTCAACTTTTGTGCACTGGGCAGGATTCGGGCACTGTTTAAAATTTATTCAGTGCTGTTTTCAATGTTAGTTTGTGATAAGCCTTTAAATCTTTAAGTGAAATTAGGAAAAATTAACAAAAGTCTAAAAACTTAGACCACAAAGCCCATACTGGAAGAAAGGGAATTTCTGAGCTCCAAAAGACAGCACAAAAGATAAGGCTAAACAAAGGACGGAGTACATGCCTAGAAGCCTAAGACCAGATAGCACACTACAAGCTGTGTCAATATTCCTTTGTCCTAAAGGAAACCAGGCAGCCACCGGTTAGAAGTTGTAAAAATCCCTGGCCCAGCATTAACCTAATGCTGCCTACAATATCCTTTTCAATTGTAAGCACACAGTTATTGTTTTATCCTATGTAATCACGGAAGCTTCGTGATCTTGAGGCTTTCAGCCTTATGGTCTTTCCTTTAAAAATCCCTCTTGGGTGAAAGCCGCATTCCACCTGCTCCCAAGTGGATTGGATCCAGGCTTCAGTGTGGTAATAAAGAAACCTTTGTCTTTTATTTGGTGAGTCGCCTCTGTGGTGGTGGTCTTTTTGGGGTCCCAAGGACTGGGCATGAGTACCCTAGATTTTCCCTCTCCCGTGTGAATGAATGAAATTGGCAGAAGCCCACAGTCTAAGCTTCTCAGTAACAGTGAAGAGACTTCCTCATTACCTGTCTGGCATCCTAGAGCTGGAAACTGTCATCAGCCAAACATCTGTCAATCAGCAGGACTGCACTGGCAGCCTGGCTGTTCTGGATGCTTAACAGCCACTCTGAGGACATTCCAGCTGCAAGGACCATAGTATCTGAAAAGCTGCAACTGTCGCAGGAGGCCTTGTCCCTGTCACAACCACTTTAGATAACCTGCATTGACCTTAGAAGGCAGCTTCTCAAGACTAGAGATTTAAAAGGCCTTCAAGCTATTCTCAAACGAGAGCAGGAACCTCCTCTGTACTTTGGCAAGTGCTGTGATGTGATTGGTACATGTACAATCCTTTGTTGGCATTCTACTCTCAAGTCTCCTCCCCCTGTGCAATCAAGAATCTTCAGCTGAGAGGTAGTTCTTCACATTGCTCCCTGGTGCTGACATCCAGCTGAAGGCCGTGGTGATGTAGTGTGGGAATATCTCTTACATTCTATACCTCATTGCCAAATTAATAAGCAGACTACAGCCAAGATTTCTACAACTTCTTAGGATCCCCATGACAGCGCCCCCTATCAGCAGAAAGTAGTTTGGAAAGAACGATGCCCAAAATTCCCAAATACTGTTTATAAATGTTTGTTTTCATTTAAATGGACTTGGTTATAAATGGTTAAGGATCACAACCAATATCTTTTTAAAGGTAAAATGGGGATTATGATATAGATATGAATACTTTGTTTTGGAATGGTTTTTCATTTATTGATACAATTTAAGGTCAATTTTGTCATATGTATATTTCTCCTCTTGTTTGTATAGCTCATTTAGAAATGTAATGTATAATGTAGTACAGATTATAGATAATTACCTATGATAGTCAAAGTTTAGAGCTTAGTTAGGGTTTTCAAGATACACAGAGATGTATTTAAGATAGATAGGAATTCTTCAAACCTTTCAAAGACCTACAGAATATGGCATTTAAAATGGTTTAGGGTTTTACTTGACAATGAGACATAAATGCTCCTGGCAACATCACCTGTGTCAGAAAGGAAGATGGACATTAAAGAAACTCGTTATGGAGTTTGCTTCCAATATGGCAAGATTAGCCATTTGGACAAGATACTACTCTTGTCTGGACTGTTTGACTTTGTGCTATATAAACTGGACATGCAGGACCCACAGAAAAGTGACTGCTGATACAAGATGGACATTGCTATAGAGTTTCTGCTTCATGGAAGAGTCTGCGAGACAGTATGCAGGACACAGAGAAAAGTGACTGACAAACTGCCAATACAAGAAGACAGTTTAAAGTTTCCTGCTTTGCAGAAGAGTCTGCCAGACACACTATGGCCTATGGGCTGAAGATAAAAGATTACAGAAGAACTTCAGGTGACTGACAAGGCAAGATGTCTCTGTCATTTCTAGAGTTTATATACTATCCTTCTGTGGTCTTTGAAGGAGTTGAAGACAGATAGTTATGGTTATAGTTTTCCTTAGTTAGGATTCAATGATAAGGTACATATAGGACTTAGACTCACAAGATAAAATAGATGATGAAATATTTTCTTCAAATCTTGCTAAATGTTAATGGACTAAATATTGTTAACTGTGATTCTTATTTGATAACTGTTATGTGATATATTTTGCTATATTAAGGTTAAAACCCTTCTTTTTATTTAGACAGAAAAGAGGAGATGATGGGAGATGTCTTTCTGTATATGTTTCTCATACTGGTTAATAAATAAAGCACTGTTGGCCAATAGGAAAGGAAGATAGGAGGGACTAGGAGACAAGGAGGAAGAGGAAGTAGGAAGGAGTTGTTAAGATGGAGAGTCTGAAGAAAGCAATATGCCGCCAGCTCCCCGGTAAGAGAAATACATAGATCAGCAAAAATGGGTTAATAATTAAGACAGAACTAGCCGATAAGAACCGGGCCAACAACATTGTATATAATACAGAGTCTCTATGTATTATTTGGGGCTGGCGCGGCGGCAGGACAAGACCAGGCAGCGGCAGGCGGAAAAACAGTACTTGTTACAAGTAGAGGATCCCAACCCTGGAGCTCAAGAGCTGTAACGCTGGCTGTTTCGTAAAGCCACACACTAACTAGCTCCTGCACGGACTGGAGGATTTCGTTAGCTGCCAAATGCTGGGCCTGCAGGCAATGGGAACCCAACCCTGTAACTGTCTAACCTGAGCGCTAGAGCTTGGAGCGGTGAGTTGAATTCCCAAGGCTTGGGGTTTTAAGCCTCCAAGTCTCTGAGTCCATCTCATGAAGTCTTCAGAACCCAAGGACTCCAAAGCTAGAACTGTTACTACAAAAGGAGCCCAGCCAGCTCTTTGGATGCCTGAAGTTACATGAAATCAAAGAAGACATTTGTTCAAAAGCTAAGAGTAGCTATCAGTTTGTGTGATGGTTGGAATGGGGACCTGAATCTAACCTATACTGAGTAAGTTGAATACCAGACCTTCCTTGTAGTACTCTAGAGCAAGGATGCCCAACTGTCTGGCTTCTTTGGCCTCCACTGTGAAAAGCTATGTTGGGCAACTGAGTTAAATGCCAATGAAAGCTGCTGAGCAGAGCCCTCTGCCATTCCTTGCATTTTAGGAATGACCTTGTGCTAGAAGAGTATTGACTCAAGACCACCGCAGCCGATGGGGAGAGTTGCCATGGAGACCACTGAGTGGGAAGCATCTGGGGGCATAGAGAATGTTATTAAGGTGCAGTGCTCACAGACCCAACCCATGAACAGCACTAGGCAAGGAAGAGGAGAAAACTGGCAAATGGGGGAGGGGGCCTGTGTTGGCTGGAAGCCAGCCTGTCATGTTCTGGCTGGATTATACATTCATGTTCCGCAAGAGAAGACACGTGTTGGACTTGCCTGCCGGAAAGCAAGAGCTACGGGAAACAAAGACAACGCCAGGGTCACCTCCAGGGGTTGCGCACCTCTGGCACAGTGCCAGAGAAGCTGAGAGCCGCGGTGTGTGTTCCCCAGGGGTAATCAGGCCTGGCCAGGATAGAAAGCTTCACATAACAAAGACCAGGTTACTAGGAACACCCAGCTTCTAACATTATCCCTACCCTGGCAAGCCGTCTGCACAGACGTGGCTACCCATAACCTTCCACCAGGTGAGCTTCAAACCCAGGATTCCTGCAGGTCAGCCTTGTAGGCTTGGGAGGGTGGGGGTGGAATGGATGGGGGGGGCGCCTGTGCCTGTGCAATCAGAGCCTCACATAGAATGCAGGAGTCATGGTGCTGCTGGTCAGCCTGGGTGACACATCAGGTAGAGCATGGTGAGGTCCCTGAAACATTGCTAAGCTCTCTGCAGAGTCCCTAGGCTTGCAGCCCTTCCTGCCCCTATCCCCGGGCAGCATTCACATACTTCCTGAGCTTCCTACTGCTGCTATAACAACTGCTGATTTATTTACTATTATAGGTCTTGAACTCCTGATCCTCCTGCCCTCCACCTCATTGCTGAGTCACAACTGCATGCCAGCATGGCTGGCCCTCCCTCACTTTACTGAGAGCTGTCTCCTCCTTGTGGTTTCTACTTAGCCCCTTCTTTCCACGTTCAAGTCGAATCCTTCTCTTGTATAGACCATTACGGGGAACCCACCAGGGAAGACCAATCAGGCAGTTTTTACAGCCAACTGAAAGTCTTGATTCCAGCTGGCTGGGACAACACGCAGATATCTGGGACCCAAGTGTAGCCTTAGCATTTAGAGCAAGGGATTTTTTTTAAATGCAAAACTCGCATCCTATTATTTTGCTTGGCAGCTGCAGGGGGGGAAGTTTTGCACAAGCAAGCAGTTTTAACCAAAAGCTAAGATAAGCAGTTAGCTGGAGAGTTCCTGCAACAAGCAGGCAGCTTAACAGAAGCCAAGATAAATTAGATGGGGCATCTTGACCTCAGGTTCCTGGAACAGAGTTGGGTAACTTTCCACAGGACTTTTCGTCAAGGAGATAAGATTCTACTTAAACAGCTATAATGGCCTCAGAAAATGGAGGGACCTCCCTCTGCCTTGCTCTGTCACAAGTCTCCCTCACCCCTGCTTTTGCATCTCAGAATCAGAGCAAAATTGCTCGTTAGGGCTCAAATGATAAGACTGAGTGGCCTAGAGAATTCGTGGAGATCTCTGCTTTGTAAGGTCCAAAATGTAATCCTGCTTGGAAGTCCTTCTGCCATGGAAGGAACGTAGTCACAGGTTCCAAGTGTGTGGTCACTTTTGATGTATACCTTTGCTGATTATACGTGATCGTGTCTTAGAAAACTTAGCAAAAGCAATTTGATAGTATGTATGTGTGCGCGCACATGTGCGCGCACTACTGGGTAGCCTTGAACTCACCATGTAGTCCAGGTTAGCCTCAATTCCAGCTTCAGCTCTTAGAATTGTTGAATCCTAGAGGCTTGCCACTCTGTTTTTGCCTTCTCTTCATGCCTTATTTTTCTTGCCAAACGGTTTCAAGCAAAGGTCATTTAATCATTGTTGCTCTTCTTATAAAATGAACTTAAGGAACGGTGCCCAGCCTATTTAAAGACTATACTAGTACTGTGCAGAAAATATCAGAAATTTAACCATTTACCTTCCATCGAAAAAGTTAGCATACATATATAGATATCTTAACTGGGTCAGAAAAATCGATGACATATGCTTAGTATACAGTTGCCCTTCACTACTTTTGGGATTGGCACCAGGATGCCCAGCGGACACTGAGTCAGCAGATGTCCACATCCCTGGTATAAAATGGGACAGTATTTACATGCAATGTATCCTCATCTTCTCACATACTTAACACCATCTCTAAACCATAACACAAACGCTGGAGCAGTGGCTATGCACTGCCCAGGGAGTCACAACAAGAAAAGGTTTGTGTTCGTCTGTGTTCAGTACATCCACATGTCTTAGTGCTGTGCCCAGACTCTGCATTCCCCCAAACCACCAATAGACCAGGTCCAATACAAAAGCAAAGAGTCTTTCAAATTCACTAGTTAACTGAAGTTAACTCCGTCCTCCGCAGGTCTGACATGGCCGGTGGGGTAGGAGGGACCCAGAGCAGCAGTGGGGCAGGGCATAGACTGGGGTAGAGCAAGGGGAGTGTCTGGGGCGTTCCCTAGTTGCATAGCAACAGGCTCAGAATTGATGCTCCTCTGGGTTGGGCAACCTGTCCTGAGTGGATTGGTCAGCTGCAGCTGCAGAAAGGTTGCTATGCAGAGAGGCCATCCTAGGGCGGTCGCTACACTCTGCATTCCACTGATAATCAGTAAAGCACAACCAGAGTTCGCCAGCTAACTTTTGATTGGTTCCTTGACACATGGAGGGTGTCTGGCTTCCTAGTGATTAGGGCAAGGCCGGAGGCTCAGCACATGCTGCTGATTCAGGGGCCTACATCTTGCTGGGTCTTTTCTGCAGCATGTCATGGCTGCCAAAGCACGGGCCTGGGTGAGGGTCTGGGCCCTTCATTAGTTAGGTTTTTAGTGCTCTGATCGACACCATGGCCATAAGCAACTTGGGGAGGAAAGAGTTTATTTCTGTTTACAACTCTTAGGTCATACTCTGTTACCGAGACCTGGAAGAAATGAGCAGAAGCAGAGGCCACGGAGGAACCTTGCTTACCGGCCTGTTTGTGTTCCTTTACACCCCAGAACCCTTCTATATCAATCATTAATTAAGAAAATGAATCTGGTCATGATGGTACAACCCCTTAATCCCAGCATTTGGGAGGAGGCAGGCGAATCTGAAGTTGGAGGCTACAGCCTGGCGTACACAGTGAGTTTGAGAACAGCCAAGGATACACAGTGAGATCCTGTCTCGAAGAAAAAAAAACCAAAAAACAAAAACAAAAAACGCTTTCAGACCCAATACAAACCTATCTGAGATTTTTTTGCAGGCCACCGCGATTCTGGTGCTTGAGCCTTGAGTGGGGTAAGAACTGGCCAGGGCGAGTGGGACGGACCGGTTAGCCCGGCACAGGCAGACCACGCTCGCTTTCACGGCCAGCACTTGCAATGGAAAAGGGCTGAAGCTTGCATCCGGGCTAGGTGCCCGTACTGTCTATGGTGTCCCTACTGTCCTAGGCTCAAGCCTAGGACAAGTCCCTATGTCAAAGTTCGTTCAAGGCTCCACGAGGGCCTAAAAGTGGGGCCAAAGGGTGCTTGCTAATTTGGTCCTGCGCACTCAGGAGTAACTGGGGCCCCGGGACTCCGGGACCCCGGAAGGTTGGGAGCAGGCTCAGTAGAGTGTGGCCTGATGTGGAAAGGAAGGCAAAGCAAAGTCTAGGAACCATGCAAAGCCTCGGGCCGAGCTGGGGCAGGGGTTAGGACTGAAAGCCCGCGTGGTTCTGGGGAGCCACCAAGAAGCTGAGCTGCAGTTGCAAGGGGTCTTTGCGCGGGTAGGGTTGTTCCGAGCGGGTGCAGGTTTTGAATGATTGCTCTCACACCCTTGGTGCTAGTTAGGAGGGAGTGCAATCTTTAGCAGGTGGCATCTAGCTGGAGGAAGTAGTTCACTAGGGGCAGAACCCTGAAAAGGTAACAAGAGGTCTAAGGCTGAGATCTTACAGGAGCCTGAAGGGACTAGTTGGAACAGGCAGAGGGACTGGGGATGGAGAGCCAGAGCTGGGGTTAGAGCGGCCAGCTGGTCTCCCCAGTCTTTCTTCATGCTCCTGCGTACACCTGGTTCACGACCTGCCTCTGCCTCCCAAGTGCTGGATTTACAGGTTTTACAAATGTTCTAATTAACTTGCATGGATGGTGTGTGTGTGTGTGTGTGTGTGTGTGTGTGTGTGTGTGTGTGGTGTGCACCTCTGTGCCAGGTCTCACAAAGCCAAAAAGAGGGTGTTAGACCCTCTGGAATCTATAGGCTATAAACAGCCATGTAGGAGCTGGGAATTGAACCCTGTCTCTCTGAAGAGCAGCTAATGCTCTTAACCACGGAGCCATCTCTCGAGCCTCACCAGGCTTCTCCTGAACACGGCTTCCTGTACCTAGTGATGAAGTCTCTGGACACGGAAAAGCGTGAAGGCTGGAATCTGGCCTGGTTCTTGTTACCTGCTGTTGCAGATGCCCGCTCGCTGTTACTGCTTGCTGCTAGCAGCTGAGGTTACAAAGGCTGCCACGGACCAGCACTGGAAGAGCAAAATGGTCCCTGCCAACTTCACACTGTATCACTTGGCCCCATTGGCCCAGGATGGTTTCAGCTGCCTGCAAATACAGCTTTTTATAAAATCAGGGAAATGGGGGCTGGAGAGATGGCTCAGTGGTTAAGAACATTCACTGCTCTTTCAGAGGTCCTGAGTTCAATTCCCAGCAACCGCATGGCGGCTCACAAGCATCTATGGTGGGATCTGGTGCCCCCTTCTGGAATAAAGGAGTACACAGAGATGGAGCACTCATTTACAGCGGGTGTGATAATGCCCAGCTAGGAAGATATAAGGACACAGGAGGCACTCTGAAATCATGCTGAAATCTGTACGTTGGTGAGCTCTTTGCATTGGCTTGTGAATGTTAAAGGCTTTGGGATATGAGGGACCTGATTTCTTGAGTCTTGATTGGATGCAGATGTGGTTTACAAGGTGCCAACAAAGAAAAACACTTCTCCAAAGGAAATGAGTAGTTTAAAAATAAAAGCAGAATTCCCATCCCTTCACAGTTGAGCCCCGACCATTTGGAGCCCCCAGTCACAGTGAGAAACACTCTAACAGCAACTGCTCTGAGAGGGCCGCCTGTCCCCACAGTAAGAACATGTAACTTCCTCTTAATAACTATGAAAGAATTTCTGGAACTAGCAAGATAGCTCTGTGGGTAAAGGCACTGGCCATGAAGCGTGCACATGAGTTGGATCCCTAGGATCCACATGGTTGGGGAGAATCATCTCTTTTAAAAGTTATCCCCCCCCTGTGGTGGGGGAGCACATACATCCTGAGATCACTTCTAACAATTTCCTACAACTCCTAGCTGTGAAACTCTAACAACTGGAAAACAAGAAAAGCAGTTATACGGTCAACAAGGTATTGTTTATTATGTAACAATTAGTTTGGAGACAAATCCAATTCAACACAAATCACAGTGGACTCTGTTAGCTGATGTTACAAGTGGCACAATCAAACAGTTTTTAAATAAATTTATATCTTTGATAACTCTCCTCCCAACCTAACCCCCCACTCTGAGACAGGGTTTCTCTGTGTAACAGCTCTGTCTGTCCTGGAACTCACTTTGTGGACCAGGCTAGGCTTGAACTCACAGGGATCCACCTGCCTCTGCCTCCCAAGCGATGGGATTAAAGGCATGGGCCACCAAATCCAACTTGAGGAATTTTTTATGGAGAGAGTATTTACAGCAACATTTGTCAAATTAGCATGGGCAAAAAGCAATAATGGCACAATTCTTTTACAATTCAGTTCTTATTTTGGACATACAATTGAACTATTTAAATAACTTATGTTTTATAAAAATCCAAAACATGAAAAACTGATTGTAACATATCCTTTGTTCTGATGCGCTGTGGGAAAAACCCAGGAGGTCTTCCTTAGGGGAAAAATGCTGAGTAGAATGTGTGTGTGTGTCTGCTCTGAGTAGACAGCTATGTGGGAAACATCAGAGATCACAGGAGGCTTTACCTGGACCAGAGCTGAAGAAATGAAGACAGCTTTTAAAAGGAGCTTCTGGGTTAATGACAATAATACATCTTACACATTCTTGGTACTGGGAATGGAACCTGGGTCCTATGCCTGCCAAGCACATGCTCTACAGAAATTTTGATTGGTAGAAGGAATCATTTATTTAAACTCTCTCTCTGTCACTGATGTTTTAATAAACTAGTATCAAATAGTATTGATAGCATACATTCAATAGGGTTTTTAAAAAAATATTTCTCGATGGGTGGTGGCGGCAGTACTCAGGAGGCAGAGGCAGGAGGATCTCTGTGAGTTCTAGGCCAGCCTGGTCTACAGAGTGAGTGTCAGGACAGGCAGGGTTACACAGAGAAACCCTGTCTCAAAAAAAAAAAGAAAAAGAACAAAAAAAAAAAAAAAAACCCAAAAAACCAAAACAAAAGAAAACTTTCTCAAACAAAACATGGTTATTTAATTTCTGCTACTCATTAATCATCTATTTTAACATAACTGTCCATTACTGGCTACAAAGTGTGTGTCTATGGGATGTAACCATGAAGACATGTGTTGAACTGTGTTGGATAAAAAAATGAGTTCAGTTCTAGTACGAAAGAGCTACACAGAATGAGGCCAATTTTTATGTGCACACATCCACTCATATAAAAATATATGACTTACAGAACTCTCTATTACATATCTTTAAAATAGTTTTTTTTCTAAGCATCTTTTTTTCCTAGCCATCAGCATCATATAACTATGGGGTAAAACTTTTGAGAGATAAATTTCTTAGCATAAAATCACCACAAAGAAAAGCTCACCCCACTTTTAGAGCAGCAGTCAGGAACTGTGTCCTAATATGTGAACACTAATACTATGTCAAACTGAATTTAAATAAATTCAACAGTTTCTCATTTCTCCAGAAAATAAAACAGCTATCTGTGTTACTTCATGGCTTCTCCTTTCTTCCAGTTCCATGGGATGCACAGGTCTCCATCTTGCATGACAGAATAAAAATGTGACACACAGAGGTGCATCCCATGTAGATAAGGCAGCGACTGTTCTAGAAGTCTCTTACAACAGTCTACCATTTGTTTACTAGAAATGCTGGGCTCTTTATATAACTTCTCCAGGGAAAACTTCTTTGTTGAAGCCTGAATCAACTCGTTTTCAATAACTTTTAACCTATTAAATAAAAAGAGTTGTCACAAGCTATTACTAAGATAAGATATATATTCTTAAATGTTGGGGTGATGACATAGTGTCCACACAAGACAGTCATGGGAAAAAGATATGCCAAGAGTTATCCTGTGCCCAGTACTGGCTGATTCATCTACATAAAACTCTGAACGTACTTAATCTTTTTAGCATTAGTGAGGTAAAAATAACACATACTTTATTCCTAATTTCCAGACATTTATTATTTTTAATGTGTATCGGCATTTTGTCTGCATGGATATCTGTGCACCACATGTGTGCTCGGTGCCCTCAGAGACCAGGATAGGGTGTTGGATTCCTGAACTGCAGTTACAAATGGTCCTGAGGAAGAGCAGTCAGGGGTCTTAACAGCTGAGCCATCCCTTCAGCCCAATAGTACATGATTTCATAAACCTCCCCTAGCCACTAACCGTGACTAAGTAAAGTAAAGACTATGAGTATAAATCTTTACTAGGATGTTGAGATCAGGCTGTGCCCTGCCCTGAGCGGTTTCTCCCTTCCTGCTCACATCTGAACCTGCTGTCCATCTGTCTGTCCATCCCTTTATATGGACCCATTCCTACCCTTTCTCCTCTACAATGGACTCAACTCTATAGCTTCAAACCTTTGATGAGGAAACCACTGGCTGTCAAGTGATCCCGTTATAAACAACACAGAAACAGGACCTGTTAGAACTAGTTACATTTTAAAGTTTAACTATAATGGGGCTAGAGCAGCTGTGAGCACTTGAGATTCTTACAGAGACACAAGTTCAAATGTCAGCACCTACATGGTGGCTCACAACTGCCCACAACTCCACCTTCAGGGGTCCCTGCTGATACCAAGAGGCACAGCAGCTGTGCGTGGATAGGTAACGGTCCGCGTGGAGCCAGGCCCACTCGGTACTTACTCCTCCCTTCTTGCCACGTTTTCTCTTGCCTGCCGAGCTTTGGTTCTCAGGAAAGACTGGAGGCTGGCTGGATCTGAGAGGGCTGGGATGTTAAAATGCCCGAGTTCATGCAAGCTTGGCTCATACCTGTCACTGAAACAAAGTGTGTACTAAGGAAAACATCACCACTTCCACAGACCTTGCTTTTTTAAATCTCAAGTGACTGAAAAGTAGTCATCAGAAAATCCACATTAAATTACAGCAACAATGATGATGGCATACTGTTGTCCGTGACATGGCAGTGACTAGCACACACATACACACATTTGTGCACGCACACGCGTGCACGCACACACGCACGCTCACATGCACACACATGCACACACATGCACGCGCGCGCGCATGAGCACCTATGTACATTACTGACTTTACCTCATGATTGAGTGACACTTTGCTGATCAGTGGCTATGTTTTCAGAGAATGTTGTGGAGATCCACTATATTACTCTTCAGTCTCTCAGTTTAATTTTTGACATATGCAGAACAGGGGTGTGAATACAATTCATTTCACAAGTAGTGACAGTGACATTCTTTTTTTTTTTTTTTTTGACAGTGACATTCTTTTGTTTTGTTTTTGAGACAGGGTTGCATTTTTAGCTGAGGCTGGCCTTGAGCCTATTCTTCTGCCTCGAATACTGGGATTAAAGGTGTGTACCGTGTGTGTGTGTGTGTGTGTGTGTGTGTGTGTGTGTGTGTGTGTGTGTGGTCTCTGTGTCTGTCTGTCTTTGCATGTGAGTGCAGAGCCTGAGGAGGTCACAGGCTCTGGATCCTATGGATCCGGCATTACAGGTGGTTGTGAGCTGCCGGACATGGGTCGTGGGGACTGAACTTGAATCCTCTGCCAAAAGAGCACATACTCTTAACTACTGAACCATTCATTCCTCCAGCCATGCAGTTCTCTTATTACTGTTACTAAATTTACAAGAACCATGCAATGGAACAAAAAGCAGGTCAATGTACTGTAAAACATCTATACATCCAGTCCCAGACATTTACCTGCTGAGGATCATCTGCAAGCCACTCAGACTCAGAGGGGGGGATGGTGTCCGACTTTTCAGCAGCTGATTATAGAACACGCCAAGGAGGGAGTAGTACTCTTCAATTGTGAACGCTGGCTGTAGCTCTTCGATATAAACCACCTGGATGCCCCCCAGAAGACTGCTTATCTGGTCTTCTAAGGCTGACATCTTCCTCTGAAGGTCAAAATAACTTGGCAAGCTTTCAAAGAGCTATAGTATTGAAAAAAAAAGATATTTAATTTTATGTTACTATGGTTTTAGGAGTCCAATTAATGAAAAAAATTTAAAAATTATTTTTATAGATGGAAGATACAGTAAAAAAAAAAAAAGACAATGTAATCCAGTAAATACTAATATTCAAAACAAACTATCAGTCTAGGGGTTTTAGATGGAAGGTGAGAAGAGCTGCAGATCAAGAACAGCTCTGACAGCTCTGGGTAAAGATCAAGCCCAGGTGCTAACATTTAAAGACTCCCATAGGAATCTTAAGCTGGGTTGTGACGACTAAATGCACACTTGTGTATTCCAACTCTTAAGAATTCCAGTCAACCAACTTCAAATTCGGTTGATAAGCACACAGTGCATTACTGAGCACCTACTGTGTGCGTGTGCAATGCAGTGCACGTGCGGGGTGTCGGGTGTAAGGGCTGTCTGAGTTTGCTAGAGCTCACAGTCAAGGGGCAAGAAAATAAGCAAGGCTGTGGGCTCGAGTGCCCGGGAGGCTGACAGGACACAGCCAGGTTTAAACAATGGCTGCCCAGACTTCTGATTGCACAAGACGTATAGGATTTAGAAATAGCAGATGAATGCGAGATGCTTTGGAAAAGAAAAAAGGCCATGTCTAAAACTAACGGGAAGCTGAGTGTGGCTGGTGCACGGCACGGCACGTGTGTTGGTGAGTGGGATGAGGGAGGACTTTGGATTTCTGTAGGAAGCTGGGATCTACATAATGTTAAGATGACTAGAGGGTTTTAGCCAGGCTGTGGTGGCCACACCTTTAACCCCGGCACTCAGGAGACAGAGGCGGGGGTTCTCTGAGTTTGAGGCCAGCCTGGACTACAGAGGGAGTTCCAGGACAGCCAGGGCTCCACAGAAACAATCAAAAGAACAACAACAACAAAAGAAAGAGGACTGGAAGGCATCAGGTAGTCTATAATGAAGGTAATAACTAAAGTTTCCATGAACCATCCACCATCTACTTACTACATTTTGTCAAAAAAAAAAAAAATAATAATCCTGCTCCCCGATTCTCCTCTTCTTGGGTTATTTATACAGTGCTAAGTAAGTACTTTCAGGGTCTTTGGGAACTACAGGTTCATATAGTATGTGCTGGGTTTCTATCATAGCAAGACCATACAAGTTTCTGAATGTGAGCTGCTTAACTTCATCTGGACTCTGTCAACCCTTGTGTGTTGCTTCATATTGTCTTTTCACATCACCATTCGGCACTGAGCAGAGTTCCACCACAGGGTCTGCGACGACCTTTCCGTAGCCGGACTGCTGATCCCGATGTGTAGGCAGCCACAGCGCTGCTCTGCCTCCTGATGCCCTGTTACAGGGCACAGACATGGGACTGTACAGAACAACGCCTTTGGCTACTGACTCTCCCACTCAAGGCCAGTGCACGCTTCAGCGGGTCGTTCCCGCTTCTGAGCAGCACTCACACTGGAGGACATTAGGACTTCCTCCTCTCTTGGCTATTATGAATACTTGTGCACAGATTTCTACATGAAGACAACTTTGCATTTTCCACTATAAATGCCCAGGAGTGACCTGCTGCCAGCACATTCAGTTTAAGATGTTGCTTGTGCCAGGTCTGCACATCCCGGCTCTGGTCAGCGGTCAGGAGTGAACCCGTTCTCCAGATCCCCATCATCACCTGGTGGTGTCACCACTTTCACTCAGCAGCTCTGCCCAGCGTGGGGCTAGAACCCAGCATCTCTCAGGCTGCAGGCACTCAGCTCTGAAGACTTGCCATCTGAACTCTCTTAGTGACACCTTTGGCACATTTTCTATTTAGGTTGGGTATTTTTTTTTTTTTTAAACTGCTGAGTGTTAAGAGTTCTTACACACATTAGGTACAAAATACCTATTAAATATGTGGCTTGAAATAATAACAATAAATAATAACAATAATTAGGTTTTGTAAGACAGGGTTTTTCTGTGGAACCCTGGCTGTCCTGGAACTCACTCTGCAGACCAGGCTCCTTTAAACTCAGAGATCTGCCTGATTTAGCCTTCTGACTGCTGCGATCAAAGGTGTGTGCCACTAAGCTTGGCTAAAGATCCATTTTATGTTCATGGGCGTTTTGTCTGCATATCTCTATGACACATTACTGCCTGGTACTATTGGATCCCCTGGGGCTGGAGGAACAGATGGTTGTCAACTGACATATGGGTGCTGGGACTTGAACTTGGATCCCCTGGAGAGGCAGCCAGTGCCCTTAACCACCGAGCCATCTCTCCAGTCCCTCTACCAAGTATTTTATTTGAATAGATACTTCATCAAACATGAAGATGGCAAGTAAAAACATGAAAAAATGATCACCATCATTTATCATTTAATGGAAATTAAACTTAAGGTGAGATATCACCTCACACCTACTAGAGTGTCGTAATTCAAATTTTTCATCAAAATTGAAAATATGACTACCTTTTGATAGGAAATGATTCGGCAATTCTATCTAGGAATTTACCTATAAGATGAAAGATGCAAGTCCCATGTTTGTATCAACCAGGCATAGTGACGTTAGAGGCTGAGGCCGGAGGATTGCTACAAGTTTTAGTCTAGTTTGACTTATACATTGAATTCTAGTCCAGCCAGGGCTACATAATGAGACTTAAACAAACAAACAAGCAAAAAACAGAAAAACTAAACCAAACTAAACAAAAATGTTCATATCAGGGCTGGAGAGACAGCACTTGTTTTTGCAAAGGAGCTGGGTTCGATTCCCACCACCTACATGTGTCTCACAACTGTCTATAACTCCAGCTTCAGGGATCCTATGCCCTATTCTGACCTCCTTAGGAACTAGGCATACACGTGGTACATAGACATGCATACATGCATGCAGACAAAACACATATAACTAAATACATCTAAAAATTTAACAATAAAAAATGTTCATATCAGCTTTATTTGTATGAGTTTAAAGCTGGCACACGGGCCGCACATGGGCCCGTGAGACGGGAGTAAAGGCCCTGCTCACTCAAGTGTGACGAGCTGAACTCAGTCCCTAGACCCAGTGTGTGGGAAAGAGAACTGTAGCCTGTCCTCTGACTTCTGTACACACACAGGCACACACACACACAAAATGAATAAACGTAAAAGGGAGCGATCTTCACTTTGAAATACCAGTTGTGTGGTAGTACTGGGTTGGAGCTATGCTTCTCAGTGCTGACGGGATAGTTTGCTGATGTAATAGTGCTGTTTGAAATCAAAGTGTGTGCAGGCAAGTCAGAGTGGTCTGCTTGCTTCTGGCTCATCCTTACTCTCGTCCAGTGATGGTGGACATCCATGGTCCCCAGCATCACATGGCCCAGTGCACTCATCCCGGAGCGGTCTGTGAATACGATGGTGCATCCTGATGATAAAACACAAACCCTTGGTCATGGCCCAGAGGATTCGTCCTTATAACACTGCAAATAATTACTTAAACTTAGAGTCTACACTCAGGGTTATCATCTAGTAGATCCTAGAAGCTTACATCATGTTTCTGTTTTATTCAAAAAGGATTTAAACATTTATTTTATTTTTACTTTTTTTCTGAGATAGGGTTTCTCAAACTTACAGAGATCCACCTGCTTCTGCCTTCTGAGTGCTGGGATTAAAGGCTTGCACCTCCCCCCACAGATTTAAAAATCTAACTCTAATAAAGTCCCTTAGTTTTGTGTTACAATTCACAGATGTGTACTACAGATGTTCTGAAAGACAGTGAACAGCTGGGTAGTAGTAGTGCACGCCTTTAATCCCAGCAGAGGTAGGGAGACAGAGGTAGGAAGGTCTCTCTGAGTTCGAGGCCAGCCTGATCTAGAGAGTGAGTTCTAGAACAGCCAAGTCTACACAGAGAAACCCTGTCTTGATAAAACAAAAACAAACAACAAGAGAGTGGACAACAGTTACCTTTCGCATTCTGAAGTGGCTCCAAATTCTGCTGTGCTAGGCGGCTAAGACTGTGCAGCTGGCTGCAGCGATGGGCAACACCCCAGCCCCTCTGCCACCTAGGCCAACAGACACAGCTACATTAACAGCAGTGTAGGACGAATTCTAATTAGACTTAATAGTAAAAGCTCAGAGTCAGCTATTGGGGTATATGCTGAAAGATCAGAGAAGCAAAGAGGCCAGCCACTATGGAGTTCTTACCTCTACCAATACTCAGACCAAAGGGCTGATCCTGTCCTCAGATGCTTCCTCAAGACTGCCCGCTTCAGACTGCGCCCGTCTCTATGAGTCCTCAGACTGCATCTCTCTCTCATCTCCTCCTGCCTTACATTCCTCTCCATCCAGCCACATCACTCCTGTCTCCACCTCCCTCGTGCTGGGATTAAAGGTGTGTGACCTCAAGTGCTGAGATCACCTTTGTGTGAGCTGTTTCTCTTTTAGACAGATTCGATCTCATGTAGCTCAGGGTGGCCTTAAATTCACGGAGATCCCTGCCTCTTTCTCCGAAATGCTGGGATTAAAGGTATGTGCCCCACTGCCTGGCCTCTATGGCTAATTAGTGTGGCTAGCTTTGCACTCTGATCTTAGGGCAAGCTTTATTTGCTAGATCACAAACAAAATACCACAACACAGTAGCACCATGGAGGATGAACAGGCTCTCACCCCAACTGCCTTATTCTTGACATCAACAGCCTCTTCCTGAAGCAGACAGACATGTTTCAAATGATCTTATGTTTTTAAGGTTATTGTCGCTCTTAACTTAAAAAAAAAATCATTCTTATTATCCTTATTGCTCTCTCTCTCTCCTCTCTCTCTCTCTCTCTCTCTCTCTCTCTCTCTCTCTCTCTCTCTCTCTCTCTCTCTCTGTGTGTGTGTGTGTGTGTACTATAGCACATGGGAGGCAGAGCAAGGCAGATCTCTGAGTTTGAGGCCTGCCTGATCTATAGAGTGTATTCCAGGGCTACACAGACAAACTCTGCTTGGGAAAAAAAAACAAGTTTTATTGGTCATGGTGTGACTAGGATGAGGGGGTGGGGGTGTGGGGGAATGTGTGTAAAAGAATTGTTACCATGTTGATGTATACAATGATTTTTAAAAAGCAAACACATTGTTTCTATTTTAAAGCAAGAGGATGGAGCTTGGTATAGCACATACACTTGGAGCGAGCATCTGGGCTCAGTCCTCAGCATTGTGCAGAAACACACATACATGCACATAGGGGAAGAAGGGAACTAACTCTGCAGGGTGTCGTCTGTTCTCCATACATGTGCTGTGGCACGTGTACACAAAAATAAATGTAAAAAGAAGTTCAACTGTTATGGCCAAAATATAAGAACCTAAATCTCACTTCTGTGTTTTAAATAAAAACTCATCACAGTTGTAATTTAAGAAGTAGTGCGAGAAAGACACCGTGTGTGTGTGTGTGTGTGTGTGTGTGTGTGTGTGTATGTATGTATGTATATATACACATATATATACATACATACATACATACATACATACATATATATTTGTGAGGCTTGCCTTTATCGACTGAGCTATCTCTCCAGCCCAGTAGAGGGTTTTTTGTTTTGTTTTTTTTAATTAGGGGAACTGGAAGGGGAGACCAGCCTCTGGAGACAGGAGCAGCAGGAGAGAAAAGAGAGGCGTGTTAGGGGTAGAGACAGACAGGCAGAGAAGCAGAGCGAGAAAGGGGGAGGGAGAGGGAGATGG
Source organism: Phodopus roborovskii (assembly GCF_943737965.1). NCBI lineage: Eukaryota > Metazoa > Chordata > Mammalia > Rodentia > Cricetidae > Phodopus > Phodopus roborovskii. The sequence goes on along the minus strand of NW_026125295.1, from coordinate 10,568,704 downwards.
GGGGTGGCGGGGCCCTTTTAAAAGGGAACACAGTGAATGTGCACAGGTGGTGCTCTTAGTGGCTGCAGCTGAGGACAAATCCTGTCAGAACCCCAAGGACAGGCCATTACTATGTGGATACTAACAGTGTTCATACAAATGTCACCTGACTATTTCCATAAAACGATAATGGAAGAGTATTGGTTGTCGTTTAAAGAACCAAATGCTAACCTACTAGGAAGTGTTAACATTAAGTACTGCCTGTACTTTCATTACTCCAACTGATCACTCTACCTCCTTACTGACGTGAAGACAGGTCTGCACCACCACGCCAGGTTTTGTAGTGTTGGGATGAAGCCCGGGGCTCAGTGTGCAATAAGCAGGCACTTTACTAGCTGGGCTGTTTCCATTCCTGCATATCTGAATGTGTGTACCGGTGTGGCCGTCTCAATGAGAATGGTCTCCATGGGCTGGGATGTTTGAATGGTCGCTCACTAGTTGGTAAATTATTTGAGAAAGATTAGGATTATGGCCTTGCTGGAGGAGGTGTGACATTGGGGAAAGGCTCTGAGGTTTAAAAAGCCCAGGCCATTCCTGGCAAGGGCCCCTTTCTCTGCCTCATGGTCTTCTCAACATCTAAGCTCTCAGCTACTGCTCCAGCACCATGCCTGTCCGTCCGTCATGCTCCCCACCCCATGGCCATGGGCTCAGCCTCTGAAACCGTAAGCAAGCCCCAACTTAGATGTTTTCTTTTGCAGATTGCCTTGGTCATGGTGTCATCTATGACACCATGACAGTAACTAAGACATGTAGGAGACTTTTCATTACCTGATATCTGAAAGCTGCAGAAGCTCAGATAGCTCATTCTTCAGGCGATCCAGCTCCTTCCTGAGCGGCAAACTGTTCTTCAGCTTTTTAACAGCACTTTTCCCATTGCTACCTAACCAGGACCTAGACCAAAGCCGGATATAAACTCTTTACCGTCCAGTACAGCGCACAGGTGGCTGGGGATGGAGCCAGTGGCCAAGCACATGCCTAGCGCAACTCAGGCCCTTGCTCCACCCCCCAGGACAGCAAACACAAACAAAAGGAAAGGACCAACAGTCCCGAATACACATCTTAAAGTTCTCCACTGCTAAAGTCAGTTTTTAATCAGATCATTGCTTTTTAAAAATAAAATTCACTTAAGCCAGGCGTTGGTGGCACACGTCTTTGATCACAGCACCCGGGAGGCACAGGCAGGTGGATCTCTGTGAGTTCGAGGCCAGCCTGGTCTACAGAGTGAGTTTCAGGATAGGCTCCAAAGCCACAGAGAAACCCTGTCTCAGAAAAAACCAAAACAAAAAAATTCACTTAGCTTTTTTTTTATGTGCATTAGTGTGAGGGTGTCAGATTACCTGGAACTGGAGTTTTACACTGTTCTGTGAGCTTCCATATGGATGCGTGGAATTGAACCCAGGTCCCCTAGAAGAGCAACCATGCTCTTAACCACTGAGCCATCTCTTCAGACCCCCAGATCTTTACTTCTAACAAGGCTACTTCAAGAGGCTGCCTACCCACCCTTGCTAAGTCATGTTACAGTTATGGTATATTCTTTTAAGTACTGCAAAAAAAAATTTTAAATTTTAATCAGATCACACGCATCACTAGGCCTTAGAGATAAAACAAATATGAAGGCTATGAAGATCTTTCAAGCCTTTAACCCTGCTCACTGGAGGCCCTGCTGTCTGCTTTAGCTCTTTACTCTGCACACATCAGATGTGCAGCACGTGAGCAAACAAGGGACACACATCATGACAGAGACACACTAAGGGGTTGCGTCCCGAGAAAAGAGTCAAGACTGCTTGTGGATTCTAGCCTGGCAGGACCTAATTTCTGCCTTTAATTTTAATACTCTCAAAGCCAGCTCCTCCTCTCTCTGCCTAATCCTTCTACTGGCTAGACCACGTCACTCCAGTTCTTTAGCGGTAGACTCCCCAGGGCACATTCAAGTGGCCTCTCTCCCACCCTGGAGTCCATTTCTTTCCACCCAGCCCAGTGCCCAGCTGAAGTCGTGTCTCAGTTTTATCATCTACACAGTTGTGTAGACACAGCAGAGAAGATGCTCTCTGATCCTTATTTCTTAGATTTCCCTCAATGACATTATAGGGAAAAACAGACGTGAGAGGATGCTTTGAGGACTAGAGCAGGGCAGCCGCCAGCTGTCAGAAGGCGCATCTGGACAGCAGCACCGTCCTCCCCGAGGATGTCTCCAGCAGCGCTAACAACAGCCACACACAGGCACCTTGGGTGCAGTCTTGAGGTGGGGGTGGGAGTTAGGAAAAGTGTATGCAGTGCGTGTGTGCGGACACGTGAGCACCTGTGAACATGTGTGTGTGTGTGTGTGTGTGTGTGTGTGTGTGTGTGTGTTCACAGAATGGGAAGGTGACTGAGCAAAGGGGAAGAGACATTTCAGATGTGGGAGTGAGTGCCTCAGGCATGCTTGTGCAAAAGAAAGCTCCAGGAGAGGAAACAATCTGAAGAGTAAACAGGTCACTCGCACAGCTCTTCATGGGGATGCCTGAAAAACTGTGGGACATGTCCATAATACCACGTAAGAAAAGCCGTGCTAAAGAGAGCTTGAATGTTCCTGACAAAGCCTTTAGACAGAAGATGCTTCAGTCAACTGTTTTAGAGTGAGCTAAAGCATTAAGATGTGTCATGTTTAAAACCTGAAAAACAATGAAATCATTCCTTTTTTTTTTGGATTTTTTGAGAAAGGGTTTCAAGCTTTGGAGCCTGTCTTGGAACTTGTTCTGTAGACCAGGGTGGCCTCTAACTTACAGAAATCTGCCTGTCTCTACCTCATAAGTGCTGGGATTAAAGGTACATGCCACCACTGCCTGGGTAATCATTATGAATTTATCAAACAAACATCTAGCCCAAATACCCAGTATGGTATTGTGCTGGGAATATAGGGAAAATAAGGCGTCACTGTAAAAGAAGGCTTACTTAAAAGGAAAACAGACTATCAAAAACAGAAAGAGGACTCAGAAAGTAATTTCAGCTAGAAGGTTCTATATAATGGGCAATGTGCACCCGAACCTGAGATGTGTGGGTAAGAAGGGAGGGTGTGCTGGTCTACAGATGAACCGATGTTCAAACAGATGGTTTTGCAGAGGGCAGGGCCTGAGACGCAATCAAAGGGATGAGGGGAAAGACCATGAAGGGTTTGCATGGCAGAATGAGGAAGTCGGTCCTTACTGCTAGGCATATTTTTGATTCAGTAGTTGGATTGTCAATTTATCCTGCCCTCTCCCCGTTTTAAGACTGCTAGGTTTGAAAGCTTTAACCCCAGCACTTGGGAGGTAGAGGCAGGAGGATCATGGTGAGTTCAAGGCTAGCCTTGACCTACAGAACGAGTTCTAGAACAACCAGGGATAGGTCCCCCAAAACAAACAAACAAACAAACAAACAAACACTGGGATCTGGGCTATGCATGTTGCCACACATTTTTAGTTTCAGCAAGGTACCTGAATCTCTGAAGTTCAAGGCCAGCCTGGGCTGCACAGAGTGATCTCGTCTAACCCAGGGTAACTAGTGAGACCCTATCTCAAAAACAAAGCAAAACAAGCACAGGCATCACAATCTAGTGTCAGCTCTGAGGCGCTCAAGTCTACATGGCAGTTCACTTTTGGAGTCCCGCCTTCTCCCATGTTACCTGGCCTGGCCTCCTATCATAAAGTGACACTTCCTTAAAGCTACACTCAAACTCCACAAAACCTTACGATGGGGGTCATGTAAGTCCCTGAAATATCAATGCTCAAGCCATGTAAAGGCCTTTGAATAATGTTAGCCGTGTACCATAACGCTAGGTCATTATTAATTCCACCTATGACGCCGAGAGTCTGTTTAACTAATGACAGGTTCACCACCATGTCCTGGCAAATAGCTACTGACAACTGAACTGATTAATAGTGATCGATTTTGATTCTACCTGACTTTAACTCCTGAAACAGTAGCTTACAAAGCTGCTCTCAAGGTACACCCTGAAGAAATCGAGAATCCACGGAAGGCAGCATGGTTCATCTAGACACAGGCATATTCTGAGGTAGTGTGTTCTTGCAAACTGGCAGATGTGTCTAGTAAATGCTAACGACTTCTAACAAGAGCACACTGAAGTACATGACAGCCCGCCCACCCACTACACGCTGCACTGAGTTTCCACGTGAATTTGTTAAGTTGATCATTGAGCCCATCACATCATATTTATTCTGTTTTCCTACTGCTCTTCCACTGAGCTACACCTCCCACCTCCATATTTATTCCAGTTTTTAAATCAAAATAACAATATTTATTAATTATGTATTCAGTGTTCTGCCTGCACGTATGTCTGCACACCAGAAAAGGGCACCAAATCTCATTACAGATGGTTGTTGGGAATTGAACTCAGGACCTCTGGAAGAGCAGCCAGTGCTCCTAATCTCTTAGGCATCTCTCCAGGCTTTATTCCATAGTTTTAAAGTTCAGGTCATTAAAGGCATTGGGTGGGTTTTGTGAACACCTCATTGATGACAGGCACATTCCATATTCTTGAGAACTCATTATCTAGGACAGTGTAATAAAATAAAGATGGTGATTTTGTTGACTATTTAGATGAAGAGATTATGAAAAAAATCAGCTTACATAAGAACCCTGAAAAACACTGCTGAATTATCTTTTTCTAGTTCCAGGCAGTTTCTATTATTTTGTCGGGTCCCTGGGACAATCTTTAAGTAACCGATGCTCACTTAGTTGAGGTCTGAAACTCCTTAGTACTTTATCCTTGAGCCCCTTAGTTTGAGTAAGGTTCAACACCCTTATTTTTTCTTTTCTTTTTTTTTTTTTTTTGTCTTGCATTGAACAATCTAATTTTTTCTATATCCTTTAGGTCAGGCATTCCCAGCACTGTGTTGGCCTTGACATAGGTCAAGGTAAGAACAGCATCCTCTTAAGGTGTATGCAGACTTGTGGCAAGCTGAGTCACAGTGCTGAGTGCACACGCACAGCTGTCTGTGTCCACTGTCCCCTTTGGATTGCTAAGCTAGCACCGGAATGTGCCAATTCTCACCCTATGTCACCGCCCTCCACATCTACCTCACTTCCTGCTGCCTCGACACTTCCGCTCCATCACTAAATCATAACTACAAAATCCCCATCTCTCTCCAGACAGTGTTCAGGAGGAAATCTAGACAATGCATACTGTTCAAGGTGATGTGTCTATCAGTCATTGACACAGACGAGCATCACAGCTAGACTCCTGCCTCAGTTGAACACTTGCCTTCCTTTCCAACACCTTTCTCTTAACCTTGTGAGGGATGAAGCTAGATGACGATGGCTCCTGTATTGAGCAGATAATACACAGGGGATTCATGTGGCAATGGATAGCAAAGAATAATGTCCTAAGTTATGGTCAGTTACTGGCTTCTTTGAATACAATCGCGGAAACAGAATGGGACTGGCTTTAAGGAGTCTATTTAAAAAAAAAAAAAAGGATTAGGCTTAGCTGAGTGATGCATGCCTTGCCTTGAATCCAACCATCAGAAGGTAGAGGCAGACAAAGTTTTGAGTTTGAAGCCAGGATGGCCTACATAGTAAGTTCTAGGCCAGCCACAGCTACATAGTGATAGCCTGTCTTGAAAAATTGCAAGCAGAAGAAATAGGCTTACAAAAAAATAAACTGCTATGTTAAACTAATCAATGATAATATTGTTTGTCCTTTTATTTTGTAAAATATGATTTATAAAAATGGCTCATAGTGTTTAAAATCAGCTTTCTATAGTTAACATTACATTATGAACATCTGCCTCAATCAAAATATTAATGGCAGCTTACTAAACTAAGTATGTCAGATTATTTATTTATTTATTTATTTATTTTTGCAACAGGGTCTTATTATATAGCCATGGTTGGCCTGAGAACTCAAGTAGACCAAACAGCCTTGAACTCATAGAGATCCCCCTGCCTCTGTTTCCCAAATAGTGAGATTAGAGGAAAGTACTATACACCCTACTCATACCTAGTTTTTATAATTTGAAAACATTCTTTTACAAGCATTCATTCAAGATATTTATAAAGCCATCTCCTTCCTCTTCTCTCTCTTTCTCTCCTTCCTTTCCTCTCTCTCTCCCCCCACCCCTTAGTCTATTTTGAGACAGGGATTCATTATGCATCCCAAACTGGCCTGCCTTGATCTCTTCATCTTCCTGACTGCCTTCCAAAGGCTGGGATTATAGCCACATGTCACAACTGGTGTGTTTTCCTGTAAGTATGTATTATTAAAGTTAATTACCTTTGAGCCCTCTAAGTAGACTAGAAATGCCCAATGTGTAAAGAATTGATTTAAAAAACGTAAAGCTTGGGGCTGGAGAGATGTCTCAGGGGTTAAGAGCACTGGCTGCTCTTCCAGAGGACCCAGTTCAATTCCTAGCACCCACATGGCAGCTCACAACTATCTGTAAATCCAATTGCAGGGGATCTGACACCTTCATACCAATGCATATAAAGTTACATAAATTATTAAAAAAAACCGGAAAAACTTAAATCTTTTGCATGTTTCTGGTATTAAACAATAACAAAAAATGGAAGTGTTTTTGCAACTTTAAGCAAGAAACATAAAATATTTTTTCTCATGGTTTCCATATCAAATATATTACTAAGATTTCTTTTCCTGTAAAAATCAGAACTACATTTAAACATAAACTACGAGAGGCTTTCACTTACAGGAGGGTTGTTTCCACTCTTGAGACGTGTTCAAGGTCTTCGTCAGGGTCTTTGAACCCAGTAAAGGAATAATAGGACCTATGCCATTTGATGGGTCTGTCAGGCATCCCTGTAGTGTCTTTGAGAGGCTGGGAATGCACATTAGTGTTCAAGCTTTGGATGTGTTCAGCAGACAAACTGCAGGAGTTGAGAATATACAATACTGTGCTTAGCAGATCGCTGGTGTGCAAAGTAAATCTGACTGCTCGAAATCCTAGAGAATATAATTCCCCAAACAATTAATACAGACGATTACTTGTTTTACCTTAGAATCATTTCTCATGAAACAATTACAAAATTAAAAATCTTTAAGAACATTTTATTACCCGTAAAAATTCGCCCCAGCAAATGGAAAATGACTTCCTCCTTCAAACTCTCCAGCAGTATTTTCAATCCTCATGGATTCCTTTCTCCTCACCCTAGCTGAGGAGGGGATGGAGACTATTTCCCAGTGCTGCCCATGAGTCCTGGCACTAAGGCGAGGGAAGTGCTTCCATGCCCACCACAGTTCTAGCTGAGAGGAGGGAGCATGGGGACACCTGCATTGACAGTGCATGCTAGAGAAAGGCCCAGGCTGTATCTACCCAGTGTTGTTGGTCACAGAAGCTATCTCCAAATAAACAGCGACAACAGCAAAACCCCATTTTATTCAGGGGCTGGAGAAATGGCTCAGCAGATACGAGCACTAACTGCTCTTAACCACTAACCACTGAACCATCTCTCCAGGCCTAATCTCCAATTTTTAAAAGTAGTTTGAAAATTACACAAGGGAGCTGGAAATATAGTTCAGTGGTAGAGTTCTTGTCTAGAACACATGAGACCTTAGGTTTTTTTTTTTTAACTTATTTTTATTATTTCATGTGCATCAGGGTTTTCCTTCGCATGCATGTCTGTGTGAGGGTGTCAGATCTTCAAGTTACAGACAGTTGTGAGCTGCCATGTGGGTGCTGGGATCTGAACCAGGGTCCTCTGGAAGAGTTGTCAGTGCTATTCACAGCTAAGCCGTTTCTCCAGCCCCAAGGCCCTAGGTTTTAAAATTCTACTAAGTATTATTGTTTTATTTAGACAAGGTCTCACTATGTAGCCCTAGCTGGCCTCAAACTACAGATATATGCCTGCCTCTGCTTCCAGAGTGCTGGGTGTGTGCTATGACTTTGGGCTATAAATACTCTGTAAGCACATACTCATGGTAAAGTTTCACACGTGCACACATGAGTAAAAGTCTACTAACAGGCATATAATCTCATACCTTTATTATATATAACCACTGTTAACAGCTGGTACATAGTCTTCAAACAACACGTATTAAATATGTACTAACCATGAACATGTGGATATTCACAACCAAAATACTTAAAACTAAGCTGGTCATGGTGGTACAGGCTTGTAATTCTAGCTTCTGGGAGAGGTAAACACCTGGCCTCTTCCTTATTCTTTTTGAGGAACAGGGTCTCACTATGTGGCCCTGATTTGGAACTCACTATGTAGGCCAGGCTTGCCTACATAGCGATCATCAGATCCTCCTGCCTCTGCTTCCCAGTGTGGGAGGGGAGATGTGGGCCACCATGCTTGGTTTGCAGAGCACTCTATTATGTGCCGACATTATCAGCGTGAAAAGGTGAGCAGTAGGGAGAACAGGATCCGATCCCTTCAGTTTGCTTTTTTTAACTGTTATCCAAGGGGCCATTTCGTAAGGGAGATATTCTGATTTCTTCTGGTATATAAAAATGCTTTACATATTAATACTACCTTTAAAAAAATCAAGCTTTCTTTCAATTACAATTTGTCTCTTCACCTGTTCTTGCTAATGAATAGTTCTCAATTAACTATTAGCTGACAGTAGAGGATTTTTAGATTTGTTCAGCCAGGGCTGGCTATAGCTAATTAATTAAAGATTAATTCACAAAAGTTTTTGGTGAATTCTATTTTGTTCTAATGCTTATTCTGATAATACAGTTCACTTCCTCTTGAACTGCCAAAATAAACCTAGAGTTGGAGAAATGATTTAGGTCTTTAAGAATGTATTAGCCGGGCAGTTGGTGGCAGATGGCTTTAATCCCAGCACTTGGGAGGCAGAGGCAGGTGGATCTCTGTGAGTTTGAGGCCAGCCTGGTTTACAGAGCTAGTTCAAGGATTTATAGGACTACACAGAAAAAACCCTACTCAAAAAACAAACAAAAAACCCCAAAACAGCAAACAAAATCAATGTATTGTCATGGAAACAAAACAAAATACCCTAATAAAGCAATAAGGAGGAAGACTTGAAAGGAGAGAGGGGCTGGTTGAGAAGTCAGGGAGTAGGATCGAGGACAAGGGGTTGAAAAGGACCAAAATGCATTGTATATGCATGAATAAAGATAGTCAGTCTCTTAGTAATGTCAACCTGCTAATGCAAATTCAGTAATAAAAACCAACACTTTTGTCAGGCATCGTGGCACAAGCCTTTAATCCCAGCACTGGGGAGACAGAGGTAGGATGACCTGTGTGAGTTCAAGGCCAACCTGGTCTACAAAGCAAGGACAGCCAGGTATGGTACACAAAGAACAATTTAATTTTAATTTTGTGTTGGGTTCAAAGTGGTCTTCCAAAATGGCAGTGTTGATGCCAATGCCCTAACCAGGAGGACACTGACTGGATAAAGAGAAGGCTGTTATTGGGTAAGATGACTCTCTCAAAGCAGCTTTCTGTTTACCAGGACCTCCTTGGGCAAGGGCGTCCATTCCCATCTTATCTGAACAGCCTGCATTGGGTTAGAGCCCGGACTCTGCTGTCGCATATAACATGCTCTTGGCTTTGGCTTTCCACCGCTTTGCTTCTCTCTGCACCCTGCACACCAGAGACAGCCCTGACAATCCGATCCCCATAAAGCCTCTCCTTTTGCTCACAGCGTGGTCTAGTTCAGTGGCGCCACTGTACACTCTAATAAGCAGATAAAAGATAAAGAAAGCTGGGAAACTGTTTTTTACTTTTTCTTTTTCTTCGAAACAGAGTTTTTCTGTGCAGCCCTGGCTGTCCTGGAACTCACTCTGTAGATCAGGCTGGCCTCAAACTCAGAGATCCACCTGCCTCTGCCTCCTGAGTGCTGGGGTCAAAGGTGTGCACCACTGCCCAGTAGGTTATACACACTTGTAATCCCAGCACTTTGGGAGGCACAGCAACCTGCACGTTAGTCTTATGCTCTGATGGAAATGACTTGCATTATGCTGCCGTGTGTTACTGTCAGGACTTGACTGGTGTGCTCACACTTCTGGAAAAAAAAATTAAAAATAAAAACCCTAAAGAAATACAGTTTCAAATCTTTTGTCCCTGTCAATCTTTGTCATAAAGACAGAAGCAAAAATAAGATTCATCTAACAACAGAAAACAAAACAGTGAGACTATTTTATATGAACAACTAGAAAAGGTGAAATTTGCCTTATAAATGCCATGTGTGTCTGGGAGAAATCATGAAGTCAAGGTTGGTCATCAAGTATCAGTAGGATTCGGTAGCTCCAGCTTTACCCTGGTGCTGAGTGACAGGAACACTGACTATTAAGCAGTAAGAACATATGGTCTGGCACTGGTTGCTTTAGTTAGGATTTCTACAAAATACCATGACCAAAAAGCAAGTTGGAGAGGAAAGGGTTTATTTATTTCGCTTACACGTCTACATCACAGTTCATCACTGAGGGAAGTCAGGGCAGGAACTCAAGCAGGGCGGGAACCTGGAGGCAGGAGCTGATGCAGAGGTCATAGAGGGGAGCTGTTTACTGGCTTGCTCCCCCTGGCTTGCTCAACCTGCTTTCTTATAGAGAACTCAGGACCAGCAGCCCAGGGACCCCCCCATTGATCACTAATTGAGAAATTGCATGGAGGCCTTTCCTCAGCTGAGGCTCCTTCCTCTGATGACTCTAGCTTGTGAAAGCCAACAAAAAAACCAGCCAGGACTATGGTAAACAACAGACCTCAGGGAACTCTTGTAGCTAAGAACATTAATGATCTTTTTTGTTCTGTAACCAGGCTGGTTTGGAACTCACAGTCTTCCTGTCTTGGGACCCCCCCCCCCCCCACCATGCTGCTATTGTTCCTGGCTGCTTTGAATAAAACCCAAAGTCAGACGGAGGAGAAACTACTAAGAAAAAGAATCTGCAACTTTTATCTCCATAATCAAGTAGTCCAGGCTAGCCTCCAACTGGTAGAATCTCCTGCTTTAGCCTCCCGAATGCTAGGAATACAGGCAAACTAACTTATCCAGCTCGTCACAATTTGTGTGTGTGTGTGTGTGTGTGTGTGTGTGTGTGTGTGTGTGTCTGTTTTTGAGACAGGATCTAGCTTCAAACTCACAGTCTGCTTGTATCAGCATCCCAAGAATGGAGGTTATAGGGCTGCACCCGCAGCTAGGTCCTACTGGTCAACCTTACTGCATCCTGATGGAATCAGTGAAAGCAGGCAATAGATTCTGTGTACAAACAACATCAGGCAGAAGCTGAGAGACCTGAGTTCAAGACCTTACTCTGTCTCTGCAGTCTTTGAAAGTAGGATGGATGTCACTAGGTCACAAAGAGTTAAACATTTCTACCCTCACAGGGACAATAAGAGAAGGAACATGGTAGATTTCAGTGTGAATGTAACAGACATTCCTAACACTCAGACCAACACTAAATTTGGAAGGCCGTAATATGAATACTTCAGGTTTTTTGTTGTTTTGATATAGGGTCTCACTATATAGTGTGGCTATACACCATCATGGCTGGCCTAGAACTCACTATGTATACTTCAAACTCAGAGATCCACCTGCCTCTGCCTCCCAAATACTGGGATTAAAGGCATGAACATTTAGCTGGAATACTTCAGGAAAAAAAAATGTTTAAACATATGCAGCTGGGAATCTAATGCTAGGAAAACAATTATATGATACTTACTGACAATCAAGGCTTTAAAGCAAAACAATTATATGATACTTATCAACAATCAAGGCTTTAAGCCAAAGGTATTCTGGCAATGTCAGAATTAATGAACATATTTCATATGAAGCTTGCAAGGGACACAATAGAAATAAAACAACATACCGGAAGTACTGACAGGCTCCTGGCCTTCAGAGGAGTTCTGGGCCGTTTTTTCTCTTATGTAAAATGTAAGCTGAGTTGGTTTCAGAGACTTGAAGCCTGGTTTCTGGAGATTTTCTAAGTAGACACTTAATCTCTTAAGAGAATTTTCATTGATTTCCTAGAGGGGGAAAAACCAATATGGGTATTTACATGTGAATAAAGAAAGATGAAATTATTTGTGGTCTTTAAATATATTGAAGATATTAAGTAATTTACTGTTTAAAAAAATGTTGAGGGAATCTGGCATAGTGGCACTTGTTCTTAAATCCAGCACTTGGAGGCAGAAGCAATCAGATCTGAGTTCAAGGTCAGCCTATATAGTGACCTAGATAGTGAGTTCCAGGCCAGCCAGGGCTATACAATGAGATCTTGTCTTTAAGTAAAAGGGGAAAAAACAAAACAAAACAAAACATGGTTGAGAGCTGGAAGGATGGCTTAAAAGTCCAGAGCACTGACTGATCCTGCACAGGATCTGGGTTTAGTTCCCAGCATCCGCATGGCAGCTCACATCCACCTGCAACTACAGCCCCAGGGATCCAGTGCCCTTTTCTGGCCTCCATGGACACCTGTACTTACCCAGACGCAGATGCAGACACACACACACACACAGATATACACACACACACACAGATACACACACACACACAGACATACACACACACACACATACACACACACACACAGAGATACACACACACACACAGATACACATACACACACACACACAGAGATACACACACACACACACATACATACACACACACACAGAGATACACACACACACAGAGATACACACACACACACACAGAGATACACACACACACAGAGATACACACACACACAGAGATACACACACACACACAGATACACATACACATACATACACACACAGAGATACACACACACACACACATACATACACACACACACACACACAGAGATACACACAGACATACACACACACACACAGATACACACACACACACAGACATACACACATACATACACACATACACACACACACAGACATACACAGACACACACACACACACAGATACACACACACATACACACACAGACATACACAGACACACACACACACACACAGAGATACACAGACACACACACACACAGAGATACACAGACACACACACACACAGACATACACAGACACAGACTCAGAAACACACACAGATACACACACACATACAGATACACACAGACACACACATAGACACACACACACACACACACACACACACACACACAGACACCCCAAATATAACTTAAAGAAATGTTGATATTTCACAGCTGTCTGGTAAAAGAATAATCACTGGAGGTAAGACACAACATATAGCCGTGTAAAGCATCAGGGTAGAAGGTGGCTGGACTCCTTCATCACTTAGGAGTAAGAGTGTGTGCGTGTGCATGCATGCAAGTGGGCACATGTGTTTTGTGCATGTGATAGTTGGCTTTATTATTAAGTCTATTAGGCCTAGGACGCCCTTGAAGTTGAATTTGAGGCCTATCTGCCTGAGTTTCAGGAGTGCTGTAAAGCTGCATATTCCCACGCCTGGATTACTAACAACTGCTGGGCCTTATTTATTTATTTATGTATTTATGTATGTATTTATTTATTTATTTATTTATTGCCGTCTTTGAGACAAGGTCTCATTATGAAGCCCTGCTGGGATTAAAGGTGTGCATAATTGGTAATAACAACTGCTTTTGATAATTTAAATCTCTCTTCTTTAACAGGATATTTTGAGAGTAGAAATCACCTTGCATTCTGTTTCTAAAACTTATTATATGACATGCTTTGGGGGTCCCCGCATAGGCACACCTGAGCACAGGACCGTCCACCTGGAGGGTCGTGCACAAAGTGGAACCCTCCAGATCTGCCTAACCCTCCAGGTCATCTATGGTGTGATACACATCACAGCGAGATTACTCTCTCATCTAACACCAATCGCTGTGAGTCTGAGGCAAGGCAATTGTCAGTTTCAATCCAGTGTGGAATTCATAGCAAGTCTGAGGTCAACTTGAGTTACACAGTGAGACATTCTCAAAAAACAAAAACAAAACAAAGCAAATGGGCTGGATCTTGGTGCTACAAACCAAAAAATCCCCTCTACCCAAAATAAAACTGAAATCTTCAAAGTTACTTTTGATGCGTTCGTCTTTGTCAAAAGAAACAACGGAACTCAGAAGTTAATAAAAGCAAAGATCTATAAGAAGTGAATAGGAATAGGGTAAAGGAAATAGGGACCAGACTGAGATTTTTAAGTGAACTTTATATTTAGATGTGAATTCTGTGATCTATTAGTATCACATACTTTAAAATTAAGAGTATTAAAAGGAAAAGAACCACACCAGTGGGCCCCAGTGGGAAATCCTGCATTTGGGGTAGGATGCTGTAAGCACTTGGAGCTTGAGCCTGTCCTCAGCAGAGGAGCAAGTTCTTGGTGAGCCAAGGAAGAGTCTAAGATGAGTGGGTAATGGTTGTTACATTAGAAGCCTTCATGGAGCCTGCATTTCACTGATGGCAAGAGATAAATAATAAACCTAAATAAATAAGATAGGGCACATGGGAAGGAAAACAGAAACAGAGATAATACTGACACTGGAAAGGAAGGTAGCCTGGGAGAGGCTCACTGAGAGGAAGAGAAAAGCCATCTCTGGGATATCTATCTACAAGGACAGTCCATGCTGAGAGGTCAGCGAGCACAAAGCCTCTGCAAACAGTAAGGGCTAAGAGCACAGAGGCCGAAGGAGAAAACACATGGACACCAGGAGTGCGAGGCCCCAAGGCCACTGAGGTCCAGGGCCTGCTAGCATTCACTGAACTAGGACGGCTGGCCGTGTACAGGGGCAGAGGGCAGAGGGCAAGCCTTGGCTGCCGCACAGCGTGGATCCACGGCTGGGTCCTCATCCCCAGCGGTGACTGGTGCACAGCAATGTGCTACCACGCAGGGAGGTTCCCTCGAGCCTGGTGCCCGGGGCTTACTGCTTCAGTTAAATCAGGGACCAATAAGATAACTGTCAGCTCTGCTACATTATCTGACGTCACTGTCAGTTTGTTCTCCCTGAGCAGAGGGCAGGCAGCACCAGCCCAGGAGCACACAGCGTGAGGGACATCTCCAGGCCCCGGAGATCTGCCCTGGCATCCGTACAAGAAAGGCCTCTCCCTCAAGCCTTCCATTTCACTCCAAAACGAGTACAGAAAACATGAATAGCATACCCTTCAATTTATTTACGTGGCAACTCTCTTTATATAAACAATGACAGCTTTGAATAAACAATGGTTTCAATTTCTAACATTACAAATATTTACTAAATTTACTAACTTGAAACTTCATTATTTTTCAAGTTAGTATTGCTTCCGTGTAAAACATTACCATGACTGAATAACTGGAACTTAACAGAACTTTCTGCATTATACTGGGTCAAAGGTAAATCAACTAGACATATAGACAACAAGTTAAAGAGTTAAGTGTTTACCCTTTCTCTGGGGTGCTGTCCAAAGAAATCGGGATGAACTGCAAAGTAGAAAGGCCTCAAGGCATTGATGGCTTCTGCTCCTGATAGAGCTCGAGAGTAGTTAAGCCAGTGAGGGAGGGTCTTCTTCAGGCAGAACCTGTCAGACACACGGATTATTCTCTGGGACACGCATGAGTCTACCACGCAGGTGACAGCCAACCGAAGAAAAGTATCAAGGCAAGAAAGCCCAGAGCCAACAGTACAGAAACTCATTTGCTGTAGTCTGTGTGGTTTCTTAACAGCGGTTCTAAGCTCCTCTGGTGCAGAGTGATAATTTCCCCATCACTGGAGATGGCATTGTCTTCCTTGAAGTTCTGTTTTATCCCTTAATTTACAGCAATGTACTTATCCCTCAGCACAGAGAGGAAGATGTCCTTTAGGTTCCTCATTACCAGAGTGGAAATACATTCCATTCAGACAACTCGACATTCTCAATCTTAAATTGTGCCCCAAGCTGTCTGGAATGTTCTTAAAGTACTTTTCATTTTCCTTGGTGGAAATAACTCTATATTTCTGAGCTCGGAGGAAATAGCTTTTGATTCTTGGGAAGCAATTCCATAGTGCAATTTACATTTTCCATTATAATTATTCTAAAAAGAAGTCTCTAAGCACTGGGCATGCTTTGGTAATCTATCAGGTGTGCTGAGTTTTTGGAAGTGTTTTAAACTGTTAAGGATAGAGACTCTAGAACTGATACTTTCTCTGCTACTGGACTGCCATCACTGAAGCAGTGTGGGCAGTCTCCTCCCAAGCCTACTTGTCTGCCTTTCCCCAAACCATGCTGCGTGCTTCTGTATTGCTTACACCAACACTTTTGATGGCTTCCACAGTTCCTACACGATTAAGATCCATTTCCGAGGCTTATATTTATAAGCCTCAGTAATTATTTCTTTATCAGTCCTTCCAACTCACTCTCAAATACTCCTTATAGAAGGTGAGCTGAGTGTGGCGGCACAGGTCTTGTGATTCCAGGAGGGTGGGAGAGGTATGTTCAGGAATTCAAGGCTTAGCCATGACTACGCAAGGGATGTAAGGCCAGCCTGGTCTATTCGAGACTCTGTGTCACCTATCCCTTCCACAGAACTTTCAGAAGGGAGCCAAGCCCTAATGATCTTCCTTCCACCTATCCAAGTTATACTTATTTATAGAATTGCTGCACATCTCCTATGCACCAGGAGGAGGAATTTGTGTTCTAATTACAGTCATTCTCTTTTAACTCTAAAACATTGAGCTGTGTGCCCTACAGCTAGGGGACGCAATACTGTGCTTTTTCCTTCTAATCTTTCTTACAGAGCTACTCCGTTAGAATCTGTTATCTCCTGCTCTGAATAGAGCCTTAGATAATTTGGCTGCTCGTATGAATTTTCTTTCTTATTTGTTGTTGTTGTTACTGCCTAAAACCGTAAGACAGTTTTGGGATCTGAAAAACAAGGTGAAGTTATCTCAATACATAACAGACCTTCCCCTAAACAAACACAGAGTGGGTCACAGAGCTTACCTCCTCAAAGGCTTCAGGTGGCAAAACATTTCTGAGTGTGCACGCCAACTTCCAAGCATCCATCAATTGCCTAACAGATTAACAAGCAAACAGAAAAACTGAATAGGTAAAATGAGGTTCAATTTGAGATGTTACCATTTTGCTACTATCCTCAAAGTGAAATGCTTAGCTATCAACCTAATAGAGTATGTATAAACTACACGTGTGAGGGCGTGTTTTAGTTATTTTTTTGTGGCTGTGATGAAATGCAGCAGCAAAAGTAACATAGGGGAGAGTTTATTTTGGCTCATGGTTCCAGGAGGTGACACAGTCCCTCGCCAAGTAAGACATAGCGCTGCTAGGCAGGGAGGGAGGGCACGGAGGCAGGCGGGATCAGAAAGAGAACAGGAGGGGTGTGTGTGTGTGTGTGTGTGTGTGTGTGTGTGTGTGTGTGTGTGTGGTGGACTGTGAAAGCCTCATGGCTCTGCTACTTCTTCCAACAAGGCCCCACCTCCTAAAGGTTCCACAACCTTCTCAGGTGGTGACACCGGCTATTTACGGCTTTCTTTTGTTCTGTGACTAAAAGCCCATGTAACTGCTCCTACACTGGAATGCATTATTCCGAGAGAAATGAATCCATCTTCTTCCCCGGGCCACGGGTGACTCATATTTGATATGAACTTCTTATTACTATTACCTTTGTGGAGAGACGTTTTCTCTTAAATCAAAACACTCTTAATAAACTCTAACCTGTCTTCACACTGTATCATCCTGAAACTCCTTTTCTGCAGTGTAAATCAAGACCTCAGCTTCAACTGAGTAAAATCTCCCAAAGAAGTCAGCCTGTACAGGCGTCAAGCTGCAAGAGGTAGTGTCTTCTGTTGCTGCAGACAGCTAACAGCAGGCCAAAGACACGCCATTTCAGACACAGGCTGGGTGCTTCGGCAGGCCGGTGACGCCAGCTACATCAGCCACAGGAGTCTGCCTTCAGACAAAGTCTCATGACTCATGTCCCCTTCCGAGCAGCTAAAGACACTCACTCCCTGTGTAACCAGCACTCTGATTCTTTAAGTCAATGGTTTACCGTGTTAGGTCCAGGGCAGAGCACTAACTGAAAAGGCCTGAAGACATTTGCTGTTCACACTAAGCTTACAGTGTAAGGGCGAAGACACAAGCACATGGCCATAAAACAAAACAGCAAATGCAGTGATTCAGACTTGCAGAGTAACAGGAGACTTCCTGGGGCTACACCTATGGGAAGACACCCTGGAAAGCCCTGGCCCAAGGAAATGGTCTCTCCTGTGTGCACAGGAGGTACAGGTGGAAGGTCCAGATTCACCCGAGGTATGCAACTCTCTATGTAGCTCAGGGCCTGGAACTTGCTGTGTAGACCCAACTGCCTCTGGCTATTATCTTTTGACAAGTACGGAAATTGTCAGAACAGAGGTCTTCAAGATTGAGCTTTGGCCTCCGGGCACAATTTGTGTTTGAAAGTAATTTATTGTAACTAAGTTAACCTCACACTACTCTCTCTTTAGTAGTATGTTAACTACCCTTTGTAACTATCTTGTGAGGTTTTAGAAGAAATTTGTTCTCTCAAGTAGTGATAAAACCATGCATCTCTCTCTCTCTTTTGTTTTTTGGCTTTTTGAGGCAGGGTTTCTCCCTTTAACAGCCCTGACTGTCCTGGTACTCACTCTGTAGACTAGGCTGGCTTTGAACTCACAGACATCTACCTCTGCCTCTGCCTCCTGAGTGCCCGGATTAAAGGCATGCACCACACTACCTGGCTGTTTTTGTAGGCAGGATCTCACTCTGTAGACCTGGCTAGCCTGGAGCTCACTATGTAGACCAGGCTAGCATCCAACTCATAGAGATTCACCTACTTCTGCCTTTGGAGCGCTGGGGATAAAAGTATGCACCCTCTCACCCAGAGATCATTTTTCCCCCCATTGCTTTTAGGCTTTCTACTTAGTAAAAAGCACCAACAAGATCAAAATCAGGAAACAGTATTAGATCAATCAATGGCTAACAAGTATTTTGGCTTCCCTTTTATATCTCTTGCTGGAGAGTTAAATCATAGTTGCTTCTTGAAAGTCTGAGGCACAGGGAAAAAAAAAAAATCCACAGTTGGAAACGATTCATTTCAAGAAGGATACAGGCACTTCAGGTCCAGCCTCACCAATATACAGGTCCTGATGCTACTCCACCGTCCAAAGAAACCCAGTGAAATTTAATTCATCCAGTTGAGCGTCGGTCTCCAACCCTAAGATCTGGCACAAGAAAGAGAGTTACGGCAAAAGTTCTTCAAATGCTCTGTTGTCCCTCAAAGCGACTGCATCCTACAGGGTTAGTGCAGGTCTTTTGGGTCTTTCCATGGGGGAGGGGGGGAGTAGGTTACTCAATCTAGTAGTGTACTCGATCTAGCGTTCCAATTTCCCTGAGGTTAAAAATCCCTCCCTCAACACTAAACAAAGGGATATCAGGCATCTCCAGGTCCTCTTCAGGCCATCTTACATAAATGCTTCAGCCAACCAACCAACCAACCTTTTGACGCCTTCTTTTTTTTTTTTTTTTTTAAATACTATATAAGCTCTATATTAAACCTGGACTCTCCAGTAGTCCCACACTGAAAAACTCCGCCTGGTCTAGCCGCCTTTCACCATTACCCTACACCCTTAAAACCCATCCCCACACAGACTGCGCAGCCTTCTTGAATTAGCAAAGCCGTCAAGCTCCTTAGTGGGGCAGTGCACCGTCCCCGAGGACTACCCCCTCCCCACCTCCCCTCAGGGAGTCTACTTAGCCAGTAGCCTGGTTACAGGTCTAGAGCTGAATCGGTGGGCCTGCAACTTGGCTGACAGCTTGGGGTAGAGCTCCTCCTCCCAGGGCCCCACCAGCCTCCAGGCTTTCCCGGCTCCTACCCGGAGGCCTCGCCCACTGCCTCCGGGCTGCACAGGCCCGGGTCACCCTGAGCCGGGCAGGTGGGCAGGCCTGCAGGGCCCACGCTCATTGGCTACGGCGGACAGGCCTCCCTCCTACGACGCCTGCGCACGGCCGGTCTGCAGGCCGGCGGCTCCCAGCCGGGACCTCGGCTGTCTGGGGGTGGGGTAGGGTGGGGATGGGGGTCCTTCCTCTTCCCTTCTCCCTCCCCGCTTCCAAGCGGCAGCAGCCCGCGCCCTTACCCCGCTACGTGCGGGGTTCCGAAGTGCGCCTCGAGAGGCGCGAGCCTGCGCTCTTGCGCCGACGGCCGGAGGGAGGAGATGATTGGCGGGCAGGAGAGAGGCGGAGCCGGGGCGGGGGGGGCGGGGACAGCGCGCGCACGCGCAGCTCTCTGGCCCAGGGGGCGGGGCTGCGCCGCGCCTGGGCTCTGCTGACTCGGGTTCCCGTTGAGCAGTGGCCGTTTGGCGGTTTCCGTCTGCTGCCCGGGCACGGCTGAGTTTGAAGGGTCCTGTTCCTCTCGGGCTGATTGCAGTCCCTACTTGACGTTGCCTCAGGCATTGTCTGGATTTACTCACTATCATTTGAGGCAAAGTCTGGTACCCTGCGATGGCCTTGAACTTGGAGCGAGTCTCCTGCCTCAGCTACCACGCCTCGATTACTAGGCTGCTTTTAAATGTTAGGTGTTCTCAGTCAGCATGGGCTTTCTACTTTCTTATGTCGCGCCTGTGACTTTGATCGCCAGAACTGCAAAAGATGGGACAGTAACTGCTCTTTTCGCTGCCGCCGCCGCCTCTCTCGGCTTGGTTGCCAGGCAAATAGCCTGCGTTTCCCCAGCGCCAAGACCAGTCCCAGGCCTCCTCTCGGATGAACCTTGGCTCTCCGCAGCAACCTTGCGACCCTCATTGCTGCAGCCCCAGTTTCTAGGTTGTCTGTAGGGGCGTGGTTTGAAATCGCCCACGCGAATTCCCTTGGCGCACTCACCCCGTGACTCTGCAGTTCACGAAAGAGTGCTGGAACCACTTAATTCTCCTACTCTTGGGACACTGCGCTTTCCTATTTTGAGAACTGCTTTAATTACGTTTTCCCACTCCCTTCTCCCCCTCACCACTTGTCCACTTACTACCCCATTCAGAGCTTTTTTTCTTAAAGACCTGAGATTGTAGTTTACAGCATTAAGAATGAGGATCTCACTGAAGACGATAGGCTACAGAACCTGAAGGCGATTCCCAAGAGCTTTGGGGCAATCCTTGTTAGATATCTAACTTCTGGCATACTTGTTGAATACTTTCTTTAGCAAAGTCTAACTTACTATACACATCAGTCACACATTGTCAAAAATTCTACAGTGCTGTGCTGGTTAGGGTGCTCAGCAGATAAAGGCGTTTGCTGCTGTCAGAACCACAAGCCTGACCACCTCGGTTTGATCACCAGATAAAGATGGAAGGAAAAGAACAGATTTCCCCTTCCTGTATCACACACACACACACACAGAGAATCATAGACACCAGAAGGGAACTGTTGAGGGCAATTTAAACGTTTGGTATAATGCTCTGAATTTTAGTGTTGTAAATCTGTGCTGGCTAGAGGAGGGAGCCTCAACTGAGAAAATGTCTCTGTAAGATCTGGATGTAGGGCGTTTTTCTTAATTAGTGATTGATGGGGGAAGGCCCACCCCATTGTGGATGGGGCCAACCCAGGGCTGGTCGTCCCTGGGTTCTTCTGTAAGAAAGCAGGTTGAGCAAGCCAGTAAGCAGCTCCCTTTTAAGGCCCCTGCATCAATCAGTCAGCTCCTGCCCTGGCCTCCTTCAGTGATGTGGAAGTGTGAACCACTCAAGGCTTCTATCCCCAAGCTGCTTTTGGTCATGTGTCTCATTCCAGCAGTAGTAAACCTGACTATGGCAGTCATTTACAGTATGTGGTGATTCTTAGTTACCACACTGTGGGTACCTTGTTAAGTGTTGCACAGCATTCAGTGTATAGCTTTTCACTCTTTGAATTACATTTCAAAAAGGAACTTACGGTGCTTAGGTCCTTCTAAATTTAAGTAAAAGAGCAATTTTAAAAATCACTTTTTATTGTTAATAAAGCAAATGAAAATTTTTTATTGCTTAAAAACTATTTGATAACTTCTAGTGTCAATAAGATACAAATGCTAAATACAATGAGAACTATTTTTATTGTCTTTTATTTTCAACAATGATTACTTGAACTTAAAAAAAAAACCAACAACAACAACAACATGTTTATTAACTAATGGTTAGTGAAAAGCCAAACCTTTCCAGCCCACTTCATATTCTCCTTCAACCATTTCAGGGCAGAACAATGTTCCAGGCTATACACCTGCTCCTGGCTAATGTTGACGGTCATGTGCTTAATGAAGAGCTTGGGGTCTGATATTCGAGCAGCCATGATGAGTCTTTCCACTGCAGCTTGATAGTCATCCTTGCTTCGAGATTTGCTTTCTTCACATCTGTAAAATGAGCACAAAGGCAGAAATTCTCAAAAAAAAAAAAAAAAAAAAAAAAAGCAGTGTGGTTTCGAGAGTCATTTGTATTTACTGATTCTAAACTATCGTGGTATCTTTTTACAGAGACTCTTCAGCTTTTCAGATCATGGCTTGCAGTATGAGAGGCATTTATTAGGACCCAGTAGCAATGGGCAGTTTTAGAAAACAATGATCTAGAATATAGCTAGTCACCTACATGTTTGCTCTTACAAAGTTAATAACTACAAATATTAATCTGTATAAGTTAGTATTAAGTACAACACATCTTAAATGAGTAATAATCACATCAGTTTTCTTTTGGTATTAGTTATTTATAGTTTCAAGCAAGTACTTAACATCCAGCTAACATTTAGTAACAAACTGTAGAGCTGTATGGTTTTCTTTGGTCCTGACCTGGGTACTTCATTAAGTGTTATAATTTTTTTCAAGCTCCATCTGCCATCAACTGTGATTGTGTTTACTGGCATGAACATTTTAATTTATGGTAGCTTTTCTTCTGGAGAAAGGAAATGGTTAAAAGTATTTAAAATACGAGACATCGTGTTTTTCTTGTTGTGTTTTGCTCTTGGTACTTTGGGGGCTCAGTGTGCATTGAGTTCTGAGATTGGTTCTACCTAAATTAACACCAGTGTGGGCCACTTCAAAAGAGGAAGGAGTATCTGTAACAGGAAAAATAAAAGACCCAGAGACTTATGTTGGGGAAGCTTCAAGCTGAAGATCAGAGAAACAAAGCAGCCGAGGCAGTAGTAGATCTTACCTCTACCCAGCTGAAATGGCAATCCTGTCCCCACAAATCCTCATGGGCAAAAGGCTCTGAATTCCTATCTCCTCCTTTTATCGCTTCCTCCATCCTGCCTATCACTCCTGTCTCCATCTCCCTAGTGCTGGGATTAACTGGGATCAAAGGCGTGAGATTCCGTTACTCTCTACTTTTGTGTAGGCCATGGTGGCCCTGAACTAACAGAGCTCCGTCTACCTTTCAACCCTGAGTCTGGGATTAAAGGTGTGTACCACCACCATCTAGCTTTTACACCTAACTAGTGTGGCTGCTTTGCTATTTTTGTCTCCAGTGGCTTTAATAAATCATAAGCAATGTATCAGCGCAGTACCCAGGTGAGGCACTTTAGAGTCTGACAGACTGAAAAACTGTGTATGTGATATATTCTCAATGTTTAAAAGTGAATAAAATTATATAGGGGTGAGCACCCTAAGCTAGGGCTCAGCACACCTGTGAGACAAAACATACTAACCTCGATAAAATCAAAGATCTAGGTATTTCACTGGCCATGGACTAGTACTACAGCTACTCTCACATCCAACAATGGACACAGAGGCTACATGTATGGGAAATGGGATGCAAGAAGAAAATCAAATTCTTTGAAGAATAAAACCTAGACACTTCATGCCACAGTGTATAGTGTCAAAGGAAGCCCAACCCCTAATAAAGACAGAATGATTTCCTCCTTTAAACACAGGCTATACAGCCTGGTGGTGGTGGCACACACCTTTGTGCCCAGCACTCAGGAGGCAGAGGCAGGCGGATCTCTGAGTTCCAGGCCAGCATGGTCTACAAAGTTCCCGGACAACCAGACCTACACAGAGAAACCCTGTCTTGAAACAAGCAAGCAAGCAAACAAATGGGGGCTATAAAGCAGAGCCAGCAGTTCTGAGTATGAGATGTCAGGGAGCAATCTGCCATGAGCCAAGTGGATTTGGTGGCGGGGGAGGAGGGTGTGTTAGAGATGTTGACTATTTCTTGTTTTGGATCAAGCATCTTTAAATAGTGAAGAATCTAGAAAGATAAAGACAGTTTCTCCTTCTGGAGCAAAAGGCAGGCTTGCTGACAGCTGTAGGCAGTGTCTTCCTGTGGAGAAATTGGAAAGCATCTTTTGGTTCTTTAGGCTTGGGCCTGCCTTCCTGTCAGGGAACCTGCCACATGTTCAGGCCATCAGTAAGACTCTGGGGAGAGAGTGCTGGTAAGCAGATCATCAGGCAGTTTACTGCAAGGAAGCACCCTGCCCCAGCACAGGAGTCTTGTGTCTTAGCCAGCACACATTGACATTTACAAATGGGTAAAATCTTAGACCTTCATAACCCTTGCTTGACAGTCACAAAAAGCACTTGGTTTTCTCCTAGCCCCCCCCCTCCCCTTTCTCTCTCTCTCTCAGATCACTCATTCTGGGAAAAGCTGGCACTCAAATACCTTTTTATATTTAAAACGTGTATTTACAAAAACTTTACATTTAAAAAATTACTGAGATTCTACAGCTGAAAAACTGAAGAACTTCTCAGAGATAAGGGCTGTGTGAATGTCCACACTGACATGGCATTTATGTCAGATTGTGTCATTCTGGACCTGTAAGGAATAGAGAGAAGATTCACAGCTAAATTTTTTAGGTAAACACGTTTAAGTTGCCACACTTTTTACCACAGGAAAGGTTTGTTCTTAGAGAAGATCCGAATCTTATGACAGAATTCACATCTGTTTACTGGGTGCTAGCTTTAGTTTGGTTCTCATGCATCTACACACACTACTACAAAAATTCATCCCTAACCTCTTATTTTCAGCTTCAAGTAGGTGTTGTTTTTCTCAGTTTAAACGGTAGCCAAGTTTGTAACACACATAGTACGCACACACCGCGTTGTAGGGCAGGTGTGGAGCCACACCTATGTTCAGGATGCAGCTGGGGTTCTATTCACCCACCTTTTCAAAACGATCTGTAGCACATGTGTGGGAGTTCCTTGGCTCTGAATACTGCTAGCATTAGACACCAGAAAGATTTCCATAGCTAAAAGCATTTCAATCTCGGAAAAATAAGAAGGAATCAGTAGAAGTTTCCGGTATAAGTTTCCCTCTAATGGTGGGTAGCAACCCAGTGAAAGCGCACCTGAAAGTCAAAC
The DNA here is from genome assembly GCF_943737965.1 of Phodopus roborovskii. Classification (NCBI taxonomy): domain Eukaryota; kingdom Metazoa; phylum Chordata; class Mammalia; order Rodentia; family Cricetidae; genus Phodopus; species Phodopus roborovskii. Next base: position 10,543,491 of record NW_026125295.1, on the reverse strand, counting down.
AACACCAGATCTTAGTGGGCAAGACTTAAGACTCCGAGTGTCCACAGCTGGCAGCTCCTTACAGGCCACGGTAACTTCTTACATTTTAGACTTATCAAATCTTTTATAACAGTAAGCATCTTGGTACATTAGAGACTACTCTATGAGAGCTCTGAAAAATGACCTTTGGGTTTTCCTGCAGTAAATGCTCATTTCTTCCAATCACAGTAATAAATATAATTGCAGAGTAATTAAGAAGTAAGTAGCTATGTGTGGTGGTGTGTAATGAGTACGGTTTTTCCGCCTGCCGCCGCCTGGGCTTGACCCGCCGCCGCGCCAGCCCCAAATAATGCACAGACTCTGTATTTGATACAATGCTATTGGCCAGGTACTTGTTTCTTATCGGCTAGCTCTGTCTTAAGTATTAACCCATTTCTGCTGATCTATGTATTTCTCTTACCGGGGAGCTGGCCGGCATACTGCTTTCTCCAGACTCTCCATCTTGACTCCTCCTATCTACTTCCTCTTTCCTCCTTGTCTCCTAGTCCCTCCTATCTCCCTATCCTATTGGCAAACAGTGCTTTATTCATTAACCAGTATGAGAAACATATACAGAATGACATCTCCCATCAGTGGTGCATGCCCGTAACCCCAGCACTTAGGAGGTTGAAGCAGAAGGCTGTGAATCGGAGGCCAGCTTGTGCTACATGTAGTCAGATTATCTAGAAACAAAAGAAAAGAAGAAGAAAAAAATTCCTAACCAGACAGCCATTTAGGTTTGAATGGGATTTGGTCTACGAACAACTTTACACTTTTATGGCCCCTGTCTACTTTGAATTATGAATACTGAACACAGACCATAATGTAAGGGTGCCGCTTGCTGTTAAATGCTGTGCCTGCCTATGTTTACTTCAAAGTGCCATCACACCATGTGGCTTTTATTGTTCTTACTCTCCTGGCAAGTGATGGGCACAAGATACGATGTGAACACCATCCTGTGTATGGCTGCCAGTCACCAACTTCATGTTTCAAGAGAACAGATTTGACTTAACCTTAAAACGTTGGGCTGCTTATTAGAAATGACAGTTAATACTGTGAGGACACCCAACTGGACATAGACAATATTATATACAGTTTATCAAAATCAAATTAAACCTGTATATAGATTTCATTTAAAGTGTTGGTTTTTTTTCTTCAAGAAACCATTTCAGTGCAGGTAATGATGTTAATCTCTGAAAACTATATTTAAACATTTAAATATTTAAATTTTATTTATTTATTATGTTTATGTGAATACATGCATAAAAACATGAGACTCTGTTAAAAAAAAAATCAAAACCTAAACCCCCAACCCAAAAAGTGCTTAAACTTACTATCTATAATACACTTAAACTTATTACCTATAATAAATCCTAATTCTTTTCCCCCTTTTCATTGGGAAGAAAAGTTACCACTTGCTAAGGTGATCATAGTTGAGAGTTTGAAAACACTTTTAGTTCAGGTGGGGTAGCTAGGATGTCTGACACTCAACATTTAAATTTCAATCCACCCAACTGTTTTACCCCTGTGTTGTAAGACATGTCAAACTGTGTCAGGTTCTCTTTGTTTTCCCTCTACTGGAATTGATAACTCGATAAAAGGAAAACATGGTACTTGTAACCAAAGGGCAATAAAAAAAAAAAAACACAAAACAAAACAAAAAAAAAAAAAAAACAAAAAAACAAACCCCCCAAAAAAAAAACAGGTTTCAAAGGTCAATGCAGATCTATCAGACCACTGCCTCTGAATATGTAGAAAGTAATCAGAACTAACATATTAACTTAAACATTTCAATGAACTTACTTTTGTAGTGGGCTCTGGCTTTGAACCACAGACAGCTCCTTCCTAAGGCAGTGATTAGTCTCCTGAGAGAGGAAAAGTCAACAGGGATGCTTTTTGAAACCATGAACTCTGCTACAGAAGATGATATGCCAAGACTGCTACTTTCTATACAGGCATCTAGAAGTTTATTAAAAAGAAGGCTATACTGGGAAACCTCCACGGTTTCTGAAATGAAAAAAAAAAAAGGGGGGTAAAATAAAATGAAAATGATCAATGACATAAAGACCAATATTAATCTTCAACTTTCTTACTCACCCAACCCCAGCCTTTCTTTCCATTACAGACATCAGAGCCACTGAAGTAAATCATCTTTCACACTCTCCAAGTAAAAAACAACAAAAAATCTTTTGACAGAAGCAAAACGTTACTTCCTTTGTAATGGAGAATGTAAAAAGAAACTTGACAAAGACGTAGGAGTTGCACTAACTTCTCTGCGTTTGGTCCCCATATGAGGTTGAGCTTGAAGTTTTGAAAAATTTCATGGTTCTGTTTCCACAACTCAGACCTCAGCCTTTCATGACTCAAAATATATTTGCTCCTAATGTTTACTTAAAAAAAACCCTTTAATGGGTATCCCATTACTAATTCATAGGGGAAAGAAGTCACCTTGGAGATTTCCAACTGTTATTCTTTTTACTCAGTTGGGTCTATGACCTACACTCTAGGTCCATGTCCCTGTTGGATCTTTAAGTGGTCCAAGCCTTATCAGGAAATGAATCCCTTTCCCTTTAATATCTTTCTAACACCAAACTTATTACATCACCCCCTTACCCTGTTGTACACATAAAGAAGGAAACTCCTTTAGTTTGTTACTTGTGGAGTTCCAGAATCTAGCACACTGTCCATCTCTAAACCGGCTTTCTTTCATCAACACAACTGTATATTAAGGGCATACTGGGTGGTAAATAAAGTATCACTGTCCGGAAGGCACTTCCTACCAATGCTAGCTATAAACAGCAGCCCTAAATCAGTGGAAAGGAGGATGTGGAGAGTCTGGGAAGGCCCTAAGTCATCCTCTGCACCCTGGGCATCATCCTCTGAACTTGTCAGTTCTGACCAAAGCTCCTGCTCATTGACGCCCTCCTCTCACCTTAAAGCTTGAATTTAACCTTTAAGAGAACTCATTTATTCTAGGATTACTAAGATGTGTGCTATCAAGTACTCTTCACTATCTAAATAGATTAAGATATGGAGCATGCTCATGATGTACAGAGGCAAGGATAAGGAACAAGGATATGCTGACAGGAGCTGCTGACAAACAACCCAGAGAAGCATCTTTAAAACCATACATGCAATTTACACAGAACATACTTTATAGAAAAAGACTTCAGTAAAACATACTGGAACAGGTGGAGAACTGTTTCTTACTAGCCATTAAGCACCAGATTGGCAAAAAAGTGAAGGCTGTGCTAGAGAGATGACTCAGCAGTTAAGAGTACTTGCTGCACCTATTGAAGACCTGGTGGGTTCAGTTCCCAGCATCCCCATGGAACTGCTCACAAACTGGCTGTGACTGGATGTGGAGATCCAGTGCCCTCTTCTAGCCTCCGCAGGCCCCAGGCATGTATGTGACACACACACATACACATATGTGTAGGCACTCACACATACACATAAAATAAAGATAACTAAATCTCTTTTTGTTAAGATAATGAAGGTAGGCGTTAAAAAGCATACCTTGTGAATTCTGAAAGCCTGGCAGATTCCGAAGAACTTCAAATGTCTGTCTGTAAAGATTCTTGCCCAGGATTTCATGTGCAATGGTACAGAGCAAATTATGCCGATTAAGCACATCCATTCTATCACAGGGCCAAAGTGGTGTATTGATGATCCATTCCGATTCTCCCAAAGAAAAACACACACACCAAGAAAATAACACTTTCCAGAATAATGACAATTGAGAAATACGTATCTCGGTTTGAAGGCACTTTTGTCTAGACATGTGGACATGGGGGCTTTGAGGCCAGGATCTCGATTTCCCATAGTAGCCGAACCTGCCTTCTGAAGCTGGACTACCTACATTTAATTTGGCATATTACATTTCATATGATTAACATACATAATTATATTTTTTAATATATAGGATAGAACTGTAGTTTCAGACTTAGGGTTTCTATGACAACTAGGTCATATCAAAAACAAACGTTTGTCAACCAAGGCTAAGTTAAAGGCACTTTCTCCTATCAGTTTATGCCACAGTGACTTTTCCTATCCACATACTCACTCAAGTTCAGACCAAGCTATCACCTCCAGCTCAGTATCAACTTAAGGTAATTACACAATGTTTATAAGAAGAGCAGCAGGTCATTATGCATTCACGTATCAGAACTTACCCCTCAGTACCCAAATGGCACCATCAAGGCTCCCACTTTTGATAAAAATTTCCACTGCAACATTCACAATTTGACATCTTGGTGCCACTTTCTCGGGTCCTGTAAGTCCTTTTAAACTTGTAAAGTGTATTTTTAGCTCATATAGTGTATCTAAGACCATTCTTCCCTGGAATGAAAACACAGAACACTACATACCATTGATTTACAGTATCAGAGAGACAAAAAGTCAGTGCCAATATGCAGGAGAAAGTTATGAGTTTGAATTACTATGCTAGACTGAGAGCTGTCAAATTGCAGTGAGACTTTGCCTGTGCTTTTCCTGTTTGGTCTTAGAGGTAGGAAGACGGAAGACAAGAACTCTGCTTCACATTAACCATCCCTACCCCTAACTATGTCCCTTCTCTATCAGCGTTTCTCCTTCTATCGGTTTTCTGCTTCAGTGTCTTCCTTAGCAAAGGACAACCAGCTACCAGCCACAGCTCCAGAGAAGCTGGTGACAAGGAGGACCCTAAGTGGGACACACGGATCACCCTGGCAAGGGGAAGTAGATGGGATCTTCTGGGTAAACTGGGTGTTTGGGGGGGCAGTAGAGGGAGGGGGTGGGGGAGGGGATGGGGGATGGGGGCATGAGGAAACCGGATGGTTGAGCTGGGGGAGGGGTGGCAGGGAGCAGCAATGAAAGAGGTAAGTGGATAGAGGAAGCCATTCTGGGGTCAGGGATAAACTGGTGCTGGAGACTTCCCAGGAACCCACGAGGGTGACCCCAGCTAAGACTCCTGGGAATAGTGGAGAGGGTGCCTGAACTGGCCTTCCCCTGTCATCAGATTGGAGACTACCCTAACTGTCATCATACAGCCTTCATCCAGTAACTAATGGGAGCAGATGCAGAGACCCACAGCCAAGCACCAGGCTGAGCAAGCTCCTGGAGTCCAGTTGAAGAGTGGGAAGAGGGATTATATGGGTGTGTGTGTGTGTGTGTGAAGATCATGACAGGGAAGCACATAGACACAGCTGACCTGAGCTCTTGGGAGTTCATGGACTCTAGACTGATAGCTGGGGAGCCTGATGGGACCAAAGTAGGCCCTCTTCATGTGGGCAACAGTTGTATAGCCTGGTCTGTTTATGGGACCCCTGGCAGTAGGACTGGAATTATTATTGGTGTATGAGCTGGCTCTTTGGAACCCATCCCCTGTTGTGGGAGGCCTTGCTCAGCCTTGATGCAGGAGGGAGGGGCTTGGTCCAGCCCCATAATGTGCAAGGCTTTGCTGACTTCTCATGGGGGCCGTACCCTATCTGAGGAGTAGATGGGAAATGGATGGGGGGGGGGTGAGGGAAAACAGGATGAGGGGAGGGAGGGGGAACTGTGGTTGGTATGTAAAATGATAAAAAATTAAAAAAAAAAAGATTGTAGAGTTGGGCATGTGGCTCATGCTTATAAGTTCAGCACTTACAAACTTGAAGCAAGAAGACTGTTGATAGTTTAAGGCTAGTTTGGGTTTTCTAGCAAGGCCCTTTTTCAATAACAATAACAAAAACCAAAACCCAAGCAAAGAACTAAACCAAACCAAACCAAAAAGATTTCATTGTTTGGGCAAGGGTTCCATGTGTTAACTATGGAAAATTATTATGTTTTTACTCCTCTTACATTTTACCAATCTGAGATCTAAGAGAGTTAGTGAAAATGAGATAATTTGTCACCAAATTTAGATGAAATAATAGTAAGGTGAAGCCAAAATTGTTAGCTGAGAACAGTTATTTTTTTTTTTAATTCAGTAAATGAATTATGTGACAGATTCTACATGAAGGTTGTCTTTGATTTGGACACAACAATTTGGGTGTGCATATTACTATTTTAAACTAGTGGCCAGCCTACTTCCCCTTTAAGCAGCTCAACAAGAAATGCTTTTTTTCTTTTTCTTTCCAAGACAGCATTTCTTTGTGTAACAGTCCTGGCTGTTGCTGAACTCACTTTGTAGAACAGGCTGGCCTCAAACTCATAGAGATCTACTTGCCTGCTACCATTCCCAGCCAATAAATACTTTTTTTTTTAAAAGGTTCATTTCATTTTAAGTTATCTCTATGTACACATGTATGCAGATGTCTTAGTTTACAGACCCTTAATATTCTGTATTCTCTTCAACAAGATTTTTATTATGATTTGAAAATACTTTGAATATGAATAAATATTTCTTTCAAACAATAATTTTAGCTTAATTTTAACAATTTTGCCTTATATTAAAAAAGGAATAGGCTTAGCCGGGTGGTGGCACACACCTTTAATCCGGGCACTTGGGAGGCAGAGGCTGGTGGATCTTTGTGAGTTCGAGACCAGTCTGGTCTACAGAGCAAGAGCTAGGACAGGCTCCAAAGCCACAGAGCATGTAGTTGCCTACAGTCACAGCACTCAGGAGGCTGAGGTAGGGGTGTGTGTGTGTGTGTGTGTGTGTGTGTGTGTGTGTGTGCGTGTGCGCGCGCGCGTGTGTGTGTGTGAGTCCAAAGTCACACTGATTTCTAGGACAGTCAGGGCTACATAGAGAGACCTGTCTCAACAAAACAGAACAAACAAACAAGAAACAAACCATCTCCTAGTCAGTTAGGCAATGTACAAAACCAACTCACTGAGCACAATTAAAGATAGAAAAACTCACCAAGGTCTTAATGACCTAAGAAACAAAACCCAAATAAATCAGAATAGTCTAAGTTTTAGCTGAATCTTCATACTGTCAAAGAGACTTCTGCTCTACAGTGCTCCGGTGTGCAGGTATGGCTGGCCTTCCACCAATCTTACAGCAGAGAGAGACCCATCCTGCTATACAGTGAGTACTCATCTGGAAACCTACAGACTGGTCTGGGTGCTAAACAATTCCTTTTAGTTCATGAATGTTGCATATATACAAGTGAACCTGTACTTAAATGTTATTGCATAGACATCTAATTCTGAAATGACCAGAGTAAGAAAAGCTAAGCTTTAACAGTTAATTTAACAGTGATCAAACTTAATTGTTGCATTTTGTTAACTTCATCCTTAGCTCTTCCCTTCACATTGGATTTTCATGCTCTCAATTTATCCCTTCAGGAAAACTCTCAAGGCTGTAAATGCAGTGTAGTACTGAGGGCTGGTAAAATGGCTCAGTGGGTAAAGGCTCTGCTGACAAACCTGATGCCCTGAGTTCAAGCCCTGCGATTACATGATTGAAGAAAACCAATTTTTGTAAATTGTCCTCTGACTACAAATATATACCATGATATATACACACATGTGTATATATGTATATACATACATACCCCCCCACACACGTATGTACACATATGCACATTACAAGTAAATAAACAAAATAGAACAGTATGGTCTTGAGTCACCAGACCACCTGCATAATAAGAAAGTCAGACATGGGAGGCATTTGGAGTCTGAGTACTCAAGGGGTAATTTGTAAAGAGTTTTGATGATCACGAGCATCTTGGGTTCATCTTAAGAAAGATGTTTTGAAGCTGAGTATGGGAGGTACATGCCTTTTATCTCAGGAGGCAGAGGCAGGAGAATCTCTGAGTTCAAGACCAGCCTGGCTACATACTGAATTCTAGGACAGCCAGGACTACATAGAGAGACTATGCCTCAATTGATGAATAAATAAATAAATGAATAAGAAAGAAGGATGCTTTGAGCTCTTCAAGAGTATAAAAACAACTATGGAGTTGTACATTATGAATTGAAAACTTTCAAACAAATACATTTTAGCACAGCCTCCTATGTGTTGCCTACCATTAGATTCTGAAAAAGCAGTTGGTGTCCCATCACCCCCTTTTGGCATTTAGAAACAAATGTGGAAACTAAGAACTCACTAAGTAGTCTAAGGCCATTTTGTTGTGCCTCAAGTGATTCTTGGAAAATTTCTGACTTGACGGATTACTCCATATCTATATGTTCCTAATTTTTAAACTAATATTCTCTGCATCAAATCAAACCAACATACAATGAAATACCTTAGACCACAGCATCAGTCTGTGGTAGAAGTACACAGCATTTATTCCGATCCTTCCCAACAAAGTCTTATCCACCTCACTGAACTGTGGATCTTTGCTAACTGAAACATAAAGCAGACATGGAAAGAAATGATACAGCCACTTAGGATGACTCAGAGTTATTAAAGTCACTTCAAAGACCTACTGCTGGGAACCCAGCCTTAGCGACAGTAGTGGGTTTTTGCTGTTGTTTTGTCTTTTGAGACAGGGTCTCTCTACATAGCCCTGACCACCCTGACACTCACTATGTAGACCAGGCTGATGTTGAAGTCAGCAGAGATCCCCCTGCCACTGTCTCCCGAGTACTGAGATCAAAGTGTGCAGCACCACGCTTGGCCCAATAGTGCATTTATTCAGAGAATTGTTTAGATTGAATTGAAACTGTACAGGTTGCATGTACAGCCTAGGAAAGTTACTCTCTGGCCATTTACAGAAAAAAGTTTGTCAGCCCCTGATAGAGGCCGCAGTAGCAATACCTCAACAATATCTCAAGCCCCATGTGGCTGCTCACTTCTGTGATCCTAGCACTTTGGAGAATGGGTAGAAAGATTATAAATGTAAGGCTAATTCAGGATGCATAGTGAGTCACTACTTCACGTCAATATATATATTTTTTTAGATTTATTTACTATGTATACAGTGTTCTGCCTGCATGTTTGCCTTCAAGGCAGAGAAAGCACCAGATCTCATTATAGATAGTTGTGAGCCAGCATGTGGTTGCTGGGAATTGAACTCAGGACTTCTGGAAGAGCAGCCAGTGCTCTTAACCTCTGAGCCATCTCTCCAGTCCTCAAGAGAATATAATTTTAAAGGCTATACAATATTTTTGATTTGTAGACAGTAGAAATACCAGTAGTATCAAAAACTTGGGTGCTCTCATATCACTTGCAATAATTTTATTAACCTAAATGAAAAGAAAATACATTAATGTTCTGTGAAATATCTGACACTAAAAACGAGTTCTTGCCCTTGACATTAATAGGTGGATGCAAAAATGTACAGATTTCAGTCTGTCTAAAACTTGCAACACTGGCTAAGCCTCTGCACGGGAAGAGTGTTTTACCTGTTTCCGCAAACTCACAAAAAGGAACGCCTGGCAGTTGCTCTTTGCAGTCCTTTGTGAGGGCTTCCGCAACAGAAGCGCAGAATCTCTGGAAATCCGCAAATTCTTCACAGCCCACTTTTACGCTAATGTACAGGTTTCCCAATTTGGTCCAGTCACCTTTTTCTTTACAAATCTATTAAAATTATTAAAAATGGAAGGGATGGAGGGAGGGAGCAAGCACACGCTATCAGATAGGCACCTGAAGGCTCACAGAAATGAGCATGGCTCAGCCTGGGAACTGAAACCCTGACGAGCAGCACTGAGTAACCCGCACGGGATTTTCACCCTTCTTACTACAGCAGCTGTGGACTGTAACTCATGGCTTCCTTCCCTGCTTCTAGAGGGAGCGCATTTTTACCATTATTTGGCCTTTTAAGAGTTGGGGCCCACAAAGGAAATTCCAGTATGCTTACGGCCTTCTATTTTCTGTCAAACCTAAGAAAAGCTTACTATGGCAGGTGCAAAGGCTGTTTCAAGGTTACATCATGCTGACCAAGGTCATGTCATCAATGAGAGGGCACATAATGGGTATGAAGAGTAGAGCCATTTTTAAGGTCCCCCTTCCTACTCTATTTCATTTTTAATTATATGTAAATGTGCCTGTCTATGTGTTTGAGTATGCACACATGCATGCTGGTGCCTTTGGAGGGCAGAAGAAGGGGCTTTCTTTATCTATGGAGCGGAAGTTACAGGTGGCTGTGAGCCCCATGGCCACTGAGCCATCCTCTTCCCTCCCCTTTCTTATGTTAATGCCAGGAGAGCGCACTGTGCCCCTAGCTCTCCTCAGTCCAGACCCACAGCCATCCACACTGCACTACGGCCACACGTCTGCCCAGCACTAGATCGATGCAAGCCAACTTTGAAATGCAAGTTACCCTGAGAATTAATTTAAAATAGTTCACAACCTTAAGCTTTTCTTTGAGTGGGGTGGGGACGTGGGGGTAGGTAGTGGTCTTAGAATCCAGGGCTCTGTACACACCAGGCAAATGAGCTCCTGCCAAGCTCCACCTTCAGCCTAAAGCCCTAGAAATTCAGAGGTTTGCTTTTCAAAATGTAACGACCAGATTTCTCTTCCTTAGCATGTTCTCTAACAGTGATATTTCTCAAGCTCTTCCTGATTAGTCCAACGTTTTGTCACTGGTCTTTGGAGCCCAGCAGTATCTCTGAAGATCAATGTCATACCTCCACTTCACTCAAGGCCGAGTCTAAATCACTCTTCCAGCTCGTTTTCAGGCGCCTTACTCGTACCCTTCAACGACAGAAGAGTTGATTATGCTTACTTCACCCCTCAGTCACCAATGCTCCTGTCTGTTCTACATTTTAAATATATACGTTAGGAACCTAATACACAGAAGAAATCCTAAGTTATTTACAAGCTGAATTCCCATGCCACAGCACGCCCGTGGTGGTCAGAGGACAACTTGCGGCTGTCAGTCTCTCCTACTGTGCGCTCTGGATATTGAACTCGGCTCATAAAGCCTGGTAGCAAATGTGTTTAGCTCCTGAGCCAACTTGCTGATCCCAGCTCCTGACTTTTTGGCTTCAGCCTTCTAAGTATTACAGTATCTAAGTAATATAGCCTACTGATATTACATATGTGCCACTATGTTCAGCTAGAATGAATTATTTTTCTATCATATCATAGCTTAGACTTGAATTAAACCAATAAATGGATATAAGGAGAATTGATATCTCTTTTTGATCTCTCAGTTCATAAAAGTAGTATGTTTATTTAATTTCTTTCAACATTTCACGGTTTCCAGTATACAAGTCAAGTATGTTCTATAAGCTTTTTACCTAGCATTTAGTTTTTGAGCTACTATCAATAGCACTGTTTCAGATTTTGGTTTCTAGGTTCATTGCTGTTACATAGCAGCATGGTTGATCTGTGGGCTGTCTTTTGAAGACAGTTTCTTGTAACCCAGGCTGACTGCGAGCTTGCTATGAAGCCAACGCTACACTTGAATTTCTGATCCTCCTGCTTCTGTCTCACAATTGCTAGGTTACAGGTATTGAGTCACCATGGCATCTCTTGATTTCTTGTACCACTTCGGTTTTTAACTTTTACTTTTTGAGATAGGGTCTCACTACGTAGCCTTGGCTGTCCTGGAACTCAGGTCCAACTGACCTCAAACCCATAAAGTTCCACCTGCCTCTGCTTCCTGAATGATGGAATTAAAGCCGTGTGCTACCATGACGGGCCCACTTTGTCTTTTGTATATGGGTAATACCTGCCTCACAAATCTTGATAAGCTAAGCTTGGTGGCAATTCCTACCAACTGGGAGATAGAGGTAGGAGGATTAGGATTTCAAGCCCAAAGTTGGCTACAGAATAAGTCCACCTGGGTGCAAACAAAAACAAACAAACCACAAAAAGAAAAAAATAGGCCAATAAATATTGTCTCCTTCCCTAAATTCTAGAATTATGTATACATTCATTCAGCCTCATCTTTTAAAAATGAGTGCACTTCCCAAGAAAAAGTATCGGACCCTTGGGATGCCTTTTTTTTTTCTTTTTAGAAGCTTTTAAATTGTGAGTTAAGTTTTTCCTTTAATTTACACACTATTTAGATCATCATTGCTGAGTTCATACAGTGGATATTAAAGCAATCTTCAGTGGTGGATCTGCACCGATCCTCTCACTCCTGATATTTATAATTCATGTCCATGCCTTCTTCTTTTAAAAAACAAGTGTGTGGTGGTTGGGGGTGCACAGGGGTCAGCCTCGGGGGTCATTCCTCAGACCGTCCTGCAGGGAGCAGAGGAATCCCAGAGCCGCAGACCCATGGAGGAACAGCAAAGGTATTCCTCAGGGCAAGGCTCACAGGGAAAGGACCAAGCCTTCCCTTCTGGACCAAGTGTGGATATTGGTAGTGTGTGCAGAAAATGTCTGTCATAGCTTTCTCCCCTTGGATGTTTACCTCAAGACTGCTCCTACTAGGTTAGTTAAGCCTACATCCTCCATCCAGCTGCATACGATAAACCATAACCTCCCCCCCGATGTTATTCTGTATGTAAAAACCCACCTTGTTCAGCTATACAGTAAATATGCTGAGCTTCTGGTGTGCTGTGTTTTCCTAGCAAAGAGCCCAGACCACTGACCCAAGATATTTCTTTCTGTGTCTATCTGTTCTTCATTCTCTTACTGTCCCTGAGGCCAAGCAAGGGCCTTTATGTGGATGCTAAGAGCACAAGCCCTCACACTGATGTGGCAAGCACATTAATGTATCTCTCCAACACCAACAAAATTTGCTTTCCCTTTTCTCAATACAGGTATATTGCAGTACTACCTGCTTGCTTTTGTGGCTAGAGATGGAACCTAGGGCCCTGTACATGCCAGCCAGGAAAGTGCTGTCCCAAGGAAGGATACTCCAGTCCTATGGCAGTATAACTCAATCAGAGACTAAATACATGGTTGAGGGTCTCACACGCTGAGTAGACATAGGGCGTGAGGGAGAAGGGAGAACACCAAGCTAACAGAAGGTGAGCCAGGGAGAAAAAAAAGATAAAGTTACTTGCATGCACATTAGAGTGTATTAAGTGCAATTAAGCAAGCAGTAAAGCATGAGCCAAGAGACGTGAGGGACGAGTGGAGGCAGAGTATGGTCAGTTGTGGGCAGAGAGACAGGAGGGCTTGTGAAAGGTGACAAATGCACCCAGAGAGGAGCGCTGACAAGCACTCTGCCTTCACCTCTCTGGGTCCCCACAGAGACAGAGACAGGGAAGTCTCCCATCCTACCTGGACGTGGCTTCCAGAACTGCAGCTATGTCTTGTTGGGATGCCTGTGCTTGGTATAAGAGCTTGACAATATAGTTCAAGTGCTCTGAGTCAGGCACCATCCCAGCTTCAGTGAACTGCAGAAGGAAACAGTAATTGTTCTTGTGAAATTGTGAAGTAACGGAGGAGTCCGTGAGTGAGCAACGACTGAGACAGTGGCAGGAGAAAACATGGGGACAGGAGTTCGAGACTTACTAGCAAAGTTTGAAGCATAATTTCTTCAAGTGTTTGAGAACCACAGAAAGATGCCTTAAGAATTTAAAACAAACAAAAAACAAAACAAAACAAAAAAAGCCAGGCATTGGTGGCATACACTTTTAATCCCAGTACTCGGGAGGCAGAGGCAGGCGATCTCTGTGAGTTTGAGGCCAGCCTGATCCACAGAGCTAGGGCTAGGACAGTCAGGGCTACACACAGAAACCCTGTCTTGAAAAACCAAACAACCAAACCACCAAACAAAAAAATAAAATAAGACAAATACGGGAATGGTATTTTTGAATATAACGATTGATTTTTCTTCCCATTCCCCAAGATTATTTTGTGGTGTCACTCTTATCTGGCACTGTCTATCCCAGTGTAGGTAGGTGGCTGTGGTACTGATGCCTCATCCCTGATAGTAAATTCTGAGGAGACTGTCCAGAGCGTCACCCCTGGCCCTGGTCATGGAAAAACCAGTCTTTACTTAATAAATTAACAGCCTAGGTAATTGGCTGTGCACACAATCATAGAACTTAATTCTGACGTGCCTCATTTCCTACCCTTTTCATGCACCTCAGCCTAAATATGGAGTGCTGAAGGAAGTAACTGATGCTTCTGGTATGAGAATGGATGAGTGGAGACAGGCATCCTACAGTTCTTATCTTGAGAGGATGGAAGGCTTGAGGTTAAGGTGGCTCCTGTTAAAGGTCCTTCGAGTAACCATGGAGTGATCCCCAGGACTGGGAGTCTGACTCAGCTGGTGTATGAACAATACTTCCCAAGAGTCTTCTGTGGCTATAGTCTTCTATTGAGAAATTACTTGAACACTGAGATGTTTGTACTTTATTACCTACTTATTTTGTGTGTGGGATGTCTGGTGCATGTGTATGAAGTGTGTGTGGCTGTGGAACATACTTGCCATGGCTGCATGTGTCCCACCCACTGGCTTCTGGCTCACCCAGCTCTTGAAAGGACACTCTGGGGACCTGAGATCATGTCCTCACGCTTGCATGGCAGGCACCTTTTGCCTACTGAGCCTGTCCTCAGTCTCCTCAAAACATTTTCAACATTTGAGAGAGTACATGCCTCCCTCATCTAGATTTTAAGGGAGTGGTGAGAATTAAAAACGGGGGTTGTGTATCAAGAGTTCTAATAGGTCTTAATAATAAAAGCCTGCAGTCAGATACAGGGGCAGAAGCTGAAAGACTGGAGAGACAAAGGAGCTAGCTACAGCCACACCTCACCCCTGCAGGCAACTTCCCAGCTGCAGAGAGGGTGAGTTCCTGTTTCCTCAGGCCTATAATCCTTTCTCTGCCCAGTCACCTCACTTCCAGTCTCCACCCAGCCATCTCCTGTGGGTCTGTTAACTAGTGTTGTGGCATGGGCCACTTTTATTCTCACAAAGGAAAACAACCCTCTCCTCACCACACTCAGGGTTATGACAACACACACAGCACCATGAGGGTTTACTGTGCTCTGTAGCATCTCAAACGATGCCTTCTGGTCTCTGCAATTCCCTCCCATGCAGTGACGTTTGATCAAACCACAGAGCCAACTATAAATCAAACCTGTGAAAGAACAAACTCCCTTAAAATCTCCCCTTAAACTGTATATGCGGTGGCTCACATCTTTAATCCCAGGACTTGAGAGGGAGGCAGTTCTCTGTGACCTTGAGGCCACCCTGGTCTACACAGGAGTTCCAAGCAGCCAGATCTATATGATGAGACCCTTTCTCATAAAAGAAAAACAAGATCTATCTTTAAAAAGTGCTCAAATACCAGAGTAAGTATAAATTATTTCTTGAGAAAATAAGGTTAACAAATCTAATTATGACCATAAAATAAACTCTTGAGTTTCTGTTTTCTCCATGGCTAATTGGATAGGTCCATCATACCACTAGAATCAGAAGCAGAGACATCTAAGGAAATATGATACTGAAAGTCTTCACAGGGATGCTGATACTGCATTGAGAAACTTTTAGGAATAATGGCTCCATACTAACTGTGGAACCAACCACTTCTGCAGAACACCTCCAAGGTCACTCAAACCATGGTTAGAAAGTACTCATTTAAATACTCAGAATATTTGTTTAAGGAGAAGCCAATCACTGGAGTATGCTTCTGTACTATTTCAGATAAAAAAAGATAACATGAATTCTTTACTAAGCAGAACATGAATAAAAGATCAATAATTATGTGGAAACAGTCTCCTTTTGATATTCCCTATCAGAGAATAAAAGATTAAAATCATACCTTGCAAAAAATCTCAATTAAAGCAGGCACAGCGTTCCTTAACTTCATAGCTGCCACAAACTCAAATATTTTTAGTAATATTTTCAGAGCAGGCTGAATAAAAGAAAGAAACAAACAAAAATGCACTGTCAAGTCTCTCTCTAAATATCTGAAATTGACTGACACTGAAAAGCGTGTTTCAGTTACTCACCAGCATTTTAGCCATTATGCTCAGCTTCACCACCTGGAAGACTTCTTTCAATAAGCAGTGCTTGAGTAGAGCGGTCAGAAGGTCATTTAGCACATGTAAACTGAAGTGTATCCCTGGGGGAAACTTTCTGTAGTACTCCAGAAACACGTGCGCTGCAAGTGAGAAGTTAGTCATTTGGGTTCCTGTGAAGATATCATGTACATTCATTCATGAAAGGGATCAGAATTGTCAGAAATAATTGAAAAAGAGAGCAAAAGTCAAAATGGCAGTGACATCAGAAGTCAAGCAAGCATGCCGAGCCCAAGTGTCAAGCCACCATGGTCTTACTGCCGAGCCTCAGAGCCTCACTCCCACAGGCCTCTGAGGCTTGCACATGGCCTGGAGATGCATAGGAACTTGGTGATGGATGAGGACTTCTTTGACTCTTATTACTCATTCTTATGGCTTTAACTTCACCAACATATTGACCTAGAATGGTTTTTATTTCAGTTCATTATTGTGAACTAAGAAATTATCAATTTCCTTTAGGAAAGTTTTGCATCCGGTAACTGATGGAAGCAGAGGCAGTGACCCACAGCCACGCACTGGACTGGGCTCCTGGAGTTCAGTTGGAGAGAGGGAGGAGGGATCATATGAACAAGGGGAATCGAGAACATGATGAGGAAAACCACAGGGACAGCTGACCTGAGCAAGTAGGAACTCACAGACTATGGACTGACAGCTGGGGAACCTGCATGGGACAGAACTAGACCCTCTGCATGTGGGTGATGGCTATGTGGCTTGATCTGTTAGGGCGGGGGGAGGGGGCTGGCAGAGGTACCAGGACCTACCCCAGGGATGTGAACTGGCTTTTTGAGTCCATTCACTATGGTGGGAGACCTTGCTCAGCCTTGATACAGGGGGCAGGGGTTTGGTCCTGCCTTAACTTGGTATGCCAGACTTTGCTGACTCCCCAAGGAAGGCCTTGTCCCCTATGAGGAGTGCATGGGGGTGGGAAGAGCAGGAGGGCAGGAGGGAGGTGAGGAGAGAGGGAGGAGAGGAGGGGGAACTGGGGTTGATATATGTAAAAAGAAAAATAAATTTTTTAAATAAAGAAAGTATTTTGTCCATCTAATTCCTTAATCTATTTCACTTTTTCTACATTAATTTTACTAAAATTAACTGAGAACACCTTATCATTTTTTCCATTCCAAAATTTCCTAATCCAAATCTGTATGTTTTTAGCTAAAAGTATGTTTTAGCAAAAATCACTTCTGGTTTTAGTTTTGTGTTATTTCACTACAAATACTCATTACTATCTGAATAATCCATTATTGCTTGGGAAAGTCACTACATAACAAAAAAGTTGAGCAAAACTAAAAAGTTAGTGTTAAGCAGGTCTAAAAATACTATGTAACAGGGTTTGCCTATGTAGCTATTGGCAGTTCTAGAATTCACTCTAGCTCCATCTGCCTCTACCTCCCCAGTGCTGGGATTAAAGGTGTGTGCCCCTATGGCCCATCCCATTTCAATTTTAATTATGTGTGCATGTATGTTTGTGTGTGGGTTTGTGCATATGAGTGCTATTCTTGAGGAGACCAGGAGCTGGAGTTACAGGCAGTTATCACTGCCCCCATGAGCGCTGGGATCTAAACCCTGGTCCTTTGCAAGAGCAGTACATGCACGCTCTTAACCACTGAGCCATCTCTCCAGGACACCTTGAAGTGATACATTGTAACACACACAGACACTGACACAGAGAGACACACACCCCAAACTAATTTAGATGTTTTTTCTCATGGCCACTGATGCTTACACAGTTTTACATCTGGGGAGTTTCCCATGTTTCCCATCCATGTCCTTCTCTGTTCACGGGCTTTGGAATGGTTTCCGGAACTCGAAACTCACCTACATTTAATCCTGTCTAACTTCTCCTTGGGTGTCACAATCCCTGGATCACAAGTACATCCCCATATGTGGTCCTGTTGCTCCTAACTTACCACTTTCCTTATTAGACATGAAGGCCCTGGATATTTTCAGAGGAAGGAGACGGATGCTCATGAATATGGAACTGTTATGCTCTGTTATTATTACACTTGAGTGGCTTCAGTGACCGTGTCAGGGAACAAATGTATATAAACTTGGTTCTTATCCTCTCAGGGCTCACAATCCAGCAGGGTGTGGAGATGCTGTGGACTCAGACAAGGGCTAACTGAAGAGGCAACCCTCTGGTAAGGACTGGGCCTTGACGGCTACCTAGCCCTCAGCCACGGGGAGTGGAGCGATGGAAGAGCATCCTGGAAGGACAGACAGCATGGCGGCAGCAGCAAAGACACACAGGACAGTCTGGCATGGTGACAGAGCTGTCAACATGATAGGATTGCTGCCCTGGCAATGAAGGGAAGTGTGGGAAAAGGACCAAGAGGGAAGACTCGGGGTCTAAAGGAGCAGCCTTGCATGGAGAGCTAACAGCTGATGAGGAAGACACTTTCACCTTTACATAGTAAATGAAATCTCTAAGTCAAAAAATATTAGCACATAAGGGAGTTACATTGTTAATAACTTCTAAGGCCAACGGACTCAATCTTAGTCAAGACATTCAGTTTTCATACTTAGTTTGAAAATAAATTTTAAGATTTTCTTAATGAAAAAAATCACTGTGTATGTTTGTGTGTGATGCATGTGTGGGGTGTGAGTATGGAAGGCAGAGGAAAGCTTGGTGGATTTGGTCTGTGCTTCTACATTTGGGCAGGACACAGGGACCAAACTCAGGCTGCCAGGCTTTCACAGCAAGTGAAAGTGACTTACTTTTCTAGACTGATTTTAACACTTGATAACACAATAGCACATGTGTGAAGCCACTCACATGAATTTGTAATCATCACTCAGTTATTCCATACCTGCTCTCTGTAGCAAACGTTGCTCATCAAGGCTTATGTATTTCTTAAACACATCCACGCAGATCTATAAAAGTCATAAAATATTAAATCACCTTTATATGTTTTACAAGAAAACAAAGTTATGAGCTTAGAGCTTAGAATAAAAGTTGATGTTCAAGTTAATTCACAGGCTTGAAACACATACTGGACTGATTCTTCTGCCTCCACTGCCCAAGTTCTGGAATTTTAGGTGTATACCACCATGGCTGAATGGCCACCATGATTGCGATAACACCAAGAGCTGGTAAGGGTGACATCCACCCAGAACTCCCTGATATTGATTGCTGTGACTGTGACCTGGAATAACACTTGTTCCACAGGATCTACTAGGGCTAAATATATGCAGTCCCTATGGCCCATAAGCACATGTTCACCAGGAGATATGAAAAGAATTCCAAGAGTATTACTGTTGTATTAGCCAAACAGAGAAACAATGCAAATGTCCATCAACTTTATGTTCCCTGATAAATTTTAATAAACTTGTAGAACAGAATATTAACTATCAACACAGTAAGGAGAAAGAAGCACCATCAACATGAAAGATGGCAAAAAGTACTAAGCCAAAGTGGGCAAGCCAGGTGCTATGGTACGCACCTTTAGTCTGGGCTACTAGGTTGAGGCAGCAAGGATTTGAGATCAGCTTGAGAAACACAGCAAGACTCTGCATACAGATTTACACATATAATTATATAAAGCGTAAACCCAGGCAAAGATTGCCAGTGCTATCAGAGCATTATGCAATCCAGATAAAACATGTAGTAAGACCATCTCCGACTCTGACAGGGCTTTACCTTCTCATCTCCCTGCTCAGGTACATGGACAAACTTGCACTGGGCTCTTTCACAGCCACGTAATGTATTAAAATGAAATTTGCAGTATCTATGGGGTATCACCAACCCTAAGGGCTTCTGGAACACCTAGAAGAAAAACTTCCATGTTAATCATAAAACATAGTCGAGTGAAGATACACCTAAGTATTCCAATGCTTTAACATAAAAACTACCTAGGAATGATTTACCTGGGACTTTTCTCAATTTGTCATATAATAGATTCTGACTGTTTTGTTTCTTATTTTTTCTTAAGACGGGGTCTCACTATGTAGACCTCTGCCTCCAGAGTTACAAGATAAAGTTATGCACCACCATGCCTGCTTGATCCTGTGGACTCTGCCCAGCCAGCTGCCTTTAAAAGGTTACACAGGACTCCTCTCTTTCATGCTCTTGTCTCCTCTTTCACAAAAAGCTAGTTATACCATAGAACACACTGCATTTCAGATGCATTTATTAGAAACAAAACTCTCCTGGGTTCTTCTGATTCACAAAAGAGAAAGGATAAAGTTGAACTGTATACAGCAGGCCTCTCCCACAGCTGATAGTCCTTCCCCCTCCCAGCTTTCAGTTTCAAAGGTTCCTGCCTTCCACTGCAAACCTGTTACTGTGAATATCCTCTAAGTCAGTACTTACTCTCTGCTGCTTTCTTATTCCTAGCTAATCTCCACCCAAAGTCTGTGTGTTTGCAGCTGTTTCAAAGGGACTGGATCCTTCTGCTTGTATTTTTCTAAGTATGGCTTATAATTTACAAGATTATTATTTTGCAGAGGAGGGAGACTTACCCCCATATTTTTTTCTCTTTTAAATATTTCACAGGTTTCAGGATTCTGCAGCTGTAGGACAGAAGGTCTTCCTGGAAATCTGAAATCTAGAAGTAGAAGTGCATGACAAATGAGCACATGAGCACGTGAATACTGGCTTCTGAACAGTGACAGCCACTCCTGTTTGCTTTAGTTTCACACGGGCATACTCTTTGAAAATCAAAAATAACTTTTTTAATTTTATGTGTATTTACACGTGTCATCATCCACAATGTCTGCTGCCTTCGGAGGCCAAATGTGGGTGTCTGTGGTGGTTTGAGTAGGAACAGCCCATAGGCTTGGCACATATATTCGAATGCTTAGTCATCAAGGATCAGCACTCTTTGAGGAAGACTAGGAGATGTGGCCTTGTCGGAGGAAGTGTGTCACCAGGGGTGGGCTCTGTCTGAGGTTTCAAAGGCCCAAGCCGGGCCCGTTTCTCTCTCTTTCTGTTGCCTGCAGATCAGGACGTAGAATTCTCAGCTACTCCTCCAGCACCATGTCTGCCTGTACACCACTATGCTCATGATGATAACAAACTAATGTAAGTAAGCCCTCAATTAAATGCATTATTTCCTAAGAGGTGCTTTGGCCATGGAGTCTCTTTATAGAAGAGAACACTGACTAAGACAGCATTGGATCCCTTGGGAATGGAGTTAAAGACAGTTATGAGCTGATGTTTGGGCAGTGGGAATCAAACCCAGGTCTTCTGTTAGAATAGCCAGTATTTTTACCATGAGTCACCTCTCTAACTTCCTCTTTAGCTTTTTGTTGCCTACATTTACGTGTGTGCTGCGTGTGTGTGTGTGTGTGTGTGTGTGTGTGTGTGTGTGTGTGGTGTGTTGTGTGAATGCGTGTGTGTATGTGTGGTGTGTGTGGTGTGTGTGTTGTGTGAATGTGTGTGTATGTGTTGTGTGAATGTGTGTGGTGTGTGTGTGTGTGTGGTGTGTGTGGTTTGTGAGTTGTGTGAATGTGTGTGTGTGTGTTGTGTGAATGTGTATGTGTGTGTGTGTGCATGTGTGGTGTATGTGTGTGTGGTGTGTGTGTTGTGTGAATGTGTATGTGTGTGTGTGTGCATGTGTGGTGTATGTGTGTGTGGTGTGTGTTGTGTGAATGTGTATGTGTGTGTGTGTGTGCATGTGTGGTGTATGTGGTGTGTGTGTGTGTGTGAGTGTGTGAGATACCCATGCTTGGGCATATAGCACATGTGTATGTTTGGAGAAAGCTGTTCTTTCCTCCCACCATGTTCCAGGGATCAAATTCAGATGGTCAAGCATGGTGGAAGTGCCTTTACTGGCGGAGCCATCTCACAGGCCTGCTATGGCACACTCTTATTCAATCTAGGCTTGTCTTGCCATGTATATTACTGTGGAATACTGGGTGACTTACATCTTGGGTTCCCTGAAATACTTCTAAACTTGAACTTAAAAACTGAAGTTAACAACAGCCTGCAGATAACTTTCTTAAAAGACTTGCGTAGTCCTGGGCCCTGGTTCAGTTAAACGCCTCACCCAAACCTTTCCTAAGGAAGAACACTGACATATCCATACTAAGAACTTCCACAGACCCATAGCCTGAACCCCTAATCCTCAATGACACCAGGGGCCCAATAAGCATAGACACCAAAGAGCGCACTCTCTTTACACACTCAGAGAAAGACACATAAGCTCAGTAAGAGGGTGGCCTTTTGAGACATAAACAGGATCCTCAGAAGCCAACCTGCTAGAACCTTGATTCTAGAGTCCAGAATCATCAGAAACAAATCTCTGCTTGGCCCTTGTCTGTGGTGCTTAGTTACAGTGCTCTGCACTGATCGGGTCAGCAGACACTGGAGTCTTTAATGGTGTCTTCTAAAAGTCTAGTTTCATTAATTTTAATTGTGTTTAGTGTGTGTGTCTGCACGTGCATGTGAGTGCAGTGCCTGAAGAGGCCCTGCAGAGATGTTGGATCTGCTGGAGGTGGACTTACAGACAGTTGTGTCATGGGTATGGGGAACTGAACTCAGGTCCTCTGAAAGGACAGCAAGTGATCTTAAATGTGGAGCCATCTCTCTAGGCCTAATAGTGCCTTTTAAAACAAGATCTAGGACACTTAAAAGCATTCCTTTCTAAAAACAATTTCTATATAGTATGAATATAGTATGAGCCTATGTGTCCAAGGCTGGGGTTAAAACCAGGTATCTTCCTTTACCAGCCTCTACCACATTTTCCTCTGTTGCTGACTTTTGAGCCGCCATTACACTATCTATCCTTGGCTGGCCTGGAACTTTCTCTATAGACCAGACTAACCTCAAACTCACAGAGATCTGCTTGCCCCTCCTTCTGGAGTGCTGGAACTACTATGTCCAGCTTCTACTTCATGTTTTTTTTTTTAATTTTATTTTATGTATATGAATGTCTTGGGTGAAAGTCTGTGTGTGTACCATTTGTGTGCCTGATGTCCAAGAAAGTCAGAAGGGGGTTTCAGGTCCTCAGGAACTGGAGATACAGATGGTTCTGAACCACCATGTGGATGCTAGGAATTGAACCTGGATCTTCTGCAAGAGCAACAACTGTTCTTAACTGCTGAGGCATCCCTCCAGTCCCCTACTGCTTTTGAGATTGGGTCTCTCATTGAACCTGACGTTCATTGTTGCAGCAAAACTAGATAGCCAGTGAGCCCCTGGGGTCCACACTGCTCCTCTCCCCCACTGTTGGGTTTATAGACGTTCACCACCAACTTCTACATGGGTACTAGAAATCTGAATTCAGGTCCTTGTGTTTGTTTGCTTGCTTGTTTTGTTTTTGCTTTCTGAGAGAGGGTGTCTCTATTATGTAGTTCTGGCTATTTTGGAACCTGCCATGTAGACCAAGCTGGATCAGGCTAGACCAGGTCACAGAGACTCATCTGCTTCTGCCTCCCAAGTGCCACCATATCTTGGTATCAGGTCCTTGTGTTTGTGGGGCAAGCATTTACCCAATGAGCCACCTCCTCAGCACAAATGTTTTTTATTTCAATTGTTGATATTTTACCTCTGCAGCATCTGGATATAATCTGTAACAGGCTGAAGGTATGCTGCCTATAACTTTACAGCAATTTATACACAACTGCTGTGGCCTTGCTGCTGTGGCATGTAGTACCAGGCAGGGTGGAGGGGTACTGGGAAAGTTCAGAAGGGTGAGATGTGTTCTCTACAAAGTAACTCAAGCTTCTAAATTCATTCGTCAACAAAGCTCATTTGGTTTAGAGTTAGAGAATTGTGAATTATGAAAAATAACACAAATCCTAAACATACACAAGTATAATTAAACATTTTTGGTTTTTCACACAGTACCACTGTCATACAAATACAGATATTTTTATTTTGGTGGCAATGACTTCTGTGAAATTCCTATATTACTTCAAGGTAACAAGATCTTACAAGAAAGCAAGTATTACCATTCATCCAGGGCATTGGCACTCCATCTTCCTGATGACTGCTCAGATTCAAAGGAAGCACAGATGAGCAGACAGGTTTGGGGCCCAGGGCTGGTAACTGACATTCATTAACCACAACCTCTGTATCTTTAGACTCTATGCTGAACGAACGGAAAAACTGAATCAGAATGTTAGCTTGTTTATAAAGTATCAGAAAATGAGAACCAAGTAAGCAGAACTATGACCTACTTATGTCTGCTCCATGTACTATATTCGATATACTATGATTTTTGCAATATTTCTAATGGGGGCTCCTGTCTTCTTTAAATTGCATTTTACTTAATAATTTATGATGATGATGATTTTTCTGGAGGGGATGCATATGTCATAGCAAGTGTGTGGCAGTCAAAGGACTATGTGAAGCTGGGCCTCTTTCTACCTTTATGTGGATTCTGGACACTAAATTCAGGATGTCAGGCTTGCATACAAGTGCTTTTACCTGCTGAGTCATCTTGTTAGCCCAACGTCCTATTTTCTTAATATAAGACCGATATTTGTTAAATGGCTGAGGCAGGGATAGGAATGCTGTATTATGGGTTGAATGTGGAATGTTCTCCATGGGCTCATGTGTTTGCATACTTGGTTCCCAGCTGATGAACCCATGAAACCTTTCGGAGGTAGGGGCTAGGAGGAGAAATGAGTGGCTATGGGACCTTGAGGGCTATAGAGCCTGAACTTCCTGCTTCCTGATCCACTGGGATGTGATGAGTTCCTGCTATCACCTATTTGCCATGAACTCTGCCACGTTTTCTATACCACAAAACATACTCTCAGACCATGAGCCAAAGCAAATCCTTTTTCTTTCTCTTCCTTCCTTCCTTCCTTTCCTTTGTTTTTTAGAGGCAGGGTTTCTCTGTAGCTTTGGAGGCTGTCCTGGAACTAGTTCTTGTAGCCCAGGCTGGCCTTGAACTCACAGAGATCTGCGTGTCTCTGCCTCCTGAGTGCTGGGATTAAAGGCATGTGCCACCAACACCTGGCTGCAAATCCTTTTTCCCATGAGGTGCTTCTGACAGACATTTTGTCACAGTAACAAATGTAATGAATAAAGGGTAATGTGGTTATGACCACAGTGATCCCATTGTAGGAGGGGGGAAGCAGGAAGATCATGAGTTTGAGGGCAGTGTGGGCTACACACAAGACCAACCTCCCAAAATACACACAAAAACCACTACAGCAAACTTCCAAACCACAACCACCACAACAGAAAAAAACAAAAACAACAACAACAAGAAGAAAACAAACTTTTTTGAGATTGACATCACTATCCTATCTTTGAACCCCTAGGTCAAGTCACTCTCCTAGTTCAGCTCCCTGAGACTGGGAACTATAGGAATATACCACTGGGCTTAACTGGACATATTTTTAGCATACCTGATAGCAGGTTCAAGAAATATGAAGTATGTATTCTAAACAAGAAATGGTATCCACTTACTGATGCAGAGTGAAGCCAGTGCATCATAGCACCATTTCCTTATCTAGTCTTATAGTTCACAATAGGTACAAATAGTATGAAGTATCTTGGGATAACTCTAACCAAACAAGTGAAACACCTGTATAACAAGATCAAGTCTTTAAAGAAAGAAATTAAAGAGGATATCAGAAAATGGGAAGTTCTCCCATGCTCGTGGATAGGTAGGACCAACACAGTAAAAATGGTAATCACACAAAAAGTAATCTATGCAATGCAATCCCCATCAAAAACCCCAGCAGAACTCTTCACAGTCCTTGAAAGAATAATACTCAATTTCATATGGAAAAACAAAAAACCCAGGATAGCCGAAACAATCCTGTACAATAAAGGAACTTCTGGAGGCATCACCATCCCTGACTTCAAGCCCTATTATGGAGCTACAGTAATGAAAACAGCTTGGTATTGGCATAAAAACAGATAGGTAGACCAGTGGAATCGAAGACCCTGATATTAACCCACACACCTAAGAACACCTGATTTGTGACAAAGAAGCTAAAATTATACAATGGAAAGAAGAAAGCATCTTCAGCAGATGGTGCTGGCACAACTGGAGGTTGACATGTTGAAGGGTAAAAATAGATCCATATCTGTAGCTGTCTTGCTAGTGAAACTGTAATGGTGGCCACAGCCCTTTGGGTGAGGCAAATGGAAGCAGAAAGAAGCTTGAGGCATTGGCTTCCTTTTGTGTGGTCTCTTTCTCTTCGGTCAGCCAGATCCAGTAGGATGGACAGACAGGCTCCCGTGGTTCTTTATATTTACTTGTGTAAGTGTTCCCCGATAAACACCCATTTACCATTTATCTTGTAATTGTTCCCCAATAAACACCATTTACCATTATCTTGTAGTTGTTCCCCGATAAACACCATTTACCATTATCTTGTAGTTGTTCCCCGATAAACACCATTTACCATTATCTTGTAGTTGTTCCCTGATAAACACCATTTACCATTATCTTGTAGTTGTTCCCCGATAAACACCATTTACCATTATCTTGTAGTTGTTCCCCGATAAACACCATTTACCATTATCTCGGGTCTAGTGAAGTCTTTACACCCTCGCCTTCACATACCTGTCACCATGTACAAAACTCAAGTCCAAGTAGATCAAAGACCTCAACATAAATCTAACCACACGGAACCTCATGGAAGAGAAAGTGGAAAGTAGCCTTGAACACATTGTTACAGGAGATCACTTCCTAAATATAACACCAGTAGCACAGACACTGAGAGTAACAATTAATAAATGGGACCTCCTGAAACTGAGAAGCTTCTGTAAGGCAAAGACATGGTCAACAAGACCAAACAGCAGCCCATGGAATGGGAAAAGATATTCACCAACCTCATATCTCACCCTCTCTGAGGAGCAAAAGGGGTGCGGTGAGTGAGGGGAGGTGGGGGGAGTGAATGGAGGGGAGAGCAGGGGAACTGGGATTAGTACAAAAACAATCGAAAGACAATAGATATGCTACAGTGGGAAAGAAATGAAAGTTTCCTTTGAGAAATGGGAAGTAGAGAGAGATCAATGTGTGATGTGTTTTTCCCTAGAGCAGGTGGCCCTGAACTTGCTGTGGAGCAGAGGATGATGTTGCACTTCTAACCCTGCCGTCTCCTTCTCCAGTGCTAGGGGTTGCAGGCACACCTCCAGCCCAATCCATGCTATTTTTTCCCCAATACAGGTCTTGCAGAACTATCTGGCTCTGTAAACCATGTGCTTTTGTAAATTTAGTAAGAATAAAAATAAAACTCAATGTTAAAAAAAAAAGTATTGAGGAAGATAGCCAAGATCAACTTCTGGTCCACACATGCATGCAAACTCACATACATGTACAGCTACACACATACAAACACACAAGCCCATGCAAAAAAAATAACCCCACTTTACTACCAGCTTTAAAGTAACTTAACTGATGCACTAATTAAACCATATCCCCACACACAGTTTATGGGACACTAGCTAATGGTACACAACAGAGTAAAGGTTGTATTACAGACCTTTTGCAAACTTCTGGAGTGTTCCCCTGGTCTTCTTTAACAGTTGCAGTTGCCATGCCCGAACTGCTGCACTGTGGAGAGATGATGGTGAGGGAAGTGGATGTGAGCTCTAATAAGGCCGCCGAGCTTATTAGAACAGGGTGGGACATAATTTAACTATGAGCAATGATGTAAAATTTTCTCCTACTGCTGGGCACGCTGGCACACACTGGACTCCTCCAGTGGGGAAGGGGGGATTGATAGCTGTGCAAGGTCATTTTAGCTACTGATTGAGTTTGAGGTCAGTCGGAAACGAGGCCCTGTCTCAAACAAACAAACAAAACACCAGACAAATGTATAACACTAACAAGTAGAATACAGTAGGGTGTGGCTCAGCATTAAACCACCTGTGAGTAGACATGTGGCCCTCCGTTCAGTACACAAAGCAAAACAAAGCATCAAGTAGAAAGCTGTGTCATGCTCCCACATGAAAATGTGCTTTTACACACTGAAAAATATTTTCAGCATGAGTGTACGAAAGGGAATCAAAAATGCTTTACATTTATAACACATCTCAGTGTGTTTTAGAGCAGGCTTTCCTTACTGCCTCTGCTTCTCAAAGGACTGACAGTATGCTAAGGAAGCATGTATTAAATACCTTGGAAAAAAGAGTTTAATTCTACATGTAATATTTAAGATATTAACAACAGGGCTGCAGTTAAATGCACCAGCTCTTCTCCCGAAGGACCTGGATTTGCTTCTGAGCATCCACAGGGCAGGTCACAACCATCTGTATGTAACTCCAGTTCCAGTGAATCCAACACCCGCTTCTGCTCGCCACAGGCACCAGTCACAAACATGGTTCATAGATATAGTGCAGACAAAACTCTCATACCATGTCCACATGAAAGTTTTTGTTAGCTTGTTTCTTTTGAAACAGGGTTTCTCCTTGTAGCACTAGATGTCCTGGAATTTACTCTGTAGTCCAGGCTGTCCTCAGACTCAAGATCTGTCTGCCTCTGCCTCCCAGGTGCTGGGATTAAAGGCACAGGCCAACACCCAGCTTAAAAAAAATGTAACAATATGTTAACTATAAAATTTGAAATTTTTGAGAAAATGATTCAATCAACAGTAGAAACAGATAGTTAAATGTATTGATAATAAGAATGATGCCAAAAAAAACCAAAAACAAAAACAAAAAAACAAACAAACAAACAAACAAACAAACAAAAAAAAAAAAAAAAAGAATGATGCCAACTCATTGTAAGCCAGAATGCCTTTCAGGTTCCTTTAAGATTTATAGATTAAAAAAAAAAATTATGAAAGTAGCTGTAAAATCAGGAACTCAAAAATTAATCAGAGGAAAAATGGAGAAAACACTTCAAGCTATAAGGAAAAGATAAGCACTTTGTCTATAGGACACACACACACACATACACACACACACACACGGCTGAAATTCCAGAAAAACAGGCAAAGGACACAAACAGAAATTCACATAAAAATGACAGTGACTTTTTAAAATGTGAAAAATGCTTAACTAGACTCAAAAGAAATTCAAATTAAAATGAACACAAAAACACAAAATCATTTGTAAAAATAAGCAGATGGACAAATGTAAAATATTAGTTGATGAGTTTGGTGAAAAAAATAGCACTGTCAGCAACATTGCTGGAAGTATAAACCATAGTGACCTCCGCATTGACAGTCTGGAAATTAATAAAAAATGCTTGTACAAATACAAAATGATGTTTCAAGTCAATGGCTTCAGCAGCGGTGGCACACGCACACCTTTAATCCCAGCACTAGCAGATCTGTGAGTTCGAGGCCAGCCTGGTCTACAGTTTGAGTTCCAGAACAGCTAGGGCTACACAGAGAAACCCCATTTTGAAAAATTAATTAATTAATTAAAAATAAATGAAACCATTTAATGGAGAGTTTGTTGCCCTTGCAGTCAACCCAGTACCCGTGTGGCGGCTCATAGCCAGCTGTAACTCCAGGGCTGTAACTCTGCCCAGAAGATCTCTTTCCTTTTTGACATTTCATCTCTATTTCTTTCACTTTTATCTGAGGATCCAATGCCTTTTTCTAGACTCCACATGGACATAGTTCACATTATATACATGCAGGATAAAATTAAGTAAAAAGAAACAAATCTTTAAAAACCCATAAAACAGCATATCAAATCCAAAGCAAGCAGAGGAAAGGGACAAATGTAAATCAGGGTTAAACGGGCAACAAAAAAGCAGGACAAGCAGAGACATCAGAAGTAGGCTGTTTGACATTATCATGATGGTTAAGTTCCTCGCCTAGAGTTCAGTGACTCAGAGCAGGAGCTGGGGTCGACAGCCTGGTATGTGAACACAGCAATGCCTATGTCTATGACTTCTTCCGTGTTACAGTGGCAGTTGAGTAGCTGCTACAGTGACCCAACAGCCCACCTGGGTCCACTAAAGGAAAGTTTTCTATTGGCAGAGTTTTGGGGCTGTTGAGTGAGGCTTCAGAAAAGATCACTGACTTGGTTCCCTCACTTGTAAAAGCAAATTGCAGTACAAACCTCGTATATACTAAAGATTCACTCATCAAGGGTAGATTACCCGCACACTTCATTTAAAGGACTGCACCTTGCCCAGATTCTGCTCATTAATGTCTTGCGGCTGTTGATTTGGGATTCTGGGAGTATGCCAGATAATATATGCTAACAGTATGACTTATTTTATTGATCTTGGGTCATGTAATTGATATTAACTTGATCTTTGGTAGGTCTAAAGCCTTAGGTACTAATGACAGCTCAGCCTTTGCAACTGATCCTAACAGAAACTCCAACACTTGAGCTCAGGTGAGCATCTCTGGCTAGCAGAATTCTTGTGCCATGCCACACAGTCTCGGAGAGGAGTGTGTTGTGGACTCTGGCCTGGGAGCCTCTTCCCTTTCTGACTTAATCTTTCACTGCCATCAATGTAACCATGGGTGTAACAGCTTTATTGACCTCTGTGAGCTCTTGTGGCATTCTTGGGAACTCCAAACACCTCATAACATCATACGGACAATCTATGACAATCCCTGCTAGGTGTTTAACAGTGATTGGCTAGCATTTAATAATGGTAACATGAGTTGTCTGCCCAACTGTTAAGCAAGTTCTTTGTGAACATTTTCTTCTGTTTCTAGAGCACTTCCAGTACTCATACTCCCTATTCACTCAGCAGGTATCAGGCACCACTCTCCAAGCTAGACTTTCAAGCATTACACAAAAAGGACAAAAATTCTTGTCTTTATGGGGTTTTATCCTAGCAGAAGGGGACAAAGACAGACAAAGTAAATACATGTATTTAGGCAGGCATACACAGTCTGAAAATCTAAGACACTCTGAGACTAGAAACTTTGTGAGTGCCAAAATGATGCTCCAATATTTTTGGGAACATTTCAGAATTTGAATTTCTTATTATACAACATTCTAAGGCTGTGTATGGTGGTGTAATCTCAGGGGTTAGGAAGACTGCCAGTTTGAGATGAGCTGGGCTACAAAGAAAGATACTATTTCAAAACAAAACCCACCCCAATTTTTATTACAGAAACTCTGAACTCTGAACTACTTCTTAATTTGAGCATTTTAAGTAGGGATACACTACCTGTAGCATATGCTAGATAAAGCTAACTACAAGAAGGTGGGGGTATGGACAGGGGGAACACTGTGATTTTAGGTCATGGCCACAGAAAATTCCCCGAGAACATCAGTATGACAAAACTGGAAGTAAACAGAGGCACTGGCCATACCATCTTGTAGGGGAAGAATACTCCAGGCAGCTAAGACTGCATGGATAGAGCCTTGAAGCAGAGCACATCAAGCTTCAAGAGAGGTCAGGGACAAATTCTACAGTGGAGAGCAGAGATGGTGAAGTGAGGAGGGTTTCAGGCCATGTGGGACTTTGGGTTTGGCTATGAATAGTATTAGAAGCTGCTGGAGAATCTAAGGCAGGAGAAATAATTACACAAGGAAATGTATGTTGTACCTTATAAGAGGGCACGGTTAGCAATGGGTCAGTCAGGAGGCTGCTGTAATCATCTGTACAGCATACAATATAGACCTGCACAGTGTGGATAGGGTGGTAAAAGCAGACCTTTCTGGACATCATGTGAAGATAAAACCAGCAGCGTCTCCACATAGTCTGTACATGGAATGAGGATAAAAGTTAAGAACGCTAAGATTTGAGACTGAGTAACTGAGAAAGATGGTGTGGTCATTAACACAGGTGGAGGCTATGATGGCAGCTGGTTTGTGGAGTGGGGGGAGGGGACATATTAACTGAGAAGTTTGTTAAGCTGTGTTAAAATTTAAATGCCTAAGTGGACATCCCAGTGAACAAGCAGGCGATAAGAGAAAGGTCTGCAACCAGAGACATCTGTGCTAATAAGAGAACATGAGCGAGTCAGAATGTACGTTTATGGAGTAGGCTTGGATGGGACCATGTGAAAGAGTAAATCTAGGCAGAGGTCAGGGAGACTGGGAAAACAAAAACCAACCAACCAACCAACCAACCAACCAACCAACCAAACAACCAAACAACCGAAAAAACCACCAAACTGAGAGGTGGCAGATGAAGGCAGAGTAAACCAGGCAAGCATACTTATTCTGGAAACCAAATGAGAAAAGGCTGCAAGGTAAAAGGGAGAGATGAGGAAGAAGACATGACATACCAGATTCATCAGACAGTGAGCTATCACTGGAGAGGTTAGGAAGGGTAATTCTAGTGAGGGCTGAAGACCTCTGCAAACTGGAGATGATGAGTATGGAACAAGCATCTCGAGAAACAGAATCACAGCTCAAAGGGGTGGCGATTATTAAAGGCTTTGTTCTACTTAAAGATGAGAGGATGAGGAAGATTCAAGAGTGGAGGAAGAGGAGCTACGCCTAGAGAGTACACCCACTGTACAGGAGAAGCTGGAGTTCGGGGAGGGTGCAGGGTGCAGGCAGGTGGTCTAATACACTGACAGGAGCTTAAAATGCTCTTTTCCATTTACTTCAGTGTCTTGGTGAAGATGGAAACAAAAACTGTTAGCTTTGCAGATGAGTGAAGTGCAATTCAAGGTTTAAGGAGAAAGAGTATAAAATAGTTGTTTAGGAATCAATCACATTACGAAAAGGTCAGAGAATCACCAACATTAACAGGCAGATTTTTTTTTTTTTTTTTTTTTTTTTTTTTGCTATGCTGGGGATGAACTTAGGCTAGGCTTTGCAAATCCTAGACTAACACTTTGCCATTGAGCTTCATCCCCAGCCTTAGGCAGAAAATTTAATTGGAGAGTCTGATATCAAAGATATTTCCAATATCATATATAAGTAGCAAATTCCAGGATCAATTTAGTTTTACTTACAATTCCTGTGCCTTCTACATCTGTGGATATGTAACTGGTTCTGACATTCATGGCCCATAGGTTCTGTCACATTCAAAAGTTTCAGGGAAGATCAGATATTTAATACTGAGGCAGGAGAATATGTATCATTTTATTTTAAGAGTCTTATGTAAGTTTATGGCAACTTTAGGATATGAAGAAGCTCATATAATTAACTACACAGCACACTGGACTTCTCTTTGGAATTTCTGTTTGAATTGTGCTTACACAGAGCACTAAGAGGACAGGCACCCCTACTGAGTGAAAGTATTTATGTCTGTGTCCTCACAGCACTGCTGAGATGGATTTCTGTGTTCATGCTATCTAAGACCGAGACACAGGCAAGCACAAAAGCTCCTTCAGTACCTGAGCACCCGAGTCTGAAGCTCTCGCTTGCCCACAGAGGCCTCCCGGGTTTTCACTTACAGCAGCCTCCTCAGTGGCTTCGAAGGAGATGGCTGCACCTTCAGGATCACATTGCAACTCCTCTGCTGAAGAGAAACAACATTCAACTACACAAACTTTAAACCAAACCATCAAAGACTGTTCCATAAAACCCAGAATTCAGAAGCACCCAAGTCCTACCATGACAAGTACCAAGTCAGAACTTAAGCAAATTATTTAATTCCCTACTCATTACCAAAATAGCTACACTATATGATGTAAAAATAATTGACAATATGATATTTAAGTGCCTTCCTTATGTTTCAGCCATTTACAAATATTTTTGCTGGTGTGTGCCTTTAAACTTAGCCCTGGGAGGCAGAAGCAGGCAGAGTTCCAGTCCAGCCAGGACTATGTAGTGAGGCCCTGTCACACATAAACAAACTCTACCCTGACTGACATTTGTTTTTGAAACAGGCTCTCTCTATGTAACCCTGGCTGTCCTGGAACTTACCATGAAGATCAGGCGGACCTTAAACTCACAGAGATCCACCTGTCTCTGTCTCCTGAGTGTTGAGATTAAAAATGTGTGTCACCACACCCAGTATAAATTTATGTTTTACTTTGTGTGCATGCACTCATGGTTCACCTGTGGAAATCAGAGGACAACTTGCAAGGCCATGTTTGGCAGTAGGTACCTTCACCTACTAAGCCATCCTACTGCCGCTAAAAATACTCAAAAGTCAAATATAACAACATCTACACTGTTGTGACTCAGACATCTAAAATCATGATTAGCTATTAGTTATAACTTTTAATGACAAATTTAGGATATGATATAGTTAAATCATACATTTCAATTTCAAAGTAAGTGTGGAAGATTCCAGAGGTAAACTACCTATCTTTTGTAGGGAATGCTAACACTGAATAATTAAAATGGAAACTATCTCAAAATATGATTTGCCAACTCATCAGTTAAAATGGAAGAAAACCAACAAACTCTGGCATTTGTTTGCAGATGTTAAAAAGTTTCTATTTTGCCAGGCAGTGGTGAAGCATGCCTTTAATCCTAGCACTCAGGAGACAGAGGCAGGTGATCTCTGTGAGTTCGAGGCCAGCCTGCTCTACTGAGCAAGTTCCAGGACAGCCTCCAAAGCTACAGAGAAACCCTGCCTTGAAAACAAAAACAAAACAAATAAACAAAAAGTTTCAATTTTAATTAATTCACTGAGTAGGCCGGAATAGAGACACACACAGGTATTACAATACCAAAAATTCTTCAAGTATCAAATTTTACCTGCAGACAAGGAAGGACAGATCTCCAGTTTCAGCAATCCAGGGTCCAGCAAGGCAACTTCTTTACTATATAAAGCAAACAAAACTCAAACACTGTACCAGATTCCAGCAGAACTACTCAGTCATGAAAGCCCTGTGTAACATTTGCTTCTGTGGCTGGTTAAGCCAGCAGGTTCTCCTGGACAGAGAAGTGATTGCACTGGTGTTAAGGGACCAGCACATCTGTCCTAGGCTCTCACTGGGCCACTCACAAGGGTGTTGCCGCTGTTGGAGAGGACTCTCTACCATCCTAGCTGCGTTACTCAGGAAGGAGAAGACAGACCAGGCATTGGGAAAACTTGAAAGGATTGCACCAATGCACGAGAATGTTTAGCTTCTATGTCTCCAGCATGTGTATGTATCTCTTGTTCCTTGTTAAAAACAAGACAGCTTGCCAAGTGCTTTAATCCCAGCACCCAGGAGACAGAGGCAGGTAGATCTCAGAGTTCGAGGTCAGCCTGGTCGAGTGAACTCCAGGACAACTAGGGCTATGTGGAGAAACCCATGTGGAGAAATCAAAACCCAAAGAACCAAACAAACCAAACAAACAACCAAACAAACAAAAAATAAGACAGCTTGAGTATATTTTATGGTTCTTTCTTTCTCTGCCCGTTTGCTACTGTGCCATCTAAGCCTAAGGCTCTGGAGATCAGTTACAACACTCTGGGTTGCTGTTTGTTCTGAGATTTACTGGTTTTGTGGCAAAAGCCTAACCCCTTTTCATCTAATCATATCAGTAAGTGAGGCCCTCTCAACAGTCAGTGGCAGATGGATTTCTAGCTCAGAATGCCCTTCTCCGATAATGAGATTTTTGACTACC
The DNA here is from genome assembly GCF_943737965.1 of Phodopus roborovskii. Taxonomy (NCBI): domain Eukaryota; kingdom Metazoa; phylum Chordata; class Mammalia; order Rodentia; family Cricetidae; genus Phodopus; species Phodopus roborovskii. Next base: position 10,508,380 of record NW_026125295.1, on the reverse strand, counting down.
TTATATGCCATCCTAGAGCCTTAAGGCATCTAGTAGCTGATGGAAGAGAAACCTAGGCCAGGTTATAAAGGTAAAGCTCTCTTAAACACTAGTTTTAGAATTAAGATAGGTCTGGGCTCAAGTCCAGTCTCCTTTACTAGCTGTGTGACCTTGGGCAAATGAGAATTTGTTATCGTTTTCCTCATCTCTAAAATGGGCATACGAGCAACCCAACTCATCACATGGCAAAGTAGAAAACACTCACTTTTCTGATAAGTTATAAGTTCCCAAACCACTGAGAATACTGGAAGAGAACAATATCCCAAAGGCAATTACATATACTAGGAACTTCAGCCATGTGTCGTGGAATCTTTGTGGAAAGTGTTGTCATGTTTACTTTTTCATCTATTGATGAAACATTCCAGTATTTAAACAAAGCATACAAATTACAAACTAGAAGAATTATTAAAATGTAGTCAAATATGGTATTACATATATTTTGTACCAACCAGAACAGGCCATGTTCCTGAACACTTAAAGCTGCTTCAGGTAAACTAGTCCTATCTGGGCAATGATGATTGAAAACAATTATCTTAAAAGTCAAGTGTAAAGCAAATTTATATCAATTTCTTCTGAAAATTAGTTTAACTTTTCATTCTACTTCCAAGTCTTATTTCAAATAAATTTCAAGGCTTCTCTGTTCCCTGAAAAATTATTTAAAAGAAAAAATCTAACAAGGAATCCATGGGAAATAGACTAATCCATTAGTAAACGGGCTCAAATGAATTTAGTTTCATATTTAATGAAGAACATGAAAATAAACTCATTTGATGAAGTCCCTTTTACATTTTTGATTTGGAAAATTAATCTGCTTTGTATGTTTCAAGAAACATATCCTTTACTTTAGCACAATGACAGTTTTAGGTATTAGCAGTAATACACTGTATTTAATAAATACTAAAAAGGGAACTTTGGCACAAGAGGACGCTTTGAACCCCCAACAATCATCTGAACCAAAGGCGTTCATGAGCATGCATACCTCAAATCGACTGGTTCTTTTTTCCCTGGAAGGTGCATGTGCTTAAAGTCTGCCAGTGGGTGCTCTTCTGATACACTGGCCTCCTGGCTTATCTTGGAGACTTCTGAAGCAAATGAGAGATCTCCTTCACTGGAGATTCCAAAGAGCTCCGGGTCATCTTGAATTACATCAATCAAGAGGACATCGTCTTCATATGCTTTAAGAATATCCGGAAACCCCAATTTGAGTTCTGAAATGCTTTTAGTCATTTTTCTACCACTAACTTCAGAAGAAACTGGTACAAATGCTTCCTGTTCCTTAGAGCAGAATGCACTTTGCTCAATATACCCAAGATCACAAGAAAAAGTATTATTTTCAATTTTAAGAGAAATAGATTCCTTATTGGAAATAATATTGCCTGGTTCAGAGATGTGATTGTATGCTTTGTTGTCATAACGTTTCTTTGCAAAGCTTGGAGAAGTGCAGGAAGTCTTACTGTAGAATGAGTGGGAATTAGCTTGCCCTGGAGTTACATTATTATGTATATTCAAAGACTGAGGTCCTGAAGTTGCTGTGCAGATATTTTCCTTATTCCCGTTTTGTTTTGCTTCTACTCCAGATAAACTGTCTAGCAGCTCTAGGGGACTGTAAGCTTCTCTCTCACATGATCTGACATTTACTTCTTTTCTTCTACCTGTCTTGTTCTTCAGTAAAGGGATTTTAAAATTAGTCAGCCGTCCTGTGTTTAACATTTTAACCAAGTCTGGAGCCACAAGTGTTTGCTTACTAATGCAAGCTTTTCGATGAATAGTTTTGTTTGCAAAGTTATTTGTGTCCTGGCTCTCTTGGGATGCCATGGTCAAATTAAGTTTGGATAAATTCCCTCTCTTTTTTTTATTTCCTGTTAAGCTTTGAGTTACATTAGCTAGCTGGGTGTCTTCAGTAGCATTAGAAACTACCTCTGCCCCATTTCTGCTGGGTTCTTCTAACTTTATCTTTTTATCACTGGGTATGGCTTCCTTTATAACCATCAAAGCAGGTGTGACTGAAGAAATCGAGGACAAATGATTTAAACCAGAATCATACATTTCTTTCCTTGAGGACTCAATGGTTCTTTCTGTTAAGGACTGTTGCAACATTCTGGAGTCAGTTAATTGAGTTTGGTTTGTTTGGTGTACGACAGATTCGTGCTGCCTAATATTTTCCAGAGACTCTGGAAGTGGATAATTTAAATCTGACAGGCAAGTCTTCTTCCAACACTGGACTGATATTCTAGCACAAGAATAAAAAGGCCATGTTCTTTTACCAGTCATCGGTATTATTCTGCGACAGCTTACCTTTGACTCTTCAGTCTCATTTCTCAAATCTCCCCAGGGAGGTCTTTTTCCCATATGACTATCACTAGGTGGTTTCACTGCAGAGCTTATCACTGATTGAAAATATTCTTCTGGCTCCATACTTTTGCATCCTAAGGACTCTGAATAGGTTTTTATATCCTCTTTCACATGTGACTCGAGGATTTTCTGAAACACAGCATTTACTTGATGTCTAGGACTTGTTTTTCCTACTATTTCTGGGACACATAAGTGGTCCACTGGAGAGAGTGTATTATGGTTTATTTTTCTTAAGGCTTTTAGAAAACTCCTCTTAGGCTCTAAGGTCTCTGTTTCTTTCCCTTCTGCACCCATTTGGTTTTCTTGTAACACCAATTCAGAACTGTTATACACATTAGAGAAATTAAGATCAATAATCTTTTCTTCTTTTTCAGACAACTTCATCTTTTTCCTGTGTTTTCTCCCAACACTGCTCTCCTCTATTGAATATTTGCTTTTATCACTTTGAAGGCAAGAAATCAAGCCATTGTTTTTATTGTGGTATAAATGACTTTTTTCCAGCAGAAATTTACTGGCCATTACATCTTCTTCAGTTTTTAAGAGCACAGCAGTAGCTTTTGGGTCATCCTTCTCTGCAAGATTCCTAAGGTTTTCCTTCTGTAACTTCAAAGAGTTCTCCGCTATGTGCATACATACACCATGAGGTTTATACTCAAAGTTGTTTTCGTTATTGAAACCCTCAGAATGGAGGAAACTGTAATCATGTGGTTCAAAACTGCAATGTTTTCCTACTCCGGGTGATAAGCTGTTACAAGAATATTTTGGAGTATTCTTGTACAGTTCATCTTGGAATTCAACCTTAATATTTTGTGTTGCCTCGTTCTTAGTTATTTTGAGAGGTGGATTTTCTAAACTTTTACATTTTTTAATTCGAATTCTTCTTTTAATACCTTCTACCAAATCTTCCTTAGCCAAAGACTGCAAGAAAGCCATATTCTGAAATTCACTGCACTCCACTGTTTGTAAAGATTCCGAACTGGTTAATGATGCCTTTCTTACCAGGTCAGTCCCTGGCTGTGGATCTTCACTTGGGGCTTCAGTAACGTTTCCTTTCTCTTTAAAACAAGAAAACACACCAGAAGACAATTTTTACACTGGGCAGGAAAAAAAAAAAAGCAACACCAGTTAACAGAAAACTTGTGAAGCCATCCATTTGTATTTCCCCGAAGAGCTGTTCAGAAATACAAACAGATTTTCATATTAAAAATTTAAAAAGTTTCAAACAGGTTCCACTGCATAGCCTAGGCTGACCCCAAATTTGAGATTCTCCCGATTCGGCCTCCATCTCTGGGTGTGCTTCACCATGGCCAGCTTTAAGGTCTAATTAAGACTACGAATAAACCTCTATGAATTCTAAAGCAGCAGGGGGAAAAAAACAACAACTTTATAGCATCATTTTATCCCAGTTAAGATAAACCATTAGTATTAATTCCTTCTACAGCCATCATAATGACGGGCTCCCAAATGAACATAATACGTTTACAAGACAATCCTTTGCACCTCCTCCCCGCTCCCATCCATCACGTGCACTGGTAAAATAACCACACACAAAATCAACGAAAGGTCAGCGGTGGAAACGAAGACGGAGGCGCCAAGGCTTGAGGAGCGGCCACGGGTTTCCTCACTGCGTCTTCTCGGCCTCCTCCATTGCTCCCGTGCAACCAAGGCCCACCTGTTCCCCGGGGCCCTCGGCTCGCTGCCTCCCAGGCGGCGGCGGATGGTGTCTCACCCAACTTGTCGCCTTCTGGCTCTTCTCCTGCAGGAGCCTGGGCCTCCACTCTCCTCTTCTGCCTGCTCTCCTCCTCCTCCTCCTCCTCGTGCCCCCGGGCCTCAAGGCTGCAGCCTCCCACCTGGTCGGGCTCCGGTGTCAGCTGAAGGCTTCGGTTCCCCCGGCCTCGGGCGTCGCCTTCGCGCCCTGGGGCCGTGGCGGGGCCCGGGGGTGGCGTTGGCGGCCTCATGGGCCCCGCGCCGCACACCCTGCCTCCGTGGGAAGCTTAGGAGCCCAGCGGGCCTGAGAGCCGGGCTTCCCCGCGGGGACGCAGCCCACCGCCCGCCCTGGGCCCTGCTCCGGGCTGCGCACCCACCGCCTACCCGACTCAGCAGGAAGCGGAAGTGAAGCGGGCCGGGCTCGGCTGGGGGCAACCGGCTGCGCGCCTCGCGGTCCGCCTGGCCGCATGCTCCCTCGACGGTCCGGTCCGTCTGCAGCCGGGGGTGACAGGCCGCGTTGCACGGGTTTGCAGTTGTGCCCGCTTGTGCCCCTTGCTCCAGCCTTGAACTTGTGAGGGTCCCTGGGCGCCTCCTGGCAGCAACCCCCTGGCTAACCTTCAGAGCGGTGGCCTTTAACTGCTCTCTCGCTCTCCGGAACCCACGGATGCTTTCTTCCCAGTAGCTTCCCTTTCATAAGATAGCCCAGCGGCATCTCAGCTGCACGAACACAAGCACAATACCATTTATTGCTCTAAGAGATCTGCTTCTCGTCTGTTGGTGGAGAGAATCTTCTGAGTGCTCTGTCTTCTGGATGCCTTGCACACAAATTTACCCAATCTACTTGATTCTACTTTTCTGTGTTTGTTTGCTCCTCCTCCTCTCTCCTTGCCATTACTGTGGCTCTGGCCCTCAGACTTTGACCTGTATGTAGCGTAGCATCATGCGTCTAAATTTTATTAATGTCCCCATCCTTGCCTCAGTTCGGTGAAACTCAACCAGCTTGCCAGGCCTGGCCTCTCCACTGAAAGAGGATCCTGGTGTCCTCCACCTTGACCCTTCATGAACTTCCCTTGCTTAAAGATTAGGGTGGAATTTATTTTGGATCCTGGCTAACGTGCCTGTTTGTGTATATTTAGTCAGTATTGTCTCACTGCCCTTGTAAGAAGGGAATAAAAAAGTGTCCCTTAAATGGAAAGTTATGCAAAAACAGGCACACTTCCAGTTGTTGCTGACTCATTGACCTTTGCTATTATTATAGCTCAACCAGGCTGGCCTGGAACTCGCTCTGTAGACCAGGCTGGCCTCGAACTCACAGAGATCCGGCTGCCTCTGCCTCCCGAGTGCTGGGATCAAAGGCGTGGGCCACCATCGCCCATTAAGCTGTGAACTAGTAGTTATAAAATGTACTTGATGAAAGAAACAGACTCATTTTCACATCAATATGTGAGACAGACCTTTTAAAATAAATCAGCGCCACACGTCTTTCACTTACATCACTACTACCAGAATTCCCCAGATCACATGCCTTCTGCTCATGCCTATCTATACACTAGTTCTTAAAAATCATTCCTTTGCTTGTGTGCCTGGAAAACTACAAATTCACCCCTCTTTGATGTTCAACCTCCCAGAAAAGCTTTCTGTTGCCCTTGTCTGTACACTTGGGAAGGTCAGAAGTTCCCCTCTGCATATTAACACACCATTTTCTTTTTATTACTTTATGTGTATGTATATTCTGTCTCCCTGTATAACTCTGTACCATGTGGTGGTTTGAATAAGAACGGCCCCATAGACTCATATATATGAGTGCTTAGTTATCAGAGACTGAGACCACTTGAGAAGGATTAGGAGGCGTGATTGGAGTAGGTGTGGCCTTGTTGGAGGAAGTGTGTCACTGGGGGTGGGCTTTGAGGTAAAAAAAAAAAAAAAAAAAAAAAAAAACCCACGTCCAGAGTCTTTTTCTCTCCTCCTGCTGCCTGTGGATCCAGATGTAGAACCCTCAGTGGTTTCTCCAGCATCATGCCTTCCTGCTAACATGCTCCCCACCATGACAATGGACCGAACCTCTGAAACCGTAAGTAAACCCCAATTAAATGTTTTCCTTTATAAGAGCTGCTGTGGTTATGGTGTCTTCACAGTAAGAGAACACTAAGACATGTGTGCATTCCTGTCGCCTCCTGAAGGCCAGAAAAATCTGTGACCCAACATTCAGATGGATACCTTAACAGTAGTCCCATACAAGAAACCAGGGTAATCGGGAAACATTCAGCATCGGAACTGCTAGGATCAAAGAAATCTTTTAATCAGTGAAAGAACCTGTCACTGTGGCTTGTGAGACTGTGGGATGAAGGAGTTGATGGGATCAGTCTGACGTGCTGGAGGCAGAAACACTGAGTAATATAACTATCCACCTGTCCTTAAGGCAAGGGCTGCATAAGCCTGAGACAGTGCGAGGCACATCAGTACCTGATGGACCGGCTTATCAGAGACCTTAGGAATCCTTTTAAAACTCCATCTGAGGTCGCCATAAATATCAAAGGCTAGGGATAGGTGCTATTGAGGGAACTAGGAAATAGGAAAAGCTGTGTTTGAATTCCAGTTTACTGGGTGCAATAGAACTATGTTCACAGGGGAGTTAAAGAAAAGATAGATTCAACGAGGACCTCAAGGCTGGCTTGGAGCTTTGGCAGCTTTGCTGGGCTCTTTTTGCGGGACAAAGTCTTCATAAAGCAGAAGAGGCTTTGGCAGACCTGAGTGACTTAGACCAGCATGTAAAGAGTGTCTGTAAAGTGAGAGAGTAACCTAGAGGAGAAAAGAGGAAGGCAAAGCAGAGGAAGAGGTCCTTCTGGGTGACTCCAAAGACACAAGTGTCAGAATTTGTGTAGAGCTGGAGTTCCTACGGAAAAAACACGAAGAAAACCAAACGGTGTGCTAAGGAGGTTCTGGGAGGCTTCAAAACCGGAGAAGCAGCACACAGACATTCATGATAGAGCCATACAGGTGCTGATGATCAGGCCTGCCCCAGGAATGGGTAATTATCCCTCCAGATAAGGAGCATACATTCCTCTCTAGGAAAAAGGTTACGCTAGGAGTAGAGATGGTTTGCACAGCCAGGAGCTCCCCCCAACAACCAGGTGTGGCAAATGGGGGAAGCCAGAGCTATTGTGCCATCCCAGGGTCTCTCTGACCCAGGGAGCCAGCAAATGCAGCCGGGTTAAGCAGGGACACTTTCTCCCTTAGCACTAGGTGGTATTAATCAGGGGCAAAGCATAGGTAGAGCTCCAGGATGTGAAAATGTAAAGGCTCAGAATGATTGAGGGTTACTGGGAGCTCGTTAAGATACAGGCTCCTATCCATGCACTTAACCCAACCCCAACCTGTGGAGGAAGGCTACCAATACAAGTGGGTTGTCTTCCCCCTTTTCCGTGCTGTGTTTAGACCTTGCTCACGTTCGGTCCACTTTAGCATCTTCTTGGTTGTGAACTTCTGGGATCACCTGACTGACACATGCTCCGAACATGGGTTTTTAAGAGCATCCCGCCTTGGTGATCTCACTATGAGTTACGTGGTTGTGGGTCGGGGGTGGGGGTGGGGGGGTGATGTTGCCCTGCTCATCCTCTGAGAAAGGCTTTGTTATGTAGATAACGTAATGCTAACCTCTGAATGTTTTGAAGGTTGGAAAGCCATTGCTGTGGGTGCACCTTGAATAAGTACGAGGTGTTAGTTTGCAAATAGTAAGCAAGGGTATCTTGCAAGGGGAGAAACATGCTACGGAAAGCCATAAGGTTGATTGGAACTCACAGTACCAGGTGTCAGTTACCTCTCTAGGAGTTGTTGATAAAGGAGGCCTAAAATTTGATGGTTATTGCCACAGCTGTGGAAGTGAGTAGTAAGACCCTGTTGTTGGAGACATTGTGCACATTGGTTGCAGGATGTGGAGAAAAAAAAAAAAAAAAAAAAAAAAAACCCTAGAATTTGGCCTGAGAGGTCTTCCTGTGAGCTCCTATAATGTCAGAAGTTGCTACGTAAGATTTCTGGGGGTGGGGTGGGGTGGGTCATGCTTCTTGACAAAAGAGCCAGGCAAGCTGTAGTTGTTGTTGTAATCCAGGCACACATGGCCCTGCCTCTCACTCACCTGTTCTCGGCAGGTGTATGTGCCCTGGCGTTCTAAAAGAAAGGCTCCACCCACTTCTGCTCTGTCTTTCCCCACGGTTTCTCTGGAGGACAGGCAGGACCTTTCCTGCCCCCCCCATCTTCTCTTCTGTCCTCTCTTTATTACCTCCCCCTCAACAAAACTTTCAATATGAATCACACCTACAGGTCTCTGTTTCCCTCTCTGCCCACTGTCCACTCACCCCAGGATGGTGATTCTCGAAATCCCAGCGCCGGACCAGGCACCCACCACCTGCAGTCCTAGTTCCTAACAATAGTGGCAAGAGTAGTTATAGAAACAAGCCCCATAAGGCCCGATCTCTCTCCACAGGGAAGCGTTTACATCCATTAATGGGAACATAGATTAAAAACGTGTGGCTGGCAAAGTTACAGGTCCAAGTGGGAAAGCCACTGTTGCTGTTTCTCAAATGGGTGCCATGTGCCTGTCAAGCGTTGCTTCCATTGTCAGCCTCAACTCAAAACCACTGACCATACTTCTGTTGCTGGGGCCCAGTGGCCTGTCTATAGTCACCCCCTTCAAAGCTCAGGGTTGTTATAGAAGAGGGAATAAGCTCTTCCCTGCAGGGCATCGCTTTAAGAACCTAAACAACTCCAAGTAGCTTCCGGTAGCCCCTCCCCAGACTGACCAGGTTGAGTAAAAAGTAAAAACTTCTGCAAAGAAGACTCAGACCAGCCAAGCAGGCTTGGAAGAGACAGATGGAAGCCGCAAAACCTGGAGGCTGCGCAGTGTGCTCCGGGGTTTCCCCTTTTGCGAGCTGTCGCCAGTGCTTTGGTGATGCAGCTGTCTTTGAGGCAGAGCATGGTTGCTGAGGTCTGACCCGGGAGGCGGCTCCGGCTGCTTGCCTTGCCCCGGCCTTCGGCATACCCCCACCCCCATCCCGTCCGGCTTCTGGGTTGCCCCTTTCGCCATGGCCTCCTTCCTGGCCTGCTCCCGGTCCCACAGTCTACCTGGTTCTGGTTCTGGGATGGCTGGGAGATGCCATACCATGCACTGTTTGATGGGCACCATGACCAGTCTCATTCAGAGAAACTGCTCAGTGGGCTGGGAGGGGCTACAGGCTGAGGCCAGCCAATCAGAAAAGAGCAGATCCTGCAACTACCTCTGACCATCCCTTACCCTTCTTAAGAAATGCCAGGCTTGTTCGGATTTGTCCTGACAGATCCAAAGATGTCACAGTAGATCAAATTCATCTGCTACTTGCTTAGCCAGTCAAGTTTGTTGTAGATGACCTAACTGCCCCCGGAATTCTCCTAGTTGATTTTAAAGGAGCTTGCAAACTTCTCTTGGGGTCACTGCCCTTTTGTTGTGTGGCTGACCCCGGCGTGTTGGAATTCTTCTGGAGAAATAAGCACTCTTGTGGGTTGCCTATGTAGTGATTATCTTTGTGGGGTGCTCTGCAGACCCTAACATAAGTAACCCCTTGCCCACATTCCTGTAAGTAATCCCACCAAAAATCTAATTGGTTCACCATTTTGGACTTCGGTGGAATCTAGATTTGGAATCCAGGTTCACTTTGGTCTGTCATGGGCTCACTATCTGGGCTGAGTAGATGTGTGTGTTGTGTCTTCCCAGGAGATGTCTGTCATACAACTCACATATAATTGGAAATTATTAAAATGTAATTAAAAATATAAAAATATTTTAAAATTATATAAACATAAGAGTGAAGGGACATTAGCCCACTCAAGCATGTGGCTCTGGCAGGCCTTGTCCTTCACCTCAGTTCCCTCTGCCTTGCTAAAATAAAGTAAAATAAAACCATAGATTATATGCATGTGGCTCTGGCAGGCCTTGTCCTTCACCTCAGTTCCCTCTGCCTTGCTAAAATAAAGTAAAATAAAACCATAGATTATATGCATGTGGCTCTGGCAGGCCTTGTCCTTCACCTCAGTTCCCTCTGCCTTGCTAAAATAAAGTAAAATAAAACCATAGATTATATACCTAAAGCTAGCCCCTAAGGTGTGTTCCCTTATTTGGCCATCTCTTTCTGAGGCTGACTACCAAGGTCCAGCTATCAAAGTGTTGAAGTCCAGCAATCAGAAGCCCCTTCATCTAATTAACATACCCAATTAAATTATAGCACAGCACCCTAGCCCTCTCTCTCTAACACAGACCTCCCCTTTTCCTCTCCTTAAAAGTGACACCTGCAACGTCATTTGCTGCAGCTTTTCTGCCTGAGTCAGAAAGCAGCCACTTTAACTTTTCTTCCCCGATTAATAGAGGATCTCTCTGTGAAAACAGGATTTGCTGTGGCTTGTGCCTAACCCAGGGTCCAGGAGGGAAACCTCCCCACCCTCCCAACCCCACTGTGCTGGGGACCTTCAAAAATTGTATTGAAAACAAGGACAATAGTAAAAACCTGATCACTGTCTGGTTCTTTATGATATTCTCTTGCTACCTGAACTACAAAAAAAAAATTTCTTTACAAAAAAGATTTTGTTGTATTTTTAATTATTGTCTGACCTTCACTTGTGAGCTGTGGCATACACATGGCCCACACATGTACACTTCAACATATATGTGTGTGTGTGTGTGTGTGTGTGTGTGTAGATAAATAGTAATTTTTTAAAGTGTTTAGGTTTCTCTAAATCTATAGCTTGCTACCTCTTTCTCCCAACCTCTCTCTCTCTCTCTCTATTGCTGCAATGTGGAGATAGTTATTTGCTCCATAAAGTCTTACAGACTAGATTTACATGACTGAATTACTTTGAGGTAATTTATCATTTAATTCTGTGTTTTTGAACTTTATTCTGGTTCTTTTTTTTTTTTTTTCTCAAGATGCTGTAGGTGGCAATGCATTTTTTGGTTTTGCTTTTTTTCTCCAGTGGGGGGCACATATCCATAGTCTTCTCTTCTGTGACTTAGTGGCTGGCAATACTCGCCGCTACGGGCATTAATTCATAGTCCCCATGTTACCTTTTCCTTAAAAAAATTAAAGTAAAAATAAACCAAGTATACTGAGAGAGCATGGCAGCCGCGTGACGGCAGAGAAACTGCCTGCCTCTGTTTCAAACCTGATAGCCCCTCTCAGAACTTCCGACAATTCTCCAAATTGTTTCACACAATAGGAAGATGTGAACACGCTATACTTTATAAATTACGAAAATGAGAATTATAAAAATGAGACTCAGATGTTTTGGAAAAAGACAGAAACGTTCCACAGATTGAAGCTGTTAGAATATCATTGCTGTATTATAAGTTGTATGATGTGGTCATCAAATCCAGACATTACCTCCTGGCAAGTCCAGCAGCAAGTTTTCGACACAAGATGCTGGCACGCGCAGGTAGGGGGCAGAAAACAGGTAAGAAGTTGTGGAAACGAGACAAAGAGGCTTGCAAAATTAATTTTCGGTGCATGTAACTGGTGCTGACATAAGTATTTCATATTGTTATCACACCAGTTATAGAACCTAAGATGACACTGGCACTCTGCCTCTAAACTCTAACCGAGGTCTCTTTGGTTCTGCCTTGACCTTCCCAAGCAACTGCTGAGACCTGAGCAGCTCCAGGTCTGCTTACTTGCTTGCTTCTCATAGCTTGCACAACCTACTTTCTTGTATCACTCAGGACCACCTGCCCAGGGGTAGCTCTGTTCCCCAAAGGCTGAGCCCTCCCACATCAACCCTTAATCAAGAAAATGCCCTACACATTTGCCAGCAGGTAATCCAATAAAGGCATTGTTTCAACTGAGATCCTTCGCCCTGGTGACTCTGGCTGGGTCAAATTGACAAAAACTAACCAAGATGCCTACCTAACCTATTAAGGAACCAGCGCGTCCTGGAAATAACGTGATTTTTGTAGGCACTAAACATTTGTCAGTATTTTTTTTTTTTTCAATTACTACTTAAGAAACTGCCTTTTCTTAGGCACAAGATTTTTGCATGGAGAACTTGCTAAGGGTACATAGTCAGGCCTCTTGAGCCAACTGGCACATTGAATGAAGCCTGAGTGGCAGCTCTGTGGGGAATAGTGGCCCCATCTTCATTGTCTAAAGCACTGTGCAAACACAGGAATGATAGGTTTCTATGGGTGAGAAGTATGTCAACTGGCTCATATACTTTTTGTTTGTTTCTTGACTGAGGCTAGTCTCAGCAGCTAGAGAAAGAAGGATCTCGAGCTCAGCACCTGCTTTCTTCTAGGAATCTGCTGGACATATGTTCTTTAATCTTTGTACTGTCGTCTTTGTACTGAAGTATCTTGTCAGTTAATACTCAGACAGGTTGGAACCATCAAGAAACCTTCCCCCCCCTCCACTCCGTACATCCTTCTGTCTGGGAATAGTGTTTTTCTAAAGTAAATGCCATCAACATGTATACGTTTGCAAATGAGTACTTTACTAAAGTTCTTAAAATGAGAGGTTAGCTGATTTTTGCCACCATTTTTCTATTCGTTGCTGTAAACATTTTCCCTTTAAGTGTGTGCTTGTATACATTCACATGTAAGCATGCAGTTACCACTGAATATGGTTTGAGGACAGGCTTGGGTCTTCATCTTCCACCTTGTTTGAGACAGGTTCTCTTTTGCGTTATTCTGTATAGGTCAGGCTTGCTGGCCCACGAGCTTCTAGGAATTATCTTATATGAGGGGTAAACTGAGATGACAAATATTATACGTGCAGGCTTTTGTGTGGGTCTGGGGATTTGAACTCAGGTCCTCACTTTTACTCACTGAGCCGCCTCCCCAAACTTACATTCGTCTCTTATTTCTTTACCCTAGAAGTACTAAAGTCAAGATTTTCTGGAGATTTGTCCACCAAGGAATGGGCTTGAAATTTTTGGCTATTTGTTATCTTGCTTCTTCTCTCTCTTTTGTTTTGTTTGTTTTTGAGACACGGTTTCCTTGTTGCTATATCTTGCTATAGAGTCTAACCTGGCCTTGAACTACCAAGTGATGAATCATAGGTGTGAATGACCTTACCTGATTTTATGATCAGTTCCCTCCTCAACCTTTCCAGTGCTGTGATCAGAAGTGTGAATGACCACATTTGACTTCTTCTTCATTTACAATGTAATTATTATAATATTTAAGAATTTCTAGAATCATAGTATATTCTGTTAAGTACTTGGCTCTTTATAACCTTATTGAGGAAGCAGTTGATGTTTTGGTTGGCTTTTTATTACACTTTAATACCTCAGTTGTTCCCAAATTGTAGTTTTTATTAATGCAGTCAGTTTTCTCCCTTCTAAATGGAAGTGAGGATCATAAACCCAGGAGAAGACTGCCCCTAAAAAGGACCTCACAGGGTAAATGGGGGGGGGAAGCCCCTGAGATATATATCTACCACAAAACAATGCATCATTTCAGTACAGAAACACAAGAAATATGAAAATTCAGGCAGCATGACTCCTCCAAAAGTGCTTGACTCCTCAGTGAGACAGAAACCCTATGAAGTTCCTTTAATTCAGATAAGCAGATGGGTGAAATACAGAATTCAATGCAAAACCTTAACAAGAAAGGCAGAAATGTGGCTAAAATTCATCAGAAAAATTGAGACTAGGAGTGAAAACTCAGAAATATTGGAAGTGAAAACTCAATAAAATAAATTTTAAGTGAGCACACACGTGTGAACCTTTGGCTGTGGTTATGTTGGTCCGCAATGAGCATGCAAACATATGAGCCAATGGCGGTCATTCTCATTCAAAGCCTCGTTTTAAGTATCAAATAGTTTCTTCTGAACTCTTGGGGGCCTTTCAGTCACAGATGCGCCCTGCTGTCTGCAGCAGTCCATAGGAGCTGTGAGCTGGGGGGTGGCTGGGGGGGATAGGAGAAGAAAGCCCCCAACATTGCCTTGGGAAAGCTGCTGCCTGCTATTTCCCTAGAGGAATGACCAACTGGGGGCTTCAGACAAAGACAGGCCGAGAGCCCTGCTGGTGTGAAGTGTTGAGGAGAGAGAGAAGCTGCCTGTCCCTGTCCCTCCCTCCGTGGGAGCAGGGACGGTACTGTGCTTCCCTGGTGCGTGAGGAAGAGTTTAAGGAAGATGGTGTGGCAGAGGGTCAGAAGGCAGTTACCATAGAGTCTGTGGCTCACCACGATGGAGACGAGGTGTCTGTTTTCCAGTCTCCCCAGGCCCTGTTTACCAGGCAGAGTGGCTCAGACCCCAAGGGTAGAGATCACAGGCCCAGCATCCAGACACTTGGAGAATACCTTTCCGGAGACACAGGAAGAGACAGCACAGACGGTCTGAAAGAGTTAAGGGACAGAAACAAAGGGCTTGACAACAAAAGCAGATGGTATCGACAGCTAAGGTTGTCCTCTGGTCTCCACATGCATATGTACACACATGTGCCTCAGCACACGTGCAGCTGTACAAAGCCGTACCCTACACACATGCATCTGCACACCCATGCACCTGCCAGACACGGGCCTGTGTGCACATAGGCACATATGTACAAAAGATGCAAGTCTCTTACTCTATTGGCTTCTGCACTTACTTACCGGGGATCTGGCTTTTTCCACCTTTGCTCTGGTGTCATCTTCATTTTGGAGAACACCCAGGAGAGCCTGAAGAGAGGGGTCGGCTTTATTTCTAAAGAATGGTGAGTCTTCAGCTTTTAATTATTTTTATTGTCCTTTGAGATAGAGTCTACCTACTGTTTCCCCCAGGCTGGCCTTGAAGGCCCAGTCCAACTGCCTTAGCTTCCCTGTGGCTGGAATGACAGACAGACAGTCATCGGGTTTGAGATGAGGAGGGGCAGAGGATTCATTTAAAACCGGCACTCTGCTCTTCAGAGAACCTAGAATCCTTAAGCGTCCCTCCTCTGCCGTGAGTTCTCCTTTGCAGCCACTAGATGGCGGTGTGCCAAAGGCTATTCCCCCCGTGTCGCCGATCGTCCAGGAATGCTTCTTGGCTTTCCTCTTTCTAGGATGTAGAATTTTGCCCAGGAGCTCTAGGAGTGAGCTGGGAACCTCTCTGGGCCGCTCTGGGCATGCACACGGGTTGCCCTGCACCGTTTAAACCAAACGCCTTTTGCTTTGGTTAAACGGTGCCTATCTCAGTTCCTCTCTTTGCCCACTGCGGCGATTTACAATTGCAGATTGTAAATCTGCAGATGCAGATACCCCCAGAGCCCCCAGTACTGAAATGCTGAGAAACTCAGAAGCGACGTTCGCAAGTGTGTGCTGAGTGTGTTGAGAAGGCACAGATTCATTCCTCTTCGGTCATCTCACAGAGATCCTGCTTGGGTCCTCCTTTCTGTTAGGAATAGTGTTTGGACACCTACCAAAGTGTAGCTAAACAATAAAAGCAAAGACTGTGTCACTAGGAGCTGGCCTATTTGAAGCCCTAGAGGAATACAATCCACACGTAGCCGCAGTTTTACCTTCTTGTTTCCGTTACCATGGCTAACCTTTAAATAGAAAGTCCCAGAAATGAACAATTCAGTTTTAAATAACTCCCATTGCAGCCTGTGGTAATTATCCCGTTTTATAACTAATAGTTACGGTTAATCTCCTACCATGCCTAATTTGGAAATGAAGCTGTATCCTAGGTGTGTAGGTGTTGGGGAAAGGCCCAGAGTATTCAGGATGTGGTACTTATCGAGGCTTCCAGAAATCTGCTAGGCGTCTTGGGAGACCCCCCCACCCCCCCACCCCTGCAACTCCATTAATAATGCTGGCTATTGTTCTACAAGGAGACTGAAAGTAATCTCATTCAGTCATGAGTTTTTCTTTAATTGGTGGCATAGCGTTAATGGCTGTCACTGTGTCAATAGGGCCGTAGATCCATTTTATGACACCCCTTCCAGTTGTTAGACACCAACATGGGACTCTTGAGAACCTCACCTAAAACCATACATAATTTACAGGCTAACTGAGCTGGAAATGTGCCTCATGACTCCCTCACTGGAATTTAAAATGTAACGGGACGGTTTAGTGGTTGGGTCCTCTTGCTTCTGGAATATGCCTGATAAAATGCCCTAAGTGTGAGCCAGTGCATTGGATCCGTGTTCAGGACTCGGGGATCCTTTTTCAGACCAAGGGCAAACTAATCTGTTAAATTCCCATTTTTAGGTGCCCATTAGTAGAACCCAAATAACTAGACCCCTCTGTTTCCAATAAACTTTTCTTTGAAACGCATAAACAAGCACTATTATGGCTTATTTTGTACCCACAGGAATCCATCATCTCACTTGGAAATTCTATAAATGTCAGAGAGCTTCCGTGGCCTGCATGCATTCCCCCTCTCTCCTTTCCCTTCTCTCCTCTGCTTTCTGCTTCCCCTGCTGACTGAATCCAGGGTTTCATACATGCCAGACCTGGTACCACTGAGCTCTATTCCAACCCCATTGGCGCTATACACTTTAGGGTTTTTTGTTTGTTTGTTTTTGTTTTTTCTTTTCTTTTTTCTTTTTTGGTTTTTCAAGACAGGGTTTCTCTGTATTGTTTTGGAGCCTGTCCTGGAACTAACTCACTCTGTAGACCAGGCTGCCCTCGAACTTACAGCGATCTGCCTTCCTTTGCCTCTTGAGTGCTGGGATTAAAGGCAGGCACCACCAATGCCCGGCTTGTTTTGTTTTTAAAGACAACGTTTCTTTGTGCAGACTTGACTATCCTGGAACTAGTGCTGTAGACCAGAGTGGCCTCGAACTCAAAGGTGTGTACCACCACCACCTGGCTATACTTTTTATTTATTTTTAAAGAAAAGTCTCATGCAGCTCAGGCTGGACTGTAACTCACTATGTAGCCGAGGAAGACCCTGAACTTCTGAGGTTCCCGCCTCCATTTCCCAAATGCTGGGGTTACAGGTGTGCGTCATCATTCCAGGTTTATGTGGCGCTGAGGATGGAACTCGGGGCTTCATCCATGCTAGGCCAGCACCCCGTCAGCTGAGGTTCATCTGCAGCATCCATGTACGTACACTTTTATCTCCATGAGTCAAATGTGCCACTGGACCTCCTAAGCAAGGTCTAGTGCCTGTGACACTGTCCCCGTATGATGATTGCATTCATCTTAACAGTGTCTGCTCCCATCTTTCAGCCTGTTGCCTCCTTATAGTCACTGAGCCAAGCATCACTTTGTAGCCACATGGACCACCCCCCCCCCACCCTACAACCCATTTCCACCCAACCCCAGGTGTCCTAACGCATTTGGTATGTTGTCAGGTGTGATTTCTTCATGGACATTGGGTTGTGCTCCATCCTCTGCTGTAAATTTCACTCTTTCATGCCGTCCAGTGATTTCCTAAGAGGCGTGCATAACCACAGGCACAGGTAACTTCGTGTGTGTTCCTTGAACTTCCCCTTGAGGGTCAGGCTGGTACTAGGGAAACGCTGGCCTCATAAAACATTGATAAATTATCTACTCTCTGGGAGAGTTTGTGTGAAGCTAATATTTGGAGGTTTTCTTTGTTGTTGCACTCATGAATCCATACCCATTCTCATCCATATACAAATGCATGCACATAATTTAAAAATACGACTAGGTAAATCTTAAGAGAAAAGAAACCTGAATGAACTGTGAACTCTTGATTCATTTCTTTATCTCAGCACCTGGCTGATGGCGGACGCTATGACAAGCGTGAGTATAGATAGATTTTCCCCTCAGCTTATTCATTGCTGCTCTGCCTGCTGGCAAGTGCTAAGGGCGTTAGCCAGAGGGAAGGCGGCGGAAGAACTCAGATATATTTGTAAATAGAATGACCGGGTCTGCTTACTGTTAAAGGCCTAACCAGTCAAAGAACAGCTTCCGGTTACCATCGAAATAAATGTACCACTGTGACTTTGCCTGAATAGAGCAGACACCTTGCTGACAGCTCAGTGGCCAAGGGCCTGTAGAGTGCCTCGACTCAGTCACACACTTGTGTGTGGCGTCCCTACGTGTGGGTGCAGTTCATCTGTGTGCACGGGCATGCCGAGGTCCAGAGTCATCCCCGTCCTCTCTTCCCCCTTATTCACTGAGGCAGAGGGTCCTGAGTTATAAATGAAGGGACTGAGGTGGGCATAAGCAAGTGATAGTGCTTGCATGCATTCCTCTCTGGTATGGATGGGTGTGGTCAGTTATTTGAAGTTCCTGTCTTGACTTCTCCACAATGATGGACTGAAACCTGGAATTGCAAGCTGCAGTAGACCCCTTAATCTCCTTAGTTGCTTTCTTGGGGGGGGGGGAGGTCAGGTATCATGATTACAATAACAGAAATGAAACCAGAACACACACACACACTCACACACTCACACACACTCAGTCATCAATGGGCAGCCACTACCTATGGTTTAGGGAAGTCATGCAAGCCACTGAGGAAGTAGGCACCTACAAGATGCTTCCTGTGACAGAGGATTGTGTAAGCAAAGACTTGTGTCCCAGAAGGAAGCCCGTGGGAAGTCTCCAGAATGGGCCCAGCAGGCTTTTCCCGTGTTTCTCTCCCGAGCCTGAGTTCACCGTCTCTGGCTGCACCCTACAGCTTCAGCATCCACAGGGCCACCATCAGGGTTGTGGAGCTGGCATGTTGGGCTAACCCAGTGCTCCTGCATGTAATGGTTTCTGTCTTGTGGTTGGAGTGAGTGATGTGAGCTCGGCGATTAATGGCGACTACAAATCAGCATCGTCACTTTCCAAATGGCAAGGGGCAGATGCGATGGCTCTCAGCACTAAAAAACAGCAAATGTTCCCCTTCTGTGCTTTTCTTCCTTCCTTTCTTTTTATTTTTTTTTTTTAAGAGTGGGAGGGAAAATAGTGACTTGCAAAGATTTGCTGCTCTTGGAAAACTGGTCTTTACCTTAAATCACCCAACGTGGTTCTCAACTCCATTCTCCCGCAGCTCTGCCTTAATGTTCCCAGGAGGCCTGGGACACACTTGGCTTCTCTGCTGCTGTAGGTGGCGCACCCCCTCCCGCCCTTGATGTATTAGTTCTGTGCACCCCTTGCTCTGTTGCAAGCGGAGGTGTCCAATGCAGGGCATGGTCCCACACTTAAATCTGATTGTCTATCAAGCTCCTCTCTCCTGAACAAGCTCTGGTAGCAGAGGGTTGGTGGCCTTGTTAGGTAGGAAAAAGGCCATGCTTCAACACACTTCTCGGCTGCCAGTCATCTCATTCCAATCTGCTAAGTTCAGTGTTGATGTCATCTACTGATGTGGGGGCAAACTGTGTCTAAAATTATACAAAATCTTTGCAGCTTAAAACACCAAGTGCTTTCAGAGTTTCAAAGAGTATGCAGACGTCCAGTGCCTGAAGAGCACCAGCTTGGAGGAGGAAGGGCTTGCTTGGTTCAGGGTTTAGGAGGGATGCAGCCCACGGTGTGGGAAGTGATGGTGGCAGGAGGGTGGCTGGTCACATTTGCATCTGCAGCCAGAGAGAGCCCACCAGAAGCGGAGCTGGGCTGTAGAACCCTAGGGCTTGTCTCCCAGTGGCTCATTTCTTCCCGTAGGGCTCCCAACATTTCTTAGAGGCTTCACAACCTTTCAAACAATGTTGGCCAAGCCAGATACTTCGATCTAGAATCAAGGGTCATGCACGATGGACAATTCCCAATGTGTGACTGCTTATCAGCTCATGATCTCAAGCCTCCATATATCCGTGACTTTTCTGTCACTGTGATAAAACATCAGGACCAAAGGCAACTTATGGAAGGGAGCATGTACCAGGGCTTATGGTTCCAGAGGGAGAGTCCATAAAGCAGGGGAAGCATGGGCCCCGCTGGTGGCCAAAGCAAGAAGCTCACAGGAAGCTGGCAGGGTGAACTGGAATGGGGCGAAGGCTGTAAACCCCTGATGCCTGCTCTCGGTGGCATGCTTCCTCCAGCAAGGCGGTGCACATATCGTCTTTATGTGTGTGTACTGAAAGTTGTTTATGCCAAAGGTCAATGAGAGGTGTAGTAGATGGGAACATTTATTTATGCAGAGCTCTGTTTCCAATATGGATCTGATTAAGGGAGCAAGTGGGAAGGTTCTGAATGGCAATGCATGTGAGTACATGCGATTGTTAATGAGTGTGTGTGAATAGAAAGGGCTGAGTCCAAGAGTCCAGAGAGACACCTAAGAAAGCTGCACTGTGCAGGAAGAGGAAGTATCTGATTCTGGACTTGTGGAGGGGCTGATACTGCATGGGCTCTGTACTGCACATCTGAACAGGGCTCCCGAAGCCCCCTGTGAGAATATTTCTTGAAGTAAACTACCTTGTGTTTCTAGTGCTTTCTGTGTGTGTGCATATGTGGTGTGTGTATGTGTGTGCACATGTGTTCATGAGTGTCAAGGCCAGAGAGATAACATTAAGTATCTTCCACTACTGCTCTCCACTTTTATCATTTATTTTTTAAATGTTTGTTTGTATTTTTATGTATACAAGTGTTTTGCCTGCACATATATCTGTGTATCACATGTATACTGGAGCCTGTGGAGGCCAGAAGGGGGAGGGCATCAGGTCCCCTGGAACTGGAGTCACAGACAGTTGTGAGCTGCTGTGGGGATGCTGGGAACTGAAGCTGGGTCCCCTGCAAGAGCTAAGTAAGTTGTCTTAACCCCTGAGCCATCTCTCTAGCCCCCTTATTTTATTAATTTTTTTTTAAAGACAGACTCTCACTATGCAGTTTTGGTTGGCCTAGAACCTGCTGTGCAGACCATTCTGGCTCTGAACACACTGAGATCATCTGCCTCCTAGGCAGGGATTAAATGTGTGCCTTGTACCCAGCTCTACCTAAGTCAGTTGAGACAGGGTCTTGTGGTGAACCTGGAGGTCTTCACCGGGGAGTTTGCTGGCTGGCTCCTGTCTCCGCCTGTCTAGTCATGGGTTACGGCTATGTACTGGCAGCAGTGGGCTTTTACGTGGGTGTCAGGGTTAAAGCTCAGGGCCTGATGTCTGTGCTGGAGCACAGCACTGCTCCTAACCCTCCCATTAGCAGACCCAAAGCTTAGTCCTTGGTACCCAGAAGGCAGAATGGAGACAACTTTTGCCCCAGACCTTTCCCAGTGCTATGGAGACACCAGATCTTTCGGAGTTATTGGTCTCCATCCCTCTGTAGTAGCAGTGCAGGGGCACTGACTGAGTTTCCTCCCTCCTGGTCCTTTCCATGGCTTCTGGCTTCAGCCGTGATGTCCCTTTGCCTGGACTGGCTCCACTGTGAACCACACTGGCTGTGGGTGTGGTTCTGCAAACCCAAACCAAGAGCCTGCTTTGGCAAGGCTGAAAGCAGCTGCGAGCATGTTTCCAGAACTGCGGTCTCTGCCTTCAGTTCTGGGATGTACCCCACACAAACCCCTCCTCCCAGCTACCCAGCAAGCAGCCATTTATACCCAAATTGCTCCCCACAGCACGGGCCAATTAGAGAGGAAGCCAGCAGGACTGGGGTCACTGCCAATTCTTTTGAGGGCAGGAGACCCTGGGCTGCCCAGTGGCAGGCACGCCATTCCATTCACATGCTGTGCAGAAATGCAGACTGTGGGCTGCCCCAGAAAGGGAGTAGGACCAGAGTAAATGTCCCTGGTCCTAGAAACTTCCCAAGTGAGATTCACAGTTCTGGCCCACTCTGCTCAGGCAGAAACACCTGCTTCGGCCACATCAGGAATGGCCTCTTGTTGCTGACTTACGGTTTTCACAGCTAGCCAATGCGTTTGTTTCGAGGTAGGAGGGACTCAGTCTTTCCCCTGTGGATTGTGGCTGGATTTCTCTTTAATCATTTACTTCCAAGTTCTTTTTCTGTTGGGCATATCAGCATCACTAGCAGCCAATGCTACACATTTCCATGGTTGCCTTACTTTCACTACAAATTCTGAACCGCCCCCCCCAAATCACCAAGAGACCCATTCAGATGCTAAAGCAAAGAGTCTTTTATTACCTAACGAGCTAACTGTATTAACGCCATCATCAGTCCAACACAGCGAGTGCGTGGGGTGAGAAGGACCCGGAGGGACCCTGAGGCAGGGAACTTGTTGGGGTGGAGCAAGGGGCGTGTCTGGGGTTTGCAACTGGCTCAGGATTTATGCACTTCTGGACTTCGGCAATGTTGTTGATTGGTCAACTGGTTGCTATGGCCTATAGGCCCTCCCAGGATGGTTGCTATGCTCATTGTTACCTTAAAGCACATTTAGAGCCCGCCAGTTAACTTCTAATTGGTCCCTTGCCCCATGGAGTGGAGGTATCTGGCTTGGTAGTGACTGGGGCATGTCAGAAGGTCAGAACATTTGCTGAGTCAGAGGCCTACATCTTGCTGGATCTTTTCTGCAGCCTGTTATGGCTGCTAAAGAGGAGGCTGGGTGAGGGTCTGGTCCCTTCATGTACTTGCTCCATAGTCGTCCCCATGAAGCCCTGCCGTCACAGCCGTCACTGTCTTCATCCCTCTCAGAGGCAGCCATTTTGCACCCCACCCCAATAAATCTCTGGTGTGAGGTCTGTTCTGTGGTGGTGTGTGTGTGCGTGCGTGTGTGTGCGTGCGTGTGTGTGCGTGCGTGCGTGGTATTCCTTGGCCCTTGACTGCTGAGATACTCTTATGCTGCAAAACCCTTTCAATTTTCTCTTGTGATTTCAAAACCTGTCGTTTCCTTTCCCCATATGTTTTCAGAGCACTGCTTTGGCCTTAGCAGTGCTAAGGCCTTCCTATACAGCTGATCATTCAGAATGAGCAGTCAGGTCTGAGCCACTTTCCAAGCCTTTCAAGTCAGACTCTCCAGGGGCTGGGCCCTGCCTGGCCTGGGAAGGGAAGGGAAACTTCCCTGATGATTCGAATTTTGAGAGAAGAATAATCTGGACCCAGCCCACTGAGGTCCATGAGTCTCTAGGAGGGTTCATCCCAGACATGAGCTGTGGGTGTCAGCTTACATTACCTTGGCTATTTTCCTCTATGCAAGTGATTTGTGTTCACTGAATGAGGTTCGGAAAACATAGAGCCAGAAAAAGCAGTAACCATGCAGAGTAGCCGTGTAACTCTCCGGTGTATATTTTAATGAATATTTTTATTTTGTATGTACATATGTAAAGAATATCTTCCTTTTTTAAAGTTTAATTTTCATTTCATGTGTATGCCTGCATATACCACATGTGTTCAGGAACCTGAGGAGAGCCAAAAGAGGACAATGAATCCCCCCAGAACTGGAGTCACAGGTATTTGTGAGCCATCGCGTATGTTCTGGGAACTGAACCCAGGTCCCCTGGAAGAACAGCCTGGGCTCTCACCTGCTGAGCCCTTGCTTCGGTCCCCTTCTGTTTATTTAAACCTTTAAAATACACTTATTGATTATGTGGGGGGGGGTGAGGCAGGGGAGAGTGTATGTGTGTGCTATGATGAACATGTGGTCAGAGGGATAAATTGGGGGAGTTAGTCCTCTCCTTCTGCCATATAGGACCCAGGAATCAAAGTCAGGTCGTCAGGCTTGATGGGAAAATTCCTTTATCCGCTGAGCCATCTCACTGATCTATTTACAAGTCAGTATCTCTTCTAATACCATGAATCCTTTTCCATGTAAGTACACATGGAATGCAGTCATTTCAACTGATGACATAGTCTGAGGTTCAGTCTTCCATCTAATGGGTTTGGGCTACTGTTTTACCAGGGGACTGGCTTGATCTTTGCTCTGGGCTCATTTGCCAGGTCATCTTTCAATATGCTTACCCGTTCCAATCATTTTGCTCAAAGGATACTGTTAAAGCCGGGCATGGTGGTATTAAAACCAGGCATGGTGGTACATTCCTATAATCCTAGCACTTGGGAGGTAGAGGCAGAAGGATCAGAAATTCAAGGTCATCATCAGCTACACAGTGAGTTTGAGACCATCCTGAGACCCTGTCTCAAAAAACCAAAACCAATAGAAAAATGAGTTATTTCCCCCCTCTGACTGCCGATGCCTAATATTCTACCAACATTTCTCTTCCACGTATACTTTTTTCTTTGTTAAAAACCCCTATTTTGCCTTTAATCCAAGAATAAATATTATTCCAATCCATATGCAATCAAGCTCCACATTGCTCAAAATCTATCTACATCTTTCCGTCACCTGATCAAATTTCCTTCACCTCTCATGTGAGGTTCTTTTGACTCTAACGCCTCTGTTTTTTTTTTTTTTGCTTGTTTTCTTTTTTTTAATTTCAGCCGGAAGGATCTCCTTCAGGCATAAGTCAGATGAAAGCGCTTCCGTGATTCCTGTAAACCTTGGAGACTTTTTTCATTCTACTCTCCAGACCACGAGGAAGTCCTTCAATTTAGGAATTTGTGTTTTTGTCCCAAGGATTCCTTCTTGAGGAGATGTGAGCAACCTCTACCCACCGTCCTCATGAGGTCCCAGTGACAGACAAAGCAAAGTATGGTTCCACCAAAGTTCACTCCAGGAACCCACAAGTTTATTGAACTTACTCACAAAGCAGTGGGGGCCGGGCTGCTGATAGGAGCGTGGGTGAACCTGGGGCAGCCACACTTCCCCCAGTACGGATGATGGCTTCCCTGTGGCTTCGTTGATGGAGTACTGCCTCCACATTCTCCCCTCACCCCGCCCTGTCCCCACTCCTCCTCCCGTTAACCTTCCTCAGCATTTACACTGTAGCACCTCTGGAGACCAGAGGCCATAGTGCAGTCAGGGAAGAATTACACACAAATGGTTGGGGCAGGGGAGTGGCTGCAAGCTCAGATGAGGGTCCAGTGAGTCTCTCTACCTTCTCCTTCTCTGAGGAAAGGTCAGCAGTCCACAGGCTCCTTTTGAAGGCCTCTGGCAAACAGGCACAGCTGATCTGATGGAAATGGTGTCTGTTTTGTTCACTCTTCAGCAATTCTATCACGAAACAGTGGCAGACTAATTGGTTAGCTTGCAGATAGGGTAAAATCTCGAGGGAGGTCCCAGTAAAAGGGTACTTTCTATTATATAAGCTTGCTACTGGGTACAGTCTATCCAGGTTGTTCATAGAGCAAGCAGGTCTTACCACACTCCCCCTTCACGGTTATTTAGTGCATATGTATGTGGACTTACATGTATGGGTTCACATGTAGGTCAGATGGCAATTTGCAGGAGTTGATTCTCTCCATGTGAGTTCTGGACACTGTATTCAGGTCGTTAGGCTTGGTGGCAAGTACGTTTATTGGCTGAGCCGTGTCATTGGCTCTATTGTCTTTTAATATTATAAATTGTTAGCTGGGTGATGGTGGCACACTCCTTTAATCCCAGCACTCACGGAGCAGAGACAGGCAGCTCTCTGAGTTCAAGGCCAGCCTGATCTACAGAGTGAGTTCCAGGACAGCCAAATCTACACAGAGAAACCCCGTCTCGAAATAAACTAACTAACTAACTAACTAACTAACTAACTAGTTTGTTCTTAGTCACAGTGTTTAATGAATATCTGATGAAAGGGAACATAATTGAAATGTGTATAAAAAGATCAGTGGTGATTCCTCAAACTGAGATCCTTTCTCTAGTTCTGAAAGTTACCTTTACCTGATTATGGTCTTCAAAAGAGTCAATATATCTTCTGAAGCATCCAGTGCTAGAAGAAAAAGTGGTACAAACCATTCTGAATTACCTTCCTATGTGAGAGTTCTTAGTAGTAAAAACCATACACATCTGTGCTGTGCTGTTTATAGAGAAATGCCTGCAAACAGCAGCTGGAAAGTTTCTTCCTAATCTCATCTTGCAGAAACTCTTGATGGGTAAGTGCAGTGGTCTGTGCCATGCTTAGAAGACACTGTATCTATCATTCTGGTCCCCACCCTATCCCCAACCCTGACCTCTAACCCTTATACTCTAAAACTGCCTTCTGAAAAGAGAAATCGGCAGTCATTGTTCTAAGAGCTTGGGAGTCATCCTTTTATCCATCCTAGAATCCTCAGCTGTGGCTTGTCCCCTTTCCTGTACAATTGATGTGGTTTGTCAGCACTGAGGTCCAGGAGTGAGTTGAGGCCAAGGACAAGTGAGTGTTTGCCGCCAGGCTGGGGGAAGGAAGCAAACGGGAACCTGCTATCTCCATGAGGGCCTCTCAAGGCCTGTGTGAATGGACAAAAGCGGAAACTCTCAGTGTGACTCACCTGAAGCAGGCTTTGGGAGTGGATATCAAATGGTAACTACAAAAAAAAGTAAGAAACAAGCACTATCTAGGAGCCTATCAGGAAACCCCGCAGAGAGGTGAAGTCTGCAGGGGACTCAGCATGTAAAAGTGTTCGCACAAAAGCCTGTTGACCTGGAACCCACATTTCAAATCAGACTCAGTGGCATGCAACTGTAAGCCCCGTACTCCCTGTTCTACGTGGGGTGTGGATGGAAGCATCTGGAGACTCACCCGGAGACTCTCGGGCCGGGTAGACTGGAGCATGGAGCACAGTGGGAGAAATGAAGGACTATGCATGCAAAGCGAAAGGAGAGAACCCACTCCCAAAAGTAGTCCTCTGACCTCCATACATGTGCCGTGGTATGCGTGCATGCACGCACACGCACTTTTCGATTTGAAGGAGAGACATTTTGAAATAGTATGGATTTGTAGACATTCCCATTTGAGACCTCAGTATGCACAAACACAAGTCACCCGGAAGTTAATGCTGCTGGGGTATGGATGGGACCTTCACCCCCATTCTTTGTATTATAGGCAAGTTTGTTTTCAAGAACACTGTGATTGGCATAGAAGTGACCTATGTACTGGCAAGCCCAGCAAACTCGCTGTCAGTGCTCAGGGTGGGCACTCACAACTGCATTTCAGAAATGCCTCCAAAGACATTGCAAAAGGCACGGCCTTCATGCATGGGAATATCAAAATGCTAAGCAAGCATTTTATTCCTTCTCTGGATTACAGATTACCTTCTGGCCCCAGGCAAATGGGCAGCGAAGCCACGACTATAATTGCTAAATTAGAACCTACTTGCCCTGTGTCATTCTCTTAAGTCCAAAGAGGGTTTAAGATGATCTTGAGAAGTACAAATGGAAAGATCAGTCTGTGTGCGGGTTGAAACTTCTTCAGTGTGGTTATTCCTATGACGATGTCTCCAGGACAACAGACAGAGCAAGATCTGCAACCATTTATCAGAAGGAAAACAATTTCCTTGTTGGGCAATGATATTTCCATTTTACAATGGGGAAATCGTTCTGAGAGGTTACATATCTTGCCTGAAATCACCCAGAAACTAGCCAACAGGGGCAGGATTTAAACACAGGTCTGGATAAGGAAGCCAGGATTGTTCTCACCTTGCATGTGGGCTGTGCCCTAGTTCTGACTGTGGGAAGTCCTTCTGCTTTGCCTGTCAGAGGCCAGATTCAGGTTTTGATTTCCTAAGGGATATTACTGTGAAATGACTCGAGCAAATGGCAGACTGGGCAACCGGTAGCATAGTTACCTGGAAATTCCTGTCTGCAGTGGGAAACGAGGCCTGGACTTCGGTCACATTTCTGAGTGTATTAGAATGAGCTGGTGTGTGTTTCTGGAAGCCTCATGCACAGAGGTGAGGCTGGACCGGGGAGACCTGCATGCCTCTTCACTGGGGACTCTAAATATTGGTGGCCTCAGGGCTCGGCCCTGCACCCTCTTTTGGCTGACATCTGTGCTGCTGCTTCATCTAATGTTTGAATCTTCCAACTTTTATAGCCATCTTTTATTTCTCCTTTGAGAATTTGGCCTCGAGCCTCTGCATCTCCGTTTCAGCCCCACAAGCAGAGTGGTGGATTGTCTCTGAAAGACAAAAAAGTAAAGTTAAAGAAACCCCCCCCCCCCACTGGAAAGCTAACCCAGACCAATATCTGTTCCTTGGAATTTGCTAACTTCCCCCTTGGAATTTGCTAACTTCCCCCTCACAAGGCCCTGAGATAACAAGATACCAAGAATTCACACTGCCCCCCCTTCTTGTGAGTCAGCAGGTGGTGAATAGGGTCCTTAAGAAACAAAGAGATAGCTGCAACTCCAGTTTGCCCAGACAAGATTAATTAACACACCCCGAGGCCCTAAGGTCTGCTGACCCTAACAGCAAGACCATCCAGCCTCAAAGGGTCAAGCACTCAATGGACAGAGGGTCCCACCCCCTCCCTTAGCTTGTGGGTTTTGCCTTTAAAAACCCCTGTGCCTGGAGAATGACGCTTCCCTCTAGCCTGCATGCTGAGGGGGCCTGTTTGCACAAATGTTTCCTGTTCATTAAAGCCTCTTGCATGTTGCAGCAACTGGACTGGACATTGAGTTCTTGGGGGAACTGACCGAACCTGGGAGACTCCTCATTCTGAGGGCCTTACAGTCTCTGCAGCCTCTCCTCTTGTTTTACTATTCTGAGGTTTACAAAGGGCTCCATACACCACTTGCTTCCTGCATGCAGACATGGGATGGTTTCCTATAGTCCACTCTTTAGGAAGCAGAAGAATTCCTTAAAATTTGAAAGGTGGGTTAGAAAGTTGGCTCAGTTGTTCAGCATACTGGCTGCTCTTACAGAAGATGGGGGGGGGTTCAGTTCCCCACACACTCACGTGGTGGCTCACAGCCATCTGTAACTCCAGTTCCAGGGTATCTGGTATCCTCTTTTGACCTCTGAGGGCACTAGGCATGCATTTCACGTGCAGACACACACATAAGCAAAACACTCATATATGTAAAAATAAAATAAATAAACCTTTAAAAAAATTTTGAAAATTTAGAAAGGGATACAGATTGGGAACAAAGATATAAAATTGTCCTTATTTGTAGGTGATTTTTTAATGTAAAAAACAAAAACCTCAAGGTATCTAAAAACAAAACAAAGACCTTCTGAAACTAGTAAGTGATTTGGGTCAGGAAGTCTATAAGAGAACCTGAAATCTATATACCAGTAACAAACACATAGCTATGTAAATTAACCCATTTATTGCAGGCTAGGGATGACTCAAATAGTAGTTTCTACTGGTCTTTCAATTCCCTGTCTTCTGGTGGCAGACTTAGTTGTGACAGAAGAAATGACATTGCAGGTCCTGGCCTTACTGCTTTCCTGTGGAAATCTCAGTGCCAGATGCCAAGGGCCCACATCACCAGCTTGGCCTTGCCATAGAAAGATGTGATGTGTAGCTGGTTTCCACAGAGAGCTGTTTATTAGAGATGCCAACTTCTTGGTGCACTTAGCCAGATCACCACCACCAAGGCTTGAGCGCAGAGAGAGAGTTCCTTTTATCTTAAATAGGGTTCACCATAGGTGAGGACCTCTGGAGGACTGGAAAATGAGGCTGTCACTACTCAGGCAGCTCATCATGACCCAGGAAAGAATCATTGTCTGTCTCCCCAGGGCCTAGACTTTCTCTCAGAAGAAGGTGGCTGGAGTGTGGTGCTGTGAGTATATCTCAGCAGGAAGCTAGGATCAGATCCTACCCCCACCCCCACAAGACCTGCTTTAGCTCCCAGGTGCCCTGGCTCCTGAAGCCCCTCCCCATCCCTCTGCTGACAGCAAAGGCAGCTCTGGCTGCTTTTGATTCCATAACAGTGGCTTGCTTCTGACCCAGCCATTTCTGTTTATGACCTCTCCAATGTTTGGGGACATCTATCTTTCTCTCTGCCACTCTGTTGCCCCAGCATCTACTTGATATGATGGCATGGCTGTCCTTTGCCTATTTTAAAGGTCATTCCTAAAAAAAAAAAAAAAAAATCCACACCTTGGCTAAATAGGGTTTCCTTTCCAGGGAGTGCAGCAAGAGACATCCACAGAGCTTTAAAAAAAAGTTGGGTGTACTTTTCTTTTTTCTTCAAAGACACTTTAAACTCTTTGGTCAACATTTTCATCATTTCCCTTCAGGCACCCAGGGCCAATGGCTATTTTTAGCCATTGTTCTCCCCAGTGGGGTGATCCTCAGAGAACCCTCACTGCTGGGACTTCCCTTTCATAAGTTTCTTCACGGTATCTGCATCTCACCCCCCTCCCCCTTTCAGGTAGGCTGAATTATTTGCACGTTGCTTTTCTAGCTGTTTTTCATTAACCAAGAAAACCTACTGGAGGGTTAAGAAGCGTGGCTACCTACACTTTGAAAGAGCGCTGGTGCATTCGAAAAAGCAGGGCTTTGTCAAACCCTTGGGAAGTGTTAGGAATCTCCAGGTGCCCCAGAACAGAATAGTCCGGGAAAGAAAAAAGCAGGAATTTGCAGGTTGGTCACGGTGTTTTGAGAAGGGGAAGAATAGAAAGGAACGGAAGAGGGAGAGGGAATTAACTGTCAAGAGAGCAGGTCATGTGTTACAACCCATCACATGACACCTGGAATCGTTGGTGAAATGAGACAGTATTAAACACTGTTTGTGTAATGTGATAAAACATCTGACAAAAGGGGTTTAAGCAGCAAAAGGCTCACAGTTTGCGGAGAACAGTCCATCACATAAGGTTGCCATCACATAAGGCAACTGGTCTCACTGACCTCTTCCTCTGGCTGCCATTGGGGATTGTTCCATGGCCTCTATTCCTGGCTGTGATCCCCACAGGCTGAGCTTTAAAGCGAGGTCTTATGTAAGCAGACGCTGAATCCTCAGACTGTAACCACTCAAGGCTGTCGAGGGCAGGTGTGCGGTCTCACGTCCTTGCTCGTGACCACGACACACTGGTTAGACCTAAAGAGTCCCCAGAACCACCCCAAGGAGTTGATCCCCTGGTGCCCTGGGAGGGGGCGCTGTCTGATACTAACCATACACTGTTTACAGCCTGGTCCTTCTCGCTCCTCTGTGCACTGCTTCCTGGGAGTGTCTCCTGAGGAACATTTGGTTGTGGGTCTTTTAGAAGGGATCCAGGCTGAGGCAGCCTATTTTCTTTTTATTCCCCATCCAGTTAGAAACTCAGTAATTCCACTCTACTCTAAGGAACCACATTAGCTGGGTTATTGATTTGACTCCTCAACAGAACCTCAAATAACTTGGTTTATCATGATGAATGACTCTTTCTGGTCCTGAGACAATCTTTGGGAATCCATGATGTTGAGACCTGGGTTGAGAGTGTAAGACCCTCAGAATGAGGAGTCTCCCAGTTTCGGTTGGTTCCCCGCAAGAACTCAATGGCCAGTCCAGTTGATGCAACACGCAAGAGGCTTTAATGAACAGGAAATGTTTGCGCAAATGGGCCCCCTCAGCATGCAGGCTAGAGGGAAGCATCATTCTCCAGGCACAGGCGTTTTTAAAGGCAAAACCCACAAGCTTAGGGAGGGGGTGGGACCCTCTGTCCATTGAGTGCTTGACCCTTTGAGGCTGGATGGTCTCGCTGTTAGGGTCAGCAGACCTTAGGGCCTTGGGGTGTGTTAATTAATCTTGTCTGGGCAAACTGGAGTTGCAGCTATCTCTTTGTTTCTTAAGGACCCTATTCACCACCTGCTGACTCATGGAAAGGAGGCCGGTGGTTAGCAAATTCCGTCCGGCATTCCTATTATTTGGGCTTCATTTCATTTCTTTGCTAGTTTAATAACGTCTAATTCATAACCTTGGCTTCTGTCATTGCTGGGAGAAGTGCCAGCCTCTTAGAGCACTCACACAGTGCTGGAGTGCTCCTTTTCCTCTGGGGAGAGGTGGGGGAGCACTCACACTGTGCCCCAGAGCTCCTTTTCCTCTAGATAGAGGTTGGCCCCACATCTACATGCTCTTGTTTGATTTCCCCTTCACTGTGTCCCCATGCAGGCCCAAATGCAGAAATCCAAGTCCTCCAGGGAGAGTTGATCTTCTAAGTTGTTCTTTCTAACAATGGAAAGAGTTTACTGTTTGCCACTCACCTCAAAGCATGCCATTTACCTTCTGTACTGAGAAGTGGAACCCCAGTGCAATGATCTTAGGCAGGGCAACAGGAAAGTCCAGGTTTGGGGTTGTTCTGTCCTTCCTTCCTTCCTTCCTTCCTTCCTTCCTTCCTTCCTTCCTTCCTTCCTTCCTTCCTTAATTCTTGCAGGATGAGAAAGCAGTGAGGAGTGGGAGAAACAGGAAAAGAGAGAGGGAGACTCGGGGAAGGGGGGGAGGAGGTTTGGTCCAGTGAGATGACTCAGTGGGTAAAGGCAACTGCTGCCAAGCCTGACGACCTAAGTTTGATCCCCAGGACCCACATGGTAGGAGAGAATCAACTCTTGTAAGATGTCCTCTGACCTCAACATGTGTACTATGCACACACACACACACACACACACACACACACACTGAATAAGTGAGATATGATAAAACTTTAAAGATTTTAAAAGAAAAGATGGGGAAGTTGAGGTGAAGCAGCGTTCAGGCCTGGAGCATGGAGCTTGTTGGAATAGAGGCATGTAAGCTGAGTGTACCCGCATGTTCTCTCACCAGCCACGCATCAGCCCCAGAGCCCAATGAGGCCAGCTGCCGGGGTGCAACGAGGAGCCAGGGTCCTTCTTGCAGGATTCCCTGCTGGGAAGGGGTGGCTCCTTGCATCTGTTTCTGGTCTTTCCTCTGGATTCCGTTTGCTCACTCCGGAGGCAGGAATAAGTCGGATGGATGGGTGAGATTTGGAGAATTGAATCTAGATCTGGAGAATTGCATCTACAGGGATGGTTGACTTGACCATCTACTAATAGGGATAAAATGTCAGGACACTGGGGCTTCCCAACCCAGGAATATCCCATCAAACAAAGCGGGTGGTAGGTAGGGTTTAAGAGATTCTTCATGTGTCTGTTTCTAGGTATGTCTTTTAAATTAGTTGTGCTTAAATTAGCAGCGATCCGCTTTTAATATTCTTCTCTCGAAGCAGCAAGTGCAGTTTCAATCAGGCACCTGATTAATATGCAAAAATGATTTGTTTTGATTTTGTCTAGTAGGCTTTTTTTTCCCTCTTTTTTTTTTTTTTTTTTTTTTTTTTTTTAAAGGCAACTCCTTTATCAAGTTCCTTTGCTTTTAAAGGACAAGAAGAAACAGCTCTCCTTGGATTCAGAGGGTGCACTTTCTTTGAGAGTGCAGATGGGAAGGCCTCTCAGATGAAGCTGGTGTGAAATCCCAACAACATGGCCTAGCCAATGGCAAGACCTTTTTTGTTTGTTTTTTTTAATAGTTTTCAGTCTATTAAATAAAGTGCCAGCCCTCAGCTTTAGAGATGGCTCAGTCAGTAAAGTGTTTGCTGTGCAAACATAAATTCAATCCCAGAAACCAAACTATAAAAAAAAAAAAAAAGAAGAAGAAGTTGGGATTGATGGCATTGCTTTGCAGTACTTGGGGTTGTGAGGCAGAGACAGGAAGGTCCCTGGGACTGGATATCCAGCTAGCTGACCTCTGGTTCCCACATGCACGTTCATGAGCCCTCACACCCAAGTCCCAGCGCTACCTTAAGGTATAATCAGCCCCAATCAATACTACATCAATACTACATCTGTGAGTCATAATCTACATACTGTTTTGTCAGTCTTCACAGTTTGCTATTGGCTGTGTGCTCTTGAGTGGTTACTTAACATCTCTTAAAAGGGATTAATATTACTGGGGACTGCATGAAATATAAATCTGTAATCCTTTGTCTCAAGACCTCAATATATCCAGAGTTCAGAATTGTGGGGGTTGTAGGAAGGTAATCCAGCATGCGTATCATACTCCTAGCACCCCCACTGGAGCCTGGAGAGGCATGATATCATCAACATATTAATATTGCTGCAGCCAAATTCATGAATATTCATGTAGCATAGCATCAAGACTAAAAATAACCTCCCGTCAGTGGAGGGCAAGGTTTGTAACTGAGTTACAAGGAAGTCTTTCATAGCCTTTGGATGCTGGAGCTGGAAATGAGGGGCTGTGGCCCAGTCAAGAGATGGCTTCTGTGTCCATCTACCCCTTTCTCAGCGAGTTGTAAGATCAGAGGACCAGAGAGGGTACATGACACAGGAGGACACAGCTTCATACATGCTGTTTCACATCCCTTCTGCTTGGGTTAGGCTGGGCTTTTGTCTTTTCTCTGACACTTTAGTATTGGATGTGCAGAGCACTGATTCTGCATAAACTCTGCTCTTTGGACACAAATGGAAGAGACACTTGACAGGAGACTATGTTGCCTGCAGTTCTAGTTTTCAGAAGGTCAAAGGAGGAGGACACGGGTTTCTAGGCTGGCCTAGACTATGTAGAGACCCTGTCTTGAAAAATATGAAAGCAATCAAGCATCCAAAGCCAAGCAAACTCCAACATATTAACAGTTGATGGTTTTAAAAATCAATATGTGGAATTGTAGAAAGTTCTAATTTCCCGGGTGACATTTCTGGAAATTCAGAACTAAATGCACAGCCAAAGATAACAGTCCCAGTGGCTGGGAGCCTGTGGTAAATCTCCAGGCTCTCATGGTTCCTCTCTGCTCTGCATATAGTCTGGAACTCCTGGCTAGCCATGCTTGACTCTATGACAATGTTTTGTCTTTGTTTGTTATGGCATCTCCAAATACACGATACACAGTGTTTATGGTAATTTATCAACACGATGAGTCCCCTACACAGCTCCACTTGCACCACACATTCTCCTGAATATGCCTGGTGAAAATTTAAGTTGGGATAAAATGTTATCTCAGGGATAGTGAGTCACTGGCCTAGACTACTTTTGGGAGGCGCTGTTTTCTTTCACTACATTTTATTTACTTGGCATTTATTAACCAGTTAGGAGGTATTTTTTGCATCTGCATTTATAAGTGCAAGGATTCCTTATATATAAATCAGTTATAGCCAGGTGCCTTTGTGTGTTTTATCTTATTTATTATTTACTTTAAAATGTAACACATAGATTATACATATTAGTGGGGTTCAGTGTGATTTTTCTTGCATACATACACTGATCAATTGCAATTACCCCTTTCCACCCCCCTCTATCACTAAACTTCTAGTAATCCCTATTCTACTTTCAGGCTGACTTTTCTTTTTAATGTAGCCTTCCATATACGAGGGGAACCTTGGTATTTCATCCTTACTGATGCACATGGCAGGATTTCATTCTTCTTTACATATAAACACACACACACACACATACACACACACACCTTTAATTTTAGCATTTGGGCGGTGTAATCAGGTAGATCTATATGAGTCTGAGCCAAGTATGAACTACATAGCAAGTTCTGGGTCAGTCAGTAATATTGCCTCCTTTTTTTTTTTTTTTGGTTTAAGTCAGGGTTTCTCTGTGTGGCCTTGGCTGTCCTGGAACTGTCTTGGCCTTGAACCCAGAGATCAGTCTACCTGTGCCTCCCCAGTGCTTGGACTAAAGGTGTGTGCCTCCATGCACAATCCTGTATCAACCACACACAACAGAGAAACAAATACATACACAGAGTTGTGGACACAGAGACACACACCAGATGGCTCTCAGAGAGATTATGTTGCTTGTCCAGTGTCAGGCAGGGGTGGGCCTCAAGTCTCACTGACAGGAAGCACTCTTCTGTCTACTTCACCATCTCTTTGGGACTAAGACACCTGACCTCACATAATCAGTGACATCTGCTGGCACAAAAGAGCACACCGCTGTCCATCTAGTTATTTTCACGATTCCTGGTGTCTTCCTCCGCTGCCACACAGAGCTACATTTTGGGATGAGACTTCCCTGTTGGATTTCAGTCAGACTTGGCCAATTCAAGGCGCTTGAATAAGGGTGGGAAGCAGGAGAGGCAGAAGCCAGCACGATCCTGTTTCTGGAGATGTGATTGTCTGAGGGTGACTTTGGATTTCAGCAGCACTTGGATTTTCCAGAGAGGCGCACAAGGAAACCAACCCACCTTTTACAATCTCTGCAGTCTCTTTATGTTCCACCCTCCGCACTTGCACAAGCCCTTTGAAAACATGTTATGTGCCCCCCCCATAAGGATAACCAACAAAATATACAGATCCACACATGGTCACCCAATTACAGAGGGGGGACCACGGGTATATTGTGTTTGCACCGTGTCATTGCAGCTGTTTCTGATTTCAGCACCACGGTGGTGGACAGCTCCAAGCCAGCGGATGTGTCCCTTCAGGGCTTAGAAACAGATGCTAAACAGAACTAGAGAAAGGGATTTATTCAGGGAAAGCTGTGAAGGATAAAGGGGAAGAAACAGGAGTTAGTAGAGACAGCCTCAAATGAAAATACAAGAATGACCTCTGAATGGTTACTCACCCTCTCCGCGCGCGCGCGCACACACACGTGTGTGTGTGTGTGTGTGTGTGTGTGTGTGTGTGTTGCACACACGGAGCAGGTGGCTTATCCCTCTAAGCAGGGTCCTCAGCAACACAGTGGGAGACTTCTATGAATGCTCCAAGGAAGCCCACAGCTTCCAAGCCCCCCTCAAACTGGAGAGCTACCTGGACTTCACATACACTCTATCCAAAGACACAGGAAAAATCATGGACTTTGGAGGGTGGGACTTGTGGATGAGGGTACAGCTTCCCATCTGCGGCAGGGCTCCAGTAGGACTGAGATCAATGTCCGCAGCAGTGACCTGTTCGTTCATACACAATTCCTCCACTCCCACTGCCTGGCTCTTGCCTTTTGAAGTTACTCTTTAGATGCCCCACGTGCACACAGGCCCTCATTTTAGACTCTGAATTTGAAGGGAGATTCGGATCGCCTGACTGAGGGGTGAGTACCCTAGAGAATCTCAATGGCAGTGTTCAGGGTAAGAGAACCATAAGACGGAGGAAAGGGTACTGATACTCCAGGGGAGAGGTAAATTTGAATGGAATGGGATTGTTTTATTTCATGTATGTGTGTATGTATGTATGTAAAAGTACATATGTGCGTAGGTTCGCATGGAGACCAGAGGATAACCGTGAGAGTTGGTCTTTAGAGGCTGCTCACTGAAGATTTTGGAGATAGGCTTGGGACTTTTCAGCTCTCTAGTGCTGGAGCTATAAGTACATGCCAACAGCAACAGAAATGAGCCTAGGACAGACGTTGACTTCCATATCCATGTGGGTATCTCAGGCTCCCTGTGTATCTTTGACAGCATTGGTTGGTGAGGAGAGGAACTTACTGGAGCCTTCTTTACCTGGAATTATGGGGCTTCCTGACCTTTTTGCCCCCTTCTCCTCCTACCAGTCTAGTATGAAATATGTGTCCAAACCTGAAGGCTCCTTTGTTCCATCCCTTGTATCCATTGCAAAAGAGTAAGCTGTTGTTCAGGAGGCCACTGGATCCAAGGTCTCCTCCTCCTGAGCTGCCACTGGGCCAGAGGCACGACAGCTGTTCAGTGCATCTGTCTAGCAATACTTTAAAAAAATTCCTTTATGATATCATTAGCTGCTACACACTTTTAATTCTCAGTGATTTGGAGGCAGAGCCAGTTGGATCTCTGTTAGAGTTAGAGGCTAGCCTCTACATAGCGAGTTAGAGGTCAGCCAGGGTTACATAGTGAGTTACAGGTCAGCCAGGGTTACATAGTAAGTTAGAGGTCATCCAGGGTTACATAGTGAGGCACTGTCTAGAGATAAAACACAACAGAACCCAATACAGCCCAGCACAGGGAAGAATGAACTTAGAGAGTGTGGAGGGGGCATCGTTTGCTTTGTAAAGTAGGGTATGCTGGCTAGTTTTATTTGTCATCTGAGAGGAGGTCAGTTGGGAAAATGTCTCCATAAGGTCCAGCGGTAATCAAGCCTGTATTGGTGATTGGTGAGGAGGCTTCAACCCATTGTGGGTGGTACCATCTTTGGACTGGTAGCCTGGGTTCTATAAAAAAGCAGTCTGAGCAAGCTGTGAGGAGCAAGCCAGTAAGCAGCTCCTCTCTCTGGCCTCTGGCCGGAGCCTCTGCCCTGACTTCCTTTAATGATAAATGGTGACGACGTGGAAGTATATGTAAAAAAAACTCATTCCTCCCCAGTGCTTCATCACAGCAATAGAAGTTCTGATTAAGACACAGTATCTCTCTGTGGAACTCTTCTGTGTAGAGCAGGCTGGCCTTGGACTCAGAGAGATGCCTGTCCTGCCTCCCTGGTGTTGGGATTAAAGGCGTGTGCCGAGGCACTCAGGGGCATTTTTAAATATGTTGATTAGCAGAAGTAAATACATATTTTAGGTAAATGTGTGTAAGTGCTGCAGCAGGTATACAGACAATCAGAGCAGAGGACAACTTGTGGGGTCTGTTATCTCTCCTGTCACGAGGGCCCCGTGGATGGAGCTTATTTTGTGAGTAAGCGCCTTTGCCCACTGAGCCGTCTCTCCAGCCCTTTGTTAGACATTTTTTGATGCAGATATTTTCTTTTCTCCTGGATTTTGGTCCAGATGGAGGTTATTATGTGCCAGACAAACAGGAACCTAAGGTATGTACAGGTGGCTCATTCCTGGCCATGAGTACTGAGTAGGAGGATGAAATGTCCTTCTGATGTCAGAAACCCAAGAAAGGGTCCACAGTGTCCACCAGCCGTGTCTCTGGCAAACACCTACAAGGGAAGCCTGAGTATCTCTGTTGGGTGGGATGTGTGTTCTCTTCAGAAGCTAAACACAACAGCAAGCTCAAACCCCTGAAATCTATAAATAGCCACAGATTTAAAAGTCATTCATATCCGTTCGCCATAAGAGGGATGAATATAATCAGTTCATTTGCGGGCTTCTAATCCTTG
Source organism: Phodopus roborovskii (assembly GCF_943737965.1). Lineage (NCBI taxonomy): Eukaryota > Metazoa > Chordata > Mammalia > Rodentia > Cricetidae > Phodopus > Phodopus roborovskii. The sequence goes on along the minus strand of NW_026125295.1, from coordinate 10,469,771 downwards.
AGATACACATGCTTTGTAGAGGATCAGATTTCCAAACTGATCTGTTTGCTTTTGATACACCAGCAGTGGTGTCCTGTGAGCAGTTCAAATACCCATGGGCACTGAGTGGAACTGGGCCGTGGAGGGCGGGGGTGGGGTGGGGGGTGGGGGTATAGAGTTCCAGGGACACGGCTCTTTGAGAGATTCTAATGTAAGGGAACACAGCCAGAATCTAAAAGTGACCTTCACTGAAAGTACTGGCACTCCAGATGGTGAAGAATCTCAAGACCCCACCTTTGCTCTGCCCCCCATCTGCGCGAAATCCCGAAGAAATCTCGCTCTAAACGGGGATGGGTGTAGCAGGTGAAGCAGGCAGACCTCACTTGGGATCTCTGATTCAAATACTCCGCTGCAGGGGTCTGATCTCTTCGTTTCCTTTCCTGCAAACACACAAAGCAGCCCAGTAGAATTAAAGACACGAAAGCCGACAGTAAACAGAACCAAGGAGGTTCATGTCAGAGGTGAGAAGATGTAGCTACTATTCAACATGTTTGCAGGTTTGTGACCTGATTCTGTCTTTCTAAACTATGGGTAGATTGTGGAGTAGAATTTAGAAGTCCATGCTAGTGGCTGTGGAGAAGGCTCCGTCAGGGAAGTGCCCAGTGCACAAGCTGTGGGACTTGAGTTTGATCCTTGAGACTTGGAGGTTCCCAGGAGCTGGGGTGGGGTAATGCTCACTGTTGGCACAGTACTGGGAGAGCAGAGACGGGAGGATTGCTAGTCTTGCCCCACAAGGCGGATGACTTGTCGCTAGCTATCCCCAAGGCAGCCATGTCAGGTGATCCTTTTCCTCCACAGTTAGGGACAATCTGCCCCACCTTAGTACAAATTTGTTCAGGGCTTGTCTCTGGTTTTCACAGCCGAGGTAAGACAGATTGCAGGAGCAGTTTGGGTGCCCTTCTGCATGGCAGAGGGCGGGTCAGCAGAACAGGTGTAAAGGGAAGGGGACCTGAGCATATCCTCTGGCCTGGGGACTAGCCTGGCTCCCACAGCCTCTGCTTTGTGTAGCTGGGGCTTTTTATTAGGGAAACGATTTTCAAGATGGAATCCTTTTCCTTCCTTCCTTTCTTTTTTGAGACAGGGTCTCACCATGTAGCCCTGGCTGGCCTGGAACTCACAGAGACCCACCTGCCTGCCTCTTAAGTTCAAGGTTTCCTTCTCTACCATCCTTCTGAGTTTAGAGAATTTGTCACAGGAGCATCTGTAGCCCAATAGAATCCCAAAGCAGAGGCCCTTCGGTCAGTGGGGATGCCTAACACGCTTCTAAACACACCGAACACACCCACCGCTAAACTCATTGCCGAGAATCATCTTGAATAGGTGGTATGCGATGTTACTGAAGGCAGATGACACTGTGCCCGACAGCTTCATGTTCCTCCGCTGCAGGGCTGTGAGCAGGATCCCCTGGCCACTCCTCCAAATGGCTGAATTGGTGGCAGAAGAAACATCCAGGGAGCATCTGCACTTTGCAGAGCCACCTGGACAGAACACAGACTCCCCCAGGCCTCTCTGAGCCTCGGTACTGATTGCAAGGTGAGACAGAGAGAGAGAGCTGTGTGTAAGCGCCGGTGGCCAGTTCAGACGCACGGTCTTAGTAGCTTTCTCTGCAGTTTGAGTCCCAGGGTGGTCCTTGCTCACCAGGGCTTCTCATTCTCCCTTCCTGAGGGTATTTTCTGTGTGACTTAGAATAAAGATTGGACTGTGTAGATGTTGCCATGGCAACTGGTGTTTTAAATAAAAATAGTGCTACACCCCCGGTAGCCTGTCAGTGTGAAATGTGCCCATCAGCATGAAGGGCTGTGGGCATCTTATTTCCTCAGTTCTCAGCAGCCATCTTCTGCAGGGCAGGGCTGGCTGCTCTGACAGATGCCTGGCTCCGGGGCCCCTTGGGAAGAAGGTGGGTGTCTGGCACATGCAGGCCCTCCTCAGCCAGCCAGGGCACTCTGCCTGGTGCTTCCGTCTATGGCCCCTGACAGGGCAGGAGGATGGTGTATGTATTCTCTGTCTTTCTGGAGAGAAACTTGGATGGAAGACTGGTTTTGTCTGTTTCTAGAAGGAGCACAGACCAGACGAGGGTGCATATTGTTAGTGCTAGGTCTCAAATGTGGGACAAAGGCTGGGGTGGCTGGCTGGCAGGTTCTCCCAGCATCCCTCAGTCCCTACCTGTTACAGGGTATGGCTGGCATACCCCTACCCTACCCTAAACTTCTCCAACCCAGGGGCTGGGCTGCCCTTCCCCCTTTATGTAATCCAACCATTTCTGGTTACATGGTTTCTTTTTATCTACCCTCCTGGCCTCTCGGCCTGGCTCTCCCTCTCCCTCCCTCCCACCTCCACTTCCATGGCTCCATGGCTCAGGGTCATGTCCACTCTGGACCCCCCCCAGATGTCCCTGCCTCTGGCCATGCTCTCCCTTTTACCTACAATAACCTTTCTCTTGTGCCATACCTAGGAGCAGCCATGTCCTTCCTTTTTTATTTATGTGTTTCGTTCAGTTAGTAAAGATCATTCTATAATTGTGTGGACAAATAGAGAACCGTCTTGCCAAGACCAGGTTACATTCTGGTATCCCCTGGGGTAAGAGAGCAACTATCCCTAACTGTCATTAGGCGAAGCTCCCTTCTGAGCCATTAATTCTGCACTTTTAGCCTGACTTTCTGAACAATCAAAACAAAAACTTCTGAAAACCCACAAAAGTCCCCATGCAGAGAGCCAAGGGGTTAGAGCCTAAGGCCTCAGAAGTGAATAGCTACTTAAGAGGCTGAGGGCGTCCCTGCCAAGCTGCAATACGGTGGACACCCCCCCCCCATGAGGTCACTGTGTTGGGAAGAGGAGCCTGATCTGAAACAACCTTTAAAGGGAGCAGTCAGCCTTGTGAGGGCCTAGTGGTGCCTTCAGGGTGGCTGCCCTCCATCAGAGCACCCGAGGAAAGGCAGCATTGGGGAAGGCATTTAGGGCTGGGTGCTTGGGAGGTGGAGGCAGGTGAATCTTGAGTTCAGTGTGTGTGTGATATGTGTGTTATGTGTGTGTGTGTCTGTGACAGTGTAGGTGTGGGGTGTGTGTGTAAGAATGTGTGTCTGTGAATGGTGTGTGTGTGTTGTGTATGAGAGTGTATGTGTGGTGTGTAAGTGTGAGTGGTGTGTGTGTGGTATGTGTGTGTTGTGTGTGAGAGTGTATTGTGGTGTATGTGGTGTGTGTGTGTGTATGTGTGTGAGAGTGTATGTATGGTGTGTGTGTGTGTGTGTGTGAGTGCTGTGTGTGAGAGTGTATGTGTGGTTTGTGTGTGTGGTGTGTCCGTGTGTGTGAGTATATGTGTGATGTGTCAGTGTGTGTATGTGTGGTGTGTGTGTGTGTGTGTGTGTGAGAGTGTATGTATGGTGTGTGTGTGTGTGAGAGAGAGAGTGTATGTATGGTGTGTGTATGTGTGGTTTGTGTGTGTGGTGTGTCCGTGTGTGTGAGTATATGTGTGATGAGTCAGTGTGTGTATGTGTATGTGTATGTGTGGTGTGTGTGTGTGTGTGTGTGTGTGTGAGAGAGAGAGTGTATGTATGGTGTGTGTGTGTGTGTGTGTGTGTGGTGTGTCCGTGTGTGTAAGTATATGTGTGATGTGTCAGTGTGTGTATGTGTATGTATGGTGTGTGTGTGTCTCTGTGTGAGTGCTGTGTGTGAGAGTGTATGTGTGGTTTGTGTGTGTGGTGTGTCTGTGTGTGTAAGTATATGTGTGATGTGTCAGTGTGTGTATGTGTGTGTGTGTGTGTGAGTGTATGTATGGTGTGTGTGTGTGTGTGTGTGGTGTGTACGTGTGTGAGTATATGTGTGATGTGTCAGTGTGTGTATGTGTATGTGTGTGTGTGTGGTGTGTGTGTGTGTGTGTGGTGTGTCCGTGTGTGTAAGTATGTGTGATGTGTCAGTGTGTATGTGTGTGTGTGTGTGGTGTGTCCGTGTGTGTAAGTATGTGTGATGTGTCAGTGTGTGTGTGTGTGTGTGGTGTGTGTGTGTGTGTGTGTGTAAAGGTGGACTTTCCGAGGGTAGTGCCCCTGCGGATACTGGCACACGGAAGAGCGCACACACTGAGTAAATCCTGATGTGGACTACCAACTCTGGGTGGTAATGATGTGTGGTGTAGGCTCATCAGTTATAATAAAGCATCACTCGGGGGGTACTGGTAACACTGGGGGCAATGAGTGTGAGCAAATTTCTGCACTTTTCACTCACTGTGGTGATATATTATTCATAATTTATTAAAGCTTGCCCTAGGGGCCGGAATGCAAAGCTAGCCACAAACCATAGAGCCAGGCAGTGGTGGCACACACCTTTAATTCCAGGACTCAAGAGACAAGCACATGGATCTCTGTTAGTTCAAGGCCACACTGAGCCACATGAACTTGATCCAGTCTAACAGAGAAACAGCTCACACAAAGGTGATCTCACCAGTTGGGATCACACGCCTTTAGTTCCAGAACTTGAGGTATGTAAGATAGGAGCAGATAATCAGTCTGTAGCATTTTTGGTCTCCAGCCACGTTCCGGCAATTAATCTCTAGTCACATTGTGGGCAGGATGGCTTCAGCCTGGGTAGAGGTAAGAGATACTGGCTTGGCTGCTTTGCTCCTCTGATCTTTTAGCTTGAACCTCGATACAGACCTCTGGGTTTTTATTATTCCTACTACAACTCAGTTTTGCTATCAGCCCCAAACTTCTCTTAAAACAAAACAAAAACCCAGATTTATTAACAAAACAAGACAAGATGGGTGTCAGGGGCCAATGAGATGGCTCAGCGGGTAAAGGCGTTTGCCACAAGCTTGCCAACTTGAGTTCAGTCCCTGGGACCCACACGGTGGAAGCAGAGAGCCAACTTCTACAAGTTGTCCTCTGTGCCCTGGCCTGTCCTCACCCCCTACAAATAAACGGATGTAAATTAAAGCAAAATGAAAAGAAAAGAAAAGAAAACAAACAAACAAAAAAAAAAAAACAAAAAAACAAAGCAACTCAATAAACCAGACCAGGAAACTTCACAACTCTCTCCCATTTGGATCCCTGAAAGCAGACACTGAGACCGTAGTTTTATTTGAGAGAGGGAAGGGATGAATCTTTTAGGGGCACGTGCAGGAGAAGGCCTGGGAGCTGTGTGGAGCGACCGCCACCCCCTCCTCCTTGGTGGAAGGCAGCAGGAGCTGTGGGAGGAAAGGCTGATGGAGGGAGGCATCAGGTCCCTGGCACCTACCAGCTGACAGGGCCTGCACCCAAGCTGCACTGGCTCTCCTACAGGCATGGGGCTTGGGAAGGCTGGGGTGGCACTGAGGTCCATGTCTAGGGAGCTCAGAGGTGGTTGAGGTTCTGGCCGTGTGTCTCTCGAACCTGCCATGTGTATATTTGAGATTTATGAAAAGAATCTGACTTCAGTTTCAGGGAGTGTGGCACCTGCGACTCAGGTTTCGGGAGAAGTAGCAGCCACGGGCACCTCATGGCCCCGGGGCTTTCATGACACAACCCACCAACAGGTTAGCTGAAGCAGCAGTGTTCCTTAGCTGCTTCCTCGTTTGGAGCCCAGAGTCCAGGATCAGGGTGTGTGGGGGGTTGATCTCTCCCAGGGCCTCTCCTGCGTGCAGACGGACACACTCCTGCCGTGTCCTCTCATAAGGCTTTTACTGGAGCTTCTATGTATGAGGGTACTGGTTGTCCTGGATTAAAGCCTTACCCTTCTGACCTAATGTAGTATTAGTTACTTCTTTGAAGGGCCTATTCAAGGGCTCAGAGCTTCGTCATATACTGTTAGGGGGACGCAATTCAGTCGGCAGTTGGAGAACGGCGACATACATAGGGCTCTGCTTCTGCCTACTGGCACTGGGAAAGTTTGGTGAGAAGCCGAAGGTCACACAGCTACAATGGCAATGTTATGTTGAGCTGGAACCAAATCTGTGCGCACAGGGTGCCTAACACTCCAGGGACCTTTCACACCCAGGGCCTATCCCGTGGTCGCCGGGCCTGGGGCTAACTTCTGGTTCTGAGGCCTCGGTTCCAGGGCTAGCCTTGACACAGGCCCCTGCAAGTGCTTCCTTCCGCCCTCGGCTGGGCAATCGGCTAGGTCAGATGGGCCTGCTTCCCTGTGACCCATTTCTCAGGTTGGTGAAAAGGTTGGGGGATGGGCACCTGTATCTGTTCGTGGACCAGGTACACTGAGCGCCCCACAAGGAAAGCAACTTGGCTCATATTCAGAAGCTCTTGGGAGTGTCTTTACCATTGTCTAAGGAGGGAGCTACTGGACCCAAGATTCAGCTGTGAGGAGAAGCTTTTCCCATTTTATCTTTATTACATCAGAACGATTAACTCCAAGGGAGCGGGCAAACACCTCCTTATTCGAGGGAGCGTGTGGCACAAAGTGCAGTTGGCAGAGAACATTTGGTGAGCTGGGTTTTTCAGGGCCCCTCGCATGCGGTCCCACCCTCCCATGTGGCCCTGTCCCTGTTGAGTATGAAGAGCCTATCGTGAAGTAACCTATTGTGAAGGAGTGTGGAGATTTTAGATCCCCCCTGGCGGCTAAAAAATGTATTTTTATTTTGAATGTATGAGTGTTTTGTCTGCATGTGTATATTTGCACTACGTGTATGCAGCGCCCCTGGGAACCAGAAGAGGGTTTCGTGTCCCCTAGAACCAGAGTTAAGCTGGTTCTAAGACTCCACCTGGGTGCTGAGAATCAAACCTGGGTCCCTTGGAAGGACACAGCAAGTGCACTTAACTGAGCTGTCTGTCTCTCTAGCCTCTTCCATTTTTATGTTTGCTTTTGTAAGAAGCCCCACAAAACAGTTGCTACGCTAAACAAACAAACACACACACACAGTTATGAGTTCCCTCAGATGCTGCTGCTTGGCAGCAATGAAGGTGTCAGGGGTCATCTCTTGCTGCTTTGGTGTGTCACTGCCTATAGTGACACCACAGTCCCCCCCCCCCCCCAGTGTCCAGTTCTGGGGCCCAGGGATGGAGCTCTGCCCAGGATTTCCAAGTCTGCTGGGTTGGAATGTTCCTGGGAAGGTGGTGTCATTTGATGAAGGGAGGGGGTATTACCGGCCTCTCCAGCTTCCCTTTCCTCCTCTTGGAATATGGAGGTGCTGACTAGAAGAATAGCATCCTCTGAGAAGGGTGGCAGCACACGTGGACAGGGTCAGGGCTGTCCCTGAATTTTTACATCAATGCCTTGCTTCCTGGCTTCTTGACCCAGTTGACAATTGCGATGGAATAGTTTGGCTTAGCACTGACCATGCTCTATGTACTAAGGAACATAAGCAAGCCACATGCCAAACCCAGCAGGACACCGTGTGAGATGTTGAGTCACGTGCCCTGTGAATGTTATATGCCAGGTAGTGGCAGGTGATGTGTGTGTGTGTGTGTGTGTGTGTGTGTGTGTGTGTGTGTGTGTGTGAAGAATCCCACAGTCTGAGTTCCAGAGGCTTACTTCAAACCACGGTGGCTGTGCACCCTGTTGAAGGACGCGGTACCATTTGAGTGTAACAGAGGAGCCTGACTGGCCTTCAGGCCCAAGAAAGGTTGAGCAGAGAAGCTGTTTCCTGTCTTTAATAAGTTCAGCAGATGCAACCAATTACAACGCCCATCTGTGACAGCCACAGGGTCACTGCTAGAGGCCTCTGCTGAAGGCTTTAGTGCCCCAATTAGTGATATGGGGCTTCTGGACCCAGAGACCTTCCTGTTCTGCTAAGCTGAGCTAATAGGAAGATAGTCTCCCGTGAGAATCGTCCAGATTCAGCAGGCTGGACCCCTGGGGAGGGCTTTCAGCATTCCAGCATGGACGGTAGAGGAACCCATGATTGTTCATAGAACAGCCTTGCATTGAACACCAACTGTGTACTAAGTCCTGCTGTGCTGGCTTTGGGTATAAGCCATGCGACAAAGTGGACAGTGAATCCTACCCTTGGGGACTCATGGTCCAGCGGGAGGAAATAAGACCATAGGTGACTGCTGTAGGCCCACATAGCCTCTACTCCAATGAGGCATGATGGATGGTTGCTTAAATTTTTAACTTTTCCCCCTTGCAGCACACTATCCCCAAAGGTCCCAGTCGGGACCTTTGAGATCAGTCACTTATGCATAGCCTGGGATGGGTGGCAGGAGCTGATCACAAAGTGTGTGCAGAACACCCTTTAGCTAGGCAAACAGCACACCTCCTCAGGTCATGATAACCCACTTGCCAGGTTATGGGATCCTGAGCAAGTGTTTGCATCGCTTTGAGCCTGGGAGGATGCCGCTTCCCTCCCCAGGGTGCTCTGATCTATGGGACAGCTGCACAAGTGTTTAGCACATGGTAAATGTCACCAGGGTACTGGGACCACTGTCTTTGTCCTGGGTCATGAAAAACTTTGGTTCTGGAGACAAAGGGCCAGACTGCATGGCCCAGGGCAGGTTCCTTAGTCCTCCTGATCCGCTTCCTAGGCTGTAAGATGTTGCTACTTGACTGGCTTCTTCCTAGCAAGCTCCAGAGGTCTCTGCTTCTCAGCACCGACTGCCTTGTGTGAGTGTGTGTGTGTGTGTGTGTATGCTGGGGACTGAGCTCAGGTTCTAATGCCTGCACAGCAAGCATTTCAGCATTTGCTGCTCTCCCCAGCCCTTTCATGCTAATGTCTTTAAAAATAGCATTTCAAACTCTGCATGACACTTCTTGAGGAGTTTTTTGTTTAGGGGGCAGAGGGAACGCAGGTCAGATTATGTTTCCTCTGAAAGCCAGAATTGTGGTGAAGACTTTCCTTGGACTTCAGCTCACTCGTCCATCATTAAGTGTGCACTGTTTCCTGAGTTGTGATGGGAAGCAGAACACAGCTTCCTCCTGGTCTCATCACAGTGCACATGATGGAAAAGGTTAGAACTCTTGGTCTAAATTACTGTTTTCCTTGTTGGGGGGGGAAGGGAGGAGATGGGGGAGGGGAACACCTGCCTGGGTCAGTACCTACTGAGAGGCTGTGGCTCAGAGCTGGGGAAATCTTTGCCTCTGGTTTATCCGTTGAATCTGTGAGATCACCCACAAGGTGAGCATAAAGGCTATTGATATAATGGCTACCAAGATAACAAGGACACCAACAAACACCCAGAGGTCAGAGAGTCACAAGATGTTCACATTTAATTGCAGTCATCACCTAGTATTTAGTCTTTGAGTCAGGGTTTTCTGTTAGGGGCCATCATAATTGGTTTTTCCTCTGATCCCATGGACACAGGTGCTCTATGCTGTGCATTCTGGCTTCTCTGTTTCTTATTTGTTCGTGAAAGAGGGGTCAAATCAAAGGCAGGACCAAGCAAAGCACCAGAGGCAACGGGTTCACGATTGCAAGGGCCCTGGGGTCAGGTTATCAAACCTCTCAGTCTCCAGGTCCTCTTCTCAGAATGAGGTTGCTGAAAGCAGAGCGAAGGACGCGAAGGCTTTGCAGTGGGGTGTGTGAGTGAGTGTGTGTGTGTGTGAGTGTGTCTGTGTGAATGTGAGTGTGTCTGTGTGTGAGTGTGTGTGTCTGTGTGTGAGTGTGTGTGTATGTGTGTGAGTGTGTGTGTCTGTGTGTGAGTGTGTGTATGTGTGTGAGTGTGTGTGTATGTGTGTGAGTGTACGTGAAGTGTGTGTAGTGTGTGAGTGAACTGTAAATGTGTATGAGTGTGTGTCTGTGTGAGTGTGTATGTGTAAGAGTGTGTGTGTGTGTGTGAGTGTGTGTGTGTAAAAAAAGAAGCTAAGGCTTCCCGGGCAGGGCCAGCCATGCCCTGGGCATATTTATTCAGAACATAGGAAAGGTCAGGATTCTGTAGCCCAGGGTACCTGGAGATTTACTCTTAAGATTTGGGGAAATGGGTTTAAAAAACTGTTATGTAATATTCAGTGAAAGCCGTAAGCACCTGACACGGCTTCAATGGAGGCCTGGGAAGCGTCATGGTCACATGGTGCTGAAGTCACTTCCTTTCCAACAGGGTCTCACTAGCTTGGTTTGGTGATTGCGTATGGATGTGTTAAACACGTGCATTATCCATATCCATCAATATGATTTGGAACTCCTCGGGCTGCTGGCTGACATTTAGCACAGCCAGGGTAGGGCTGGTCAGTTGCATACCCAGTAAGCTTGCATGGGCGCTGATAAGGTCGCCAGTCCCAGAAATGCAATTGGAAACCACCATTCTATTTGGTATTCACTGTTGCAGAAGTACTGGCCATGGCCAGCAGATGGTAGCCAGTCTGTAAGGTCATGAGAGAGAGAGAGAGAGAGAGAGAGGGGAGAGAGAGAGAGAGTGTGAGAGAGAGAGAGAGAGAGAGAGAGAGAAAGAGAGAGAGAGAGAGAGAGGCCCACTCTGTCCATAGCTTTTGTGGTCTGCACTGGGCCACACCACAGAATCTGCTGTTTGGAATGTTGCTCGCTGCAAATGTAAGCCTCACAGGACTTATGACCCAGAGATCCTAAACTTGCCACTTCCAATGGCATGGCTAAGAGAAGGCTACAGAAAACGGGCTGAACGGTCTTGCTTCTTTCTGAGAGGTATCCTTGAGTCCACCTAAGCGGAGGGTCTGGAATGTTCCGGGGCTGCCGTTGCTGTCCTCGGTGAGACAGAAGGCACCGTGAGTAGACGTGTGTGGCCTGGAGTGGTGCTCTGGTGGTTTCAGAACCGAGAAGAGAGCCCCGAGTTATGTTCTCCCAAACACTGAGGTCTGAGGGGGCTCCTCACCTGAATTTGCAGCTTTGGCGTTTGGAGGTCACACACAAACCCCAGAACTTACTGGAATCATGCCAAACTCAAGTCCACTTTCTCCTAGGTCTTAATATGATCCCCTTACTTTCTCTGTATGTGACCCTGCTTATATTTTACAAGGTTTTAAATAAAGTTCCATTATGAAGTCCTTCAAACAAGGTTAGAACCTCTTACAAATGACTGTGAGTTAGCGGGGGGAGGGGTACCTGGTTAAATCTTCCAAGGTGGAAGATTCTGAGAATAAAGAGGACTCTGCAGGGTCCCCGGGAATGACCAGCTCCTCAACATTGAGGCACGGTGGCTCAGGGGACAGACTTCAGGGCCCAGGTTTGAACAGCAGGGTTACTGGTGACCAGTGGCATAGATAGCTCCTGGCACTTTCTATTAGGGTGGTCCCATGAGCCAGCTGAGTTGGTAAAATGCTCAGGGCAGACCAGGGAGAAGATAGACTCTACAGGTTGCTGTTGACGCAACATTGCCAGACAACTAAATAAATTCATAAATGAATAAAAGATGCAGGGCTCAGCAAAAGAGGGCCTCGGAGGATGCTCACAGCTTGGACACACTCACCGGTGCATTTAACAGGCTTTACTGTTCTCAGTTCTCAGGGCCAGTGAGCTGGGACCAGGCTGTCAGTCAGTGGGCTGAAGCCCTGCCCTCTGGGCAGAGACTCATCCTGCAATGGGATGCAGAAGGGCAATGGGCATGGGTGGGGGTGATGAATTGCCCCAAAGGATAGGAACTGTATCTTGCCATGTCCACGGACCAGCAGCTATCTGTCCCTCTCAACTGGGGAATTAGCTCTCCCTGAAATACATACAAACATCAATCACGCACGAATCAATCATGGGAAGATGGGCTAGGCATATCCTAATAAGGAGGCCTGGGCGTGGGGAAGGGGATTTGATGGAGGGGAGATGGATGAGAAGGGAGACAATTGGGGGAGGAAGTAAGGACCTGTACCCCTTACCAGTCCCTCTGTAGGGAGGGTGAGTCCAAGTCCTTGTAGGTAGCTCTAGGGCTGCAGAGGGACTGCGGGTCTGAAGCTGCGTCTTGAGAAGATGACTATGAGCATACAGGAAAATGTGGGTTTGGGAGGAATGCTGGAGAGGATGCAGGGAGGCTGCAGAGAGAAGCAGCGAAGGAACCCTGGACAGACTGCTGCCAAGGCCACCACCTGGCTCACTGTCCCCGCTAGAGACGCAGCAGGGGGCATGGAGCCAAGAATTCCACGTGTGCCCCACACTGAAGCTGTGCCCAGGGAGCAACAGTGGTACCAATCTCAACCCTTGTGGTGACAGGGAGTGTATTCTAAGGAGATAGTAGAAGAGTCTGAGAACAGGGGCTCCTTTCACTTAGAAGTGTAAATATAATTCAGTACAAACGCCACATCCGTCCCTTACTTAGCTCAGGAATGGGGCAGGGGATGAGGCACTGTAAGAAGCAAGAGGCTCTTATTCCAGACTCTTAGTCTACAGAGTGACAAGTGGCTCAGGATCTGTGTGGGTGACCTTCATGCCGGACAGCATTTGCACAGGGCTTGGTCATGTCCCACTTCAGCTTCCTAGGGAAGCTCCGCAAAAGCCTCGTGCAAAGAGCCTGCAGTTCAGGGTTCACCAAGGTGTCCTGGCTCTTTAGCCTACAAGGTAGAGAGGGGGGATCTTATTTTTCCTTGGTACTTCAGAAAGGATGTCCTCGAGAGCCTGCCCAGGCTCTGGAGAATAGTGTCACAAGTAAGATTTGTTCAGGCACAAAAATACTCAAGTTTGGGAGACCTTAGGTCTCCAAGTCTAAAGGGTCCCTGTTATGACCCATGGCTAGGAAACCACTTGGCCAGAATAAGTTAACAGGAGCCTCAGACACCTCAGGGCTCAGTGCTTGGACATCTACCTAGTGTTTGGCTCTCGTGTGTCACCGGCAAGTGTGCATGTGTGCAGGGGAGAGATGCGGAAATCTTGCTCTCAAAGAATGGAGTCAGCTGTTCAGGGAATCAGAGCCCTTTGAAAGCTATCAGAGTCGTCATTTAAGGCCACCACCCCTTAACCAGGTTCTCCCTCCCTGAACTGCCAAGACAGAGATACTATTGCCAATGTCAGAACAGAGGGCTGGGGAGAGGGCTCAGTCAGTGAAGTGCCTGCTGGCAGGAGGATCTGGAGTAGATTCCCCAGCCCCCACATAAAAGCCAGGCACCGCGACACACTCCAGTAATGCCATTTCTGGGGAGGCAGAGTAGAGAGGGTCCTCAGGGCTTGCTGACTGGCTGGCCAGTCCAGCAGAATGTGTGCTCCAGGCTCAGCAAGAGGCTCCATCAAGAAGATAAGTGAAGGCTCGGCAGGTGAAGGTACTTGCTGCCAAGTCCAGGACCCACACGATAGGAGGGAAAAATCAACTCTGCCTCTACACCACCGGTCCTCGACCTTCCTAATGCCGCAAACCTTTAATACAGTTCCCCATGTTGTGGTGACCCCCAACTATAAGATTATTTTTGTAACAATTTCATAATTGTTAATTTTGCTATTGTTACGGATCTTGATGTAAGTATCTGCATTTACCCAATGGTCTTAGGCCACTCCTATGAAAAGGTGGTTTGAGACCCACAGGTTGAGAAACACTGCTTTGCATGCATGCAACGTTATAGCATCCATATGCATGTGTGTGAATGCACACACATAAAATAAATAAACAAACAAAATGAGACAGTTCTGAGGCTTAAGAATGCTTGCTGCTCGTGTACAGAGCTGTGGTTCAGCTCCCAGAACTCACATGGTGCTCATGACCCCCTATGGGTCCGGTTTCAGGAGACTTGATACCACCTTCTGGGCGCCTTGTTCAGTTGCACACATGTAGTACACATAAACGCACACAGGCACATGCACATAAATAAATATTAAATACAATTTTAAAAAGAGCAATCGAGGAAGATACCTCTGGGTTACACACACACACACACACACACACACACACACACACACCTACATATACACAGTTTTTAAAAAGGAAAAAACAAAACACAGAAAAATTAAAAAAAAAAAAAAAAAGGAAAAGAGCCTGGTCCTATAGCCTCCACAGGTTCCCAGGCCCTCTCAGGGAACATTCAGTTGAGGGTGCTCAGCCTCTCTAAGGGCCTGTGGACATCTTCCCTCACCCTAGGAGACCTGTCTGCGCTGTTGCCTTCCTGGGAAGCTAATGCTGCCTGGAGTGGTGTTCTCTTCTGAAGTTGAGCTATTTGTGTTGCAATAAACAACAGCTAAAGCTGCCCCATCAGGGGAGGAGATGAAGAGTCTGGAGCCTGCTGGAGGAGGCATGAAATGACCTGGGCGTGGGGAGGATGTCTCACAGGCAGGCGTCCAGGTGTTCAAGTGTCCTGATGCTTGATGCTCGACGTGTGTAGTGCAGTGTGACCCTGGTGTTGTGAAGTAGCCGTTCTCTGATTGGCAACGGCCTGATTCACAACACCAGCTGTCCCGCTGCACCATGCCAGAGGTCTCTGGAGTGGCCCACGGAGGAAGGGTCGACTCTGCCGTGCCTGAGCCAGTGCTCAGAGGTCCTGGGACAGCCGATGGTTGAGGATACACGGAGCTCTGCAGTGCGCTGCTGGGGGGAAGTGCAGACAGGATGTCAGTGCCTGGTGCAGTAGGACTCCTATTGCAGACACCTTCTTTGCGTGCGTGCGTGCGTGCGCACGTGTCAACCTTTTGTGTCATTCCTCAGGAGCCATCCACACATGCCAAGAGCAACTGTCAGCCAAGCAGCCCTCATGAAAACGAGGAGGTGGGAGATGTCTGCAGATAGGGTGATTTCTACAAGGACCTGAGTTGGGTTCCCAGAGCCCAGCCACATGAAGCCAGACTGGTGCACAGCAAGAGAGGGGAGGCAGAGACGGGTGGACCCCCGAGTCCCGTGTACCAGTCAGCCTAGCCTACACCGTGAGCTCCAGGCCGATCAGAGACCCTTCCTCAAAAAACAAGGAGAATGGTGTCCTGAGAACCAACACCTAGGGTTGACTTCGAACCACCTCCCACACCCCCACACCCACACATATATCTCCCCACACATACCCACACACCCACACACACACACATACACCCACACCCACACACATACCTCCCCCCACAAGCTCGCATGCAAATACAGGCGTGTACACACACACACTCTGGCCTCCCTGTATATATGTACACACACCCTTACATGAATACACTCTGTGACATACATACTCATACACACGCTCTCACACACTTACACACTCCCTCTTACACACACACACACACACACACACACACACACCAGTAAGCCATCATAGCACCTGGCCTCTCTGTCAGCAGGTGACCTTGGAAGTTTTTCCTTCAGTATCTGTCTGGATTTTTTTTATTACCTTGATGAAATTACTAAGCACCAGCTGACATGGAAATAGCATTAGAGATTTAATTCCCATTTCCAGATGTCAATAAATGCTTTAGATGAAGAGCTCCTTGGCCCCCGTGGCTCCTGCCTGCTTCATGGGTCTGAGCCATTCAGTCTAGAAAACCCGTGTTTCCCACATTGTGCCATCGATCTCGGACTCTGTTTTAAGGACACAAACTTGGTAAGTTCCTGGCACTATCACAGAGGCTCTCCCAGCATTCCTGCCAGAGTCAAAGGGAGGCAGACACTTTGAATAAGCCATCCATTGTTTCCCACCTTAGCCTTGGAGTACACAAGAGCCTTGATTTCCTGCTGGGGCGCTGTGGGTTGTATAGTGTAGGCTGCCTTACTCCAGCCATTTCTACCCACATACGGTTGTGCATCCCAGACTCCCAAGAAGGACAGAAGGACGCTGCTATTGGACCAGGAGTGGTGCTGGGTACTTCGAACCTTGAATTCCATGAAAGTCATGCTCTGTGCCCCGCTGGGGAGGTGGGGGATTAGAAGAAATTGGGAAGGCCAGAGGGATTAAGGGTCTTGTGTGGAGAAGGTAGAAGGACTGTAGCTGCGGCTTGGTACCTTACCCCATTGAGATTGCTCATCTTTGTTTTTGTTTTTTGAGACAGGGCTTCTCTGTGTAGCAGCCTGGCTGTTCTAGAACTCATTTTATAGACCAGGCTGGTCTCGAACTCACAGAGATACTCCTGCCTCTGCCTCCAGACTGCTGTGATTAAAGGCGTGTGCCACCATGCACGGCTATGGCTTGCTCACCTGCTGGCTGAGGAAGGTCCTGGAGCATGTGGTGGCCTCCAATCTCTCCACCCTAGTTCTGCAGGGAAGATGACTCTTTGTACAGCCAAGATGAGCAAGTGACTGGCTGCCCAACACCTTGGGACAGTGTCTGGGCAGCTTCCCAAGTTCATCCTTTGCTTTCCAAGATCCTGGGCCAATAGAGGAACCTTTCTGGACCTTAGTTTCAGTATCTGCCAACCAGTGTGCTGAGATCAGAAAGCCTGGCACCAGCAAACATTGATAATTGGGCACATTTAATGATGGTTTCTGGTGCTGACTAAGTTAATGTGGCTGGCTCTCTAAATACTAGCTACACAATGACTTGGACGTGCTTTCCTGTGGACCGTCTTGAGCATTATTATCGCTGGCATTGAAAAGAAGCCAGTGACAGCCTGTAGGGCCAGCCCCATGTAAAACAGAGCGAGGAGACTGTGGAGTAACTCTTGGGGAGTAGTTCGTCACCAGCACAAGTGATGCACACCTTTGGTCAAGAGTCACACAAGCACAAGCACACTCCACGCAAGTAAAATGCCAATCCTTTGTGTTGTTACCATCCCAACCTTGTACCAGGGAAGGTCATCCAAGAACAAGGGAGAGGCTGGGACCACAAGCAGACCTGCCAGTAGTCAACTCTTCTCCTTAATTCTGTCTAGAACCTACTGAAGCCCAACATGTCAAAGAGAAAGAAAATGATTATCTCAACATACCAAGTGGCTGTCACGTTAAATTAACCTGTAATCTCTGCAAAGATACATCTCGGCTGCACTTATCCTTCTTATCCTGGCCTTAACCCTGAACTGCTCTGACCCGACCTCCTTTTCATTGCTGCGTGTGTCTACAGTGCATGTGGAGGCCAGAGGTCAGCCCGGGGTTTACATCCTCGGAAGCTATCAACCTTGTTTTTTGAGACAAAAGACTGGCCAATTAGTCTGTGCTGGTTGGCCAGGGACTCCCAGGAATCATCCCGTCTCCAGCTCCCCAGTGCTGGAATTACAGGCATGCATCACCACTCTAGACTTTCATGTGTGTGTAGCAAGCACTTCTCTCACGAGGCCACCCCCCTGCCCTCTGCCTTTAAAAAAATCGGTGTCTACTTTAAGGCAAGCCTAACAACCTGGGTTTGGATTCCTAGAATCTGTATAAATGGCAGGTGGGCATAGCAGCCTGACTGCAATTTCAGCATTCTGGAGGCAGACACGGGATCTTCAGAGCAAACCAGCTGGCTAGACTAGTCCATGTCAGTGAGCTCTGGATTCAATTGAGAGGAAAGAGAGAACAACCCTGGGCCCCCCCCCACACACAAACACACAAACATACATACACACACACTCACACACACATAAACATACACACACATATACACACACACTCACACACACATAAACATACATGTACACACATACACACACATAAACACACACGTACACACATACACACACATAAACACACACACACACATACAAACACACACATAAACATACACACACACACTCAAATACACACACATACACACACATAAACATACACACACATATACACATACACACTCAAACACACACACAAGCACATGCACACACTTGCGCACACACATACACACATAAACACACACACATACAAACACACACACACAAACATACATACACAAACAACACACACATGCACACACACTCACACACACACTCACACACACTCACTCACATACTCTCGTGTCCATGTTCCCACCAGCTAGCAGAGAAAATCCCTTTTCAGCATGGCTACCTGAAGCAAACGGAAAAGCCACCTCCAAATGCAGGGGAAGGCAGGTGCTGTGTAAATGACCTATAAAGGTCATGATGCTGGGGGCTCAGACCTGTTCCAGCTCCGTAGCTCACCTCCGTCCTTGGGGCCATCTTTCTCTTCCTTGTATTTCTGTCCTTGTTCAATGTTCTAGTTCCCACTCTTTTGTTTGAGCGCACCAGAACCTGGAACCCTCAGTGGGCGTCACTTACACCCTGACTCACATCTTTTACATTCCAATGGCCTCAGCATTCTTGTACAACAAACAGGCTGTTTGTTACTCTAGGTCTAGTGGCTTCCTTGGGGGAGTACCTTTAGTATGTGAGGCAGGGAATTATCTCCAGGGACAGCTACCAGCCAGGGACAGTAGAGAGCTGGGAGATAACTGCCAGGTCCTCCTGCTCTTTAAGGGTTGGAGTGATCTGAGATGTGTTGCACAGGGCCTCCTGCTCTTTAAGGGTTGGAGTGATCTGAGATGTGTTGCACAGGGCCTCCTGCTCTTCAAGGGTTGGAGTGATCTGAGATGTGTTGCACAGGGCCTCCTGCTCTTCAAGGGTTGGAGTGATCTGAGATGTGTTGCACAGGGCCTCCTGCTCTTTAAGGGTTGGAGTGATCTGAGATGTGTTGCACAGGGCCTCCTGCTCTTTAAGGGTTGGAGTGATCTGAGATGTGTTGCACGGGGCCTCCTGCTCTTCAAGGGTTGGAGTGATCTGAGATGTGTTGCACAGGGCCTCCTGCTCTTTAAGGGTTGGAGTGATCTGAGATGTGTTGCACGGGGCCTCCTGCTCTTCAAGGGTTGGAGTGATCTGAGATGTGTTGCACGGGGCCTCCTGCTCTTTAAGGGTTGGAGTGATCTGAGATGTGTTGCACAGGGCCTCCTGCTCTTTAAGGGTTGGAGTGATCTGAGATGTGTTGCACAGGGCCTCTCAGAGGTCCCCTCCTGCCTGCATTCTTCTCCTCTACTATACCCAGCACTCAGCTGTCTGCTGGAAGTGTATTGATTTTTAATGGGCGTAGTTACACCGTTCCTATGGTAACCTCCAGCAGGGCAGTCTGAGGGGCAATGCATGGGTCCTCACGTGCTCACCTTGTTCCTAGAATGAGCCAGAATGTGGCACATCCTGAAATGTCACATCAAGGATGGTCAAAGATGGTATGTCCTGCAACATCACATCACAGGACTCACCCTAGTCCTGCACAGACTTTCAGGGAATTAGAATACACAAGTCAGGTCAACAGCCTGGGCCAGGTAGGCATCTCCTTTTTAAATATATACACATATACATATATATGTATATGTATACATTCATGTACATACATACATACATACATACATACATACATACATACATTCTATGTGTTTTGCCTGCATGGTCTGTCTATGCACCGTGCATGCACAGTGCTTTCAGAGGCCAGAAGAGGGCTTCAGATTCCCTAGAGCTGGAACTAGATGGCTGTGAGCTGCCATGTGGGTGCTGAGAATTGAACCGGGGTCCTCTGAAAGAACAGCCAGGGCTCTTAACTACAGAGCCATCTCTCCAGCCCCAGGTAAATATCTTCTACATGTGTCGAACCTATATTTCTTCCTTGTTTTTTTTTTCCTAAAGGTAAATGATCCCATAAGTGCGACCTCAGCACCTGAGTTTCAAGACACTAAGGGTCAGTAAAGGGCCAAGTGCCGTAGCAGGCACCGAGGACAGAGCAGTCACCTGAAGCCAGTAGCAGAGATAAGCTGAAGGCAGCCAGCTGGCACTCAGACATCTCAGCAGATGCCACCAAGATGGAGTGTGCAGGAATGAAGTCCTGGTTCAAAAAGGCTACCAGGCCATTGAAGTTTATTAGTACAGTTAATATTGCATGCAAATAGATGTCCCCTTCTTGGCCATACAAGTCCACTAATTCAGGCCCTGTCTGCTACACCTTTAATCTCAACAGATTAATCCTGCCAATTGTCTTCTCTGGGATTCACAACATACTCTGCCTGTGTGTGACAAAGCAACTGTACTAATCCTGTCGTATCAGCTTTGTGGCCCTGTCTGGTTGAGTTAATGATGGAAGAGAGGGCGTTGGACGTCTGCCAAGGCCAATGGTTTGTGAAGAGGAGTGTCAAAGCTCTTGGTGATCTCCAAACTTTTCCTAGCAGCCCCACACAGCCACAAGCTAAACTTGCCAAGGAAGGGTTCAAAAGGAAAGAAAGCTTTGCTATCTTGGGCCTTTGTAGGACGATGGCCGAATCATTAACACGGGCTGTAGAACGATGGTTCCCGGCATCACCAGATCGGGGAGGAGCATGCCCAGGTCCTGTAGTACGCCATTCCTTCAGTCCATGGCCCAGTGCTGTTAAGGTCTTGGATTTGAACCTAGGTTATTCCCAGTGGAGGGTCTGGGGGTGTAGCTCAGTTGGTTGAGTGCTTTCCTAGCATGCAGGAAACCCTGTGTGTGGTGTGGTGGTACATGCTTTTAATCCTGTGACTCTGAGCAAATTAGTCAAGGCAAAAGGATCTTGAGTTCCATATTAGCCTGGGATACACAGCAAGACCCGGTCTCAAATAAAAAATAAGGGGGGGGGGATATAGCTGAAGTACCTGGCACACTTCTACCAACACAGTAAATGTCCTCAAATAATGGCTGTTGGGACTTTGTGGCGTTGGAATCCCCTGCAAGGATGCAGGACTTGTTTTCTAACCCTCATCCACCTGCCTCCTAGCCTCTCCACAGCATTCATGGGGATGCTGTTACGTGAGATGTGGCTTCAGACCCAGGCTAAGGAGGTAAAGTGACCCCAACCATTGTCTCACTGTGGACAGGTGGCTTGTGTCTGAACGCCCTAAGCCCCACCCAGCCTGTCCACGTGACTCAAGTGTTAGTGTACAGATTTGAAGCCGTCCCTGGAATGACATAAGCTGACTGTGTACTTAGTGGTGAATGCTCAGTGTCCTTCTGATGACCTTGAGCGGGGAGCATTAAACTGGTCTGGGTCAGGTGTGTCAGGACAGGATTTTCTACCTTGCCATGAAGACAGAATTGTTTTGCTACGAGGAGGTTCTGCGTGCTGCCCTCGGCAGCCTGGCCACTCTCACGCCTTTCCCCTTCCTCTCCTGGATCCTGGTAGGGCTCCTCAGAAACAAAGTCCAGCATGAGCTGAACCCATACGATATCCTTGTCATCAGGCCCCACACCACAATTGTTACCTTTCCTCCAAAACAACGACAAAGACCATCTATTTATTTATTGTGTGTGGGGTGGAGGGAGGTGTGGCTCTCTCTCCTTCCGCCGCGTGGGTTCTGGAGAAAGCGTCCGAGCCATCATGGTGCCCCACACACAATTACTTTTCTTATTCAGTTCCAACTGGAGTGAGACACTACTGTTTTACCGGTTTCCCACCCAAGGAGACAGAGGCGTGGGTGTGGCAATCAGCTTAGCCACAGCTGCAGCTAGCTGGCAGATGCCAGAGCAAGGCTGGCTCCAGACCACTAAGCTATAATATACAGCTTTGGTGTGATGCCCTGGATTCTATGGGGTATGGGTGGGCTTTCCAAATTACCAATTTCATCTAGCATTTCCTTATTTCAAGCCGTAGCTATGTCTCCTGCAGAAATTCCAACCTCAGGTTCCTTTTATTATATATGTTTTAAGGCAGGGTCTCATGTATCTCAGACTTGCCTCCAACTCATTACATAGCTGACAAGAGTCTTGGAAGTTCTGATCCTTCCGCCTCCAGCTCCTAAGTTCTGGGATTATAACTGTCCATCATAATGCTATGTTTATGTAGCACTGGGGATTGAACCCAGGGCCTTGTGCATGCTAGGCAAGGCCTCTACCAACTAAGGTATGTCCTAGGGACCCTTTTATTATCTTGATGAATATTGTACTTAAGTTTGGGGGGTAGGATGACAAATATATATGTGTGTGTGTATGTGTGTGTGTGTGTG
Source organism: Phodopus roborovskii (assembly GCF_943737965.1). Taxonomy (NCBI): domain Eukaryota; kingdom Metazoa; phylum Chordata; class Mammalia; order Rodentia; family Cricetidae; genus Phodopus; species Phodopus roborovskii. The sequence continues at coordinate 10,448,110 of NW_026125295.1, read as the reverse complement.
TATTCTAAAATTAGACAGCCCCAGTACCTAGCACATCATAACGATTAGAACATGAACACACCCACACACACACACACACACACACACACACACACATCTTAACCTAGTTTTCACTTGCCAATTTGTTGAGTAAAATCAGTCAGCAATACCATGCTAATTAAAACATGATGGAATCAGGCTATTTGCAAAATTAGCAGTTCTGACTGTCTGGCCTCAGTGGCCCAGGGGAGGTCCACTGAAGCCTGCTTTTGTACTGGGTTGTCATGAATCTGTGCTGAGAAGAGAGTTTCTCCATCATGGTCTAGAGCAAGCCTTGCCTATCTAGCAGACTGCAAACATCTTTGAACTTTGTTCACTGGATAAGAGACGACATTAACTTCCCATTAGCATCCCTGCACATTTCCTCCAGGAAGATCAATCACACTCAAAGCCAGACACATGGCCCTGGCTCATAACTCATCTTGGGAGGTAGGAGGCATAGCTCTTCTGTGATGGATTTGGGACCTGGGTACAGCTTTGGTCTGAGAAGCAGAGGTATTAGGTTTAGGAGCAGAAGAGTAAGTAGGGCTTTGGGAGAACACTGCCTTACGTCATATGGCCAAGTCACTGTCCACACATCTGCTGTATGCATGCATGCTATTGGAGTTTGAACTTACAATGCTTTTTCTTTCCACACTTCAAGTTTGGTGTCTTAGTGCATGCAAGCGCATGTGTGCATGTCCCTTTCTATTTTTAGCCATAGCAGTGTTGGCTGTGTTCCGTGTCTTTGGCATCCTAGGGGCCAAAAGGGACAGAACGTTTAGTGTTCTCTACTCAAATAATTCAAATAGGGCAATTTCAAGACACCCTGACTTCCTTTGACTCTGCTGTTGGTATTTTGCTTTTCTAACTCTGCCCCTGCCCCCTCCCCTCTCTCCACAGCAGTCCTCACCTTCATCCTAGACTTGTTAAGGGCTGGATAACAACAGGAAATGAAAACCCCACAGGAATGAAGGGTTCCCTAAAGGGCTGTGGGCTCCTTGCCTCCCTGGAATCATGTTTGTTGCTATTTTAAGGACCAAGCAACATGCAGGGAAAACTTGCCTCCATCCACACACACACACACACAAGAAGCTACTTCCCCTGGAGCTCTAGTAGGCTGAAAGCCACCTCCTGCCACCCTGAAATTCCTTTGAGCCACACTATCTTAGGGACATGCCCCCTGGGGAAAGATTGTTGATATGAACATCTCTGGAAATCCATATCCCTTCACTAGCCCAGGGAGACATATCAACAATAGGAGGGCTGACAAATACCACAAACTGTTCACAGCAAATCCTCTCAACCACACCGACCACAAGCCCATCACCTACAGGCTCCCTTCCCTGTCTGTCCGCCAGAACTTCCAGGGAAGCCCCAGACCTCCTGGAAGGCTCCACGCCCAGAGCACATGAGCTGTTGTTCACTCCCTTGGGGCCTAGGCAATTCCATTTTCACAGCACCAAATGCTCCCTTTTCAGGTAAAATTCACAAATATGAAGTGGAAGAAAAGAGGTCTCAGTTGGGGGTTCTGAACCAGCATGGAGAGTGAGCTGAGCTGCCTGCCTGGCTGGCTGCCTCTGTCTTCAGCAGACTCACTCTCTCTCTCTCTCTCTCTCTCTCTCTCTCTCTCTCTCTCTCTCTCTCTCTCTCTCTCTCTCTCTCTCCTCCAGAGCCACACTTCCTCCCCACAGTTCAGCTGCAGAGCTGTGTTTCTCTCAAAAGGTCCCATGACTTCTGTCACGACAGGTTTTCAATCTGTCTAGCATTTCTCCTAAGAAATCCTCTTCGTAAAAGTGCAGCCATCAATATAGTCAATCTTCAATGGATGGCACATTCACAGAGCAGCAAGGGAAATCCTGCTCTAGGACAGACTAAGTTACCAACAGCCACAGTCAGTGCTCAGGGACAGGGCCTGAGAGTGAATATGAGGGAGTCCCCACCTCTCACACCCACCCGCAGCCCGCAGCCCTGAGCTGGGACGGCAATGGAAACACAGGCTCACTGTCCCAATGTCACCCACATCACATTCAGACCTACTGATGCACTGCCCAGCCACTACTGAGAAAACTAACCAGCAAAAGGTTAGGTCTGAAGTCCACACCGCTCCAGGCAGTGTAACCATCTCCTGGGCACAGGGACCTTTGGTCTCGATGACCATGGTTGGACCTCACTGGGTTGTTACTTCAGCCACAGGACTCGAGTTCAAGCCCTCACACTTCAGGTCTGCAGGGGTGGCACTCACCTGATTTACAAATGTTGAGGGGTGGAAAACAAGATTTCCCAACAGCAACTCTAGCTCAGTCAGTGAGTTCCAGGTTCAGTAAGAGACCCTGTTTAAAAAAAAATAAGATGGATGACTCTTGAGGAATGACACCTGATACTGATCTCTGGTCTCCAACACACGTGTGCATGAACCCAGGAACGAACATGTGCACATGCACGCACACACACAGACCTTATTACACATGGAGGCGCTCTAGGCCTGAGTAGAATCATGGGAGGCACAGGAAGGTGAGAGGCACACGTGATGCCACACAGCTTCCCTGGCAACCCTATTAACAATGACTCTCTCTATAAATACTGATATCACTAAATAAGGAATGCTTAGACAATGACCCCGAGACTTTGCTCAAAGTAACACCTTTTTGTCACACAGGGCAGCAAGGGCATCATACTCCAGAGATGATGTGTTACCTAGAAACGCCACATCCTACGCTGGCCAGTGCTCCACCTGTGCCTCAGCTTCCCCGTTGCTAAAATGGGTTAGCAACACCTTTGAGTCTCAAAATCAGACAGTCTGCGACTGGTCTGAGGCTACAGCTGTCACCAATTCAGACATCCTCCAGGCCTGCTGTGGAGAGAGGCTGTGGACATGTAGGGCGCTTATGATAAATCCACTACACCACAAGGATTCCTAGAACATTCCATATACATTATGCCAAGAAGGGTTGGAAGTAGATCCTAGAGATATTCCACCTACCCAGCTACCCCTGTGCCCCTGGTGGGTGGGTGGGTGTGGGGCGGGGCGGACGCCTTCTCCCCTTAGGGCTGAGGTAAGTCCCTCAGACCCTATTCCTCCTGCCTTTCCAGGGACCTCTGACATTTCTGTCAGTGGTAATAGTTCTCAGGAACAGAAACTCTCTGACAGATACTTGTTCCAGATTGTTTTAGTGTCTTGCTTTTGATTTTGAAACTGAAGAATCCTTCTGACCCGTAGAGAGCTGAGGGGAGGGAACCTGAAGCTCGGCTCAGGAGTTTCTTTACCAGACCTGGGAGCCTGAGGTAGCCAGCCCATCAGCCTGCTGACTGAGTCCAGGAGCCTGAGGCTGTTCCCCAGTGCTCTCTGGCCAACCCGGCTGCTTTTCTGAATTATGTCTTCATGGTCTGGGACCTAAGAGACAATGTTCACTTCCACAGCACCTTCCTGCTCCAGACACTGGAGACTCAGCCTAGAAAAATCAGCAGTAACCTAGTTCAGGGATGCTGAGGAGGAACAGAGACACTTGGCCTAACTTGGAGGTTCTAGAAAACACCAGCAAGCCCCACTGGCCACATGCACATCTCTGCTCCTAGCCCTGTAGTCATCTAGTGTGCTGGTTAGTTTTATGTTAACTTGACACAAGCTAGAGTTATCTGAAAGGTGGGAGAGATCCCAGCCCACTGTGGGCGGGGCCACCCCTGGGCTAGTGGCCCTGGGTTCTATAAAAAAGCAGACTGAGCAAGCCAGTAAGCAGCTCCCCTCCATGGGCTCTGCATCAGCTCCAGGTTCCTGCCCTATTTGAGTTCCTGTCCTGACTTCCTGTATGATGAATTGCAATATGGAAGTGTAAGATGAATAAACCCCTTCCTCCCCAATACAAACCCTAATGCTGGGCGTGGTGGCACAGGCCTTTAGTCCTAGCACTGGGGAGGTAGAGGCAGGCAGATGTCTGAGTTCAAGACCAAGCTGGTCTACAAAGCAAGTTCCAGGATGGCCAGGACTGTTAGAGAGAAACCTTGTCATAAAAACCAAAGAAAACAAAACAAAATCCTAAGTAAGATGTCCAGTGAGAAGGTATTATTAACCCTAGTTTGGGGGTGAAAAAAAAATGGAGACAAGCCCACCTCCTGCATGTGCTTCCAAATGACAGGAGACCCCCAGACGGTGAACCTGTAGCATTGCACCCCATCACGGGTGGTGGTGGTGGTAGCAGACTCTGGCTCAGACACTGCTGCAGAAGGTCCCTTCCTAGGAGCCCCCTGCAGTGGATCTGCTCTTGGAAGTCATTTCAGGCTTCAAGAATAATTACTGACCAGAATGTGCGAGGCTAAAAACTTTAACAGCTCAGTGTTGGTGCACAATTACAACAAGAGGCACCTCTTCCATCATTGGTAGTTAACTTAGTATTTTCAAGTTTTTGGCAATGAGGGTAAGTTTCTAAGTTATAGTCACAGACTTCCTTGGTGTGTGCATGTGTGGGGGTGTGCATGCCTGTGTCTATGTCTCTCATTGCGACCTAGGGCTTGCTATTAAGTTGATTGGCTAGTCAGTCAGCCCTAGGGATCTTTGCCTCCCCAGTGCTGGGATTACACCATACCCAGTTTTCCCTGTGGCTTCTGGGAACTGAAACATTTTACCAACTGAGCTCTCTCCCCAACTCCCCATCTTCTCAAAGCGTCTTTAGCCTAGGCTGGTCTCAAACTTACAATCCTCCTGCCTGTGTCCCATGTGCTGGGATGACAGGTACTGTTTGATAGAAGAATGGGCTTTGGGGGTAGCACTGGGACTTCCTGGCTCTGTGGGCCCCCGGTGCTCAGTCTCCTCGTGGGTAGAATGGGGACAGTGTGTCCCTTGGAGGGCTGCTGGGAAGACCACTCCAGATGACGGGGCAGGGGAGAGGGGACATCACAGGGCCACAGTGAGAACAGGGGAGCCCAGAGTGTCTTAGTTTTTACTCTTCTTACCTTGGGGACCTCTGTTTGGCCACAAAAGAGAATGTTTCTCCCCGGTCCATGATTCCCTTGTGAGAATTCCCTTTCTGATTCAGTGTCTAAGGATCTGGGCTCGATACAGCAGAATGTGTTATTCAAAGAACACTCCAGAAAAAGCACATACGCCAGGAGGATGGACACTGGCAGGGTGAGCAGGGCACTCAGGCGGCCTGTCAGGCTCTGCTCCTGAGGATTAAGGGGACCAGGCATTAGCTGTCAGCTACGCAATGAGAAAATCAGTCAGCAATTGCTGGTGACAACTCTTCCTCCATACAGTAAGAGAATAATCTAACACTAAGTCCTTCCCGTCAAGCTGAAGAGCAGGGCCCCAGGAATGCGTGCATCCCACCTGCCAGGCATCTGGAAGGAGGGACAGACCTCTCTGCTGCAGCTTCAGCCTTTATTGAATTCCCAGGATTACCTGGGCCTGGAAATTCTGAATTCAGAATCCGCAAGGGCAGCGTGTGGTGTGAGGGCGGGGCAGGCGGAGGCTTCCAGGTCTGGTCTGTGTCTGGATGGAGTCAAAAGTGTAACTATTACACAAAAGTGTAATAGCAGCTAAGATTTGGTGCAGCAGGAGCTGCTCTTCCGGATCCACTGAGATTCCGCCCATCGGCACCTCCCGAAAGGGGTGGGGTGGGGTGGGGGTGGGGAACCCAAGCCTGTTGGAAATCGTGTGTTGTGCTTTGGGACTGATAACCCTGGAAGGTCACCCATCTTGGCGTCTTTGATTTCGTTTCTGTCCACTTCGGAACAATCTTCCCTGCCTGGGGTTCTTCTGCACTGCATGCCTCCCCCCCCCCCCCCCCGCCCCAATCCTGGCTGCCAGGGCTGAATTTGAGAGTGTGAATGTGGTTAGTGACATTGATCAAAACAGTGCTCCTTGTTCCCAGACACTGGAGGCCATCGGAGAGGTGGAACTCACTCGGCATTTCATGTTAATCTGTATTGAGGACTTGCCTGACAAAACACATTACTGTAAGAGTTGCCAGCCTGAAAAATGAAGCTATGTTTATGGCTCACCTCTATTTTTGTTTCCTAAAGGAAATGACACTTCCCCTCTCTATCCTTCCCAGCCTTCTGTGGCTCACCCTCCCCTATCATCCACACAGCCTTAGCATTTAATTTTTCCTTCACGAGTAAAGCTTTTGTTGGCGGTGTCTGAGAAATTATAATAAACATCTTGGGCTTCTGCACTGGTGTCTGAGATTAAAAGCACGGAACAATGAGCCTCGGCATACCGCTTTTGATATGGTGTGATGAGTAGCATTTCCCAGGGGGCCACGCTGTGGCCATCTAACTGCAGAGAAGTGGGCTGTGTGCTGGTGGGGTGGGGAGGGGCGTCTCGCAGAGGATCCAAGCCATGCTGAGTGGCAGGCCATCAGGACCCAGTGTCTACATGACACCTGCACCACAGGCTCTCCTTCACAGCCCAAGGCCTTCACTTTTGCATTTCAAGTTCTGTGAAAACAAAAAGGTCTCTCTCACAGCGAAGATCTTTTATGTTCCTTTGGTCTGTCCCTCTCTGGATGAGGACACTTCCTAAAGGGTAAGGCATTCTCTGAAGGAACCTTATTTTCTGGCCAGGTTTAGAGTAGGGAGTCAGGGGAGGTGGTGACATGACAGAACTATGACAGGCGCAGGGGATAGGGACACGGAGGCTTTCCCTCCCTCCCTCCCTCCCTCCATCCCTCTCTCCTTCAGCTTAGGAAGTTTATGAGGTCACAAACAAACAGTCTTCCTGGCCATGCCCTGTGGTTTCACGTGCCATTCAGAGACCTCCACTCCTTGAACTCTGTGTTCCCAAACTTTGAAGCTTCACAAGGCCATGAAGGTGGGGAGTCTGATCTTCTAGCTTTGCATGTTTGTTGTTGTTGAGGTTCCTGGGCCACGTTCTCTCCAGGGTGGACCTCTGTCCTTGGGTCCACCTTGGCTGGGAACAGGATTTGCTCAGTGCAGCTCTGGCAAGCAGCCTTGCCAGTTCTAGGATTCTGAATCAGGAGATGAGCACAGAGGTAGGTGAGGGGGCTTCCGGGAGGTGTGAGCATCTAAGCCTTCCAGCTAGTGCTTTCCTGGAGTATGCGGTGTCTGCTCCTGCCTTGACTGCCCCCAGTGCAGTTAGTTACATCAGCTATGTGCTACGTGCACCCCTCAAAAGTGCCCACCAGGCACAGCTCGCTCAGCTCGCTCTCTGGCGTCTCGCCCCTCTCTTCTTCCTCTTCTGTCTGTCTGTCCATCTGTGTCTCTCGTGTGCTCACTCTGACATGGCCGTTTGCTGTTTTGCTGTTCCCCACCCAATGAACCTCTTGCACTAACAGCTGTGCGTGGCCTGTCTGCGTGGTGGCAGATGTCGGCAGGGCCTGCCAGAAGGTGCCAACTTTGGCTTTCTTTTTTTTAATCCTTTCAGGTCGGCCAAGCATTTGTCACGGGAACCCCTAGTTCTCCTGACAGGGAAAAGGTTCGGGAGGGACTGGCGGGGCTTCAGACTGTGTAAGGCTGTGCAGAAGCCAGCCAGGGCTGGAGAGCCCAGGAGCAGGGTTACAGCGGTTTCTGTACAGAGCCACAGACCGCGTCGCTCCCCTACTGTAGCCAGGTGGGTGCCTTTGGTCACGTTGTAGGTGAAAGCATATCTACTTTGGAGACACCGAATACAAAATGACTCACTGCTAAATTCGGAATTCAAGCGTCCCAGGTTGGTTCGAAAAGAATCAGTTTCAATGACTTAGGAGATTATTTCTAATTAAACCTTGACGGGTACAGCTGTCCCCTCCTGTGGTACCCAAATCCGTGCTATCAAGGTGATTTTAAAAAAGACATAATTAGTTTTTAGGTTTTTTTTTTTTTTTTTTTTTTTTGCTGTGACAAAGTGTCTGACAAATCCAATTGAAGGGAGAGGAAGGGCTTATTTCGGCTTGTGATTTGATGGTCCTTTCAGTCCCTCACTCTTGGGAAGGCATGGCAGCAGGCACCTTACGTGTGTGGTCACAGTTCAGTGAGCTTTCTCTTTTCTCCCGTTTTTTTTGTTCAGTCTGGGACCCCAGCCTGTGGGATGGCACACCCCTCACCTTCAGGGTGGTTCCTCCCCTCCTCAGTTAAGTCTCTCTGGAAACCTCCTGACAGACAGACAGACAGACAGACAGACACTCCTGGAAGTGTATGTCCCAGGCGATTCTAAATCCAGGCAAATTGGCCATAAAGAATCAGCATCAAGATGTGAAAAGTAACAGCTCGGCTGTTTGAAGCAATAACTGCGCCCTCTGCCTTCGGGATTTGAAGGATAAGTAACCATAGAGAGTCCTGCATGGCTTGGGTTTAGAGCATATGGATTAGGGTGGTGAAGACTAACTAACCCTGACCAGCCACACACTGTCTAGGCAGCAGGAACAAGGTGAAACCTATTCCAAATCTAAGTACCATTGTCTTAGTTAGGTTCCCGTTGCTGTGATAAAATACCACGACCAAAAAGCCACGCTGAGGAAAGTCAGGACGTGACCTCAAGGGAGGACCCTGGAGGCAGGAATAAAGCAGAAGCCACAGAGAGACCGTGCTTACCGCCTTGCTCCCAGGGTTTGTTCAGTTTGCTTTCTTGTACGCCCCAGAGAGCTGGATTATTCCACATCAGTTGTGAGTCAAGACAATAGCTCACACATTCACCAAAGGCCAATTCTATGGATGGCATTTTCCCAATTATGATTCCCCCTTCTCAGATATGTCTAGATTTGTATCAAGCTGACTATAGCTCTGAAGTAATAATTGGGTTAAGTAAATATGCTATTAACTTCTTGAGCAGATTATTAAATGGATACATTCAGACCCCGACTCCGCTTCAATCCAAGATGGCCACTCTGCCGTGCCTCTGAGAGAGACAGAGAGCTAGCTTTGCAGACAGCCTGATGACTCCACAGACTGTCTGCAAAGAGCCCCTGGACCATGTCCACTTCTGTCTGCAAACTAACCTCACATCCAGCCCAAGGGAAAAGAGGAAGCAGACAGGAGGCCTGAACAGAGATGTGCGGCTTGAACCCCAGGCAGACTATCCAGCAGAGACCAGCAGAGACCCTGCTGCTTTCATGAGGCACATGACGCTTGCCATCTCTTGTATTTCTGCACTGACTACATCACACACCTGTCCAAAGCACAGCACCTAGCATGTAGCAGATGCTGAATCAGCCTGACGGGTGGATGAAGGAATGAATGAAGAGGAGGGCACATCACTATCCCCCGGAGCTGCACAGGAGTAAGAGGTGCAGAGTTGCTCATGGAAGCTGATGCCGAGCAGGCGAGAATCAACTCTAGAATTACAAAGGTGAGAAACCTTAGCCGCCCTATGAACTGGGCATTGACAATGGCTCAGAGGTTAAGAGCCCCTCTGCACTTACAGAGGGCACAGGTTCAGCTCCCAGCACCACACGGTGGCTCACAACTTCTGGTAGCTCCACTGCCAGGGCATATGGAGCTCTCTTCTGGCCTCCTTGGGTACTTGGCACACACATGATACACAAAGATACATGTAGGTACACACACATACACACACACACACACACACACACACGCACGCATGCACGCACGCACGCACGCACGCACGCACGAATCTTTAAAAATGTAAAAAAAAGGAAAACACGTGTCTTCTATTTGACCACAGGGAAAGAACAGAGGAATCCAAACAGAGGCCACATCCTCAGTTCTTAAACAAAGATGCCAGTGTAGGGGTAGGGGCTTGGGGCTCTGCAGATCCTATCCTGGGCCATCAAGCTGGAGGCCCGGGATTCCCTCTTAAGTACCAGAAGAGAGGGATAAAGGAGGAAAAAGTCTCCGGGCCACACAACATCAGATACCTTCTGAGCAAATGCAGCCTGTGATACTGGCTGGGTCCAGAGAAAGGAGATGGCCAGGGGATGGTGGTGCACACCTTTAGCCTCAGCACTCAGGAGGCAGAGGCAGGTGAATCTACATGAGTTCAAGACCAGCCTGGTCTACAGAGTTCCAGGACAGCCAGAGAGAAGCACAGAGAAACCCTGTCTCAAAAAACTAAAAGGAGAGGAGGAGAGAGGGTGTGTGTGTGTGTGTGTGTGTGTGTGTGTGTGTGTGTTTCTACAAAGGACATTATAGGATAAGGAGGACAACCAGAACATAGGCTCTGGAACACTAGCCAAGCGAACACCACCTATTTGTCACACTTCCCAACTACATACCTGGTTGTGTTCTCAGTAAATATATGCTGAAATCCTAAAAGATGTATCAACTCCCAAAGGGTTTACAGCTTTTTTTTTTTTTTTTTTGAGACGGATTGATTTTTGATTTTTATCTTATGTTTATTGGTGCCTTGCCTGCACGTATGTCTGTGTGAGGGCACTGGACGCCCTGGAACTGGAGAAACAAGGTTGTAAAACAAGGTGTCGGCGCTGGAGACTGAACCTGGGTTCTCTGGGAGGACAGCCAGTGCACTTGACCACTGAGCCATCTCTCCAGCCCCCTTGTTTTTCTTTTGTTCCGAATCAACATCAGTCATAACCACACACTTCTCTCTAAGGAGGCAAAAGCCTCATGGGAAGCAACCAACATTACTGCAATACCTTCATTGTGGCATTTCTATACACGCCAGGAACATGTGATCCCAGTGATCACTCTCCGTATCACATAAAAGCTTACACTGTTTTTGGTGTCTTGTTGGAAAACTGCTTGGGAAAAGAAGTGATATTTTTATTTTATATGAAATTAAGTAAAACATGATTTTCTGCTTTTCTTCTTATAGTACAACAGGGCTGGAATCATATAATGCCTTTTGGTTTTATAATTATGTCAGGAAAAAAAACTCCAAGTCATCAGTATCTGCTATTTGGGCTTTTGAGGGCCAGTGTGGCATCTGCCCCTGGAAGCCAGACTATGTCTCATGCATATTCAGCCACTGAGAAGTCACTTTTAGCAAGGAATATCATCTCTCTCTCTCTCTCTCTCTCTCTCTCTCTCTCTCTCTCTCTCTCTCACACACACACACACACACACACACTCACTCACGGACAGTAAAATATACTTTCTTCCATTCAAGTTGCAGATAATCAAAAGGATACAAGCAAGAATATTTTGCTTGGCACATGGCCTAAAAGTTCTAAATTTATGTATTCTATTTTTGCTTCTTTCTTAGACTGGATCAGTTACTAGGCAACTGAAGTATTTAATTTCATTTGCTAATAGTTGCATGCGCATAGTGGCAGCTAAGCATGTGGGGCTGCGGACGCCAGCACAAACACAGCCCCACCCGGCCTCTGCCCAGTCCTCACTGTGTCCCAACACCCCCCCCCCCATCCTTCCAGTCTGTCTATCTGACCTGGGCTTATGGGGATACTCACATTTTTTGTGTGTGGAAATGCTTATGGCACAGATCCTTTAATGGTCTGTTATCCTCACTGTAAGAGAGTCTTGTGTGCAATGCTCAGAGCCCTCTTTCAGACTTCTGGTTCTGATGGCAGACCAAGCACATATGTTTCCTTCCCTTCCTAGAGAAAGGAAATAAAATCTTTAGCAATGCCCTGTGTGGGGAAACAAACAGGCCATTGTGAAAAGATCAATCCAAGATCGAGAAGAGTCCTTGGAAATTAAAAACATGTACAAATGTGCTCAGGGTTTTGTTACAAATTCTGAATAAAATCGCATTTCCCTGTTAGTGGCAAGGATTAAATATCCTGCTTTAAGTAACAAAAGTAGACCAGTGGGATATAGAAATTCTAAGTCACCTTCTCCCACCAAATACACACACACACACACACACACACACACACACACACACGCACGCACACACGCATGCACACGTGCACACACACACACCAACCCCACTGAATACAGTGAAACAGAAGAGATTGGCAAGGAGATGATCATTGAAAAGCATATTAAGTAGGAAATGAAAATAAATGACAGGCGTAAACCCAAATATGCCAATATGCATAATACAAAGGACTTAAAATTCTGCTATTAAAAGACAGTCTTTTAGATGGGCAATGTATATAACCACCTATATGGTACCTTGAGAGGACCTTAAAATGCTATGGCATGGAATAATTGGAAATAAGCATAGTGTGTTACCAGAAAGGAAGGAAGGAAGGAGAAAGAAAAAAGCATCGACATAATTAGACCAAAACAGAATCCCAGGACAAAAGAGATCACTGTTAAGTGGGTTGGATTGAAAAGAACCACAAGGGGGCACCTGAAAAACCCTAGCTCAGAGGCGGGAACCTCGAGGCTTCTGGCTCAGAAACTGATGAATCATGCACTGGAGAGGGGGTCTGAACACACAGTCACGGAACTGGACAGTTTCACATTCAAACTCAATTGTCAAATAATAGCACAGAACACATCAAAAAAAAAAAAATCTCACCAACACTAGGTCACAAGTAATATCTCAACAAAACTTCCTTGAAAAGAGAAATATCCCAGGCCTCCTGGAGCTCTAACTCAAGAGTAATTGATGGGAGAAAAATCAAAGGTGAAATTAGAGACAGCGCCATGATGAATGGCAGCGAGCTCTTAGCTCAGAGTCTGTAGGCGGCATCAAAGAGACTGCAACTTAAAATGCACCCAGCAAGTAGAGAAGCCTGAAATCACTGCTATCTCAAGAAAAAAAAAATTTAAAAGTTGAAGGGATTCAATAAAGAAAAAGATGATGAAAGAGAAACAAGTTGGTTTGATCGTTAGACCCTAAAGATGTCCCAATAAATAAAAAGGCAGGTCTAAAGAAGAAGGAGGAGGAAGAAGGGGAAGGAAGGAAGGAAGGAAGAAAGGAAGGAAGAAGCAGCAAATAGAAAATTAAAATTTAAAAAAGGTTGAACAATACAAAATTAAGACTAAATAGGGCATTGCAGGCATGGATTTGATCTCAAAATTATTACATGCATGCATGCACAAGTAATAATAATACATTTGAAAATATAAACGAGGAAGGGAAGTAAAGGGACATGCTAAGAACATGTAAAATACTAAGATGAACCAGCAAGGGGCAGAGGGAACTAGGGAGCCAAGCTGCAGGTACAGGGTCCTACATGGAGATGGTCTGGGGATTGGGTGCTTTCTTTTTCCTTTGACAATCTGCTTCTGTACTGTCCTGAAGCTGGAGGAATCTGGATTCTCCAACAGCTGGATAGGTACATGTGTGGGGAAGTCACCCTGCATTCACATTCCGCTGAGCTAAACGGCAGAGAGCAGAAGATGCCTGAGGGGTACAGCTGACTCAGCCAGGGCAGCTACCAGGCCTGGGTGGACCCCCAAAATATGTAGCCGTAGTCCCCCCCCCATATCCAGGTCATCTGACAAAACAGTGATTTACCTTGGAATGAAGCCCAGGGACCATCAGGTAACTAAAAACACAGCAATCCGTGACACCAGTAAGATCTACCCAGCTAAAAGTGAACGGTGGCCCTTCTTGCTCACACGCCTTGCCTGAGTGTTCTGGAACATGGCAAACACGTTTTCAAAGCCACCTTTGGTGACAGTGTGGTTTCAGCCAATGGTTCGTTTCCCGTGGGTCAGGATATAAATTCCTTTTTGCATCTGGGAAATGGTGCTGACAAATTACTCGTTATTAATTTCCTTCTTAATCTGTGCGTTCCTTCTAGATTGCTTCCCAAATGTGCCCATCTTAGAGTGTCCACCCATGTGCAAAGTGGGCATTTTAAGTTTACACCACCAGAGCAGACCTCATGGTGTTCTTCTGGGAGCCTTCACCCACAAACCCTCCTGAAGTATGTAACGACCCTGGGAGGTAGGCAGAACCCAAGCGACATGAAGAATTGAATTACTGGACCTAACATTTTCCGTCAGTGGGTGAGTCAGCAACCAGATGAGATGTTCTTACTCTCTGTTATATTATACCACCCTTCTTTTTCTGGGAAGCATGGTGGGGACATAAACATCTCTCTTGTGACTGTCTCCAAGACACGAGTGGCCAGTGGCAGCCACACACGGCCTGCTTTAATCTTTCTGACACACGAAAGTTTTTAAAAATTGGTAAATATTAATGATCCACTATAATGAATGATTTAGAGACCCAACATTTTCACTGTGGAAGGGCCTGACAATCAGTGGGAGAAGCAAGGGGGCCCTTAACTTCAAAATTATGACTATATATGTATATATGTATATACATATACATAGTCATATATATATATATACATATATATGTCAGGGATAATTTATTTTTTAAAGATTTATTTATTTATTATATATACACGGTTCTGCCTGCATGCATGCCTGCAGGCCAGAAGAGGTCACCAGATCTCATTACAGAAGGTTGTGTTGTTGCTGGGAACTGAACTCAAGACATCTGGGAGAGCAGTCAGTGCTCTTAACCTCTGAGCCATCTCTCTAGCCCTTAAAATATGTCCTTGCTTTTAGAAAAATGTTAAGCCCAGTAAAGCAAGTCCAGTGGACCCGTGAAGTCTTTGTTGCCATTATCAAAAAAAAAAAAAAAAAAAAAAAAAAAGAGTCAGACTTAGCGAGACAAAAAGTGTATGCTCACCTACTGCCTAAGCTTTAAACACCATCTTGGGGAGAAATGTGTGGCTCACGATGAATCCTGCAGGGAGCCTCAACCGGTGTTTTAGAAACATGCATTCCTTAGTGCTTCTCAAGCCGATATTCACTATAGGAAAAGAGGCCTGGGCCAGGAGCAGTGACTCTCAAATGCAGTTAGTTACACGGAGGATGCTCAAGAGCTACATGACCAAGGTGTGCCACCATGCCCTTTCTCCTGATCCGTCTACTCGAGTCTAGGGCAAGCCTTGGAGGGTGCTTCTTGTCTTTCCTCTTTTTCTTCTACTTCAACTTTGTTTCTTTTCTCGGTCAGACAGGGTCTTATGTAGCCCAGGCTAGCCTCATCCTCCAGTCTCCCAGGTGCTGGGATTATAGGTGTGTGCCACTTTATCCAAAGGGTGCTGAGAATCTAACCCAGGGTTAATCCACCTCACACATGGTAGGCAAGCACACTATCAACTGTGCCACACCTGTTGGCCCTAAATTCTAGTTTCAAGCAATCCTCCTGCTTCAGCTTCTCCAGTAGCTGGGACCACAGTTACCACCACACCCATAGGGTTACCCCTCACCCAGGTACTTAAGTCTGCTGAGGTTGGAGCATCCTGACCTCTAGATTACTGCAGGCTGGGAGCCTTTTCCACACACGCCCCTTTTTATCCTGTGCCTGGTCTGCAGTTACTACAAGCCTGGGGACATGGCAGAGAGCAGAAGGACACGGTCGGAGGGACCACCACCCAAGGACAGATGTCCATCTTTCCAGGCAGAGCCAGCTGTGATGCACCTTGGGAAACCCTCACTCTCCTTTCTAGAGACAAGGTAGGAATGAGGCTCGGTGTTCTCTGCCTCATGCAAGGGGTGGGAGGGGAGAGCCAAAAGTGGCCTCCTAATGGTCTCTGTTAAAATTTTCAGACACTGTCATTTTAAGCTGGTGGAAAGGCTAAGCCATTTATCTCTGCCCCCATCTGTACCAGAAAAATGAACCCTGGAGTTCACTGCCTGACAAGTCCCATTTTCCTACAGCAGTCTGAAAGACTGTTTTCCTCTCTGGACACAGAAACTAACTAGTGCATGCTCTTGTTCTCTCTCTCTCTCTCTCTCTCTCTCTCTCTCTCTCTCTCTCTCTCTCTCTCTCTCTCTCTCTCTCCCCCTCCCTTCCCTCCTTCCACTTTTAGACTGGTTAAGCTGTCTGCCCAGTCCACTAGAGATCTCTTGAAAAGCAACGTGACTCATAATTAAAGAAGAAAGCATCTCTTCCTCTTACAGTTGCTGTGGGTGAGTTCCGATACAGGAGCAAGGATCCCAAACACCAAGAGATGGGTTTGCTGAAGTGAGCACATAACAAAGACACCAGAAAAGAAGATACACACGAGTAAAGGCCCCTGAGCTAAGCACAAAAGGCAGATCTGGAAGGCTGACCCCGAGGGAGCAGAAAGTGAGGCTGGGGATCGCTGGAGAGCAACATCAGCTGACTTAATTACTTAAGATGAAAAACCAAGGTTTTTGATTAAGACCATCAAATAAAAAGGCAGAAATTACCAAAGCCTTCATGTCTCAAATGCTCTTACCCTCGTATCTCCTCCCTCAGGTCTTTAGAAACAGACAATTAAGACAAACAACAGTAAGAACAATTGGGACCTTGGCCCGTCTTGCTCCGGTCACTCTGAGGAGCTGAGCTCTGTCCTCAGGCTTCAGATCCACACGGCCCCTGTGTGCCAGCCACAGTTGGCACTCCCTCTGGCCAATTAAGTGTTTCCGTTATCATCCTTCCCAATACTTATTCATCCAGCATTAATCCCCTGAAAATTGGTCTTTGCCTCTTAAAACCCAGTATGGATTTAATAAAGGCGGCAAGCCACGGCCTCGGCTCTGCTGACGGGCAGGTGGCCTCCCTGTTTCTCCTTGTCTTCCAGTGCCGCCTGTCTCCGCCACTTGGTCAACGTCTCGCCTTTCTAGGTTAATAGACTGCCTTGGAAAATGGCAGTTAATCCTGGGATGACAAAATGTTAAGCCGCCCAAGGAAGAATTAAATATTTCAGAGGAGGAAGCGGTTAGAAATTGGCAAGTGCTATTTTAGATTCTCTGAAAATTTAAGTAGAAAAGCAAAAAATAGAAAATGGCTTGTCTCGGGTAAAACGGAGCAAAGTTCACTTATGAGACTCAGTAACACGGGGAGGGGACAGGCAGGGACAAATGGCCACAGAAGCAAGCTGGAACACTAAGTGATGGACCACTAAGTCCCAGGAGTGGGGATGCGTTGCTGGAGGGAACCAGCGCTTGAGTTTGGGATGACTAGAAGCTGTTGGAGTTCCTCCAGTATGGTAAGGAAATACCATGTGAAGGCTGGAAACTGACCTAATTTCTTTCTCATAGAGAATGCAACCCTTGCATTCTTGGAGAGCAGATCCCGGAGTCTGCTGCCAGGGTTGGGTACTGGCTTTGAACCTTGCCACTCTGGGCCAAGTTAAAATCAAGAAGGCTGGGAGAGCAGTGGAGATAAACTGTTAGGATCCACGCCTTGAGGTGTACACAAGCCAGGCTGTGATGATATAATGGGCTCACAGACTTAACCCGGGCACATGTGAGAGAGAGCACTTTTCCCTCCAGGCGAGAGAGGGAAACCAGGTGATTGTAAAAACGCTGCAATCACTTTCCTACCTTGCACTTTAACAACGCAATTTATTGCTCTGCTCCTCACAGCTGCTTTCCAGGGCCTGCAGACTGAGGTTCAAACCTATTAGCGGGATCCAAATGGCAGGTTTAAGGATTTATGTTTTTATAGCTCACTTCAGAGAGTCACAAGTGACGTGACTTCAATTGTTTTTAATTTGCTATAGCCGGTTTCCAGCTGCCTTCGGGTGTTTGGAAGGGACTGGAATTCCCTGGTGCACTCCCACTGGGTTCTGGGTGGTATTCATGGGCTGGGGGTGGCCCATTCTTGGTGACATTGTGGTAGGTGCAGCTCAGGCTGGCCACCCAGAAAGTGGCCAGGAGAGTTCCTGAAGGCACCTCATGGGGTGCTGAAGTGGATGTGGCCCCAAGACACTGGAGTTTATGACTGGAGGAGGGACAGGCCTGACATAATGTTTGTGCCCCAAGGGTCCTTCAGGACATGTGGCTTTCCAGGGCAGGGGGCAACTCCACTGCAGCAGAGAGCCAGGACACAGTCCCAGAGAGGACAGCGTGTGCCACACCTGGAATCTGAGTAAAGGGACAACTCGGCTTTTAGAAAGTTTAGTGCTCAGGAGGCTGAGGTAGAAGGATCGCCATGAACTCAAGCCACGAACTCACGACCATCAGGGGCTATAGACAAGTGATCCCGTCTCCAAAAAAACGAAACAGACCCCACCCAGAGCCCCCCAAGAGACAAAGCCAAAGATACTTCAGGAGGCGACGGGACAAGAGAAGCTGTGTGTTTGCGGCTCACCTCAGATGCATCAGTGATGCGGTGCTGTGTGTTTGCGGCTCACCTCAGATGCATCAGTGATGCGGTGCTGTGTGTTTGCGGCTCACCTCAGATGCATCAGTGATGCTGTGTGTTTGCGGCTCACCTCAGATGCATCAGTGATGCGGTGCTGTGTGTTTGCGGCTCACCTCAGAGATGCATCAGTGATGCGGTGTTTGTTGTTTCGATTGGCTACACAAAGGTGGGCAGAAGAAGACTGGGCAGGTTCTCTTTCTCAAAGACTTCAGTTTTGAAAGTATCTGTTCTCACAACATTAACTGCATCCCTAGCTTTCAGCTCACTGCTAAACAATCACAGGAAACAACTAAATGGCAAATCTCAGCTTTTAGTCCCCACAGGTTGAAGGAGACCGACGGCCAGAGTCGGAGGAATCCCCGCCCTCCAACCCCTTGGCTTTGTAAAACCAGGAAAAGCCCCTGCATCAGCCTCTTCAGCTAAGGGACATAGCGGGCTCAAGTGTGCTGGTGGCAGTCAGAGGGATGGTTGTGACCCGCCTGCCTCACGGTTAGCAGGGTTAAGGAGGTGGTTAGGGGAGGCTGTGAAGTATCTGCCTCCATCCTCAGAGCCAGAGGAAATAATTTTCCGGGTGTGCAGCGGGGCTGCAGGAGAGGGTGGTGCTGGAGAAATGTCTGGCTGTGAAGTAGAGCACCTTTTCAAGAAGGAAATCAGCGACCCACAGGCCAAGCTATTTACGAGGCCTCTGCTATTCACAAGTAATTTACAGGGAGCACGAGAGCTCCCCCCACCTCCATCACCACCACTGGCATCAGCTAGCTTTCCTGCAGCCATGCTCCCTGTCCAGGTGGGACCTGGCTGCTGAAGCTGACAGGCTGTTTGTTCTGAAGGGTGGCAGAGGGCCACTTGGGGCTGTCCCCTCAGGTGGATGTTCACCATCGAGTTTCCACCCTGCGATCACCTTACCTCATGTCTGACTTTATTAATTTCAATTTTAATCATCAGCAAACAAACAACAAAAACATCTCCCTGGGCCTTGTTTCTTTTTTTTTTTTTTTTTTTTTTTTTTTTTCCAAGGTGGCTCCAGAGACCAACCAACATCATCTCCCTGGGAACTGATTAGACAGGCCCTAGCTTCCGGGAGGGGGAGGGGGGATGCTTTTTCACAAAATCCCCGTGTGCACCCACAGAGCAGTAGGACTCCTGTCCCTATCTTTGTAGGTTCTCATAGACTGGAAGGCTGAGGGCAAGGCTGTAAATTAGTTCACACTACGAGAGCTGGGTGGTAGAGTTTGAGCCTTGTGGGTTCTTGTTAATCTCTCTTCCTCCCTTCCCTCTCCCACCCTCCCCTCCTACACCAAACAGGGTTTCATGTAGTCCAGGCTGGCTTTGAACTCACGATGTATCCACAGATGATACTAATCATCTCTTTCTCCTGACTCCATCTCCTGAGGGCTGAGATTCTAGCCAAGGCTTGGAGTATGTTAGGCAAGCCTTCTACCAATTGAACTGTACCCCTAGCGGGATCCTCATTGATTTCTTAAGCCCGCTGCAGGGTAGGAAGCCGCCTCAGCTGTGGGGAAGCCACTGGGACTCCAGGAGCCATCTCAGCCACATGGGCTGTGCGGGCACACACCTTCTGTTGTTATTTCTCCCATTCCAGACGGAGGGCTAACCGCACGCTCACCGCTTGACTCCAGGACCCAGACCACCCTCTCCTTCTTGGCTGTCCTCTGGTCACAAGCCCTGATTTCTCTTCCATGCTCCCTCTGACTGCCACCAGCACACTCCAGCCCACTGGCTCCCATCCATCATGGGCTGGGTCTGCCTGCACTCTCACTCTCCGAGGGTGTCGGACGTGGTGTCGTGGTGTCGCGTGGGCCGCCCAGCGCGCTCCCCCCTCTGGCTGTGCCGCTTCCTGACCCCACCTCTGTATAGCTTCTTCTCCCTCTGTCACCCGAATTCATAATTTCCACACCTTCAATTGCTCTCCATGACCCAAGGGGCTCTTGCCCCCCCTCCCCTCCCCCTTAATGAGTCACCTGTAACCACACCCGAAAGGCATGGCCTTCATCAATGGCTTCCTCCCCTCCTGACAACATAGGGAAGTCAGGATTCAGTTCAGGTCTGTGCAGCTCCCTCTGGTACCCGCGGGTCACCGTAGTTCCCAGACTAGACATGGCCTCATCTCTGCAGGTTCCTTCCGTTTGGTTCATAATCTCTTTATCGGACTCTTCTTAATGAAACCCGGGGTGGCATCTGCTGCCTCCTGGAGCCCCTGATGGCTGCTCTACACAAACCCCATTCCTGAAGGTCCCACTGGCCATTTCTCTCTCCTTTGTTCTCTTCCCGTTACACCCAATGGACAGACAGACAGACAGACGGACAGTTCCCCTCACGGCTTCTCATATTCAGAAAGTCCCAGGTTGGTCAGAATGCTAACACTTGATCTGTCCAGGTTTCCATCTGCCATTACCACCCATGCTACCTTTGAGGGCAGCCTGGGAGTCAGAGAGGAGAGGAGAGGTCTCAGACTTCTTGGTCTGACTCAGCCCGGAGAGTAAGTATTCTCACAAGCTCCCTAGCTGCTGCAGAATGTGGGGGCCCGTCTCAAGCTCCTGAACCCCTAAACTGCCCTCCTGATGGCCTCTCCACCCCCACCTCTCACTCCAAACAATCCATCCCTGTGACAAAGACACTTTGGAACATCAGCCTCGGGCCCCCAGGATGCTATGTCCTGGGTTACAATCTAGGGGAGCCACCATCTCCCTGGCTAGGGGACACCCAGAAGCCCTCTCTCCACATCAGTCCTGGCAGCCTCTCTACCCTGCTGCTGTCCAGTGCAGGGTCTGTCCCACTCCTGACCAACCCTTTAGGGTCTAGGCTGCTTGAGACAACCCCATAGGGCTCTCATTTCTTACAGTCTCTTACTTTCTGTCCCACTTACCATTAAGCAATTAATCACGTCCTACTTCTGGCTGGCTTGAACAACCTCAAAAGACGCACAGTTAACTCTTTAGCACCCTGGGAATGACAGCCCAAATCACACTGTTTTCCGGAGGTGTGGCTACTCCACCTGAGCATTCCTCCAAATCTCTCAGCATCCAGGATCCAACAGGGTAGGTAGGCTACAAACTAAAGATGAGCACATGACATTTATGGATAGACATTGGCAAAGGTCTTTCTGAGTCTCACAGTGCCCCTGTGAACCGAAGGACACTCCAGTTCCCACTGTCCTCCCAACTGCCCAGCTTTCAATTGGTTCCTGGTTTCTATTTAACCTGGCCTCATTACAGCTGATTAAACACACTGCAATTTCTACTCGAATATAGGTTGTGATGTACATACCTCCTCCCTCCCCCATCCTACAAAGACACCAAAAAAAGTGCTTCTGCTTCTTGAACCTCATGTGACACTTTGCCGTGCAGCAATCACATGACCTCCGCCCTAAGCTGCAAGATGACTCACTACATCCTACCTTGGAGAAAGCAGTCGTGTTTAACAAGCTGCCTTTCCCTTCTGCCGCCCAGTCAAAGCCACTGTCCCCACAGCAGCAAGAAGGATTGAACAAAGAGTTGATTAGGTCGTTCTCCACCCCAAAACTCTGTTCCTACAAGGCTGCCAGACTATGACCTGCTGCCCAGAGGGTCACCACTGCCTCAACCCTTCCTCGGCCCCTCACTGAGTGTTCCCGTGCATCCATCCATCCGGTTAGTCTTTAGTGCCAACCTGACACAACCTAGGGTCACCTGGGAAGAGGGGCCAGGTGGGTTAGAAGAGGCAGGGAGAAGTACGGAAGAGTGGGGGTCACGGTGGCCACAAAGCAGACACTCGGAGGTTCTTGGAAGACACCTCATACAGCGACGCCTCTTGCATCACCTGTGTGCCCAGCGTGGTACCCTTGGGAGAGCCCAGACTCTGATCTAGCAATCTCCAGTGACCTCACTTCCAGATAACCTAATTCAGCTAACCGGGTTTGTAAGTGGAGGACAAAGCTGGCGTGGCATGAAGGTCAGTGTAAGGAATGGGAACGGTCTAAAGCAGGGCCTGCAACTCCTGTCCCCCAGACCCAGAACCTTCCAGGAGAACAATTAAAATGGATGGGGTGAGTGTGTCCTTTCCCCTCACAGCCAGCTTTGGGTGAAATGTCACTTGTAGACACTGCTCTGTGTTGGGGCCTGGTAAGTGATACAGAGAACTCAAAGCCTGAAGCAGAATTAATTTAGCAGCATGAACCCAAGACAATCAAACAAACAAGAAATCTGGGACTCTCAAAACAGAGGACTCCCATGATCATAGAAAGCGACTCCTTACCTGGGACACACAGGACCCAGATTCTGCGGAAACAAGAACCTTGGCTTTAACAAGACATTTACATAACACTCTTCAACACTGCCAAGTCCTACTGACCCAGGATGCTAGTTGCGTGTCTTATTTCTGTGATAAAAGACTCGATGAGAGCAACCAAAGGGAAGAGTGATTTCTTTGAGGGGTACAGTTCTTCATGGCAAGGAGTCGTGGCATCAGAAACAGCCGTGGCACTTTGCTCACATCTAGGCAGATCCGGAAGCATAGATTGGCAGGAAGTGGTACCCAGCCATAAATTACTGACTTCTACTTCCTCCAATGAGGCTTCATCTTCTGGAGGTCTCACAACCTTCACAAACAGCACCACTGGCTGGGTACCAAGTATTTAAACACACGAGTCTGTGGGGGGTAGCTCACATCCAAATCAGGTTGGAGAGGAGAGCAGGAATTAGCTTCTGGAACAGTCTATTGTATCCAGTGAGCATGGCCTAGCAGCTCAGACTTGGCAGTTTCCAGGAGATCTCACCCTTTGGTTCCATCCCTGAGCCTGGATCACAGAACCACAAAGAGCAAACACCCTGAACTTATTACCATACCATCCTAACCCTTAATTAACAGCTTAGTAACCTGTACTCTGGGATAAAGAACCACTTGGTCCAGGCCCGGGCCCAGAACCCACCGGGCTAGATGACCACCTTTAAACTGCATTTAGCCTGGGGTGGCAAAATCAAGGACAGTGTTGCCTGTGTGCCCTCTGGTGGGCACATCAGAGGGTGAATCCAGAGGCCCATCGCCTGAGTTGAGGACGGAGACAATGAGGGGTCCTCTACCCTCTTACTGTGTTTGAGAAGAAGCAATATCACTACAGATGAGTACAAAGAGCCACCGTCCTTACGGCAAAATCTATTTCAGAATGTACCAGATACGAAGAAGGGACCAAAACTGAGTTGTCATCTCTCAGCAGAGGGAGTTGTTTCTAGAAGATGCCTTTTCAAGTGCGCTTGCAACTAACCGAACCTTTGATGTGTGACAGATTTCCCCTGTGAGCGCGAGAAGCTTGCTGGATGAATCCTGAGCCATGAAAAGCACATCTATGAGGACAGTCCACACAGGAAGGGTCCTGTGTCTCCCCCATCCACAGGGAGAAGAGGCAGAGGAAGAAGCCTCCACCAAGCGAGTCTCGGGGGCCGAGGAACCGAAGAAGGGGCATCACTAGCTCCCATCCGATCCCCTTCCTCTGTCTTGAGAACTTGTCCTCTCACTCACAGGGTGGCGAGCATCCCTGCCTTGCCCCCTTGACTTTAGGTTGCTCACAGAGAGTGGATGATGTGCTGCTCCAGAGCCCATGTCTTTGGAAAACGAGGATACGTTAGCTTGCCGCTCCTCTGCTCCTGCTATAATCTGAGCTCACCTGACTACCTGCTGGCCTACAGAAGAACCTCGTGAGTAGAGACACTCAGTCAACCCCAGACACACAGCTGAGACACTGGGACCCGCCAAGTTAGCCCGGAGAAGCTGAGCTGAGCAGCCCTGTGGGCTGGTGATAACAATGGTGGGTGTGGAACCACTGAGTTCTGAGGTGGTCCTTGACTCAGCCACTGATACCTGGTACAGGGGCCCTGGGACAGATGCAGCTGCCACTAGCCCCTCTCAGGCTACCAGGTCAAGGTAGCTCTTTGTCCCAGACTACTAAAGGAGGGGCTCGAGTAAGGGGTCATCGATGACTCTGAGTTCATTATCCAATTAATCGTCATCGGTGCAGCACTCTGCTGATATTTCTATGCAGTAGGCAAAGAGAAATGAGACTTTTCACTCTGCCCATTGGCTGGGGAGAGGGGTGCTTCTGCTAATAATGAACTTGCAATCATTCATGCTTTGCCATACCACATGCCTTTCCTCTGGTCTCCTGGTATATCCTAAGTACTTCCTCATCCATCATCCGGAGGCCTACAGCTCACTTCTGCGCTGTGGGATCTCTCTCAAGCTCTTCAGTTTAACAGTTTTCTGGGAGGGAAGGACAAGGATGTGCCCGTGGTCTCACTAATTAAATGACTCCCCACCAGCTCAGTTGCTCACCACAAGCCTGGCTGAGTTCTTCTTTATGACTGTCTTATCTTAGGAAAAAAATCTAACTTTCTGTGCCTCTCATTCCAAAATATAAAAGCTTAAAGGTTGCAGTTGTCGTTAAAATAGCAAGCATCTGAGAAAAGCCCAAGCCTATGCTTACACATGGAGATCCTTGTATTAGTTTCCCGTCACTAACGAAATGCCTCATTTACAAGAGAAACGCTTTATTTTGGCTCACAGGTTTAGAGGTTTTAAGTCCATATTTGCTTGGGTCCAGTTGTTTTGCGCCTGTGGCGATACATTATGGTGAGGTGTGTGGTAGCACAGAACCACTCACCTCCTGGCAAGGGAGAGAGAGAGACAGAGACAGAGAGAGAGAGAGATGAACTGGGAGCCCACTGTCCCCCTTCAAGAACACTATCCCAGTTACCTAAGGATCTCCCAGACACAACCCCTTAAAGATTCTGCCACCCCCAACACGGGGACCCCGAGGGGCATTACTTAAGGGCAGCCTTCTGGTTTAGGGTTGCCGTACCAGGCAGTAGAGGTTGTGGACTACACAAAGATTCCTAGTCACAGAGTTAAATGGTGGTGATGCCAAGCCCTATCTCTACATGGGCTGAGCCTTGTCTCCCATGAATCCTGGAACTGCCCAGCATAGCCAGGGCAGTAAGCCTGAAAATAGGTTTGAGCTGAGTTTTTTTTTTTTTTTCAGGCAAAGTGAAAAATATCCCTTCTTCACTCAGTGGCTTGAGAAGAAAAGAAATGAAAAAGAAGGACTAGAAAAAAAGCCTTCCCCTTTGCCCCAAAGAGCGCGGGGGAGGCTAAGGCTGGAGTCGGGGCCTTATGCACACCCAGCCAACTACTCTGCCCCCAATTGCATCCCTAGCCTTTGCTCTCTCTCTCTCTCTCTCTCTCTCTCTCTCTCTCTCTCTCTCTCTGTGTGTGTGTGTGTACAAGTGTGAGTGTTTATATATGTGTCTCTGTGTGTGCGCAGCTGTCTATGTGTATGGCTAACCCTATGTGTGCATGAGTGTGTGTGACTCTGTATTTGAGTGTATGTGTGTGAATGTTCACATGTGTGAGTCTGTGTGTGTGAGTGTGTCTGTGGTGTTGGGGGATTGAAAGAGAACTCCTGTGCATGCACAGCTTGTGCAGAGGTCAACCTCAAATGCTGTTCACCTTGGCTTTTGAGACACCAGGCATGGAACTTGCCAAGTAGGCTAGTGGCCAGTGAGCCCCAGGGATCTGCCTCCTCACCATCTCCCCAGCACCAACACACCTGGCTTTTCAATTTTTAAAAAGTCTTTTACATGGTTTCAGATCTTTGTGCAAACACTTTACCAGCTAAAGTAATCTCCAGCCTCCTTGGCCTTTTTCTTCCTTTGGGTTTTTTTCTTTTTCTTTCTTTCTTTCTTTGACAAGATCTCACTCAACCTGGCCTTGAACTCACTAAACATTCCAGGATGGTCCCTGACCCTACTGCCTCAGTTCCCCCAAAGGGCTGTGATTCCCGGCATGTGCCACTAACACTCCACAGGCCTTGGAACATCCTAAGCAACATCCTGGAATCTGTTTGTATACACAACCAGGTGTGGGAAATGCTGTGATGTTCCTGGCCTCTTTGATGTAGGCTTAGATTCTCAGAAGCCAACAGTGGATCAACCAAACAGGTCAAAAAAGAAAAAAGAATCACCTCTAGCCAGTTACGCTTAAATTCTAGGGTTAAAAGCTCTAGCCACGTCCTTTGTGTCTTGTTAACAACTGCCTAGTTAGAACCTCCCAGTGTTTGGGCCAGGGAAAGGGACAGAGCCTGGAAGGGGATGTTGGGTGAGGGAACAGCTTGGGAGGCGGCCTGGTCCCTGCCAAGTGGCCTCTGACGGCACACTAATGATAGGAACGAGCTCGGCCACCGAAGGCAATTAGGGAGGATGAGACACGGCACACGCCAGGCAGCCGGGGGAGCACAGGGGGAATCTGATTATCCCTCTGTCTTGTTTAATAGGAGTTAATAGTTGGAAAGGAATAAAAGAATAGTGTGTGAAGTTCACTGCCAATACAGTCTAATATGCATGCTATGTTTTTATTTCAAAAAGGATAAAGGCCCAAATTTTATACTGAAAACAAATGTTAAAAATTAATTATAAAGAAGATACCAGAGGGCCTCCAGCCTGTTCCCTGGGTGACTGATTAAATGCCTGCCTCATTTAGGCTGGTATAAACCCAATCTGTTGGAAGGAGGCCAAAACTACTTGCCAACGTCCACAGAGGCTCTCCAAGAAAATGATCTTGGTGCCAGGGAAGAGAAAAACATACTTACCACCGCTGCCCGGAGCCAGCCAGCGCCACAGGGTGCCACCCGGTCACGGGGAGGACGCTGAGCCATTCTGCAAAGTCACTGGGGGCCAGTGTCCTTTACCAGTTGGTCACCCATGAGCTATAGAATGGCTCTGCTCAGGCTAGGAGAAAGGTAGCCGCCTCCACAGGGTGGCAGTGGATGGGGATTTTTTTTTTAAATCTGTCTTTGAATTTTGTTTGGCCTCAGAAAATATCTTCCCAATTCTCAGAAGGTACAAACTCTAGCAGAAAAGCTTTTCTAGAGCAAGCCAGGATGTAAGCTGATGACTCCATTTATCCCTTGAATTTTAAAGTTAATTTTAATGCAGGACAATATTTTTGTTTGTTCAAATAAAACTAGAGGGTTGCCCCAGAACGATCACAGCCCTCCCTACCCCATGACACTCCCCACCCCAAATCCTAGCTCTTTTTTTTTCTGTCCCAGGGGTAATTGCTGGTGTGGTCCTCCCAGGCCCTCAGAAATCACAAACATAGAGGGATGTGTTTGTGTAGTCTCTGTTTCACGTGTAAGATCAAAGTGGGCCTATTTTTACTATAATTTGCATTTTCTATAGAACAGCAGATCACAGAAATCAGCGTACACCATCACCTACACTAAGTAGGGCATGGGTAACCAATATGTGGGCCAGCCGCACCATGTGAAGGGTATCTGGTGATTCTATATGAGTCTATGTTCTCATCTCCTGTACTTCTGAAAGACGCCAAACACAAGCTGACTAACCTATCCACTGACTCCAGCAACGGCGGCCAGGCGCTTCTACTGCCCACTGCCCTGACTTCTGGCCATTTCTCCTGTGCCCCGCCGCCTGGTTGCACTGCCGAGCAGTTGTGGGAATTATGGGGTAGTCTTACCCTCCACCCCCCAACTTTGAAACAGGATCTCATGGAGCCCAGGCTAACCCCAAACTCAATGTGCAGCAGAGGGACCCCTGGGCTCTGGATCCTGCCTCTGTTTCCTGAGTCCCTGGATCATAGGTGATATTCACTTCCCCATTTCAGTGGGCAGCTCCTGAAGAGCAACAATGAATAGAAAGAATGGAATGCATGTTCAATTTTTGTTAAATTAAGAAAGGCCTGGAAGCTAGCTCATACACACACACACACACAATACACAAATGCACACACACAGACAGACATGAACACACACATATGCACACATGCTCACACTCAAATGCACATGAAGGAATGCATATACACATATACACATGCACACACTCACACATGCTCACACACACCACACCCAGGGCATGGCCACACATATCCTTAATCCCTGGGTGGTGGATCTGAAGACAGGGGTGGGGATAACTAAGACAATACATGCATCCTAGTGAAGGAGAATCTGCCAGCTACATTTTTTTTTAACCTGTGACATCGTCACCCCTGAACAATTGTGTTTTAAATGTGGCTCTCTTTGTCCATTGAATCAGAACTAAGATTCTTCCCTTGGAGAGATCAGGCATCTCTGAAATGTATCTCAGAGGCCGATGCTGGCTTCTTAAGACCAGATGGGGAGAGGGGAAGAGTCAACCTGCTTATTTCACAGATGAGACCAAACCAGCTCTTCTTTAGAAAATGCCAGCCCAGGGGCTGGAGACATGGTTCAGTTGGCAAAGTGCATGCCACACAAGACTGAGGACCTGAATTCAAATCTCCAGCAACCATGTAATAGTCTGTGCCTGAAATCCCAGCAACAGGCTCCAGCCTCACTGCCAGAGACGACCCCTGTTCTGAACCCAGATCTTTCCCTGGCCCCCGCTTTTCCAGGGTGTGCAAGCCAGAGCTGTGTACACAAAGGGACACCGACATTATTTTCCTTCTTGTCCCATCAATCATATTCACTGCACAGGTCTAACGATGCTATCTTTGCTCCCAGGACCGAGAGTCTGTAATTTAACCCGAGCACTTTTCCACAAAGCGTGAGCCAGGCTCATTCACCAGCTCTCTGAACTCCCTTTGTACTTCTAAATCGGAAAACTAAAATGTCACTTCTCTCAGATATATAAATATAAAAGCAAAATTCTCAAGGTCAGGGGAAAAGAATCAAAGGAATTAACTTCTCGGATAAATCACAACATGGTGGTAAAAGAAGACACCGGAGAAGGTAAAGCCGTTCTTGAGGCGACCTCTCCGTACTTCCCCCCTCCCCTTGAGCAGCCAGGTACAGGCATCCTCAGACGGACAGACGGCCGCAGGAAAGACTGTTCACATGCTGCTGGCGATCCTGGCACATCTGTGGCTGAGTCGGTTGCTTTTCTTTCTTTTCTTCCTTTTTTTTTTTTTTTTTTTTTTTTTTTGACACCTTCTTTTTTTATCTCCCCTAATATCACAAGTTTCATTTCTGAATTTCCAGGGGGCCACTGTGGTCTAACAAATGATGCATACCGACTGCGCATACTGCCTTCTGTCACTGAGCCTAGTAATTAGGAAAAACAGATTTGTCTAGAAACAAAGGGAGGGGAGGGGGTAGGGCTCCAACTAGTTGATCACACCCTCACCTTTTTTTTTTTTTTTTTTCTCCACTAGCTTTGTTACTAGGAGGTTTGAAACTTGTCTCTGTGAGAGTGAAAATGCATTCTGGTTGGCATGTTTCTTTCCGACAGTCGGCACGGTAGCTTGGAGGGCTATCGATATCTGCTGGCCACATCTAATAGATTTTAAAGTCACAGCTTAAGCTAGGCATGGTGATGGACAACTGTCATCCCTGTACTTGGGGGGGGGGGTTGATGCAAGAGGATTGTGAACTTGGGGTTAGTCTGGGGACACATTGTGAGACCCTTGACTGAAAAACACAAACAATAAAACCTACCTATGTAGAGCCTAGTTCAGCATCCTGGAAATTTCCATATTCACATGAACCTGGCTTGGGCTGGAGACGTAGCTCAGTTGGTAGAATTCATGCTCACCATACAAAGCCCTGGTTCTGATTACTGGCACAAATGAGTGAGGTGTGGTGGCCACACCTGTGATTTTGGTACTTTGGGAGGATCAGAAGTTCAAGGTCACCCTCTCTCAGCTACACATGAATTCCAAGCCAGCCTGGTCTCTAGGAGACAGTAGAGTGCGTGTAGCTTTTGAACTCACAGTCACACAGCTGTGATGACTTGTACAAGACTGGGCTTACCAGCTGTGAATATGGGAGTGTCTTGAGAGGTCCTATTGGCTACTAATGGCTACTGGGAACCGGGAAGTCATTTTCCTTAATGTGTAGCCCCTGGTCAAATTGCTCATATTCCAGTAAAGAATCTCTCATTCGTGCTCATGAAAGCTATCCTAATTAAACTTGGCGGGCCACAACCCCCACTCGGAGAAAAACTTTTGAGAAGAAGGATTTCAGGAGGCACTGGAGTGGGAGGAGTAAGAAATAGGGGGTGAGTATAATAAAAAATACAATATATGCATGCATGAAACTATCAAATAACAATATTTAAAAGAAAGCTAAAACTATGAACCAAATATACATGGAATAAAAATTTTAAATTACCAGAGAGGGAAACAAATATAATTAAGGACTTGATTAGTCTAGCAAAGAAGGAAACTGAAAAAAAAAAATAAATGTATAAACCAAATGTAATTGATAAAAGTTTTTAAAAAGCGAAGGGAGAAAATGACACCTAAAGGACTTTGATCTGAGAACACTAGATAGTGCCCAGGGTAAAGCTGTACCTGGCCCACCTGAGGGTGTCCTTGAGACAGGCAGGACCCACCCCAAGTCGTGCCTAATCAAGACCTTGGTGGTAGTTCCTGTCACCTTCCTGCTGTAGCTACAGCTTCAGTCATAAGAGTGACACATACCTGACCCTGAGGGTTATGACGTTTCTGTGCTGGTGGCCACACATGTATGTATGTCTAAGAAGCTGTGGCTCGTGGGTTCTCAACAGACCTGGAGAAAGACAAGCCTGGACCTGCAACTGCCTTCTCCACTTACTCTTAGCCAAGAGATAGAGGAGTTACACAGACAGGGCCTTGGCTTGTAGTGACCTAAGGTTGCCTGTCAAGTCATCTTCTCCTACAACTTCCCAAACACATCTCCGTCCATCCGTCCGGGCAAAGGCGCCTCCTATTCCTCCAACCTCCCTGGTAGAACTCATATTTCCAAAACCAGCCCTTAGCACTACAAAAAGACCTCATAAGCAGGCTCTGCAGAGATCCCACTACAAACCATGTCCCCCTCCAACAGCACACAAGTAAGTCTCCTTTTCCTGGGTGTAGATACTCAATGCCGAAATCCACGGGCGAGGTTGGATGAGGAGACTGTCTGGAGCCAGGGACCAGAGGAGGGACTGCATGGAGAAAATAATGACAGCAGGAGCTGCTCTTAGAAAGAAAGCTCTTACAGGGTCTGCAAACTGTTGTGCTGGGTGTCACACAACACCTCTCAGCACTCTCCTCCTCTGGGACTATCAAACTCACTCCTAGGAGCCTGGTGAGCCCAGTGGGTTACGCAGTGGGTCCGGCAGCTTGCCTGCGCCAGGTGCAGGTGGCAGGAAGCCCAGGGAGGGAGGCTGCTTGCTCACACCCACCGGTGAGCCCCTGCCTGGCATGCTAAGGAGGACTGAGTCACTCTGGCAGGCGCATTCTGTCTGCGACTCATCCAGCTTTGCTCTTAGGACCATTTAATGTCTTTTATCTTCCACGAACGATCTTGTCAGGCAGCTGGGAGGGGCGAGGTGCTCAAGCATGCTCAGGGGTGTAAGCATGCACACACAGCATCCTTTGAACAGCACAGTTGTCTCACTTGAAAAACAATAAAGCAAGCACACCTGCTTGCCTTCCAGTGCTCAGGGAATGAGCAGCCTTCTGGTAACATCTGAGCTCCAACTTCTTTCCCCTTGAGTGACTTCTTCCCACCTAAGATGGCAGAGGGCTAGGTACACAGTCAGTGGCAGAGATGCCCCGTTTGTCACCCCAGTAGGGAAGCAAGAACCGGACACCTTGGAGGTGCGGTGGGCAGCGTGGAGGCAAGGAGTGGGCAGCAGGTAAGACGGGTTACGGTTAGTGGCTTGAGCACAAACCACCTACTGCCCTGAGCACTGGGTCTTGGGGCTGGATCCAATGTGGGGTTATCAGGGCCACTAGCAACGCAGGGGAAGCAAGAAATAAGGTGACCACAATGATTAACCTTAACCATCAACTTGACTGGATATGGGATCACCTCTGGGTGCTTCTGTGATGTGATGGTATTTGCAGTAAAGTTTCACTAAAAAAGGGAATGCCCACCCTAAATGAGTGAGTAAGGGGGGGGTAGCATTTTGTAGGCCAGGCTCCTGGCCCGAATCAAAGGGGGAGGAGGGACATCTGAGCCCCACCAATCACCTCTCTGCCGCCTGAGTGTGGATGTGACTATGTGATCCGTGATCGTCCGTCTCATGATCCTCACACCATGCTTTCCCCGCCATCGTGCAAAACAAACCCTTCCTCCCTTTCTCGGTTGCTTCTTGTCTGTAACAAGAAAAGTACCCACTGCAGTAACTGTCGGAAGGGTAGCCCCGGAAACACACTGTACAGCGGGGGGGGGGGGGGGGCACCGTACAGAGGATACTCAGAAAGATCCCAGAAAAGAAGGGCCATGTGGTCCTTACAGGGCATCGAGGAGATTGCAGAAAAAATGAGAGAGCTGGCAGGACACTAGGGGCCTGGGTGGCTAGTGCTGGCCCTTGGGTGGCAGGCATGTGACACAGCTCAGCTCCTGGCTGGGGTGGTGGCCAGCAGGTGGTGGGAGAGCAGATGGCTCATTAAATGCTTCTTGGGCAGTGGTAGGTGACTGTTCTCGATGCCGTCCGAGAGTCTGCCTGGTAGGCTACTGGTGAAGAGTCAGGGACCAGAGGGGGGGCAGGGTATATAACAAGTGACAGGCAGTGTGGAGAGAGATTTGGGGAGGAAGCAGAAGTCGCAGGATGAGGAGGGGGATTGGGACATGGGTCTGGCAGTGAGAGGCTGGGGGTGGACACCACAGGCCCACCGTGGTGGGGCAGAGGTAGAAACAGACTGTCACTATGTCAGGGCTCCTGGGCAGCAGGGAAGCCAGCCTCTTCCCTAGGCCTTTACACCTCAGCATTAAGATGAGGGTCAACTTCGCTGCCAGAGGTCCGTGACAACAGAGTGTCACTGAACACTGCTGGCCTAAAAACAGACCGTAAGAGCTTGGCCAAGGACACACATCGGGTCAGATGTGAGCAGAGGAGCACAGGGGACGGATGGTTTTCAAAGCAGGGCTGGAGAGTTGGCTAGGCAACTCTCACAACCAAAGCGGGGGACAGTTTTTAAGGCAAAGGGTAACTGAGGACTGTTGACAGCCTGTCTCAGAGGCCCTGGACTCTCATAGACACTTACAGGAAGGCTGGCCCAGGAGTCTTCGAGCAGGATGAGAAATAGCTACAGGGTTGCTCTAGTTTCTAGAGAGGTCCAGGTAGAATTAAGGAAATAGGGTCTGTCTTGAGGGAGTACCCAACACTTTATAGATAGACTTTATGTTTAGAGTAATATGATAGAGCTTTTAATAGCATTGGATTCCTGGAAAGAAAGGGGCTACAGAAATCAGGCGTGTCCAATGTCCGTTCTCATTCCAGGCATCGGACCCTTTGTCCCCTTCCTCAGTGGCCCTATATCCCACAGACCTCCATGGGTGACAAGCCACCCTCACAGGATTACACAGTGAGACGTAGTTTCAAAAAAAACCCAAATAGAACAACAACGACAAAATACCACAGGAGTACCTGAAACCTGGCCACCTGCTCCATGTCCCATTAACACTCCACAGAGCACAGCCCTCTGTCGGGGAGGGGGGGGGCTCTCAGCTACACACTGAGCGGACTTCTCACTCGTTCAGGACAGAACATACTTACAAAGGAGGAAAACGCCAGAAGTGTACCAAATGTGCTCTTCTTGGAGCTGGCTGGGCCCTTGGCTGACTCCAGCCTCCCTCCTCTCTTCGACAGAGCAGAAGCTGTGAGCTCAGTGCAATAGAGCAAATACTGTACAGGCTTCCCTTTCCCCACCTGAGTGTATGTGTGCATGTGTGAACGTGTTGGGCACATGTGTGCCTGTGCGTGTGTGCATGTGTCTGTGCGTGTATGTGTGCATGTGTGTGTGTGTGCATGTGTCTGTGTGTATGCCTGTGTGTGTCTCTGTGTGTGCGTGTCTGTGTGTGTATTTGTGTGTGTCTGTGTGTGCATGTGTGCACGTGTGTGTGCATGTGTCTGTGTGTGTATGTCTGTGTGTGTGCATGTCTGTGTGTATTTGTGTCTGTGTGTGTCTGTGTGTGCATGTGTGCATGTGTGTGGGCACATGTGTGTCTCTGTGTGTGTGTATGTGTCTGTGTGTATGTCTGTGTGTGTGCATGTGTCTGT
Organism: Phodopus roborovskii; assembly: GCF_943737965.1. Lineage (NCBI taxonomy): Eukaryota > Metazoa > Chordata > Mammalia > Rodentia > Cricetidae > Phodopus > Phodopus roborovskii. The sequence goes on along the minus strand of NW_026125295.1, from coordinate 10,414,102 downwards.
GTATATGTCTGTGTGTGTGCGTGTCTGTGTGTGTGCGTGTCTGTGTGTGTATGTGTGCACGTGTGTGGGCGGGCAGGTAAGGCTGTCAGCCTCTTACTTTCCCAGGCTGTCCCAGAACTCCTCCTGCCTTGGCATCGTAAGCACTAGGATATTGGCGTAAGCCACTAATCCAGCACTAACAGCACCTCAAGGGTCCAGTTCCCGGAACACTGATGTCCCCACGCAACCCAGCCACTTCATAATAGAAACAACTCATGGGTCAAAAGCGAGACTGAAGTGCTGCTTAAAGAGAAAGCATACATTCTACGGGCTTCTTGCCACCTCTCAGAGGTCTGTGCCATTTAGCTTCATTCCCTTGACTCAGAGGTCCCCAAACTTTTTCATCCTTTTTTCCTTCTCTCCTGAGACAGGGTCTTGTGTGGCTCAGGATGACCTCAAACTCACCATGACAATAACAACCTTGAACTCCTGATTCTCTTGCCTCCATCTGCCAAGGGCTTCCACTCCAGGCAAGGGTCACTACGATGAGTGTGTGTGTGTGTGTGTGTGTGTGTGTGTGTGTGTGTGTGTGTGTGTGTGTGTCCTTAAGAGCAAGTGCATGCAGTACCTGTGGAGGCCAGAAGAGGGAGTTGGAACCCCTGGAGCTGGAGTTACTGGTAAGCTGCCCCATCCTGGTGCTGGGAACCAGACACTGGTCCTTTGGAAGAGCAGCAAGATGTTAACCCTTGGCCCTCTCTCTAGTTCACAAACAATAGCTTCAAAATGAGCAATTAGAAAGTGGCCAGGTTAGTTTACTACAGATTTAGTAGGACCAGCTATACTGGCCCCTTAACTTTTACTTTCGGGGTGGAATGAATGGACAGGAGGTTTGGAAAAGGAAAGAAAATGGCAGATGCATTGTGTCTGGGCTTTCTCCTTTGTATACCCTTGTCAGACATTAATAATCAATTACAGGACCCTTGCTGAGTGTTGATTAGATCTCAGATTTCATCTCAGATGCCAAGCTCAATCAGTCCCGGGAGCTCTAGAGAAGGATCCTTGCCCTTTTCTGTTAGAACTTGATTTTTAAAAGCAACATTGCTGAAAAAGGACGCAGGGTAACTCCTCTGGTTATTGTATTCTGTAGCCCTCTTGTGACCCTGTGTAAGCAAAGCCACGCCCTGATCTAGCTGGCATTCCTGAAGGATGCTCTTGGTCCCTGCTGAGCACCCAGGCAGCACTCTGCATGGGGTCTTATATGAAAGCTCAGCACCTCCCACACCCGGCAGACCTCCAACAGCAGAGTTGGGCACGAGAGAGGGAAACATGTGGTTCTTATCAGTCTCTCCAGGGCTCTAATCACAGAAGCCCAGGTCTGCACTTTTATAATACCCGAGTCGTGGCTCTCCATATTAGGGTTCCCCTCGCTAACTCTGGGGGTTGTGGAGCAAAGTTGTTCTTGGGGTTAGAGTCAGAATCTAACCTTATGGCCAGGCATATTGAATATTTCTCCCTTTTCTGCTTTGTGTTATGCAAATTGGCTTATCAAGGATGGGGATGGGCGAACCTCCCTCTTTAGGGCTCCCAGGGCATGGGAGTAGTTCCCAGGTAGACCCATGGTCCAGCTGGTTTTTCTTCCAGGGACTCAAGGCTTCACTGGGCCACCATGTTCTTACGTGGATCCAATCCATCAGCAGTGGATGCAGGCAGGCAGATCTGTCAGTCAGTGATGCTTGTATGGCCTCTCTACAGAGGTGTGATATGAGTCGACAGAAGGGAAGACAATAAGCCCCCAACCCCTCAAATACACAGAACACAGGAGGTAAACCCAGAAGCCAAAAACTAGCTTGCCTGGCCTGCCTGAGAGTAAAGGCAGACAGCTCTCCTTGTCTCCTTCCCCTGGGGACAAGCTAAAAACAGAAGGAACTGCAGCTTTCCAGTCAAGAGGAAGCTAAGAGGTTTTTGCAACCCAGGATTTATAGCCCAGGCTGCCCTTAAACTCCTTCTCTGAGTGCCACACAGAGGAGTGGATTTTAAAAACAGTGTATATATACAACATATTTTCCCAGCCATTAAGAAGGATGAAGTTACTTTGTCTGCAGGAAAATGAATACAAACAGAGATAATTGTATTAAGTGAATTAAAGCTAGTTTCAGAAAGAAATATGTCTTCTCCCCTTTGTAGTTCCTAGATACATAGTTACATATAGGTGTGTGTGTGTGTGTGTGTGTGTGTGTGTGTGTGTGTGTGTGTGTGTGTGAGTAGAGAAGCTGGAGGAATGAAGGGATTTCTGTGCTATGCACAATCCGTTTACACAGTGCCATGAAGCTGATTTTATACCTTTCATGCTTCAGAGACTTAGTGGAAGCAGAAATCAGACCTAAAGTTTGAGACCAAACTCGGTTTTCCAAGAGGCAGGTGTGGGGCTTGCTGCTCCGACAGCTGCCCACAGCTGCCCACGACAGAGAGGGTGTGTTAGAGGACATTGTATCACACTCTGTGTTTTGTGTCAGCAACAGGCCAGCTGTGCAGCCTGGGTGGATGGATGGGCAAGCCAGTCACATCAGCGCTGGAGATGTCTGAGGTCTCCCACTGTCCACTTCACTATGGCTCAGTGGGAAGCCATTTGTGATGGACTTGTGCTCTGGGGCAAGGACATAAGGTCCAGGGAAGAAAGACCCCTTTCAATTCAACAAAAAACGTATTGAGATCCCAGGTGCCGGCGTGGCGCTCAGCATGGGGAGAGGCCAGCTGAGGAGAGAGGGGACAGTTGTGTGAGGGCTTTAGTACGAGCATGCTGAAGTCAGCTGAGGCCCTGGCATTGTACTGCACAGACTGGACAGTGGGCTCCTCACATACCATTGTCTTCACGAGGCTGGCCACTTGCTCTGGAGTGGGAGCAATGTGCCCTTGGACACACATGGCTTTCTGCTCAGGACACAGCTCTGCAGCAGCCAACACTGACAAACTGTCCTCTGACCGGAGGCAACGTGGCTGCCACAGCCCTATACAGATGCTCAGAGGGTGCCAGTGACTGCCAAGTGCTCCCCTCTTACACTCCGGGCTCCTCATCACACCATGTATGCTGGTTAATCTTTAACTTGACTAGATTTAGAATCACCATGGAAACACACCCCTGAGTGCCTCTGTGCGGGTGTTTCCTCTGAGAAAGGATGAGGGTGGTACCCTGCTACAGTCTGGGGGGGGTCCCTGATGAATAAAAAGTGGAAAGCAAGCTGAGCACCAGCATTTGTCTGTCTCTTCTTCCTGTCTGGATGAAAATGCGACCAGTATTCGCTTCATGATGGGCTAAACCCTCCAACTGTGAGCCAAAGTAATCCCTTTCTTCCTTAGGTTGCTTTTATCAGTCGATTTGTCCCAACAACAAGGGAAGTAACATACCAGGCACTCCTTGGCCATTGTTCCATATTTGCATCTGTGAGTCTCGGTGGCGTAACAACATATTAACCTCTGACTATAAATGAAGAAGACTTTTCAAATTGGATGAAGCAGTTCAACTCTTGACCATTAAGCTATCATTGAAATGTGAGGGCCAAAAGTCCTCTGATGAATTTGTAGGTAAAATTCCTTTAGAAATAGGAGAAATCTTTCTTGCAATGGCCAAAGGAGCCATCATACAAGGATGTGTTAAATATATATATAAATATATATATACACCCAACTTCTAAGAAAAGGAACAAAGACACATCTATTCACAAAGACACATCTATCTATTCACTCACTCTGGATTTAAAGGATCTATGCATAGGTATGAGTGGGCCATGATAACAAATGGAAATTTATCCTTAAATCAACCTCTTATGGGAACGATCATAAGGTCCCCTCCTAACGTCCCTGAGCCCCAGTCCATATTGTCCTAAGACAAGCAGTGGCCCCAGAGAGTTCCTGCAGAGGAGGCTTGCGGGTTTAATCTGTAGGAAGATTCTTATCTGCTAAGGAGAGAGCCCCGTGGAACAATCTCTGGTCACATTTGACAGCTCTGCCTACAGAAGAGCAATCAGGTCCCATGCAGGTGTGGGACACACTTCACAGAACCACATGCTCCCTGTGCTGCTGAAAAAAATATGTTGGCTGTGATGAGTCGGTAACCCCACCTTGGGGAAAACAGACGCTTCCATCACACGTTGCTGATTCAGCATCCAGAGGCAGACTCTTGGTAACTTCCGGCTAGTCCTTCACCAGGGCACTGCAACCCAGTGGAACAGGACCTGATACAGGAAGGCTGGCCCCGAGATGACAGGTAGATAGCAGGCTGTCATCCCCCTAGTTGTACCCAGAGACAGCATGAATCAAGGGGATACAACCTCTTATTTCCCAACACCTATCTCAAGCAGCAATTCACCTCTGCACACCCTGGTAACCCTGCTTTCCCCTCCCCCTAACTAGGACAAGAATGTCTCCTCATTTAAAACCAGGTGGAAATGTCCTTATCTACAGCTAATGGGCCCCCAAGCCCAGGGTTCTTGCTAGAGAAATGGACCGAGGAAGCTTCGTACCTAAGGTTTTCAGATGTAACCATCAGTCCTACGATCAGTCCTGCCCAGAACTGCAAGAACAGACTGTTTGAGGAAATCTGCCTCAAAGAACTTGGTAGAAATACCAACAAAGCCAGACACACCAGAACCTTTGTTTATCTGGACTAATTCACAGAGAACAGCCCCATTCAGAAGTATTCACAAAGAGCTGAAATGGCCATTCACCAGAGACCTCTTGGGTTGCTGTGAATTGATTGACAGTAGAGCTGGTATGACCCACAAGCCGCAACATGTTTGTCCCAGTATATTCCTAAGATGAGGGGACAGTCACACACTTGCTTCTGTGTTGGCTTGGTTCCTTGCCTCTCCTCCACCCTAGGCCTTGTTGGTTACCATGTCAACTCTGGGGACTGTTGAGAGTCTGTACCCTTCCTCCACCCTGGAACCTTGATGCCAGGATGAACCAAGACCCCTGACTCTCTCTACAAACTCGTGGGTGCTACCAACTGAACAGTCTGCGAGGAATGTGGGTGCTAATGACACTTTTGGATGATTGGACGAGTTCCTGTGTCTTCCCCTGGCTAAAGTGGCCCCTCCCACTTTTTTCTTGCGTGCCCCTGACTATCTGTGGAGGGACAAGGTGGAGGAACATCCTCGGTAACTCTCCCACCTTATATTTTGAAGCCGGGTGTCTCTATCAAACCCAGACAGAGCTCGCCCATATGGCAAATTTTTATCGTCAACTTGACACAAGCTGGAATCATCCGGAAGGATGCCTCCATAAGATCAGCCTGTATGCAAGCCTGTGGGATATTCTCTTGATTCATGATTGATGGGGGAGGGCCCAGCCCGCTGTGGGTGGTACCACTCCTGAGCAGGTGGTCCCAGAACGAACAAGGAACAAACAGGAGAAGCAAGTCAGTCAGCAGCAACCCTCGGAGGCTTATGCTTCACTTCCTCCATTGGCTTCCCCCTCAGAGGGCTGTGATAGGACATATTCCAGCCAAAAGAACCCCATTCCTCCCCAAAGTGCTTTCGGTTGTTGTTTTAGTACAACAGAAACGTAACTAAGGTACCCCGCCTCCACCGTCTGAGGGTGTATTATTTACAGGCTACCACACCCAGCTAGTATTTATACGGGTTTCCGGGAACTTGAACTCCAGACCCCATGCTTGCCTCACTGGCAAGGGTGCTTTGACCGCGGCCTGGAGAGGGTTTTGTCGCTAAAAGATCAGCAAATCATTGGAGGGTGGTGTGACACACCCTGGCTTTTGGGGCAGGGTGCTGTATCTCACACGGTTACTTGAAACCAGTGAGAGTGAATAAGGCGTTAAAAAAAAAGTCTAAGACTATGATTGACTTTTAAAATAACAATTGTCAGGCCTATCCATGTGATCCTATCGCCTGCATTCTGATGAGCCTGCCACAGTGGGTGTGTGTGGGGAGGTGCTCCCCATGGACCTGCTCATAGCTGGCACCCGGCTTTGTCTGCCCTTGGTAGGAACCACTACCCTTGCCCTGACAAGGTGGAGGCTAACTGAAGACCTCTGTGCTTCACTCCCCAGCAGGAGGATTTGTTGTTTTGGTTTTTTTTTTTTTTTTTTGCTGGTTTTACAGGAATCTAAGGATACTCGTGGCACTGTACCTCACATGTCAGCGTTACCTAATGCCTGTGTCTGGGACGGGGGTGGAGGAACAGGTTTCTCTGAAGCAATCAGAATCCTTTGATGGAGAACTCGGAGCAGCTCATCCCAGGAGCCCAAGGCCCTGTGCGGCTGGGATGACTCCAGGTTCACGACCTAAACTGTTAACTCAGTGTGGGTTTTGTTACTGGGACAGAGGACACAGCTGGGTCTATCAGAATTGTGGTGCCTGCCTGCGGAAGCAGCCATTCATCCGAAGGCTGCTGGGGCATTTAGATTTACAGGGAGGTATGAGGAAGGCTGGCTTTCTCAAGCCTTACTTAAGAGCTGAAGTTACCACCTTTACAAACAATCTGTTCCTACTGTCTCTTTCTCACCTTTAGGCAAGGAAATGCACACATTCAGAGAAAACTGGAAAACTAGAGCTATAAAAACACTGTTTGGAGGATAGCTCAGGTGGTGAGGAGCTCTCTCTCTCTCTCTCTCTCTCTCTCTCTCTCTCTCTGTGTGTGTGTGTGGGGGGGGGTGGGTGGGGGGGGCCTGGTGTTGGATCTCCAATGCCATGTAAAAAGCTGCATGTGATTGACAGCTCTTAACCCTAATGCTGAGGAGGCAGAAACAGGGGACCCTTGTGTGGTGATATCTTGTTTGTACAAATGAAGCCTGTCTGGGGGTCAGAGAATGGAACTTGCCACTAGCTAACCATGGAGGTCTGGAGGTCTGTACAGACAGACAGGAAGTGAGGTAGCTGGTCAGAAACAGGTCTTTATTTGTACAAGCAAGATATCACATACCCTTGGCTCTCTCTGGTCACTTAGTCGTACTGAACCTGAGCTCCAGGTTCACTGAGGAACCCTGTCTCAAAAAAGCAAGATGGACAGTGACTGAAGACACCTAACATTGACCTCCAGCCTTCACACGAATGCGCACACCTGTGCACACATCCCCCTCCCATACATACATGCATGCAGAACACTGCAAACACACATACCACTTAGCATAACTTGATAAGTCAAAAAATGTATGCATATAAAGAAAGGTATTCGAAACAGGAAACACAGTATTAATAACGGGTCTTCCCAACACCTTGTGCTCGGTGCCAGAATGATGCTGGTGGCACTGCGTCCCTTTAGGATGTTCTTTAGTCTATCACATAGAGCTAACAGTAGACATCAAATATGACATCTCACACCCCAGACTTCTGAGGGAAGTAATTCAAGTCCACACCACATAGCACATGGACTTGAGGAAGAATCACCACAGCTAAGGCCTCTTAGTGTCTTTTTATCTCCATTCCGTGCCTCTAGCTTAATGATGGCTAGCTATTGAAGTTTCTGTTTGCTTTAAAGGACATTACCCCAACAGTTTAAATTAAAAAAAAAAAAAAAGAGCCGTTATCCTACCGCGGCCATGTACGTGCTCTACCAGGCATTATCACTTATCTGAGAATAGATAATGTCACCAAGCCGCATCTTTCCCAAACCACAGTGGGTTATCTTCTGTTTAAACAGCTAGGAGAGGAATGTTCAACACAATATGGCTGACGATAACTTGCTACCTGTGAAGTTTGGAGACAGTGGCTCCAAGAGTCTCTGGCATGTAGAGTTTATCGGCCATAGGCTTGGAAACCCCCAGCCAGGTATGTGGAGAAACAAATTACCAACAGGACCTGCATTCTACCTTGGGCCAAAAGTCTCCCACAGGACTCAGGGCAGTTGGGACTGGAACCTCAGTATGGGGGTGGGGGGAATCAAGGAATGAAGCACTTCCCATTATTTCCAGGGGGTTATCTACAAGATGATTAAATTTTAAAAAGCTTAAAGGGTTCATTTTCTGTTAGAAATACCCAACCATGGGGCTAGAGAGATGGCTCAGTGGTTAAGAGCACTGGCTGCTCTTCCAGAGGACCCAGGTTCTACTCCCAGCAACCTCACAGCAGCTCACAACAATCTATAACTCCAGTTCCAGGGGATCTGGTACCCTCACACTGACATTTATGCAGACAAAACACCAATGCTCATAAAAATAACTAAAAAAATTTAAAAAGAAAAACACAACCATAAACAGTGTTAGTAGTAAACAGCACATAAAAAGCTGATATCAATTAGGACATCAAGAAAAGTTAAAATATATCAGTGCAACCCAACTTTCAGATGGTCAATAAAAAAAATGTGCAGAATCTGTGTGGTTTTCTGTTTCATTCAAATAGGTTCTGAGTGGCGTAGGGAACCCCTTCTAGTTCAAATTTTAAAAACAGATTATAAAAATATATAATTAACTTCAGATTAATGCAAATCCAACAAAAAAGTCTCACAAAAAAATGTTACTTAACTCCATTTTCACCTGCATCAGGTAGAGGCTCCAAAAGTGTCTGAGAACCCCACCCCCAGCTCAAATCTAATACCTAAGTGTCAGCAGAGAGTAATCCGGCAGTGGCCCCACCACAGGACAAAGGAGCACGTGGCCACCATGGAGGTCAGAGGTTCAGGTATAAGTCCCAATGTCCACGGTCTGTGTTACAGATAAGCCTGGCTTTACAGAACCCCCTTTCTGCTAGAAACATAGATGAAGGTCAGGCTCCTGACCTCACTGCACCGGCAAAAAGTAAAGATGACGGGAAGTTACTGCAGGCCTGAGCAAGGGAGAAACCCTAACCCCATGGGAAGAAAGTTCCATGGGGAGCCGGGCTGTGCTGGGTAAGGAGAGATCCGTCAGCCTGTGTGGGTGGGTGGACAGGCATACAGAGAACCAGGAAGACAGACAGGCTAGTAAGTCCTGAAGAAGGCCACCTCTCAGGGGAAGTGCCTTCCAGGCTAAGGCATTTCATCCTATCCAGCAGATAGTGAGTTAATAGGTTTGGAGGCAAAAAACAAAAACGAAACCCTCAAACAATGTTAAAAGTTGAAAAAAAAAAAAAAAAAAAAAAAAGGTGTCTGCTAAGATAGGTTTACTCATTGTTGTTTTGGACAAGATCTTGTTGATAGCCCTGGCTGGCCTGGAACTCACTATGTAGGGTAAGCTGACCTCAAATTTAAGGAAATTCTCTTGCCTCACCCTCCCAGGTGCTGGGGTATGGGCCATCATGCCTGGCTAAATACCACTTTTGTTATTTTGTTTCAAGGCCTCAAAGGTTCTCCAAGCCCTGTCCACCCCAGCAGCACTCTGCATTTGAAAGCCCCTAAAGGAGGCTTTCACTTTATATACAGACAAGCTACCCCATGAGACACCAGGAGAGTGACCTTAACAGTGGCAGGAGAAGAATCTTAGGTGCCCTGCTCTTGGGTAACCCTTAATTTTTATCTATATAGTGTTTTGCATGTATGTATGTATGCATGCATGTATGTATATGCACCAAATGTATGCCTGGTGTCCTCAGAGACCAGAAGAGGACATCAGGCATCCTGGTACTGGATTTACAGCTACCACAAAAAGCACCAGGTTGCCTCTCTTTGTTCCCGCGGATGATGGAGTAGAAAGCTTAAGGCGGGAGTGGGTGGGATACAGCGCTGAGGGTCCAGACTGCCGTGGGTATGACAGACCCTACTTGAGAGCGGGCAGTCAACCTTCTAGCTAAGGAGTTGGTTGTGGCCGTTGCCTTTTAAGGTTATAATGTCCTTGTCCTCCTTACCACTTCAAAAGCCTACTAATTCCTTCCCTCCACGGAGCACCATCTCAGGCTCTTTACCCGACTCAGCTTCTCAGTGGTCCCCATCGACTTCTAGGATCCTTTAGCAGACTCTCAGTCAGTTCCTTGTCAAATGTTGGGAACACCCTCTCCCGCCCTTTCAACTTGGTTCCCACTGCATACATCGGACTTCCTTAAATCATTGGTGCTTTTTTTTTTTGGGGGGGGGAGTCTTCTTTAAGACACGCTTCCTTCCCCGAGGTCATAAAGACATGTACATTTTCCTTCTAAACATTTTAAAACGTTGTCTTCCATTTAGTCTTGGATCCATCTGGAAATTTATTTTTATGTCACATTTGAGAAAGCTATCTAAATTTATAGTTAGTTCCCTGTATGAAAAGAAAAAAAAAAAAAAAAAAAAAAAAAAAAAAAAAAAGAAAGAAAGAAAGAAAGAAAGAAAAAAACCAGGCATATCCCAGCAGGGTGTTCTGAGCTGGCTCCCTTCTCACACTGATTGACAGTGCCAACCCTGAAGATGAACCTGGATACATTCCACCTTCCAGGGACAGAGCCCAAGCATCATAGGTACCTCTCTGCAAATGCCTTCTTTCAACACCTTTTGACTCAAGGTGTCTTTGGTTTGTTTTGCTTTTAATAATAATAATTATTATTATTATTGCCAAGGTCTTAAGTAGCCCAAGCACCTGGTGACCTCCCTGCCTCTACCTCGTCAGTGCTGAGACCACAGCTGTGCCCACCACAACCATTTACGCCGAACTGGGATCCATGCAAGCTAGGCAAGCAGTTGAACCTGAGCCACAGGCTTTTACTCTCCCTGTGTGGTTGGCTTTTGCTCTTGCGAGACAGGGTGTCGCTGCATCTGTCTTCCAGGCTGCCCTCCCTCACCTGCCATCATGCCCAGCTTGTTTTCCTTACTCTGTCTTGTAGGAGATAGTCCTTCTGTAGCACTGACCACGCCCATTGGGGGGTGGAGCGATGGGCGGAGGTGACCTGAGGAAGGAGGTCGGAGGGGGCCAGGAAGGCGCTCTCTCTTTCTGGCGTGACTCGGACAGGAGAGGATCGGGTTGAATTTCCTGGTGTTCATCTGTCTAGGTTGTAAGTTATTTCTCTCTGAATAAACATCTATTCGGCCTATTTGTTTATCCTGATCCTTATTTACTGCAATACTGTCTGTCTTTGGTTTTCGGTATTCAACATGGATTTCTGGATGAAATTTGTGAAAACCCTTACTGAAATTGCATTGAAGTAATACGCTAATTTGGGGGAAATTGTCCCACTCCTTTGCAGTATTTGTTGGTTTTAATTTAAATATCCTCTCAATGAAAAGTCAACAGCTCCCCACATGCGCATTTCTCTGATATTAGATTTATTTCTGTTTCTCGCTTTCTAGTCAATGGAATCCTTCAAACTTCATTTTCTACTTAGAAGTCGGGAGTGCTTAAAAATGTTACTAAACTAGTCTCTGTCAAAATTCCCAGATGCATGGAATGCTTCTAATTATATAGATTATCTGGGATTTTTCTAGGTAGACTGCCATATGGGTTTCAAAAAAAAAAAAAAAAAAAAAACCAATTTCTCTCCTTTTCAACCCTTGTTTCATTTATTTCTTAAGTTACAGAATCCAACCGTTCAGGACCCAGGAGCTGGTGTCTTTCTATTTCTTATGTGTAACATATTACCTACAGGTTAGGGGTGTACTCTAACTTCTGTTAAATATCATTCTATTCACACTGGTAGTTTTTAAAACTAAAAATGAATGTAAATTTTTGCAAAAGAAATCTTTTTATTCAGTGAAACACTTTAGCACCTTAGCACGTGACTGAGGTCAGTCAACTTACGTTAGGATTTAACGTAAAGCTACCCTGTGTTTCCTAGGTATCACACAGGCCTTACTAATAGATTTCTGCACTCAGCTGACTTGTAAGCCATTTATGATTCCACTGTCATTTCTGTCTTAAGAGCCCTCGTGTGTGTGTGTGTGTGTGTGTGTGTGTGTGTGTGTGTGTGTGTGTGTGTGATACATGCATGCATAGTCAGACGTTTTTCAGAACTAAAAGTTACATGAGAAAAAGTTAAAAACAAAAGTTACTTTCATGGTAGAGTTTTTCAAAGATACCCTGGCATCTTGCAGTCATTTGATTTTGTCTGAACGTCCTACTTACATCTTAGAACCTACCATTAATGAATGCTGAAACCAAATGCAGGCTGGTGATAGTAAGGCCGTTTCCCAGAGACAACGGAACCAGGTGAGCTAGTCTAAGCTAGTGGGAGGCCAGGTCCACCTGGCCCTCCTAGCATCCTGGTCCTTTATTCTACTTCTTATCAACAGGTAAGAAGCTTGGCATTCTATTTATCCACTCTTAAGAGATGTCACACAGACCACAGGAAAACAAGAGCCCTCTCGGTTTCTTGTGAGCACCGTCCAGGAAACAAAGACAGACATCCTCCACGGATGGTTTGCTCCTGGCATCTTCTCCTTTCCTTGTTCCACACCAAAGGAACATAGGAGACACAGAAAGAACAGCAGATCAAAGTCACTTAACCTACAGAAAGGACACTGGACCTAAGAGAAGCTGGCAGCTACCGGAGTCAGACACAAGATTCTGACCGTGGAAAGAATCTTTGTGTATTTCCCGGGGCAGCCATTCTCCTGGTGACTCTGCCTCCATTAGGGTTCTGTGCAAGGAAGGTTCCTGGCTCAGCAAGCCTTTGCTAGCATCACACATGTTCTGGGGCAGAATCTTGGCTGAGCCTAGGATCCGGCAGCTCCTTCCTTCTAGAAGGTTCCATCATTTCAACCAAGGCTTCTAGCCTCATAAGAGAGATGTCGAGTGTTATAGGAACACATACATACATACATACATACACACACACACACACACACACACACACCATGGAAGACCGATCCTGACTGGTACTGCCATTATTCCTACTCACCCCTCAGAAAGGGTAGCCAGCCTAGAGACACAGGGCTCGGGTGACCAGCCTTGTAAGTACCAGCTTATATTTCTCCAGAGAGGGAGAGAGCACCCTAAGGGAATGGCCTCGGGGTGGCAAATAGGGGTGACCTACAGAATGGGCACCTCACATGGATTACAAGGCCAGTATCTGAGCAACACTGGGTGTGGCAGCCTCACACAGCATGCCAGAGCAACCACCCTTGTGTACTGTGCACTGCAGCTCATGGAAGAGACACTGAGTCTAGCCTGCTCTTTGAGGCGTTGTGGGGAATGTCTTCACCCCATCTCACCCCAAGTGATTATTTTAGAATGCTTCTACATGACACACACAGAGAGGTGTTCTGGGAATGGCAGTTTCCTGGTGTTGGGAAGTGTCCCAGCAGTGGGAGTCCATTGGGGGACTCTAATATGACTGCTGTCCATCCAGCTGTTACCTGGGGAAGCTATGAGGTAGGCTGGTAGGCTCTCACTTTGCTCACGGCCGGCATCCATTGGCCTGATGAGACGTCATCTTGTCTATCTCCCCAGGCAGGCACTCAGTGTGAGCTAAACAGGCTTTGTAAGACGGTCCCAGAGTTCTGCACACATCATCTCCAGTCTACGCCGCTCCTGAGCAGAGGCCGTCTCTTTCTTGGTGCCTTGGCAACCAAGCCCAAGACAACTTGTTAACTGGGTTGTCATCAGGTTCTGTGCTTAGACGAGCGCTTCTTCTCAGAACTGGGAAAGCCTCAGTGTAGGAGGGTTTCATGTGGGTGGGGTAGGGCTGCAGCTGACAATGCCTTCCACCTTGAGCATGATGTGCAAAAAGCCACCCCAAACCGCTAAGTACCACCTTGCAGTAGTGGGGCCAGTCCTCCACTAGACCAGATAGCTATGTGGTCAATTACCGACTGACCAGTGCTGTGCACATGGCTATCTGCACACGAGCACAGACACATACGTATGTACATGGAGGCCAGAGGACAAACTCAGCTGTGGCTTTTCAGGTGCCATTCATGTCCCTTTTTCTCAAACAGGTTCTCACTGGGACACGGGACTTGCTGACAAGGCTAGGCTGGCTGGCCAGTGCTGGAATGACAAATGTGCAACCCGGCTCCTTTTTTTTTAAAATTTTAGTTGTGAGTTCTGGGATTGAACATGATTCCTCTTGCTTGCCTAGATAGTACTTTACCAATCGAATTATCTCCCTAGCTACTCCCCTCCGAACTGCTTTCAAAGCGGTGGTGGTGGTTAGTGGTGGTGGTGGTGGTGGTGGTTGGTGGTGGTGGTGGTGGTGGTGAGGACTGGAACAAATTCAAGTCCAGTGCTTTCTGTTCCGTCAGAGGAAGCTCATTTCTCATTCTCCCCGAAAAGGCGGCGTCAAGCACTTGGACTCTGGGTGCAGGTATGAGGGTATCTGGTTCTAACTTTACTGACCCTTGCCCTATATGACCTCAGGCCTTCCCTTTAGGGTACTTGGACTTAATTTTCTCAACTCCAGAACTGGACTGCTGGTTATCCCCCTTCTACTCGGGAAGTCCCTGGGAGTTCATAGCAAACGACTAAGTGCAGATTTGATTTCTAGAGAAAGGAGCCTTAAATGTTGGATCCATGTGCAAACCGCACACGAAGACCTGAGTGCCTCGCCGTGTACACAACAGACTTCGCTTTTAAATTGCAGGACTGGAGACATGCTATCAGGTTTACAACAGTGAACAGTGCCCAGTCACAAAAACCGGAAAAGAAACATTTGTCAGTAGGGGAACAATTAAACACACGCAGCTTACATTCAGTCTTCAGAGTTTACCTGGTTAATATTATGAGAACATGCTCAACAGAGGACGGAGAATGGGAAGTGAACAGGATGTGAACCCCAGCTTCCGCCCTGTGTCAGCAGAGACCAAGGCAAAGGGGACTAGATTGGAGGTGGCCGTGGGTGGTATTGATCTTTCCTGTGTGCTTTGCAGTACTTTCCAAATTGTCTAAGGTGGACATATCTCACTTTTAGAAGCAGAAAAAGAAAATGGATAGTAAAAAATAAATGTGTGTGTGTACCACACAGCACTCGGGAGGGAGAGCATGGGTGCCATTATGGAAATGAGGCGCACTCGGCGGTACTGTACTAAAAGGGCGTGGGTGTGGGTGGGTGCGAGAGAGAAAACCTGCTCACTACTCATCGCCACGGAAAACAGAGGCTTCGGCTCCAACCCCAAGATAGAGAAACAGGGAAATAGGCTTTTAAGAGTATAAAACTCACTGGTCCAAAGCCCAAGGTGTCACGTGAGCTATCAGTTGGGAATGGGGAAGCAGGGAGGAGAGAAAGGTCATACAGTGGCTTCTCTATTCTTATTATCACCACATCCAATATTACTTTGAAAAACGTGGTAGGGTGATAGCTGTCAGTAAAGTACTTGCCTTGTAAGCATGAGGACCAGAGTTCAAGTCCCAGAACCCTTGTTAAAACATCAGGTGGGGATGGAGAGAGATGGCTCAGTACTTAAGAGTGATAGCTACTCTTCCAGAAGACCTGAATTTGGTTTCTAGCACCTAACGATCAACCTGCAACTTCTGGTCTCTGAGGGCACACACACACACACACATACACTCCTCTCTCTCATATGTACACACATATACACACATGCATGCACACACACACACACTCCTCTCTCTCATATGTACATACATATACACACATGCATGCACACACACACACACATACACTCCTCTCTCTCATATGTACACACATATACACACATGCATGCACACACACACACACTCCTCTCTCATATGTACACACATAAACACACATGCATGCATACACACACACACTCCTCTCTCTCATATGTACACACATATACACACATGCATGCACACACACACACTCCTCTCTCATATGTACACACATATACACACATGCATGCACACCACACACACTCCTCTCTCTCATATGTACACACATATACACACATGCATGCACACACACACACTCCTCTCTCATATGTACACACATATACACACATGCATGCACGCACACACACACTCCTCTCTCATATGTACACACATATACACACATGCATGCACACACACACACTCCTCTCTCATATGTACACACATATACACACATGCATGCACACATACAACTCCTCTCTCTCATATGTACACACATATACACACATGCATGCACACACACACACACTCCTCTCTCATATGTACACACATATACACACATGCATGCACACACACATACACTCCTCTCTCATATGTACACACATAAACACACATGCATGCACACACACACACACTCCTCTCTCATATGTACACACATATACACACATGCATGCACACACACAACTCCTCTCTCTCATATGTACACACATATACACACATGCATGCACACACATACACTCCTCTCTCTCATATGTACACACATATACACACATGCATGCACACACACACACACTCCTCTCTCATATGTACACACATATACACACATGCATGCACACACACACTCCTCTCTCTCATATGTACACACATATACACACATGCATGCACACACACATACACTCCTCTCTCTCATATGTACACACATATACACACATGCATGCACACACACACACACTCCTCTCTCATATGTACACACATAAACACACATGCATGCACACACACACACTCCTCTCTCTCATATGTACACACATAAACACACATGCATGCACACACACACACTCCTCTCTCATATGTACACACATAAACACACATGCATGCACACACACACACTCCTCTCTCATATGTACATACATATACACACATGCATGCACACACACACACTCCTCTCTCATATGTACACACATATACACACATGCATGCACACACACACACTCCTCTCTCTCATATGTACACACATATACACACATGCATGCACACACACAACTCCTCTCTCTCATATGTACATACATATACACACATGCATGCACACACACACACTCCTCTCTCTCATATGTACATACATAAACACACATGCATGCACACACACACACACACACACGCAAACAATAATTTTTAAATTTCTGAAATAAGATGATTTGGATGTCTGAATTTAAACGATGGGGTTGGGAGTTTATTCCCAGATGAAAAGGTGTTAAGTCCCGGTAGCTATGTGCACTTACACTGGGTGGAAGTTTTCACTTACAACCTTCCCCTTTTCTAGAAGATCTGAAGTAGAGTGTTATCTTTGATTTTCAATTTTTGTATCAAAATGTCTGCAGGGGAGACATTAAAGAAGGCCAAAAAAAAAAAAAAAAAGTGAATTCTCTCATCCCAGCAACTTGACTGTGGGAGTGGGGGAGGGGAGAGCACATAATTAGTGAGGCAGAGTGTGTGGGGCTGCTGGGGGCCTGCAATGCTCCAACGCTTTCTTAATCCACCTGCAACTTCAGTTTATGGCTGCTTTGTTTATCTGTTGTCCCTAGAGGGTGCCATGATGGACTCTGTGTTAGCTAACCCTTGCTCCCAAGGCAGGGCAGACTGAGTCCCAGCTGGACCCTAGAGGCACTGTGGGCACTCTCAAAAAGCTGGAATGAGGCAGAGGGACCACCCCGGAGCTCCAAGGAGAATGCAAGAAAGGAACTCGGGTACACAGTCCAGCCATCCTAGGAGCTGACTTCCCACAGATAAGAATGGTGCCCGCAACAGAATGTGGGGTTCTGCCAAAGGCTGACGGTCCTGTCTCAATTATCAGGACTAGTGGTGACATCATTGATTATAAGTGGCTCTTCAGGGTGCTGTTCCTGACCTGCCCTTCCATGAGAACCGCAAATGGTTTCATTTTTCATCTTATGATGATTAAGCCAGGTAAACTTCCATCTACCCACCCATCCATCCTATCATCTATCCCCTTCATCCATTTATTCATATATCCACGATTCCATGCAACCATTCACCCATCCTTCCATCTGTCCATTCATGTCCATCCACCCACCTGGATATCCATCCAGTCTTAGTTACCATCCCTTGTACTGGGTGCTAACAGCATGCAGCAGGATTTATTATTTGCTAATCTTAAGATCAGATTTGAGTAAGGCAGACAATAATGTTCGAAATAATAATGATAATGATATTAATACTCTGTAACAAGATAGATGTAGCATCCTACGATAAAGAATAACAATGTAGCATCCTCCGATAAAGAATAACAAGGTAGCATCCTCCGATAAAGAATAACAGGCTGTGGTGCGGGAGAGGAAAACTCACTGTGAGCTGACAAGGGCTTGGGGATCTTGGTGACAGGCTGTATTAGGGAGGTCAGTAGCATCCATGCCTCAGTTGCTTCCCGCTTAACACTGGCAAACTCCTGCTATATATTCCTGTATACTGTTGTTATTAGAGTTTTATGCATGCTCAGTAATTCTTCTATCGCCAACCTGCATCTCTCCAGCCTTTTCACTTTTTATTTTGATACAAGGCCTCACTATATTGCCCTGGTTAGTCTTGACCTCATTTTTTTTTTTGTTGTTGTTGTTGTTGTTTTTTTGAGACAGGGTTTCTCTGTATTGCTTTGGAGCCTGTCCTAGAACTCATCCTGTAGACCAGGCTGGCCTCAAACTCACAGAGATCCACCTGCCTCTGCCTCCCGAGTGCTGGGATCAAAGGCGTGCGCCACCATTGCCTGTCTTTGAACTCAATTGCTTAGACTCTGAATTTGCAGTCTTGCTGCCTCAGCCTCCCAACTAGCTGTGATTACAAGTCTGTGATACCAGGCTCAGCTGTATCCCAGCTTCTTTAAAACTCTCTCCAAGAAAACGGTTATACTTTGGAAGGCCTGGGGGGGGGGGGCAAGTGATCAGGAGGTTTGGCATTAAAGGCAGGTAGAGGGGCCCAACTGGGAGTGCCATAATACACAGGAAGGTCTCCATGCAGGGGGAGGGAAGTTAGGAGGCATAGATTTTGCCTGGTTGTCACAGGAGGCTTGGTTTCAGATTTGAGCAACATGTCTGAGGAGTGCAATGGGCAAGCCTTGGGACAACTGCTTTGTTTCATGAGTCCTTCTAGTGGTAAGCAGGGTGGTGCTCTCAGTGTGAGTGCTGCCCAAGTCTCTAGCAGAGATCTGCTTCCCCTCCCCCCTAGATTTCTGGGTGAAACCCGGCAACACTAAAAATCTTACTTCTAGCTCATCAAGGTGTCTCAGTGGGCAAAGGTGCCTGCCACCAAGCAAGATGCCCTGAGAAGAACTCCTAGGGCTCACACAGTGGGAGGAATTGCCTTTAGAAAGACATCCTCTGATCTCCACACCCGTGGCATAGCATGCTCATACCCACACACGTGCATGTGCCTACACACAAAAATAAATATTTTTTTTTGATTTTTTACTTTAAACAATCTGGCACCCTTTATTAATTCTACCCATGGTAACAGTATTAGAAGGGCTCTTGAGGTAGGGATTGCCTGGCTTGTTGCAAGCAGGAAGCTGAGATCTGGAAAATAGTGGCCTGGGCTGAGTCTGTGGGGAGCTGTGGGAATGGCCTTTTGTGTGTGTGTAGAAGGTATGGGGGGGTGCAAGGGGGGAGGGGGAGAGATCTTGTCATGTGATACAAGCTCCATGAGTTAGGCAGCCTGGTGCCTAGCTGTGCTGCTGCTGTTGAGAGATGAAGAAGGAAGACCTAGCTTAGCACTAGGCAGTTACTGCTGTGGTGGGTTACACATAGGGAAAGCCCAGCCTGACAAGTCACAAGACCCAATCCTCCCCTCCTCCCCCTAGGGAGCACACAGCACATACTTCCGTGAGAAGGGCCCTGATCAGGTTTTGGAGGTACAGGAGACAGAAGACTTATCTCCAGACTTTGGGGCACTTTGTTTCTCGCTGCATGACTTCAAATAGCTTAAAGGGGGCACTTTTGAAGGATCGTCTTTTGAACTGAGATCTGAAGAACACAAATAGAGGATAGGGTTAGGTTTCAAGGCAAGAACCTTATGTTGTCGGGTGTGTGTGTGTGTGTGTGTGTGTGTGTGTGTGTGTGTGTGTGTGTGTCTGTGCCTGTGCCTGTGCCTGTGTCTGTGTGTCATCCAGGGTGGCCAGCAGGGCTAAGCATAGAGGTCAGAAGGAAGAGCTTGCATCTTTCTTTCACAGGCAATGGAGAGCCTGGGAGAGCTGTTTTCCCTCTCTCTCTCAAGAGATGGTTTCTACCTGGTGCCTGCCAAAGAGCTTGATCCTTTCAGGAATCAGGCTGTTATTTTAGTAACCCCCTCATTCGGGAGCCTGAGGCTGAGCCAACCAAAAACACATCATTATCCCTGCTGGGAGGGATAGAGGGAACCAGGGGTAACAAATGCTTGAGTTGGAGTGTCCCTCTGCTGTTAACCCACCTGACCTCTGTGGCTCAGTTCCTTCCAAGCTTGCTTCCAGTACTTTTTCTACACCTGTGGTCTCTTACCTAAGCATCATGAGTCTGACCGTGGGCTGCGTCTATTCCTTTAGAATTATCATCAGACCTATGCCATCTGAGCCAGAGTGCTGTGTCCACCTTCTGCCATAGAAGCCTACCTTTTATTAATGGTTCTTGTTATCCTAAAATAGTCTAGGACTCTAGTTAAGTCACAATAATTCAGGGTATCCTTCAAGTGACTGGTGATAAGGTTTTCTGATAGAGCAATTAACTCATGAGGGTATCTCAATTCTGCCTTTGGTTGTGCGTGGTCCCCAGTAGGAGTCTGGGGGAGCCAACAGAAAGGAGCTGTACAGTACGATCAGGGAAAATCTGCCTTTGTGAGTTGCTGAATTAGGAGAGCTCTGGATGGTCCGGGAGAGTTCTGGAATTCTGGGCAGTTAAGAGCTTTAGAGAGGCAATGCTCTCCCTAGCTTTAGGAATTAATCTTAGAACAAACCGAAGATGTGTGTGGCCAGAGTTATCTTGAGGGCTGAGCGGAGAGCGGCTGGGGTCTGACTCACAACCTTTCGGCCACAATGCTCTCCCTATCTGGGTCAAAAACAAGTGACAAGAAAAGCAGTTTCCATTGTTTCTCAATTCCTGGGAGCTGAGTATATGCATGGGAGGAAGGGATGGAGAAAAGATAGAAGGGGGGAGGGGAGCTGGGGCCTAGCGTGCTAAGGAGAGGCGGTGAAGGTGGAGAATGGTGTCCTGAGAATCTTGTCTGGAAACTAGGAATAAAATATTTCTCAGCATCTGTCTACCCAAGGCGGGTTGACCTCAGCTGAGGGCGGAGAGCAGAAACTCCAGAAGGAAGCTGAGAACCAAACCCACTAATCCAGCAAGCCTTAGACTGTCTCACTTCACAGTTCCCATGGCCCTTGCCCACACGTTCTCTCAGTTCCTGCCAACAACCCTGTGAAATAGAAGCTATTACTCTTTTTAGGGATGTGAGAACTGAGGCTAAGGAACCAAACGAGGCTGTCAGTCACTGGCATCAGAAGGCTTAAAATGCCAACTCCCAACTCTGCCTTCAGATGAAGCTAGGTGGAGTTCCAATCTACATCCTTCTCCCCCAGGGTAGTCTCTGCACCTCCACTGAGTCCCCGTGATCCTGGTGCTGCACCTCTCCATTAACCCGCCATGTCCTAGAGATTCCTTTCTTTTTTTTAAAGCAAATTCTTTTTGTAGTTATTTCTGTTTTATGTGCATTGGTGTTCTGCCTGCATGTATGTCTGTGTGAGGGTGTCAGATCTCGGAGTTACAGACGGTTACGAGCTGCCATGTGGGTGATCTTAACCTCTGAACCATCTCTCCAGCCCTGAGACTTATTTCTTGACTGATGATGAATTTCTATCGCTTGGTAACTCCAGTGGGGACAGACTTAACCATCATCCTGGGAAGAGGGCCATCAGACAGCCCTAGGAGTATGTGAGGGCTAACTAAAGCCACCCCCTGTCTTGTTTATTCTGATCACAATGCAACTTTGGAAGGCATTTCATATAGCTATACTGATAATGATGAAATTTTAAAATGATAGCCAAGAGGAATCCACGGGTTTTCGAGTGGTCCTGCGTACAAAGAATCAGATGCAAGAGGAGTAAGGAAGTCAATCACTTCACGTGTGAGATGCCTCTCAACTGCACAGGAGCGACTCATCTCCCATAAGTGAGCAGGGGAGACCGTGGAAGCATCTGAATAAATCATGAGTGGCAGCTGCTCTTCTGCTTATAAGGGAGGCATGTTCAGCTATTGGTGATTTTGTGCTTCTAACCTGATGACCAGTTAATGGTTTCACTTTTCAAAATGCAGCTTTCCTTTTTCATTTTGAGGTTTTTAAAAACATGAAAATTGGTTAAATTAAAGAAAAAAAATCTAAAACACTTGACCTAGTTCTCCTACAGCGCTTAAAAACATGGAGACATTTCCTCAAATAAAAGAGTGAAATAAATCACAGCTAAGAGGCATAGAGGAGACAAGGAGTCGGCCTGAGCTACAACAGCTTTGAGAGTGCATGCAGGGTTTTGCTCAAAAGATGTTGGTGCCTTTGCCCACTGGCTGTCGGAAGAAATGCAGAAATGCAGAGCGCCACAGTGACGAACACACCCTGCAGCAAGAAGAGGAAGAGCAACTTTGCTTTTAAAAGCTTGAGTAAGACCAACAGGGAGCCATGAGTAAGACAGTATTTTAAAAACAAGCCTTAGAAAGCAACAGTAGGCACATTGGTTACTTTTGCTGTTGTTGTGATAGAATGCCAGGCACATTGGCTACTTTCACGGTGGCTGTGATAAGAATGTCAGGCACTTTGGTTACTTTTGCTGTTGTGATAAAATGCCCTGACTAAAGCAACTTGCGAGGGGCAATGCGTTCGTTTCTGGCTCACAGTCCAAGTATACAGTTATCATTGTGGGGAAGTCAAGACCCGAAAGGGCTTCCTTCAGTGGAAGCAGCTAGTCACATCTCCTGAGAAGCAGAAGAGTGGTGAACTCAGTTCACTTCTTTTTATGGACTGGAGAACCCCAACCTAGGGAATGGTGCACCCATAGTGGGTGGGTCTTCCCACCTCCCGTTAAGTCTACAAGGCCAGGTGCCTGTCATCTACGTGATTGTAAATCTCAAGCTGACAAGTGAGCTTAAGCATCACACTAGGTCAGTTGTCTCTTCCAGGCTGTGGGATTTCGGAGGCTCCAGTTGTATGTTAGAGTAATCTTTCCTGGGAATGACTGGAAGGCCTAAAAGAATATAAATCACTGTTCTGCCTCTTTATGTCCCATAGAGAGAGACCAGGGATCCTTCCACTAGGATCGAGGAACCAACTTAGAGAGTAGATTTCTCAAACTGACTGTTTTACAGTAAAAATACAAGACACACCACACCATCTCATTGCTTGCAAGCAAACAGGGCTGAAGACGACCGTGCTAAGTAAAAGGAGGAGAGGGAGGAAGACGGATTCAGAAAGGTGAATGTCTTCTTTTACTAGTGGAATCTCGATCTGAGGGAGGACTATTAGGGATGAGGAAAGGGTAAGTGGGAAAAGGGGAGGAGATGTAGGTGCATCGGAATGAAGCTATCAAATGCCACTGTTATGAAAGTGCCACCATGAAGCTCATTACTTTAACAATTAACACATGCTAATAAAGTTTCAAGCCATACCAAGACAGTTCATCTACTGCCTGTGCAAAGGCTCTAAGTTTTCTTCTTCCCTTTTTTAAGTGTGTGTGCCATATGCGTGTGTAGGAACCAAAGGAAGCCAGAAAATGGCTTCAGACACTCTGGCGCTGGAGTTAAAAGCAATGGTGGGCTGCTTGGATGCTGGGAACTGAACTCAGGTCCTACGGCAGAGCAAGGATTGTTAACAGCTGAGCCATTTCTCCAGCCCTATCTTTTCCATGTCAGTCGCGTTACTGATTGTTTATTCTTTGGCTTTGTAAAGGGAATGGCATATAATTTAAAGCTATCTGATCCTGCAGAGCCCTGCATCTGGACGGGTAAATTATTATCTGTCACGTCAAGGGTCCTATGCAGTAAAGGAACCTGGCAGTTCCCAGAAATCAATGCGGAAAAGAGAAATTCACGGCGTGCCACTGTCTGACAGCACTGGACACTTCAGTTCTTCTGGAAGCTCAGATACATCCTCTAGCTCCTGGTATGTCCCTGCGAGAGTGGCTCTTTCTGCAACCCCAGAAATGGTGGTCCATGCCTGAAATCCCATTATTTAGGAGGTTGAGGGAGGGGGATCAGAGTTCAAAGTCATCCTCAGTTACATAGTAAATTTGAGGCTAGTCTGGTTTACAAGGACCCCGCCTCAAAAAAAAAAAAAATTCAATAAGCAAACAGACAATTTAATAAACATTCCCACCAAGTTCCAGTCAGAACTCCAATACCAAGCCATCTGTGATCAACACGCATGCAGACAACATGTCCACCCCGTGCGAACAAGGAAAGAAGCAGGTAGGCTACTCATGGCCAATCACAGGCAGCCTGGCAGAGCGTGAGGGTTCAGGCAGCGAGGGAAGGAAAGACAGGGCAACACCCATTCTTCTGCGTTCCCACCCTCTCCTACTAAAGGAGAAAGGCCAGAGGACAGCTGACTCACCTCATGCCTCACTCATTCCCAGGGTGCCTGCGAGGGTACCAATCTGACACAACTGGGGTGGTGTCGCTCATGTCTGCCCCGCTGTTCACAGGGGCGCCCTCACGAGGCAGGGTGTTCAGAACGACAGAGGCACCCGGCTAATGAAAACACTGGTGTGCCATGGGCCCCTACCCATCCCCGAGTACTTGGAGGAGTTAATAGGGCAAAAGGGATGGTTAGCACGGGTCCTGGTCTCCTCGGCCACTTTAAGAGCCTTGATTCAGGCAGTCTTAAGAATGCAAGGTCAGCGAGATAAGAAAGGAGGGACAAATGTCCGTGAAGTAGCAGAGGCAAGCAGGACAGAGAGAGTGTGTGGCCATCGGGGAGGTTGCAGGCAGCCAGCCTTAGGTGTGGTTTAGCAGCGTCTAACTTGGCTAGCTGTGGGCTGCTGTGTGACCTAACACCAATTACTCAGCGTCCCTGTGCTCCAGTTTCTGTAGGAACCATCCCACGTCAGCTGACTAACTTGCGGAGTACTAAATAGAGTCTTTGAGGAAAATACCATACCACCTTAGCATATCTTCTTTGTCTCTGTACGGCCATCTCATTCACTAGCCCGCCTTCCACCCAGGAACAGTCTGGAACCAGAGCTCTCGCTTGGGCTGACAGCTCAGCAGAAGTGGAGACAGGAAACATAGGTCAAGGAAACACGGGGTCTATGCACTGTGCGTGACATGGTAGTCTTTCAAGGAGCCCAAGCAGATAGAATTGGAGTGTAGAGAGCAGCTCCCCAGAGGTCCCACCAACCCCAGGTGAAGGGGTCTGACTGAAGTGCACGGTTAGCACCCGGGGCTACAAGCTGGAGGCAGAGCATCGCTGGCTGCACCTGCACCTGCTGGCCGGAAGCTGCCAGAAGCCTTCACTAGGCTCGGCTGGGCTGCACCTGTGAGGACTCAGAGTGTGCACGAAGTGCCCAATGTATTCCATCAGCAAATACTAACCACCTGCTTGGTCCTGGGTGGGGCAGCACAGCACAGAGCAAGACCGTCTCTCTCCACCACTGTGAAGGAAAAGGCAACAGGAAACAAGTCTGGAGAGTGGGGTTTATGTCGGGTTAAAGTACTATGAGGAAAATAAACTGGGGCTGTAGTACTAGGCAGGGCGTTTCCTGCAGACACAACAAGGGGACCCTCTCAGCTGAGGCCTGAATTATGCAAAGGACCGAGCATGGAATACAGGGACCAGCACAAAGGTCCGGAGGAACAAAAAGTCTGGTGAGACGCAGGGACAGCATTGGAGTGCATGGAAGATCGCAAAGAGAAACTCTGGAGGTGGGGTCAGCTCTGGGAAGGCATCAGAGATGCTGGGTTTTATTCCCAGTGAGTAGAGAAGCCATCGGAACATCGTGAGGCAGGGGGATTACACGGCCTGGCAGCTTTGAGAAGAAATGAGCCAAGATTAGAGGCAAGAATTAGCACGTGTTGCTTCTGTAGGTTAGACACAAGCTCAGCATGAAGCTCGTTCTGGGGACCATGACTAAGAATAAGGGCAGAGTCTGCGGGGAAGAGCTGATCTTGAAGGAGGCGGTGGTGGGGTTCTGTGGGAAGACCCTGACATGCCCTGCCACACACCAGCACATGAGGACTCATCTGTGAGCCTCCTTTCCACTATGTGTTGGAGTCCCCCCCCCCCAGCTCCCCACGGTGACACCGATCGCCTGCTCTGCCACTTATACAGCACAGTAGGGGAAAGATCTTGGCATGATCGCTTTTCTCCTTCATCCTACTTCTCTTCCTGCCTCTGGGGTTCTCCTTGGAAGACAGAAAATTCCTGAAGGTGGAAAGAGACCAGGGTGAGCCTCCACTTGCAGCGGTGTGGTTGGCCCTTGGCTTAAGGACTCAGTGAGATTCACCCTGGTCAATTCCCAAGCCTAAATTAGCACTCAGGCCAGCTCTGCACACAGCTCTTTCTCACCACCACACTCTACTTAGCTGTCGCTGGTAGCTCCGCATTGGTGTGAAGGTTACGCTTTAAATACGTGTAAGAATATGTCACAAGTTTCTCTTTAGGCTGTGGAACCTCATCTGGGATGCTGTGTTTGGCAAGCTTTCTTAGACACTCCAACAGACTATCACCACACTCAGTTTCTGAAATCTTCCCCTGTCCTAACACTCAAAGACGTCTTGGTCAGTCTGCTCTGTGACCTCACTGAGCACTTCAACTCTGTGGACAATGTGTTTGACCCCTCTGCTACCTGGAGACTGGTGCAGAAGAACTCTGAGGAATGACATGAAACTCGATCCCACACAAGCCATGACCACCAATCAGATCACCCAGTGGTCATGGAGAGAAGAGTCACAGAAACTTAACCACTGAGAATCCATGGAGAACTGGCTGCTTAGAGCCTTTGGGGTTTCTGGGATGCGATTCCCAAGACATTTGAAATTAACACTAGTCACTAGTAGACAGAAGAGCCACCGACCCACAATTTATATAACAAAGGGACCATAAGGCATCTATCTCATTGCTTTCGAGAACTGAATTCTGCAAAACTACACTCAAGCCTCATTCAATCTCTCTCCCGTTCCTCCCACCCTCTGTATGTGGGGGACCAGAAGCCAACCTTGTGTCATCCTCAGAAACACCATACACCTTGTGTTTTGAGACAAGGCCTCTCGTGGCCTAGAACTAAGCCAGTAGGCTGGGCTCCCAGTGCTAGGATCTCAGTTGTGCGTTACCACGCTCAGGCTTTTTACCTTGGATGCTGCGGCTTAAACTCTGATCTCCTGGTAAACATGGGGGCAGCACCAACACCTCCTCAAAGTGTCCTATCTTTTTAGCTACAGTTACACACACACACTCGTGTGCCAGTAAAATATCTATGAAATAATTTCTAACATTCTCGAGAGGCATCGTCCCTCCCTATACCATCCCTAATAAATGGGAGATCAGCAGCATTTTCAGAGTGGAATCGATTCCCGCATCCCTGTTGCAACCACAACAGAACAACATACAGCCTTACATATGAACCTATCCCTCTTAATTATTCATCAAAATGAGGGAGTGCTTTTTACTTTAAGTGAATATTTGAAACAATGCTTTAACATCAGGCAGGGGCTAGGATGTTTGCCTTGGATATTTTTGAGACTGAAAGAAACTTTATTTTAATGGTTTGAGGTCTTCTCCTTCTTTCTTTTTAATCTAAAGAGGACTATATGAAGGCATAATATCCAGGTTACCGTTTAATGAATGTGTGTTTGAGTGTATGTATTTTGTAGAGCACAATAGAATTCAGGCCATCAGTAAAAGATTTTATAGACCGTAATCCTCCCCAGGGACTGAGTGCCAACGGAACAATGAACAAAGGCCGCATATGGAGAGTACCACTAGAGGGGGTCCCTGTGGCGTGCTCTCTTACAAAACCCACATTTTAAGCCACAGTGCCTCGTACACTAGAGGGGGTCATCTCAGTCTCATTTTAAGCCGTCCCCTTCCTTCTTTCCTCTTTTCTGCTGGAAGGTTCTGCTCTGCTCCAGCTCTCAGAGAGATGCTCGCATGGCTTGCTAGGATTGATGCTGTGGATGTGCTGTGAGAATTGGTTACTTTTCAAGCTTTCCACGGCAATAACCTCATCATTGCTGTGTGAGCTCTATACATTCCTTCCACGTGCAATGCATCGTTCGATACGGTGGTTCGGTCACAGGTACGGAGCTTTCCACACACCAGGACAAAGGCACCACACTCAGCCCATGTCTGCCATGCTGGCTTCCCCACAAGCATAGCTAACGCCCCCAGCTCAGATCTACAACCATGCTCCTTGAAAAGTAACCAATTCTCACACCACATCCACAGTATTAATCCTAGGGTGACTTTTCCACTGACCCTAAAGGGCCTTGCGACAGTTTTGCAGTTGAACGAGCGAAATGGAAACAGCATGTTATTGCTCAATAAATGTTCTGTTTTTGTGTCTTTCCTCAAGTGCTCCACAGTGCGTGGACAGCCACCGGGAAAGCCTGTGAGAGAACTACAGCGAGGCAGGCTTTTTGGTTCCTCATCACGCTGCTTCCTCACAAATATCACTCCAGGGTGACTTTCCACTCACTCCTTCTCATAAAGGCAGCCACTTCCTTATGGCCACCCGGATGGCTGTCATTTCCACCAACAGAGTAAGGCACACATGTGCATATGCACACTCCACCATCTATCTTAATACAATATAGACTGGACACATGTTAGCAGATCGTTTTAAAAAGTGATAGGCACGTGCGTGTTGGGTAAAATACAGAGTGAGTTTATAGATAATGTAAACCCAGAACACATGCTGCTGGCTGGGCCTAATTCAGCCTTCCACGGAGCCTCCTCTCCAGAAACGACAAATGCATTCCAAGTGTTTAAAATTAGAGAGGTCTTTTACACAGTGTAGTGTCTATTTTATTAGATGGGCTATTCTGTACAGAGCACGGGCAGCACTTTTAACAGTTAACAATATAAATATATTTGGTTAGAAAGATCGATTAGGACCAGCTGGTTTGAGCAAGGTTTTATAGTGCTTAAACTAAAAATAGGTTTATCGGAATCTGTACAGATATTTCTGCTAAGTGTTCACTGGCCTAAAAATAATCTCTTAAAACAATCTGGATGATTCGGCTGGGGAGGGGGCATGACACATGTGCACGATGACCCAACACGCACGTGCCTATCACTTTTTAAAACGATCTGCCAACATGTGTCCAGTCTATATTTCCTGTGGAGTAGCCACCAAATCCATAGCACAATCCAGGCCAAGTTTACAGACATAGATCTTGGAAGTGATGAAAAGAGGTTGAAATCATTTTACCTTAAGTGATGTAGTTCTGGATAGAGGGGCAGGATGCTGGGAGAGCAGCAAGATGAAAACCAAGTTAAAGCTATTATAAAGGGAGAGCAAACAACTCAAATCCCATCTCATTGTCACTGTAGGGAGCATCTTTTGCAGTGGGACCCAACATCACATCTATTTTCACATGCCTTCTTAAACTATGCAGAATGCCCACCTCAACCTGGGAGCCGTCCCTAAACACACGCCATGCAGTGCCCTGTCCCATCTTTACATTACAGGCCAGAAGTTGTTACTTGTCAGATGTTGTGGGGGTAGGATATCTGAACTGTGTGCATTTTAAACATACAGGTATCCAAAGAATCTTAGAGGATATGCACACCCACGCATATCCGTAACTCAGCCTGCACATGTCAAGTGTGGCATCAGGCTCCAGCTTAAATGGACAGGCAGGGCTATCATGTCCCAGCACAGCCTCTGCCTGCTACTGAGCACCAAGCCAGAGAGTGTAGCTTCAGGAAGGCACCTGCGATGCCTGGTGAGCAGGGACTCATCCTTTACCCCCCCAGGGGGAAAAATACCCCGAGAGGTAGGGGGAGGGGTGAGCTCACCTTGCAAAGTGGAGGAGACAACGTTTCTGCCCCTGTGCCTGCTGGGTTCCTTGCATCCCTGATGCGCACAGCCCTAAAGCCGGCTGCTGGAGCGTGGCTCCTACTTAACCATCCGCATCATTAGCAGATGGAATGGTTCCATCGGAACCTCTTTTTGTGTAAGTAATAAGGAAATTCGGAGTTAGAGGAACCCGCAGCTGCAGCAAACTCACCTCATGTGGACCGGCACTTGCCTCTGGCCCCAACTCCCGGGATGCCAAAAATCAATGGGAAGCACAGCGCAGGGGCACAGGCAGACAAAGACGCTGCCCGCCAGGGGCCGGACCCGCTGGTTTACAGGGAGAAAGGGTTCCTGCATACTGCTTCCCTTGGAGGTTTCTCTGACGACACCAGGACACAATCTGGACACTACCCCATGACATGCGTTCCCGGGTCTTCCAGGTGGTCATTTTTTGCCCTACCTGAGAGCATCGTGGTCTTTCACACTCTGCGCTGTGTACATACCTTCCTGCCAGACCCACTTTGCTAGTGGCCTGTCTGTCCTCTGACACCTCCTCAGCCTCAAAGCAGCCTTCAAAAGCCCCTAGGGTTTAGAGAGGGAAGGAGGAGGGAGGGAAGGAGGAGGGAGGGAAGAAAAAGGAAGAGAGGGAGAAAGGAAGAAAGGAAAGAAGGAGGGAGGGAGGTAGAAAGGAGGGAGAGGGAAGGATGGATGGATGGAAGGTGGAGAAAGGAGGAAAGGGAGGGGAGAGGAAGGTTCTGGGCTGGTTAAGTAGGTGGATAACACCAACAATTGCTGCTTTTTAGTTCCAAGGCAAACTGCCATCTTAATAAATTAGTGGGGACAGAAGAAGGAGGAGAAAGGGAGGAGGAAGAGGAGGAGGAGGAGGAAAGTCTTGATAGAGGAGATGTGGTCTAATACACTTGAACAAGAAAAACACTGAAGTGTCTGCCCTAAGCTCCTGACAATGGGTGACTTACTCTCTAGGTGGGCCTAGACTATCTTGGTTTGTCACAAACCCAGGACCAGCAGGACCTGCTGAGTTGGTGACTGAAGCAGCCTTCATTACACAGCTTCATGGAAAATTCTAGTGGTGAGGCCCACTAATTCTGAGATCTGTGATGAGTAAATCAGCCTGGGTAGACCACCTGGCTTCTACCTGTCATGATGGGGAGGGGGGCTTTCATGTAGCTTAGGGGAGATGCCCAAAGCTATGGCCTCTCTCCCTTTCATAGATTTTCAAGCTTTGGTCCTGTTTATTAAGGAGCCTTTGTAATTACAGAACCATGTAGTGGTTATGATTTTAATTAAGTTATATTCTATTTCATATTATTCACTAATAATTATCTTTCTCTCATAAGTAGCAAGATACCATTAGTCCAATTTGGCCAGTTTGGCCTGTTTAAACAACTCCTCATCAGTAAAAACACTTGCAGAGAAAACCTGACCCTTTCACCAAGCCTTAGAACAATGGGCCTCTACCTGTGGGCTATAACCCTTTCACAGTGTCACCTAAGACCATTGGAAAACACAGATATTTATATTATTATTCATAACAACAGCAAAATTATATTATGAAATAGCAACAAAAACATATATATGTATACACACACATACACACACATATATGTGTATGTACACACACATATATATATATATATATTTATTTATTTATTTATTTATTTATTTATTTTTTGGTTGGGGGGTCACCATAACATGAGGAACTGTGTTAAAGGTTGGGAACCACCACCTTGGAAAGTTTTCATGAATACCACACAGGGCAGGATAAAACCTAATACGTTTCAGAATAGCAGATATGTAAATAAAAGGCTATTTTTTTTTCTTTTCTTTAATGGCTTTTACTAAGTACCTGTAAAAGTTCAGCCGTGGGTCTGCTTGATAAGAAAGGTGGTCAGCCTGCACAACCCAGAGTCCAGCACATTTCAACAGCCTGGAGCAACATAGCTACATACACAAGTCAGTATTGCCCAGGTAACTGCCCTGGGCAAGCAGATGCCTGAAGAGGCTATGGAAGAGAGCAGCCTGACTGAGGCTCACCCCACACCAGACAAGGAGCTGTTTTCTTTGGTTTTCAAGGCAATGCAAAGCAAGGCTTTGTTACTGCCTCCCCCTCCCCCTCCCATCTTCCTTTCTCCCTCCCATCTCTAGAGAAAGATGTTGGGAGACTGTATCAGCCAGAGTCACAGGGGCTGGATGCTTTAGCCATCTCTCTCTCTCTCTCTCTCTCTCTCTCTCCACACACACACACACACACACACACACACACACAGAGTCCTAGGGTGATGACTTCGCTCTCCAGCTCTCTAATTATTTACCCCGATCAAGCCTGACTTCTGGAAAATCAGCTCTCTCCAGGAGGTGACAGAGCTGAAAGGTTCTTTTCACGGAGAAATCATGGGCTGGTAGCTGGCATCTTGCCTGCAGGCCTGTGAGCCCTTGTGGGCAGTGTCATGAAATAAATACCCAGGACCATACCACGTTTCCTCATTCATCCTTCGCAAGCATCCATCCACTTGAGAGAACCTGGGAAGAGGGTAACGGAGGGACAGAAAACATTCGGAGCCTGGGCTCCTAAAACAGAAGTCACTCTTCTTAAATTTAATGCTGTGAGATGCGGGAGGGAACTGTGCCGAGGTGGCAGGCTTTTCTCAGCTGGAGCACCAGCTCCCAGTTCCTATAGGCAGACAAAGCAGAAATGCTTCATTGTTCCCACGGATGGGTGCTGTTCTCTCATGCGGATTTCCTGAGAAATGGAATTTTCAGGAAACATTTACATTAGAATTTGCTGGAGTCCTTATAAAAACAGAAAGCCACCAGTCCCGACAGCTCACATACTCCTCTGACTACACAGAATAAAAACCCTAGGGGGGGGGGGAAATCAATGGGAATCAATCAATATCATTCATATCCATCTATTTTGGAGACGCTTTGTGTTTTCTAGGACTGAAAAACTATTGTCACACATACGTAAAATTTTAGTTTCTCGGGCCCGAGGTAGGAGGAGTCACCTTTAGGTTCCTTTCTTCTTTACCAGGTCATGAGGAACAAGGCAGGCATGACAGCCTGCACGGATCACACCCATGAGGCACAAATGCCACCACTATGCAATGACAAGGTCACCCATAGGCCTGGGGGAGACACACACACACACACACACACACACACACACACACACACACACACACACACAGAGGTTGATATTTCCTACTGGTTGTGTTTTTTCTAACATTAAAATCAACCTGCATTTTCTGTATATACAAGCACTTTTTAAAAGAACATATGAGCATTCCCCACTTCCCAGGAAGGGCTGGGATTCTAAATCTGTGATAGATGGTTAACTTGCTGATTAAATCTCTCTCTCTCTCTCTCTCTCTCTCTCTCTCTCTCTCTCTCTCTCTCTCACACACACACACACACACACACACACACACACACGTTCTTTTCCTTTTGTAGAAAAAAATCCTGTTTTTTGACAATTGACATTCTAATTCAAGGCTGCCCATGGAACTCCTATGTCTAACATCTCACTGAATGTCTCCCAGCACAGCTGAAGTTGTACTCGCTGCCCGGTCTCTCTCATGGAACACTGGCCTTGACATTAAGGTATCTAGGGAAGGAAGGGGCTGAGTAAACTCAGAAATAGTGTGGGATTCCTTAAAGCCTCTCCTCAGCTACTTGTCAGACACCAGAGAAGCCGCATCAAGCTTTCCACAAAATACAGTGTTAATACAAAGAATCAACTTTTAAGTAGGTAGAGGTACCACCTCTGTTCTGAGCATTGAAACAACTGCGAGCTATTGGTGACCCCTTTAAAGTTATAAAAACTTATCCTGGAAGAACAAAAGTAAGCCCTCACAATATCTCATGGTAACAAACCATTTTATAGGGGGAAATTGGAGCATTATACATGAGATTAATATTCACTGAGAGAACGAACACTAAATATAATTTTCCTTTTTGATTGGTGGTTTAAGTAATTCAAGCGTGGAACAAGTTCTTGTTTTTAAGATAAAGCAAACACTGTACCATTCTCATAGCACAGAAGATGGGTAACCTTGCTCAAGTTCGCAATTTTTATCCTCTGTAGGAAAATGTTTGTTGTAGTAATTACAGCGGAAATCTTGCGGCACTGGGGACATCTCCACTGCTCAGAGGATTTGCAGCTGCTCAAACATTTCGATCTTTTTGTCTCAATCACACCTGCCTTTGCATACACCCAAACCCTGTATCCTCAGTGCAAGCCAAGAACCATTTTCTGTCACACAGCTTGCTCGCAAGCTTTATAGTCTACGAAACGGTGCAAGGAGCGGCTCCTGGAGCTTGTGCCACAGTCCTGGCACACAGATCAAGTGCCAGTGTGGAAAGAGGCTGTGGGTCCATTTTCTGACTAATTCGGCCGAGGAATCCCAGACAGCAACAAACCAGTCCACTCCACAACCCAGGGTTGCAAGTGCCAGCTGCGGGTATCCCAGGATAGAGAGGGCTCCTTTGATCTTAAGTGCCTGCTCAGTGCCCTAGCCTCCTGGTCCTTCCTTCTCTGAGATGTTCTTGCCTGGCCTTGGCGCTGACACAGCAGCATGGCCTGTCTGAGTATCTCACGAAGGGTTACAACAACATGATTACAAAAAAAAAAAAAAAAAAAAAAAAAAAAACCGGACTCTAACCCACACAGTGTCAGGGTTGAAGCGATTAAAGTATCAGTGTTTGAAAGGAAAACACAACAGATCCCGATGTGGTGGTATTTATACAAATTTGACATCTGGGGTCCTATGGCGAGCGAGCTTTGGTAGTGACATTTGCAGGAGAGGTAAAGTGACAGCAAGGAGGTCTGACCTGATTGACGGCTGATGGCCTAGGGTCCTGTGTTCACTGGCTTCAAGGTGCTGCAGGCTTGGGACACCCCAGGTCACACAGGAAAACCCTGAGGGGTGGGGTCTTTCAACCACGGCCGTCATTACTGTGGGGCCAGTGCTGTTAGCAGGAGGCAGGATCACTCTACCATCCAAGAGTGGATTAGAGTGAGCTCAGATTTGCCTGACCTACACGGTACCCTCTATAGCTAAGCCTTCTCAGAAACAAGAGTAACGGCCTGTCTATGGGGCTGGACCCAGTTGCAAGGAAGAGGCAGCTTCCTGTCTCGTGGCTCCTACACCTATAGGGTTTGGGGACAGGGACCGAAGGTGCAAAGTCTGCACTCTTTCCCTCTCCCCCATCATCTCCTGAGACTGGGCTTACTGTGTCGCCTAGACTGGGCTTAGGCTGCCTCAGTTTCTCCAGCCACTATGCCTCTGGAGGCTGGGAGAGGCTGTGACGAGAGGCTGTAGTCGGAAGGAAGGGACTGATGGGAGCTGCCTGCTTGACGGTTTCCCCCTCAGGTATAAAGTAGGGCAAACAGTACTTCTACAGCAGAGCTCCTCCCATGGGGGAAAGAGGAGCGGAAGAACAACATCATGGCCTTGAAACCCTGGCAGGGAGCAGGCAGGGAGGTAAAGACAGCAGAGTGGAGGAAGAGATAAGGCCAACATGGACCATGTGCTCTCCCACACACCTCAGTGAGCCCTGCCAGCGCGGCCTGGGAATTTCTGTGAGCTTCCCCACAGCAGGGACACTGGCAAGGGAACTGGGCTTCGGGAAGTCATTGCTTCAGAAAGAGCACAGCCAATGGGCCAGAGGTGCTCTCAGGGGGAAGCACTTTGTAGCAGCCCAGCAGGGGCTGTTCTGAGGGCTGCTGAGGAGTTAAGGAAGCCCCCCCCCCACTCACCCATCCCCGCCCCCCCCGGGGGGCCCCAGGGCCAGTAAGTGGCCTGTCTGAGATCCTGACAACACACACCAAGACTCTTAGGCTCATACCCAGTAGCCTCTTGAATTCTTTTTTTGGTTGCTTTTGAGACTGGGTTTCACGGAGCTCACACAAGTTTCAAATTCTCTATGTCACGAAGGCCATCCTTGAATTCATACTGCCAAGCGCTAGGGTCATGGGCTCTCCCTGCCACGCCTAGTGTCCCCTCAATTCTAGTGTCTACTGTCTGAGTTCTGCTCTTTGGTCTCTATTTCCTTTAACTGTTTCATTCCCACTACCATTTCACAACTGGCCTATCCTGCCTACTGCAGCTGTTGCCGGCACGGATGACATTCTCTTTGCTGATAGACAGGCAAGTCGGGCCACACCCAGAGGAGACTGGAACCTGCGTTTCTTCCCATCTGCATTGCCACCCATCTCCCCCATACTCCACGCAGGTACTGACATCATCCAGTCCCTGGATGAGATAGACCTCTGGCCTGTTTGGTTGAGCCTCAGGCAGTTACAGATGTCAACCCTCTCCTAGACAAATCCAGACAGCACCTACATCCTATGGGTAGAAACTCTGCCCTTCTTTACAAATCATCATCTCCGTATAATGGTGTGTGTTAGACCCATCTTGCCCATGACCTGGAGATGACTGTGTGGATGGATCATAGTGAGGCAGGGATTTGAACACTAGCTCCTTCCTGGGAGGGAAGGGGAGAAGATGGGAGGGGAGGGGAGAAGATGGGAGGGGAGGGGAGGACGGGGAAGGGAGGCAGTGCCAGCTTCTCTGAACCTCCCTCCACTTCCTCTGGTGTGGAGTAAATGAGGTCGAGCAATTGCACACGGACTGGCTATCAGTGAACCGAGAGCGTCACAGGCCGTTAAGGAGCCACATTAGGCTCTTGTGACTTGGCCACCATAGTCCAGTTCAACACTCTTCAAGGGAAGGGAAATGTCCTGTTCCTTCATGTACCCAGAAGTACTTGTGCTGCCTGAGCAGAAGATGTGGGTGGGTAGGTTTGGAGGCTCCCTTCTACAGCTACCTGCTCCTATTCCGTGACCTCCAATGGGTCCACGCCCCTGAGGAGATGGTTCCCAGACATTTCTTGGTCTGTATATCTCCACTCCTGAGTCATGATGGTCAAGATGGCTTCAGGGATGAGATGCAGAGAGTGACAGACACAGCCTTGGTTGGTGTGACTTAACATCCAGTGGCTGCCGGAAGGGACAAGCGATTCCCAAGCACACAAATAAAATTGCAAGAGTGGAAAGGCTGCTGCCCAATAGAGGAGAAGAAGAAAGAGGCACAGCACACATTCT
Organism: Phodopus roborovskii; assembly: GCF_943737965.1. Classification (NCBI taxonomy): domain Eukaryota; kingdom Metazoa; phylum Chordata; class Mammalia; order Rodentia; family Cricetidae; genus Phodopus; species Phodopus roborovskii. Next base: position 10,377,352 of record NW_026125295.1, on the reverse strand, counting down.
CATGGGCAAGATGCCCCTAGATAGTGAGTGTCAGGGGGAAGCGGGGAGAGACTCAGGGCGGAGGAGGCCCTGGCGCATGCAGACCTGGGAAGCCTGGGTACCACAGAGAGAGGGAGGGCTCCAGTTAATGGCAACTCTGGATGCAGTGTGTGGGTGTGAGGGGATGAAGGAGCCAGGATGATAGCAGGCTAGGGCTCACACAGCTGGCTGCCTGTCAACTATAGGGGGGACTTCCCATCCCCAGAAACATACTTACATCCCACCTACCGAGGACTCAAGGCTGAGAGTGTCCCGCCAGGGAGCAGCAGGGCCAAGAGGGCTGGGTGAGTTCCTAAAATTAGTTCCTAAATAACACTCCATCTCTAATATAGTACCCCAAACCCCTGGTGCCCTCGCGCCTACCTCGTGGACCTCAGACATGGGATGGGGGCTGTGACTGATCAGAACCAGGCCAGATGCAGCACACAGCAGACCACTGGGTGTGGTATAGTCTGAGCCCTGGGGGGGGGGCTTTCTGAAAGACAGATGGACAGGGGAATATGCTCAGCAGCAGCAGGTGGGGCTCTGTCCCCACCCTCACTGGGCACAGGTAATCATGATAAGAGCATCCAGCCAAGGGTGTGCAAACACTTGAGGACAGGGGTTCTGGAGCCCAGGCCTGGTTCCAAAGATGGACCGATGCCTGCCTGCCTTAGCCTCGTTTATCAAGAAGCAACTGAGGAAAAAAAAAACAAGCGGAAGGCAGAACAGATTCTCCACGGAACTCCACATGGCACAAATCGATTAAATGAGCCTTAAGGCACATATTCTCCCTGAGTCCTGAGACGTGGCTGGCAGGGACCTCTCCTGGTTTTGGAAGGCTAGGATGGCTACTGTCGTTGTCTATGTGAAATGGGGACTGTCACTGAGAATGACTGGGTGGAAAGTTCTCCCAGCCATTTGTTCTGAATAGCCCTTTCTAGAAACCAGCCTTTTATTTGCACTGACAATGCCAGGCACGCTTCTCAGGGTGGCAACAAAACTCTTTTATGGAGTCGAAATCTGATGTTTTGAGAGGCTCAATTATTTGCCCAAAGACACACAGCATCGAGGAAGTGGCATAGGCAGGATGTCCCAGCATCTAAATAAGGCACGTGTGACTGCACTCATGATTAGGCTCAGGAGCTAAGCCCTGCACCGAGGCTCGCGCTCAGTTCTCCTCCCCACTCCCCAGCGTCTGCCCATCTGCCTCATGTTCTCATTTTGCTCACATGGCTATGAGGCACAGGGATGACAGACACTGTGTACCCCCAAAGCATTAGCCTGCCCTTCCGATTGTGATGGCTCATGTTGGTTGTCAACTTGACCGAAGGCCTCTGGCCATGTCTGTGAGTAATTATCTAGGCTAGGTTAGTTGAGGCGGGAAGAAGGCCCACCATAAACGCCGGCAGGGCCATTCTGTGGGCTGGGGTCCCAGACTGCATTAAAGGGAACAAAGGGAGCTGAATGTCCAGCCCGCCTGCCACTGCTTCTAAACTGTGGATACAGCACCGCGAGCAGCTGCCTCAGGCTCTTGCTCTGCGACGCCTTCCCCACCACGAAGGACTGCACGCCTCCAAGTCGTGAGCCCGAATAAACCCTTCCACCCTGAAGTTGCTTCTTTAGGATATTTGGACACAGGAGCAAGAAATCTAAGACACGTCTTTCTGACCTCTTCTGGCTAAAGCCGTGGGAGGACGGAGTACCTGGGTGCCGACCTCGCCCAAACCCATTTCCAGGGCTGCGGGCACGTGGCCACAGATTTTGTTGAAACAGGGGTCTAATTTTAACATATTAATATAATATTTCTGACAGCCTTTGGAACGTTTAATGGAGGCAGACACAAGTCTCCATGCAGGATGCTCATTCTTCTAATAAGTAGAGAAAGAGGAAACGTTGAGGAAATGAGTCACTTACACGTCAGACGGAATAGAGTGGAGTGTGGGAGTGCGTGGATGGTGACGGAGGCTTTGCTAGCCCAGCTGGGAGGAGGCAGCTATAGGAAACGAGGGCCTGGTGCACACCAAAACCTCTGGCTCCATCCTCCCTTTTCCTCTTTACGGCTCATGACTCAGAAGCACCTGGAATGGGTGGTGTGGAGGGCCTGGGCGCCTGGGTCCAGACCTCAGAAAGCGGATAGCAAAAGGCATGCCACCTTGAGCCCTTGGCCTGCCCGCCCGCTCTGGGCTGGATTCTTCACTTGGAAAAAAAAAAAAAAAAAAGCATGGGTGGTTATGGAGATAAAACAGAAACAGCCAGGCAGGCAGGGAGCCCAGACAATGCTGCAAAGTGATAATAGTGGGGGAGGGGAGCAGTTCCCTTATGTCTTAGGTGCTGCTGCTTAAGGTCCGGGTGGCCAAGGGACACAGAGCACAGGCCTGGGCATTCCCAATTCAGAGGATGTATCTGACCCTGGCCTAGGGACTAGGTACGACTCTGACCTGCACAGGGCCCTGCATTCCAGACATCCCGGCTTCTCCAACAGTCTATTAGGGCAGGACGGGTACTGCAAAACAGACCTGACTTGGTATAGCCAGTCAAGTGGGGGGCAGGTAAGCCAAGGTGGGGCTTCCCAGCTGCCCTGACTCCTGTAGGTGGCAATCATCTTTACAATCGTACCAGGTCCCTCTGCAAACACCTTCAGACCAGCGGGTCTGTACGGAGAGTTCACAGGTTGTCTGCGAGCTCTCTTTGTGAGTGGACTGAGCAGCCATTGTCCTTTCCATGCTGGATTTTGGTACTGCGACATCAAATCACCACCAAGCCCAAGTCAGCCTTAGATTCCCTGGCCACACAGGCCACCTTGTCCTTCCTTGGAAGGTTCTGGGGCTGGGCGTGGCCTGTCACCACCCCACTACAGTCATGAATCAGCCTCTCTACCTTACAATCTCAATGACCAAGGCCCGGCCAGCCAGAGTGGCAGTCACTGTGCCAGTGTGTCCCCTGTCCCCTAGTGAGCAAACACACAGCTGGGAACAAGGAACTCTCTCAGGATGCTTTTTCCACAGAAGGACCAAACACCCTTTTCTGAGCAAGGCTTCTTGACCATTTTCAAGTACAGTCCCTTCCTATACACGGGACATAAAACGGTGCCAACGGGGACGATTTCGGCCATTTGTGGCATGAAAAGACTTCTCTGTGTAGGCCGGTTGTGAATTGTTCTTTTTTTTTTTTCAGTGGCTCGATTGTCAGCCGCAAGCCTGACAGCAAAGACGAGAAAGGCATTTTCCCTGAAGGCCCAGGCCTTGTTGGCGAGGAGGTGTGTGCGTGGGGGCCTTCCAGAGCGGCCTGCCCCCTCTCAGGCTTCAGGCCTGTGGGGCTGCTAGGGGACACGGCCTAGGAGGGTTGCAGGAAGGTGGCAGGTCCAAGTCCAATGTGCCCCTGGCTCCAGCAGGGCTGTAGTAGGGAGGCAACCTTCGAGTGAGGAAAATCTAGAAGGGCTGCAGTAGGGAGGTGAGGGAAAGGCTGGCCATATACTCCTCGCCACCATGGCCTCCCAGTAACAAACATGTGGAAACGTCCTACTCAGTTCTGTAGTCACAGCCTGCTGGGATTTACCTCCAGCTCCCTCTGCCCCACTGAGATGGAGTGAGGTGAGGGGACTTGTCAGCGCTGACTCTGCCCCTCAGACTTGCAATGACCTCGGCGGCCTGGCACCTGCTGTGGTCTCAGCAATAATACTTGCCGCTGACCATGTCAGGAAACGCTGCACCAGCCCGGCGTGCCAGGGAGGCTGAGGCAGGCAGCTGGAGGCCCATCTGGGTTGTGGTACCCTGCAGACAGAACTGAAGGGCCTGTGAGAGCAAGTCAGACCCAACGCTGGCGCTCCTAGCTGAACTGCCTCCCTCCATTTCTAGCCTACACTTGACATACTAGCAGTACTTGGTGAAGCCTGCCTTCCACACCCCCCCAGGCTTGCTGTGATAGGTACCGCTCAGCTCCTGATGGATGCTATGACCGCCCACTCTGCCTCCTCCTCCAGGACTGACTCCCACCTGGCTGGAAGGATGAAGCCCTCAGCACCTCTCTTCAAACAAGGGCGCTCAGAAGCAGGGTCAGTGTAGTGTGATATCCACCCCCACCAGTGCCTGTTACACTGACCACACCCATTGGGGGCGTGGAAAGGGGTGTGTGAGTAACCCCGGGGGGGGGGGGGGGACTAGGTCTGGGGTCCTGGGCCCTGCTCACTCTCTTACTTTCTGGTCGGAGACAGAGGGCATCCGGAGGCATGCTTGGGACAGGAACCTGCGGCGGTCGTCTGTTTCCAGTGTAAGTGATTTCCCCCTGAATAAACATCCATCAGGCAATATTTTGCCCTGGAATCTTATTTCCCACGCTTTAGGCCAGTGTTTGCATCGTTAAGATCAGATTTCCCAAGGACCTCCCCTGGGTGGAGGCAGGTGACTTTGGAAGCCTGACTCAGACATCTAAGGCTACCCTCAAGGCACCAGCAGTACTTGAAATGGGATCTCCCCAGGCTCAGCTAGAAAAACTCATACTGGGCTAGCATCCATCTGGCCATCCAGAAGCCAGGGCCGGGTTGGGTGTGGGGGTGGACTGGCCTTTGTTCCTTATGGCTGTCCTTACAATGAGATCTTAAGGGCCTTATTTTGTGATAGAAGAATGGGGGGGGGATGGGCTGGGTTTTCCAAAAGTACCATCATGGCACGGGAAACCACTTTGCAGATACAGAGACACCGAGCAGCTAGGTTACCAGGGAGGAGGTGACATTGGGCAGCACAGGGGATGATAGATACCTGACAGGTTTCCTAACTTGCTCAGTTTCAGTGGGACAGCGAGAAATTATGGTACATCCCAGCAGGATATGGCAACAAAATTGAGTACACACACACACACACACACACACACACACACACACACACACACACACACACACCCCAAAGAGAATACCCATGGGCAGGGGCAGAAGTATACCCATACCCATGGGAAAACCAAAGGTCTCCCTCACTGCCCAGAACACCTATTCAAGAGCACTTAAAAGCTAAGTCACACTCCTTTGGCTTCGGTGGCAGAGTGTGAAGCAGAGTGTGTCTCTGCAAATGTCCTGTCCTGGGAGAGAAAGACTTGCAGCCGGGAGTTGGCTGGGATGGCCCCAGAGCTCTAGCCATCAACAAGACAGCTGAGCAAAAAGCTCCAAGGAGAGGGTGTAGGGCTTCAGGGAAGAGCCATGGGAGGAAGTTTGTGGGGGGAATCTGTTACCAGGCCTGGCAGGTTATTCAGATGGATAGGCAAAGAGGAGAGGTTAGCGGCTGACTGGGCACAGTCCTGAGGAGCACAGACCAGTGTGGCGGCAGGCCACCATGAATACAGGCCTAGGACAGATGAGGGGGGCCTGTGCCTCTCTTTCCTGAGAGGCATTTTTGGTCTTTTGGAGGGATTCTATACCAGCTGGGGAAGGGCAGCCTGAGCAGAAGGGCCTTTACGAAGGCCGAGAGCAGGAGGAACATGGGAAATAGCCCACACATAGGACAGCGCCAGCCCGAGAGGGAGGTCAGAGGCAGAGCCTGGAGAGAAGTGGGCAGCCCAGGAGAACACAGGGCGGAGACATCTGAGGTCACCAGAGCTCTGCATCAGACTCCTGGGAGAAAGGGTCATGGGAGGAGACGTGTGAGTGTGTGTGTGTGTGTGTGTGTGTGTGTGTGTGTGTGTGTGTGTATGCGCGCGCGCACTCGCGCGCATGGGGTGATGAACACTCTGGTCTGCTTGGGTTACTAGGAGCCATGGAGACATAGCCCCAGGGAACCTGCCCAGTGGGCTGAGCAGACATGAAACTACAATGGGAGGTAAGAGAGGTCAGGCCAGGGACAGGGACACTCAGACCCAGTATCATGCTGACTCAGGTCCCTAAAAAGGCTGACAGGCTTTACACCTCTGAAATGTTCACTCAGGCTGCACCGAGGTCGGAAGGGAACGACCTCACACCAGGCAGTGTCCCCCTCCTCTCCCAAGGTTCTGATCCTATCTGCAACTGCTGTCCTCTAAAGACAGAATTGCGGGGAAGGCGCTAATTCTTCAAATGAGACATGGGGCCTGGCGTGAGATTTCTAAGGATAGTGGCCCAGCTAATGTAGCTCTATTCTCTGCACTTACACGGACATGGCGGTTCTGTGTATTCTGGGTAGTACGGGGTCACTCTGGACACGACAGCCACGTGGCCTCCTCTACTTAGATGCGTGTCGATTTGTGAATGAACCATCTCAGCCTGTCAGTGGGTCTCGCCTGCACTAAGGTGACTCAGGAAATGTCCTTTCATATGCCAGGGCCCGGATGTCAGCAAGACGAAGAGGTCAAACGCCTTACCAAAAGGAAGACGACAGGGCTGGGAAAGAAGCTCCTCTCCCAAAGCCAGAACTCTCTGTGACCATTTCAGAAGTTCCCCCAACGCCAAGCAAATAAGCCAAGACCTGCCGAAATTTATACCATAACCCAGACTATCCAGCTGGAAACAACGTCTTAGAGCTGCAGAGGCATCATACACACTGGCTCTTAAGAGGACTCGATCCTCCCAGACCGAGCCTGAGCCGTTAGGGTACATTGTGCCACCACCAATGCTTAGGGCACACCGTGGTTGGCACAGCCCAGCCTCCAGAGCCTGAAGGACGGTGGTGCAGAACCAACACATGTCCATTCGTCACCAAAGTGGGATGAACCAATATGTAGCGACATGTGACATTTAGAATTTTAAGTAAGGTAACACACTCAGTTTCTTTAGCCACAGTGAACGTGTTTCAAGCTCTAAGCCGTTGTACGGTAGGTAGAGGACATGTCCTTTACTGCAGAGAGTTCCATGGGTGAGACGGTTAAGATGCCGACTCTGTGCAGAACCAAACAAGCTCACGTCAGATGTATTGACGCCGCTAAGAGGGTCCACTCACTGTATTCACCTTTCATTCTACAAAAGAAAGGGAGGAGGAGGAAAAGCGGGCGTTTGGCTGGTTCCCTTGCACTTAGTCACACCTCCAGAGAGCCATCATCGGGTCACCGATACACATCTTCACCATGTGTTGTTTTGTCTTTTATTCATCCTATTAAATCCTAGCCTTAGAGGTTTGTCCGTCTGCCTGGTTTGAGGCAGCCGAGTTTCTTCTGTACACAGTGGGCTGAGGAATATTGCTGGGAGCGCGTGCAGAAGCCAAGGCCTCACGACATAGGTAGAACCTCACAGAGGCTTAAGTTTTTTTGTCTCCCCCCCCCCAAAATGATGTCCAAGGATTGTATCCGAATGCAAGAGCCTGCTCTTGTGGTCTGTGGGCATTTCACATTTGAAAACCTTACCTTGAACTCTGTAAGCCTTCATTTTGTAAGAATTAGAGGGAAAGGTGGATTTTTCAGCAAAGCTCAGGCATTCACAGAACAGAAAGATAACCCAGTCTGGGGTGGAGCTTCAGTGGTAGCATGCACAAGCATGGGTTCCATTTCAAGCGCTAGGGGAGATTCCCCGGAGAGATAAAGTGTGTGTGGCTGTCTCGGCTGAGAATCACATTGGCTCTGACAGTGGATGTTCAAATTCCCGGGGACAGAATTCATAGACGAGACATCCAGCTACTTGGATGAGTCAAAATCCAATTTCTCTATCACTGGGTTTGTATGTCACACTGTTGTGGCTATAACATGGTCTGAAGGAGACCAGAGCCACCGCAAGAGGAAAGAGGAGGCTGGAGATGAAAGTAGGATTTGTTGGTTTAAAAAGTAAAATAAAATAGAAACAATGTCACTCCTTAAAAGCTTCTTTTCTGTAAGCGTGGTGGGGGTGGTGGTGGTGGTGCACACCTTTAATCCCAGCACTTGGAAGCGGAGTTCAAGACCAGGCTGGTCTACAGAAAAGTTCCAGGACAGGCTCCAAAGCTACACAGAGAAACCCAGTCTCAAAAAACCAAAAGAAGTTCAAAACAAACAAGTTCACCAGGTTCTGAAAGGCTATAGTCAATCTGCCTAAATAACTCTGTGTGTGTGTGTGTGTGTATGTGTGTGAGTGTGTGTGTGAGACTGTGAGTGTGTATGTGTGTGTCTGTGTGTGAGTGTGTATGTGTGAGTGTGTGTCTGTGTGTGAGTGTATGTGTGTGAGTGTGTGTGAGACTGTGTGTATGTGTGAGTGTGTCTGTGTGTGTGTATGTGTGAGTGTCTGTGTGTGTCTGTGTGTGAGTGTGTGTGTTTGAGTGTGTGTGTGTAAGAGAGAGTATGAGTGTGTGTCTGTGTGTGAGTGTATGTGTGTGTGTCTGAGTGTGTGTGTTTGAGTGTATGAGAGTGTGAGTGTGTATGTGTGTGCAAGTGTGTGTCTGCGAGTGTGTCTATGTGTGTGTCTGTGTGTGTATGTGTATTGTGTGTCTGAGTGTGTGTGTCTGTGAGTGTGTGTGTGTGTCTGTGTATGAGTGTGTGTGTGAGAGAGTTATGAGTGTGTGTCTGTATGTGAGTGTATGTGTGTGTCTGTGTGTCTGAGTGTGTGAGTGTGTGTGTTTGAGTGTATGAGAGTGTGAGTGTGTATGTGTGTGTGCAAGTGTGTGTCTGTGAGTGTGTCTGCGTGTGTGTCTGTGTGTATGTGTATTGTGTGTCTGAGTCTGTGAGTGTGTGTGTGTGTGTCTGTAGGCTCACACACGACATGGTGCACATATGAAGGTCTAAGGAGTCTTGGGTACTCACCCTCCCTTCCTTCCACCTTGTTTGAGGCAGGCCTCCTGTTCCACACAGGTGTGCCAGGCCAGCAGTCTCTCCCATCTCTGCCTCTCATTTCACTGTAAGGACCCTGCAATGACAGATGTGCACTATCCCATCCGGCTGACATGGGTGCTGGGGACCAGAACTTGGGTCCTCCTCACACCTGCTCTACAAATGCTTACCTGCCGAGCCATTTCCTCAGCCCTTGAGAAAATAGCTCAGTATAGTATGTGCCTTTTAGGAAGCTAAGTAGTGGAAACCCACAAGCCTGTTTTAATTTCATACAACACCTAGCCATGCCTAAGCATGAGGCGTCTGGTCAAACGGGAATGCGGGAATGGTTTGGGCTCATTTGAAATGATGTACACATTTAAGTACCAGTCTACTTAATGAGTACTTATAGCATTTCCTAGACTTACATAGTGTACATATATCAATAAGCATGGTGATCTAGAGGTTTGAGAGATACACGGAGGTTTTTCAGTTAATGAAGCCAACTTGAATGGCACTCAGTTACATGCCCTAAGCAAATTTCTCTCAATTTCCCCCTAGCAAGCAATTAAACCTAAAAATAAACTTTTTATTAAACAGAAAACTAAATTATTAAAAGTCATTTACACCAGATTACCCTGCTGATAACTGCATTACTAAATAAACTGAAAATTTTCTTTACCCAAATGTGTTTTTTTTTTTTTATTAAAATGGAATAAAAACCAACCTCACAAGTTTTTAAAAGCAAATTATCATCTTCATTCACCACATCACCACTAGTCTTGGCTGCCCTTCTACTTGGTGGCCATAACTCTACACACGCTGCATTTAAGGCTGCTGAAAACACAGTGAGCACCTTCTAGATCTTTCTTAACTTCTCTGCAGCCATAAAACAGCAAACTCTGGGGGTGGTGACATCATGCTTGTGAAACAGCTTGTGTTCTGCTGCTTTTTAGCACTAACGTCGAATTCTCTCTCTCTCTCTCTCTGTGTGTGTGCGTGCGCGCGCACGTGTATCTATCTTGTGTATGCATGGTCCTGCATGCATACATGTTCACGTGAGGCCAGAGGACAATCTCGGGTGCTGTTGCTCAGTCACTTGTCTCTCACTCACTTATTTAGCTAGTCTGGCTAGCAAGTAAGTTCCCAGGATGCTCTTGTCTCTGTGTTTCTAATGCTGGGATCACAAGTGTCTATTTTCACACCTGCCCCCACCCTTTTTATTTTTCAACATGGGTAGTCAACTCAGATTATTATTCTATTGACTGAGCAATCTCTCTGGTCCTTGAATATAGCTCTAAATGATATGGAAGTTTTACCAAAAATTCTATAGGTATATCGAAACTGTTTTTAATCCTACCATATTTGTTCTGTTTATCTTTACAAAGCTTCATTCTAAGTATAGGTTAAAAACTGGTGAGAAAGCCATCAAATTAAGCAGAGTATGTGCTTATACTATCAAACTGGGTAGTATATAGGCAAAAGATACTTTAATGTTCTTTCAATGAGAAAATGGATCGTGTGGTAAAGCTGGAGGTCTAGTGGTAGAGCCTGTGCCAACAGGCACGAGGCAAAATCATGCAACTTTTCTCATTCACTCTAGGGAAATACAACAATAAACCACCCAACATGCAACACAAGCAAGGTCTACAAATGCAGGGTTCCTACTCAGATTCTTTAGGAATATTTTTTTTCTTTCCAATTTTCTTTTCTCTGGGATTTGATTTTCTTTTTCATCACCGACATCCAAGAAGTCCCAGTTTTCTTCCAGCTTTTACATATGTACTTCTCTTTAGGTTAAAATTCATGAGGCTTGTTCTTACAGCTTAGTTGATGCTTACGTTTTATTAAAGCTTCTCCAGATACTCTCCAAGCATAAGCTCTGTAACTGACTGACTCTGCAAAGTCACACACACCCTATGCAGTTTTTAACTGGAACCAAGTTGTTGACATACATAAGGATGTATGTGGATTATTTATCAGGTTATTTTATAGTTATCATCTACTAGTAAGGGCAGCTTTCCCGTAATGTACATCCCTGAATTTCTAAATGCCAGCTTTCTGGTAATCCAGACTTTGCACCCAACCCATTTGCTAGCCAAAAACTTAAAACAAAACAAAAACAAGTCGAAAACACTTCACCAAAGTAGCCGAAGAAAAAGATGCAAGTTCTTGTTATGGAAAGGGAAGGTTGGAGCTCAATGCCCCAAAATTTTACTTGCCTTGATTGGCACACTGATCAATCAGCATGAACGTCACCTGAGGTGTAAACCATGAAAAACACAACACACTGCACTTTACCACATTTCCAGTGTTTCGGGGAACGGGAACAGACATTTGGTCCTAGGGGCAATGATGTGTACATGAGTGCGTGAGTGCGTGAGTGTGAATATGTGTGTAAGTATGTGTACATATACACAGGAGTTCTCTGTGTGTGTTAGAGTGTGTGTGTGAGTGCATGTGTGTGTGTGTGTGTGTGTATATATACATATATATAAAACCAGAGTGAGTGTGTGAGTGTGTGTGTGTACATATATACAAGGAGGCCAGTGTGTGTATGTGTACATATATATAAGGAGGCCAGTGTGTGTGTGTGTGTGTGTGAGAGTGCATGTGTGTGTGTGTGTGTGTATGACCAGAGTGAGTATGTTAGTGTGTGTGTGTGTATGTACATATATACAAGGAGGCCAGTGTGTGTGTGTGAGAGTGCATGTGTGTGTGTGTGTGTGTATGACCAGAGTGATATGTGTGTGTGTGTATGTACATATATACAAGGAGGCCAGTGTGTGTGTGTGTGTGTGAGAGAGAGAGAGAGTGTGTGTGTGTGTGTGTGTGTGTGTGTGTATATATATATATATATATGACCAGAGTGATATGTGAGTGTGTGTGTGTGCATATATACAAGGAGGCCAGAGTATGAGTGTGTGTGTCTGTGTGCATACATATATGTCAAGTGTCCTGCTCTAACATTCTGTCTTATTCCCTTGGGAGGATCTCTCACTGAGCCCGAGAGGGGCTAGCACCCAGCAAGCCTCAGTCACCCTCATGTCTGCCCACAGAGCGCTGAAGTTACAGGTGCACATATGACCACACCTATCTTTTTATCTATGTGCTGGCATCTGAACTCAGGACCTGCTTATGCAGCCAAGTGCCCTTACCTATCGAGCCATCTCTCCAACCAGCAATTTCGTTTTGTGTGCCCTTACACCCCTCACACCCCCAGCATCTCAAAACTTGCTGCTAGGCCTGATGACCTGAGTTAACCCCAGGAACTCATATAGCGGAAGGAGAGACCCAACTCACACAAGTTGTCCTGACTTCCATAGCACACTGTGGTATGTGCTCCATCACGAAAATTTGTAAACACACACAAACACTAAACAGTTTTTTTTTTAAAACCCAAACTTGATTAGCAAAAGGCTTCATTTGCTTAGGGTAGAGGAGGCATACTTGATGGCTGCACTTGGGTAACAGACTGGGGAAAACATCACTCGCAAAGCAGCTTGTCACCTAATGCCGTGGACATCAGTAGCAGGACTGACAACCAGCAGCAACAACAGAGTCAGCTGCCAAGTCAGTGCATAAAGAGGCGAGCACTGCCAAACATGCCCAGGATCACCCAGGGCCGTGCCACCCTGGAGGTCCCTTCTCAGTGGGAACAGTAGCATCTCAATGGCTGCTGGATCAGGAAAAGTGGTATCTGTCATTTCTAGTAGTGGAGGCAGTGATTATGCACGTGTGAGTGCGTGTTCATGTGGGTATATACGCGTGTGTGCACAGGTAAGTGTGGAGGTTGGTGGTCAACTGACTCCAGATGTCGTTCCTCAGGCACGATCCTCCTTGTTTCTTGAGACGTGTAGTTTTACCAAGACAGACTGATCCAGCCATCTCCATCCTTTTCTTTTTTATTGATTGATGGCTTTTTTGTTTTATATGAGACGTGGTCTCAACGATGTAAACTAGCCTGGTCTGCATCTCACCAAGATCCTCTTGCTTTTGCTACCAAAGTGTTTGGATTAAAGGCATGGGCCATCAAGCCTGGTAATTCAATTGTTTTGACACTGTGCCTCACACTGTAGCCCAGGCTGGTCTTAAACTTGTAGCTAGCCACCTGCCTCAGCCTCTCTGGTACTGGGTTTGCAGAAATAATCCAAGACTTCTGGCAGGAAAATTAAGTTTACAGAATTGCATATAAAATTATAAAAAATGAGATTCCTCCATGTATCATCCAACAGCAAGCTTAAAGGGGGCTGGGGGGGGGATTAAAATGTGGCTTTCCTAATGCATGGCTATTCCTCTGTTTGGTTGCTCTTAAAAAATAATTTATGCAAAACAGGCTTTTCTCTAAATATACTGTGTGTTCCCTTACATGCATTGAAAATATTTGCATACAGTGTGTGTATGCCCTGGTACACACATGGTAAAAAAAATTTTAAAATATGGACTGCATAAATCAGTAGCTGATTCTTAAATATACATCAACTTAAACAGATTTGTTTTCAATTTATGAATTCCTCAGGTATAAAAGATCTTTCTTGCTGGCGGTTGCTTCTAGAAGATGTTTACACTCTGTGGCGTGTACAAAAATGCCTCTCACACAAACAAAGGAAGGAAAGGTTCAGAAACTCAGCAGTCTAACCCTGCCTGCGCTATTAAATATCCACCACGAATCCGGCACAGACTAGTGGAGGCCGGTGAGGTTAGCCTGTCATGCTACAGTAGACATGATATTTTGTGCGCTGCCCAAGACGTTTTTTTTTTTTCTCATGAATGTAAGCCGCCTGACATTTATTATGAGATTTTTTTCCTCCGATTGACACCCCATTATGTATATTCAGCCAAGCTCGAAAGAGATTTCGGTGATCAATACACTATTTGTGTTGAAAGCCTATTAGCGGCTCTAGCAATAAGCTGCAGAAAAAAAAAAAAAAAAATGGAAGTGGTATTAAGTGAACTGAATGACACAGGAATTTGTGTTTTAGACAAGGAAGCAGAAAGACAAGAGAGAAGATAAGAGAAATGTCTTTGCTATTAAAAACTAGCCCTGCCGAGCCCGACCACGGACAGAATGCATTAAGTGCCTGAGAGGTTTTTTTTAATATCTTAAATTACATATCAAGGTCCGTGAAGCAGTGGGAGAGAGAGTCGCTCCTAGCACCCATCCCTTCAGAGTACAGACGCCCCCCCCCCCCCCCCCGCCAGCTTAAAGGAGTCACTTTTGGAGGCACTCCATACCTGCAAGGTGGAAAAGGCAGAACCAGCCCTGGGGGAAAATGTGTAAACTCTTGGGCCTTGCAGCCTCTGTGTTGCGTACTTTAATACATCCCATTTTATAACCTGCTAGTGTAGTACCCCAAGAGCATAGTCTTCACCGGCTGGGAGCTCGCATTTTTTTAGGGTATGTGGTTAAGTTGCTTACCACGCCAATTTCATCGGACACCGCCCCCCCCCACTAAAGAATTCAGCTCTTGAGTCTGGAACTGCATACTAGGAGTCATCTGCTTGAACTACGATACTAGAACATACAGGGCCACCCAGAAAGAAAAAAAGACATCAGGGAAATATCAATCTGGCATTACCCGGATACCGGGATACCGAAGTTTCACGCCCACTTACAGTACAGCAAGGGAAGAGTGTAAAAGGAAGGCAGTTAAAGGTTGCAACGGCCTAGGCAGTCACAGGAAGGCACACTGCTGGGTCGTAAAAATTATGTCCCTGTGTTACACATCTCCCCTCCCCCTCCCCTCTTCCTGAGTCTTGGGTAGACAGACTGGAAAATCTGTATAGATCTCTAATGATATTTAATGATTTGGGTTGTTGCACTTACAGTTTGAACTGTTCTCAGGCAGAAGGGGTGGCCGTCGCATGTCAGGACACCTGCAAGAGTAAAACAGCCAGAGCATTAGCAGTTAGGGTTGTCTTGCAGATTCTTCGAGGTTTAGCCACATTGCGCATCACAGTATTTGGACTCCAAACACCTAGAACTGGATTGCTTTCAAATTAGCAACCTAAAAGATTTTGAGACACTGGGGGGGGGGGGGGGGGGAGAAGGAGAGTACCTTCCTTGCTTACAATGATACCAATACTCATTCATTGCTTGTCTTGATGGTCCAGAGACAGCCCAGCTAGACTGAATCAGAATCTAATTTCCACACAAATAAAAAACACTCCTGACAACCCCAGAGTCTCCTCAGAATGGAAATAAAACAATCCCGGAGCAGCAGATTCAGTCTGTGTAGGATGTGTGTGCGCATGCTGCAGAATGTGCATGCAAAGCACATTCTTGAATCCTGCAGAAATGGCTGTGCAAGTATTTGATGCCACTTAAAGTGAAATTTCTGGGGTCAGGAACGCTGGCTTGGGGCGTTTGTGGGTTGTTTCTTTTGAGACAAGGTTTGGCCTTGGACATGGATCCTCCTCCTTTAGCCTTTGGAGAATGCTGGAATCATAGGCATGTACCACCACACCCAGTTTCCAGTTTTTTAAAAAAGCCACTTTCACGTTCCCAAACACATACAATGCACACATGCACGCACACACATGCACACAGAGAAAGAGAGTGGATAAGATGTATCAATTTTCAAATTAAAAAAAAAAGTAATGGTATTGCAAATCTAAAATTCCCCCAAAATAAGTTGACTTGGAAACTGGGTTTTCAACAAATTCCTCATAAATTACAGGTGTGATGTAACACACTCAGATTAAAAAAGAGCGTCTCAGAGGCTGGCTCCAAGCCAGACAGCAGACTGCCCCCCCCCTTCTGTCCTTCAACCCTCTGCAGTGCCCTGAAAAAGCTGTGTTCATTAACAACTAAAAACTGAGAAAAGCTGACGTGTTTAAGTAGGCCAGGTGTTAATTCAGTCAGGTCACTAGCTTCGTTGGGATCTTCTGGAATGTTCCTCATACAATGCTGTGTATGTATTTACTGTGGGAACTCAAGGCAGTAATTGTTCTGGAACCTTCTCACACTGCAATCAATAGCAAGCAAGTAGACAGTGCCAACTTCCTCAGATAATCGCTGGATGTCTTAGGGAAAAGGCTCTTTGGAGCATGGCTGCCAAGACGTATCATCCAAGCTAGAGAGCCATCCTGCCAGTCTGAGTCCCGAAGCTACTGAAGTCGATTTTGATTTTAGAATGGCCTGAAAATCGCAGGCAATTTATCTGATTTGTTTGTCCCTGTGACTCTCAATGCCTCCAAGGTGCTGGATTTGTAGGTATATTTTTGTAGATTTAAGAAGAGGGGAAGATAATGTAAGGTGTGGGGGGGAGGTGTGTGTTTGGGGGAACAGAAGTTTTATCAGCTTTGAGCTTGAATTATCAGTTTAAAAAGGAACATGCAATTTTCACTCAGAGTAATGGCTGAGATAAGTGTTAACAGGTGCGGTCAGATCAGGAAACGTGCTAGCTCATTGCTTGCAATCAGGTGAGAAGTATCTTTTTCTTCTCTTTAAATAATGTATTTACCTTAAGAAAGGGTGCTAACCCAGTGGGCATCTTTCAGAAAAAAAAAAATAATAAGGTAAGTAAAAAGGCTTTGGCCTTCCCTTCCTCTCGGTCAGCCCTACTGTCTGCAGTAGACAATGTGCAGAGGGTGGTAACCGGAATTAGGAATTGATAATGCCTTTTTCTTCAAAGGGCTTATTTCTTTCCTATAGATTTGAAATCTCATCTTGCAAAGGTGGTCTTCCTCTAGTCCGGTGGCCTGCTTCTGCTTGGTGGACCCTGCAGTAAAGGGTTAGTCTATTCACCTATTCCTTGCTCCTGTCCTCAAGAAGATACCAGGTTCTTGACTATCCTACATGCTGGCTCATTCCCCATTATTACCTGAAAACCTCATCAGACAAAACAATAACAACTCCAAACCTTATTTTTAAAAAGAGATTTTATCAGAAGGTCCACAGCGATGGCCGTTTGTTCTTCTCATTGTGTCTTTCAGCCTTCCAGACCTTAAAGTTTGGATGCAGTTCACATTTTGTATCTTTCCATCAAAATCAGCCTCTCCAAGTTATTATAAATAGTGTTTTTGCCAAGCCGAGAGGTGAGATGGAGAAATACTAGGCTTTGAAGCCCTGCACAGGAGTTGAAGTCTACCCCCCTGGAATATTAGTGAACATGCAGTACAGGCAACACCCAAGCCTGACACTGCCTCGCCCTGAACTACTGCAACTGCAGGATTCCTTCCTTGGTTACATGCAGAGGCTCAGAAACAGGGTGGGGCTCGCTGGTCTTGCAATGTAATGGCAAAGAGAATCTTTGCTGTTAAGAAGACTGAATTGTTCACATTCCAATTTTCCAACGTTCTCCACAAATACCTTGGACATAATCATGTAGTTAAGGGTGTCACTGTTTCTAATATTACGATGGGGATGAAAACCTTTGTGTCAAGTCAAATGAGATGTGTACGCCAGCATAGAAGGCGGGTATTGAAATGAAGGGGGTGAATCTAAAAGCCCAGAAAACCTCCCAGAGAAGAGATGTGAAGGCACCGAGTTTCCTGATAAGGATTATATATATATATATATATATATATATATATATATATATATATATTTAATTTTACAAGTATGGCTAAGGTCTGCAAGTAAAATTTAACTGTGCTGGCTTCCTTATGAGTCAGCAGACTTCTGAACCCTTCAGCCAGTGGAGCAAGAACTGTCTTTGGACACACCCATTTCCCAATCCTGACTCTCTTCTCTCTCTTCTCTCTCTCCCTCCCTCCCTCTCTCAATATCACCTCTATGCTTCTTGGTATCTGAACTCAGCGCTTGCATCCCAAACTGCACCCCTCCACCTCCACCAAGACAGACTAGGGCTCCAGTGTGGAAAGGCTAGCCTTTAGTTCTTTCCTGAGTACAACTGGATTAAGGCCTATTTCTTCCTTCATGGGCAACTCCTACTTCATTTTCTCTCCAGTCTGCATATTATCAGCTTGACATTCCCTTCAGTGGCATATGACAAATTAAATTGGCCATCACGGTACTCATCAAAGGAGGTTGTCTTCTGTTCCCCAAAACTGCTTTCTACAGTTCTGCACACACACACACACACACACACACACACACACACCTACCTCTTGGTATTTATTTCTGTTTTCCAGGGTATTGTTTGAAGGGGAGAGGGTTGTAAGAAATATATGGATAAAACTCCCTACTAAGAAAGGAAAGCAACCCAGAGCCACAAAACCAAAGGTACAGTCGCAAAATTGGGTTTAAATACCTACATCTGTACTACCTTGCATTTAAAACAAAAACTTTACAAAAAACGCGAATTAAATGATTTTTCACCTTCATAATTCAACACTTTAGCACATATTTCCTGCCAACAAGTCACACAGTAAAAAATGTATTTCCTAGGTGCCTTCGAGTCTCACACCCCCTTGGCAGAATCACCCGCAGTACTGGGGGGGAACAGAAACCGAGGGGGTTTGGCTGGCTAGCACCGCGACATCTACACAGCCATTCTGCTTCCCTAAGTGGCTTTGGGGGACAGAGTGACCGGACACAGAGGCTTCGCCCTATCTGGGTCTGATTCTCACGAGCCCCCCCCCCCCCATTCAGACTCTCCGGCAGTACCCAACCCGCGCCAGCTAGCTGCACCTACCGGCTCCCACCCGAGTGTCTTTTCAACCTTTGTCAAGTATCTCAAGGCAAGAATTCTTCAAATCCAAGCCCTCTCCCAAACCAGAGACTGGGGAAACTCCAAAAGGAGGCCCAGAAGACGAGCGACTTCGGATTCGCTCTGCAGAGCGGCACTCAGTCATTGCATCAATCCACCGGTGCCGCGGAGGACAGCATCCCCACGCCTGCGCTCCCTCTGGACACTCACCTACTGCTAGAAGGGGAGTCACACTCTGTGGTCCAGACTTCCGCCGCAGAGGAGCCCAGCTCGCCCACCCGAGTGGCCAGCGCGCCTAGCCGTGTGGTCGGAACACAGGGTGCCCAGTGCACCCACTCGGGTGTCCGAGCGTGCCCTCCGAGGTGGCCGGCTCGCCGGCGCCGGGTAGGGCGGTGGAACGCAGGCGTCTGCAGTGAGGAGCGGTCCCGGGCGGGTCCGCGCCGAGCTCGAGCGAGCGGGCGAGCGGGGCGGGAGGGGCCATTTGTAACCGAGCAGACGCTACCACCGCCCCTTACTCGCGGGGGGCGGGGGCGGGCGGTCAGGTGACGGCGGCCCACCCCGCGCCGCTGAGCCGGGTGGTTCCTGCCCGGGAGGAGCCCCCTGGCGCGCTCTGATTGGAACTCCCGCTGCAGTAGCGGGGGAGGGGGACACGTGACCGCCCAACTGGGCAGCCCGGCGCGCCCCACCCGCTATGGGCACCCCATCTTCCCTCCTGGAAAAGCCGGGGAACACAGGGGAGGCGGGGGAGCGCGCTGGGTGCAACCAGCCCCTTTAACTGCAGTGCCGGATGATCACCGCAGCTGAACCTGGGAAGGAAGGCTCCCGCACTCTACCAGCTGGCCTTCACTGTCCTCCGCCCTGCCCTTGGCAGTAGAACACCCCCTCCCCCGGCTCGGCTGCAGCACACACATACACCCGCACACACACCCACACACACCCAGGCCCTGACACTCGGGGTAGACCACCGTCACTTCATAGTTAAGAGTGACCCCTCCCCTCCCTGTCTCCTTTCGGAGCGCAGCTTAGAGCGATGCATTGCAGACGCGGCCCAGCACCCAGGCTAGAAAGCCCCCCGCCCCCCACGAATGAACCACGCCCGGGGATGCCTGATTACTCTCGGGTCTAGAAGGCTAGGAACTCTAGCTGACTCCCTCGGGGTGTGTGTGTGTGGGTGCAGTGGGGGGGGGCGCAGTTGAAGGTCCACCCTCCCCAGAGAGGGCAGTGGCCATCGGAGCGCCAAGTCCAGTCCGCAACCTAGGATAGCAAAAAAACCAATAAAGATCACATTTAAACATAAGGTAATGGTGTCGCCAGGGACATGCCTCATGGTCGTGGGACGCCAGCTATTAACCACCCACAACCGGGCGTTGCTTTTCTCTTGAATGTGAACGCCTTCGGAGTTTCGCACTGTTCCAAGCAAGCTTCAGCTCCGAGCGGATTCCGCAGCCTCGCACTCCACCTCCCCGTGACCCCCTCCCCTGGCTGCACCATCCTAGATGGCAGGAATTGAGAGAAAATGCGGTGTCACGTCCGCCGCGATGCCCGCGGATGGGTCTGCGCCAACCCCAGCAGCACACGGGGACCGTGAATCCCGCGTCTGCTCGTCGCTTGGGCCGTACTGTAGGTATACGTCTGCGATTATTAGAAACAAACTCTCTCTCTCTCTCTACACTAGTTTCTTTCTAACTTCCGTGCAAGGGAATTTTGTACTAGGATTTGGTCGTGGATGCGGTTTCCCGGCCAAGGGAAGGAAGGCGGGACTCTGGCCCTTCCGTCCTGTCCTTTGCGCTCCACCTTCACTCCTAGCCTCCATCCACGAAGCTCCATCCACCTCGACCCGGAGGGCCTTTCCCCAACCTCTTCATGACATGTGAATGTTTAGCTTCGCTGGGCACAGGACGAATGTCCAGCAGGTTGGCTTAGTAGACAGTTTAACTGTATGTGAAGCTTCGGGCACCAGCGCTAGTTGGAGAACCCTGACAATCTACCCCTGACAATCTACCCGTGGGAGAGGCTAACGTGAAAGGAAGCGGGCCTGTCAAATTAAGGAGCATTTAATTTTCAAGAGGGTGCCTCCCTGCCCTTCTCCAAAATACACTACTCTACACACAAACACACACACACACACACACACACACACACACTTCTACCTTTTAGTATGGATTTTGGGTCAGTTTGGGGTTTTCAGGTGTTAATTTTGAAGTTCACCTCCACTTTAAAATAGAAAGTTGGTTATGGCCAGGAAATCATAAGATACGGGTCATAGGGTTTTCACAGTTAAACTTGTTCTTCCAACCTCACTCAGGGGAGCTGGGAGAAGAATCCCGGGCCCTTGTGGCGCGGCCTGAAGAGATAATTTCCGAGGGGCTGGCACGTATTCAAAGACATACAGAAGCCTAGACAGGTGGTGGATACCCACCCCTTCAGAGCCTCAAGAATGTGCTTTTGAACTTGAACTGTAGACTCCTGCCCCCACCCCATGCTTTATCTTGCACGTCTGGGAATGGTTGTTCAGTCAAATGCACACACCTACGCAAGATGGGTCCCGCACAGCTGGAGGTGCGTGGTGACAGAAACGCCTTGCAGTGACTGGACGGTGCGGGCAGGTCTCTTGATTCGCCCAAGCTGGTCTGTCTACAGGGTCACGCCCTCCCGAGATAGCGCGCAACAGCCCGGATGAAGGGGGTGGTGACATTGAACCGGACCGGTTGCTGCAGAGCTTTGGCCTTCAGCGTCCTCCTGCGGTTCGGTCCGGGGTCTGCGGAGCTGGGTCTTTAGAGTGAGCACACCTTGTGTCGGCTGCGAGAAGCTGCTTTATGGTGATGGGTGGGGCGAGTTAATAAAGTACAGAATCTGTCCTGGCTTTTAATCTAAAAGGGAGCCGGCGGTATCGACAGGTTAATCTTGGAGATCTGCGAAGAGGGCGTGGTGGAAGGGCTTCCTGTCAGCAGGCATACCCTCCAGAGCTTCCCTAAGTGTCTCCGTTCCTTTCTATATTATAATATAGGCACTGTTCTCCTCCCCTCCCTTTCTTCAAGTCCCTATGGCCAAATTGTTGCAGGTCGGCCAGCATCAGTAGGAGTCTGGGCTGGTCGTTTCCCCTCCGTTCATTCTCAGAGCGGACCCAGGCCTGCGGGACCATAGTACACCTGCCAGGGACCTTACTGTCTCCGCTGTGCCCACTGCAGAGTTGCTGGGACGGAGACCGCTACCTTCTAGTGCCTTCTATCACCCCCTTGTTGGTTGTTCACCTGCCCCGCCCACCACCTTCCTTCCCCAGCGCGTTCGGCTGCAACCCCACCAGCCACGCGTGGATGCCTAGGGCTGGGAGCAGCCTTTGAGGAGCGCCTGAGAGGGCGATCCGCAGCCGGCCCACGGCTGCCCCAGCTCCGGGTGCACCCACGTGGAACCCAGCGGCCACCCCAGGGTCCGGGATTCAGCTGTGGGTAGAGAAACCCTAGGGTGTTCGGAAGGTCAATGTCCACGTGTCTCCACCCCACCACCCCTAGTCAGGGCGTGAACGAAAGGTTTGGAAGCCCCAGTGTCCCCAGCCATCCCTGGACAAAGCCTCCCGCTTCTGGGCTTCCCACTCGGGAAATTCAAGGAGGCCGGGGCAGCGGGGTAGGTACGCGCGTGGAGAGCGCCTCCAGGCGTCTGGCCAGGATGCGGTGCGGGCCGTGTCCCAACCCTGTCCAGCGCCGTTGCTCCCGCGCCTGCATCCGCGCCGAGGTGCTGCAGAGCGCAGGCTGGGCGGCGCCGGTGGCTGCACACCCACGTGCCTGGGGGAGCGCGCCCTCAGCCAGCCGCAGCTACTCGGCTGGCGCCGGCGAGACCTCCGCAACGCCCCACCCTCCCCGCGCTCTCAGCCTCCTTGGCGTCTCCGCCGCAGCTTCCGAGACCCGGCGCCGCCTCTGAGAACCGCACTGCCCAGCACAATTGCGGGCGGTTGCCGGGAGGCCGCACCTCCGTGCCGCCGAGTCCCGCGCTTACCTGGTTCTGTGCATGGCGGGGTTCGGTCACAGCTCCCGGGGGTTCGTCCGCCGCCCGCTGCCTGCTGAAAGGTGCGCCGGAGGGCGTTCCCGAGGCTCCAGCACCCTCCTGAAACCCTTCCCCAGCGGGCATTTTGCATGGTACCTTCTTAGCCTGTCTCCTTCTTTGACAGGAGGGGATGCTTAGCCCTGGCGCTTTCTTTCTGGGCCATGCCTCTCGCTCACATCAACGCCCACCTCTTCTAGACACACCTGATCGCAGCGAGGGGAGTCCAGGCCCTGAATCCTCCTTGCCCACTCCTAGACCCAACACCCCGCAGTCTCTCACAACAACGTGACAGGGTGGCACTTAAGAGCGAGGTAGTGACCCCAAATTTAAGAAATAATCACCTGTCCCTTGTCTTTGTGTGTTTCAAGGCTTGCAGCATGTTTAGGAAGGCACACAATCCTGTAGCACTCACACAGTTAGAAAATCAGACCAGAGTATTCTACATGCAGTTCTAAGAAAGAACGCAAGCTTTTTTTTTTTTTTTTTTTTTTTTTTTTTTTTTTGGTGCTGTTTTGTTTCTGAAACAGGGTCTCATGCCGCCCTGTCTGGCCTCGACCTTAACAGATAGTCTAGGATGACTTGGGACTTCTGATCCTCCTGCCTCCAGCTGAGAGCTGGGATTCCAGAGCTGGGATTACTCCTGATTCTGTGGTGCTGGGGATCCAGTTCAGGCCTTCTGGGGGCCTAGGCAAGAACTCTATTAACTGAGCTACAGCTCCCGGGCCCCTGGATGCTACCTACAAACAATGCCTCATTAGTGGATATTGGTACCTCACAGATAGACATCCCCCATCCATCTCTAATTATTCCCGTACCCCCACCCTGCACAAATGAAATTTTGAGTTGTCATCACCCATCACTGTCGACTCACCAAGGTCTTCTTATCCCTGAGGAGAGGCGACCCCTGATAACACTGTATTGCCCACCCCTCCCAAGTTTTGTCATTTCAAGAGTTTTGAATAAACGGATCGCATAATTCATGTAGTCTTTTCCATTGCTCTTTCTTAAAAGAAAAAGAAAACCAACTCAATGTTATTTCCTAGAATTCCATCCTACTTGCTACAGCCAATACTTGGCCATTGGGTTGCATTCTTGAAAGGAAGGGTCAGATATTTAAATATCACTCCGTGTGTACTCCTTCAAGGTTGTTTTTTAACCCCCACCCCGTATTTTGGTTACTATGGATAAAGATGTTATGAGTGTCTGTGTGCAGATTTATGAGTTTCTTGTGAAAGAATGCCCACAAAAGTGATTGCCGGGCTCTGTTGGCAAAAGCTTACTTCTATCAGACGCTTGGGATGTCCAGGACACCTACATCTGGTGACTCAGGTTCTTCTCACTCTTATCAGCACTTAGTACTGTCCGTATTTGTATTTTAGTCATCCTGACAGATGTAGTAATATCTCAAGAAAACACATGTTTCCCTGGGGGCTGATGGTAGTGAATATTTTTTTTAACTGGTTGAATTTTGTTGTACATTTTTTTTAAAAAAATATCATATTTAAGTCTTTTGTCCAAATCCCACTTGGAGAGTCTTGTTTATCTGTTCATTTGTTTTGTTTCAGCTCTTAGGATTGAACCCTGTGCCTCCCTCATTCATGTCGGGCAAACAGTCTTTGAAGAGTTCTTTATGTATTCGAGAACAGGTCCTTTGTGAGATGCTTGCAAATATTTTGTCTGGTCCTCTTTTTGGGCATTTGCAGAACAAAACCTTTCAGACTAGATGAGGTAGATGCAGCTCAACAAACTTTCATTTTGATGTCAAGCTTGAGAACTCTTGTCTAACTCTAAATCTTGACAATTCCCCCACAATTTTAAGAATAAATTATTTATTGTGTGTGTGTGCGCATGTGTTAAAGTAACAACAACAACAATAAAAATCCAGCTGGTATATTTACATGGTTCTTTCTGTATTCTGCATTCTGTTCCATCCGTCTATGTATCCGTCTGTCCTTGACCGGTGTCATGCTGTCTCTCAGCTGAGTTGTAAGCATTTAAACCAGGTAAATTATTCCTCTCACTTAATTATTCATTTTCTTAAGGATTGCCTTAGGCATTCCATATACTTTGCAGCTTTTCTAAATCTGTTTAAAAAAAGAAAAAAGACTTGTTAAGGTTTTGTTAGAAATTGCACCACCAATGGATCAGTTTGGGGACGGAGTTGATTTTTGTTTGTTCTTTTTTGTTGTTGTTGTATTGCATTGCTTCTTTTTGAATATATCTCTTAAGTTATTTATGTCTTCATTTATTTTTAATTGGCATTTTAGAAATGGCTTAGATTTATGCCTAAGGATCTCCATCTCTCCCTCTCAGAAGTAGCTGTAAATACTATCTCATTTAAAAACTTGGTTTCCATGTGATCCTTGTATAGAAACATAATTAAAACATGCATGTTTGGACTAGAGAAACGGCTTAGCTGTTGAAAGTGCCTACTGCTCTTCCAGAGGACTGGAGTTCAGTTCCCAGCACCCAGGTCTGGCCATTCACAAGGGCCCGTGACTCCAGCTTCGGGAATCTTGTATGCTCTCTGGCCTTGTTGGTACTGTACATAGGTACATATATCCCCACACAGACACACAATTTAAAAAGTAAATCTTAAAATAAATCTGCGAGCTGACCTTGAGCCTTGTGACCACGCAGACCTGACTTGCCGCATTTCCTACAGAGGTAATCATGATGTATCTGAAAACGAGGAACAGTTTATTTCTTTCTTTCTGTTTGCATGCCTTTTCCTTCTTGTCTTAGGTCAGTGGCTACAGCTCTTTGGGAAGAGTGCTGACAATAAATGACTTGCCGCATTTCTGACCCTCTGGGGAAAGTCATTCACCTTGAAGAATACTAGCTCAAGGGTTTGTAGATGTTTTTCATCCTTTCCATGATTTTACCATATGATGCATTGCTAGTATTGGTTGATTCTCAAGTACGGAATCAAACCGATTCACCTATGTATATCCCATTTGGCCAAAGCGTACATTAATAATAATTCTTGTACATATTTAGATTCAGTTTTGTTGTAAATTTTTGCATCTAAGTTTGTGAATGTTAATCCTCTTTCCCCCTTTGTTTACAGTCTGGTTTTATGATTAGACCCTCGTGAAGCTAATTAGGAAGTATTCTACCCTCTTCTGTTTTGTGGACTACATTATGTAAACTTACTATTAATTCTTGAAATTTTGGTAGAATTCTCTTATAAAACCATTTGGCCATGGGAATTTTTGTTCTTAAAAACAAACATTTAGGTAAAATTTCCTTTAATGGTTGTGGTGCTATGATATACTTAATGTTGGTTGAACCTGGTCAGTTTTTACTTTGAGGAAAATTAAGTTACTTTCTAGGTTTTAAAGTTTCGCCTGGGCCTGGAGAGAGGACTCATTTGTTCTTCCAGAGGACCGGGGTTCAGTTCCCAGCATCCGTATGGAGACACAACCAGCCGCAACTCCAGTTCTAGGGGATTCTCAGTGCCTCTGGCTTCTTTGGGCACTAGACTCTCATGCACATACCCACACGCAGACATACAACTTGAAATTTAAAGACTTGAAATATAAAAATTGTAATTTCCTTTCATGGGTAAAGCATGGAGTTTGTGGCAGCATTCGCCATCTGTTAAGGATGTGGCAGTGACGGTGACATCATGGCTTCATTCTGTATACAGGTGACGGTGACATCATGGCTTCATTCCGGATACGGGTGACAGTGACATCACTGGCTTCATTCTGGACATGGGTGACTTGTGTTTTTCCTTTCAGTTTTTGTTAGTCCTTCTAGGGATGAATCAGTTGTATTGATTACATTAAAGGACCAGCTTTCCACATCATGTTTTTCTGTTGTGTTCTTATTTTCAGTGTGGTTTTCTTCTTATACATGTTTGTGCACTTGTATATGTAAGTGCATGCATACATGTTTGTGCCTGTAGAGGTCAGAGAGCAATGTCTGGTGTCATCTTCCAGAATGTCATCACTTCCTTTGAGATAGGGTCTCTTCCTGACCTGGAGCTCCCTCAAGTAGGTTGTTTGGCCAGTGAGCTCCAAGATACTGCTGTCTCTGCCTCCCCAGAACTAGAATTTCAGCATGTGTCATTGAGCCCAGCACACCAGAGTGTGATTACAGCATGCGTTGTCATGCCCAGCACACCAGAGTGTGATTTCAGCATGTGTCATTGAGCCCAGCACACTATGTGGATTCTGAGGATTCAATCTTCAGTCCTGGTGCTCAAAAGCAAGTGTTTTTGCTGACAGAGACATTCCCTAAGTTCTTATTTTTAAATTTATTATTTTCTAGTTTACTTGGCTGTACTTTTCTAGCTTCTTCAGGGAGTGCCCTCCATTATTGGCTTGTGAATTTCCCTTCTGCCACGGCTTTAACTGTGTCTTAATATCCTTGATAGGTATTTCATCACCATTCAGCTTTAATACATTTAAATTTCCTTCTCATATTCCCTCCTTGACCATCAGTTTATTTATAAGTGTGTTGATTAAGTTCCAAGTGTTTGAAGATTTTTCTTTTTCTGTCACCTTTGCTATTGATTTTTAGTTTGACTATTCTGTAGTCAGAGAATACAGTTTTCAAAATTCAATTATTTTAAGTTTCTAGAGGCTCTTCCTATGAGGCAAGATAGGTTCTTTCGGCTCTTGAGGGAAATAGACACACACACACACACACACACACACACACACACACACACACACACACACCACATACACACACACCACTGTTGTTGAATGGAGAGTGTTCCACATATTTGTTACTTTGACTCTTAATCTCAGGGTCGTGGGTTCATGCCCACGTTGGTCTTGTCCTGCCGCCGCACCAGCAGCACCAGCCCCAAATAACACACACCAGACCCATGGTGTCCACCCCCAGCAAAGTTATACACACACTTACAGCCAGCTATACTGGGACCTCCAATGGGGCAAGAGTCGCCTCCCATGCTAAGTAGTTCCTCACTGGGCTCCAGTGAATAACCCCAGGAGTCCAAAGCTGCACTTGAGTAGACTTACTTCCTGGGCCCGTTGTTGGCACTCTATGTGGGTGAACAGACATTTGTCCCTGTGACAGGAGAAGTCATGCGGACTGTTGTCACACAGGGACCAGCAGAACCAAAGTTGAGTCTAGGAGGAGGACTGGAATGAGCCTCTTTAAGGGGTTGACCTGTCTGAGGGCGCAGTGTTTGCATGGCAATTGCAATGTGGCTACTTTCCCCGTGAGGTTGCGAACGTGTGCTTTCTTTCTGCAGTGGTAGTTACTCATTCCCTTCTATGGGTGTTAAGACATGCATTCAAGGCCAGTCTGCCTGAGGCTCAAGTGTGCTGGAGGGAAACCCCAGGGTAGCCATCTTCTACTTGGTATGGATTGGTGTGTCTCCTCACTGAATGGGATCTGTTAGGTGAATGCCCCCATATGGCTCACGGCTGGGGAAAATAGTATGAACCCTGCAAGTGGAATGCATGCTATCGTGTCCTAAGCAGGCTGTGGCTGCAGTTGCATGACTTTGCCGTGGCCGGTAAGACATATGACTGGGGTCCAGCTGTCAGCCCAGCAAGAGCTTGTCTGCAGTAGCAAAAAGGACGTTGGTGATTTTCCTCCACGCCAGCCTCTGATTTGGCGGGGAAACTGGCATAAAGAGAAGGTGAGATAGAGCCGCTGGCTTGATGTTCCTGATGGCCCGGGAGCGGGCATACATTAAACCTGGATGAAAGAGCCCTTTCTAGTTCAGATACGTGGAGCCACTGGGAAGGAAGGGGAGAAGTAGGCGTGACAGGGAATATTCTGCTAGTGCAATCTTTATCATGGAGAAGAGGAAAATCCAGGCGTGTGGACAGGATCCTTAATACAGAAAACCACGGTAAGAGAATTCTCTGCCTCTGGACTTGTTGCATTTTTCAAACAAAAATTTAAGGAGTCCTCACAGCCCGAGAGACATGGGATGGACTGGACCGGATGTCTGAGTGTCACAGAAGTGGAGAAACCAAGGATATCATTGGTCATACTCCCCTCTAACCCAGGCTCACAACCTAAGGCAAGAAAAGGGAAGTCAGCTCCTGATGGGCTTTCATGAGCCATTAGGAGAGGTGGTTCGTGCATGTCAGGGGCCAGACAACAGGCCAAGGGCAGGTGCTGCTGAGTGTTCTGTGCTCAGATGTGCTGTCTGATGCTCAGTTCACTTGTCCTGGGACCACTGCTCCGTGGAGAAGAAAGAAATGGATTTATCGGAGACCTCAGGACTAGTGCTGGGAATTATTGGTTTTAGAAGGGTCTAAAGCCCGAGAAGCAGTCCAGCAGCGGCGTGAATGACAGAGGAGTGCAGGAGAAAACTCAGGCTTATGCCAGGAGTATGCAATTACTTCCCCCAGAATATAATTTCCTCCCTACCAGAGAAAAGCCAGCAAGATGGATCAGCAGGGAAAGGTACCTGCTGCCGAGCCTTACAGTGAGTGTGACCCCTGGGACCCACATGGTGGAGGAAGAGAAGCAAAGTCTCAAAGTTTTTCCTCTGACCTCTACACGTGAGCCATGGCACCACAGGACTATTGGGTACAAATCCCAGCTGGCAGGGTGTGCCACTTCCCCATGAGTTATTGGCCAGGAGGATCCCCGGTATCCCACAAACCACAAAGGCTGTTGCTACTGCTGCTGGTTATGTGCCAGAGCTAGAGTGTGATTCTCTATTGCTGAGGGCACTGTACACTTCCGGTTGTGGGGCATGGGGAAATCAGCCTGGGATTGAGCTGGAGCTGGAAACCCTTTCCAGCTGAGCGACCGTCATAGTACCGAAAGGTACGAACTGGTGGGAAAGAATTATTGCCGGTTGTGCTCCTACCCGTGGACCCTGAAACCACACTGCCAGCATGCCAGCAAGATGTCCCCAGTTGTGCAACAGTCCGACAACCCACATAGGTACAACCAATCTCTTTCCAATTAGGCGTAGAGCCTGCTCCACCCGCGGCAAACTGGTGCTGTAAGCCAGGGAGGTCTAGGGAGGTGTCAGGCCCCATCACCGCTCAGTTGCTGTACCAAAACACCACGACCAAAGGCAACTTCTGGAAGAAAGCATTTCTTGGCTTATGGTTCCAGAAGGAGGGGGCATGGTAGGCAGCATGTGGCTGGAGCAGGAAGCCAAAGGATCACACCTTCAAGCACAAAATCAAAGAAGAGAGCAAACTAAGAGCAGGGCCAGGATACGAACTCTCCGAGCCCCCCCTCCCCCAGTGACATACGTCAAAGTTCCCCTCCCGAAGGTTCCACCGCCTTCCCAGACAGTACCGCCAACCAGGGACCACGTGTTCAAATACATAAGCCTATGGGTGACATTTCCCACACTACCACACACTGCGATTGTTTTGTTAAAGGAATAGGATGTGTCTTCCCACATAGGCTGAGCATCAATAACCTACAAATCCAAAACCTCAGATGCTGTCATTCTTGAGTACCTGCCATGATGTCTCATGCAGAACATTCCATGGCTGACCCGTGAGGCCTCCCGCTGATGACGTGGGGTGCACCAAAGCACTATGGCTTTCTGGCTACGTGAATGGCATGTGCATGCAATATGAATGTATGCCATGTTTGAGTCTCCAGAGTGCCTGTGTAGGGGCAAATCTGACATCAACCTGACGTCGAAACATGTCTGTCCCAGGCACTCTGGGTAATGTTACCCAACCTGTGCCATATTGTCTACCAAAGATATCTTCTATATGCCATTTGGAATCTTGCTCCTCTAGTTAGCATTCATAGTTTCTTACTGCTGTGATAAAACGCAATGGCCAAGGTAACCTGCAAAAGGCAGGGCTTGTTTTGGACTCACGGGGCTAGAGGGGGGATGTGCATTCCTATTATGGCTAGGAAGTGAGGCAGGAGGTAGGCATGGTATCAAACACCTGAAATTTCACTCCCACGCCCCAATACAGGGTTTCTCTTGGTTGTCCTGAACTCACTCTGTAGACCAGGTTGGTCTTGAACTCAGAGATCCACCTGCCTCTGCCTCTCAAGTGCTAGAATTAAAGGTGTGTACCACCACCACCTAACCTGAGAGCGCACATCTTAAACTGCAAGCAGAAAGCGGAGAGAATAAACTGGGGGTGACGTGTAGCATTTGAAACTTCAAAGCCCATCCTCAGTGGCAAACTTCCTCGGAGACAAGCTTCCTCCAACAAGGCCCTACACCCTAATCCTACTTAAATAGTCCAGCAACTGGTGACCAACTATTCCAATGTCGGGGTTATGAGGACAGCTCATACCACCACGCATACCAAAAAAACTTCATGGGTTTTTTTTCCCCTTCCTTTTCTGGTATTGGTCTGTGTCTATAGGATTGACAACCTTATCTACATGGCCTAATAAATAATGGAATCATGGGGTCTTTTGTTTTAAAATTGTTATGAATTCTTAAGGCAGGCATGGTGGATTCATACCTTTTATCCCGACACACGAGAGGCAGAGGCAGGCAGATCTCTGTGAGTTACAGGCCAGCTCTGATGTTTATTTAAGTTCCAGGCCAGCAAGGGCTATGGAGTGAGACCCTTTGTGTTGGTTTGAAAGAAAATGGCCCCCATAGGCTCACATGGCGTGGCCTTGCTGGAGTAGGCGTGGTGTTGTTGGAGGAGCTGTGTCACTGGGGGTGGGCTTTGAGGTCTCAGATGCTCAAGCCAGGACCAGTGTGGCATTCTCTTCCTGCTGCCTGCCGATCCAGATGCAGAATTCTCAGCTCCCTCTCCAGCACCACGTCTGCCCACACGCCGCCATGCTTCACGCCATGATGATAACAGACTGAACCTCTGAAACTCTAAATCAGCTCCAGTTAAATGTTTTCCTTTATAAGAGTTGCTGTGGTCATGGTGTCTCTTCACAGCAGTAGAACAGTGACTAAGAAACCCTGTCTCAAAAACAAAATGAAAACAGTTTTTAATTATTTACATTTTTTTATGTGCATCGGCGTTCTGCCTGCATGTATGTCTGTGTGAGACTGTCAGATCTTGGAGTTACAGATAGTTGTGAGCTGCCACGCGGGTTCAGAATCACCCAGGAGACAGCTAGCTCTCTGAGCATGCCTGTCCTTGAGTGTGTTTCCAGAGAGATTTAGTTGATGAGAGAAGACCCACTCTAAATATGTATGGCTCCATCCATAGGGTGGGGTCCAGTACGGAGTAGAAACAAAGGGAACACAGGAATTACCCTCTGTGCTTCCTGACTGGGTTCAATAAGACCAGACACCTCCTTCTCCTGCTACTGTGCCTTCTCCACCACGATGTGAGCCAAAATAAACCTCTCTCCATCCAGAAATTACTTTAGTTAGGTCTCCCCCCCCCACAGCTTTTCCACAATTAATGTGTTCCTTTAAAACAGAACAATTCAACTGATGTTTGGAAATAGGATCATATTTCTAGTGTTTTTGAGAATTTGGATATGAAGAAGGAAATTTGCATTAAATTCTTTTTTAGAAGAAATAAACGTTTATACAGCAAGGATTTACTGGATTTGGAAACTTAAGCAAAAAGCAGACTTCCCTGGTTGCAGGAGCCCGGGCCTGTGGCTTCTCTTCTTTCTCTTGAATCCTGATGGTGTGCAAGCTGAAGGAGGATCTGGGAAGGACAGGCGGGTGTGTCAGCTTTCTCTGCTAGTAGCAATTAGATATTGAAGGATGACCCCTTCTTCATAATCAATAACTTACAGAGGCAAGAACCGCATTTTCAGAGAGATCTTGTCCTCGGCCTTGTAAGATAGGATCACTTAGGAAACTGTCTGCTCTAGGGACTTAAAAATAGTATACAACCTTCCTAAATTGTAAATCAGAGCGGTGTTCCCTTTGGCCAGTGTCCGCTCTCACCCCATTTTGCCTTGCGATAAAACCACTAGGCTTCCTCACCGCACTGTGTCATCTGAATTCTCTCAATGGCAATCACAAGGGCCAGCGGCCACATGGAGGCCAGCGTGAGACTGTAGTGACAAATAAGACCAGCTGTGCTTTTCAAAACTCATGCTGAGGGGATTGGTGTCCAATAGATGTAGATGTTCCAGTTGGTCAGGGTGAGGCGGTGTGGTATGCAGGGTTCTGAATACGGATTCCTAAACCCCCAAGCAGGTGAGTGAGGAAATGAAGACGACTTAGATGCTAGAACCCAGATGACCAGCCTTGTGCACTCTGTGAAATATTGAATGAGGAAACAAACAAATAAACAAAACTCTAAGAAAAAATCAGTATCAAAAACAGCAATATAGAATTATATTTCCAAGCAAAATAAATTTATTGACTTGCCTAAGTCATGGAAGCAATGTTGTAAAAGTAATATTGTTATTAATAGTAGTAACTATTATTATTAGGATCTGGAGCCAAATAAGTCAGTAAGTCAGGATATGACAATAAATATTGGCAACTAAAGTTGTGTCCTTAAGGTGAGTTGGGGCATGGTAGAAGGCAAACTCAAATATAAGCAAGTCCTTGTTGTAATCTAAGAGTATTGACAGGAAAGATTGAATTCATGTTTTAATTAGGCAATTAGGGGAGGAAATGAATAACGAAATAAAAAAAGTAAAAAGTAATAAAAAATATACAACAAAGAGAATATGTAATAAGGCAAAAGGAATCTGAACAGTTTAGCAATAAAACTATGGCTTAAATCCACCTGGTTTGTCCTGGGTTCTAGGTATTATGTGATTTCCTGCCTGGTTCTGTAGCCACCTTGCCCCAAATGAACACACAGATGTTATATTAATGATGAAACTGTTGACTGGTGGCTTGCGCTTCTTACTGGCTAGCTCTGTCTTAATTATTAACCCATCTCTATTAATCTAAGTATTTCCATGTGGTCTTATCTTACCGGAGAAGGGTCCAGACCTGTTACTTCTTTGGTGTCCTTTGTGGCAACTGACTCTGCCTACGTTTGTCTGGTAGCCCTGCCTATCCTTCCTGCCTGACCACTAGCCAATCAGTGTTTTATTCATCAACCAATAAGAGAAACATATACAGAAGGGCAGTCCCCATTCAAAGCTAGATGCATACTGTTTATAAGAAATATACCTAGGGAGCTGGGCGTTGGTGACGCACGCTTTAATGCCAGCACTAGGGAGGCAGAGGCAGGCGGATCTTTGTGAGTTCGAGGTTAGCCTGGTCTACAGAGTGAGTCCCAGGACAGACTCCAAAGCAACACAGAGAAAAGCCCTGTCTCAAAAATAAATAAATAAATAAATAAATAAATAAATAAATAAATAAAAGAAATATACCTAGGTTCTTTCTTTTCTTTTTTGGGGGGAAGGCTACAAGAGGGGCACGGACCTGGGAGGACTGGTGGGAAGTGAGCGTGATTGGGGTGCATTATGTGCAGTTCCCAAATAATAAATAAAAGTATTATGTCGGAAAAAAGAAAAAGAAATATACCAGGAACAAAATGACCTGGTAAAGTTGACAGTAAACCCCATGAGCATGACCTGCAACTCATAGCTTACCAAGTAAGAGCAAAAAAGGTAAGAAGATGGGAAGTTCAAGGTTGTGGAACATACCAGAAGGAACAAGGCATGAGCTGCGGTTCATCCCTGGCCAAAGCAGTGATAATTGATGGTAATTAGGAGACTGAGTGACCACTGGCAAAACTCCAGGAGGATTTGCTAAAATTACCCCGATGGAAAACTAAGTAGAAGTGCTAAGTTATGTATTTGGAAGAGAAAAACAGCAAAGTGTTCCCCGTTGCAGAGCACACTCTAAGAAAGACCCAGTCTGCTGCAGCTGCTCTGACAGAGTACCTGACACTGGGTGACTTAGAAGGGAAGCAGTTTATTTTGACTGAGGGTTCTGGTAACTGGACCCCCATCATATGCTGGGTTTCTGCTAAGGGCCTTGGCCTGCACCTCACTCAGGAGGGAGAAAAGCCTGGCAGGAATGTGTCAGAGGCGGAAGATGAGGGGTGGCTTGCAGTGTAACAATCAGTTCTCACAATAACTGGCCCAAGCCTAAGTGAGCAAACAGAGGAAAGAATGCAACTCAGATACCTCTCCAGGGTTCTAGCAGCTGCTGACACTTACACTTGGGAGCAACTTTCAATACAAACGCTTGCAGGGGCCAAACAATGCCCACACCACAGCAAAAGTTACAGGGATGGGAGAAGGCATTGGCCCACGAATAAAGGGATCAACGCAGACCTGTTGTGGGCTCACTGAACTCATAAAGTTGTAGAAGAGAGAGGCAGGGCCTTGAGTCAAAGAGGGAGAGGCTAGGGTAATTTCCTATTCATTTGGAGAAAACAGACTTAGATTTTTCATCTCTCGTCATAAACAAAATGTTTCAGGTGGACCAAGAAGATAAACGCGGAGCTGTGAGTGGGAACGCTTGCAGTGTTGAGAGTAGATTTAGCATTGTTAAGACGCAAAATGTAAAATATTGAAAAGCTGTGCACAGTAAAAAAAAAAAAAAAAAAAAAAGTGTGATAGAAAGATGTTATGGAGAACTGAACTGTGTTGTGTACTGAGCCTGACGGCAACAAACAAAGACCGACAGATATTTTACACATTATAAAAACCCACCAACCTAATAAAAACTAGCACAACTTTGCCTAGAACTGGGGAAAGCTGGATGTGGTTGACCCTGTCCCCAAATCAAGAAAGAAGCAATCTTTGGGGGAAATTATGAAAGTATGGTTCACAGAAAAGGTAAGACAAGTGGCCAACACACGCGGAGCATAGTGTCTAATCCCAGTAGTGATTGCAGATGTGAAAGTCCGGGCTGAGAGATGGGTCGGTCAGGGAAGTGCTCCTCATACAACACAAGGAGCCGGGGATGCCAAAAGGCCTTGAATGTGGAAACGGAAAATGGGAGATGGCACCGTACATTCGTGTGCTGTTGGGGAGGCTGGCTGGCAGCTTCCCTTGAGTCTGTCCAGCAGAGTGTTTCAAAAATTAAAGAGAGAAGAAATCAATGTACTAGAAATGAACAAGGGACTGCGTAAGTCAATTAGACTAAAAGTTTTTGTTATTTGAAGAGATCAATCAAAGTAGATGGACAGGGGTGGGTGGGTTGTGTGCACTATCAAGAATGAGAAATAAAACTTCCTAAGGACAAAATGAGAATAACAGATGACTACTCTGAATAATTATAAGACAACTTGTTTGATGAATTGGACAAAATAGATAATTCCCTTAAAGTCTTTGATGAGTATAAGTTGCTTGAAATAGACACAGGATGGATGAGGGAATCTGAACAGCACAGAAATGAAATTAGTTTCAATATGGCGTTTCCTGGCACATTCATTTCCTAGGCTCAGATGATTTAGCTGGTGAGTCTATGAAACATGTAGACAATGAACACTCTCATACAAACTTTCATTAAGCAATGGAGGCAGTAACATTCTGTCCATCTTTGTGAGGTGCATACTACCCAAGTATCAGAATCAGACATAGGTGTCACCCCAAATATTGTGGAACACTAATATCTTCCATAAGTATAGACGGAAAGATCCTTAATAAAAGTCAAATGGAGCCTCACATTGAGTTCCGTAATTTATAATTCATACCAAATAGTATTTATATGAGAAATGAAAGGTTAGTTCAGCTTCTTAAGAAACCAGTCATTATATTCAATTAGCAAAACAGAAGAGACAACCGATACCGTTGTCTGACTAGGAACAGATACAGCATCCAGCAATCAGTTCAGAAGAGTAAGAGGGCATTCCGCAAACAGACAAAATTAATCTATTGGACACTTAATAGCTCACATCCTGTCTCTTGGTAGAATTTTGAATATTTTCCTCCTCGTAGTTGGAAAGAGGCAACACCTCTGGTCAATAAATCTGCTAAGCTTTTACTAGACCGGTGAGCCATTTCTATAAAGCAAGAAAAGAAATAAAGGGTATAAATATCAGCAAGAAAAATAGTAAAACTGTTTACATTTGCAAATTATATAATCTTGGGTAGAATGCTACATGGAATCTATAAAAATATCTATTGAACCAGGAGATAAACTTAGCAATGTCAAAACACCCAAGGTTAATACACCGAAGTAAATGTATTTATACACATCAGGGTCAAACAATTAGAAATAATTTTTTAAAGATTTATTTTTATTCTTAACTATGTGTGTGGGTGTGCATCTGTGTGTGGGTGTGCACACCTGCAAAGCAGGTGCTTGTGAAGGCCAGAGGCACCAGATCTCCTAAAATTACCCTTCACCTTTTGTCTTTGTTTATCTTATTCCAGGCATCGTCTTTCTTTTCCAGAAGTTAACTCCATGAGTAAAAGGAATGAATGTATGCATGTGTCAGTCAAAAACTTTAAATAAAACACGTTAAAATAAACAGTAAAAATAAAACCGTTCTTTCCTGCCAATGATATCTCTGCTATTGCTGCTTCCCGGACCCTGGACCTTGAAAATGATTTGGCTTCTGAGCAACGTGATGGTATCTCTATTTCTTAGCTCATTATGTTAGTTGCTCTTCTTGTGTTTGTGAAAAAATACCCTACAAATTAAGGAAGGAATGGTTCACTGTGGCCCTCGGTTTGATGCTGCAGTGCTCTGTGGACGGGAAGGCTTGGAGGCTGAAGTGGGAGGTGGCTGGTCGCCTCCTGTCCAAAGTCAGAAGCAGAGAGAGAGATGTGGATGCTGCTGCCCAGCTGGTTCTTGTTTCTCTTCTTTGTTTTATTCAGCCTGCTCACTTGCCTCACACTCGGGGTGGTTTTCTTGCCTTGGCAAACCTACGTGTAGACACACAGACACATCCAGAGGCATGGCTCCTAGGTGATTCTCAAACCCCGTCAAGCTGACAGTGGCCATTAGCCAACATGCCTCTATTTGATGTCTACAAAAGATGACATTTATCCCTCTGCCCCTACATAAATTATGTGTCTTTAAGT
The DNA here is from genome assembly GCF_943737965.1 of Phodopus roborovskii. NCBI lineage: Eukaryota > Metazoa > Chordata > Mammalia > Rodentia > Cricetidae > Phodopus > Phodopus roborovskii. The sequence goes on along the minus strand of NW_026125295.1, from coordinate 10,340,186 downwards.
TTTTAGATTTTACATCTACAGTTCTAAATAATATTTTATAAGGCATCTATATTCCTTCTTGATGGTATTGTTCATATATTTTATCAAAGTTGTATGTCTACCCGTTTAGCTCCTACAGTAATACAAGAGGTAACCACTTCCAAATGCCAGGCATGGTCCAGGGATGGGGATTGCCTCTCATTGTTGATGTGTCTCTAGGTGATGGTGATGCCTCAAAATTCGGCTGACAGAGGGTCCCTAATTCCCTATGTTGCCTAGTTGCCCCTATGCGATCTGACTCCTACCTTAAGGAAGGCGCTGGAGAGAGATAGTCATGGCTCTTCACAAACCCAGATCATCTTCTTGATCATTCTCCCCAAAGCTGGAATAAGAGCATCTTTCCCAGGTGTCCTAATCCAAGATGACCCTAAAGACACGCCAGAGCTCTGAGACAGAAGGTGCCTTTCTCCCTCACCCCGGAGCTCTTTCCTCGACATCGGCCTCCATTCCTGCCTCCACCGATAGATGGCTCATCTCACGTAATCCCAGCACGTTAACAATTCAGATTGGCGTGCTTCCACGGTTTTCACCTGCGTTCTGGAAAAGTAGAGAGGACTCTGAGCGGCATAAGCCTGTTCCGGTTTGGGCTCTTCCAGGAGCCACTCATGAGAAAGATTTGGTGCAGTGTGTGGGGTTGGGGGTCCCCAGGAAACATTGTGAGGGGAAGAGGCCAGGGGGAAACTTGGAGGAAAGCAGGTGCCTCTGGGAGTTCAGACACAACCCCTTGAGAAACCCTGGAGTAACACAAAATAGGCCCTCAGCTCTGTTCAGATTGAGGCAGGGGACCTGAGATGTTGATGGACCGGCTGAGGGGTGTGTGTGTGTGTGTGTGTGTGTGTGTGTGTGTGTGTGTATGTGTATGTGTGTGTATGTGTATGTGTGTATGTGTGTGTATGTGTATGTGTGTATGTGTGTGTGTATGTGTGTATGTGTATGTGTGTATGTGTGTGTGTATGTGTGTATGTGTATGTGTGTGTGTATGTGTGTATGTGTATGTGTGTGTATGTGTGTATGTGTGTGTATGTGTATGTATGTGTATGTGTGTGTGTATGTGTATGTGTGTGTATGTGTGTGTGTGTGTATGTGTGTATGTATGTGTATGTGTGTGTATGTGTGTATGTGTGTGTATGTGTGTGTGTGTATGTGTGTGTGTGTGTGTGTGTGTGTGTGTGTGTGTGTGTGTGTGTGCTGTCCCTAGGGGAGTGAATTCTGAGTGAATTCTGACCCTTGAGGCGGGCTGCACAGGCAGCCACAGACAATAGGAGAAACTGCCTATTGGGATCCATAGTCTTGTCAGCAGCTCCCCACCAGGAGCACTCACTCCTGCTTATCCTTCCCTGACTGTATCTGCATGTCAAGTGCTCCAGGTTAACAGCCACAGGGAAGACTGCTGGACAATGAGGCAGCTTCGCTGTCACCAGGAGTGGCACCTCTATCCAGGGTCCCGAGTCCAGGAGCTGGAGAGCAAGCAATACCTGGCTGGGCATTCCCGGAGTTCTACACCATGGAAGGGTCTATTCTGTCATTCCTCCCATAGCAATCTCCCTGCACCCTGCTCATTTGCTTTATTTCCTCAGGAATGTACGTCAAGGAGATAGATCTGTGGAGAAAAGCTATCCAGAGGGGCTATTTTCAAAGGAACTATTTTAAGGCTGACCTTCCAGTCCTCCACATCCTGACACTGGGTATATTTAGTATCATCCATAGACAGGGCTAATGGATTTTTTAGTTGCAAATCGTTATGACTCAAACCACTGCAACTACATTACACACACACACACACACACACACACACACACACACACACACACACACCCCATACACTTTGGTAGCGACCTGTATTCATACACAAAAATGCTCCTGATGAAAGCGGCTCTGTTGAACTCAGAATCCTTCCCCCAGTGAACACTTTGCATCTGTGGGAGGGACCAACATCTTGGGCTAGCATGTGTTGCCTTCACACTGCGAGTGAAATGCACATGTACTTGGTCAAAGAAAAGAATGGAGGGAAGGTGTGTGTTTTAAACTGACAGCCCGAGACAGGGGTAATTTAATATGCCGCTCTTTGCCTCTGCTCCCGTCTCTGCTGAACGCTGCCGATTCGCCTCTCAGAATACAAATGTAAACTTCCCTTCTGTTAATATGGCCTCTTTTCGTCCTCTGAATTAATCTCCTTTTGCCAACACAATAAAGACTACATATGAACTGGCAAGTCCCAATATCAGCAACTAAAGCCGCAGTTCTGAGTCTCATCCCAATGCAGTTCCCTGGGCTGTACCGTCTTGCAGATTGAGGATAAATCTGGCAGTCAAAGGTGCTGGCCACATGTCACCACTGCTCTTGGCTACGTTCTAAAAGTCCTCCCATGACCCAGCTGCATCATTCTGAGACCCTGGTCCCGGCATCCCGGCCTGGGCTTGAGTGCTCTGCCTTGAGCTGGATCCTCTGCATCTTCTCATACAGTGTGATTCCCGGGACCTGCAGGCTGTACGCACTGGCATAGAGATTAGTACATTATAGAGTGCAGCTGCCATACCACACCCAGCTCCTCTGGGACACAATACCCACGTGGAGACTGATGCTGCTGTTCTGTTCTGACAAGGTGGGTCACTCCAATAAACATCTTCATGGCAGTTAAACTCTGTAGTTAACTTGATGGGTCTGGGATCAACTATGCCTCTAGGTCTAAGGGGACATCCGTTTGTCCGCCTGCCTTGACTCCTCGCCGGTGAGTGCATCTATCCTGGTACACTGCTATGGTCTCTCACTGACATCAGCACCCAGCTCCTTCAGATTCCAGTGCTCTGCAGGAACCCTCCAGGCCGGCCATCAGCGCTAGGTTGGGACTGCTGAGGCATCCTGTCTCCTGGACTGAGCAGCTATGGGGCTTTTAGCCTTCCGGGGTGTAGGCAGCCATTGATGGAGCACTTGGCTCTCATCACGGAAGCCAGCTTACTAAATCCCGTATGTGGTGCATTCTCATTGATCGGTCCTCCCCCCAGAGCACCCTGACTGACCAATCTTCAATTGCATGGTGAGGGAGGCTGCAGGTACTGCCTGTTGACAGGGTGCTGGAGAAATGGCGCTCTCCATGCTTGGAGCAGTAGCGACATTTTGAGATATAAAGGTGCGGATTCTGGGGACAGGGAAGATGGCTCAGTGGGTAAAGTCCCGTGATACACAGGGAATATGGGCCAAGGACATACAGCACCCTTTCTCCTCCCCTTCACAGAGCCTCAGGGCCACACAGAAGGGCTCCCAACTATGGCAAAGCTATTTTTCAGCAAGCAACTGAGCCTCTGGCTGCTGGGTCTTACAGGCCCATGCTAAATGGGACTGGATGCAACTGAGGACAGCCCTGCGATCCTCAGCACTGCTGTGCGGTTCCCTCAGTGATCTTGTCTCCTAGACCAGGCCTGGCATGAAGCCTAAGCTCAGATTTCCCTTTACTTCTCTCAGCTGTCTCCACGATGAGGGGCTGAAATGTACTTTGCCATTGTGATTTACTGGAAACAATGCGTTGATCACGCCAGACAGCATCTTCCCTAGCAGCGTAATCTAAAACCATGAGCACCATCTTCGAAATACAGACACATAAGTAAAACGCCAGCGCTCTCTGAAAGTGGAGTGAAAGTTAGGCTGCTTCTTACTGTTGGCTACGCACAAACCCCTGAGTTTTGTCCCAGCCCCTCCTTACAGCAGGATACAAGAGGACCTTTTGTGGGGATCTTGACAAGGACAAGGGCTTGCTCACAGCTGTCTCCACAGCTATCTCCTGGGTGAGGGCCCTGTCTTCATAGGTGGCTCTCTGTATGGTTTTTTTGTTTGCTTGTATGAGTGGCATGGAGGGAGGGAAATGATGTGAGAATTACGGAAGAGCTGATATTCTGCGGAGAGATAGCCCTAAACTTCTGAGAATCTTCAAATTTGCAGATCCTGCTGCAGCGTGCCATTCTATCTTTAGGACGCTGTCCTGGTTTCTTTGATAACAAACTCTCACAAAAGCAACTTGAGGAGGAGGGTTTTCCCTCTGCCTCATAGTTCAAGGGTGTGTTCCATCAAGGTGGGGTCATCAAGGTGGCAGAAGTTTGAAACACCTGGTGACATCATGTCCGCAGTCAGGGATCAGAGAGCAATGAGTTTGTGTTGTTGCTCCATGAACTCTCCCACTCAAGCAGTCCAGGATCCCAGCCAAGGTGCTACCCAAGGTGAGCAGCCTTCCCATCTCAGTTAATGGAATCAAGATAACCCCCCGTAGGTCTGGTGTGGCAGCCGTGATGGTGTAGGTCTGGGTATGTCTTCGAGAAAGGACATGCCATTCTGCTGAGCAGAGCTGGGTAAACTATGATCGCAGTTGTGCAGGCATTACGTCTTCCTTGGCTTCTGAGACGATTGCATTATTGCATGTGCCCCAGTGTGTGGTGACCCTATCGTTCTTGCCCAGCTTTGAACTCTTCTAAACGACAATGTCTGCCTTGAGCTACCGTTTGCTCACTCTTGCAGCTTTTTTTTTTTTTTTTTTTTTTTTTTTTTTAATCACAGGTGTGGCCTCCCAATAGCCTGTTTTAGTTTCTCTCTGCTACCACAATCAATATCATGCCCAAAAGCAACTTGCAGGAGGAAAGGGTTTATTTGGCTCACACCTGCAGGTAGAATCAATCAGGGGAGGAACTCAGGGCAGGGACCTTGGAGGGATAGGAGAGCTGCTTACTGGTTTGCTTCTCATGGTTTTGCTCAGCCTGCTTTCTTACACAACCCAAGATCACCTTCCCAAGGGTGTCACCACCTACAGTGGGCTGGGCCTTGTCATATAAATCAGTAATCAAGATAACTCCCCACAGAAATGACCACAAGCAATCTCTCAACTGAGACTTTCTCTTCCCAGGTAACTCTTGGTAGAGTGAACTGGACAATAAAAACCAAGAACCCAAGTCACCAAGCTTCTGTGAGAACCCCTCACCCCTGCTTCTGTGAATGACCCTGGCCCCTGCTCCTGGGAGTAATCCTTCACCCACATTCCTGTGAACAGCCCCTCACCCTGCTCCTGTGATTAACTCCTCACCCCTGCTTCTGTGAGTAACCCCTCACCCCTGCTCCTGTGAACAGCCCCTCACCCTGCTCCTGTGATTAACTCCTCACCCCTGCTCCTGTGAACAGCCCCTCACCCTGCTCCTGTGATTAACTCCTCACCCCTGCTCCTGTGAGCAACTCTGCACCCCTGCTCCTGTGAACAGCCCCTCACCCCTGCTCCTGTGAACAGCCCCTCACCCTGCTCCTGTGAGTAACCCCTCACCCCTGCTCCTGTGAACAGCCCCTCACCCTGCTCCTGTGAGTAACCCCTCACCCCTGCCCCTGTGAGGAATGAGTAATCCTGATAAACTCATTGCTCCAGGAAACTAGACTTAGAATACTTTCTTTGGCCTGTCATTTGTGTCTGATCTGAGGCAAACACCATTTATTCAGGTTTTTCCTGGAAAAGTCACACAAGTATCTTCTTATACTCTGGAAGCAACGTGGAAACATATCCATTGGAAACGCATACTGTGGTGTCCCCAAGGTCACCAAAAGCCCCAGGGAATCTGCTGCTGTCTCCATTGCCACCAAGTGTTCTGAGTACAGACATTTAGGCTTTAAAGGATGACTTTTCTTCCTTTTCTGATCCTTCTTATACATGCTGTGGCCTGAGGGCTGAGGCTCTGGGCTTCCTCATGGGTGCATCTGACAGGTTTTCCAGGCCCTAAGAACAGGAAGGAGCCCACTCCCAGAACAGATCAGAGAGGGAATAGCCGGAGGAAGCTGCTCAGCCTTCTGGCCCAAGTTACAGAAACCTTCTGTGACTCAGTTTCCCCTCTATAAAATAGGGGCTTTCTATGCTGTAAGGACAAGCTATGGAGAACATGTGATATATTTTCAGCAAACAACATTTTATTAGGAGTAGGGAGACTCCCCGAGGCCCTGTAGAGGGCCTTGCATGTGGCCCGGGCACCCAGGCCTTTCCCATCCTTGCTCCTTTCTGCCTTGCCCTCATGGTACAGGGGATTAGGGGGTATCCACTCCTGTCCTATGCCCAGCTGTGTAGCAACCCTCTCTACCTCAGTCAGAACTAGCCAGGCAACTCTGTTGTGAGACTGATGGCTATGGGAGGAGGCTCTGGGTCCCAGAGAGAGGTGGATGATCTCACCCAGTTCCCCTAGAGTGAAGTTAGGAAAGGCCAGCAGTGCTGACTGCAGGACTGATGAGCCCAGTGCAAAGAAAGCAAGGGACTTCCCGTCTAAAAGTTGCTAGGAACTTGAGGACAAACAGCAGGGAACTGGAGTTTTGACTTGGTGCCCTGAGCAAGTCTGTGGGTCACAGGACCGTGAGACAGACCTCAAGTGAGGAGCTGCAGAGCGTAGGCCAGGCTTGGAGGGGAGACGCAGGCACCATGGGTGCCTGCCATGCCAGGGGACCTTGTGGACATGGGTTTACTTTTCTGCTCCTGGCCGAGGAAAGTGGCGTGGCACTGGGAGGAGGAGGAAGAGGAGAAGGAGGAAAAAGAGGAAGAGAAGGAGGAGGAGGAAGAGGAGGAGGAAAAGGAGGAGGAAGAGAAGGAGGAGGAGAAAGAGGAGGAGAAGGAGGAGGAGGAAGAGGAGGAGGAGGAAGAGGAAGAGGAAGAGGAGGAGGAAGAGAAGGAGGAGGAGAAAGAGGAGGAGGAGGAGGAAGAAGAGGAAGAGAAGGAAGAGGAAGAGGAGGAGGATGAAAAGGAGGAAGAGGAAGAGGAGGAAGAAAAGGAGGAGGAGGAGAAAAAGGAGGAGGAAGAGAAGGAGGAGGAGAAAGAGGAGGAGAAGGAGGAGGAAGAGGAGGAGGAGGAAGAGAAGGAGGAGGAGGAGGAGGAAGAGGAGGAGGAAGGTGCCCGCTGCACTCTGTTACCATGCCAGTGTCTTCAGTGTCTTCGTAAAATGTTCACCAACTCTTAGAGGTGGTAAAGGTGAGAAAATAGAAGCCGCCCCGAGGAGCAAGGAGAAAGCTGTTTGTGGAAAGGCACCGAGACCTCAGGGAATACGATGGGAGGGTCCCGCACAGCTCAGCTTCCTACCTAGCAGCTGAGGCTTTGGGGGTTAGGTTAGGAGTGGAGAACAGAGGGGTATGTTGGCACTTCTGCTCATGTTCTGTGCCTCCCTCCCTCAGTGCAGGATATTGGTTTTTGTTTTTGTTTGTGTGTTTGTTTTGAGACAGGGTCTTACTATGTAGGTGGCCTTGGATTTGCAATCCTTCTGCCTGTACCTCCTGAGTGAGGAGGTTACAGGTAAACCTCACTCTGTCTGCGTTGTTTTAGCCCAATAGCCCAGCATTTATCTGCCCGATGCTGGGGTTTCCCCCCAGTACCCACTGGCTGAGGTTATATGGCTCAAATTCCTGGGGTAACTTGAATTGTGGGGCTGGAGGCTGCCTGTCCCTGAGCCTGAATGAGCCAGCATCTTTGGCTCAGCAGTGATTGGCTGCTTTGCCATAAGCACAGGCAGTCGCCTACTGCAGTTAACTGCCATGAGTCTAGAAATATTTTTGGAGAATGTAGGTCTATATTTTTCAGCCTCTACCCTGAACAACGTGGACAGGAAGGTCTCTGTAGCGTTCACGGTATCAGTGAATTCTCTCTGGAAACTTTGATTCATGCTTAACAACTGTCTCCAAAGCCTTAGGGCAGATCTGACTCATGGAAGGTACATAATGGGGCCCATGTGTTGTTCAAAAAGTATTTAAACACTAATTGAAAATCAGAGGTTTCATGTCATATTTTGGATATTTGTCTTTTCTGCAAACAAACAAACAAACAAAACGGGTCAGCTGTCAGTAGCCCCGGCCATGTGTCCACATGCAATTCAGCTCACCTAAAGGGCTTACCAGGTATGTGCCTTACCTAGCTCCATCTGCCTAGCCAACCATCCTGCTCCACATTCCTGCCTGTGGCATTGCTGCAGCCTGGGTTTTGTGAGCATGGGCGTGTGGACCGGTGGCCTTCCTGATGACGCTGCAGACACATTGGGTATCCCCAGTGGACACCAACCACATTGCCAGGCATGTCACGTGGGCATGGGCTTTGCTCTGCATGGCGTTGCCTGGAAGGCCGGAGAAGGTGTGACCTCAGATGTCATGTGTCACAGGCCTCCTCACTGAGTGCAGGCTTCTGTCTAGGGCTTCAGAGACAATTGCTTGTGATTAATTTCAGAGCTGGAACACTTCATCTCCCCTTTGGACATGTGAGAGATTTTTGGAGACACGGACATGTGCTCTGTGTGCAAGGCACTTAAGCTGGTCTGGGTTCAGAAATAGACTTACTCCTTGGAAGCATCAGGCTGGGGCCAGCACTCTTAAAATGTTTTGTTTGCTTTGTTTCTTGTTTTTTAAAGAGGAAAAAAGAAAAAAGCATCAGGCTGGGCAAGGGGACTCCACTTTTGGCAATGCTGTGAGGGCACTCTGAGAGGAGCCCTCTCCGCTCCCCAAATGAGCATGGCAAAAGACCCGCATAGCACATTATCTCATTAGCAGGGCCCTTGAAGGAGATGAGATGCTGGACGCTAAGCATGCCGATAAATTGTGTCCTTGGTTCGGGGCCAGAGCCCCCCTTCCCCTCCTCGGCAGCTTGCCAGCCACGGGAAGAGACCACAGGCTTCCTCCCGCAGCCCCTCTTTGACAGTGCTGCAGAGTGAGTTATTTTAGTGTGTGTACGTGGGAAGAGGGAGAGAAAAGTGAGAAAGCGTATGTAAGCAAATATTCAGAGAGAAAGAGGGGGAGCTCATCTTTATAAAATAATCAATGGGCTCCTGCCAGAACCCAAGTGAGCAGCAGGCTCTGTGGCCCTTCGTAGCCTGGCAGACACTAACCGCCAGCTTCGGGCTCGGTGCAGCCTGGGCATCGGCAAGAGAATGAAGTGGGTTCCAGTGTCCCCGCCTGCTGCCTGGGAAGAGCCACAGGACACCGAAGCAGCACCAGACCCAGGCGGTAGAAGCACGGTTCAGGTGTGTATTTCAACATGATAAAACTCACTGGAGCCAAACAGTGTAGACACACACACACACACACACACACACACACACACACACACAATTAAAACACTAGAAGCTAACAGAAATGTCTAGGGGATCTTCGATTTGCTCACAGGAACTTCGACAGGCTGTCCAAGGCACACTGCCATGTGTTAGAGCTAAGAGCAATACTGTCTTGCTGTGATTCTGGGTGTTCACTGATATTGGAGACCACGTGGACAGTGATGCTATGATCTATGGTTCTGTGGATGGGGGGGCTGTGGAAATCTACACAGATCAGCTAAGGGAAAGCGGGTGTGTCTGAGGTTGTCAGGAGTGTGGGCTGCTGGGCCCACACTGGCCTTGGCTGGGTGAGAGACTCACCTGCCTTACCTTTCCTCCTGGTTATAAATCCCCATGACCTTACTCCCCCAGCCAGTGACTGGACCGAAGCTTGTGGTGTAATTCGTACTTCTGAGCTCCTGGGGACAGGCTGGGGGTAGTCCCCAGCCCAAACCCACTCTTGCTGGTCCCCCTTGCTTCCTGGAGACCATCTGTCCCCCTTGGGCAATGCTTTCTCCCAGGTTCTTTTGACCTGGAAGTGTCACCACCTTCTGAAGGGACTTGGATTTGGTACAGATGTTCTCTCTAGCCTCTCATCTAGGCTCTTGGTATTTGGTTCCAATGACCAGGGAGGTATTTTTGACTTAGCACACTGGTCCGGTTCTCTGGGATTGGGGCCGGTGAGCCAATTCTGGGCTCTCTCCCTTCCCTGCCCAGGGGTGTGCAGGTGAGCACAGGTTTCTAGCTCTGAACAAGAACATCAGAAACTCAGAGGGCACCGATCTCTCAGAGCGGAAAGGGGATTCACTTTCTGGCAAGAATTCCAGCTTCCTCTGCTGACTCCTAAAATGCAAAGAAAAAGCAGGACAATGGGAAACTTCTAGCCTGTTAATTCTATTATCAGCTGTAGACAGCTTTTTTTCTCTCCCTACTCTGAATGGAATTGTTCTCTCTCCTCATATATGTTCCACACAGCTGGAAGGAAAGGCCACTGAAGCTCAGAGAAACATCAGCAAATCCATACAGCCTTGTTAAAACGAGACGGCACATCCTCTCTGGGCCTCCAAGCGTTGGCTTCTCTGCTCCTTGTGGGATGGAGCATCACCGGCAATCCAGACAAGAGGTTTCACTCAGTCAGGAGGCCCTTGAGACTGGTTGGCCACACTTTCAATCTGCCTGGGATTCTAAAGCACCTGTAACTCAGGGCAGACGATGGAGGATTTAGCTCAGTGATAGAGCACTTGCCTAGCACGTGCAAAGCCCTGGATCCTGCCTGAACACTAAAAGTAAAAGTAAATGAATACAGGATCATGGATAGTGTCATCTTAGGCAACGGGGGGTTAGAGAAAGACACACTGGTTTCCGAGGGCCAGGGGACGTGACTCACCCACTAGACTATGGTGTAGACAGCATATGTCATTTCAGAAAGAAAATAATTGTTGACCATCTGCAAAGAAAGTACAATATCTGGGTTGACATGAGCTGGAAGATCTATTCACCCTGAAGCAAAGCATTTCTGGTGCCCAGGAGTCTGATACATGTACACTGGCAGCAGATGCTGCTGCTGCTCAGCCTGAGGCTTTCTCCCCTACACAGGAAGGTGCTGGACTAGAAGCAACCTGGACATGGAAGAAAGTGGGCAGTTATACCAACCAGTGAGGGGTTGGGGGAAGTACATAAATGTCTCAGCATCTTCATTCATGGTGAGACCCCTCAGAGGCATGTTCAATACCATTCCTTCTCTGCAGGGATCAAGCCCATTCATTTCCTTAAGGAAATTCATACACTTGTTTTTCTCCATCCTCTCTCCTCACTTACACGTCTCTCTGAAATGTCTTGCAACCAAGTCTTTCTATTGGTTTTATTTGAGTGGATCCAAGTAAACAACATCCACCCATCTATCCACTCACCTTTCTGTCTATCTATCCATCCATCCATCCATCCATCCATCCATCCATCCATCAATCCATCAATCCATCAATCCAATGATGACACTTATTACCTCCCAGCTACTGTACTAAGAGTAGGAGGAGAGAGGCTAGAATGTACACATTGAAGGGCCCAGGCCCTCACCCAGGCCTGTGATTTGGCAGCCATGACATGCTGCAGAAAAGACCCAGCAAGATGTAGACCCCTAACTCAGCAGCATGTGCTGAGCCCCGGGCCTTGCCCTAATCACTAGGAAGCCAGACACCCTCCATGTGGCAAGGAACCAACCAGAAGTTAGCTTGGGAACTCTGGTTGTGCTTTACTGATAACAGTGTTGCACAGTGTAGCAACCGCCCTAGGATGGCCTCTCTGCATAGCAACCTTTCTGCAGCTGCAGCTGACCAATCCACTCAGGACAGGTTGCCCAAATCCAGAAGTGTAACAATCCTGTTGCTATGCAACTAGGAAATGCCCCAGACACTCCCTTGCTCTACCCCAATATATGCCCTGCCCCACTGCTGCTGGGGTGGGGGGTCCTTTCTACTCCATTTGCTGTGTCAGATGGATGGAGGACCTGAGTTCACTCCAGTTAGCTCATAAATTAAAATGACTCTTTGCTTTTGCAACTGACCTGGTCTCTTGGTGGTTTTTAGGGTTCAGAGTCTGGGCACAGCACACAAATAAGGCTTTCTTCCTCCCCTCAGGGATCTCTCAGTTCAAGAAAACAAGGCTTTTGCCATATAACAGGCAACTAGGATAGATATTGTAAGTCTTCAGGCCAAGTCGAAGAGAGCTGCTGGGATGGATGGACACCAGGCCTGTCCTCCTAAGTGCTTTCGGCTCTTGACATACTGATTATACATTTTTTTTTTAAAGACCGTCTTTTCTCCAGAATCCACAATATGCATTAAAAACCTCACATTTATTCACTTACACATGTGAACATGCATGTGTATCTGTGCATGTACGTCTTGTCATGAGTGTGGCAGCCAGAGGACAACTTCTTTCCTTCCGCCTCACCCTGGTGATGGCACTGAGCGCCTTCGCCTACTGAGCCTTCCGCCCCCCCCCCCCCCGCCCTTTACAATAAGTGTTTATAGTGAATCCAAGACCATTTAAAAACAATGCTGTGGTGTGTGAATGAGATTACTGCCATTCTTTGGAGTCTTTGGGGGTTGGTACCCCCTGTGGATACCAACTCCCTCTTATAAATTTGTATATGTAACCTACATCCTCCAGCAAGCTTTGAGTCTTCTCTAGGTGACTTGCAAGGTCTCATCCAGCTGAATGCTGCTCACATAGTTGTTATCCTGTATTGCTAGAGAATAATGGTAAGAAATCATCTGTATGGCGAGATGCGAGCTCTCCTCTGAACATTTCAAAGCTTGGCTGGCTGTCTGCATGTGAAGATGTGGGACACACAGTTGCAGAGAGCCGGTAATTCTCTCAATTGGCTGGCCCTACAACAGGCTTGCCATTCATTTTGTTAGAGCGGCCCTTTAAAATATAAATCTGAACCAAAGTCCATGAACTGAAGCAAGATAAAAATGAACTTGGAGGTCTCCAAAGTTGAATGGGCCAGAGCCAGTGTTCCACATGCTGTTAGCCAAATGGCTCACAGAATTCTTCTCTTCCCTGCACTGTACCCTTTTGCAGTATGACTCTCCACTTCCTCTCTCTCTCTCTCTCTCTCTCTGTGTGTGTGTGTGTCCACCCATGTGTGTGACTATGGATGTTGGAAGACAACCTTGGATTTGGTCCTCAAGGGCCTTCCATCTTTTGTTGAGACAGGATCTCACTTATGGGCCTAAAACTTCACCAAGTACACTAAGCAAGCTGGTTAGCAAACTCTGGAATTCTGTCTCTGCTTGCCATCTTGCCTTCACTGTGATTCACAAGGACATTCCACAGTGCCTAGCTTTGTACATAGCTTATGGAGCACCCATAAACTCAGGTCCTTGAGCTAGCCAGGCAAATATTTTACTGCTTGAATTTTTGCCCCTAACCTCATCTCCTGTCATCGAGACAGAGAGGGAGAAGGACAGAGACAGAGAGGTAGAGAGAGACAGGTGTCCTGTATTTCTCCATTGTTAGAATACGGGCCCACTGAGTTGTTCACCAATGTGTCACAAACAGGGACTTGGCAAATACCTGTGCACTGGGGCCTGGACCTTGTTACTGGTATATAAAGCCCGCGTGTCACCCTGACACACGCAGCACTTAGTTTTGTTACAGAGAAATAAAGGATGCTTTGCTTGAGCACCCTTGCCTTGTGGTCTAAGAAGCTTCTGAAGGACCTCTTCAGCCATGGGTCCCTCTGGAGTTGCAACTCCCAAGAGCTCCTATCCATCACAGGCTCATTAGCCACGATGTCTGTCTTCTGGGCTCTGCCAGCAGACAGCCCTCTGTTCACTGGCCTTCTAATAGCATTAGGAAAACCCTGGCTCCAGCCACACTCCTCAGGTCCTTCCTATCCACACACACTCACCAAGCCATCCGTCTGTGTTATTAAAGGGCAGCCAAGATGCAGCACTCTGCACCCGCCTGCCTGCCCCCTCCCTGCTTATAAAGTATGCAGGAGCCAGAGGAGCAGAGAGCTCAAGGATGCAGTTAGATGTCTTTGGAATGCAGACCAGGCAGAAGCCAGGAAGCCAGAAGTCAGCCTTCGGGACCAGGTACTGACAGCTCAGCTCAGCAGGCCCAGCACCCATCGCTTTTGCTTGCTCAGATGCTCCTGTTTTATTCCTTGTCCCAGCTCCAGCCAGGTTCATTCCCACAAGCCTCAGCGCTTAATCACATATAAAACTGAAGGAGCTGATCATCGCACAACACTTCCCGTCTCCCTTTGCTCATCTCGATCTCACTGTTCAGGGCTGTGCTCTGGAACTGCCTGGAGGCTGTTGTCAAGGCTGCTGACTGTGCTCCGAGCTCCCACAGTTGTCTCCCCACACTTGAAAAGCATGGCCAGCCGCCTGCATGAAGGATTTGGCAATTCCAGTCATGCCCCCTCCTCTGAATCTTGCCCAGTGTTTCCAGAAGGAGAAAGGGTGAAGAGCGAGCAGAGCCTTATTCCTATCTCATCCAGCCCCAACTGATCTGCCAGGGTGTCAGGATATCTGTACCCCAAGAGTAGACCTTGTTTCAGCTTGGCTTCATGCCAGCGGGAGCAGACAGTAAGAAAACAGGCAAGAGTACCCAGTCTTAACCGACTGGGGTCAAAATCAAGATTAAGCAGGGATTCAATTATGACAGCAGATGACCCCAGAAATCCAGCCAGGAGATGTGACATCAGAAACATGGTCTTCTGTGTGGGTCAGCTGGGATCATCAGTTCTCTTACTACCAGACCTTGCTGAGACTCAGTGTTTGCATCTGTAAAATGGGGGTTGTTAGCAAGTTAAACAGATGTCAACAATAAGGCAATTAATTATTCCCAAAACACTCAGCCAAATGTGTGTGTGTGTGTGTGTGTGTGTGTGTGTGTGTGTGTGTGTGCACGCGCATGCTTGAACACATCAAATGTGAACGGAGCAATCAAGACCAGTAATGCAGGCTGGAAAAGCCAGGTCAGATCTGGGCAGGGAAGGTTCAGCCATGCTTTCTCTGGCTCACATGTGATTCCTTTCCTTAAATAATCCCTCCTCTGGCAAGTTGTGAATTATTGGCCCATGCTTTTCTGTACATGTCCTTGACAGGAACTGGATGAGAGTATCTGGCCACCTCTGGTGCTAAAGGTCAACTGCTGGATGACCTCAAGGCAGAAGATAACCCTTGGAAGTTCCGGGCAATGCTTTGGTCTTTCCTTACAGGTTATGAAATTTCCAGTGTGGCTTTTGCCTGCAAACACAAGTCTGTCCTATAAAAACCCGTAAATAAACCAAATCAAACAGCCCTTCTCAGAAGTGTTAGGGCAGGAGGAGACGCAGACGCCATTCATTAACAAAACCATTCCTGGTTATTATCTTCAGCACTCAGACTGAATCTTTATTACGATTTAATCTACTCCACTCATTCTTTATGAGGCAGGATCTGATTCAGAAATCAGGTCAACAATTTCAGACGGCTATTTGTTGACACAGTACTTTATTTTAAAATATGCACCTGTGGTCTTGTTGCATGATAGACAGATGTTTATTCACCCCAGCTAGGATGCTGAGGACAGACTGAAGACATGATTCCAACTGAGCCTAGCTTGCTGAGCCAGTGAATTTACTAGAGTCACCAGAAATCCCATACCACGACTCATGAAAGCTGTAACCCTGGAGCTTCCAGCTCAAAGACAGCATCTCGGGGCAAGTCTGCGAGCCTCCCCAGTCCAACCCCTACACCTGCAATTGCTTAATGCTTACCTGGGGGAGGCTTTGCTGATTTTGTAGCTTTCTGAGCCTCGTGAGCTTCCTTCCTCCCCTGACAGAGGAGGGAAGGGCTAACACAGTCCCTGTTCCAGTGTGGCGTTCAATCCCCACCCCTTACTTTCTAGCCTGACCCAGGCCACACTCTGGGTCAGGCTTCTCTTCAGACTGTGGCTGTGTGGCAGAGACTGGGAGGAAGCACCCAGACACCTGGCTGGGCCCACTCACCCTCTCCCTGTACCTCAGCTACTTTCTGCCATAAATCCTTTAAAGGACCTCCAGATTTAGCGGCGTGGTGGTTTCACACAGGAGTCCCTCTCTGGCTCTGGCTCACAATTTTTACTTTTTGAACTTTCCAGACAATAACCCAAAAGCCACTGGTTCAAGGCGGCCATCAAATTTCTGGGACCCTGGCTCTCTGAGCCAAGCTCACCAAGAGCTGAGAAAGGCTCAGTCACTCTCAAAGACACCCGATGTTGTCCATACCAATAGGTGGTGTTTGAGGTGAGTGAAGGCACCCGGGTCCCTCCTGCCTCAGCCATCCTTTCTCGTTGCTGTTGTTGTGATTGTTCAGGATCCACCTTCTTGGGAGAGAAGGGTGAGTGAATCTTACTAGGATGGCAACGCTCATCTCAGGTCCCAGGATGCAATCCCCCCCCCAAAAAAAAAAACCACCCTGAAAAAAGGGGGAAAGCCCTTCGATGAGTCAGGTACTCATGAGTCAGAAGCACAAGAGGTGAATACATCTGAAATCGAGCAGGCTTGAACATTAAGGGAAATGGTGCTTAGCGAAGGAAGTTCTTTGTAGTTCCTCAAACTTAGGTCAAGAACAATGGAAAAATCGTTCCAGATGTTCCCTGAGACTTGGGAGGGAGCCAGCACCAGAGAGCAGCTTGGGATGGAGAGGGAGAGGGAGGAGGCAGAGAGAAGACAATGGCCGAGGGGGATGGGCGCCCAGCTCACCAGGAGACTACTCAGGAACAAACGTGGGAGTACTCTGAACCTGGAGAACCTGGGTGTGGGGGGACCCTGGTCTCTGGATCGGAAGTGACCAGGGTAGAGGATTAGGTCTGTCCACTGCTGAGCCTGGGAGGCTCTTTCCTGCTCTTCCAGTGAGCACTCGGGCTCCTTAAACAATCCTTTATAGTTTGGCATTGTCTTCCAAATTGACAGTCTGGTCACGCTGGTTTATTTATCATCAAATACACATCTTTTCTTCTTTCTCTCTCTGTCTTTTTGTCTTTTTTTTTTTTCCCTTTGCTGACCAGAGTTCACATGGGAATGCAGCGGGTTACCATCTGCCAATCACAGGGGCAGATTACACCAGTCCCCACTCATTGCCTCATAGCATTTAGTATTTTCACGAAGAGAACGCCATGGCTTTGTGGAATCATCCCAGATAGGTTTGTTTAACAGCAGCAGCAACAACAAATAAATATCGGAGCTGGGAGATGGTTCGGTAGTAGGCTCGATGCTCAGTGTGAAGATGTGGGTTCACACACACACACACACACACACACACACACACACACGTACAGAGGAGCAGGGGGCTGACAAGAGCCTAGCTCTCCTGGGCTCCTACAATACCAGGCACAACTTCTAACACTTGGCACGTTTTGTGGTAGCTGATTGTTTCTCTCTTGTCCCCACCAAACTGAGAGCTTTAAAAGCTGGAGTCTTGGTTTGCTAGACCCAAACGCAAGGCTGATACATAATGAGATCTCAAGAAATGTGTGCCTCAGGGACTGCCCAGCTGACTTTCTGTTTCTGAGCCATTTTAATGTTGGTAAGCCAGTAGGGTTTATGTACTACTGTGGGACTGAGGTTTTTGTTTTTTGTTTTTGCTTTTTTCCAAGACAGGATTTCTCTGGGTATCCCTAGCTGTCCCGGAACTGGCTCTATAGTCCAGGCTGGCCTCAAACTCAGAGATCTGCCTGCCTCTGCCTCCCGAGTGCTGGGATTAAAGGTGTGTGCCACCACCACCACCTGGCTTTTTCTTTTCCCCCGATGCAGTTTCTTTGTGTAACCTTGCTATCCTAGAACTAGCTGTGTAGACCAGGCTGACCTTGAACTCACATAAAACTACCTGCCTCTGTCTCCCAAGTGCTGAGATTAGAGGTGTGTGCCACCACTACCTAGCTGGGAATTAATATTGTATTGTTTGTTGATTTTTATTTATTTGTGTGTGTGTACCAAATTCAGGTAGGTTGGAAAAGCAGGCGACTCAGCTCCAGAGCTATCACTACAGCCACGTGTGGTAAATTCTTCCCCATATCAACCTGCCCACTGAACTGTTAAAATGTTTTTATTGAGATGTGATCTATATCATAAAAATTGACCATTTTGAATGAAGTGGGTCGCAGTATGCGAACGTCCATCGATTTATAGTAGGGTTGTCCTGATAAACTTATCAAAAGTTGAAAATATTGTAAGCCAAAAATGTATTTCACGGGCTACCAGCAAGACTTGGCAACAGGGTCCCGTGACCAGGAGCTGTGTCTAGCTATGGTTCCCCAGCATGGTGAGAATGTGGTGCTCCAGATGGCTGGTTCCAGAAGAGGTCAAACCCCACAATTTAAAATGGGATGTTCTATTAACCAGGTAACACTTCCGCTGAAGAGTCCATAAATTGGGGGGGGAAGGTCCAATTTTACATGCTGTACACCCCTCACCACTATCATGGATTATTTTTATGTATATGAGTGTATGTGTATGAGTTTTGCCCATATGTCTGGGTACTAAATGTGTACTTAGTGCCCACAGAAGCCCAAGAGGGTGTTGGATCTGTTATCATTCGGGCATTATGCTGGCCTGCCCTTGGGGACCTGGCAGGAAACCTCACCAACCACAACCACCACCTATGCACAAGCGCTTGCTAGCATTTCAGGCATCATGCTAGCCTGCCTCTAGGGCCCTCAGCTGTAGCCATTAAGAGCACCCCCTGTGCCCATGCGCTGTCAGCATTCAGGTAGACACCTGGCAGGTGCAAAGCTCCCTTTAACAGCTAGCTCCATCCATTCACCAGTCCCTTCTCCCACCACAACCCCATTTTCTCCCCTGCCCTTCCAATAAAACTCCAGCGGTGCTGCTAATGACAGTTGGATCCCCTGGAACAGGAGTTACAGATGGTTGTGAGCTGCCATGTGGGTCCTAGGAATCAAACCGGAGTGCTCTGGAAGAGCAGCCAGTGCTCTTGACCGCTGAGCCCCACCCCCCCCCAGCTTTGCTTATATGCTCATGTGCTTTGTAACAATATATGATTTTGTGTGTCTACAACGTCTCGGGACCACCCATTAGAGAAAACATGTTGTTAGTCTTCTGAGAATAACTTAATTTAATATGACTATTGCCAGTTGCATCCATTTCCTTGTAAACAAGCATAACCCGGTTCTTAACAAATGAAAATAATTCCATTGTGTATGTATACCTCATTTTCTTTGCTCACTCCTCTGCGGAT
The DNA here is from genome assembly GCF_943737965.1 of Phodopus roborovskii. Classification (NCBI taxonomy): domain Eukaryota; kingdom Metazoa; phylum Chordata; class Mammalia; order Rodentia; family Cricetidae; genus Phodopus; species Phodopus roborovskii. The sequence continues at coordinate 10,321,345 of NW_026125295.1, read as the reverse complement.
AGACATCTAGGTCATATTCATAAGTTTTTGTTCTTATTTGTTCTATATTTTACTTTTATACTTTCATTATTTACACTTATCCTATTTTTATTGTTCTTACATTAAGGATTAAGTTTCAAAGACTGACACCCTAAACGTATTTCACGTCTCCAAAAAAAAAAAAAAAAAAAAAAGACACAATTTATTCAAGGACAAAATTTGATTTTAACTAAAAGTTTTATAACCCTCAGTGGATGACTCACCCCAGCCTTTTCCTGGCCCCTGGACATCAGGTTTAGAGCCATTCGGTTGGCACATGCTTTTCATAGCATCAGATGGGCTCAGGTCTTGTTGTGTATGTTCTGGATGTCAGGGAGCAGTTAGTTATTGCCAGGGGAGGGGATCTTCTGTTATGGTTTGAACACTTGGCTCCCAGCTGTTACAGAATTGGCAGAATCTGGTATTCATGGGAGGAGGTGTCACTGGAGGTGGGTCACCATGGCTGCTTTCTGTAATGCCCTCTGCTTCCTTCCTGCCTCCGATTCTGCCTGGACCACCTCGATGCTCCACCCAAACACCTGGATCTGATATCATGCAAAAGCCACAGAAGCCATGACCCCAGATGATCTTTCTTCCCATAAGTTGCTTTGGTTTTAGTTACTCTCCTATTGTTGTGGGAAGGTACCATGACCAGAGCAACTTATAAAAGGAAGTATTTAATCCAGGCTTACAGTTTCAGAGGGGTAGAGTCCATGACAGTGGTCCAGAGGCATGAGACACCTGAGAGCTTACATCTTGATCCACAAGCAGGAGGCAGAGAGAGCGAATTAACTGGAAACAGTATAGACCTTTTCCCCAGTGGCAATAACTAATTGCTCACTGCCATCCAGAACCCACAAGATAAGGCCCGAGCCTCAAAGCCCCACCCCAAGTAACACACACTGTGTTAAACAAGCCAGCATCTCCTAATACTCCTTAAATCGTTCTACCAACTGGGGACCAAAATTTCAAACATAAGTACCTATGTGGGGGCATTCTTATTCAGACCACCATAATAGCCAGCACAGCTCCCAATGTGTCTGAGCTGAGACATGTACTATGCTTGAGCATATAGGAAAGCCCAACGGCTCTGGAGGAGCCCCTGTGGGGACTAACTCGGGATGACTGAGCATCCTCTGGGGTTAAAGACTCCTTCCGTCTCCAGATCTGTCCCCAAATGTCTGTCACTGAAATTAGAACTGTGAGCTGCTCATCCCCTCTCTCCTCACCTTGGCCATCAGGGGCCATTAGTTCATAGCTATGCCATGGGGCCCATCAAGACTATTGTAAAGGTAATTTTAGTTTACCAAGATACAAGACCGTGTCATAAAATCCTGGAATGTGCAACCTTTGTAAAAAATAGGGGGAAAATTTAAAATGTTTCCAAAGTAAAATTTCATTTTTAGAAATAAATGTAGAGGGGAAACTCATCTGACCCTATATATGTGCGTGTTTATGTGTGCCACATATACACAGCCACAGATTGCTTAATGACAAGGATGTCTGAGGAAGGCCTCACTGGGTAAAGGTGCCTATGTATTTACATTGCAGCCAAGATCTCTGTGATGTCCCTAAGTGATGCCGGTGGGGGACCTCTGCTGCCCATGCATGTATGATGCACGTTTACACACCTATGATCTCACTTGGCAACTGATCACTGGGTCTGCCATCAGCTTCTAGGTATGATTTCCTGACTCTTTCTATGTATTGTGGAGATATAGGAAGGAACAATTGCAGGCGCTGCTGATTGGCTAACCTCCTGACAGACTCGAGTCTTCATTCAGTTCAGAGGTGGAGGCAGTATCCATACCAAAGCACAGCAGAAATAAGAAAACATTGAAAAGTATGCTCCACACCAGGCCCTGTGTGCACAAAGACTCTGGGGTCTCTCAAAGGCATAACCAAAGTCAGATGACGAAGAATAAGTGACTTCAGATGAATGGGGACAAACACTTAAAACCAGGGAGTCTGTTTTCAAGTTCTTAATCAAGCTTGAAAGCAAGTATTTTTAGATGAATACACTGTCCAAAAAGTTGCTTCCTCAGCAGCCACTACCGAGTCACTAATACAGGATGTGCTTAAGCAGGAGAAAGGGGAAAGCAGGGAAGAGAAGAAGGAAGCAGACCCAAGCTAGATATGCCGACCAGAAAGGTCGTGGAGAAGTACCTGGGCGAGTTGACACTTGGCCTAGAACAACAGTTATCGAATGGAGAGCTACGAAGAGAGATCGCCAGAGAGACAACAGAACAGAGAGAAATCTCCCTGCATGGGCACTTAATACACGCTATTCTTAAACTTTTCATAGGTTACTGAAGACACGAAGGAGGCGGGAGAAAACCTGCGGCAATGATAAACTCCAGGAAAACACTCATCAAACATGTATACGACGTGAGAAGATGCAATTGCCTCCTTCCTCCTTGCTTCAACAGTGATTAGTATGTATAGTTATAACAGTGAAATCATTGGCTGTCCAGTAGCGCAGTCACTCCAATTCCAGAAATAACAGATGCAGACTCAATGCTGGTAGCGCTGGAGGGTGAGATGTAAGGGTTACTACTCTTGTGTAACCTAAAAGGAAGCCAGTGGCTTATTTCTTCCTGTGTGTGTGTGTGTACACATGTGTATATATATATATACACATATATGTATATACATACATACACACATATATGTAATTTTACATGTGTACACACACTCCCGGCGGTGCCTCAGAGGCCAGAAGGGGGCATGAGATTCCCTGAAGCTGGAGTTGTGAGCCCCCTCTCCTATAGGGGTGCTGAAAACTAAACTTGGGTTCTCTGGGAAGAATAACATGTTTGTTTGCTTGTTTTTTTTTTTTTTTTATTTTTTAGATTTATTGTTTATCGACAGGGCATTTCTGACACTGATAAACCAAGAAGTTGCAATCTGCCCTTGTTAACTTAGACAGAGGAAGATGAGTACCCAGGACAATAGCTGAGCTAAATGGCTGCCCCTGGGGTGTGGGAGAATAAGGGAATTAGCTGTTTGTATTGCCGTGTTCCTGGCCAGAACTATTTCACTTAAGGAAACACAGAAAAGCAAGCAAGCAAGCAAACAAAAAGGCACGCAGCACCTGACAGGAAAACCAAATGGAGACAACCTTCAAAAACACACGTGAAATCCTGAACTTAGAGTCCCCTCTCCTTCAAGATACTTGCTCTACATTTGTGTAAACATCCAGACTTTGGGGGTGGGGTGGGGTGGAGAAAACTGGCGTGCAGAATTCCAAACAGCTTCTATGGGGGAAAGCGCCATGGCAGCCCCGCACACATATTTATTTGTAGCACAGGGAAATGCTCAGACTTGGTTGGAGAGACTTAGAATCATTAATGTCTACATTAGTGTCAAATGTGTTATCCGCAGTGTTTTCCGGAGAAGTGTGTTCTTCACAATCAAGTAGGCAAAGGGGGAGAAGGAGCCAGGAAGCCAGGAAGCGTGACTCAGATGGCTGTGAACTTTAGTTGGGCAGCCCTGCCAAGGCATTGCTTGGAAGGGAAAGCTCATCTCAGACTCCTCTGAAAGACCTTTGAAGTCAGTCACACCCAGGAAGGGAGGCTTCCTGTGGCCATCACAGGTCAGGGGGAGACACCTTCCTGCTGGGTGCTGGCTCTAGTCAGTAGAGAACATCCTTAGCTGGTTTATCCTCACACTCTTTACCAGCACTCCCTAGTGCTGGTGGATTCCCCAGAGCTGATCCAGTTCCCAGAAGGCTGCTGAAAGAAACCAGAGCTTGTTGGCTCATCAGAACTGCAAAGTGTTCCCCAGCTGGGAGGTTTGCAGAGAAAGCAGCCCAAAAGCAAAGATGAGGTTTGATTTAATAAACATGCTTTGGGGTCTGACTGTGCTGTTCTGCAGGGAGATCTGGGACCTGGCCTCAGGGACCCTACTATTTTATCATAACTCTGATCCCAGGCACTTTCCCTCCCTCCCTCCTTCCCTCCCTCCCTCCCTCCCTCCCTCCCTTCCTCCCTTCCTTCCTCCCTCTCTCACTCTCTCCTCCTCCTCCCTCCCTCCCTCCTCCTTCCCTCCTTCTCTTCCTCCCTCCTTCTCTTCTTTCTATGTGTATGTACAGCTTTGTGTGGGTGCCTGTGTATGCATGTGTATTTGGAGGCACATGTTAACCATCCACCTTGCTTTTGGAGATAGGTGCTCCCACCAAGACCTGTCTGATTATTGGGTCCCAGGGCTCCTTTTATAACCACTTTCTCCATGCTAGGATCACAAAACACCAGGAAGCCAAGCCTTACATGGGTTTCAGGATCAAACTCTGGTCTCTGTGACTTCACATAAGCACCTTGCCCCCTGGGCATTTGTCCTCTGGGCTTGCCATTGCTTTGATCTCACAGAACTGGGGAGACCCCCCTCACACACACACATATTGATGTTTAATAAGGATCTGGATAAACAATTAGGCCAAACAGGTGTTTATTCAGGGAGAAATAACTCACAACATAGACAGGTGAACACCAGCAGGTTCCTGCTCCCAAGAATGCCTCTGGAAGTCCTCCTGTTCCCGTATTCCCCCCCCCCCCTTCCTCCTCAGACCTAGTTCCACAGGTCACTTCTGCCCCCTGGCTCCACCCCAATGGGCGTGGTCAGTGCCACAGGAGACATAGTGAACATCCCACTAGAAAATCCCCTTTTAGTATAAAGAAAAGAGTTAGGCTTTATACAAAACTATATACAAAACAGTGAATAACAAGTGTGCTCTAAGAAAAGGAAAATCGAGAACAAAGAGACCTACATGTCTAGTCCTAGGGTGAAGGCATAACGGAGTTTACAATAGAGTTGTCCTAAGCTGGAAAACTTAAGTCTAGTACCTAATATATCTAACTAGGAAGAGAGAATAATAGTTGTGATAGTTTAATCTTCAACCTCATCAAGACCTGAGAAGGAAAACAACGATACTAGGGTAGACAGGAAGTGCGGATGGGCAACTTCCAAAAGGTGCAGCGAGGACAGAAACAGCAAGCCACCTGAACAGTCACCCTAGGTCTCACAGCGATGTTGGTACACCCAGATTTGGCTAAGGCCAAGAGAACTTGACAGACCACAACAACAGCAGGGAGGTAGAAAGGCTGTCTTACCCTGACTTGGCAGGGTCCAGCAGTCTTCTATATTTGTCTCCTGCAAGCACATAGGACTGCATGTCCAAATCAGTGGTCAAGGTGGGGGCAATTCTTTGCCCAACAGGCCATTAGCTGAGGCGAGAATGAACTCCAGCAGGAGCAACAACATATTTTGGGGAAAGTGCACGGTGCTGTCAGGAGCAACAGTGTCTCATGTCAATGGAGTACTAATATTAAAAACATTTAAATGCCATGTTCTGCATGTCTATGAAGTGATTGAAGATTAAGCATCTATGTCTGACTAATCGCATAGGTAAAGGAAACATGGGTGAAGATAATCTGTAATACTCAGAAACTTAGCTAAAAAAACTGATTAAAACTTCCTTGAGTAAAGCAGGGATTAATACCTAAACAATGTGTGTGTGTGTGTGTGTGTGTGTGTGTGTGTGTGTGTGTGTGTGTGTGTGTGTAAATCCCTAAAATAGAGGTAGAGTAGAAATACAGGCTGGAGATGCAGACACTACCATGGCTGCCCTGTTGACACTTCCCAAGATTACCAGGCAGCCACCGAAGCATCACTTTATCTGATCTTCACCCAGAGTCTGCACTGGCCAGGAGTAGCAGGGAGCTTGCTCACAGGGAAATGAAGCTTAGTTCACACTCTTCTAGCCCTGAATTTGCACAGCAGCATATGGAAAAGTAGGTCTGAAAATGGCAACATAAACCAAGCCACATGTACAAATCTCCACCTGAGTTTTGGCCTATGCCATCAGCACAGATTTTCTGATACTCAGGAAGCTTGATGCTGTTGTCAGTATCTGGAAAAGCTGCCCTGGTTACTTGGGCTAACCAGGGTGTGAGCACCAGCCTTTGGAGAAGCCAACATTTGAGGCTCTAAGAACTGCAGGTGAACTATTTTTTTCTGCTGGAAAAAAAAGGGTGGTAGATGGGGTAAGTTTTATTATGTATTTGGGACTTTGAGCTGCTGTAATGAATACTGAAAACCAGGCGACTTATAAATAGTGGGGGTTTATGTCTCAGCTCTGGAGGCCAAAAGCCCCCCATGTCAGTGTGCCAGCATGGGTAGAATCTGGGGAAGACCTGCAAAGACAGCTCACCAGGGTCTCACAGCAAACACTGCTCACGCAGGCTTTGCTCATGAGTGATCCGTCACTCTTAAAACCATCCCTGTGGGGATCAGGGTTCCCACCGATAAAGCCTGGTCAGACAAACACAGCCCCATAAAAAGCAAAACTAAGACAATGTATCTTTCCTTTAAACAAATTCTTCATAAAAGTGCAATCTTACGTATAAAATCGGCTCTTTATGTACTGAAAGGAAAACACGTTTGGCGAAACCAGATGCCATGCTTTGTGTCCTCAAAATCAATTCCCCGGGCTGAAGAGAGTGTTCCACAAACACCCTCTTTGCATAGTGTTGTAGAGACACGGAAAGACCATCTAAAGTATTTTCATTTAAAAGTGTATGTTAGAAGTATTTTTATTTAAATGTAGTTTCGGTAAGGTTGCTTTGTAATTTCTTCTTTTAAAAAGATTACTTTTACTTGTGTTTGTGTGAGGAGGGCACATGTGTCACAGCTACAATGTGGGCAACTTGCTGAGCCAGTTCTCTCCTTCCACTGTGTGTGTCCTGGGGACTGAATTCAGGTTGTCAGCCTTGGCAGCAAGCTCCCATGCTTGCTGAGCCATCTCACTGGCCCTTACAATTCCTTGCTGTGTTTATCATCAGAAACCGTTGGAACCAATAGGGGGAAAACCATAAGTGCCTTGCATATACATATTCTTACAGTTGTTTCTTTTTTGTTTTTAAGTATTTGTTGGTTTTTGTTTTGTGTGTACGTGTTTGTTTTGGACACCCCTTGCATGCGGTACACACAGAGACCAGAGGAAGGCACTGGATCCCCTGGAGTTGGAACTACAGATGATCGTGAGCTGGGAATTGAGCCCTGGTCCCCTGCAAGAGCAGCCAGAGCTCTTAACTGCTGAGCCACCTCTCCAGCGCCTCAACACTTTTAGTTTTATTTTCTAACATGTAGGGAATAAAGCTATAGTTCTCATCATACAAATATTTTAAAAGGAAGATGGATTATTCACAGATTAATTTGTAGATCTTTTCCTGTCTAGTGATATGCCATTAAGTCTTCAGGAAATATTTTCCCCATAATTCCTGATATGGTGGTTATGAAACACCAAAGACTTTCCCTGCCCATTCCTCAGCAGATCCTGCCTGCCTACCCAGCAGCCCCGGCACGATGTCCAGTTCTTGGGTGAGCTTTTAAAGCAGGGTGTTGCCAGTGCTGACTGTGGACTTATCAGCTTTCCACTTCTTGGATCTTTCTGGGGCTTTGTCACATCTCCAAGGGTTCCTCTTCCTCTGGCTCCTCAGACATCAGTCACTGCTCTCCCACTGATAAGCAAATAGTTTGAGTAAGTTACTTCATGATTTAAAAAAAAAAAAATGGTGAAAGAGTCAGGCCTGGTGCTCACACCTTTAGTCCCAGCACTTGAGGGGCAGAAGCAGGAGGATCTCTGTGAGTTTGAGTCTAGCTGGGTTTAGGTAGCAAGTCCCAGGTCGGCCTGTCTTAAAAGCAGAAGGTAAAGTGGCAAATTGCGCCTCTACCTTTGACAGATACGATTCTCCACCCAACATTTGCATTTAGGCAGCGTTTATGTCACGGTGTTCAAGGGACATTGCTGTCCTCATTGCTCTGACAAATGTAACTTGATGGGGAGGGGTTTAAGAGCCCATACAGTCCATGATGGCAGGAAAGGTGACAGCAGCTCGGGGCAGCTGATCACATTGGGCCCATAGTCAGGAAGGACAGAGCAATGAATGTACTTGGTGCGGGGATGGTCATGAGCTTTGGAGACTAAGGGACGGAAGGTCATGACTTGAAAGCTATATGCTTGTGTATCAGGGGTTCCATGGTTAATACTGATCGTCAGCTCGACAGGCTCTAGAGGCACCGGGATCACAAGCCTCTGGGCACATTTGTCAGGGATTATCTAGATTGGATCGAAGTGGGAAGACACACTCCAAATGTGGTTGGCACCATTTTGTATGCTGAGGTCCTAGCCTGTGTAACACTACAGAAAGTGAGCTGAGCCCAGCTTCACCTCTGTTTCCTGACTGCAGATGCCATGTGACCAGCCAGCTGCCCCATGCTCCTGCATGGATATCTTTCCCATGATGGGCTCTACTCTCAAGACTCAAGCCGAATAAACCCTTCCTTCTATAAGCTTCTTTTGCCAATGTATTTTGTTGCAGCTGCAAAAAAAGTAACTAATTCAGTTTCCACCCCAATCTCTGCAGAGTGGAGCTTTGAGGTGGATGGCCTGGCTTTGCCAACGACCAGCTTTAAGACAAGAGAAGCTATAGGGAACTTCAAATCAGTTCATCATTGGGGACAGCAATGAGGACACCAAGGCAGACACAGCTTCAGTGTTCGTCAGCTCTCCCTGTCATTTTTATCGTTTGAACGTTGGCCTTTCTTGAAGAAGCAGAGGTTCTAGCAAAATTGTTGCCCTTCCCATGCTCTTCTGTGTTCAGGGCTGATCACATGGCCAGTCCCTTGCAACATTGTACCCAGAAGTCTGCTGGTGTGATTTCTCAGAAACCTGCTGCTTTCCTTCTAAATAGGGATGGAATTAATTGACTCATGCCTCTTCTTCTTTGTACCTGGGGTGCAGATGCTGTCCTTGGGGCAAACAGCTATTGTTCTAGAAGGAAGACAGAAGCCTTCTGCTCAGGGCATGGCAGTCTTGGGTTCCTGATGATTTTTAAGCAGTGTGCATCTGGCTCTAGGCCACGGACCTGGACTCTCAGTCACTTGAGAAAAATAAAATCCATTTTTGATTAAACGATCCCTCTCGGGTTTCTCTGAACTAATGGTAGTGTAGCTGCAAAAACACACAGAGCCAGACAAGTATACATATTGCCAGTTTCACGGTCAAGGTGATGGCTGCAGGAAGATGTTCCAGTTCCACAGATTTTCCTGGAACCCAAGGGCACATGTTTCCAGCTCACAGTGAATCTGCATCCAGAAATCCCAGCCTCCTCACCTCGGACGCTCCCTTTTCTCACTTTCTATTGAGACAGCTTGAGAACCCTGCACGAAGAATTGGGCTTAGTTAGACAGAGAACTCAAAAGGCATGTTAATAAGGCAGGAGTCAGGTTGGGGGGTCATCTAAGGCAAAGTTAAGGGGTGGTCCACCAGCTGAACAGAAGTACAAAACAGAAAGGCAATGTGCTTTTAAATGTGCTGTCCCTGGATGTGCAAGCAAGCATGGCTCCATGAGTGATGGCTAAAAGGTAAGCCAGGCTCATTTCAGGAGGCAGAAGCCATGGCTGCTGTTCTCTGGTGATTTGTTACTGCTGACAAGAAGGCAGAACTTTTAAAAAAGAAAGCATTCTGCTGTGGTGGAACCCGATGCAGGACCCTGGTATCCCTCACCAGCCGGCCATGGCTGGGCACAGTAGCCATTGCTGCTTGTGTGAGAGGATTGGTTGCTTGTCTGACTTTTTAAAGCTTATCAAACGCCGTTGAGTTCTCCGGCCCCAGAGAACTAATTGCACACAGCCAGCATGCTAACATCATGGCATTTCTTACATACAGGGTGTGACACTTTGATTTCAGCTGCTCTCCATCCCTTCTTCCTCCCTGTCTGATTCCCTCCCTTCCCCCAGGAGCCTCCTCTCTGCTTGCTCGTCATGTATGCTTTGTACCCTCAGCCCTTAAGAGATCTCTCCTGTTCCCTCTCACGATTTTCCTTTCTAGTTTCATGCACACATGCGCACACCATTTTGTTTTGTTTGGCTTGCTTTTTCAAGACACGGTTTCTCCATGTAGCCGTGGCTGTCCTGGAACTCACTTTGTAGTTCAGGCTGGCCTCAGACTCAGACATCTGCCTGCCTCTGCCTCCTGAGTGCTGGGATTAGAGGTGTGCACCACCACTGCACACACACACACACACACACACACACACTTTTTAAAACTAAGTTTTGTTCAGAAAAAAATGTGTTTATTAGTGAAAAAGTAATAAGTGGAGCCTGTTCAAACGGAATATTGCTCAGAAATCTTTAAAAGTGTTACTTGAGGGTATGCCAGTACAGCTACCTGGGTATCCTGGGATGGCACGCGGAGAAGTGATGAGCAGGAAATGATGCTAGCTGTGGACTTGGTGCTGTTTTAAGCTCCCAACTCCCACAAACCCTGCAGGTTATAAACTACAGTTATTGTTCACATCTTACAGCTATAATAAACACATGATATATCATTTTAAAATATGCTCTTTCATGGGAAGTTCATCACGGAGCTGAGAAGACCTTTGGCTGGGTTAGCAAATGCCTTTACTGCTTTGTTTCATGTGTTTTCTTCACTCTAACCTAGAGGACATTTCTTCTGTTTTAATTTAGCTTACAAGTAGTATTAGAGGAAGAAAATAACACTGTGGCCACGGAGAAGAGGAAGTGGGAAGCAGGGTGACTTAGGGATTCATTATCAAGGAGATTTAATTTAGGATTAATAATCACTTTAACCAAGCCGTTTAAGAATGCACAAAACTATCGAGGAAGAGGGAAAATGAATTTATGACCTCAAATTTGGGGAGTAAAGCTTTGCTCATTAGCAAACAGCTTTTGTTTTGCAACACAAATAAATCTAATAAGGGTCAATTACACGTTTTATTAAATTTTTTACAAACCCGTGTTACTGATCCCTCCCCTGCTCTGTGCTGACCCTGTCAGTCATGAGTGCCTGTTCTAAGTGCTTGGGGTTCCCCCTCCAGCTTTTTATTTCCCACTAGCCTTTGGCACAGGCGCTCTCTTAGACATGGGCATCTAGAAGGTCCAGCTCCAAACCAAATCGTCCTGAGACCGAAGCACCCCGTCTCACTTGTGGGTGGACAGCGGCCGGAAGAAAGGCCTGAGGGGTGCCGCGGTGCCAAGCACAGCGCAACCACGGGAGAGCCCTGTGCATGCCATCCCGGCAGAAGCGCGTGGTCTGGTGGGAACGCACTGTAGGACTGATCCCACAGGGAAGGAAGGCCCACAGGGTTGCGCTGTTTGCTTCCCGTCCAAAGCCTTCTGGGTGCATCAGTGACAAGTAATCGTCAGTGCTGTGACAGCCACGTCGGTTTGCATTTTTCAATGTCTTCCTGCTGGCAGCGGGTGCCTGCTATGGTCAAACCCAACACCTCGCTTGCCAGATGCTGTCAGCCGTTTCCTGGGCTGTGAGAAGTTTTGACTCTTATTTTGCCAAGTCAGAAAAACCCCCCTTCCATGGTGCTGTTGCTTAATTTTCATTTGGAAGGAATTGAAACAGCCACCCTGCTTGGCTCCTGGCCAGGAGACAGAGCTGAAGATGCCGCCACCACACGGCCATTCACCTTTGCTACCTTGTGCAAAGGGCACCTCTTTTCCCAGATGTGACTTGGAACATCTCTGGATTGCCAGACGCACGGGTTCTGTTAACATTCTATAGGGAGGGGGCCACAAACGTATGTTCAAGGAAATAGATCCCTTTGTGTACTTCAGCTGCCTGAGGGCCATGGTTCTCCAGACCAACCATTTCCCCACAGTCTTTGCTGGGCCTTTTCCACCATTTTGATATTCCTCCTTTGCTCTCTGATCTGAGGTAGATAAAAGCGGTTGGGTGTGGGCCCGAGGAACCGCTCAAATCAGTAAAGTGCTTGCCTTGCAAGGGTGAGGACCTGACTTTGAGCTCTTAGAACTAAGGTTAAAAAAAACCAGATGTGGTGGAGTATGCCCAGAGTCCCAGCACTGGGGAGGTAGAGCCAGATGGGTCCTGGGGCTCACCAGCCAGCACAGACCTGTCTCAAATAACAGTTTGAACAGCATCCTGAGGAAAGACACGCAAGGTTGACCTCTGATATGTGCACATGTATGTATATACACACACATACACACACACACAGAAGAAGGAGGAAACACTCAGGGTTGACCTCTGACATGGTCACATGTATGTACACACACACACACACACAGAAGGAGGAAACACTCAGGATTGACCTCTGACATGTGCACATGTATGTACACACACACACACATACACACGCAGAAGGAGGAGGAAGAAAGGCAGGAGGAGGAGCAACCACTACTAGCAACAGTCAGGGGTGGAGACCCATGCTTGTAGGACTCAGCAGTAGGGAGACAGAGGCAGAAAGAATATCAGATCAAACCATGCACACAACACACACACGTACACGTGTACACACACACACACACACATGCTCACACACACGTTGTTGGGGGGGAATTGGGATGGTGCTAGTCTCTCTGATGGGTGAATACACCTTTTTTTTTTTTCTTTTGAAAACACAGTAACAGCACAACACAGAGCCGATGCCCTCATAGAGGTGAGCACCTTTATGAAGGAGACACCATCCCAGGCTGTCACGCGCACCAAGTCTCAGCTCAGCAGAAGCTCCTGGCGCCGCTCTGTGCCCTCTGGCAGACTTCCTGAAGAACTGGACACGGGCCCTGCTCAGTGACAAGGCATCTCCTGTGCTGCTCAGGGAAGGCTCTGAACGGAATGCTGATGCTCCCTGCTAAGGGAGAGTAGTGCTGGGTTGAAGCTCTCCAAAGGACAGGACTTCCTTGGTGACAAGGGCTCTAACACATGCCTGCTTCTCCACGATTGCTCTCGAATCATTTCCCACCTTATCGTTAACATCATTTTAGTCAGAGCTCAAGACCCAGAGAGACCTGTCAGGGTGAGGGACCAGACTGTGCCACGGTTCTAGAATCAGCTCCTGTCATGCCCGATGCCCTTGGGACCACGTTTCGTGTCTCCACAAGGTTAAGGGCAGCTTCCACCGTACTAAACGTCCTCCATCGACTTTGAATTTCCTGGTCTTTTGTGCTTCTCCAAACTTGGGTGGCCACAGGTTCACAACCTTTTCTGGGCATCTGCTGCCCCAGACCAAGTACTCCGCAGAGCTGCTGGAGGGGATCTGCTTCTCTGAGGAGCCAGGCAGCATGGAGGATGAGTGCTCAGCGCCATCGTACGCCAGCCGTGGAGGCGAACATGGGCAGGAAGAAAAGTGAGGTTGTGACAAGGTCACCATAAAGCCGTGAGTGCGTCCCCTCAGGGACTGGCAAAGTTCCAGTAGCTGCTTAACTTGGGAGGGCAGGAAGGCTTTCATTTCCCATGATTGAGGAACATGTGGGACATGGGTGACCTCAGATGGGGCTGGGCTTGTCACCTAAGGCATCCCCAGGAGCACTAACGTGGAGGGGCTTGGTCAGGTAGCACTCCCTGGGGGGCAGTTGGAGAAGTGAAGGAGGGCTGATAGGAGGAGAGGGAAGGAATGCAGCTGAAGCCGGAATGAACTGAGCAACCAGGGGAAGAGAAACCGGGAATGAAAACCCACAAGTCAGGCAGGCTCCAATCTCACACTGTGCATTAAGAGTCTGGATTCACAACCACCCTCTCTCAGCCTCGGTGGTGCCCAGTCCACAGCGAGGCTGCCGGAGGATCACAGCCTGGCACATCAGCGGGTAACTATCCATCGGCAAAACACTGCTCTCAGTCCTAGGTCCCCTCAGAACCAGGAATGTAGCGTCTACACGGTTCCTAGGCTGTTAGCTGGCGTTTTCCATGTCCTCTGCAGCCGTCCGCTTGGGAGCTCCCAAGGAAGCAGCAAAGATGTCACTCCTTAGCCCAGAGCAGGGGAGGAGGAGACAGGATTTGGGGCTTGCTGGCTAGACAATCTAGCCAAGACTTCAAGCTCCAGATTCAGTAGAAAACTGTCTCAAAACAAAACAAGAGCAACCTCTTGGAGGGAAGGATGGGGCAGCAAAGCCCAATGACACTGAGAAGCACAGATCCCACCACTCAGTGACAAATTCATGTTTCCTGCTTCCTCAAGGATGGAAAGCGGTTCTGTGTGTGATGAAGGACCACTTTCCTTGCCAGAATGGTGTGCTTACAAACCATGGCCAGTAACAGAGTGGACACTTGCCTCCACTTCCCTGTTAGCCACACTAGCCCTGCACGACCTGTTCATTTCTGTCAACATCGCCCATCTCTCGTCTTTCAAAGCCACTGCACACGGAGGGAGCTGTCTGCCTTCTGTGAGTCTCCGTCATCCTAGCTGGGAAGCAAGGGTGATAGAGAGCCTGTTGTTATGTGACAAAATGCCTGACCAACCTAAGGAAGGAAGAGCTTCTCTGGGTGCACAGTTTGGGGGTGCAGTCCATCACAGCGAGGAAAGCATGACGTCAGGAGTGTGAGGCAGACACTCAGAAAGCAAAGAGATGCTGATGGTCAAGTCAGCCTGCGGTCTCCTTTCTGTACCGTCGAGGACCCGTCGAGGAACCCAGTCCTTGGGGTGGTGCCTTTTACATGTGGGGTGAGTTCTTCCACCTCAGCTAACCCAACTAGAAGCTTCTCTATAGTCATGTCCACAGATTTGGCTCCTACGTGATTCTAGATCCAGGCAAGCTGGCCACCGATTTCAACCATTTCAGAGATTTTTTTGTTTCTGTCACCTGAGTGAGTGACAGTGTCACCTCCTCGTCAGAGGAGCAAGGCTGCCTGGAGAGCAGAAGAAGTAAATGGTTCTGGCAGCTCTTTTACAAAGTGGGATCCTGCTGACATGTCCCTGTCCCGTCCAGCAAAGCAGACACAGCACAGATCAATGCCAGAGAGGACTTGCAGGATTTCTCGAAGATGGTAACTGCTAAGCCGGGGAATCTCTAAAGCCCTATGGAGTTATCCCAAACCAGAAGTCTTGTGGATTTAAGGCGAGAAAAGGAAGGCTGTGGAGTTGCCAGAGAACACCAGCATGCAGTTTGTTCTTGGTTCTGAGAGCAGTCCCTCATTGATTCACTCTCTCACAGACATGTCAGATGTTTAGCGTGCTAGCCCTGGCTCAGAGCCCTGCAAACAACTGGGAAGTCTCACTGAAGACATAATTTTGTAAAAACAAGACAAAGCACAACTTAGTAATCCTTGGTTTCATTTTCCAAGCTTTTGGGGGTAGGCTCACTCTAGAGGTCACTTCCTTGGGTCCATCCACCCAACTCTCAGACTTAAGTAGGCAGAATTACCCACCCGTCAACATGTCCACTTTCTACCAGGGAGAGGACAAGTGACTGTCCTTGGGGCTTGGCTTGCTGAAGAAGTGGGGTCTCTTCTTGTTTTATTATTTCAGGTTCAGGGAGACCCTAAATTGTATGTGTCCACACACACGCATAAAGAAAAATAAACGCTTAAAAAAAAAAAAACCCCATAGATGTGAACGTGCTCACATCTGTTTACTGGTTGAGCCTACGGGTCTTGTGGCCATGTTTTCAGGAGCCGGGTACTATCAGAGGGGGTTCCTGAACAACTAACTACCAAGTTCACCCTGGGAAGCAGAGCCCAGAACCTCCCGCCCCCTCCCGACAACTTCATTAGCCCTCACTATTCATCATCGTTTCTCCCTTCCTATGTGTGCAATACGTTAAGTCCATAGTTTTAATTGTATTACTTGGTTGATAGCATTTGAAAGTCTTATCTATGAATTCTCAATACCTCCTCCCCCCTTGCCTATTCTCTGAAAGGTTTCTAATTTTCTCTTGATAACTTCCAAGAATATATATATATATATATATATACACATATATATCTATATATATATACATATACACACACACACACACACACACACATATATATATATATATATATATATAAAATCTTTTTTTGGTATTATTTGTTTGGTTGCCTTTTTTTTTTTTTTTTTTTTGAGACAGGATTTCTCTGTATAGTCCTGGCTGTCCTGGAACTCGCTCTGTAGACCAGGCTGGCCTCGAACTCACAGAGATCCACCTGCCTCTGCCTCCTGAGTGCTGGGATTAAAGGTGTGCGCCACTACTGCCTGCCTGGTATTACATTCTATTTATTTATTTATTTTGAATGTGTATAGGTGTGTGCACATCTTTGCCACGGTGAAAGCATGGAGGTCAAAGGACAACTCTCTGGAATTGGTTCTCTTCATGGGTGTCCAACTCAGGTCGCCAAGCTTGGTGACTGACAAGCACCTGTAACCACGGGGCCATCTCACTGGCTCCTGATTTAAAAAAAAAAAATCATTGCAAATATGTTTACCTATCTGTTACAGCTCTCTGCTGAATAGAAACCACCCAACTAGGTCTGCTAGTTTGTGTGTGAGAGTCTTTTCCTTTTAAGGTCTGCTAGGTTTGTGTGTGAGAGTCTTTTCCTCTCGGGGCCTCTTGGGTATGGGTGTGCCCCTGCTAATTGTCCTTTGTTGCCTTTGTTGAGAGGCCTTTCACTTTTGTGCCTTTGGGCGGCTTGGATCCTTCCTTCAGGAGGTGCAGGCGAGAGCTGCTTCCCCCTGCCATCCACTGAATGCTGTGTCTTCTGCACATGGCTCTGTGGTCCCCTCTTGCCTTCGACCGGCTCATCACGTGGAGATGCCTGGTTGAATGCCTCCATCCTGTTGGAACTGTTTGATGTCTCAGTTTTAACCTCATGACATTCAGGTTCTACATCTTGTTTCATGGTGCCATGCTTGGTGTAATACAAAAGCCATATCTTAAAGTTCTGAACTGAAACTCCGCCATTCACTTCCCTACTTCGTCCTGTCACCCATCGCTGCTGGGTGACAGCAGACAACACTTGAAACCAGTCTGGGGGACGTAGATGGGCCTACAAACCAGGTGGATGCCAGCGTGGCAGGGTGTGGGCCTGTGTGTGTATGTTCACATGTGCACCGGGTGTGTGCCTTCATTTCTGCTTGCATAGGGGTCCTTACCACACATCTAGGACCGAGCATGTTTGCATCACATCTGGTTCTGAGTACCCTGTCCCCTCCCAGGCCAAAGTGCTTCAGGTGCTTCTGGCTGGCCTGCCAGCACCTCTAGGCAAAAGCACCATCTAGCTAAGCTCCCCACACGGTCACTCAGGTGACCCGAACACCCACCAGTTGGTGCTATTATCTTCCATTTCCGAAGGAGGAAACAAGGCCCAGAGAGGTTAAGTGGCCCAGCTATCAGGAGACTTTGAACCCAGACAGTTCGGCTCCAGAGTCTATACCTCAACGCCATGACTCCCTGTTGCTTTGAAGCAAAGCCTGAGGGCAGCGGTCAGGTTGAGGATGAGTGCTGTACCCACTCCATGCAGGCATCACCATTCCAGTCATCTAGAACCCAGAGGCACAGAATGCATTTAGGTAATTAGCTTTGGCCTGGTGGCGCTTTGTCAAATCCGAGACGATTGGAGCTGTCCTTTCAAAGTGGCAACAAAGGCCCGATGCTTCCCAGGCTCTGCTGCGCATTTCTCTGTGGTTTTCCTTCCCGTGAGCGAGTGCTGTGTTACATTAGCTACACAGAGTTAGTGCAGCTAACCTAATCTCAGCTTCCCCCCAGAAGCTGCTCCCTGTTGCGTTCCTAAGTGTATGTGTCTAATGAATTCAGATTTATCACAAAGAACTAAAAACTGCCACGATGCATTGTCCTGCGGTCTTTTATTTAACTCTACAATATGAAGAGTTCCACGTATCGCCCAACAATCTACAGCTGTGCTAACAACCCCACAGTATTGTTCCGAAAGAATTTACTGAGATTTAATTAATCACTAGCCTCCGATTTGCACTTATCAGTTACTTCTCAACTTTTGCTTTTGTAAATGCTGGGCCCAGAATTCAGTAATCTTTGATACAAGCCGACTCTTCCCTAAAGACAAACAGTGGGCAATAGTTGTGCCAGGTGGAGAATGGTGCGGGTTTTGTTTTTTGATTTTTGTTTTCCCTTTTGAGGAAAGGGCTCATGTAGCCCAGTCTGGCCTCAACTCAGTATGAGCTGTCTTGTTTTTGGTTTTGTTTGTTTGTTTGTTTTTTGTCAACTTGACACAAACTAGAGTCAGTTTGGAAGAGGGAACTTCAATTGAGAAACCGTGTCTATCAGCTGCATTGAGTCCGGAGGCATTTTCTTGACTGATGAGTGACGTGGGAGGGCCCAGCCCACTGTGGGTGGAGTCGCCCCTACACGGGTGGTCCTGGGTGTTATAACAAACCAGGGTGAATGAGCCGTGCGGAGCATGCTGGTGAGCAGCACCCATCCATGGCCTCTGCTTCAGTCTCTGCCCTAACTTCTCCTCAGTGATGGACTCTAAGCTGTAGGGTCAAATAAACCCTTCCCTTCCCAAGCCGCTCTTGGTCTGTGTGCTCATCCTGGCAATAGAAAGTAGGCAAGGATGACCTTGAACTTCAGGTCCTCTTGTCTCCACCTCCTGAATGCTAACGTACCACCATGCCTGGTTTCAGGTGGTGCTTCAGGAATGTTAGGCAAGCACTCTACAGTAAACTGAGCATCCCCTGCCCAGAAAAATCGCACTTTTAAAAGGGTCAGATTATACACTTCCGGGTAGGGTATACGTGCTTATTTTCTACCCTTGTTCTGGATATCTGTGCTCTAGAGACTCTGTAATGATAAACAGGTCACATCTTCAAGGGGGAGAAAAAATTGCCTGAATAGCAACCTGACAGATTTCAAGAGACTTCATAAGATCGCAGACATTTGAGGCATTTAGGAAATTCAGTTTATTCAAGATGCTCCCGGATTCAATGAGGCTCTTCTGCAAACGCCGCAGCAGAACAGGAGGAAAAGGGAAGTGTGGATGCTAATCTCTGAGCCGCCGCCGCCGAGTGTCCTCAGGCGGGAGGCAGATGCTGTCTATCAAATGAAAGAGGAGGAGGTGTTCCACACTCCCTGGCAGCTTTCCCATCCTCGGTCTGGGTCTGCGAGGGTTGCAGGCACCTCCTGCTGCAGATGTATTGCAGCCTGACTGCTGCAGTGTTCCTGACAGGCAACCTGGGCAATTAGAGGTTTCTGTTAATTCCTTCCTTTCTTCTTCTCCCGCCTTCCCCCTCCTCCCCGAGTGCCAGCAAGTTCGAGTGACAGGTATTTGAAGTCAGACTGTCACGCCTCAGCAGCTCGGCTGGTTGAATGACGGATTTCCGTGACTCGCTAACGGCTTTCCGTGAGCCTGTGGAGACCCACAGACCCTCACCTGCTGCCGCCAGTCTCACAGAGCAGCAGTGGTTTGGTATTCCAGGCAATGGTGGGGGTCTGGGCAGGAGGCATTTTAAGACCGGGAAACAAACAGACTTACGGTCTGTAGATGTCCCTGCATGCTAGTCTGTTGAAATGACCCGTAGGTGGATGTTTTGCAGCAACAAAGGAGACTTTCAGGGTGTGGCTTGAATTCCTTTCCTCGCAAAGGCTGCTTTAAAAATCACTTTTGCCTAACAGACTGAGGACGGTGGTGTCCTTAGCAAATGTGAGAGAAAGATACACTTGGACCTGACTGGCATTTTTCTCCACCCCCCCCCCCACTCAGCATTGCAGCTAGAGGAACAGACGCCGTTTAGCGAAGGCCTGTTCCCTTTTTATATTCAAGGCTTGTTGCTAAAAATTCTCTTTTAGATGAATTATTAAATCCAATTTTTGAAATAAGGACAATGCAGATTTCTTCTCGACTTCCTCTTTGTCTCTGATGTGTGACACCTGGTGAGCTGTTAAGGAAAAAGCAAAGGGAAGAGGAGAGGCCATGTAGGCTCCAGAGGCAAGGGTCATGTGAGTGAACAAAGGTCACTTCACAATCCCCGAATTTCCTGTGTGACTACCCTGGCAGGAACAAAGATAATCTAAAGAGAATCAATTGTGCTGCTCCCTTGGCTATGGAGCTAGTGAAATAATGGGCGCCTAAGGAATTGGAGTGTTCTCTAGAGTCTCATGCAGGGGGGAGGGGGAGGAAAAGGAAGGCTGAAGCCTGGTGCCAGCCAGGGGGCTTTCTTGCCTCCCAGAAAGAGGTTTCACACAGTTCTGATAACTCTCTAGACAACTTTGTACCAAGAGCCTGCAACCCAGGCAACGGTGATGGGTAGGACCAGACCCTGACCTGGACAGCTCTACTCCTAAACTCCTTGCCTTCCATTTAAATTTGAGTCTCCTGTCAGGGCTACTAAGATGGAGTGGATTACAGAGGAATTAGATGGTCCATCTTCCCAATATGGCCTCATCAAATACATCTCTTTTTCTGCATCTCACCGTTCCTTGCTTATTTAATTGGCCCACTGAGGATGAGGACAGATCATCGTTTGTTAGAACTGCCAGTGGAGGCCCAAGCTCTGGCCCTGACAACCCTGGTGATATCTGTTCTTCTAGGACTCCTATCTATTGTGTAGAAATGCAAAAACACTGTTAACTCTGCAAACTTGGGCATCTTCTCTGCCCACATGAAGTGTGAAGTCTTTTAAGAAAGACTCCATTCTCGGGACTAGGAAATTTTGGTCTGGAATGTGAAGGTGGCTGTCACTTAGAGGAGAGAGGTTTGCGTGGCCTCTGTGCAATGAGAATGTCTGGGGTACACACCTACTATGAGGTGGGCACCACTGCCCGCCCATCTCCTTATCAAATCTGCAGCAGCATCTACATTTTCTTATAAAAGCATCACCGTCTTGGCAAATGAATATTCGCCTCCCCCCCCTTTTTTTGGAACCCTGTTATAAAATTTATATCCCTTTTTGTAATACATGAATTTTGATAGCAATTATATATAAAAAGAGTTAACTGTGAACTTGAAATTCACATCTTTGAGCCAGCCTTGGTTGCCACCTCCCAGGCAAGACTTTTCTGCCGCTACAGGGTCATCTGGTGTCTTAATCTATTAGATACTGTAAGGAAGCACTTGCACTGGGTAATTTACAAACAACAGAAGGGTATTGCTCAAAGTCCTGGAGGCTGGGAAGTCCAAAACAAGGGGCTGGTGGATTTTATGCCTGATGAGAGATGGTTTCCTGTACTCAGTGTCCTTTGCTGTGGCCACACAAGACAGACGTGGGGAAGGAGGGTTTCTTTAGGGTTCCTCATAAAATCTACATCAGGGTGAGGTCATAGAGGAGCAAGGTGTCAATACTCAACCCTAGGGGAAGCCAAAGCTTTGTTCTTACCTGGTGACTGAGGCCGCATTATAGTTGCTTCTAAGCCTGGGAGCTGGTCAGACTCACGGGAAGGGATATGAACCATTGGTGGTTGAGGCCTGTCCCTAGGGAGTCTGGATCTGTTTGGGGAAGGAGAACCCTGGGCATTCAGCGTAAAAAGGGCTCCTTGGTTCAAAACAGTTCCATCTTTACATCATTCTCAAACCAAGATGCCTTGTGAATGGCTCAGCTGGGCACAATTCCAATGTTGAGGAGGTTTCTTGGGAATTTTCCCTTTGCATTGCTGCTGCAGAGGACCTGCATGGCAGCTTACAGTTATCTGTAACTGCGGTTCTAGGGCATCCGCCACCTCTTCTAGCCTCTGCAGGCATCATATGCCTGGGGTATGCAGAAATACTCGCAGGCATCGCATGCCTGTGGTGTGTAGAAATACACACATGCATTGCATGCCCGTGGTGTGCAGAAATACTTGCAGACAAAACACTTCTACATGTAAATAAATAAATAAACATCTCCTTTAGAGCAAGCATCCCAGAGAGGGTGTTTTAAGGGGGACAAGCCGCATAAAGCATACTTTTTGTGGATTTAAATATTTCAGAATAATGAGCAGATCCTCAGAGCTCTCCATGGAGGTGGAGCCATGCCCAAAAGACCAGGATTGGAGATCAGTCATTTCAGTAACATAAAATAGAGGCAAGGTTTCAAAATGCTGAAGGAAATACATTCCCAGCTTGGAACCCTGTATTCATCTGGGCAGCACTCTGGTCCACCAAAGCATATCCCCAGACTACCAGATTTAAATTTTAAAGTACCGCACCTGGCCCAGCGTGAATGGAAAGGCCCTTAGCTTTTGTCCAGTTGCAATGTGCAGCCTTAGTGATGGAAGAAAATGGTGGACATGTCTAATGTCTGTGTTTCCACCATACATATAACTAGGGATTTTCTGCATAAAGATTTTATTTACATGAAAAACAAAACAAAACAGTGTCTTCAGTCTGCTGGAATGAATAAAGATTCTCCGCTGGCACAGACGGTTGCTTTTCCTAGAGTGTGACAAAGTACCTGGCAAAGAGATCTTCCCCTCATGGTCTGAGAGGACCCAAGGGGAGGGAGGCACAACAGGAACCACATTCATGGTAACAGTGGCAGAGCATGTGACTAGAACTCTCATCTTATATCAGGGAGGGCTAGAAGCACAGGGGGTTAACTGACCAGACCTTTCCACCTTTTATTCAGTTTGGGCACCCCAAGACAGAGCTGCCCACATTCACTATGATCTGGAAACACCCTGATGGACACACCCAAAGGTGGACCACTAATGATGGATGTTTCTTTTTGCTTTTTTAATGATTCATTGTTTTTTATTTTGCATGTAGTGAGTTTGCCTGTATGTGTGTATATGTACCATGTGTATGCAGTACCTAGAGAGGCCAGAAGAGGGCATCAGTTCTCCTGTAACTGGAGTTACTGCTCTTAACAGCTGAGCTGTCTCTTCAGTACCAAATGCACATACAATTTGAAGACAGACCTTAAGGACCTGGAGGATGCATGCAAGAGAAGACATAATGTTTGTACAGGGGCCATGGTAGTAATAACTCTTCTCCTCCTCCTTCTCTTCCTCTCCCCCCTCCTCCTTCTCAAAACAAAGTTCTCACCCTTCTGCAAGCATGAGACTGTTCTAGTGAAGCTTGAAGGCTTGGTTCTCCATCACCAACAACAATGCCGGTCTAATTCATGGCTCCGTGACTAGATGGCTGCCTAGGCATGCAATGTAGCACAGGGTCCTCATTTTAAGGACACAATGTTCAGTCTCTGAAGGGAACTACGTGGGCTATAGATGCCAAGGGCTCTTATGTAGAGTGCAGTCAACACCTTATTTCCGATGTTTCCAGTTGTCTGTTTTAATGCATTTTGGGGAAGGCTAATGCCAGCATGTCGAGTGAACTGCTGTATAAAATTCTTATAAAGCAAATCACTTAGATTTTTAAAATGTGAGTTTGTTTGAGAAAAAAAAAAACACTGATTTAAAAAGAAGCATATTGTGCAGGGTTAGGGAGGAAAAAGCCTCCTCTGGCATGATGAGGGGATGCTCACAGATCCCTGGGACAAAGCAAAAGTTCTGTAGAACATGGCAGTCAGAGAGAGTAGTCCTCCAGGGTGTCTGCCCTTGCCATTCCAGCCCTGCAGGATCGAGAAAGGGACCTAGAACCCAATGCTTGCTGGAACCACCAGGTGGAGCCGATCCATGGATGGAGGCAGGGAACCAAACTGGGGATACTGGTCAGGAACACATCAGTCAGCCGCCAGACCCAGGCAGAGGCTGCATCCATCTGGAGTGAGGGAGGAGTGAGGGAATATCCCACCCAAAGGGAAGGTTCGGTGTGGTGCTGGAATTTCGAAGTTATTTGGTGAGGTAGATATATATTACACTGCGTTTACAGAGGGCAGGAACAGCCTGGTAAGCGGGAAGAAATACTACATCCAAGTCCGTCCTCTCAAGAAGCAGAGCTCTTAACAATTTCTTCACATGCACGCACTTAAGCAGTCAACTGGGGTCCTGGGGTTGTGTACACAAATATCGAGGTACATACTAGAAGTGGCACATTTCATCCATCACCAGCATCTGCGGATCCAGGAGCCTCTCTAACTGTATAGCTCTGCCACTCTCACCCACAGTCCAGCGCCCTGGTGGTTCACCCAAGGCCTTGTTATCCCAGGCTCAGAACTAGGAGTATCACTTATTCAATTGTGGGAGTCTGCTTGGCTCTCCTTAGGGCTCACATTCAAGGACAAGGCTTCTGGCCAAATGAAAGTAGGGCCTATGAGAGCCTAACTGCACTTTAAAAAATAATAGTAATTGCCTGCGCTTTCTTTAATGACCTCTCTTTCCGGCTTGGCAGCAGTGCTACGCTGAGCCTACTCCAGCCAAGCCCCTGCTAATCCAATAAAGAACAGCCCAGTCCAGGATTCAGGCTTTAGGGTTCCAAGTACTCTCTCCACAAGTCCCTGCCTCTCCTCCCGGGGTAGGGAGCATCCGTACAGCCATCTGTAAACAGAGGCAGGAGAACAGAACCCGGTTACTGCTTTTCAGCTCCTTCTCGGTTGCAACGCTCTGCCTTCGGCTACCTTGACATCGAGGCCTACCTTGCCCTTGCAGATACCTCACCTGTATGCAGGAGCATGGCAGCCTCCCTCCCGGCCTCTGCCAGCCAGCCCTACACATCTCAGCCATTTGTACCCACTCCACCTCTCCCCTGATCTGTTTGCCACCTGCTTTGCTATTTCATCAATTCTTTTCTTCTCCCCTTTCTCTTTCCCCTCTCCTTCCTCTCTCCATCCCTTCCTCCCTTCCTCCCTCCCTCCATCCCTTCCTCCCTCCCTCCCTCCATCCCTTCCTCCCTCCCTCCATCCCTTCCTCCCTCCCTCCCTCCATCCCTTCCTCCCTCCCTCTCTCCCTTCCTTCCTTCCTTTCCTTTTTTGAGACAGGGCTTCTCTGTATAGCTTTGGCTGTCCTGGAACTCACTCTGTAGACCAGACTGGCCTCCAGCTTTCAGAGGTCTGCCTGCCTCTGCCTGTGTTGGGAATAAAGGTGTGCATCACCACTACACGGCTTTTTTTAAAAACTCTGTGTGTGTGTGTGTGTGTGTGTGTGTGTGTGTGTGTGTATGTGTATGTGTGAGAGAGAGAGCGAGAGAGAGAGACACAGAGAGAGAGAGACAGAGAGAGAGTGCGCACATGCATGCAGCCACCAGAGAACAGTTTCTAGGAGTTATTTGCAAACAAAATTCACAGCTTTCTGGAAGGTCCTAGAACACACACGTTTCTCCGGGCCCCTCCCCAAGCAGTAAGCATTGCCGGAACAGGAGACCCCGTATGGGACAGGGTTGTCTGCTCCTCCTGCAGGGAACTCCTGATATGTGGCTCTCTTGAGTCACCAGCCACTCTGGGGTGAGGGTTTCAGCGGCACTTCCGTCCTCAGTGACCCACACTCCTGTGAGTGACCCCGGCTCACTAAGCCAGGCTTGAGGGGAATTGCTTCTTTGCTCTCATAGTTGGGGCCCTAGAGATGGGGGTGAATAGACATTTGTTCTTGTCTCCTCAGGAAAGACCATGTAAATACTGGTGTTGTGGAACTTTCAACTGTGTAAAGGTCAGCCACATTTGTTTATGCTGAGGATTATTACCTTAACCGTGTAAAGGTGTGTTACATTTGTTTATGCTGAGGAATATTACTTTAACGGTATATAGGTGTGTTGCTTTTGTTTATGCTGGGGAATATTACTTTAACCGTGTAAAGGTGTGTCACATTTGTTTATGCTGAGGATTATTATTTTAACCGTGTAAAGGTGTGTTGCTTTTGTTTATGCTGGGGAATATTACTTTAACCGTGTAAAGGTGTGTCACATTTGTTTATGCTGAGGATTATTACCTTAACCGTGTAAAGGTGTGTTACATTTGTTTATGCTGAGAAATATTACTTTAACGGTATATAGGTGTGTTGCTTTTGTTTATGCTGGGGAATATTACTTTAACCGTGTAAAGGTGTGTCACATTTGTTTATGCTGCATTTGTTTAACTATGTAAAGTTGTGTTTGCTGCATTTGTTTTCCATTGCCTGCCTAAGGCACCTGATTGGTCTAATAAAGAGCTGAGTGGTCAATAGCAAGGCACAGAAAGGACAGCTGGGACTGGCCGGTAGAGACAATAAATAGGAGGAGAAATCTAGACTAAAGAAGGAAGGGGAGGGAACAAGGGAATTGCCTGGGACAAGAAGCCAGGCGGCCACCAGACAGACAGACAGAAGCAGCGAAAGTAAGATATACCGATGATAGAAAAAGTAAAGAGCTCTGACACAAACGTGTAGATAAAGAGAAACAGGTTAATAAGTTAAAAGAACTAGCCAGAAAGGAGCTTAAGTAGGCTGAGCAATAAGTCTCCAAGTCATGATTTTGAGAGCTGGTTAGTGGCCCAAACGAAAGAGCCTGGTACACACTTGGTCATCCTTGTTTCTCTAGTGCACAGGCTCGTTGTAGTAACCTGCTGAGAAAAACAAAATAAAAAAAAAAAAAAAAAAAAAAAAAAACGGCAGAAGTGAACTATGAGGAAAAAAAACAGCAAAAGCTAACTAAAGGCCAGGGGAGTTCCAACTTCTGCAGAACTCCTGCAGAACAGGAAAGGAAGAGTTGTGATACCCAGCTAATACTGGGTGCATTTCTCTCTCCCTCTGTCTCTCCCTCTCTGTCCCCCCTTCTTCCCCCTATCTGTTTGTGAAAACCAAAACAGGACGTAAAGTATCCTATCACTCCGCCTGAGTCAGAGTCTCTTCCTAATCTTGGAGCTAATGTTTTCTCTATTAGGCTGGGAGCTGGCAAGCCCCAGGGACCCTCCTGGATCCACTGTGCTTGGAGCTGGTGTTACAGGTGTGCACAGGGCCTCCGGCTTGTTGTTTAAGTGCTAGAATATAAACTCTGGTCCTCAAAACTGCCGAGTGTGCTTCCAACTGCTGAACCATCTCCCCAGCCCTGCGTCCTTCTCCTTGAGGGGATGCTCTGTTCCTATTCACCCTGCTCAAGTTTGGTGTTAAGTTGCTTTGTGTCAGGCATTTGGTCAAAGCTAATGTTTGAGACAAGGCTTACGTGTTGGAAAATGGGGGAGGAAACCAGCAGATGAGGCTGGTGGGCAGGTATGGTCTGCTGGGCCTCTGGGTGTTCGGCACTTGGGGGGAGTGACTGGTCCACTGGGTACAAGAAATGTCCCTGCTGGCCTCCTGCTCGTCTCCCTGTGTGCTGTGACATGGGGCAGCACACTTCCGCAAGCCCAGAGAAGGTAGTCCCAGAAGCACTGCCACTGTCCAGATAAAGAACGGCCCCATCGCTCTGGCCCCTGCTCATCCTCCGCCCCTGGAACCCAGGGATGCTTCCTGTCCCCGCACTTGTCCTTTCAAGAGTGTCATATGAGCAGGACCACGTAGGCTCGAGGACCTCATGAAACGCAGGTGGTCACCCCGGCCACTCAGCATCTGCTGTATGGTCCTTCTTTCCCTGTTTGTCCAGTTGTAGGGTGTTTGTCTCACGTATGATTCAGATATTTCCACTGTCTCTGGGGTCTGAGAAGGCGTGTCACCATCACCAGGCTTTCTCGCCCATCTCCTCATGATGGATGCCGCCACTGCTAACTTGATGCCTAGTCCTAGCATTGGGGAGCCTCCTCAGCTCTGACTGAACATAGGCAGGCCGTGGGCAGATGCGGTGTCCATGTGTTTCTAGAGAGGCCTGGGTGAGTCGGTGCTGCTCCCCATTCTAGGGGGCCGATAGGAGCTTGGACCCAGGGCGTGTTTGTCTTCCTTTAGGGCAGAGACCTGTCCCCACTCTCTTCCTCTATCTGTGGTATTCTGAAAGCAACAGCTCTCGGGTCTTTATTGCACAGCAGCTTGACTGTATCCCAGGGCCGAGGGCAGCTTGGGCGGCCCTGTTCCTGTGATTTCAGTTTTTCCTTCTGTGCCTGCTGAGGAGAGCCCAGAGTCTCCCAGTGACTGCACACCTGCTCCCCCAGAAGCGATGCAATCCCAAAGCTTAAGGATGGGTCCGGTCGGTCACAGTAAGAGTATGTTACCGGGAGGGGACCAGCTGGAGGAAGTGAGTCACTCTGTGGCGCATCTTGTCCCTGCTCCTTCCTCATCCTCTCCTGGCCACTCTATCTCCCCCTGGCAGCTGCTGTGGGGTGAGCAGACTCCCCCTTACACCATACTGGGTTTTTCTGCCATAACAATTGACTCACCTCAGGCTTACCAACAACTGGTGAAACCGTGAGTCAAAATAATTTTTGTTTCTTTAAATTGTTTCTCACAGGTATTTGTCATAGCAAGTTTAGACTAACTCAGTAACTTTCCTTTGAGAAGGGCACTGAAGGCATTTGGGAAGGTTCCTCCCCAGACAGCTAATCAATCCCCTGCCCCAGATTCCGTGTCCAAATGCCATGACCACGGAGGACTGGATTTTAACGTGTGAATTTACAAGGACACAAACCCCCTGTGTCAAGACTCGGCCCTCAGTGATCCTAAGTTATTGGTGAATTCTTATTACTGCCCAACATGGTGCTGGTGACATTTGCCCCTGGCAAGCAAGTGCTGATACCCCCATCTTCCCTGGAGGTCCGTCTCTTTCTTTAGACTTTGGATCTGTTATTTGTCCTATAGTCCTAGCTCTTACAGGTTCAAGAAAAGCTGTGAATTTTCTAAATGACCCATTTTTGTTTGCTTGGTTTCTTATTGTTGGAGCAGAATATCTCCTCAATCCGTTCTTATTTTTAAACAGAGAGTAAGGCAGGAGACAGAAGTCCTTGATTGTGGATAGACTGTGACCTCAAGTAAAAAGGAGTCTCTCAAAGGTTGGCTCCAGCCCCCGGGGTTGATTCTGGCTGACCTACATGGGTCTCAACAAAGACCTAGGTTAGCTTGAAAATGTCAGCATCTGAAATTTTCTCAAGGCAGAAATCTATATATTTTTTTCTTTTTCTTTTGGTTTTATCTTGGGGAAATGTCTGTATATAATCCCTTCCCAGCTATTTCCCTGGTGCGGGGAAGCTTTCCCTAGCATACGCAAGCCCCTAGTTGGCTTCAGGCATTGTCTTAGATTACGCCTGGCTCTGCACAGGGTTGTGACAACATGGAAATTCTGTGTAGGTGGACAAACATCCAGGTCCCCATGTCTCCAGGCAGTCCATATGATGATATCAGGTACTCTGGCACCTTCCCTAGGACCCCTCATTCTAAAGGGGTGAAATTAGCATACCAAGGCACAGGAGGACAGAGCTGAGCCATGTGTCTGTTTCCTGCCAGCCCCTGCTCTGTCTGGTGTTAGGTGACACACGGGCAAGGTGCCTCCCCAAAATCCATGCAGCTGCCACTTCTAAGTGTCACCTCTGAGGTGGCGGGAGCAGAGTGACAATTAAGGACATGTTTTCCAGCAGAAAGGTGCATTGAAGGGGCCTAGCAACAGAATGGGCTCTGGATATGGGTTCTAGAGGCGCAAGGATGGGGAGGGGGACAGGAACAAGTGAGAAATGGGAGGAGGAGGAACATGGGAACATGAAAGCTCCATCCCGCACAATGAAGAGCAAGATGGACTCTATCCCTGGAGAGAAGATAGGAACGGCTCTGCCTCAGGGCAGCCAGGATCAGGGATTTTCAGGCTTTTACTACTGTAAAAGAGATACACAATTACAACAAAGTAATTAACTGCTTTGTAATTAAATACCAAAATAATTAAATTTGAAATTAAACGTGATAACATCAAGTTGTTCGGGCAGGATTTATTAGTGTCTTAATCTGATAAATCACTTTTATTACGATCAGGATTAAGTCTTGGAGGGGGGAGGGCAGAGCAAAAGGAAGTTTTTATGCTCTGTGGAAGAAAGACTGCCCAGGCCTTTGGTTCCTCTCATGTTAGAGGCTGCCTGGAAAACCTGAGTTGGAAGAGAGAAGCCTTTTCTCTTCCTTCTCTTTTCCTTCATGGTCTCATGTAGTCCAGGCTGGCCTCAAGCTCTCAAATGACTTTGAATTTCTGATCCTCCTGCCTCGGCCTTCTGAGTGCTGGAATTATGCGTGTACATCACCAGGCCTGGTTTATACGGAGCTGGGAATGGATCCAGGGGCTTTGTGTGCACACAAGCAACCCTACCAACCAAGCTACATGCCCAGCCCTGGCTAAGTTGTTCTTGAGGGGGATTCCCCCCCCCCTGATATTTGTACTTAAACTGTTGAGTGCCTGGATTTTAAGAAGTAAATGATGTTTTCTCACAAAGGGGGGGGGAATATAGGCTAAAAACAGTGAAATTAATAACTATCTATGGAACAACAAATACTTAGTGTTTGTTGCAAAATACCATTCTGGAAAATGCCAGAATGGGCAGAGATGTACAAAATACAGTCTCTTCTCTCCAAACATAAACAAATACTTCATGTAGCTGTGAGAACAAAACAGCAATCAAGAATTCGATGATAACAGTCACTCAAAATGGTTAATTTCCTGTGTAGATTTGGCTGGGCCATCCATCGTACCCAAATGCTACTGTAGAGGTGTTTCTCTGAGATTAACACTTGAATCCGTGGATGTTGAGTCAAGCAGATAACCTGCCAAGGTGGATGCACCTTCCCCCAACAATCAAAGGTCAGAATAAAAAAAAAAAATCTGACCTCCCCAAAACACAATTCTGGAGGCTCTAGTGGCATGCTGATTGAGTACGGAGGACAGTTTTGACCTCTGAGTGCATGACCATCCACACTTCTTTGAATACTCTTACCCATCATCCAGGTTCTATCTTTCCCTCTGTAGCTTACATTTGCTTTCTTAACAAAAGGCAGGTGTGGGTCATCTCTGCATCACACCTTGCTTATGTTAGAGCTCACCAGCTTCAGAACCTCGGAGGCAAGCATGGCTGTTACAAGTTCTCCACTCTTCAGTAGGTTATCGGGGCTGAGAGGGCAGGCAGCTCTAGCAGAGTCTGAGTGCAGGGGTGGTGGGCAGCTTCCCTAGCAGGTAGCAGCAAGGGCTAGTGTCTTCCATTTATTTGTGTCTGGGCTGACGCTGACTCAAGGCATCCTTGAAAATGAACATCAAATTTTATTTCTAACAGGTATCGGGCGACTGAGCTATATAGCTTTGGCTGTACTCTAGCCAGTCCACGGAGAGCCAGGCTGGCCTAGGAGGTAACCACAATCCTTATGGGGTGTGTCAAGGGGGCAGGAAGAGCAGACTTGTTGGGCTGGATGATCACAGATGCCTTGAACATACTTTTACATCCATAGGTTATGGAAGAAGATACAACTAAGCATCCATGGTGCAAGCTGCCAGCCAAGCCCAGCAGGGCTAGGGACCTGTCTGTTTTGAGTGGACCCATGCAGGACAGGCACACCCAGGCTGTCTGAGTCCCCAGGCTCTGAACAGGAACTGAACTTTGGGACCACACTGTTGACCTCTTAGCATATCAACCTCTGCAGCCTTCAGGGAAGTGCAATGGCCTTTCTTGGGGATATTGGGGCAGGGTGGTCACCTGATAACAACTTAAGGGGAATTGACCAGACTTGTAAGGCCTGGGGAAGCCTGGCCCTGATAGGCAGGCTATCACACACCTGTAGTCTCAGCACTTGGGAGGGTGAGGCAGGAGGATTTTGAGTTTGAGACCACCTGAGTTACATTCCAAGACCTTGTCTACAAGACAAACTGCTATCGTTGTGATATTCCTCACACTCTGACCCAAGACAAGATGGTGGATTAAGCTTAGTATCTGTATTATCTATATATTTTGTGCAATAAATGTGCATATCTTATTGCAGTAAAAATATCTTAAATTATTCAGTGCATCCCAGAACCCATACAGGTGATGGACAGGGTTGAAACCCAGGTGTCATCTAAAAGCAGTGGGGAGCCAGGGAGGTGTTGAAATGGTAGCTGGATGGGGACCACAGAAGGGTTGAACTGGGGAGAAGCCACCATGGTTCCAGAGAGAGAGAGAGAGAGAGAGAGCAGAAACCAGAAAAGACGGTATCCCTCTGCCAGTTAATTCATAATGCAAGCAAAAATGGATCCACACACAGAAATGCCAAGTCACCTTAAAGAGGCAGGAGGGCTGCAGCATAGCTCATTGTGACTGGAGAAATGAGAGCTAAAGGAAGACAGACTGAGTCTGTCTGTCTGTCTCTCTCTCTCTGCGTGTGTCTGTCTGTCTCTGTGTGTGTGTCTGTCTGTCTCTGTGTGTGTGTCTGTCTCTCTGTCTCTCTCTCTGTCTGTCTGTCTCTGTGTGTGTGTGTTCAAGGGGCATAAGCCCACATACACATTTACCCTGTAGGGGAGAAGAGGCCTAAGATGCAGCTTCAGTGTCCTCTGAGGAGGCTGGCAGATACTTCAGCTAACTCTTAGGAGATGAGTTCACAGAGGCCCAAAGTTCCCCAACCACCACATGAAGGAGGCAGGTTTGGACCTTCTGGCTTTCCATGCAGCCATGGGCAATGTGGGTGGGGAGTTTGCATTCAGCACTGGAGGGCAGTGTGCAATCCGACTCATGAAAGCCCCCATTGGTTGTTTGCCTGTTATGATGGTAGGAACTGATGGGACCTCCTGTGGAGAATGGAAGTCGCCCAGCCAAGCCAGTTTACAGCAGACGTTTCCCTGCGTGGAGGAGAGCAAGAGCTGCTGAGTCTGACAGGAAACATGACACTAATCAGCTGGGTCTTTCGTATTCCCGCACGCCTATCCAGGCACTCAGTCACCTTTGAACCGGGCACCTTAGGTTCACGGTGAACCTTGGCAGCCACGGAGTTTGTGCATAGGGAGCTGGCAATGCAGGGCCTGGCCATCAGCCTATCTGGCCTGCAGTATCCTGCTCATCTGTGTCTTCCGTGCCCAGACAACCACACCCTGCCCCCACCCCCGCCAAGGAGACAGTTTTCCACATGGGAACAAAATTCTTGACCTTGGCTACCAGAGAGCGTACCAGTCGTGCTGGTGATTCACAAAGCAATGGGCACATCTGCAGCTCAGTGCTCCTGGAGCTACCGGGATGGCACCCATACCTCATGGTCACCTGGTTTGCAGAGAAGATTCTGGATCACCACGGGTCTGTTTGAAATCAACCCCTCTCCAAATCCTAAAGAAAGTACTTTAACGGTTGAGCCACACAGACGCTTATAAAGTTGATATCTGTCCCCTACTCCCTAGACAAGGGCATCTCCCCACTGCAGGGACTTCATTCTGGAAAATAATAATTGTGATTATTATTATGCAATTATATGTGTGTGTGTACAGGGTGTGTGTGTGTGTGTGTGTGTGTGTGTGTGTGTGTGTGGGCGCCAGAGAACAACTTTGGCTGCCATTTCTTAGACTCTGTCCTTGATCCTTGGTTTTTTGTTTTTTTTTTTTTTTTTTTTTTTCTTGTTTGGTTTGGTTTGGTTTTTTGAGGCAGGGTCTCTCTCACTGGTTTGAGAACCCTCAATCTGGCTAGGCTGAGTCCCTGGAATTGGCTTCTCTCTGCCTCTCAAATGCTGGGATTACAAGCACATCCTCCCTCCTCCCCCACACCATGGCTCTCTCAGGGTCCTGGGAGTCAAACTTAGCCCCTGAAGCTTGCAAGGCAAGCGCTTAACCCTCGGAGCTGTCTTCCCTATCCCTTTTCTTTTGTTATTGACTCTTGGGCAGGCTCAAGAATAAAAATGATTGAGGACGGAGTATTTTTGGAGGGATTTGTCTTTCTTTAAATGAAAAGACTAAGCGTCTGCCTATATTTAGACCCTCCAACTGCAGAGTGGCGGCTCCTGGCACCAAGGCAGCCTCCAGAAAACGGACCTTGGTGTGAACAGGCTGTGGGTGAACCTGAGCAAGTAGGGAAGCCTGCCTCTACCCCCATGGTGCCAATCCCTCCAACAAGCTGTCAGGGCTGCAGTGAGGCCCTCTATCCCCAGAGCTCAGGGTGTGTGGCTCGGCTTCGGAAGGGCTTCCCTTCATCACAAACTGCCACACGGATCTCCCGAAATGCCCCTTCCTTCTCTTGCTGCCTCCAAAGGGCAGCTTTCAAGGGAATCTTCCTGACAATGCCTACCAGCATCTGTTAGCTTCTTTCTGCCTCCTAACCCAGTGTGCCACGCCCATCAGCTCAGCTAGCTAGCTTCACAGTCACACTGGGAGGTCTCAACACACAAGTGCTCCATCTACAAGACGAGGAAAGAGGCCCAGAAAGACAGGCAAATCGCTTGTACTTTCTCACTTTACTCTGCCATATCACTGCGAAAAGCTCTCGCAACTCATGGGAGAGCATGCTCTCCGTCTAAAACCGCCGCGCCGCTTCCCTTCCCTCGCTTTCCTTTATGTGACTTGTGTCAGCCGGGGTTCTGTCTATCACTAGCTACCTGTTGCACCCGTGTGCATCAGGGACAGTGTTTGGCTCACGGTTTCAAAGGTTCCGGCTCACTCTTGGTTTTCTCTGGGGCTATGGGTTTGTCCTAAGGAAGAATTAGCAGCAGGAGGGGGTGGATGCCTCACCCCGGAGTGAAAAGATACGCCCCTCTAAGGTGTGGCCCCAGTCATCCACTTTCTCTAACTGGGCCCAGCTTCCAGAAGTTTCCACCACCTCCTGCAATAGTGTCACCAGCTGGAGACCAATTCAGCTCATACTCAGGAAGCCGTGGGAAACAGTCATCTCCAAACAGCTTTTCTAGCTTTAGCTTTGACCCTATGCTTTGCTTTGGCCAAGGGAGGTAGGATGGTGGGTGCTAGTCTGAACCACCCTGAGCCGAGGTCTATTGTCGTGCAGGCGTGCCCAGCCTTTCGACATTGTGGAATGGCATTGTCATCTGCACAGTTCACACAGGAACAACTGAGTTACAGGGGTGGATGGGGGGGGGGGTTGGGGACGGGACGACAGTCTTTGAGCCAGAAAGCAAACCCAATCCCTTGGTGCTTTAAGTAGGTCAATGACTTTGCCTTGGGCCACATCTGTATCTATCCTTAGCTCCATGAAGCCTGTGGGCCGTGGAATAGACAGACACATCTGGAAATGGATGCGTGTGGTGCCTTGTGGTGGTCGACTTCTGTCAGCGTCATTGGCTTAAGAACTATCTGGGGCCTTGGTGAGGAGAGCTTGTGGGTGTGTCTGTGAGGGCATCTCTGGAGAGGGTTAACTGAACGATGGTGGCATAATCCTTGGATTGGGATCCTGGACTGACTAAAAATGAGAAAAGCGGAAGTCTAGCTACCTAAGCCAAGTGTTGCCTTCTCTCTCCTGCTCCGTGGAGATGTGAGGAACCCTGGCCGTAAGGCCCTACACACAAACCCCGCCGTTCCTTCCCTGCCACTGTGGGTTTGCCCTCTTCAATTGTGAGCCCAGGTGCAATCTCCGTGGCGTTGCTTCTCAATTAGGGGCTGGGGAGATGGCTCAGCAATTAAGAGCACTTGCTGCTCTTCTAGAGGATCTGGGTTTTGTTCCTAGTATCCAGATGTTGGCTCACAGCCATCTATATTTAGTTCCAGGGAATCTATCACCCTTTCCTGACCTCCTTAGGCACCACACACACACACACACACACACAAACACACACACACACACACACGATAGACCTATATAGGTGCAAGAAAACACTTATAAAAAATAATTTAAAACTAAGGAAAAGCAGTCAGTCAGTTTAGAACCCTCTTTGGGTTTTACTCTCTACCATAAGAAAATATGCTCACAAAGCCACTGGCTCTCATCTTGAATCTGGCTTGAAGATGGGGGCGGGAGGCAGACCTGCTCCCAACCTGGAGCCTAGCCTTCAGCATTCATCCAAACGCAATGAAGCCACAGCCAACCTGTACCTTGCAGGAACTAAACCCATGGCTGTTGTAAGCCCCTGAGCTGTTGGGGCCCTTTGTTAGGCAGCTTCATCATAGCACACCATGGTCAAGGTCTCAGCCTCTTGGAGGCAGTGTGCAGAGTCATGGTCTCGGGGAATAAATGGGCTGGCAAAGTTGACCAGTTGGCGCTCCGTCTCAGCCTCCACCTCTCACTGCTTCCGGAGAAGCCCATTTCCTCTCTAGAGGTGAAGAAGGTGAGTTGTTCCAGGGCAGGGCCTGGAAGAGCTAGCACTTACGATTCCTGCTCCCTTCCTCCTGTAATCGGGAAGTGCCCTCCTTCCCACTCAACGCGGTCCCCAGTGACCAGTGGCCTGGGCCACGGTCTGTGATTCCTCCTAGTCCCTGCCTCATCCTTCCAGTCTGTCTTGGTAGGCATGAGCCCTGCACACCAGGGTCCCAGGAGCCACCATTGGCATCCTTGTCAGAAACTGGTGTTGTCTCTACATCTGCTGTTGTCTGGATATGCTGTGTGTCCTTCCTGGAAAAAGTCCCTCCTCTCTATGGGGCCTATCACAGCCTTGCTGATGGCTCCTAGCCATCCCCTCCTCCTTTGGCCCTTCAGCACAAGGAGTGATGTGATGGTGGCTACCAGCGAAGGTGGACTGTGGGTCCCGTGGCCCTCCTTGTCACCCTTTAAATCTTGTTTCTTTCTCTGGTCAAATCCTGAGTCAACTGCTTGGCCTGGGATCTGTTTTCTCAGACACTGACTGGCATGGTCCTGAGTCTGCCAAGCCCTGCCTCGCTTGTGTCAACACATCCACCCATCCTATCAGAATGCACGTGTGAAACTGGGACACGGGTTGAAGCACGGTCGATTAGCCTGCACAATGTGAATTTTCATTATCTCCATGTTCTTTCCTAATAGTTTTCTTTTTGCATGTTGGGACCACCTTTTTCTTTCTAGCTCTCGGGATATTTTTACTGCCCTCCCCACCCCATCCCCAGGACTCTGCTCCTGGGACCTGTAGAAGTGACTCTGATAGTGGCCAGGAGCAGTGACCAAGGCATCCCAAAAAGAACAGGTTCAGGGGCCATCTTCTCCAGCCAGTCACCAGGGATCCTGAAGAGAAAGGCATTCATCATGGTCACGGTTCTGCCGGAGACTGCCGTTTCTGATCGGACATGATGGCAGCACCTCCTCCTTTTATGAGGCCCTGGGCTCTGTAGGATCTTGCGGCTGACGATGAGATGGATTTTTCTCCGCTAGCTGGGAGGCAGGAGAATCGTAAATGTGTCAGTGGAATTCAGATTTCCCAAGTTGCCCAGCCACCATAATAAAGTTAAAAGCAACGCTCTCCTGGATGGTTGCCGAGGGTTTAATGCAGGAAGCCATGCAGCAGTGGGAAGATAAATGACTACCGACAGGCAGACAGCCCTCCTCTGCAAATGCACTTGGGTGGGGTAAGCTGGGCCTGCTAGCCTACTGAAGCTCATCCCTTTGGGGAAGCTTGAGGCTCACACATCCTGTAGATTAGCATCTCAGGAAAGGAAACCTTAACCCAGGGTACTGCCCAGGCCCTGAGCTTGGGCTTCTCAGGAAGCCAGAAGGGAGCTCAAACTTCATCCTGGCCTTTGACACCAGACCAGCAATGGTGTGGCCTCAGTTGTAATCTTGGCCATGCCCTGGAGTTTCAGGAGGCCAATACGTCAGGCACAGTAGGACTTGGGGATGGGTAGCTTCAGGTTTGACTGGCTGTCGGCCACCCTTGAGGCCAACAGTGGAGACCACGGTGCTGTGGTCTCCACTAACCCTCCTGTTGGGAACAACGAAGTGCATTCTCGGGGAGGAAGGGCCTGCCTCTCCCAGAAGGACTGCGGGGCCAGTTGTTGCCGTTTGGTGGACGTTTAGTGGGAAGGCTTTATTGAGCACCTACCCATATTTGCTGTTGTGACCAGCACACTGGGGCTGCTGGCACGGTTGGTTTCTTTCAGAACACTTTGACCTGAGAACAGTCGGGTCGGTGAAGGCACCATCTATAACGTGCTTTGTTTCTGGAACAAGGAAGAAAGCAGCTGGCCAAGGTTAAGCCAGGGTAAAGGCAAATCATGCCAGAGGGCTCTGGGCTCCAGAGCTGTGGGAAGCCTTGCAAGAGGGAGGGGAAGAGAGGAAGAGGCATTTACCAGAAGTTCCAGGGAACCGAGATGCTCTGGCTGCAGCCTGTGTCTGAGATGAATTGCTGGATAAATTGCCTGTGGAGCGGGGGAAGCTCTGTTCTGGGGATGACACCGGTGGTCACTCCCGGAGTTTTTGGAGGGATACCGGTGACTCACCGAGGGTCTCTAAGCTGCTGCCTGGGGCTCTTGTTGTCAGGTGGTGACAGTCCCTTTCTCCTCACCCCAGGTCTCAACCTGGCCCCAAATCAATACATACTGAGACAATATGTGCAGATTCAGGGAGGCCGCACGTCCTACAGCGCCTAGGTCAGAAGTGGAGGCAGGGTGATTGAACCCGCTCCCCCACCCTGCTGTGTGACGACATGGAGGGCTTCATCTCTCTGAAAAGCCCTTGCCCTCAGCTTTTCTCAGGACCAGATGAGCACAGCTTGCAACATACCGCATAGCTCGGGATCTCAAGAGCATGGGGGTGGAATGGAACGGATGTGACAATGACGGAAAACTATGGCACACTCACCATGCCAGCTCCAGGATGGCCGGGGAATTGCACTAACCCACTCAGGTCTTGCAGTGACACCCACATTGATTAAGGCTCTTCAAGAGTTAGGATGAGTGGCAGGGAGGAGGCTGGTACTGTGTGGGTAGAGTTGCTCAGGGCTGGGGGCCTGACAACAAACCCCGTAGTTTCCTTCTCTCCAGAAGGTTCTCTCCTGAATACTCGGTCACAGGGTCTTGAGGGCAGCCACTTCCTTCCTGGTCTCTGTCCCACGGGCCCTCGCTCTTCCAGGAAAGGGTCCACAGTGCCCTGGTGGAGATTCTGAACTCCTGTTTACCACTTAGTGAAAGCCAAATGGAAGGAGCGCGCAGTATTGATTAATTGCAATTTTTTTGAATACGTATTCACTCTGCTGTTTTATCATTAATGCATCAAGAAGCTGAGCAAGCAAGAAGACCAAATGGGCTTCAGAGTGCAGAGTCTCCACCCAGTGTGGTCTGCTCCGCAGCCATTACCTCCTGGCAGAGACAGCCCCATTACAGCCCACACCTTGGCTGGAACTTGAAAGCTCTTTGCTCTTAACCTTCTGCATTGATCTCCTGGGAGAGCAGGTGCGCCTGGATACCTTGGGCTCTGTGCCACAGAGCGGGCCCTCACACTGATGGGGACACATAGTGAATGGGAAGGGTGGACAAAGCTTTTTGATTTGTACAGATGGGGGGTGTGGCTGATTCTATCATGGTTATGGGGGTGCTCAAGGTGACCTGACTCCTACCTTCTCCTCAGTAAGTTCTGGAAGGAGAGGTGGATGCTCCGGCTGAGTGACTCCAACTTACCGGATACCAGGGAGCTTACCCTTTGCGTCCTGGCTGGCTGCTGCAGTGCACAGCGTTTTTTGAGGGTTGGGTTTGGGTCCTGGGGATCTGAACGCAGCTCATTCTTGTACAGCAAGCATTTTGCCCACGGAAATTCCCCCCAGCCTCCCTAATCTTTTACGTGTGAGAACTTCAGTTTCTTCATTTGCTAGTTAAGGAAACTGTGTGGAAACTATCTAAGGGCTTGAAGGACCCAGGAGTCACCTGAAGTAATAGGCTCCTGGAGCAATGATCCGATGGTGTGAACAACACAGGATGGAGAACAGCACCACAGAACAGACCATACTGCCAGAATTCAGCAGGACCTGCAGAGAGCTGTGAGTGGCCAGAACTCGGTGCAGATTGGCAGAGGTGATGCCCACAAGATTGACTGGGCAGCCTTGTCTCCTCTTATCTGTGTATCTTCCCAAAGCTGCCTCACTGTCAGCCAGATAAGATTCCTCCTCCCTGGGGTCGCACTCACTACTTCTCATGGCCCTATTCTGGGAATGAAATCCTCCAGTCTGTCTTGAATGCTCATGAGGGCCCCAGGAGCTTAGGCCTGCCTGAGGATCATCAGGATGGTCAGAACAGTCAGAAGCCAGGAGGACCCTACGCGTGATGGTCAGTACAGCGGTGACAGCCATGAATGCAGGGACCAGCGAAGACCAGGAAGGTGTTCTGGACTACACAGACCACCAGCAGGTGCCTAACCCTCCCCGCCCTTTCAGCCACAGTTCTTACAGTCTGAAGCCCAGAGTCACTCAGCTGCAAATGTTAAATCCAGGTCTTGCAGAGACCAAATACTGGCTGGGCTTCTTCTGCAGCCCCTGATTCCCCTGGTTGGCCTTCTCCAGCAAGCACTCCTGCCAGGGCAAAGTATTACCCCAGAAGCCGGTCTTTGGGGTCTTCTCCTTGTCTCAGGGATTGTGCCGGTTGGTTGTACCTCAGCAAACACAGCTCCTGCACCACAGGGCCCCTCCCACCCTACCCGAGCACTTTCTTTCCTTCTGGAGCTCTTGCTGAAGCTCTTGTGCACTCCCCATGTTAACAACTGTTCTATCCCGAGATGCCCTGCTATATCTATTACTGGGAGGAATAGTACAAACAACACAACAGGCCACAGGCAGGATTTTTTTTTTTAAGAAGCCGGCTGTGTGTAGATACTGCCTTACAAAACCGTTTCCAGAGTTGGGTTTGGTGAGGGAGGAAAGGAGAGGCAGAAACCCGGGAAGTGGGGACTCCTCATCCCTCCCTCTCTGGCATTGCCTGAAGGGCGCATGATGGCCTTGGGCACAGCCATGTCAAGCCTGCAAGGTTTGGAGATGTCCGCACCAGGCTCCAGAAACCTTCACAAGGTCCTCACAAGATGCATGGGCCCAGAAGCCCCTTAAACAGCACCGTGCCCAGAGACACTGGAATCTCAGCACACCTTGGGGGAGGAAATGGGATTTCACCTCTTTATTCCTTGAAGAATAAATAATTTGGGTCTGGAGGGGATGGTTCAGTGTTAAGAGCAGTGGCTGCTCTTCTGGAGAACCTGGGTTCAATTCCCAGCTCGTAACTAGTAGCTTCACTTCTAGGGGAAGCTGCCAGCTACTTTTGTCCTCTGTGGGCACCAAACACACGTGTTGTATACAGACATACACTCAGGCAAACGCTCATAATGTAAAAGAAAGCATAATTTAAAAAGATGGATGATCTGCTGTGTGGTGATGTGCTAGAGCCGGCCCTGCAGACACAGTAAGTCAGCAGCTCTGTGAGTTCATGGACACCGTGGCGTGAGACAGTCCGGGATTTGCGTCACTCTCTGAGACCTGTCTTCCGCGCTCCAGCCCTGCTCACTGGGAGTGGCCATTTAATGATCTTCCTTTGTTTAGTTTGGTTTTTGTTTTTGTTTTTGTTTTGTTTTGTTTTTTTTGAGACAGCCTCACTCTATAGCCCAGACTGCCCTCAAACACACAATCCTCCTGCCTCACTCTTCCAAGCGCCGGGATTATATCCTCAGCCCCCAGCCTTTGTTGAACCTCTGTTTTAACTGGTGTAAAATGGGGCCAGCAGTAGGGATAAATGGCGGTTGTTTTACACAGGCGGAGAACTGATAACTGGGAGGACTAACCCATCCACCCAGAGAAGGCTTCAGCCCCTAATACTATTATCTTTTTTTCTAATTTAGTTTTTAATCATAATCATAAACTTAACTCCCCAACCCAGTCAGACTTGGAGGGTAATGAGGAAAACACAGGACCTAAAGAACTTCAGAGAGAGCAGAGGTTATGGAGTATTGGGAGCTGATGGGGTGGGGGGTGGGCGTGAGCCGCAGAAGGAATGGTCTGGTAAGTAAGATGTCCCCGAGTCAAACGTTTAACAGTTGTCCACGGTTGGCAACAACGGTGGTCTTCTTGCTGGTCTTGCCGCTCCTGGACCGCAAATGTCCCATGGCTTCCAGGATGCTCATGCCTGCTTTTACCCTTCCCAAGTCCAACATTTGCCATGCGGACACTCGGTATCGGCAGGACAGATGATGAGTTGGGAGCCGTTGGTGCCTGGTCCAGCACTTGTCACACACAAGACGCCAGGATTGTATGCTTCGGGGTATAAAGTTCTTATGCTCAGATTTCTCCCCATGGTTGGACGTGCCGCCCCAATACCATTATGACCCGTGAAGGCACCACGATGGCATATGAATGCTGGGGTAATTCTGTGAAAGGAGGAAACTTCTATCCAGATCCGTCCTCTCCAATGCTCAGAGCACGGAAGTTTTCTGCTATCTTTGGGACTTTGTCTGTAAATAGTGGGAAGGATAGAAAGTCCAAGGGCTCACCATCGGCCGGGGTTAGCCTTGGTTGCAGCTGGCGTGACGGGACGGCAGTGTCTGCAAAGTCAGCCCTTACTGTTCCTGTTAAACATCACAGTAACCACTTGAATTTGGACTGCCTTGTTAAATAGTTCTCCTTTCTGTAAAGGGCGTTGAGCTTTTGATGAAAGGAAGCTCCTGTCCTATTTGCCTGCACAGGAGAAGGCCACACCCCGAGATGTGGCATTCTAAACAGGTCTTTCTGTAAAGTGATATCTAACAGGCAGGCCGAGGTGTGCAGGACCCCTGTGCACAACTTCAAGCCTGAAACTCAAAGGTGGAGAAAGATGTCTCCTCACCATGGAGACCCCTCCCTGGCTGGCCTACAGGGATGCCCCATGAGCACACCCTTCTCCTTTGTGTGGAAGCCTGAGGCTGCAGGCTTGGGGCATTGTCTGCTGAGGAGCAGTGAACCAAGAGGCAGCGGTGTTTATCGATTTAGTAATCGACTCTCACATTTCCGGATAGATTATCTTCCTGGAGTCTTAGCCAGCAGCATCCAGACGCTAATGTAATGCCAGGCAGCAGGTTCTGAGCTTGGGGGGCGGCAGGGGGCCCTGGGGACTGGCTGTCAGGGTCAAGTTGACATAGAATATGTCATAGAACCCTGCCAGGTAGGAGGGAGCTGGTAGCCGCATACCAGCAGGCTGTTTTAAAAGTCGTGTAAGGAAGATGCTTTGGTGCTGCGGGGTGACCGGGGTCTGGCTTGGTGGCACAGGCACTATGGTGGGCAGCCAGAGGAGCA
The DNA here is from genome assembly GCF_943737965.1 of Phodopus roborovskii. NCBI lineage: Eukaryota > Metazoa > Chordata > Mammalia > Rodentia > Cricetidae > Phodopus > Phodopus roborovskii. The sequence goes on along the minus strand of NW_026125295.1, from coordinate 10,278,796 downwards.
CGTTTTCTCAGAGTCGGGATGTAAGGCCACGTGGCTGGGGACAGAGCCTTGTGCACATTTTTTCCGTGAACACTTTTGTCCACTTCTTTGCTCAGCTGCCTGGCCCTGGATGTGTTCTGAGAACGTTGCCATCCAAGGGCATGCTGTTCCCAATGCCAATCGCACTCAGCCCCTCCTCCATCCTATACGAGTCCAGCCTTCCACACAGAACCTTCTGGAACGTTCTTCAACACTGAGCGCATCCTGGTAGAGATGAATAGGTGGGAGGAGGAGGATGGATAGGTGATTGGTAGATGACAAATTGAGGCCAGATAGGTAAGTACATAGATCGATATCATACTCCGGTAAGGGTGCACCTCAGCATGGCTCACATTGATTGGCCACGAGCTCTCCCTCCCCCCCCCCCCCCGCACTGTGCTATGCGCTCTGTGGGTTCTGTGACTCTGTTCTGTGCCATTGCCTCGCCTTCTTTCCTGGACTCCATTGCTGGTTCAGTTAGCGTCCCGCGAGGAGGGAGAAGCTTCCACTTATTTGAGCAGAAATAAATTCACACAAAGAATTGTTGCTAGGCCCCGTGGTGGACACCTGCAGTCCCAAACACTCTGGAGGCTCTAGCTGGAGGATGCTACCCCTGTAACAAGGCTAACTGTCAGAGCTGACAGAGGAGGCTGGGGGGGGGGGGCGGCAGAGGTGGTGACTGTACGAAGCTGCCTCTATTCCCAGTGCTGGGGTACTTAATCAAGGAAGATTATCACAGTGCCCAGACTCTCTGGAGGGAGGGACCCGGTACAGCAGGGCACCCCATTCCTAGGAAGAGAGGAGAATGCCCTCATGCCCATGGCCTCTTCTGAGGAGAGTATGCTGGCACGGCACAGGGTCCAGCAGATTTGAGAAAAAGCTGCTGCAGTTGGGAGGGAGGAGGAGGCTAGCCCCGGGTGGTTGGCTCTCACAGCCCAGCCTAGCAAGGAGCTCCCTGCATCCGGCTTGGCCTTCTGTTCTTCATAGCACCCCCTGGTGGCCATCACAACAGAGTTGCTGGCAAGGGGAATCCCTGCTTTACAGAGTCCCTGGCCAGTACCTCAGAGAGGAGTTCATAAATTCAAGACCAGAGCAGAGGGTCCCCAAGGTGACAAAAACCTGGAGAGATCTGTGGTGGAAGGAAAAGAACTTCCTTCTTTGAAAGCTTAAGCCTGAAGCAGACTTGCATCCTTAGGGATGGAATTGAGGAGAGGTGTATGAAGGCGATCCAACAGCTGGAATGTGGAGGAATGAGTCCTCCCTTACAGTGAGACTGGGTAACAGGGACAGAAAGAAAGGGGGGGGGGAGAGAGAGAGAGGGAGAGGGAGAGAAAACTCTAAAGGATTTTTGAAGCCCATTGGAACTCTGGTGGTGAACAGAGTTCAGGCCCAAGGTATGTCTCACAGGCCAATAAGGACACTGTGTGACAGGCCGGCAATGACTGTCTTCCCTATTCTAAATCTAAGGAGACTGAGGCCAAAGGGACCAGCAAAAAGGGAAGTCAGCAGTGGCCACAAGCACCCGGGAGAGCTATGAATGATACCCAGAACATTTATAGCTAAAATAATGCCATGTCACATCACCAAAGAATTAGATATTCCAGGCAATGGGATAAGGATGGTATTAGGGAAATCCTGAACCTGGTATCAAAGCTATTCACTTGTTTGGTCCCAGTGATAAAGATAAGGAGGCTGTTGCATTTCTATGGAGTCTGGAACGCACACAGTCCCCAACCCCTATAGAAAAAAAAAAATCAAATCCCAGTGCCAGACTGGCTCCCCATCTACACAGCCCGCTCGGGGCCGGGAACCCAAGGGTGTGGAAGGCTGACTCCTGTAATGGGTTGCTAATTGTTCTGATTGCAGCTCTGGGCAGAGTGTTTCTGGAACTGTAGAACTCTGACAGGGGAGGAAATACCAGCAGAACATTCTGGATGAATAATTCAGTGTGCTGAAATGGGAAATGAGAAAGTTTGCTTTCCACCAAACTCAAATTTGAAGAGAAGAAAAAGGAGCCCTGCAAGCTGAGCTGGGCGTGTGGTCTCCCCACAGCTAGGTTTGCTCTTCACTTCACAAAGGACCAATTCACAATTCGCTCACGATGGACCGTGCGACGCAAGCTAGCATGGGGACATAACCTTTTGGTCACCTGGGGTTTGTCCATAAATTTATTTCATTGCTTCTTAATTCCCATCCAAGCATTTATTCTATAAATACTGGTTAGGTAGCCACCAGCAGCCAAGTATCGCACTGGATGTTATAAAGCTATGCAGTGAGATAAATAAAAGACCCAGAGACTGATATTGGGGTTCAAGCTTAAAGCTGAAGATCAGAAAAGCAAAGCAGCCAGGCACCAGCTCTCTCTCAGCCTCAGACTGGCTCCACCAAACTTCAGACTGCTGCCGCCTTCCCTCACAGTGAATGGAGAATCCTGAGACTTTCAGTGTCTTCATATCTTCAGTATGGCTGGAGAATGAATCCCTGATACTGACTGCTGAAGACCCTACTCCTATCCTTTATATCCTCTGGTGCTGGGATTAAAGGCATGTGACCCCAGGTGCTGAGCTCATCTTTGTGTGAGCTGTTTCTCTTTAGGACTGGATCAATCTTGTGTAGATCTGGTGACCTTGGACTCACAGAGATCCCTCTACCTCTTAACCCTGAGTCCTAGGATTAGAGGTGTGTATCACCACCTCCTAGCTTCTGGCTGCTGGGACTAAAGGTGTGTATCCCCACTGCCTGACCTCTATAGCTTGAAGCTGACTTTGCTTTCTGAAGCCTCAGGCAAGCTTTAACAAATCATAAAATATATCACTACAGTTTGTTGTTTCCATGCCATGTTTGAGGGGGTGAGTGTTTAGTGCAACACACACACACACACACACACACACACACACACACACACACCACGTGTTTCCTTGGAGCTCTGACAAAATTCTGTAACAAGAGCGGCTCAAATAAGAAATGGTTTATTCTGGCACACAGCTCCAGGGTGAAGTCCATCAGGGCAGGAAATCAGGAGCTAGAAAGCAGCTGCACATTCCACTACAGATCACACTGAGTATCATACTGCGCGTCCCATCATGCCACGCATTATGCTCACAAAGTCACATCCACAGTCAGGAAGTAAAGAGGGATGAATTCATGGCTGTGCTCAGCTCCCAGCTCCAATTGATACAGTTCAGCATCCCCTATCTACAGAGTGGTCCCACACAAAATTAGGATGAGCTTCCCATGTCAGTGTACACAGTCAACATAATTCCCCACAGGCACGCCCGGAGGCTCAACTCCCGAGTGATTCTCGACTCTGTCGAGCTAACTGCATTAACCATCACTACCTACATTTGTAGGTGGGGGAAGTCCTAGGGATTGAACCCATGACCCCACGCATGCTAGGCAAGTGTTCCACCGCTGAGCTACATGTCCAACCCAATAATCTACAATTTGAGATGCATTCCGTGTGGGAAAGGACTCAACCATAAAGAAAAATACCTGCGTCTCTGGGCCAGAGAGAACTGACCGCGGGACTGGTTGCTTCTGTGGCGAGTGGAAGCTCTTAGACCCCACGGATGCCGCAGGAGTCCGAATCTGGGAGTTAGCAGGTATCACTTCACAAAAGAGCCAAAGAGGCCATGCTTTCAGGGTGCAGACATGGGGCCCGGAAAGGAGACGCTGATGAAGACGGGCCATGGAACAAAGGCCACCATGAGAAGAAGACACAGAAAGCCAGCCGCGGTGAAGTGCACACAGGACAGGCTCCCCTCCTGCCTTCCCAGCACCTCTCGCTTGTGGGAGAGGAGCCTTCCTTTCAGGCATGTGCAGAGGACATGGTACTAACTATACCACTGACTGCCCAGAGAGCGGAGTGGGGAGGGGCGGTTGGGGCCAGGGACGTTGTGTGTTTGACTGGGGTTTCAGAGACCGCCCACAGTTGCTGCCTCCAATGGAAGAGACGTTTGAGCCAGAATGGTGGGCTCTATCTAGGCTTCCACGGCAGCGAGAGGTGATTTCCACAACTGTTGTGCGTTTTATGAAAAACTAAAAGTCACGAATGTTCAAAGGCTGGAAGCACAGAGTAACACAAGAAGAGGAGGTTGCTAGTGTCCTGATTTGATCAATCCATGCTGTACACATGTGCGGAGATGCCATGCGCCATACAGATCTCACCCATTAGTGCCTAAGGGAGAGGGAAAGTCCCCTTGACATGTTACACGCACCTAGTTACCACACCACACGCTGTAAACAAGCACGATTCAATGCTTTAAAAAAAATGTAACAAAAGGAAATGCAGCATTTAAAAAACCCACACAGGGCCTGCCACTCTAGACGAGGCCAAGGCTGGAAAGCCCTTTAAACAGCTCCCAGGACTTTGTGAATGGCTGTCTCGGGGTTCACACCAGGTCGCTCTGTGAATGGGCTGTTGCGGGGTTCACACCGGGCCACTCAGAACAGATAAAGTTCAGTTCTGAAGACGCCATGAAGAAACATGCACTACGCTCCATTTGCTTTTCTGGACCCCCCTTCCCCAGATCCCCGGGGTGGGGGTGGGGGTGGGGGTGAGGGTAGGGGTGGGGGGTGCCTGCCTATGGAAATGAGCAACAGTGTTCCACCCCATTCCCACTTCCTCTCCCCCCTCCTCTCACCTCCTGCGAGACCCCATCCGCCGGCTCTAGATGCTGTTCCTTGTGCGACTTGTTTTAAACACATCGAGACTCGTGTGCACAGGGAATCTAATTCTGTGCTTCTGGAGAATACATTTTAGCCCATCTTAAATTTTAATCAGATGGGATTTTTTAGGAACGGATGGTTCCACGGACTGCCGACTTCCGTGCGCTTAGTACGAAGTCCCCAACAACAGGAGCACATGAATTCTTTACGGGTGACAATTCAACAAAATGAATGTTAATATTTTACTCAGAAACATTTTAAATGTGTAACTAAAACCATGTTAAACGCTGTAGGTGCTAAAAGGGTAGTCGTGGAGCTGGAGAGATAGCTCTATGTAGTTCGAATTCCAGCACCCACATGGTGGCTCACAACCATTCAAAACTCTGGTTGCGGGGGTTCTGATGTCCTCTTCTGGCCTCCTTGGCACCAAACACACATGTGATGCACATACATGGCAGTCAAAACACCAAAACAAATAAATCTAAAAAAGATACTCAACCAGGTGTGTCCAATCTGTGGCAAAGGGACAATATTTATGCAGCACAACACAGACACATTAATTTAAAGCATTATCAGATTTTTTTTGTGTGCTTTTGGAACTCGGCTTGTGGTTCTCAGGTGTGAATTTTGCAGATGATAATATCATCAGGCAGTGTCCAAGGTCTGGGCGTGTTGGGCTGGAGAGATGACTCAGCAGTTAAGATCATTGCTGCTGCTGCTGCTGCTGCTGCACCCTTACAGAGGATCTGAGTTGCTTGAATTCAAGCTTCAGCAGAACCAGCGCTCTCTCCTGACCACCACAGATACCTGCACCCTTGTAGCAGAGACACACAAAGTAAAACATCTGGACAGGCATAGTAGAAATTTCATTTCTATCCCTCACGGAGTAACTAGGACCAGACTATGTCTCACTGATAGCTAGGAAAGTAAACAATGAGAGCAAATATTTCCAGGTCAGACACAGGGGTGCAGCTTCGAAACTCCAGCACTGGGGAGGTTAAGGCATGAGGATCACAACCCACAGTCAGCCTGGGCTACACAGCAAGGCCCATTCTTAGGAAAGTGCTCAATGTTGGTCCACACTGACCTCAGGATCAAAGGGAGTTCATGTTCAGTGTGACTGTGTGGAGGTCTTTTTCTGCTAGGAAGGCAAGGCAGGCAAAGCGTGTGTCTCATAACTCAGAAAGCAAACCAGGGCTGACCACTGGAGGGGGAGAAGGGGTTTAAGCAAGTGTCCCCAGGGGATTACAAGGATTCCTTGACTCCATCCCCAAATCTTAATTCATGAGAGCATAGAATAGAGATAAGGAAAGGCCAGTCGAGGCATGGCTTTCTGAACTTCTACACATGAACCCTTTTCTCCTGGGAAATTTTTCTGTAACCCTGAGCATACAGACTTATATGCTACATAATGTGAGCAAAATACTTACTAATATTAAGTCATAAATTAGTTTTATTATAACTGTTGGAATACATGTAAAGACAAATTTTGTATGAGTAGGGTGGGGTGTGCTCATTTATTTTTACAGGAAGAATTAAGTCTTAGCTGAATATTTGGTATGCAGGATGTAGAATACTAGGCACTTCTCAGAATCGACCAATACTTTGCTTTAATAACCGCCAATGTTGAGAACTCCTCTTTTTATAAACATGTGTAAGGAGCAGCAGACGGAGCTGGAAAGATGGTGGTAAAAGCACTTGCTACTCTCATAGAGGACCCACATTTGGTCTTAGCAGCTCATCACTGTCGGCAACCTCAGTTCCAGGAGATCTGACGCCCTCTTCTGGATTCTGCAGGCACCGGGCATGCACACAATTCACACACATCAAGTAGGCAAACACCCATATACATAAAATAAAAATGAAGACAAACAGAAATATACTTAGGACCATCTCAGAAATTGTAAAAAATTATGTCCTAATCGAAAACAAAATTTATTGAATTTTTTAATGAAACCCCATTAGTCACTCAAACAGGAAACATTTAAAATTCTAGCCCAGGACAATACTAGCACTGATGTTCATATGCTGAAGCACGGCAGTAGGAGGAGATCATACGTTTTGTTCTCAATTGAATCCTTATATTTCTACAAGGGCAGAAAACTTTGCATGTGCAATACAAACACCACAGGTCATAACAGAATAGTCTAGAATATGATCTGAGTTGTTTTAGGAGGCATTTGTTGGTTTTGAGTGTGGTGCTATGCGCGGTGTAAACAGCTCACGTCCTGTGCCCAGAACAAAGCCTGCAGTGGACTCACACCGTACAAGGTGAGTGAGCTCCGCAGAAGCACCATGGGTCTGTTGCATTTGATTTTGAAGTAAGTTTTGGTCTTTGCAGTTCAGAAACCTTTTAATGTTGCCAAATTTTTCAAGACACTCTTGAGCAATGCGTCCTGGTGAGGGGTCACGACCCACACTTTAAGAAGCTGTGAACTATGGATCTAAAACATGGATAGTTCACAGAACTTACATGTGGCTGCCAAATTCCAACTAGAGAAAGCTTGACTCTCTGGGCTTCAGTGGAGACCGCACCGAGTCACATCCTGGGAGTGAAGGCTCAGCTGACCTTAGAAGTAAGGTACTCATCGCTTAACCTCAGAAAGTTTAGAGGCTTGGCAACAAATCTCCATGGAATCAAACTGATCTGCAAGCAACTTAGCTGCCTGCCATGAATGAGCCTTTAATCCCTTAAAGGTTCACAATAAAACCCAGCATTCAAGCCATGAAATTCACAGGTATAGTGAATTTCTGTACTGAACAGATGGGCAAAAAAACAGGATAGTGTAACCCAACCCTTGGAGGAAATTCAAGCAGTGGAAACACACACACACACACACACACACACACACACACACACACACACACGCACACGTGCGCGCGCATGAACACATGAATGCATGCAGGCATACATGTGTGAAGGGGAGGGAGAGAGGGGAATGAAATTAGCACACACGAGTTTTAAAACGTGTGTGTGTGTGTTTGAGCTGGGTGTGATGGTACATGTCTTTGGTTCTAGAACCTGGGAGGCAGAGGCAGGTGGATCTCTGTGAGCCAGCCTGCTTGCTCTACATAACCCCAGGACAGCCAGACTGTCTCAAAAAAAAAAAAAAAAAAAAAAAAAAAAAAAAAAAAAAACAAAGCAATCAACAGCAAAAGAAGATATCTGAGGGTTTGATGGAGGCCAAAACACAATACGCATTAAAATGGAAGATATTGGAAACAAAATTTCTGCAGATAAACGCCTGAGTGGAACAGACCAGTAGTAGATAAGAAAGCAAATGCTCACGGATCTCGAGGACGCCATGACAGCTCCTGACTCACTGACAGAAATTCCTAAACTCACACTCTGTAGAGAGGCAGAGTTGTGAGAGTATAAATGCAGATGAAGGAGAGGTTAAACCTGCAGACCCAGAATTCTTTACACACAAAACGAGAGCAAAATAAAGCATGGGGGGGGGGTGAAAGAAGAGACAAAACTTATTAAGCAACAAACTTGTGTGGCAGACATGTGTTGGGGGGGGGCTCTTCTGAGAGAGACAAGGGAAAGAGATGACAACACCCCCTCGGGCCGACCCCGAGGAACAAGGAACACTGGCGAGTGTGAAGGCTGCCGGCCCATCATGGCCAGTTGTTGCTTTGACTGCTTTTGTTCACCTAGGAGACACACTTCTGGGTGTACCTGCAAAGTTTCCAAAGAGGTCTGTCTAACCTCTTTGGAAGACCCTCCGTGAAAGTAGGTGTCACCCTCCAGCGGGCTGGAGTCCCAGGCTGAGTAAAAAAGGAGAGCAGGGCTGGATGGCATCGTCTGCTTTCTCTGCTGCCTGGCTGGCGCCACACCCTTCCTGCCATGATGGACTGTGCTTCTCCGAACTGTAAGCAAGGATACCTTTGGCTAAGTTGCTGTTTGTCAGTGATCAGAACAACAACAATAGCAGCTAAAGACAACAGGGTCCCTCCTTTTTTGTTTACTGTATAAAGTAAAGCGATATGCTGTTTGAGTACAGCCTGTGTGTAGCGAGAGGCACAGTAACAATTTAGCAGAAGGTAAAAGGAGACCAGTGCAGTAATTGGGAGCTTCAAACTATACTGGAAGGTTAAAGGGATATTTTGTGAACGTAAGGAAAAAAGAAGAAGAAGAAGAAGAAAAAAACACTCAAAAGAAACAAGTGTGGCTAATAAGCCAATGTAACAGAATGTTCAAAGAGTACTCATCCCAGAAGTCAGAAAGGAGAAAAATCTGGAAGCAAGAACAGATGGAAATGAACAGAAACTAACAGGGAGATGGCAGTTCAGACCCAACAACACACATGATTGCATTAATGTTAACAACCTAAGCGCTCCAATTAAAAAGTAGTCACGAGACTAGAATTTAAAAAGCAAAGTTTACCCCCTGTGCTGTCAAAATGAACATGCTTTTAAAACGCATGCACAGGGGGACCGAACGCTAAAGGGTGGGAAAGGTACCGACCAGCCAACACCAATCACAAGTTGCTTTGGGAGCCAAATTAACAAGACAAATAGGATTCTGTACTAGGACTGTTACTAGGGATAAATGGGGAACTCACAATTTTAAAATGACCAAATCATCAATAAACACTAAAACTTAGATCTATCCCCACCTAATAACAGACCTCCCAGACAGGTAAACAGACAATAGACAGGACTAGAGGAAGTCAACAACTCGGCCTTTAGCGGGGAACTCTTTTCTCTCAGTGGACGAAGGGATCCGTGCACCAGGGGAGATGCAGAGACATCACCAACAAGCCTGACTTTGCTGGCATTGCTGGGATACTCTTTCCAAAGGTGGAGAGACTATCCTGTAAAATAGGATCAGTAAGGATGGGAAGAGAACAGAAGGAATAATGAGGAATGAATATGATCAAAATGCATTACATGCTTGTATAAAATGTTATCACAAACCCACTACTATATGTAATTAACATGTAACTAATATATACTAATAAACACCTATATCAGCCACAAATCACACCCACATCCTGGACTATAAAAGACCTTACATATAAAACATGTTTAACTAATACAGTTGATTTTTTTTTTTTTAAACTAATCAGTTTGAAGTTAAACCAGAAATCAACCAGAGAAAGACATCTGGGAAACCCTAAGTATGTTTTTTTTAAACAACACTTGAAATTTACTCGTTTATCAAAAAGGAATTCACAAGGGAAATTAAAAATGAAAAAACTCATGAGGACTCAAAAACAGGCTAAGATAAAAGGTGAGCTTGCAGATTTTCAGTCACCCAGGAAAGACAGGGCGGTTTCCCTCTCTCCCTCCCTCCCTCCCTCTCTCTCTCTGCCTCTCTCTCGTTCTTTCTTTTCTTTCTCCTTCCCTCCACTCTCATTCAGGAGTGAACCCATTGCACACACTCACACTAGGCAAGCATTCTACCACAGCCTCCATAATGTCTCATTGTGTGCTTATGCTGACCTTGAACTCACTATAGGCCAGTCTGGCCTCGAACTTGTGGTGCTCTGCCTCCCAGGTACTAAATGCCATTGCTGCACCTGGGTACCAGCCACATTTTCTAAGCCTCCAAAGAATATTTCTCTGGATACCAATAACTTTCTTCACCACTAACTCATTCAACGTTTGAATTCTTGTTTAATCCTGTGTGTGTTTTCAAGAGTTTTAAAATCATGAGCCAGCAGTTGTATCCCTTTTAATCTGAATGCTGTTTGCTCTTGCTCTTCTTGGTTTCTCTCTGTCAGTGTTTAGGTTTTTTTCCCATCTCCCATTCTGTTATGCTGAGGCAGGCATCCGTTCATTGATTTATACTGCTTGGTATGTGTGTGCATTCCGGTCTAAACTTTCGCATCTGCCTTGGTTTCCTAGCAGCATTTCAAGTCTGCCCCAAATATAGAGAACGGCACAAATACAATTCACCTGTCATTCTGTGTGTCCTACCAAAACATCACAAACACGTTAAGGGTCTACCTCTCCTCACTTACATTGTCCTCCCATGCCCTGTGTAACAAGCACTGCCCTTGAATTCTGTCAATCAACTCCATGGGCATCTTCATATAGTTTTGACAGATGAGCAACATGTAATAATGTTTTTCATGTTTTTACATTTTAAATAAGGGGCACCCAAATCAGCCAGAGACCCTGGAAACGCCTTCGGAGCTGTTGGGGGTGGTTCTGGAGGCTGAACACACTCTGTGGGAGTGGTCCTGGGGTAGGAACGAGGAGACCCCAGGGAAGTGGGAGCCCTGAGCAGATGCAGCCCCAGGCGGAGAGCTCCTCCTGTCTCTTGCCTTCATGAAAGTGGATGCAGCTCTCCACTCTTCATCCTGTGCTCTTTAAGCAGTGAGGAAGCAGGTGCAGGCGCCTGCCCCGACAGAGCACGTGGAGTCTACACCTTCAGGTTTCTGCCCCATTCCAAAACGCTTCATGAGAAAAGTTGAGCTTGGTTTTTGGTTTTTTTTTTTTTTTTTTTTTTTCCCCAACCTTTACAGCTCTCTGTACTCTAGGACAGCAGAAAGACCTTAGACTGTTTTCCCCCACTAACAGCCCAGCTCTTTTTAAATGCTGTACCCTAGCCATGGTTTTTCAATGTAGTTCTTTTGTAGCACGGATGGTTGCTCCTACATGTCTTACACCATCCATGTTTAACTTCCCCGCAGAAGTTAAACAGCCTTGTTCTGGCTGCTACTCAGACCATTCTCATGCAAATCAGGAAAGGTGCTCTCTGCTTTATTTCCACCTGTAAAAGTAACATTTATTGAATAATACACACACCACACAAAAGCAAAACACATAAAAACAGACCACCATCACCGTCCAAAATACTCCTGGCACCCCCAGAGGCGGGAACCCACTCAGCCACACCAGACAGCTTGATATGCCTGACTCATAAGCCCAAGCCACACAATTGGTGCAGCCTTTCTGGGCTGACTTCCTGAGGGAAACAGGACTCCAGAAATAAATCCCTCAATCTTTCTTCCTTTATAAATGTTGATACTCCTTTTTGTTTGTGGTTAAAATAGTTTTAAAATCACTGTGAATATTTTTTTTCTAAATGCTTTGACAGTAATATGTCACTGTTTTTCCCCCAATACCCTGAAATATTTTTCTTTTTAGCATTTACTTTGTTATTATTCTTGTTCTTGTTGTTACTGCTGCTGATGTGTGTTCCTTTAAGTAACTCACGTCTTTTTGCTTGCTTCTAATTTTTATCCGTGGAATTCTGCCAGTCCTTTTAAGTTGCGTATAGATTTTGTGTTCTTTGGGTCTTATGATTTAGTTCACATCAGCATTAAAAACTCTTGTCACTAGTTCTTAAAAATGCTTTCCCTGTTCTTGACTTTGGCCTCTCTCTGGAATAGAAATCAGATGCAAACTGGATTTCTTCTGCCATCTTTTGTATTTTCTGTCACCTGCCTCTCAGGGCTGTTCCCTTTGCCTTCCACTAACCGGTCCTCTCTTCAGCTCTATTTAATTTCCCAGTGATCAAATGTTTCTCATTAAATTCCTACTTACATTTTTTGTTTCTAGAAATCCTCTGGTTATTTTCCCAAAACAAGAGGCGGTTTTGATGGCATAGAACCCCTTTTCTCGTGTGTTCAGCTCCTACCTTCACTTTAAAATGTTCTAAATATATTTTCTTTCAACAATTAGGTTTTCATTTAGCATGCTCAATGTTGTTTTTTACATAAATTGACTGTGTTGTTGTTTTCAAGTCAGGGTTTCTCTGTGTAGCCCTGGCTGTCCTGGGACTTGCTCTTGTAGACCAGGTTGGCCTTGAACTCACAGAGATCTGCCTTCCTCTGCCTCCTGAGTGCTGAGATTAAAGGCACATGCCACCACGCCCAGTCTGGTGTTTAATTTTGGGGGGTTCTTTACAGATTCCAGATATTAATCTCCTGTCTATATATATTTGGCAAAGATTCTATCCTACTCTGGCGCTTGTCTCTTATACGCTGTTCATTGCATACTTTGCAGTGTATAAGTCTCTAGAGTCTATTCATCTCCATTAGTCAATTCTTGCTATTATTTCCTGAGTTCTAGAGTCCTTTGGAGAAGGTCCTTCCATAAGTTTATATCTCAAAATGTTTTTTTTCCTCTAGCAGGCTTTAAATTTTTATTACATTTTTATCTACCATCTATCTATCTACCTATCTATCTATTGTGTATATTGTGTATGTGCAAGCACATTCGTGCATGCTTGCGTGCATACTCAAGTGCAGGTCATGGCACACCCGTCTGTGTGTGCTGGTGAGACACAACTTGTTTCTGTCTTATAAATGTATGTCCTGGTCATTGAACTCGAGTCATCAGGCTTGCTGGCAAGTACCTTTATCCATTAAGCCATCTATCCAGCCCCTCTGACAGCTTTTTAAGCTCCCGAGAAGTCTTACCTTAAAATCTCTGATTGGATTGTTTTTTTGCATAAGGTGATGTGTGGGACACCGGTTTCCCAGTTTCATCCTTCCACACTTGGCTATCAAGTTTTCCCAGCTGCAAATGTGGTTTTCTTCAATGTGTGTTTGGGGGCTCTTTGCTAAAAATCTGGTAGCCTTGCAGGTGTAGTTTTGAGTTCTCCACTTTATTCCATTAACCTATGTGTCAGGTCTAGGCTGGTCTTGTTTGTATGGCTCTGAATTTCCAATTAGGTAGAGAGATGTTTGGGGCTGCTTCCTCTTGTCTAGGGGCTCCCATCCAAACTTTGGGATCTTTTTACTAGCCATGTGAAGAATGAAATAAGAATGCTGATGGGGACTTTGGCACTGTAGTTTTGCTGGTTTTTTTAAGTTCACGTTGTTGAGATTCTTTACCCCTTTGGTGTTTATTCCTAGAAAAAAAATTATACATACATACATACATACATACATACATATATATATATAGTTTTTAAGTTATTGTGGGCAGAAATTTATTTTCCTGGTTCCTTTCTCGATACGTTAATTACTGGCATGGGATGGGAAAGCTATTGTTGATTTTTGTGTCCTGCTACATTGCTGAAAGTGCTCCATCAATTCGGAGGGTTTCCTGGTGGGGTCTGTGGGTTTAAAGTCTAACGTCTTCTTCAAACAGGAGAGCCTAACTCCCTTTCCTGATCTACATTCATTGGTTTTTCACCCTCATTCTGCTAAGACTTCAAGAAGAATGAAGACAGTGTAGAAATGGACAACCTTGCCTCATGTCTGATTTTAGAGGAAATGTGCACAGTGTCTCCCCATTTAATATGGCATTGGCTGGGGGGTTGTCACAGATGGCCTTTGCATGCTGATGGATGTTCCTTCTATTCCTGATTTCTGAAGAGCTGACTGGCTAGCCAGCTTTCTCTGAGGACACCTCCAGAGCTCTGGGGTTACAGCTGGGAGGCCATGCCCACCTGGCATGCTCTGGTCTTCCTGTTTGCATGGCAAGCACTTGCCTGGCTGAATTATTTCCTCCTTCCTCTACCAATTCAGTCTTAAAACAGTTTATTTCTTCTGAATTTTGTGATTTTGAATTTCTGATTCATTTTCAATGAGTATCTGTGAAAATTGTGTGAGGCCTAGCTTAACCACGTGTTCCTCTAGGAGATATTTATATACTCGTCAGTCCCCCTAGAGATGCCGCCAAGATCAGATTGATGTTATCGAATTTCTGGAAACTTCCAAGCATACCTAAAATTAGAGATAATAGTAAAATAACTCCCCAAGTATCCATCCATCAGTATGATATTTATTCTCAGACATTGTCACCACAAGATTTTCAATGACAAAACAAAACCCACCACTGGGTTTTTTGTCTCTGTTGACACAAAACATTTTTACCCTTGAGAGAGTTAATGCCAAGTTGAAGAGTAAATACTCATGTATTTTTAACTAGACAGATTTTTTTTTCCAAAATGCGATTTAAAGATTGTTCCTCCATCCTCTTTGGATCTGTGATTTGCAAACCTGCAACCTTGCAAGGAAGGCCTTGGGACTCACAGACGACATTATTTTTTTTCTCTCATAGCTGTGAGAAAACACCCAAAGCAACAGAAGGAAGAAGGTTTGATTTTGGCTCACAGTTTGAGGGTGCAGTGCACCCTGGCTGAGTCATGGTGGTGGGAAATCCTTCACGTCACCACAGGTCAGGAAGAACTAGCACTCTTATTCAGCCCGGGCCCCCAATCCACAGGGTGGTGCTGTCCATACTTAAGGTGGGACCCCTCCCTTTGTTAACCTTCTTTGGAAGTGCTCCCAGACACACCCAAAGGTGAGCCACTAACTTCCCAGATGGCTCTTAATCCAATCATATTGGTGAACTCATTTCAGGTGTCCTGAAGATGGCCCTGACTTCAGCTGAGGCCCACACCCAGTGGGTATTGGTTTTCTCCATCCCTCCAGTACAATTGTGTTTCCAAAATGCCATTAGATTATCAATTATGAAGATTTCATTTAAGGGATGTTAAAGTCTTATAACATAAACAATCCCAGGGGTGATCAAACTCCCCTGACGTGCAATGGATACAAATAACCAAGAAATGTCTGCAGATTGAGATTCCTTCCAGCAGGAGATGGGGGCTGTGTCTTTTGTCCTTTCTCCTAGATTTTTAGGCTCCGGTCTGGAGAGACCAGCAGCATCCAGTGTTCCCAATGCCAAATGACATGGAATAGGAGGCCACAGGGACACCCCTCAACTGTGAGATCCCAGAGGACACCCCCCCACCGTGAGATCCCAGAGGACCCCCTGCCTGTGAGATTCCAGAGACCCCCTGCTGTTTTGACCACAGGCAATAATTTGTCCTAGAGCTGTTTCAGCCCAACATGTTCTCCAGCAGCTGTCATGTGGAAAAGTCCCTATGGACACCCAGACCTCTCTAAATTGAAGATACAAGTGTAGAGTAAGAGGCTGAGCATGGTACACACACACACACACACACACACACACACACACACACACACACACACATTTTTAGTGTATATTAGCCCTTCTTTCAAAAAGACAAATTAATCTGGGCATGCCTTTACTCTGAGCACTCTGGAGACAGAGGCAGGAGAATCCCTGGGTTCAAGGCCAGCCTGATCTACATAGCTATAGGGCTGTTAAAGAGCTTTGCAAATCTCAGTAGAGATGCTAAGTCAGAAAGCAGCCTGTCTCCAAAGTACACAGATGATGGAGGTGGTCAGGAAAGCCAGTCTTCATCCTGCCTGCTCTTAGCCTACATCTCGTATGCACAGAGAAGTTGTAGTTTGGTGACATTTTCTAGCCAGGGGGAGTTTTGTGTGTTCCAGTCAGGTTGTAACATAGCAACCTATACACACACATGCTCCAATATATTCACACATGCTTGTGCACACACATGCACCAGCATGCCCACACGTGTACTAGCACATGCAATAGCATGCACACACGCATATATGTACATGTATGCAAATGCATGTACCAGCATGCCCACACATGCGCTAGAGCATTTACACATGCACCAGTGTGTCCACACATGTAGGTACATACATATATGTAAACACACAGCATGTGCACACACAGGAGCCATCACACTCTCACAAGCAAAGACACTCAAATGCAAACACACTATGCAAACCATCATCACCCTCTGTTCAAACACTGTCATCTTCAAATGTGAAGCTCCCTGTTTTCCATGCAGCACAGGAAATTACTGTCTCTTGATGCCATGGCTGCTTGAACAAAAATCAGGTACTGGCTAAACAACACAGACAACAGAAAGTCTGTTAGGGGACTGGTGGTATGGGGAAGCAGAAAATATACACCAGGAGGAAGAGATCAGCCAGACCCTGGAAAGATAAGGATGTGTTGAGATGGTGGGAAGCCAGCCACCCAAGTCTAGGGCGAGCACACAACGAGGCTTTCTCCTTGAATCACCTTCATTCCGTTCCTTGGTACAGACTGACATCACTTGCTTCTCCACGTGTGGGCGTGGCAACAAGTAATGTCAGTGTAGCCACTGCGGTTTTGTGAGCTGCGTGAAATGAAGCTAATTCAGCTCTCTGGATCTATGCGCTAAACTCAGATGTGTTGTGACTGTAAATCAGCCAGGGTCAAGGGCAGACAGGGCAGACGCTTCCCTGGGTAACCACTCACAGGAGGGGACATGGGGGTGGGAGGCATAGACAAGTGGGTGGAGGTAGGGCTGACAAGCAACTTCTCAAGGTAAATGGGACCAGGCTGCAGATGGAGTGGACACCGATGGCATGTTCCTTTCACAACAAACCCTGAGCTCGTGATGTCACTGTGAAAAGTCACCTGCTTCCAAACCAAATGGCTCGCATGATGGGACACTGCCAAGCCCGTCTCACAACACCGAGAATAACGTTTTAATAAGCCTAAGGAGTGCATCTTTAAGATTTCATTGTCTACTATATTTTAGGGGTGTGTTATTAGTACTATTCTGAGGGCTGGGAGATGGCTCAGGAGGTAAATGCTTGCTATTTGACCATGAGGCCTTGAGTTTGGTCCACAGAACGCTAGGAAAACAACTGGGTATGGTGGTGTGCATCTGGATTTTCAGTGCTGGCGAGGTGGACTCAGCAGGATCCCTGAAGCCTGCTGGTCAAGACAATTTAGCCTGCTTGGTGAGTTCAAGGTTAGTGAGGTTAGACAGTGCCTGAGTAACAATACACCAGCTTGATCTCTGGCCTCAATATGCATCTGTACAGGCATGTACACACACACACACACACACACACACACACACACATACACATATATATACACACACAAGCATATATACACATACATACAGACACACACATATACAAACACACCATACACACATTTACATATGCAAACACAACACCCACACACTTTTTTGTAGGAAAGAGCTTACTAGAACCCTCCCTGGAAGAGTTCCTCTCATCAGCTTCAATGGAAGCTTGATGATGAGAAAATTCTCTGAGGTAAGGAGTTATAGTTTGAGGGCTGCTCCCTCAGAAATGCCCTAGAGGAAAGGCAATTATTTATTTTTTCAATCTGGAGGCTCTTATGTGCTCTAGGGCAGCGGTTGTAAGTGTTGGGGTCAGGGATGCAACACTCCCAGCTTTAAAAAACAACACACACACACACACACACACACACACACACACACACAAAGGCAATGGCTCAGGGAGCCTTCAGACTCAAGGTCTCCTATGTCAGCCTTCCGTGTGTTAGGATTGCAGGCAGACATTTCCTAGAGTCATGGAATAGGTGTGCTGATTTGGGGAAAATGACCGACAGTATTTGTCACTGACGCTAACATTTGAGCTTTCGAGAAAAATGAGATTTTGGAAAACCAGTGTTTGCTTTTCTGAGCTTGACAGTGCCCTAAACCGAACATCTTCTCCTGAGAACACAGTGGGTGTGGACAGGTGGTGCTTTGATACAGCACGCAGCACAAGATAAGGTGGCGAGATGAGGAGAACTGGCCCCAGGAGAGCCTCGGGGAGCTCAGCATCCTCTCTGCCTCCTTGGTTCCTGGAAGCACAAGGTGACGGTTGACTCATAAAAGTGAGGCAGTGCCTGGAATCTGAGCATGACACACAGGGGTGACTTAATGCGGGTCCCTAGAGTTCCTGGGGCATGTCTCCTTACTGGCAACCCTCTAAGCCAAGGCTCCCGAGAGGAGGTGAAGATGTCAGGCAGATGGACAGCCTGAGGTCACCCCAGAATGGAAGGACATCCTCTGCACATAGAGGATTGTTCAGGCTTTTTGATGCCCAAGCCAGGCACTCTCTGCTGCTGTCTGTCGGGGTTAATCTTGCCCAGGAGACACAGTGCTGGCAATGCAAGACAAGGCATTTTCAGAGACGGTTATCTGAAGAGGGAAGACCTATCCTATGTATGGGTGACATCATCCCATGAGCTGTGGTCCTGAAGTGAAGCAAAGGGAGGGAAGAGAATGGACCAGGACAGTCGACAGTTTCCTGGTGCCCTCAAATGAGAGCAAGCAGCTTCCTTGCTCTTCTCCATCCAGAGCCCTACAGCTATGTTTTCCCCTCACAGTAGAAGGGGTCCTCGAGCCACGAGGCAAAGCAGCTCATCCAGCCCCCACCCCCTAAGTTGCTTCTTGTTTAGTCTCAGCAATGAGGAAAGAAACTAAGATACCAGCAGAAGAGATGTGTTGCTTGAAAATATTTTCACTTAGGGAGATTGGCTCAGCTTGCGAGGCTCCTGCTTGGGTGGGCCAGTGCTGGTGATCTGCTTGGGGAAGCAGCTCTAGGCTTGGAGGAAGATTTCAGAGCAGTGGTCCTCAACCTTCCTCATGCCTTGGCGCTTTAATACAGTTCCTCACGTTGTGGTGACCCTCCCTCCCCCCACCCCCAACCATAAAATTATTTCATTGCTACTTAACTGTAATGTTACTACTGTTGTGAACTGTAATGTAAATATCTGTGTTTTCCGATGGCCTGAGATGACTCCTATGAGAAAGGTCTTTCAACACCCCACCCAAGGGATCATCATGACCCACATCTGCAAACTGCTGTTCTAGAAGGACTGGACAGAGCAGAGACAAAGGGAAAGTGAATGGACAGCAGAGACACGGTGGCCTTTAGATTTGGCTTCAGAAGAAAAGTGTCACTAAGTCACTCTGATGACTTTTAGGGTAGAAGGCGGGTGATCCTGGCACGGTCGGAGTCTTGCTTCTGACTCAAGGAGACAACGGATCTCAAGGACTTGTGTCTTCCTTCAGGACTTTTGTTATTGTTACTTTGAGGCTTGTCTTAGAAGTCCTCTCCAATGACTGAGTTGCTTATTTTTCTTATTTCTGTGACAAAATGCCTGAGAAATCCAACTAAGGCAGGGAGGGCTTATTAAGGCCCACAGTTTGAAGGTGCGGTTCATCACAGCAGGAAAGGCATGGCAGCCGGAGCGTGGAGCCGCTGTCACTTCTACAGCAGGGAAGCAGACAAAGACAAGCAATGGTGTCTGTGATTTCCCTACTATTCAGTCCAGGACCCAAGATAGTGGGGTGGAGTGAGTCCCTTATTCTCAGAGTGAGTGTTCTCTCAGTTAAATCTGTGTGGAGACACCCACAGACATGCCTGGGACTGTGTGTCCTAAGCAACTCTAAATCCAATCAAGTTGACTATGAGGCTTGACCATCACACCCATCCAGCTCGCTCTTCCTGAATAAGTCATGAACACCCATAGTTACTAGGGTCTGTGAAGCATTTTTGGAAAACTCATCACATAGCATATGAATTCTGGTGGGAGGAAGGCTGGGAAAGGTCTCTCTGGGCAGAGGTGCAGCTGAGTAGCCAAGGATGTTGAGTGTCCAAGATGGCGGAAAGAACACTGGGGCTTGGGGAGACCAGCCATGGTGGTGTACATACAGCTCTGATCCCAGGACTCAAGAAGCAGAGGCAAGCAGATTTTTATGAGTTCAAGGCTAGCCTGGTCTACACATCAAGTTCCAGAACAGCCACAACTACATGGAGAGAGACTCTGCCTTGAAAAAAAGAAAGAAAGAAAGAAAAAGAACATTAAGAAAATGGAAAGCTATTTGAAAGAGTCTTGTCCACATCCAGTGGGGTACTCATGGTGAGTGTGATTTTTGAGCATGTCTGTGTTGACACAAGAATGCTGCTCACATGACACCTGGGAATGTTAAAGTTTTTAAATTTATGTTCACTTAAGGGCATGCATGGGTGTGTTCACATGGAGCCATGGCGTGTGCATAGAAGTCAGATGAAAACTTCCAGGAGTCGGTTCTTCTTTCCACCTTGTGGATCCCGGGGATCTAAGGACATCAGGCTTGGCAGCAGTGACTTTACCATCTAAGCTGTCTTTCCAGCCCCCCCCTTGCTATTTTAAAGGGACATTTATACGCTTATGTATGTTTGTTAATCTATCCATCTGTTGGGGCTATAGCCCAGGCCTCTCTCATGCAAAAAAAAAAAAAAAAAAACAAAAAAAAAAAAAAAAAAAAAAAAAAAAAACTGCTCTACAACTGAGTTACCACTGAGTTACAGCCCAGCTCTATGTAGACATAAAAATTGCTTTTGAGATTTTAGTTCATGGGTGTTTTACTCCTATGTATGTCTGTGGACCATGTGTGCTTGTGTTGCCCATAGAGGCCAGGAGAGGGCTTTGGATCCTCTGGGACTAGAATTACAGATAGTTGCTAGCTGTCATGTGGGCGCTGGGAATTGAACCTGGGGACCTCTAGAAGGGAAGTTGGTGCTCTTAAACATTGAGCCATCTCTCTAGCCCCATTCTGCTGATTTTTAAAGCCCACTGCAATGCCATTGTCCCCCCCCAAGCCTATGGTAAGAGTGTCCCCATCATTACTCCCACTTACTGAGGAAGGCATGGGCCCACAGGTATAGCTTACTGAGAACGTTTCTTCATCTTCTACAAAAAAGCCACATTGAAGACATTTTCCTTATGCTTTCCAATATCTCTTACGTAAGTACACTTCAAAATCAACTCCTTTCAGAATTTAGTGGCAGATAAGAACCTGGATAATTAGAATTATGTAACCTGGATTTATTTTCCATTTCTGTCTTGGGAATCAGAAAACTAGGGGATATATTTAGTTCTTAATCTTTGTAGTTGGAGTTGTCGGCACTCTGCTAAGACCACGGGGAGAGTAGCAATAGTGAAGGGTGCCGTCTGTGCCCTTCAGAAATTGCCCTCTTGTACAGCGGCAAAGAGGCCCCAAGCCACATCCAGGGGATGCCATCTGTACATCCCAAGCCTGGGCAGCCCCGGTCACCCTCGGAGACTGAGACAACCCATCTACTCTGATCACCCTGTGCCTCATGGGCAGTTTCTGCAGACTCCCCAAGGCAAGGCTGTGTGTTAAATGAACCCCGCACAGCTGCGCTCATACGCGGAGACAGAAACCCAAAGACAAGAGAGAAGGCCTTCAAGGTTGCCATTGTGTGCTGGATCAGGAGTTCCACAGCTGGGAGCTCCCGGCCCCCCAGACCCTCCCAGCCGCCTCCCTCTGTAGCAGATTCTGCCCCGTGGACTGTGGAGAGTCAGGTTTTGCTCACGCTGACCTGAAGCCCCCAGGGTCACAGACCTGCCTTCTCCCCCACCCCGTCTCGGTGATCTGGCCTTCTCTGAGTCTGCTGCCCGCCCCAGATCACAGAAAGGCTGTTGGGGGTGGGGTGGTCCTCTGATTCCCTGAAACTAGTTTCTCTCAGGAATACTACTTCCCCCAACAAGGGTAGCTTGAAGTTGATTTATAGCTCGTTTTCAGTACATAATACTGTAATTTTGTGAAATGATGGCATTATTGATCCTAGATGAGATTCTCCTTGCTGAATTCCAGGGCCAGGTGTTACTCGGAACCCGGGGTGGGGTGGGGGGGGGGAGAGGGGAGTAATGGCATCTCATACCTTATCACCCCATCGATTCACGAAAGTGCTGAGTAAGCAGAGGGTTTGCCTCCTCGGTTGGACACTAACTAGGAAGTGAGAGTGTGACATTCTAGTGACACAGGACCCCACCTCCCACCCCCACGGGGTCCCTGAAAACCAGTTCACTGCGGCTATGTGGAGAATGAACTCGGGGTCCCCATCCCAAGAACAATTCTGCTCTAGCCCAGACCTCAAGGCAGGAAGGGAAGGAGGAGTAGCATAATGGACCCAGGGGATGAAGGCGGCCAGTGAGAGAAAGGAGGGGGTTATGGGTAGCTCGGCGACCCCGCGTGACTGAGGGAAAGAGTCTGTGTGGAGGAGGGGGCAGGTGAAGAAGGAAATGACAGATTAAAGCGAGGAGGGAGTTCTTTTTTAAAAAGCCTATTAATTCAGAATGAGCCCTCTAAGGGAAGGTGAGCTATAATTTAAAATAGAATCGAATGATCTGCCTCGGCATCAGTTTTCAGCCGTGATTCTTTCCGAGGGGAGGGACAAGGTTTGGTTTAAGCTTAGGAAAGAACTTCGAGAAGCGCACAGCCTTTTGGGTTGTGAGGAGGGGAAAGAAATTCAGGCTCGGTTGGAGGTGGCTTCGGTCACGCATGGAGCGAGGTCGGCTTTGACCAAAGGGAAACAGGACACACATGGAGCTCTGCTTCCAGCTTCAGGCAGGGCTTTCATACTCAGGCACCACGGGGAGGGGAGGACAAGACGATCCCTGACCCTGGCATGACACTGACGTAGGCTCATGTGTTTGAATGATTACGCCTCAGCTGGTGGCTCTGTTTTAAGTTTGAGAAGAGTCTCCCCGGAGGAAGTAGCAGGTGGATAAAATAAGCCTTTGGGTCATGGCCCAGCCTTGTTTCCTGTCTGTCCCGGTCACACCCAGCTGCCACTGGGGAGGCTTCCTCAAGAGCATGGCCTGCAACCTTAACCCGAGAGCCAAAATGAATTCTTCCCCCACTAAGTTCCTTCCTGTCAGCTATTTGGTGACGGTAGTTGTTCATGTACCCTACTCACTAATGCAGTTGCCATTCCTGAAAGGGGGGAAGAGTGAGAGATAGAAGAGTTGCCCACAGGAACGTCTCCAAAGCACCTGGGATACCCTCTTCCGAGAAAGGACTGCCCCAGTTCTGCAGACACTTCCTGTGACAATCTACCAGCTCCCTGCTGCTGAAGGGTATGGCCGAGTGGCACTGACAAAGATTGTCCTGTCTGTCGATCCGTACCTCACTTCCTGCCAGCAAGAAGTCACAAATCACTAAGCGGAAGGAGTGTCTAGATGGGACTGAGCTTTGGAAAATTACTTTCATATCCTGTGATCATCTCAAGACACTTGGGAGAGAAACCTTGAGTCACCGAAGGGCTTATTATAGGATCATAATTTCGATCAATGATTTATATGCCCTATGTTTTAAAACCTGGGCAGCCACATCCTATTGACCAGGTTGCTGCCTAGCCTAGGATGGGGATTGTAAAAGACGGAAGGAGCCTCAGAGGTCACTCATTCCGACTGCTCCTCTATAGCAGAATCCCCTTGAAATATTCCTTCAAGGATGGACATTCCATCAGCCCATTTCTGGGCATCCGACAAGGATCTCAACGTCATGACCTGACCTTGACACAGTAACTACAACCCGTAGGAGAAATGTAATGCCTGCCACACACCACACCACACATACATACATAGACACACAGAGAAACACATGCTCATGCATATATCCACAAGCACATATATAGACATAGACACACAGGCATGTTTACATACATATGTATGCAGGAACCCATGTTCACACTCACTGTGTGTCCTATACCATATTCTCTATTCTGCTTCATTATGAGAGAGAGAGAAAGAGACCACATCAGCTCAATCTACTGTTTGGCTTTTGTAGAAGCCTGTAGATGGCCTCTGACTCAAAAGCACTAGCCAGGGAATGAACCCCAAATCCCCAGGCACCAGGGATAAAGCACACAGAACTCTATTCTGTCCCAGTTGCTCTAATTCATTTAATCCTTGGCAATAGTAGAATTTTACTTCTGTTTTGTTTTTGTTTTTAAGCAGTCATAAATTATTTTCACTTTCCTTTCTTTTGGAGTGTTTCTACCACATACTATGGCATGTATTCACACTACACACACGCGCACACACGCGCACACACACTGTATCCCAGGCTATATATTCCAATTATAGCCTCAAAGGCTTAGAAATCCTCTTGTCTCAGCCCCCAAGCGCTAGGACTACTGGTATAAGCCACTGTGCCTTTCTGAAAAATGAGGAGGACATTTCTTATGATGATGATGATGATGATGATGATATCATGCCAGCCATTTGTTTGGGGTGCTCTCCTGGTTTCCTCATTATTTCCATTCCCAATGCGGAGTGACTCTGTCTCACCCAGGGTTACTGTTGCTGTGATAAACCACTGCAACCAAAACGGCCCGGGAAGGGAAGGGTCTATGTGGCTTAGACTTTCACATCACTGTTAATCACTGAGGGAAGTCAGGACAGGACCTCAAACAGGGCAGGAACCTGGAGATGGGAGCTGACGCGGAGGCCATGGAAGGTGCTGCTTACTGGCTTGCTCAGCCTGCTTTCTTCTTCTTCCTCTTCCTCTTCTTCTTTTTTTCTTCTTCTTCCTCTTCTTCCTCCTCTTCCTCTTCTTCCTCTTCCTCCTCCTCTTCCTCTTCTTCTCCTTTTTTAATGGATGAAAAGGTTTATTGTGGGCCTCACTGTATTACACTACAGCCTCCATGATGCAATTGATTTTTCCTTCTCTTTTTTTTTCTTTTTTTTCCTCTTTAAAATTTTTTAAAAATATTTTTCATTTTACATACCAACTCCAGCTCTGCCTCCCTCCCCCTGTCCTGCCCCCTGCCTCCCCTCTTCCCACCACCCCCCATCTGTTCCTCAGAAGGGGTAAGGTCTTCCTTCTCTGGGGAGTCAACAAACTCTGGCACACCAAGTTGAGGCAGGGCCAAGCCCCTCCCTGTTGTACCAAGGTGAGCAAGGCCTCCCACCACAAAGAAGGGCTCCAAAAAAGCCAGTTCATGCCCCCAGGTTAGGTCCTGGTGCCGCTGCCAGGCCCCCACAACAGATCAAGTCACATAACTGTCACCCACATGCAGAGGTCTAGCTTGGTCCCATGCAGGTTCCCCAGCTGTCAGTCCATAGTCCATGAGCTCCTGCTACCTCAGGTCAGCTGCCTCTGGGTTCCCCTCACCATGCAATTGTCTGACACCCTCCCCTTGTTCATATGATCCCTCCGCCTTCTCTTCATCCGAACTCTAGGAATTCAACCCAGTGCTTGGCTGTGGGTCACTGCATCGGCTTCTATCAGTTACAGGGTGAAGGCAGTTAGAGTATTCTCCAATCTGATTACAGAGGAACGGAGGCTGATGGGTGTCAATGTATGTGCTGGTCACGTCAAAAGAAAAGTCCTCATGTCAAACCACAGAGCTGAACTCTCTGAGTATGCAAAGCTGACCTCTCAGTTTTACTTCAGTGACGCCAGGAAATGTCTCATAAAGTAAATTAAAGAGAAGAGGGAGGGGCTAAGGAAGGAAAAGAGGGGGAGGAGAACGGAAAATTAAACATGAACAAAAACTGTTAATGACACTTTGGGGCCTCCCTGTCTTATTGCTCCTCAGCTTGCTTCTGGCCTCAGGCACAAGATTTTCCCAAAATTATTTCGTGTTCTTTCAGCTCAATAAAAATCCACACCACCTCCT
Source organism: Phodopus roborovskii (assembly GCF_943737965.1). Lineage (NCBI taxonomy): Eukaryota > Metazoa > Chordata > Mammalia > Rodentia > Cricetidae > Phodopus > Phodopus roborovskii. The sequence goes on along the minus strand of NW_026125295.1, from coordinate 10,253,057 downwards.
CCGCCCTGCCTTCTCTCTGGTTCAAGAGACTTTGCTCGAATTCTTGCTTTACAGCCTTGCAAAGTGTTCTCATTTACACGGCTTCATCAGCCTTGTTCTGACTCAGCTCCAAGGCAGCCATGATCAGACAATTCCCACCAGCATGCAAACTCTGCTAAGCAGCTGGTGCATTCTGTTTTGGTTTTGTTTGATGGGCATCTGAACATGGAGTTGCCTACTGTTTCCATCTGATTCTTATTAATGAACCCCTCGAGGCCAATCGAAACACCAGACACCTAGTAGGCTCTCTGTGAATGTGGAATTGACCTGAAGAAATCAAGTTCATTATGGGTCAGTGTTAAGGGCAGACTGAGAGCTTTTATAGATGGTTTTAAAGCCAGGCCTGTGGACTTTAAGAAAACGTTGGTTAGACAGAAGTGATGGGCAGCACCCCACCCCCAAATACAAAAGAGGGCCCAATCCTGTTTACTTGGTCAACTCCAAGAAAGCCATACTGTTTCCTGAAAGGAAATCCAACATTTTCTAAAGCCAAGATGGCAGGGTCTGAGGACCCTTCACAGAAATACAGATGTCATCTTCATCCACTAGTGCAATGGGTTTCAACTTTCATGAGTTGTCTGGAGTGTCTGCTGGGAACTAGAGAGCTATTCTTCCTCTTCTTCTTAAAACTATGCTTAGAAGTTTGATTTTGTTCTTGTGACAGAGAGAGGCTGAGAGCATCCATCCCTCACCATCCACGTCTTTAATTTCCTCCAGTCTGTAGCCTTTGAGTCCTTTAGTCTGAGTTTTTCCAGGTCTGTCATTTGTCCTGGGCCTGGTGGGAGGGGACATCTTACTGTTGGGTCGATTGGCAGGAAGTCATTAATACTTCTCAAGGTGGCCGTTGATTCTAATTGCTAAGATTGGCCATGAGGGATCCTGTCATTTATTGCTATAGTATCCTGCCCTGTGGATCTCTCTACAATTGATTTGGGGGGAATGCATGCCTGGAGCTCAATTCTTTCAAGATCAGTGTCTTCCAAATAACTCCTACCATCATTCATCCAGCTAATGTCCCCAGAGGTGGCAGTCTACAGTGCTGCACGATAGTAACCGGACAGCTTATTCTTGTCAGCTCCTAGAATCTGTAGGCCTTTCTTGGAAGGCTTTCTTGGGGCTTGAGGAACAATTCTCAGCATGGACATAGAGATTAGGAAGTGACCAGAGGTATCCTTACCCGACACCCCTTAAGTATGGATGCACAATTGCTGTAGGTCCCTTGACTCCTGGTGTTAGTAGTCTGTGTTGCAGGCAGCGCCCCCTGCAGGACCAACGTCAAGTGTCTCACCAGGAACTCTGAGTAGTTTTGACAGACAGCAGTGGATAAAGCCCATGCCCAAACTGGAGTTGTGATGGCTGTTCTTGGTTGTCAACTTGACTACATCTGGAATTAACTAAAATCCAAGTGGCTGAGTACTCCTGTGAGGGATTTTTTCTTTAAAATTGAATAATTTGAAGTGGGAAGAACCCCCTTGAACCTTTTGAGGTGGAGAGATACACCTTAAACCAGGGCCACACTTTCTGGTGGCCGCCTGTAAAAGGGACAAGGAAGAAGGAAACTTGTTCTCTGTCACTGGAAAAGTCCATCTCTTCGCCAGCATTAGAGCCTACTCCTTTGGAATTCCCAGTGTATACTGAAGACCAGCTGATACATCTAGCCTTGTGGATGGGGCAACTATGGATTCTGGAGTTTCTGTTGAGTGGACAGCCATCATTGAACTGGTTAGACCACAGTGCATACAAGTGGCCACCCAGGAGTCCCGTGGGAGCAGTTAGAACTCATCATCTGCCTGGGTAACTTAACACTGGGGGCTGGTGCTGTGGAATTTGGGAGTCAGTTGGCCCTGACACCTGCATGAGCTCCAGCACATGGCCTGTGGGCGCTCTCTCTTTACAGTGTCTTAGGACACAGTGCACCTTGCTTGGTCACATTTTGATCGTCAGGAAGGGTGAGGAGGAGGACTGAAGTGAAGCTGTCCCTCCCCTGCTGTGGACGTACCTTCCACGAGCTGCCACCTGAGTCCTATCTAACTGTATCTCCGCAAGTGACCTCTACATTCCAGGGTAGTCAGTAGCCAATGGGGAATCGGATGGAGCTGTGCTTGAACCCTTAGCCTAAGGCATGATGCTCTACAATCCTGCAAGCGTGTCTCTACACACATCTCCCTTCACTCCGACCCCAGGCTCTGCCTCCTGGGTGGGTGCCCCCTGTGTGGTGATGGGCAGTCCTCTAGGATGTATTATCCCAAGTCTTCCTGACAGAATCTTAGTCAGAGGAGCAGCTGGGAACCAAGGAGAAGCCGAAAACCAGATAGTAGGAAGCTTTGTGTACACGGGTACACATTCCCCTTTCCCTCTTCCCCACTCTCCACAGAACCGATGCTCAAACCCGGACCCTAACAACCTACCTCTCTTATCACTTTTTATCTTGAAGGTCTCCCCAGCTTTGGAGATTCTTCTGTCAGCCACCAGCCCACTCCATCCTTGGAAGTTATTTCCCCCTTTAAATAAACTATCTCCGTTTCTTTCTTCTTAATGTAGTAATGGGGTCTCAGGAAGTTGCTCAGGCTGGCCTTGAATTGGTGGTCGTCCGCGTAGGGTGACGTACACCTATTTAAAGGACAGTGAAGGCTTTCCCTCCTGCCCTCCTAGCTTCACCCAGAAGGTTCTAAGTCCCTCAGACAGTAATGGCTATGCAGAGCTGCCGTGTGTGAAATCAGAGGTGCCCTCCCCAAAGGTTACCAGATACAAAAGTTTCTCAGAAGCAGCAACAGAGAGCCTCACACTTTCAGGGCCCCTGTGGCCACATCAGAGTTTAAGAAACCCATGTACAGTGGTGTCCAGGAACCAGATGCCCCCACTTCAGGAACTCCCAGAGCAGGGACCCAATTCTGCTGGGGTGGACTCCAGGAGAATCACAGCAAAGATCACATCCTAGTTACATTTCTCTCCTTATGAGAAACACACACACACATACACACACACACACACACACACACACACACAAACTACCATGGCAAAAACAAACTATGGAAGAAAGGGTTTGTTTTGGCTTATGATGAAATGCCATCATTGTGGGCAGATATGAAATGAGCATGACATGGCGTCATTGTGGGCAGGTAGACACGCAGCAGGAGCAGGAAGCCAACGAGATCTCGTATCTCAGCCACAAGAACAAAGCAGAAAGAGAGAGAGAGAGAATTACAAATTGGCTAAGACTATGCTCTCAAAGCAACCCTGCCCCCAAATGTGCTTCCTCCCGCCAGGCTGCGCCTCTTAAACCTCCCCGAACAGCACCGTCAGCTAGGGAAGCTAGTGCCCCAGTAACTAAGCCTGGGGGAGACATTTTTCATTCAATCCATCACAAACTGGAAGCTTCTCTCCAGCCCAAGCAGAGGCTTGACATTACAGGTTCATTTTAGGATGGAAACTGTGTTGAGTTGACTGCACAGGGGAGCAAGCGTAGCTCTGGGGCAATCTTAAGGCAGAGCAAGCTAGGGAGTGTCCTCAAGGGTCACCTTTAGTTCCACACGTGAGCTTTGCGAATCACTGCAGGGGTAGGTCACCCAGCTGCACACAGGGCTGGTGGAAGGTTTGGGCTTTTGTTAGGTGATGGAGTGTTTGAAGAGACGGAGTCCCGGGTTGCTGGGAAGTACCCTCTTCATGACGGCTACGTCTGTGGCTGATGTGTGTGAGGCTAAGGCAGGAAAGGCGTGTGGCCATCCGCCCCGGCAGCACTCATGTGTCCCCTGTGTCCAAATGTGACTCGGGAGCACGATCCTGGTTTCACTGTGATCCGCCTTGCTGTTTCTAGCCTATGAAAACCTTTGAGCACAGAATGTTAAGGCCTTACCTGTGAGTTCCAGGCTAGCTCAGATGGCACCAAAGCCTGCAGACAGCAGCAGATTAGCTGTGGCTGTGGGACACTATTTCTGTCCCTTTCTGTTTTGTTTCCTGGGAATCCCAGGCTAGGCAGGAAGGAGGGAGAGTCCTCGTGTGTGTGTGTATACGTGTTTGCATGCATGCACAGGCATGCACCAGAGGACGGCTTTGGGTGTTTCCCTCAGGATTGTCAGTCCACCTCTCTGAGAGGGGCCCTCTTGTTGGCCTGGCACTCACTGGTTAGTCTAGACCGTCAAGTCACAGGAGTTCATCTCTCCAGTACTGGGTTTTCTCCAGTACTTCTCACCCCAGCCCCACAGGCTCCTTGTCCCACCTCTCAGCTACAGCAACAGGACAAACTCAATCCACTCCAGAGGGCTTCTCCCAGGGACTCTGGGGGGGGGGGGAGTGCAAGCAAGACACAGTGAAACCTTTAAGAAAAGCAGCTTTTAATATCAACCAAGACACTTTGAGCTATTAACTCCATCTTTGGGAATTGCTCCTATAGAACTAAAATACTTGAAGAGACCATAGGGACGGAAAAGCTCTCAAACTGTTGAAAATAATAAAACAACTACCCAGTCACACTGAGGGGATAATCAAGTACTGTTAGGAAATTGGCCGTCTCGTCGTGGAGCTGGAGGGATGGCTCAGGGGTTAAGAGCATGGGCTACTCTTGCAGAGGGCCTGGGTTTGATTTCCAACCTGTGAGTCAATTCACAACTGCCTGCAACTCTAGTTCAGGAGGACCCAAGACCCTCTTCTGCTCTCCTTGGGCACGGCACACTCACGGTGTGCAGACATACATGCAGGCTAAACACCCATGCACATACAATAAAAGCAAATGCATATATAAAAAACAGACGTTCTCATCATCTGATTTAGATGTAGCCTACTCCAACAGTGTAATTACTTTGGGAAGATGAATTGGTACTTTTGAAAATTCCTAGTAGCCTAAGAGAATGTATGAATGTGTTGTGAACTCTGTGTGTGTGTGTGTCTGTGTGTGTGTCTGTGTGTGTGTGTGTGTCTGTGTGTGTCTGTCTGAGTGTGTCTGTGTGTGTGTGTGTCTGTGTCTGTGTGTGTGTGAAGCACACAGTGGTGAGTGGGTTCCACTGGTAGAAGAGGTGTTGGTAATGGGAATTTAGATTATTGCCCACCACGTCCTGCGTCTTATTCCTCTAACAGAACCGCCAGCCTAAAGATCACTCATAGTCCACCATCAAGTTAGACTTGATTTTCATATCTGAGAACTGAAACAGCGCTGACAAAATCAGATCGTGAGGAGGGGTAAATAAAGGTTAAGTAAAACCCAGATGCTTCACACCATCTCTCAGCAGCCCCCACCAGGGAACAGAGACTTTCTTCTGGACTTAGGGAGTTCACCAGGTTTACATAGATAAAACCTCAGTGAGACCATCTGGCTCAGCCTGCTGTAATAAAAGAGACATGGTCACGGGTGGTGGGAAACAGGGAAGGGAAGTTCTCCATGCTGGGCTGCCAAGAGGGTGGCTGGTCACTCTGTAATAAGTCTACAAGGTTGTCCTTTATATTTTCTTCTGTTGAAAACATTTGTTCCTTTAAACAAATCATCTCCCTACTACTTGGGCCAACGCAAATGCCTTCAATCACCTTGGCTAAGTTTGTGGCTGGCAGAAGAAAAAGCAATTGATTTTTTTTTTTTTTTTTTTGTATACTAGTTTTATGTCTCACAACAACATGGGCTCCTTTATTAGTTCAAATAATTTGTTTTTATTAGGATTTTCTGTGCATTAGTTCATATCTGTCAATAGAGATAAGTTCAATGTTTTCCTTTTAGGATCATTTTTCTTGCCTAATTTTCCTAGCTAGCACCTCCAGTACCATGTTGAATAGAAGTGGTCAGGACAGACATCTTATTATTTTCCTCTCAGGGTGAATGTGCTCCCTGGGTCTGTCTCTGTTAAGTATGGGTTATCTGTAGAGGTAACACTAACCCAACAGGGGAAACCTTTACGTCTCTCAGCTTTCTGTCTGATCAAACCAAAGTGAAATATGGCCACTTAACATTTCTCCTAGAATCTGATAGCTTTAGTTCTTATTTCATATATTGTATTTTGGGGTTTTATGAACCCTGGAGTTTTGTTATAGCTTCTATTTCTTTGCTGAGATTTTCCGTTTTTTTAAATTTATTTCATGACAGTTTGTCTGAACTTGGTGCATTTTCACGACGGCTGCTTTGTAAGAGTCCTGCTGCAACAATCCCGACATCTATCATCTTGGTGCTGATACTTAATTTTTGTTTGTTTGTTTGTTTGTTTGTTTGTTTTTTTTTTTTTTTTTTTTTTTTTTTTTTGCTTTTTCTCATCCAAGTTGTGACCTCCGGTTCTTGTTGTGATAACTTCCAGTTGCATTTTGACTGCTCATTTACCTTTATTATGGGATGCTGAACCCTGTTACCTCTCACTTACACAAGCAATCACCACACGTGGCTTAACAGGTATCAAGAGCTCTGCTGGCCCCCACATACACCACCTCAATAAAAGCAGACAGAGCTCTACTTCCTGGATGCAGGAAGGCTGAGTGGATGAGCAGCTTCCCTCTAGGCCTGTGTGTTCTGGTAAAAGTGGATGCTGGTTTTGTCCTGCATCCACTGGGTATGCAAGTCTAGCTCTCTACTGGGTCGAACAGACAGCAGTAAGAGTCCTAGCTAGTTCAGCATCGTCTGCCTCATCCTGCCTCAGGACACCAGTGGTGTATGGCAGTCTTGCTCTCCAATCATCCCACTGACACCAAAGAGAGGGAGGGCAGTGCTAGAAGGCTTGCCTGACCCACCTCACTAAGACATATACTTCTGGGTGGGGTGAAGCCTCAGTCTGATCCCTTTTGATGGTACCTGGAAAGGTTATCACGGTTTGGATATGGAAGGATATGGAATGTCCCTCACAGGCTCCTGTGTTGAGCCCCTCGGCCCTGGGCGCTGATTTCGGAGGTTGTGGAACTCTGAGGGACTCGGTATCACTGGAGGAGGGGCAACTTCTGCCTCTGCTGGGCGGAGGATGGGAAGTGGTTCATCTTCTGTCCCAGCCGCACAGCCCCATGGGGTAGTTGAGAATGTGTCCTCTTGGGGTGGGGGGGTGGGGGAGTAAGGCTGGGGAGGCAGCTAGATCAGGGTCCCCTGCTGACAGGAGATTTGGGGCTCTGCCTTTTGCTTCCACTAACCAGAAGCCAGTTTCCCGTTGGCCCCGCCCACCAACAGCCACTGAGGACACCCAAGGGATGTGAGAGGACAGGGGTTCTAGGAAGCGTGGTTCTTCTCGTGTTCGTGTACAGTTTCGTACAGTTTTACTTTCATGTCTAATACATCAGAAATTTATTTCCTGTAATGTCGGGTCCAGCTTTATCTCCTTCGTAGTCCATAACAAGTGATGTCTCTTTAATTTATCAAAGCATCGTTTTCTCAATCAATCCAGCTACGAGGGCCTCGTCTGTTAAACTCCAGTGTACGCTGGGGTGTAAGTCTAGGTTCCTTTGGTGATTCCCGTCGCCACACTGACAACGGGAGCTTCTGGTGTATTCCACCATCTCAGGAGGTGAGAGCTTCCTCTCTGGTTTTCGCTTTCTCACCCTTCTGGGGTGCATACGCCTCTTTATGATCGGTGGAGCTCTTGTGTTAACCGCAGAAGGCCTGGTTGGGATGAGTGCTTTCACAGAAATGCCAGACAAGTCTTGACTCAGCTTTGTAGCCACAGCCCACAGATGTCTCTTCTGTTAATCTGTCACAGACCAAGTAAAATCAGATGGCCGTGCTGACTTCAACAGGACAGGAAAGTACTTCCGCCAGGGGAAGCTGAGGAATATTAATATTAATAGGGGAATATCAACCAGCACACCTGCTGGCTGAGTCTATTCCAGGTACTGTGGCAGACCGCCACAGGCCACGTGTCCTGGACAAGTCACTTATGTCTTCACCGTCTGAAGTGTGGCTGATCGCTTCATGATCAAAGTGGCAGGTATGTTTCTGATGCGGCCTTCTTTTTTCTTTTCTCCTCTTCTCTTTCCTTTCCTTTTCTGCCTCTTCTTTTTCTTCTACCAGAGAACCAGGAAAACCAGGGCCTCAATCTCCGGACCCTGGAGGCCTCCCAGGCAAACTCATCGCCTCCCTCCTGGCGCACTGTCTTGGTTTGGTTTTTGTTGCTTAGATTAAAATATCCCGAGTAAAGCAACTTGAAGAAGAAAGGGTTTGTTTCCCTCCCAGCTCCAGGTGAGAGCCCCATCATGGCGGTGGGCGCTTCAGGCAGCTGTCACCTTGGTTCTGCAGTCGGGAAGCAGCTGTTTTTCCTCTTCATGAAGCCCAGAACCTCAGCCCAGGGAATGATGTCTCTCTCCTTTAGAGTGGGCCTTCTCACCTCACAGATTCTCACAGATCTAAATAATCTAAATAATCCTTCGCAGGTCAACCCGGACCTTGCCTCCCAGGTGATTCCCAATTCTGTCAAGTTAAAAAAAAAAAAAAAAAAAAACACTGTCACAACCTGAAGAGAATCTTACATGTGTCATCATATAAGTATAGTAAGGTATTTGCAAGTCAACACCAAACAAGTCCAAAACCAAGCCTCTTTTCACGTGCAGTTGGGCCGAGGTGCCCAGGCTTTAACTGTGCGTGTCCCAGGAGTAGTTTGGAGCCCTTTGATGGTATCAGTTTGCTCTCACCCTATGAATGTAGTCTCTTGTTTCCTTGTGCAAGGAAGAAAACTGAGGTCTAGAGAGGCTAAGCAAGTTGCCCAAGCGCACCCGATATTGAGTGGGCTTTGTGCATGAGACTACCACCGAGCTTTTATGCTAAGTCTCTTCATTTCAAAGTCCATAGCCACTCCCAACCCAAGCTGTTGCATGCTGTCTTTCTTTTAAGAAAAAACAAACAAACAAACAAAAACTCTAGGGCGGGGGCAGCTCCATTGTCCATTGCGAAGTGCTTTCAGGACCAGCTTGAGAGAGCCCTAGAACTCATGTGAAAAGCCGTGTGTGGTGGTGTGTGCTTGTCCCAGTGAGAGAGAGACCCTGCCTCAAAAACGTGCCAAGGTGAACAGCCCCTGAGGGGTGAATGACACCCAAGTCTGCCCTCTGGCCTCCACACTCATGCACACACGTGCACATGTACTTGCACACATACATGTATGTCTGTACACATATGAACACACATACCCATACAAAGGGACCTTTTGTGTTTATGTGTTTTGCTGTAACACTTGTTTGCAAGAGATTCTGGTTTTTTTCGGTGCACAAGCTTTTCAACAAATGTCACCCTGTTGTGGAATATTGGTTTAAGATGTGTTACAGTCATTTATGCCGTGGAATATTTGTTTAATGATGCAAAGATGTGTCTCATTCTTTTACGTTGCATTTGTTTACCTCTGTAAAGCTGTGTTCCTTTGCCTGCCTAAGATATCTGATTGGTCTAACAAAGAGCTGAACGGCCAATAGCTAGGCAGGAGAGGGATAGGCGGGGCTGGCTGGCAGAGAGGGCAAAAATTGGAGGAGAAATCTAGGGCAGGGGGCAAGGAGCTAGAAAAGGAGGAGAGGAGGACACCAGGGGCCAGCCATCCAGCCACACAGTCCCCCACTCACACGGCCGGCCATGGAGTAAGAAGGAAAGAAAGGTATATAGAAAGGTAAAAGCCCAGAGGCAAAATATAGTTTTAAAAAATGGGATAATCTAAGTAAGAAAATCTGACTAACAAGAAGCCAGGCTAAGGCTGGGCATTCATAATTAAGAATAAGTCTCTGTGTATTTATTTGGGAGTTGGGTAGTAGGCCCTCAAAGAGTCAAAAAGCCAACCGCACCATCCCCTCCCAAGAGAGCTTGGCAGTCAGGTCACCGGCCTAGCTCACCTCCTTCAGCCGGCAACCTTTCTCCGCGTATCAGGTCTGAGGAGGAGGAATGAGTTTCATGTCTGTTCAGAGAGAAAAAGACCGACTGTGGAAGATTCCCCACAGTACCCTGAGCATCAAGGCTCTGGACAGCCACAGTCTGTGCAGAGAGCACCAGTGGCTGTGACAGTTAGCTCTGTCAACCTAGCTCTGTCAACCCAAAATTGAAAACCCTTTTCGGCCCCACGTTGCTTTCGGTAACAGCGTTTTGTCATAGCAAAAGAAAAGAAATTAGAACTGGGGCTGAGGCAGGAGAGTATTCTCTACTCTGAAAGGCGGGGGGCGGGGGGGGGAAGGAAGCAACAGAGAGACCGGCCTGCAGCCCACGTACAGGGAGGCACCAGTTAATGAAAGCTACCTGGGTTCTGCTGGCTGCTTTAATATCCAGGCTCAGGTTCTGTGGCCAGGAAGCTTACTTTGCCCTCAGGACTGGTACTCCAGGTCCAGCCATACCCAGAGCTTCCCCTGCAGAGGATATGGGCCTAAAAATCCTTATGCATGGATGGAGGCAGCTAGCCATACCTCATCTTCACCCTGCTTGTCATACCTTGCCCCTCTACCTCTTCTGCCACATTGAGTGGTCCATGTGCTAGTGTCGCAGCGGCCACGAGAGATGTTCCCAACATGCCCACACCGTCTTGGCTCTAGCAATGTGTCTTTCTCTCATGCTTAGGAACTTTTTCTGACATGGGTCAAAGAAAAAGACGTGACTGTCCAGAGAAGGACTAAGGGCCATGGGACCAACCCTCAACCAGTTATAGACAAAAGCTGGTGAATAGAGACTCCAGCCTTCCTCTCGCCCTGGGAGGAAATTCCTAGGAAGAGTCAGTGTAGCTTTGGGGTCCGCAGAAACCCCTATACATGTCCCAGGAACCTGCTGGCTCTCTAGCATCTTCTCACTGATCTCTTCCTTCCTTGGTCCCACCCACGCTGTCCCCACAAGCCCAGAGATGAGGACTTGGGTGCAGCTGAGGTGTCCATGAAGAAGCAAGGAAAGGAAGAAAGGAAGGTGGTACAGATATTCCAGAAAGATAATAAAGCTTTCATTAACTGGTGCTTTAGGGGTGCAGAGACGTCGGGAGATTTGTGGAGCATAGTCAGTACTGCCCTGTTAGGGAGGCAAGAAGGCTGGGGTTTCGTCTACCCCCTCCCTTCCCTCGTTGGTGGAGGTAGCTCTGGAAGGGAACACTTCCCGCTACCTCCCAAATCTGCTCCATGCTTGAGAAACCCTGGAGAAAAAGACGGCAAGTAGGAACGGCCTACAGTAACACTCAGGGTGTTATCAATAGGGTCAGGTACACTCATGGGTTTCTGGGGCCATGACACTGGAGCTAAGACAAGGCCTGGAAGGCAGAGGCCGGCTTTTTCTTGGGAGCTTAACCTTTGCACTCCATTTCACCTTCAAATGGTTCCACTCTGCTTCTAAGTGCTCACACCAAGAATTTGTCCTGAATTTTGGGGGAATCTAGAAATGGGGCCAACTCCTGTCGGATGATAAATACCCACCCTCAGCTCCGCTCTGTTTCAGGTTGCAGATCATGGAGTCAGAGTGAAGGAATTTTAAAAGCGGACGACTTATTCCGGCATTAAAGATTGTTATTGTGGGATCTTGCACCACCATATCTTCTGGTGAATTATTAATAAGGCCTGTTTTTGTTTAATGCCTGATAATAATTTCTAAAAACAGATCTACAACTTCAGCTGTAAATGCATGGCCATGAATCACTCTACTGAAAGCTCAGTTGTATAGCTGGAGGGGGGGGGGGAAAGAACCAACCAAACCCTCTGGCGATGAAATAACCTTATTTTAAAACCTTCCGCCTTGCAATCCCTACACGTAGCAGTGAGTCAACACAGGAGCCATGAAGCAAGATGGAGGCCTGAGATGAAACTATCCAGGTCTTCACCAGCTTGCTTGAGGAATAGCCAAGACATCGGGAATCTAAAAGCAAGCTCTACGACACATGGCTTTCTCACAGCTGACTTCAAGGATGAATTGAGCGGCTCCCTGGCTTCCATCCAGAACTCTAGATGCCCAACTTCTCCCTCTTGCCTTCCCTAAAGAGCTCCTGGTTCCCTATGGGCTGAACTGAGTGTGTTCAGCAAACCTCCCTGCTGTCTCCTCCCACTTTGAAAGCAAGTTGCCCCTTAGAGCTCCATTCTAGATAACACAGCAGGAGATGAAGACTCAGGAAGACTGGCAAGTGCCAAAGCCAGGGTGTGAACCCAACACAGTATGTCGATTGGTCTTGACATCAATCAAATGTCTTTGCATTTTGTTTTTCCATGAATAAATCAGGGATCTGGTCCCATTGCAGAGATGCTGATGTCTGTGCCCCCTCTTCCTTTAAGAAACATCATCTTTCTGGTAAACACACTGACGCAAACCCAGATGTCACAGGACTGGATTATGACCACAGGGTGGACATTGATTTAGCATCTGTGGTGGCCAGATACCGTACTGAATAACAAGGATCCCGTGGTCATCCAAACCAGATGTCACCCTTACTCACAGCTCCATGGCAGGAATAAGCATGAATCAGAACTAAAATTGTGTTTATGACATCCTGGCGGTTCGTCTCTGGATAGTGAGACCTTCAGGAAGTTGTCATCAAAGAAATGAAGTCAGAGCTCACGAGGGAAAAGAGGAAGAAAAAGCGTTCCAGACAGAGAGCCCATGAGGCCATAGAGGGGAGGGAAGCCTGTGTGGGAGGTGTCTGTAGTCAGGTAGAGGCTGGGCCCTTCAAGGTCTCCCAGTCCACGTCAGGTTAGCAGAGAGAAGAAAGTAAGGATGATAAGCAGAGGTAGAGCGTAATCCAGTTTGTACTGTTCTCTCTCTCTCTCTCTCTCTCTCTCTCTCTCTCTCTCTCACACACACACACACACACACACACAGAGCAACATGATGTGAAAAGTATGGCCGAGAAAGCTGGAAAGGAGCCAGACGGGACACAAGCTTAGAGGTGATAGCAAAATCTAAGAGGACAATGGCAGCTTGGAGCTGTGTGAGTGATGGAGACAGAGTCGGAGCTGCCATTGGGAAGATGTAGGAGGAAAATTCATCCGGTCTCAGGGATGGGCTGGGCAGTGCCAGGGCCTTAGGGAGAAGGTAAGAAGAAGGTAGAAAGATGCTTGCATCTGTATGAGTGGCCTGGAATAGGACAAGGCCCAGATGTGCTGTTTGGGTGAGTGGGGAATCATGGGAAGATTCAAGCCACACAAAGACATCTCTTGGGCAGTGGAAGCTAATGGTGTGGCCCTCCGTGGAAAGGAATGGAGGCCCTGAGTGACTCTGTGCCATTTGAAGTCATACCGGCCAGCCCAAAGGCCCCTAGATGGTCAGAAAACACGACCTCAGAGAAGTAGGAGTGAGGTCCTGAGCTCTGGAGGAATGAGTGGAGAAGGGCATCCACGATCCATGGTGTGGAAGGGTCAGCATTTGAGAGTTGAGAATGGTCCAGTGGAGTTAACTATTTAGGACCCAGGGGAATGTTTAGACCAAACCAAACAGGCTTGGGATGCCAGTGGGAGGGAGGAATGGGGATTGTGATCACAGGTCTCACTTCTGAGAGGTATGATTGTGATGGGAAGAGATGAAGGAAAAGGAACATGGACGGTGAGGGGACTGAGCAGGAGAGAAGCCTTGCCTGTCTTTATGTCCCCCCAGGAACTGCCCCCACTTAGGCAATTTGATTGTCTGCTTTGTGTGACCCAGATCAGCAGGGGCTGGTGCCTGTGGCAATGCTCAGACACAGGATACTGAGAGTAGGCAGGTTAGCACCTCAGGCTCCAGATCCTCAAGCAGGCTGGGTCTTAGCCGTCCCCTTGAAGCTTCCTAGACTGTCCTGTCCTCCTGTCAGAACTGTATGCTCCATAGAGACAGAAAGCACCTCCTAGAGCCAGAGAAGGTAAAACCGTTGTATAAACATCTCCATCCTCTGCTATTCCCAGCCAGGATGATCTTTCAGAAGTTTCTATCTGGCCTCTCTCCACCTACCTCCAACCTGCTCTCCTAACTCATTTCCCATCATGCCTCACAAACCAAGTATCGACAGGTACCCTCAATGACCTTCCATTTCCCTTTATTCCTCTGTCCACAGGAATCTCCACTGTTGACTTCTGACCGTCCTTCAAAACCCTGCCGGTCAGTGTGCCAGGACGCAACTTTCACCAACGACTTCAGCAGAAGATGTTTTTGGTCCCTTCGTGGCACAGTAAGGAGCCTGGAAAGGCTCCTACATACATGGACTGAATATGTGATGTCCTTACTGCCTGACATTCTTAAACTGTGTTCAGTGGTAGGTGGTGGAGACACACAGACGGCTGAGTACGCACCTGTAAGCAGACAGCCCTGGGCGATGCTCCTGTCGTCACTGGCACCAACCCTTGTGGATTCTTCTGTCTTTACTTCACCACCTCAGGCTGCCCCTCAGCTGTGCAAACCGTTTCTTACAGGAAATTCTCATAAGCACATTCTTTTCCTTCCTCTCTCCCCACGAGCTGTGGCAACACTAACATGCCCTGGTTCTTGACCCCTTCTGGGTCACCTGTCTTACTTTGCCCCTAGGATAAGCCTTGCTCCCACTGCTGGGGTTTCTGTCTACCTGTCTTCTATTTTTTTTTTTTTTTAACCTGCCTCTGAGATGCTTGTGTGGGTATGTGCATGCCCAACTGTGCCTTCTCCAGCCACCCCATCCTCTTGTCCCCACAAGCATGGGCCACTCTGCTGATGTGGAGGGACCCTCAGAGCTGATGACATCCCAGGAGCAGAGAGAGAGGAATGCCAGAACCATGGGGGCCTGAGAAAAGAGGCACTGGGTTCGGCGTGGTAGCTCATGGTGCCATCGGATAGCCTCACCTGGGCTTCTAGCGTGGTAGCTCATGGTGCCATCGGATAGCCTCACCTGGGCTGCTAGCAGAGGGCTCTTTCGAGACAGAACCCAACAGCGGCACGATCTAAACGGGAACCCCCTTGCTTGGTGCTAGACTCTGCAACCAGAAGGTGGGAAGCTAGGGGTCAAGAACATTCTACTCTACAGCCCTGTCCCCTTCCAGGGGATCTAGACCCCTCAGAGGGATCTAGATCCAGGTGGGGAGAGCTGCCCATCAACAGGCAGACCAGACCCTCCCACCTACCCTCCTGGGGCAGCTCCCCACCTTGAAGACCCCAAACTTCTTGTGGGTGTGAGCACTCAGGGTAGGGCCAGCTCCCTTCCCTTGGACTGGAATAATCCGGAATCACCCACAGGACCAAGCTCTGCTCATCAATTCTGCATCTTCCTGAAAATGTACTTTTAAATGCCTTAATTGCATTTCAGAGATAACCCTGTAAGCAAAGTGGCCGGAAGAGAAACCATGGAGAGAGCTTGGTGGTCAGGCTCTTTGTTTTAAATCAATCCAGCATCTGCGACTAATGCAGCCTTGGGCTGCTCCTCCGGAAGCATTAGCCCTATTAGTGGGGGCTGGCAGGAACACAAAATAAGATATTTATGGGCTGGGCACGTGTGCATTGCCGTGGGGACTGAGGCTGGGGTGGGGTTGTGAGGAGAATACACAGGTCAGCATGTCTGCGGCGCTGGCCTTGGGTTCCACGCCAAGCTAATGACAGAGAGCATGGGGCTACTCTGTTCTGGGCTCCACAGACCTTGGCTCATTCTCACTGTCTCTGCACAATGGAGAAGACCATAATGCTTTGCAGCCATCGCTCCAACCACAATCGAGGGGAGTGCAAGGGGAGGTACGCTTCAGCGAGGATATGGGGAACACCCCACAGAGTGCCCAGCAAAGCCTTGGCTTCTTCCGTCGGACCCCTCTGCCGTCCTGGGGTGTGGTCCTCCCTCTCCCCTCAAAGATGGCTTCCTGCTTTGGCTACCTCTGCCAGGAGGAAGAAAGAAGGGAAGGTGTCACTCCTCATTAAGTGACCTGACCCAAAGGCATGTGTAGATCTCATTTCCTGCTGGCCACTCTTAGCTGCCAGGAAGTCGCTGAAGATGGTAGAGCGCAGAGGGGTTTGGGACAAGAAGTTAGTTTGTGTTGTGTCACTGTGGCCTTCCCCATGGAGAGCTGTGGGCTAGGCTGGAAGGAAATACATGTCTACGTTCAGACTGAGCATGAAGGAGCAGCCGGTTTGGTCCAACATAGGCAAGGGAGAGGTTAGCCAGGCTAAAAGGTCTTTGATCACTTCTGCATATCAGGGGAGGACTCGGCTAATCAAGAGAAATCTGATTGGCTCTCCAGACCACATACACACAGGCGGTCTCCAGCCAGACCAATCTCACCTCCTGAACCTGGCATCGTTTCTTGCCTCCATCTTCCCACTGGCCAGACCAGGAGCACTGCCCACTCGGACACGGCTCGGGTGGACACAGCTCGGGTGGACACAGCTCGGGTGGAATGGCTTTCCATCTTTCCACCAAACCCACCATCCCCCTCTGACTCATCCTGTCTCTGCTAACCTGAGCCTGCTGCGTCCCGGCAATGGACTCCCCAATGCCCTCCTCTTCCCCAAAGCTGGTCAAATCAAAACCCCTCCTGCCCACCTTTTGTGACTCGGCCCCTGTCTGACTCCAGGTTCACCAGAGCACGGCATCAACACACATTAGTTACCCCCGAAGGGTCTTAGGCCCAGAGTCTGCTCATAGGCCTCTGCTTAAGGTCCACCGGGTGCAGTCAGGCTGGCCTCGCATCTCACTCACCTGTGGAAGCAGCTATATCCAAGCTCACACAGGCTGGTGATGGGAGACGTTTAGATGGAGCTGAAGAGCGAAGGAACCACTTCCTTTGGCTAGTGAGTCCAGCTGGCTCCCAGTCACCATCATGTTCTGTCCAGGAGAGCCATCCCTCTGCAAACCTCCATAGAGGAACTCTGCTAAGTGGATGTCACCTTGCTAATGTGACCAAGGAGTGGCACCTTCACCATGTCCCTTCAGTTAAAAGCAAGCCCTGCCCACACTCAAAGAAAAGGGACCACACGAAAGTTGAACATGGCAGCCGCCTTCTCGACATGCCTCTGCGCGCCCCGGGATCCACTTAACTGGGACACTTGGGGAAAAAAAAGTTTTTTTTCCCCTAAGGCTCAAAGACATCTCATTGCTCTTATTTCTGTCTCCCTCTTCCCACCACCAGGTCCTCTTTGTCTGGTCAACAGTCTCTTAAGGCTGAGCCGGGTGCCCTCTACTGCCCATACACACTCCTGCCTCTCATCCCCAGGCTAAGAAGTGAATTTCTCTAGGCTCTGGTCGGTGTACACTATGGTCTCTGTCACTCTCTACTAGGCTACTTGTGAGCCTGACTCAAATGCCACCCCCACACCCCCACCAGCTCTCACAGGGTGCCGTCTATTCTGTTGCATCTGGACCTCTAGGGCTTGGAGTGGGGTCCGACCTACAGTTGGTGCCCAATGAGTGAATGTGTATAGGATGAGTAGGGATGGTTTTCAGTGGAAAAACCTCAACAAAGGCTGCTGCTGCAAGCTATGGTTCTTCGGGTTAGACCGTTCCAGCCTCTTTCCTTTAGGAAAGTACAATGAGATGCTGTCTAACACCTCTCTAAGTAAAGCGACCCATATAGCCTCGCCATTACACAGGAGCTTGTGTGAAGGACAGGGTTCCCAACCTCACCTCCATCCCTGAATCCTCGCTTTGCGTATTTGTTGAGATTTCAGACAGGGTGACCCTCTTCTGTTGGTCTAGTTCTTGGGCTGTAGGACAACGAGGATCCCATCACTCTGTTCCCAGCCTTGCTGTGGATTAGCCATCTTCTCTGGACACATTCCTCGGGAGCCTTTCTTTAGTGTTCTAGTTAGAAAGCCCCTTCTCTTTCTGCTGCAGACACCACCTCCAGCTCCAAGTTGGGAGGAAGGGACCCGGCTGTGGGCTACGCTGGATTTCAGCAAGAACCGAAATCTCGGGTAATCTTGCTCATCCGTGGATCTGCAGGAGCAAGTCACCCATAAGCGGGAGGGTGGGTGCTGCTGTTCCTCGGTTTTGTCTTGGGAACCAGGGGTACAAGGGCTCCTGGGAGGAGTACACGGGTAAAGAGAAGTGTGAAGTGGGTGTAATAATCCCACCGGCGCTGTCGTGACACCAGGCAAGAGGAATGAGGGTTCCAGGCCACCCTGAGCCAAATAGCAGGGCTGGCTATAACAAGGGGAGGAGGGTCTGGAGAGATGGCTCAGCAGTCAAAACCGCTTGTTGCTTTTGCAGGGGACCTGAGCTTGGCTCCCAGCTCCCATGTTGGTTTAGCAGCTCAACAATGCCAGGCCTCTTTTGGCCTCCCTGGGCTCTCTCACGCACATGCACACATGTAAATAAAAATTAACACCCTTGAAAGGGAAGGGAGGCAAGGACAGAGATATCAAGGGATCTTTCTACCGCATCTGTGCCTCTTACTGTTTAACATCGTCTCTAATTCACTAGGCAATGTGGGTCCTTGACTTCTTATGGGAGAAGCAAGGAGAGAAATATAGTGTAAAACGTTGCTGAAATTTGGCTAGAAGGATATTTGTCTTGGGGGAGAGTTGTGCATCTCTTGATGTCCTGAGCACAACACAGGCAAAAGAAACACCAGCAGGAGGAACCCCTCTAAGGTGGGGCTTTGACAGGTTACCAGGCCACCTGTCCTGCCCGGGTGATGCCCAGGAGTGCCGAGACCCGTGCATCACCCCAGATGCCCACGAGAGTCCTAGCCATGGCTGGCACGGCGCCTCTCCAGACACTGGCCCAGGACTGAGACAAATCCCTGGCAAATGCAGCTTAAGGAAGAAAGGGTTTATTCTGGCTACACTTTGAGGGTACCGGCCATCATGGCAGGGGAGCAGGTGTCACCAGAGATGCTAACCTGCTAGAAGTTGGGGGTTTGCGTGTGAAAAGGTCGAGTTCAGAGGTTGGGACCTGTTCCCTCAAACTCACAAGATCATTCAGCCAATTGTCCCATACTCAGAGTATGTCGCCCCCTCCCCCCGTGCCTGTACCTGCAGAAGTGGGTGGTCTAGAGTATTTGTGTGGGGAGATGTGTGAGCCGAGTACCTGTTTGGCTGGTGGATATGGCCTTTGGGGAGTGGCATGCAGGACAGAGTTAACTGATGGATAAAGTGCTTTTGAAATCCTGCCAGAATGTTCCAGCCCAAAGCAAAATGCTGTAAGAGGCAGCTCTCCTCTGCATACCCTCTTTGCTGCCAGGGCCGGATCTCTGTGGGCCAGCAGCTGAGGCAGGGTGACTTGCAGGTTTTTCTGGCAGACCAATCCTCCCTCCTAGCTTGATTGGGCCAGAGAACAGTGTCCCTAGCTGCTGCTGCCTTGACTGAGCTGCAGGACTGCTCTAATGATGGGTAGTGGTCTAGTCTGGCTGAGAGCAGGATTGTGGGCCCACATACACCATGCTTAGGGTGTGTCTCCCCCACCCCACCCCACCCCAGCCCCTACCTGTCAGACTGGCCTCCTCCCAGGCTCTGCTTCCCCAGCAATCCCAGCTGGAGACGCAGTCTGTCTCAGTAGTAGATATCGTTTCATCGATTGGGTTTTTGTTGCGCCTGCTCCAAAGCCTGTAGGGAAAGTCCTCAGGCATGCCTTTGAAGGAGAGAGATGACTCGGGTGGGAGGGCTTTCAAGGTGCCCTAAGTTAAGCTCCCATGGAGTTGGAAGGGGCTCCAGTGTACCCCTCACCCTGCCTTCACTAGGGACCCTGGGATCATCCACATAAGCATCTAGGTCCCCTCCCTAGAAAGGGTATCCTAAGAACAGGGGCTCTGCCGTGACCACAGATGGGAAGCACCCCCTCTTCCTCTGCCTAACAGCCATGTTTTCCTCGTCTTAGGATGTAGATTATAAAGGCCATTTCACTGTTTCAAAAAAAAACATTTTAAAGAGCAGATTTGTAATTGAGGATCAAGCAGCTTTTAAGAAGGCTTTGCGGGTTTTACAAAGGGTTGATATAAATGGCTACTAGATTCAGTCCTGCAGAAAGAGGCAGTTTGTATACCATGCACCTTCCTCAAGTCTTCTAAATAATTTATCCTACCACTATTTTTGTTTTGGGGGATGAGGTCTCATGTAATCTAGACTGGGCTCCCAATTTGCTATGGAGTCAAGGATAGCCTTGAACCCCTAGTCTTTCTGCCCCCATCCCGCAAGTGCTGGGATTGAGGCATGTGCCACTGTAGCCAGCTTATGCATTGCAGAGGGTGGAACGCAGCCAGGGCTCACGCATGCATCTCTCCCAGCCGAGCCACATCCTGGGCCTATCCTACAAGGCTTTAGCAAATTGTGTTCACAGTGCTCTGCAGAAGAAACTCTCTGCAGAGAAATAAAGAGTCTTAATACAAAAGTGAGTTGTTACCCTGCAGCTCTGTCCTGCAGCCCTATGGTAACGGAGCTAATCAAACAGAAGTGCCGTATCCTCCATGACGCTATTGTTCTCAGAAGAAGCCAGAGCCTGAAGTATGAAAATCCATCTCACAGACCAGTGGCTGAAGCGTTTGCACAGTTGTGAGAACCGGAATCTGTATCCCCAAGGGTCCATGTAAATGCTGGCTATGTGGTGGTAGACCTGTAATTCTAGCCCCTGAAGGTGAGGGCAGGGATCCCCAAAGCAAGCTGGCTATCAGACCAGCTCTGGGTTTGATGAGAGCGACCGGGTAAGGGTGATTCCTAACACCACCTAGGGGCCCACATGTAGACCCCCAGGTGTGCACACACGCCCACACAAGTAGGAAGGCATGCACTTACACATTACACATCACACACACATGAAAAGGAGGGTCCCTCTCCAAGTGTGGACAGTAAGAGGTGTAGACTGGAACCCTATTGCAGCCGCTTGGTACATCAGCAGACCTGGAGGGATCCCATCCCGTCCCAATTTTCTTCCAATAAATGAGTGTCAGCCAATGGGTCTTGTGAACAGCCAGTGAACTGTGCGCCCACAATACTTCCTGCTTGCATATTACACTTTAAAGGGTTTTCATTACTTTTGTGTGTGTGTGTGTGTGTTAGTATATAGCACGGATTCCAATCGTCTTAACAATAAAAACCAGGAGTCGGGTATTAGGGCGTGAAAGCGGAAAGATCAGAGAAGCCGAGCAGCAGACACTGGTTCTTACCTCTACCGAATCCTCAGACTGAATGGTCTGAGTTCCTGTCTCCTCCCATCTTTATATTTCTCTCTCTGCCCAGCTGTATCACTTCCTGTCTCCACCTCCCAAGTGCTTGGATCAAAGGTGTGCGCCGCCACCACCGGCCTGGCCTCTATGGCTAACTAGTAGTGGCTAGCTTTGCCCTCTGATCATCAGGCAAGCTTTGTGTTAGATTACAAACAAAATATCACATTTGTATATAGGAGTGTGTTGCCTGAAGAGGCCAGAAGAAGGTGTTGGATTCCCAGGAGTTGGAGTTGCAGGCAGATGTGGGCTGCCCAACATGGGTACAGGAACCCAACTTTGGTCCTCTTCAGACGTCTCTCCAGATCTGACATTTGACAAGCTCATTCCTGAGGCTGGGGTGTGGTTTGGTAGTAGGGCACTAGCTAGCATAAGCAAAGCTACAGGGTCCATCTGCAGAAGTGAATAAAAAAAAAGAATTAAGAAATTAAGTTTGTTTTTCTACCCCCCTCCATCCACACACTGTAACCCTCATTCAGATCAGCCTCTGCCTCAGTGTGCTGTGAGAGTCAAATGGGCCGAGAGGCTTGACAATGATCTCTACACCACCAAGTGTCAGGAGAGGACAGCAGCCATCACCATGGAACAGCCAGCCTCGTCCACCCACACCCCGTCAGAACTGGGGCTGGCAAAGGCGGTGTGACAGCATTCAGAGAAGAGTCTGGGAGAAGGCAGATTCCATTCTCCCACACCAGCTGGGCCACTTAGGCAATTATCCTCACCCCGAGTGTATCTGCTTACAGAGTGGGCGCAGTGACCTTCACTTCACCCGATAAATGCCCACAAGATGTTGCTAACTGTGTCATCAACGAGACCTGCTCCCTCTACCCCCGTCTAACTAATCTGAGGGCTGAGCTGTCCTCTGCTTTCCCTGTGCTGTGATCTGCTGGCTCACCGTGGAGCCTTGGAGCCCAGCATAACAGCAAAGCGCCCTTGACCTTCACCTTCGAAGGTCTGTCTGTCCGTGCATCCATAGGTCCATCTGGGGTCCTTGTTCCAGCCTTCCCAGAGTGCCACTCTCCTCTCGTCTAGTCAGACCTTTCTTTCCTCCTCATTGAGATGCTCCTCTTAGGCAACAAGTTCAAGGGAGCAGGATGAGGGGCCCCAAGACGGGAGATTTTCCCCGGCTCTGGGTCAGATGAAGTGATGGCAGCCAGGGCCAGTGACCCCCCAAAATCTTGTCTGGCAGTGTAGCTGAAGGGAAGATTATATGAGGGTGCCCAGCACCCAGGCCAAGCCCAGCAGAGTGGCACCCCGCTCCCCCAAACAGCCACCCAAGCCAGATCCTTTCCCTCTACCTGGATTCAGGAACAGGAGCTGTGCCAACTTGGTGATGGCCCAGAGGGAAGGCGTGGGAGGTGGAGCTTGCAGTTATCCTGGTCCTGATATATAGGCCACCCTCCAATCCCCCGTGTGGTGACTCATGCACCCCTCTGCCACAGTCTGATGAACAGCTCAAGCCATTAAGAAATGGAACAGATTACTAAATGGGAGGCACAAAAGAAGCCTGGGATTAAATTATCTCATTATTCATAAATCATAAATGATGCTTACTCTCACTGAATATCTACTAGATTTGAAAAGGCAATAGTCTCCTATGAGCAGAAGGACAAGGGCTCAAAAGGCCCCTTTCTGAGGACCCCAAGGATGATGGGACACAAGCATTAAGCTGCTTTCTTCAAGGTGTTGGAACTAATTCAGTGTGTTGAAGGTGGACGCTGCAGGACATGCCCGACACCCGTAGGCTGGGTAGTACTGAGCCTTGATTGACATGTCACCTCTGTGAAGCACGATGCCTCTGTGAGTGTGCATTATCTCTGTAGCCCGTGGACTCTGTGGAGTATGTTACCTCAGTGAGTCAGGATGTGTTTGTGGGACACATACCCGACCTCTGAGCACATGCCACCCATATCTGGAATGCCACTTCCTTGGAGAATATTACATTTCCATGTGTCATCTCTGGAAGGTGGCGTACCTTCTGAGCACATCTCCTCTTTGACAGGTGTGTTTCATGACTGAGAGTCTCTGACTCCCTTTTTGTCCATGTCAGAGACAGGACAGGCCTGAGCATCTTTGTGGCCTGTACATGTACATAACTACCAGCCAACACACTGTCAAGGATGCCAAAATCCCTGTGCTCCAGCCTAGAAGAAGACCTTGCCCTGCCCGTGGCCATGATGGCTTCTTGCAGGTCTCTAAGGCTTGACCAATGAAAGGAGAAAGAAACATGGACCTTAGCTCAGTGTTTGGGAGGTCTGACAGGGTGGGGAGCCAGGGAGCCCTGTCAGTATTGTGGAAATGCACACAAGGGGAGGTCTCCCCCTGCTGGTCACATCTGGGAAAGGCACATCAATAATCTCGGTCCAGGTAGAGCATCAAGGAGGGAGAGAGAAGGGGGGTGGGGGAGGGGGTGGGGGAGGGGGTGGGCGGTATGGGCAGACATCTGTTTGCTGCTTCGAGAGTTACCCAGCTGCATGACTCTGTGTGATCCTGCCTAATTCATAAGCAATGTGTGAGGAAGCTCCAGACAAGCAGCAGTGTGATTCTAGGTGTGTGTGTGTGTGTGTGTGTGTGTGTGTGTGTGTGTGTGTGTCCTCCTAAGCAAAGTTAGCAGTTATGCGAACATTTGAAAGTCATGTCCCCAACATCTTCCCTGCACTCCAAGACAGCAGCTTCGAGCCAAGCAGGGAGAGCAAAGGTGAGGGGCAGGGCCCAGAGTTTCGTCCGCAGATTCTTGCATTATGGCAGCAAGTGACACACCCATGCGTGGGGTTGGTACCCGTGGCCTCTACACCAAGCAGTGACCCTGGGCTCGTTCCACAGATGAGGAAGTGGATTCTCAGAGACTGACCTACCAAAGCGAGTTCCGGAGCCAGGACTCGAACCAGTCTCAACAACTCACATCAGTTGGCTGCCTCTGAGTCTGGGCCCATTGTGTGTGAGGGCTGGGGTGCTGGAATCTTACCTGCAGCCAAAGTGGCTTTGGTAGCAACCCCATGGTCTTGCCACACCCACCGCCCAGGCTCCTCTGACGTTCAAATGGGGAGCAAGGTCAGGTTTTTCCACACCCTCGGTATTCCGGCTCATCTTGTACACTTGTATTCTGGGAGCTGACCTCTCTCCACCCCTTCCTCTTGCTTCACTGTTCCCTAGATGAAACTTCATTCTGGGCCAAAAGGGCACAGCTCCTAGTGAAGCCAGAAGTCAGAGCCTCCTCCCTTACTGTGCTCCCTCACAGGCAGCCTGCTCTGTGGCCTGCCCACATGGCCCTCGCCACCCCCAAAGTGGCATGGATCTTTACAGCTTTTCTGTGAGCTCCCCCATTCCCTCCCCGTGCATGCATTAGAAATTTAACAGGAGAAAAAGAAGACTTAGAAGCCCCAGCCGCCGTAATTAACATGCAGAATGCTTTTCTGGCAGTGCACAGGCCGTGGTAAATCGGGAAACTTCTTAGCACGACGTATATTTAATCTGTGGCACTCGCTTCCACATGAAATTCAATCAGATATTTTAGGGAGTTAGCAAGGACTCTCAAATTCAGCTACGAATAAACGCAGGTGCAACAAACACACCTGGTTTTATTTTTCTAGGATTTTTTTTTAAAGATATGTCTCATGCATGACAGGCTGGTCTTGAACCCATGTAGCCAAGAATGATCTCTTGCTTCCAATCCTGCAGTATCCACCTCCCTCTCTAACACTGGGATTCCAGGTGTGCACCTTAACACCTGGGTTCGTTTAGTGCTGGGGATGAAACCCAAGGCTTCAGGAATGCTGCCTAAGCATCCTACCAAACAAGCTACATCCTCAGTCCTCCCGGAAGTGCCGGGTGCCAGCCACCAGGGGGGTGACTGCTCACTAGTAATGGAGTTTGGATGATCATTTCCCAGTTTGCCATGGAGCTCGTGCTCAGTAGAGAGAGAAAGGCAAAGCTAAGGCAGGGAAGCAAAATCTGCATCTGCGTGAAGAAATAAGGAAGGAGGCTTAGGCCAGTCATTTGGCTGTTGAGGTGAGGCTTGAAGTACGAGGCAAGGCTAGGCATGGTACAATAGAGGAGAGAGGACCCTGTCAAATCCAGCACACGTGGACAGGATTCCCCCGGCAGCATGGGTTTCTGAGGTGAGCCTTCCAGCAGATTCCTTTTCTAGAATTAAAGGTTCTGTTCACTACAGACCTGGGAGAGAGGGTGTGTCTGGCTGCCGGGGTGAGAAAAATAGCTCACTACAGGGAAAAGAAACAAGCTGCCCCTCACATCACACAAGTGGAAAGATCCAGGACCTCACAGCATGAAAGCCAAGAGAAATTGGAGCTAATTGGAGGGAAGAGTGGGGAGGAGAAGAGGCTTATCACATAATCTAAAAACCACAAATCATAACCCAGATGAAAGTTGGATAGAACTGCACTATGTTGAAATGATGGATTCTCTTCAAAAGTGACGCTGTTGACAAAGAGAGATGCTGGGTGGGTGCAGAGAGCCAGATACTAACGTGCAGAATAAAGGGCAGATGACACTACACAGGGACAGATCCAGCTGGCTGTTTGTCTTTTTATAAATAAAGTTTTATTGGCTCACAATTACACTCATGTCTGTGTTACCTCTGCAGCTTTGCAGAGGTAACATAGACTCACAAAGCTACAAAGTATTTACTATGTAGCCTTTTAAGGGAAAAGATTGTATCATGGTCCCCCACCTAGATGGTACAGAGTAGTGAGTAGAGGATAGGACATAAAAGTTGTCAGCTAGGGCTGGAGAGATGTCCCCAGTGCACTTATTGCTCTTACAGAGGACCAGCGTCCAGCACCCATAGGGCGGCTCACAGCCACCTCTAACTCCAGTTTCAGGGGGTCTGACACTCTCTTCTGGCCTCCAGGCATGCACAAGGTGCGCGCGCGGGCGCGCACACACACACACAGGCAAAACACTCATAAAATAAATGTAAGAAAAAAAATCAGTCGGCAGCTATATCCTGGTGGTGTGTGACAAGAGCAACTTGACACTGCTGACCCTGAACCTGAGTCACTCAGAAGTTGACTGAGCACTCCCCACCCCATACCCAGCAGATTTTAGAGCTTGCTCCACTCTGCCCTAAGGCTAGAAGCTCATATAGAATGGTTCTATCTCCCTCCCCTTGAGCCAGAGCTGATCTGGAATGAGCCAACACCTGAGCCTCCTTGGCTTTGACAGAAGAAGACGGTGCTTACACTTATAAGAGGATAAAGTGGAGAGGATCCTGGCGGAGCAGAGTGTGGTGGCTGTCATCAAACTTGGCCCCAAAGCCACCCAATGAGTCGGCTCTCGGCTGAGTTATCTAGAGTGATTTGAAGCCGTTTATTTTTTACCTTTGGGTCAAGGAATTGGAACCAACAGAAACTCTCCCCCTTTTTCTTTCTTCTTCATTTTCTTCTCTTCAGAGATTGAACCCAGGACGTCTTGCACACAGGGCAAGCACTCTGCCCTGAGCAAAATCCCCAGCCCCAACAGAAAGTGAGATTTGAGGGCTATTGTAGCTTCTTTTCTCATCTCTGTGACCAAGTATCTGACAAGAAGCGGCTTGAGGGAGAAGGTTTTCCTTTTGGCTTATAGTTTCAAGGGATACAGTCCTTCATGGTAGGAAGGCATGGAGGCAGGGGCAGGGTAACAGGGAAGGGCAGGGTAGCCTCTTGTCCATACTCTGTGGACAAGGAAGCGGAGGTGGGTCAGGAAATGTGTCAGGTTATTAAACCTCCACATGTCTCCCCTTTGCAGAGATCCACCCCCTGCCAACCCCAGCCCACTAGGTCCTTATCACCTAGCTGTTCAACAACCTTCCAAGATAACATCATCAGCCAGAGATTAAGTGTCCAAGCACGTGAGGAATGTTCCACACTTCAACCATAGCAAAGGGTGAAGGAATCTGTACCTCAAAGGAAGGTAGAAGGTGACAAACATGGAGGAGACGAGCTTTGCCGTCTTACCCCAGACACACGCACACTCACACTCACACACACCTGAGACAGGCATGCCAGCCTGGGGAGAGAGAGGCAGGGAGCAGACAGCTGAGGAGGGCCCCACACTGAGGGCTCACAGCCTCAGACACTTCCTGGCATGCCCTGCCTCGTGGGATAGAACTCTGACTTAGGACAGATCCCTAGAAGCCAGGGTTGAGATGGAGTGTGCTGTGGGGGTCATGTTTCCAGGGTATGCTCTGTAAGCACCCACCTCTCTACCACCTACAAAAATATAAGAGTAAAAACAGTTTAAGAGATTAGAGTGATAGAAAGAAGACGGAAGAGACAGGTGAACGATGCGGTCCTCACTGAAGCATCCAGGCAAGGATGCGATGATGTGGTCCCCACTGGACCATCTAGGCCTTTCAAGGTTGCTCACTGGAAAGCCAGGAGAAAAGTTTGCTTCCATATATTACCCTACTCAGTTGTTAGCCACGGCAACCCCAGGGAGGAAGATCCACTCACTTTCCTCCATGGAGAGCTGGTGTCTCCCATTGGCCAGAACAGTTGCTGACAGGGCAAGCTACAAAGAGAGGCCCAGAGAAAGGGTTTGGGGAACCATTACATCAGGTGCCTTTTACCCCCTCTAGCAAGGCAATGAAGGAAGTGGCAAGAGGAGTTCGAGACCAGATGAGAACCGTGGCTACATCCACTGCACAAGGGGCAGAAACCGTAGGGGCAGAAACCGTGGCACAATGGCATCAGACCCTACCACACCGGAAGACCACTGTGGGCAGGGGCAAACAGGAACCAGATGCCCTGCTAAGCACCCCTGGGGTCTGGACCCGGAAAACCCTCTTCCCCGCCACCGCAAGGCAGAGTGGGAGGCAAGGTTCCACGGACTCCCGAGCCGCCAGTCTGAAATCTTTGCATGTGCCCCCCCCCCAAGACCTAAAAGGATGCCATTAACAGGACACATTGTTAGCAGGTTCATTAATCATGGTCCCTTTCGCACTTCAGCGCTTCCATGGTCAACTACAATCCTGGTGGCTTAAAGGGAGGCCCCCTCCACTTAATTACAGTGTTCAGCAATTAACAGTTCATCAGCTGCAAGACAAAGCGGCTTGGGTTCCACAAGTGTTCTCCGCAGGGGTCTTTAGCCTGTGTGGTGTGAACCAGATAATCGAATTCGGTGTCGGCAGAGCAGTTAGGTCAGAACATCACCCTTTTTGCATAGTGCAGAGGTGCACCTACCCTCCCTGGCAACACAGAATTGGATTCGAAGGTGTGTTCTGCAGCAGCGCCCACGCTCTGCTTGCGGATGCTGTTAACAGCTTAGCCCCAGCCTCGAGGTGATAAAGACCATTTGTCAGTGGTTTCGGGGCGCTAGATAGGACAGCTGGGTAACCCCATAAAGCATCCCTTACCTTCCGCTTTCTCACCTGCACAATGAGAATACCAGAAGCCTCATGGAAAACCGAAACGATGTAGTGCATGTGAGATGCCTGGGGAACCCCAGCCCGGGACACTGGGCACTGTTATACGTGGGCTAGAGACACTTTGAGAAACCCGTACTGAGCTGGGGTGAAGGCTCAGTCAGCAACATGCTGAGTTTGATAACCCGGACCCACATAAAAAATAAACGCACAGGGAAGTATTGGTAGTGATGCATTCTTGTAGTTCCAATTCTAGGCCAGAGCACCGCTGGTCGGCCAGACTAT
Source organism: Phodopus roborovskii (assembly GCF_943737965.1). Lineage (NCBI taxonomy): Eukaryota > Metazoa > Chordata > Mammalia > Rodentia > Cricetidae > Phodopus > Phodopus roborovskii. The sequence continues at coordinate 10,224,427 of NW_026125295.1, read as the reverse complement.
CCCCGTTGATGAGCTTTGGTTCGGTGAGGGATCCTGTCTCAAAAAATAAAGCAGAGGGCCGGAGAAATGGCTCAGTGCTAAGAGCATGTGTTGCTCTTGCAGAGGACCCGAGTTTGGCTATCAGCACCCATGGGCACACACAACATCCTGGAACTCAGACCCAGGGGATTCGATACCCTCCAAGGGCACCAGCATCCATACGGCACATATATCAATATAAACAAACCCTCAGCACTGACTGACTACACATACATATGTACTCATGTGTATGTACTCACAGCAGTGCACACATGAACACACACACACACACACACACACACACACACGAAACCTTTAAGTGCCTGTGTACCAAAGTGCTCACACCATCACGGTGCACTCAATACGCTTCCTGACCAGGATGCTCAGCTCTAAGTAAGGCTAAGGAGGGTGTAACCAGTTCTCCAAAGGGCCTGCGCACCTGCAGCAACCTCTGTCCTCTCCTGCCTTCACCCTCCAGGCCCCCTTTTTCCTGCTGGTGTTTCATGCACAGACTCTTGCTCCTGGCTTTCACCGGGTATGACCCATGTGAGACCATTCCCAGTGCTTACAGATGTGCTCTCTCTCGTTGCTCACAGCTTGAGCTGGTCCTTTGTGCAAGCATTACCAAGTTTCCTTATCCAGGCTTACGTCTGTCTGATGGGCCTGGGGTGGTTTTAATACAGTAATTATAAATAACCCTATTGTGAGAATTCACGTTTCAATCCTTTTAAAAAACTTAGACTTTTAATTCTGAAATAAGTGTAGGTGTTTCTGAGTCTGTGAAGAATAGCAGAGATCTGCCACGTGTGCACGCACACACACACACACACACACACACACACACAGTCTCTTACAAAACTACAATAAAATATCACACCAAGAGACCGTGGTTGATATGAAACATGAGTGCCCCCCCCCCGATTTCCTTTTCACATGTGTGCTGAGTTCTATTCTTCCTGTCATCACATAGCACGCCACAGTCAGCCACTCCCACAGATTCATCACCGACAGCGAGGGAGGAACTTACGCATGAACCTGAAAACGGACAGGGCAACAATATGTTGAAACCACGTGATTCCTGACGCTCACACACTATGTGAGGTGTTAATTTTTGTTTGAAGCTAATGTGTATTGATATAACTTATTTTTAATTTGTGCGTGTGCGGGTGTTTTGCCCGAATGTATGTCTGTACACCACGTGTGTGCCTTGTGCCAGGTGGAAGCCAGAGGTGTGTTGGATCCCTTGAGTCTGGAAGTTGGGAGCTGCCATGCGGGTTCTGGGAAATGAACCCCAGTCCTCTGGAAGAGCAGCCAGTGCTCTTAGCTGCTGAGCCATCTCCCAGGCCCCTGGATTTTTTTTTTTTAATTGAGTGTTTTGCTTCCATGCATGAATAAACCGTGTTCATGCACCTACCCACAGAGGTCAGAAGAGGGCACCAGATCTCCAGGGAGTGTAGCAACAGAGTTGTATGTGGGTGCTGGAAATTGAACCTAGGTCCTTTGGAAGAGCAACCATTGCTCTTAACTGCTGAGCTGCTTCTCTAGGCCCAGAGCTGGAAATATAGGCACAATGAGATATTTAGGGATGAGGCCATCAGCTTATTTGTGCGGTTTTATCTTGCTTGCATTTTGACTTGGCCCTTTCCCATGAGATCAGGGGAATTTTCCACCTGTTACACTGAGTGCATGCTCAGATGGTTTGGAGCCTTTTGGATTTTCAGACTTGGGGTGTTCAAGCTATGCTATCAGACCCTTGATTTAAAAAAAAATGCAGATATGTGGTTTGGAAAGATGGTTCAGTGGTTAGGGGTGTTTGGAAAGATGGCTCAGTGGTTAGGGGTGGATGATCTGAGTGTGGTTCTCAGCACCCACATCAGGTGGCAACTACAACTCTAGGGTCCTGCCACCCTCTTCTAGCTTCAGAGGGCACCAGCACACATAGGCACACACAGAACAGGCACAAGTAAATAAAGTAAAAATAAAATATTTTTAATTAAAAAGAAAGGCATGTCTCAGAGCAGCCTCCAGACCTGGGCTGTGCTGTTAGTTTGCCTAGGCAGCACAGCTTTGCATTTTTTATTTTGAATCCCTGTTCTACAGATAACGTGGCACCTTACTTCACTCCACTAGCCCTGGCCCTTTGAAAGGGGTGCAGCCACATGGTTCAACAAGCTTCTCCTCTCTGTGACTAAATACCAGACAGAAAAAACCTAAGGGAGAGAACTCATTTTAGCTCATGGCTTAGGCAGCTACAGTTCACTATGAGGAAGGCCTGTGTTTCTGTTGTAATAAATGCCATGACCAAAAGCAGCTTGGAAAGGAAAGGGTTTATTTGTCTTATGCATCCCAGGGACACAGTCAGAAACCATTGGAGGGAGCAGCTTACTGGCCTGCTCTCCCCGGCTTGCTCAGCCTGCTTGCTTTCATTCTCCGCCCAGAAACACCAGCCCACTGGTGGTAACAACCGCAGTGAGCTGGGTCCTTCCACGTGAGTAGTTAATCAAGAAATTGTCTACAGCTTTGCCTACAGGCAATCTGATGGAGGCATTTTCTCACCTGAGGGTCTCAGATAACTCTAGCTTCTGTTAGGTTGACGAAAACTTAACCAAGATTCATGACAGCAGAAGCTTCCTTTTCTCTCTGTATTCTAGCTGGGACCCCAGCCCATGTAGTGGTACCATCCACATCCAAGGAGGCTGCTTCCTCCTAGGCTAAACCTTTCTGGAAATGTCCACACACCCAGAGGTGTGTCTCCTAGGTGCTTCCAAATCTAGTCACACTGATGGTTAAGAAGACACCACATTCTACCTTCTTGTAAGGGCTTTGTTTTATTTGGGTCTAGGATAATATATGTAGAGCAGTAAAGCATGCATGCAGCCTCCTCCGCTTGGCCTGCAGTAAAGCATGCATGCAGCCTCCTCCGCTTGGCCTGTCACCCCCCCCACCATGTCAGTTCCTGCCTGAAGGCTAGCGGGCTGGAGTTCCCAGAGAACTTCCTTTGCCTTGGCATAAGCAAGAAGTACTGGGTGTTTAACCCTCCCAACTCCCTGCTTCCCAGAAAGTGTATCTCTGAGTGGCACGCTCTGCAGTGGCTCCCAGAATTCCCTGCAGGGTTATAGGATGAAGGCTCAAGCAGCTAGCATGGTAACTTGCCTGATTGATAGCGTGTCATTTATTAGCTTGGCCCCTAGCCCACAGGTCATTTCCCCATGACCCTAACGTGTTACCTTCACTGACGAAATAAACCTCTCATGCCGGGATAAGCTTCAGGGGGAACCAAACTAAAGACAAGTATTTAGTGCAGCATAGGAATGCAGCCTGTGTTCAACTAAAACTCAGATTGTGCGTGTGTGCCGACGGTGGTGATCACAGGACTCCACATTCAAACAGAACCCACCAGAGGACTCAAGGAGACAGACAAATGAGGGTGGGAGTATGCTCTGCTGTGAGGTATAAGCTGGGACCAACCTCTGGAAAACTTCCTGCTGGCATTAAGCCTTGTTCAGAATCCACTGAGCCTGTCTGCCCACACAAATGCTCACAACGTACCAGTGGTCCGCGATGCGGTTTTATCCTGGGAAGATGCATTAATATGTTTCCCTAGAAAGTAGATTCGGAAGCTGAGACACTGCTGTCCGAATAATACACACCAGGGAATAAAACAGAGTCTGTGGCACAAGAGGCAGAGTGGGAAACTCGGGAGCTGGAGCCGGGATGAGATTGACAGAAAAATCCCATTATGTAAAGTAAAAACAGACGCAAGACGGAGCATGTATAAGGACGTACAGCAAACAGATTTGAAAGAGCTGTGGGCCGTGGAGAAGGAGGCTGTTGTAGAACTTGAAGGAATCACCTGTGTCCCAAATCAGGTCTAGTCACCTGGCCTCAACAAGCCGGTAAAAAGAGCGTGATTTTTAGTAGCGTAAGTTTTAATATCCACACTGAGAAGAGGGACAAAGATCTAGCAAACCTCAAAGTCCATCTTAGGGTCCTGAAGTTTAATCAAAGTTTAAATCGAGGGCCAAGGAGGCGCACATGGGACAGCCCTGGTGGAGGAGGGGTCCTGCCACCACTGGCCCATGGCTGTCTGGGCTTCTGTCTCCTATCTGCCCTTCCAGGAGACAAGCCTCCTCTCCGCCTAGAGCACTTTCCTTCTCCCAGTATGAAATTAATTCCTGGAGAAATTCTCATTTCTTTGGGGCCCATCGTTCCCACAGTCTGATAGTGTCTTTAGAATATTTTCACCTCTGCCAGGCCTGTTACAGGAGAACTGAGAGCTGATCAGAAAAGGAAACCCGCAGAAGAAACAACCACAGGGTGGGAAAGATTTCAACGAAGCCTTGCAAAGCAGGGCAGGGGTGTAGTTCAGCGACAGAGGGCCTGTCTGACATGTGCAGAGCCTGGGTTCAAACCCCATCATGTCAGGGGTGGGGAATATCCCAAATTATAAATCCATACTGCTATATTATAAAAATATATGTATTTATATATGTAATTATAAAAAACCATGTAATACATACTAATACATGTATAATGATAAAAATACATAAAGCGCACATCACTGATCTGATATCAGAGCTTTGTTTACAAATGGTAAACAAAACAAGACATGTAGAGATGGAAAAATAAGCCAGAGACTAAGGAAGCCTTCCCAAAGGTTACGTAATAAAAACCAATTGTCTCAAGCAGCTGTGAGTATTCTAACAGAGGCCAGGCACGGCTGAATGCTCATGGTGTGGACAGATTAAACTGTGAGTGATGATAAAAGCCTACACTGGCTTTTCCCGGGTCACCCTCAGTCATGCTTTGCTGCGGTGCCCTGCCTGACACAGGTGGTCTCCTTTCTTCTCTGGCTCCACCCCAGGGAAGCCAAGGTCCCCACCCACCGCTCGGACCCTCAGTTTCCTCTTTGTAGGATAACAGGTGCTGTGCACAACTGCACACACCATTTAACAAGCCATAAACATGCAGCAAATGTTTATGCAAATGTATTGAAGTTGCAAGACAACAGCAGTTCCCGTGTGTGGTAGAGGCCTGGCCTCTTACTCCGCCAAAGAGCCGCAGAGTAGGCGCCCTTGTTCTGATTTTGCTGATGAGGAGCCTGAATTTGAGGTGTCCAAATGGAATGGAAGCCTGGCTCACATTGTGGGCCACCTGTGCCATCTCCCAGCCATCCTCTCCCTCCCTTTCTGTTGTGGGTGCCTCTGTGTGTGTTTGGGTGTGTGTGGGGGGGGGCTGTAGCTCATGTAGCCCAAGCTGACCTTGAACTCACTACATAGCCCAGGACCACCTAGGACTCCTGATCCTCTTGCCTCCATCTCTCGAAATGCTGGACCGGCAGACTCATGTCCCAACGCCTGGCTCCTTATGTAAACCCTGAGAGTTTGCACAAGAGGCAGAATGAGTCTCTGAAAGAGACACAGTGTGGGGGTTGAGGCCTACCTCCGCCTTCAGTGGGCTATGTTGCTCTGTGGTGCAGGCAGAGGCCCTGGGCTGCCTTTCTCTCTGAATTCAGGCAATCCTGTGGCTCTGAGTCTTCACCCTCACTGTGGATCTACGTTCCCAGTGACCTCTGACCCAGATGTCATGATTTGTGCAGTCATCACAAGCTCTGCATTTGTATCTGTGGACAACAGGGGGCTCTACAGGCTTTAAAAGGCAGCAGGTGTCATCACACACACACACACACACACACACACACACACACACACACACTGCAGTGAATGGACTGATAGCAGATTGCTCAGGATGTCAGAGTAGGATTTCCCTAGACTCTGCTCAGGTAGCAGCAGCTGAGTCACTGGCAGAGGAGTGATGTGTCCTGACTGTGTTCTAGAGCTGCCCGCAGGGGATGTGTCGGGTGTGGGGTGCTCAGGCACTGAGCTTGGAAACTTCCAAAGCCTGGGGGACGTGGCTCAGGCAGCCAGCCTCTACCCACCTGCTCTGCAGGCTGGTCTGACTCTGCTGTCCCTTCACACTGGCCACACAGCCTTGGCTCAGTCTTGGACAAACAAATGCTGGCAGGCCTGTTGTTGAGTGGGTGAGGTGGCTTTGTCAGAAGTGACAGGGACAAGTCAGAAAACCCGTGCACTCCGTTCCTCCGTTTCCTGCCAGGTGCCACATCTTTTCTTCTCCTGAAAGATTTTAAAGCCTCTCCCACTTATCAAGACCTAAAAGGGTCAGCCTGGCCAACGTGCAAACTCCCAGCTCACCTCCTCACTTGTGAGGAGCACCCAGACCAACCCATCTCCTCAGCCATTTCTCTGACTCGACTGTCCCCTGTGGTATGTGTGTCTCTTCTGCTCCTGCAGCTTCAGTCAAGCAAGCCCTTACCATCTGCCTCACACTGCACCCCGGTCTCAACAACAGTAGAAAAAGTACACGGGAGGAGCAAACCCAAACCAGTTTCCACTTGGGAGGGACGGGGCAGATAAAGCCACACCTGAGCAGAGGGAATGTATTGACCTCACACAATGGTGGTGTTGGCTCAAAGGGGAGGTTGTGTGAATGTCCAGTAGAGGAGCCCATGAACATCAATCACTAGGGATCCCGGCCCTAGCAGCAAAGATAGTTCATTGGGGGTGTTGGGAGGCAAGGCCTGTGTTTCTGTTATCTTTGCATTGCTCGGAATGCTTACTAGGATAGTGGGTACATGCTAAAAATATTTTGGTTTTTGAAACAGGATCTCACTTTGCTAGAATGTTTAAATGGTGGTAATGGTCCCTGACTCACATACTGCTGTGGACATTACATAATTAATGCCTGTCAAGCCCTTCTAAAAAATGGTTTTGTTTGTTTGAAGACAGGGTCTCACTGTGAAGCCTGGCCTTGAACTCACAGAGATCCAGCTGCCTCTGCCTCTCAGGTGTTGGGCCAATATACAACACATCTTCACAGCAAGCAGCTGGCCTCTGAACATAGAGCATCCAGGGGAGTCACACCAGAGCGCCCAGAAAGGAGCCACCTGCCTTGGTGGGGTTTCTATCTCTTCAAAGCCAGCAAACTGTTTTATTGCCCACCCAGCCAGACTGGCTGGCCACGGCTGCTGAGATTTCAGCTCCACCACGGTAAAGAGAGCAAGGGTCCTTCAGCACAAAGATGTCATTGTGATCTACATGGGTTGTGCCTTCCATGGGGCAGATTCACACATATCACCTATATTCCAAGGCTGACAGAGTCGACCAGGAGTCAGGCAGACCTAGAATCCATGTCTGTGTTGATTGGCATAACCAAGCATCCTGTATCCACAAAGCCCTGGTAAAAAATGCTTTCATGCAAATAACAGTGAGTCTGTGTGGTACCCAGACTCTGAGCATCACTTGGCTGGCAGGCAGCAGCAGCAGGGCCCGGGTTCAAATTCAAGTTTAATCATGTGTTGTTGTCAGGGTCCTCCGGGGTTAGAGAGTCCCTGCACTCTAGCAACAACAGTGTAAGGACAGATAGGAGACCTGACCTGGAACTGCTCCCTCCTGACCCCTACCCCTGCCAGGGCTCAGGAGCTCAGGCCCTAGCATGGCCTGGCTGTGAGAGAGACCTGCTGGCTGCCCACCAGGGGTTTCAGGGCCCCTCCCAAAATCCATCCGCCATCAGTGTGGCCTCTTGAAGCCAGGCAATAAGATATGGCAGAGAAGGTGCTTTGAATTGTAGAAGGCTTTCTTTAGCCTGGTAATTTTTTTTCTTCTTCTTCTTTTCAAATGTCTCTGAGAAGGATGTAAGCTAATTGATCAGACTAAAGCTGTGTGAGTTCCTTGTTCTCTTTTCTGACGCTGGATGAAAGCAAGCATCTTTGATGTGCATGGATTATAACACCTTCCTCAGCTCCTCCCCACCGCTCCTCCCTCTCACCCAGAGAACTCCCAAGGCACTTACAGCTGCCTGGGGGTGCAGGCCAGGGTGGGAGGAGAGAACTCTCCTCTTCTACTAATTTGGGGAATCCATCCCAGAATAGGTGAGGCGAAATAGCACACTAATTAATATGCGGTCTCTTGGAGACAGGAAACAGCACACACCGCATCATGTTCCTCTTCTGAACCCTGGCCTCGGCCCCCACCCTCCCCAGCCTGGCTTCTTTCTTTCACAACCCCCCCCAACAGCTGGACAGGGTCTCTCTCTGTGTGTGGGGGGGTGAGTTTGTCCTGAGTGTGTGAATGAGGAGGACCAGGCATCCAGGGTGGAGGGATAACACTAACGCGGATAAGGGTTTGGAACATTCCGTGTTTTATTAGGGGAAGGTCTCCTTCGCGGAGCTGGGCAGGCTTGATCTTGCTAACCTGGAAGCTGGAGCTTTCCTGAGACAAGACGGCTTGGCTCTGACAAGAGGTGACATCCCCAGTTGCTGACAGAGCTCCCTACCGTGTGAGAGCTCCCTACCGCGTGAGAGTTGGACTCGAGCTATCCAGCCCACTCCCGCGGGCCAGGTTCCTTATGCGCCCTCATCTCCCGGGCTTAAAGATTCCATGTATCCCAGACTCAGCCAGATGCTTCTCATTTCTTGGGAGTCCTGAGTCTGAAGATGGGATGCCCCAGCCCCTGCTTTCATCTCTGAAGTCAGCTCAGAATTAGGGTTGCCATTACCTTGATATGGAAGAGTAAGTGGACAGAGAGGCTGGCAGAGGGACATCCTTCACTGTGTCTCTGGCCATCTGGAAGGGTAAACAAAGAGGGCCCTTCCTCTCTATGCTCACCTCTCTAATTTCACACCCCATTGTGACTCAGTCTGCCCAGCATCTGGCCTGGTCTCCCCTGCCAAGTCTCTTTGGTCCTTTTCTACCTCCTGCCCCCCCCCCGCCTCCCCCAGACCACAGATGGTATCAAAGGCATCTAAGCATCCTCTATCCACACTAAACTGCCTGCCTTACTGGGTGGATCACCTCCCACCTCTTCCTACAGGGTTAGTGTTGGGGAACCTTGGCAGGTTCCATAGCAGGTGAGGGTGACTGAGGGGGAGGGACAAACATGGCAGACAGAGCTTAAGTGAGAAGTTTTATTAGAAAGCAGGGAGGTACAGAGACACAGAGAAGACAGCAGAGAAGAGGGAGGCAGGAAAAGTCCTGTCTGTCCCAGGGGAACCGCGGGAAGGAGAGTGGGAAAGAAAGAGCGGGAAAAGAGCGTAAGTGGGCGGGTCTTTCTTTTAAAGGGTCCTTTACACCTGGGCTGACCAGGGGACTGCCTGGGTGCATTCTGCCAGGTGACAGGGGCAGGCCAGTGTAATGCCTGAATCCTTACAGTTAATCCTAGCTAGGCATGAGCGCGCGCACGCGCGCGCGCGCACACACACACACACACACACACACGCATGTGCATGCATGCACCACCTGAACACAACTTTTCCACAAGTTTGTACTTCTTGGTAGAAGCACTTGCACTTTGGAGTCAGAATTTTGCTCTAGGGAAACCGTAACTCTTGGTTGTATCGAAAGTAACAGAATCCCTCACTTCATGGGAGTATGATGCCCTGTGTGATGTGTTCAAAGCATATTCACCACAGATTTTTTGTTTTGTTTGTTTTATCTGAGTTGTTCTATTAACCAATAAGGACTTGGGAGTCAGATGTTGGAGTGAAAAGCCGCCAGATCAGAGAAGCCGACAAATGACCAGCCGACCTTCCCTTTTGGCCAGAAACCCAGCAAGAAAGTGTCTCTCCACTCATCCCAAACCAAAAATGACCACGAATGTCTAAGTCCCTTCCTGTGCATCTCTCTATCCATCTTCCCAGATTCCCCTATACTCTCTATAGCTGATTCTTGTCAACTCGTCTCAGACTTTGCCCCTGATCCAAGATTAATGTTATTAACACAGTCAGGGAGTTGCACAGTGCAATCAAATACCCCATAACACACAGGCACTCCCCCCATTTCATCTCTGTAGCCCCAAAAGGAGACAGAAGCAGCCAGGGTCATCATTTCCCCCTGGGCAGTGCTTTACTCAGAACCCTTCCTAATACAGCCTGTGCTCTCCCGGGGCTCCTGATAGTGCTAGCTTCCCCCGTGCCAGGATCCTCATACAATAGCTCCAGCCTACCCAGGGCATGGCCAGCTCTTATCATCACCTGAAGGGGCGACTCTGCCCTTCACAGTGGAAACTCTGGAGATAACATGAAGTGAGGATGTCTTAGAGGCTGCTCTGTCCCACGAACTCCTGGACGCTGACAAGAATCAGATCATCTCCTAGTCACAAGTACAGAGCCAACAAAGGTCATCGGAATTCTCCACCAACTCTAGAACCATAGGCCTAATCTCTCTCCAGCCCTTTGCAGGAACAGCCCAAAAGCTGGTCCTCAGTGTGTGTCTTGGTAAAAGATTTAGGGCACTTGCAAAGGCATTGTGAGCACTAAAAAATACCCCACAATCTGAATACTAAGCTCCTCATGACCCAACAGGCTCCTCTGCAATACTCCGGGAAGCAGCCGGGAAGCTGGGCTTTGGTACGAACACTCACTCATCGATGGTACTGACCATGGGATTACCATTTCCTGAAGCTCCCCTGACCCTTGTCCAGGGTTGGGAAGATAGCTCAGCTGTTAAGAGCACTGGCTGCTCTAACAGAGGATCCAAGTTTGGTTCCCAGAACCCACATGGTGGCTCACAAACACCCTTGCCTCCCGTTTTAGCAGATATGATGACCTCTTCTGACCTCTGCAGGCAGAGCACAGACATTGTGCATATGCATACATGCAGACAAACACTCATAAAATGAAAAATAAATCTTTAAAAAGAAAAGAAACCCATCTCTGTTTTTCTTTGTCTCTGCCTCCCTCCCTCCCTCCCCTCCCCTCCCTTCACTCTCCCTCCCCCCTTCCTCTCCCTTCCCACCCCTCCACCCCTTATGCCCCACACTCACACTGGTTCTACTTCTAATTCTCCATAAACATTGCTTTTCCTCTCATTAAGACTAATACTTTTCTCTGTATACAGTACTTGTACATTCACAGTAGTCCCAGTGCCTTAAAAAATTTCAGTGACTTTTCTTATCAATTTAATTATTTCAACACATTGTTCAAGTTAATTAACTTTTCAGAGTTGATTTAATTTTGTAGCCACAAAAGGTTTTTAAGCTCAGGAAAATTGTTTTTTTTTTTTTTTAAAAAAAGAGTAAATAGTACAAAATGAGTGTGTTTGTTATTGAAGTTTGAGCTGTATAACAAAAGATACATCTGCATTTTTCAGTCAACGCACCAGCCACCACCCACATGTCCATCTCCTAATATTTTGTGTATTCCTTTTAGTTATTTTTTAATATAAGTGAGAATATGTGATTTATGCACATTTGTATCCCTTTTCTCCCTTGACATCATGAATATTTTACAATGCAATTAAAAACCTTAAGCATGCGTTTCATGTTCTGTGAATTGTTTACCCAACCCTAACTTGCCAACACTTAGCATATTCTATTCCTTCCTTCTGACTGGAGCACAGAGACACATGTGTGAACCTTTGATCCCAATATGTCCATTTTCCCCAGCAGCTTCTTAGAATCCAAGTTCCTGGGTGAAAGGGCACAGGCTCAAGTTTTGGAGTTCCTTGATACCGGTTGCTAAATCGCCTCCCCAAAAGGGTGGAAGAGCAACGTGGCCGCTATGGTATCTGCACACGGGTCTGCTGGGCAAGAGCTTGGAGAACTGGCTGGTTTCTGGTCCCTTCTGGTGTCCTGAGCATCCTTCCCCAGCTGTTTTAAGTGTGTTGATGTCCCTGTACTCTCGGTCAGTCTGGTGCAACCCTGCCCATGGTGGCAAGCTGTTCATCAGCTACCAGACACCTTTGCATCTCTTCCATCTTTAGTTAATTCATTCATTTAATTCTAGTGTTTATGTGTGTCAGGACGATGTAAAGTGGGTTCTGGGAATAGAGCAGCAAGTGCTCTTAACCACAGATGCCAGTGCCACCACAATAAACAAGCATTGCTGGGGAGGCAGGAAAGATGGAGGAAAGGAATAGTAAGTGCACGGACACCGGAACTGGAGGACACCGGAACTGGAGGATACCGGAACTGGAGACGAGACAGCTGTGATGACCGGAGGGAGAGAAGCCTCCAGTTGATAGAACAGGTTTTGTCGTTATTGTTTTGTCTTGATGTTTTTATTTTCCTTGGGGGAGCTACAAGAGTGGATGTGAAGGGACTTGGAAATGAGTGGGATTGGGGTGCATAATGTGAAATTCCCAAAGAATCGATAAAAACTTACGTTTAAAAAAAAAACAATTCTGCATTCAGATTACTTAATGGTTTCAGGACTACCAACCATCAAGGAGGTTGGATTTGTAGTTAAAGGCTCTCAAAAAAGAAAATCTGGGCCCAGGTAAGTTCACCTGGGGATTTTACCAAACACCGAATAGTCCTGGAGCATGGGCAGTAGTTAAATGCTCCGTCTGAATGACGTCACGATGTAACCTCTTTCCTGTATCATTGTAGCCGAAAACACACCCCCACTTTGTGTGTCTATGTATTTTTGTCGTCAGTATGGAATGTTAGAATATTCTAGGCTTGTATGCTCTTTGGACATCTATGGTATTCTCTTCGTATTTCAGCTCATTTTCCTGTTGTTATTCCCCTCCCCCTCCTTCTCTCGCCACAATGGCTTCATGGATAGAATTTGAAGCATGAAGATAGAAACAGACAGTTATCTGTACTGATTGTCTTTGAGCGTAGCATGGTACAGTCTGTCAGATCTCAGGCAACAACAACGGAAGGCAGGGAGGGAGGGAGAGAGGAAGGGAGGGAGGGAGGGAGGGATGGAGGGAGGAAGGGAGAAAGGGAGGGAGGGAGGCAGGGAGGGAGGCAGGGAGGAGGGAGGCAGGGAGGAGGAAGGAAGGGGAAAGAAACCGAGGTAGTAGACAGGTATGGGGGGCATACTATTCGACTATTGGAGCCTAGCTCTGGAGAGGAAGAGGCTGGAGGACTGAGTTCAAGGCTAGCTTGTGAGACACAGTGAGTCCAGGGACAATGTGAGGTGACAAATCTGCTTTTACCTGATATGGAAGAAGCCAGTAGGGCAACTTTAAAAACTTTCTATTAAACTTTTATTTAGTGGCTGGTGGTGGTGTGTGCCACGGGTTACATGTGGAAGCCCCAGGACAGTTTGTGAGGGTCAGCCCTCTCCTCCCGTCATGAAGAAGGTCCCAGGGATTGAAATCATCAGTTACCTTTACCCCCTGAGCCATCACTCTCATCTGGTCACATTTACCCCCACCAAGGTCCCTGTGCGGCTGGAGAAGACATTATGTGCATTTGTGGGGTCACAAACGCTTTACCCCTCAACTCTTCACCTTCCTCTCAGCCATCTGTTCTAGGGCAGCAGAAGTCTCTGGCAGGTCCCATCCACCTCACCCAGGAAATGCTCTCCTGCATTCCAGGAGAGTCTAACTCATGAGTCTACATGGAACCCGTGATCTGGGCGTCTCTTGGTCTCCCAGAGCAGGCCTAAGACAACCCTGGGACACATAGGAAGGCTTCTTCCTCAGGACGTTTGGTAGAACATTCTCTCTTGTTACCCTGTCCTGAAAAGCAAGAGTCAAGAGTTCATCTCTGCTGTTATTTCCTGGGAAGCAGTTTGGATCCTTGGCTGGATCCATAGCCATGACCAGGAGTTTAAAAAAAGGCAGGAATAGAAGCTGCTTTTTCTCCCTGGAGCTGGGGCTGGTGCCTCCTGGGACAGCAGGCTGGACTTTTGCAAAACAGTCTTTATTTCAAAGTGTGCGTGTGTGCGTGCATGCTTGTGTATATGTGTGTGTGCATGTGTGCACGTGTGTACGTGTGTGCACATGTGTGTACATGTAAAACTGTGTATGTGTGTGCGTGTGTACATGTGTATATGTGTGTATGCACATGTAAAACTGTGTGACATGCACATAGATGTCAACTGTTGGTATTAGGTATCTACTTTTCTCAATGCTTTCCACCATATTTTTTTAAGACAGTAATGTCTATGAATATTTGCCCACATTTATGTCTGTGCATCTTGGGAGGCCAGAAGAGGGTACTGGATCCCCTGGAATTGGAGTTATAGACAGTTGTGAGCCATCACGTGGGTGCCGGAAGCTAAACCTGAGTCTTCTACAAGAACCATAAGTGCTCTTAACCAATGAGACATCTCTCCAACTTCCTGACACTCTGTGTTTTGTTGTTTTGGTTTGGTTTGGTTTGGTTTGAGACGGGATCTCACTGAATACAGAGCTCACGAAACAAACTGGCCAATGAGTTTGCTCGAGGCATCTGAATGTCTCTTACTCCACTCCCAGAACCTGGTTTTTATGTGAACTCAGGCCCTCACAAAAGCCTGCTAGTACTTTACTGGACCTTTTCTGTCTCCCCCTGGCCTGTCCCTTCCCATCTCCAAGTCTCTTTGTCTAGCATGGTGTCCTTTACCTCCCAGTTCATGAACAGGGCATCCTGCTCGTGAGCCTTTGCTGAACCAGACCCCCTGTCCAAAGGTGACTGGCTCTCCATGGATGGTGACTGCCAGTTTGGAGCACATCCGATAAATGGGTTTCCTGTCTTTCTGGTGTTGATAGTCAGCCCACACTGTCAGCTCTGACCTGCACTTTGTTCAGCCCTTGAGCTGTTGAAGCAGTTGGTGATGAGACAGTGGCCAAAGGTTAACCGATTTTAATCGTGGCATTGCATTCCCAACAGCTCAGAGAACCCAGGGACAGAGTTCCAAGGGAGCAAGACCTGTCATTTTCCAGGTCCATTCTTAGATGGACCAATCTTCTGTTGTTGCTTCATGAGGGCTTGTGATGTAATGCCAACATGGCCAAGTGCCAGGAGATAAGGTGGCTGAATTCCATAGCGTCACATCACCAGGTAGAGGCCACCTCCTCCCCCTTCTGGAAAATAGGTCATCACAAGACCTCATGCCTGCCCTTTTGATGGCCACAGGAGCCTGGCTGTCTAAGAACTGAACAGTCCTCCCAATTTCTTTTCTGAGGTTCATTTAAAATTTGTCACCGCACCACAAAGCAGGGTCCTTTCTGGGTCTCAGGGTCTACTATTTCCAGATAGGACATTCCAGAGTGTAAGTCTTTTTTCTTTTTTCCACGATAGTTTGAGGACCAGTGTACAGGTTGCACACTGCAGGGCAAGCAGGCGGGGATGAGCAATGCCTTTTATGCAGGAAGAATTTCTGGGTGTGGTCAGCTTCCTAGACATAAGGCCTGGGCATGCCTGGACAACCGAATCACTTTCAGGAGCATTTTACACTGCTGGGCTCTGTTCTGCAGTGCTCGTCTGGACCTCCTCATCGTTTTTGAACAGGAGTCTCCCATCTTCGCTTTGCGCTGGGCTCCACTACCTCACATGCCATGTGGAGAGTGTCCACACTTTGTTCACCTCTTACGCATTAGTTGTTTTGCTTTTTCTGTGAGCAAACTTTACTCAACGTAGACAGTTTATGGGAGGAAAGGCTTATTTTGGCAACTTCAATCTACCGCTGAGGGGAAATGTATGGTCTTCATCCTTGGCAGCATGCGTGTGAGACGGACTACTCACGTGGTGCCCGGGGAGCAGAGAGGGCCCTAGATTCGGGGCTTGCCTATAGCTGTGACCCATTTCTGCTAGCTAGATCCCACCTCTCAATGGTTCCACAGCATACCCAAGTAGCATCACGCTCTCAAGACATGAGCCTGTGGTGGACAATTCAGATTCCAACTATAACATATAGAAAACTCAGTGTGAAATTCTAAGTTCAAATCATCTTCCTTAAAAAGAATGTCCAAGTTTTTAGATAATTCTTATTTTAACGATGAACCATCCTGACTGCTGAAAGTGTGTGGCCTCTATCTGGAAATCTCTGCATTGCTCTGTCCCATCAGCTCTAGCCAAGGGTCCCTGGCACCCACACTGGGTTGAGTCTCACTGGGTGATGTCCACTCAACTCTTCCACTACTACTGTCCACCACTTGAGAACGTCTCAAGCAACTTGTTGTAAAAATGGATAGTTTGCTATTCCTGCACTTACATAAAACAGCGTTCGCCCTCTCTATTCGGAATGTCTGTGAGGCAAAGTAAAAAGTAGGGCAGCCTAGTGTTCATGTCTCTTGTTGACGAACCAGTCTGCCTCCATCTTAGGCTTGACAGCCATCTACCTTGTAGTAAAGACAGACTGGGTTTGTTCCTGTTTATGATTAAATCTCCTGTCAGTTGCTTCTCACCCTCTGTCTCTGTCAGGGAGCAGGTTTCCTTGATCTCATCTTCCATCTTATGTCTTCAGGCGGGATACTCCAAGAGCCTCCCTTGGAAGGGAGGTGGGTAAATTCAGGTGGCGGCCACCAGCAGCGGAAGCTGTCCCAGAAAAGGCCATCTGCCCCCTGCCCAAGACTAAAGGACACCGTGTGGAGAGGCTTGAAGGCTGTGGTGAGTGGCCCGTCAATACTGCTTCTTACTCGTGGTGAATGGAATACAACCGCCAGCTCCTTCTGGTCGATGCCACCTCTGGCCCCAGTTTTGCCAATCTCTGGGTCAGATGCAGTCTCTGTGTTTTCAGACGGGAGAGTTTGTCTTGTAGTTGAGTTTAACAGAAAGTGCACAAGGGAATTAGGGATAGATGTTTGCTTGTGGACGGGCAGAGACCCTGCAGGGAGGGTTCTTGAGTGAAGTCTGTGGCATGGACTACAGTACTAGCTGTGCTGTTGTTGCTGTCTTGGATGCAGAATCATTCCAGACACACCTGCCCACCTCGCCAGGGCACTGGCAGCTTTGTAAGATCTTGATCCAAACGTGGCTGAACAATGAAGGCATCCACCTTTGTCATATCTATAATTTTCTGACCACTGTAACCCACGGCACACCTACCTGACCCTGTCATTTGTAATCTCTGGCAATACTACACAGAAAGTAATTATAAAGGGAGTGAGATGATTTTTGGTTCCCAGACCCTGGCTATGTGCCTTGGGCTTCATTTCCCTTAGAAACCCCTCCTCCCCCCGTCCCTCTGTCCTTCCCTTAGAAATTCACCTGGTCCCTTCATCCACACATCCCACCGTATCTCACTTCGCTCCCTTTTGTACCCGGACTCACTTTATCCACAATTACACGTTACTCGTAGGATGAAATCCGAAATGTGTGAGGCCTCAAGATGGGCAGTAAAAAGAGAGGCATCCGTGGTACCCTTTCCAACGAGCTGTGCTTTGCCCACTGCGGTGAAAACTTTTAGCTGTGTAAAGGCGTGCTATGTTTGCTTATGCTGCATGTGTTGACACTGCAAGGACGTGTGATGTGTGTTTGATTATGTAAAGACGCCCTGCATCTGCTTCACCTTGCCTGCCTAAGGCAGCTGAGTTTCTGATAAAAAGCTGGGTGGCCAATAGCTAGGCAGGAGAAAGAGTGGGCAGGGCCGGAGGGCAGAAGGAATAAATAGGAGTGAGAAATCTCGGATAAAGAATGAGGGGCAGGGAAGGAATGGAAGAAGAGAATGAGAAAGAAAGAGGCAGGGGCAAGAAGTCAGGCCACCGACAGACGCAAGGAGCAGTGAACGTAAGCTATTCAGAAGAGTGTTGAAAAGAGAAAGGAAAGAAGACGACAAGTAAAAAGCCCTGAGATCAAAGGTAGAGAGTAATGGGTTACTTTCACTTAAAAGAGCTAGCCAGGAATGAGTCTGAGCTAGGCCAAGCACTCACAACTAATAGTAAGTCCCTGTGTCGTGACTTGGGAGCTGACCTGACTGTTGGCCCAAAAGAGAAAAGCCTGCTACAGCCCGCCATCACAGTCAGGATGCCATGGTCCCCATCACCTGAGATGACCTACCTGACCACACTTCACATTCCAGCCCTGTGTTCTCGGCTTCTCTCGTTCTGAGGTCCCTTCTGTTGTGTGTGCCCAGCCAGTGTCCCCCATAGGGGGCACTTGGGGTGCAAGCCTCAACAGCTCACATCTGAAAAGCAACCGGCTTGTTCTCCAGTGTTTCCCAGCAAAGGAGCTCACTTTTGCAAAGGGATTCTAACCTGCCAGGCAGATTAAAAAGCATTTAGGAAATGCAAAGAGAATACAGGCCCATGTCTGGGGTGGGTGGGTGAGGGGAGTTGGGGGGGGGTCTCCTGGCCCATCGTGAAGGGCTAGTTCTTATTGGATAGGTGTTGAGCCCACACCAAGCCCTGAGACCTCCTTCCTTCTTCCTTCCTGTGTCCCCAGATGAGTCTGATAGCCAAAGCTGCTCTGTATGTGATCCCTGAGTCACCTGATGACTGGCTTCTGGAGGTGACCAGGCAGGTAGCAGTTAGTAGGTCACATGATGTTGACTCAGATCACAGGTCCCATATCACCCATCTCTGGGCAGCAAGGAAACATGGTACCAGTGTCATCTCAAGAATGTCAGGTTCAGGTATGGAGGGACCCTTTCAGGAGCATCACCTCTTGGGCATGAACAGAGGGTTGGGGTTCAGGGGGCCATGACTGGTAGAACTTTAGCTACCTGTAGCCAAGGACTGTCCCCCTCAGAGACTTCTATTCACATCAAACTGGGAGCTTGGTTTTAACCACACAAAAGAATGACAGGAGGACGCAGTGGGAAGCTGACCTGGGCTCATAAAGTAGAATAAAAACGAGACAGCCCGTCCCATAGAGCATTGGGAAGGGCTCTTGCAAGAGGGAACGACAGCCTCTACTGGATTTGTGGCTTATAAAGGCATAGTGCTCAGACGGCACGCAGTTTACAATCCGGTGCAAAGACTAAGCAAAGTTTAAACATTAAATAAAAATATATGAGCTGGCTTACTGCTCCTCTCAAAGGATTTTCTCTTGTAAATGAGGCACATTTTTCAGGGTTGAGGGTAGGGAGGCTATTGACTCTGATAAACTCAAAGGTTACATCTGTTCTCCAGTCCTAGGCAAACATGACCCGCTGGCTTAACACAATTCTGAGGTCTCTGTACCAGCCTTGATTTTGTCAGCTGTGTGGAAGTTTTGACTGGATTGTAAATGTAGCTCATGTTCCAGATTCTGGGGTGAGTTGCCTCTACCCCTTTTCCATGGCTCTTTAACTTTATGTAATGCTATCCTGTTTAATTCCCCCCCCCCCCATGAGCAATGCAGACGTTTGAAAAACATTCATCCCTCAACATTGCCGACTTCCTGCCTTGCTCCTCAATTGTAGCTGGCCCCTGGGGTTTCCAGTGAACCAGCACATCGAGGTCCCCATGATCCAAAGTTGTTAGAAGTCCCTACATTGCCCCAGTTTACAAGAATTTGGCATTTCCCAAAATTTTAAACCATTTGCTTTTGTTTGCCTAGTTTAATCCACAGCATGAGCCTTGTCCGATACAATGAAACAGCTCTGACCACAGCAGGGCCATGCTAACTAAGATGAGCAGAATTCCCGGGCAACAACATGCTACAGCCTCTGGAGGCCTGCCTCGCCTGCCAAAGCCAACAGGCCCAAATGGGTGGGAAGCAGGGATGGTGGGAAGCAGGGATGGCGGGAAGCAGGGATGGTGGCCCCTGACATACGTGGACGGCAAACCATGCTTTGACATAAGCCGATTGCCTCACTGAATGCTCTCTTGCATTGTTTCCAGCAAGTCTAGATCTCAGTAGGAGTAGCCAGAGCTTGCCAGATGTGTCACAGCAGGCTGGCAGGAGGTGAGTGAGGAAACAGGGTGCAAGCCCTGCTGGCCTTCAGCCAGGTCTGATGGGGCAGGAGGGAAGAGGGACTCAGGAATTCATCCTCCAACACAGTAGCGTGAGATCCCATAGGGGCCAAACCACCCACCCGTAACGGCATCAAGAAAGGGCAACATGGCCACACTGGAGAATGAACGAAGCAAGGCACTTCAGGGAAGGGTCAACACTCGGACTAGAAAAGGGAGTGTCTACAGCTTTTAGCCACAACTCCAGGAAATGAGGAGGAAACTCACCCCCCTCTGGGGGGGGGGGACCCAGCAGTCCTTCTGACTTCAAGAGCCAAAAGATGGAGCAGAGGGCAGCTCAGGGCCCTTGTGAAATGAAGGAGTGGTAGACAGAGGAACAATGGTGGAGTTCCAGAGTCCCAGTGTAATTTCTGCAGCTTCCCAGGCCTTGCCCGCCACCGTCAGTGTGACGACTCTCTTAGGAGCGGCACCTTGGCTCTGCATCTGTGCAGGCAGCTGTGAGAACTCCGAGGTGCCCGAGCTTGCCTTTTGCTGCTCTGAGAGTAGGCCTTGCCCATGCCATGCTCAGACTCCTGCTGAGTCAGGCCTGTGAGTGAGAACGAGAGAGTCTGGTATCAGTTGCCACTGAAACACAGAGGGCGGTCCATGGTCGGTGGTCGTTCCCCAGCTAGCTCATCAGAATGCAGACTTTCATGTGGCTTCTCTTCTTTACTCTCTCCGTGTGCCCTAGCCTAGCCTCAATCCACACACACACACACACACACACACACACACACACACACACACACACCTCAGAAACAATAACCACCACCACCCAGCAGCAGGTATCTGAAAAAGAAAGATCTGCTGGGATTTTATAGTCAGCAGAAACGGTTGAGCTGGTTAGTACCAGGGAGGGGAATACCTTTAGTCTTTGGTGTCTGGCGGCCTAGATTTCACACCCAATGGTGTTGCTGTAATATCAGACTGTGAAAACTGGCAAACAGGCTCACACAAGCACTGTAAACACAGCAGTGGCCTGTCAGGCCACTATCCCCTCTCTGCCATGACTAATAACTTCCTAGCTCTACCGTGGAAGAAATAGGCTTCTCAGCTGGCTTTTCATACCCATCTCCACAGGAGTTAGGGATCACATGATGTGACAAAGAATATTCTGCCTTCTTATCTGCCAGCCAAGGGACTCTTCCTTCAAAAATGAGTGCAATATATTGAAAGAAAAAAAGGTAGGCCTCATTTAGTCTAATCTTCAATTAACAGGCATTTCATGGAAACATTTTTGTCATTTTGTTTCTTGAAACAGGGTTTCTCTATGTAACAGCCCTGGCTGTCCAGGAACCCTTTATGGAGACCAGTCTGGTCTCAAACTCACAGAGATCTGCATGCCTCAGCCCCCAGAATACTGGGTATAAAGGCATGTGCCATTAATGCCTGGCTTTATGCTTAACACTCTAGCCTTTAAGGACTAAAAATATGCTGTAATAAAACTTACCTAAATTACTTAGAAAATTTTAAGTTTTTTTTCTTCTTCTTCTTTTTTTTTTGTTTTGTTTTTAAAGGAAGTTTTTAATTAGCTTAGCTCTCAGATTTAAAATTTAAAGTGACCATAAAGTCTGTAACTGGGCAAATAAATTCAGCCAGTTCTGAGTTAATATAACATTTTTAAAAATGTTTAAGGAGAATTTTTAGGGCAAAAAAGCATGAGAGATGTGAGCAAACATGAGCTGAATAGGGAATGTGGTTTTTTATTTCCCTAGACACAGTCTTTCATGCAGCCCTGGCTGATCTCAAAGTAAGTGTATCGCTAAGAATGACCTTGAATTTCCCACCCTTCTTCCCCCCATCCCCTGAGTGCTGGGATCGCTGGCATGTGCCATTGGCACAGGAGACCAAGCTCATGTTCGGCACACACTCTACTTAACATGAGCTTCGTCCCCTGCTCAAGAAACAAATCATAAAGTAGAGAAATGTGTATGCTAGTGCCAGAGACCCTTCAACAAGAAAGCAGGCCAGGTGTGTTCGCTTGTACCTGCAGTTCCAACGTTTGGGAGCCAGAGGCAGAGAGGCAGAGGGGCAGAGGGGCAGAGGCAGAGGGGCAGAGGCAGAGGGGCAGAGGGGCAGAGAGGCAGAGAGGCAGAGGGGCAGAGAGGCAGAGAGGCCCCGGGGTGCACACAGCAAGATCCTGTTTCAAAACAACAAAGGTTTTTGTGCTTCCAAGTTATGACTTCATAGCTCAAGTTTTAGTAGCTGGCACACAGCCTTCCACACATTGAACCTGACCCTTGGCCCTGATATGGATCTACGTGGCCATACAGAAGTCGACACAGCCAGCGGAATCCCATAGTTACTTTCTTAGCCACTTTGTAGTAACCAAGATTTCCTCCCTGTATTTTATGTGGCTTTTATTAAAACATGACGAATGTACAAGACTCTGAAGTTTATATATATATATATATATATATACATATATCATATATATGTATATATATATATATAAACAGAACCGTCCTTCTTCAAAGCTAACCACTGTTAACAAACTCAAGTACACATTTTTCTTCCAAAAACTGTCTATACATATCTATGAGCATATGTGTGTTAAGCATAACTTTAAGAAACTTCAGACACACACACTACTCTGTATGCATGCACATATTTTTGTGTGCCTGCATACATATACATGTAATATTCTGCATTTTTCTGGTTTTCAAAATTTGATGTTTTAGGAATGTCCTATATAGCCACGTAACTTACAGATCTCCAGTGCACGGCTGTTATTGATATGGACGTGTGTCTGGTCCCCGAGGCTGTTACTGATACGGACATACACTTGGTGCTCAGCTGGTGGCTTCTGGCCATAGCTGGCGGCTGAAGGACCAAGGCTAAAGGGTGATAGCCGGCTCTGGTCCCTGCCTGAGCATTCTGCTCCCTGGTTGGTCACTGATATGAGATGCGAACAAGCGGCCTGCCACCCTGAATATTGCCACACCTTGCCTGCTACAAGGCTGGGGTGAAATAATTCCTCCTTCTCCCAGCTGCGTATTTTGTCCCAGCCGTGGGGAAATTACGATGATCACATTATAGCTATCGAACCATGTTTGGTTTCAGACTTTTAATCCTACAGTACTCAGAGGCTTTTTCTCTTCTAATCGGGTTATTGGCCCATTCAGACTTCAACCCTGTACAGGAGAGGAATGGGTTCTGCTTTAGTTTCCACGTGATTATCCACACTTGTGCCATGTTAAGTGTTTCCCCACCAATGACATGTTTCCTTCATCAACAGCTTGGGCTCGTGTCTGTAGGTGGGTCCACTTCTCTCCTCTGGTGAAAGTGTACTGCTGGGACCTGGCATGGCTGTTTAATCAAAGGCATTTCCAAAGAGTTCTGACAAGAGAACAAGACCCATTTCAAGGTCCCTGCCTGGACATGACTGGCGCTGCACATGACGGGCACAGCGCGGAGCGGCTAGCCAGCCCTCCGAACCTCAGTGTTGACAGGACACTCACTGGCCCGTGGTCCTATCGCAACCACTCTAACGGATGGGCCCACGACAGAGAGTCAAGAAAATACACAGCTGCCTCACGGGTGCCAGCAATGTCAAGTTTATTCTGTAAAATAAGGCAAAGGTACAAATAACTCAGACAGAGCATTTAGCAGCCATCGCGTCCTCAAGAATTCTCAGATTATAAACTCCTCCGCTTCAATCTTTACAAAATCACATAGGCCAAGGGGAAGCTGTTTTAAGAAGCATGGTGATGTCTCCCATAGAGCAGAGCAGTCAGGAGGAAGGGCAGCTCCGCTGTTTGACAGCTGGGTGGGAACTTTCTCCTCCAGCTAGCAGAGGCCGAAACTGGGGGGGGGGGGGTTTCAAGCAAAACTGCTGCCCAGATCTTATACACCCTCAAGTCTGGACTTGGCCATCCAAACCTCTAACTGCAAAGACAAGGCTATTTTTATTCTCAGGTGGAGAAAGCAAGCACCTCTGGTCTCCAGCTGGTTTCTTGTCTAGCTTAGGTCATTTAACAAGTCAGATAAAGGGTCCCTGGGAAGCTGCTTTCCCGGCTTTGGCATAATTACACCCTCCTGTAGGTAAGGGCCTTGAAAACACAACAGTTAATCTCTCTGGCAGTTAATTAACTGAAATATAATCTTATATTTCCCCAAAAAAATTTTTTTTCCTACTTAGCCACTAAAAATGTAGTAGCCCAAATCACAAAGCCATGATTTGTGCTAGCCCAGTTTTTCCTTGTGTGATTTGCTTTTCTCCTGGACAAACAATGCTGGTGACGCTGGGGACAATCCTCTTTGTTCTCTGAACAGGGGGGCTTTCTCAGCATCCAGATACCATACGGAGCCTTTCCATAGTTCCGAAGGTTCCCTCGCTTTAAAACTGTGAGAAACTTATAAATTCAACGGTGGTCTCTGCCAAACAATTCAAACAACATTATAGATTTCTCTTATAATCTTGATTCAAGTATATAAATGATTAGATTAACATGATCGTCAATAGAAAGTAAACACACATTCTAGCTCATTTCTGGTGCAGTGAGACATAATAGCACCACCTATTTTAAAGTGTTAGTGGTAAAAATGTAATCCGGCTTAAGCACCATATGAGTTAGTTGTTCACGGAAACACAGAATGACTTGGTTTACTGGAAGGTGACAACAGTCTTTATAGCCCTGTAACTGCGCAAACCGTTCATTCGCCATATCCTGGTTCCCGGCAAGGAACAGCGTTCCTGGGAAGGGAAGGGCACAGACTTTGGGTTCAGGCTGAGTAAGTGTGCAATATTTCACAGACCCCAGAACTAGACACACAATGAGGGTTCCAGGCGCTGTGATGCTGCAACTTGTATGTCATCATGGAGCACACTAAAATTGCTGAACAGAGCTCTGCAGCCTTAAGCATCAAACAGGAAAGCTGGAGGAGTTATGCTAGTGCCCCATTCCTATCTTTTTAATCAAAATGTATCCTCTTATTCCATTTCAAAATGAAATACCCTAAACTCCATTTCAAAAATGAAGTATTTGAAACTTAAATTTTTTTTAACTTAAAATTACTTGGATTAACTATGTTAGTAGTTAGAGACAGTAAATACATGCAAACAAAATAAAGTGCACCTTCACAGCATTTAAGATAACAGACTCAGAAGATACTCAGTTAAATTGGCATATAGACCGAAATATGAAAAGCAGCTGACTAGCAAAGTTAGGTAAAAATCAGAAAAGTGTCAACTGAAAAACCACAATTTTTGAGTATACCAGAAGGACAAATAACCTTTATTTCAGGCTACTGTTAAATTGGAAGACTCTTGTGCAGGAGAAAGGAAAGCCGCTCTGCTAGAAGGCACTAATTGGTTTAAACGGGGAAGTGACTTCATGAGTCCAGTCCAGGAGGCCGCCTGGCTCTAGCTGTACTTGTTACTCTTCCCATGGTTGTAGGACAGGATATTGCTCTGGAGTGCGTCAGTCACAGCCTCACGCAGCTTGGTCTACCATGTGGCAGATCTCCTTGACTTTCTGGTTGAACTCTTCTGGCTGATCCGCATACACATAATGCCCCGCCCCCAGGATAGCCTAGGAATGAAGAGCAGGCAGGCCAGTGAGCTGAACAACAGTGCTCAGAAACAAAAAGATGAGTGGAACTCATCCGCCAATCACAGGAAAACCTCCCGAACCTTAATAGCCCCACTCCAGAGCAGCAACCCACCTGCTGTGTGTGACACTGGACCAGGCTTCCAGTGTCTTCACAGGGTGGGAAGGCTCCCGGAAAGGTGATTCACTACTGGGACATAAACCCATGAGGGACTCAAACCTGCCCGCATCCCTGTGACATCAGGTTTCTGAATGGGGCTGTGAGTGACAACCAAGGCCAGGTCCATACTCACTATTGTCTTCACATAGGACTTGGGTCGCAGTGACTGGATGCTGGTGCCGGAGTTGCCATCTATGCAGGACCGGGCGCCGAAGATCACAGAAACTGGAATGTCAGGGTGCAAGTCTCCTATCCGCTGAAGCATTGGCCGCTTCGCCCACCCGTAAGGAATGGTCATGTTTTTGAAGGCTGTCTCACCACTGTGGAGAGGAGAAGTTACATCCCACGATCTTGGGGTGTGACTCTGCACTACAGTCTGTCTCATCGGTTAAAACATATTCACATTTCACTTTCCAGCGTTTAAGAAAAGTGTTTATTGAAACTTTCAAACAATTTACTAGATAATGTAAGCGGGAGATCCATACGTTACTGTTATTAGATAAACAAAGCTGTAGCATAATGGAGCTAACTCAAAGTTTTCTTCTAATTCACACTAAGAAACGGAAGCTGGGAGTAATGGGCGCTCGGCAGAAGCCCCTAGAAACTGCCGAGCAAGTCGACGGCATCAGAGACCTTAACAAACTGATCTCTCAGGGTCAGTGGCCTCCAGTTCTTTTACTGAAGGAGGCTCTGACTGACTGTAACACAGTGCTGCCGGCTTCCCTGGGTCTCACCTGCCAGCAGGGAGGGCAGAAGGAGGAAAAGCAGAGGAGGAGGCTGGTGTGCACCTTGGCCTGCGCTACACATACTAGGATTGTCTCAAGCATTTGTCACTGACGCGCCCTAGAACTGCGGAGTCAGTCCTAAACTGCACTTAGGAGGCATTGTGCTCGCTTTGCACCTCAGTCTGGCTGCAAGCCTGAACTTCATGCCCCATGCCCAGCTGGGATCACACTGCTGTCACACCACAAACCACCTGAGGACCTGAGACTGCTCCCTGTGCCCCACGTCTTCAGAGTGTGCTTTCTACTGCCACCTTGCACCTGGTACCCAAAAGCCCTATTTTAGAAAGCCGTATGTTTATGCCCTTTGCTTTCTCTGGCTACTCGGCACCTGTTTGAGTATTCCTCCCCTCTCTAGTCCTGAAGTTGACAAGCAGAATGCTACCTGACTCACGCATCCTTTCTCAGCCCTCGCCCAGTGAAAACAGGCTTCTCACATTGACGCACAGACGTAGGAGATGCCCAACAAGGTGGGTGGTAACAGCCCAGTGAACTGGAAATGCTGCCCAGCCCTTTTCAGGGGCACGAGCCTGCAAGGCTCTGGAAGCGCCAATGCAGACCACGCCCCTTGCTTACTCTGACACTTCCTGTGTTCTGGAGCCTTCCCACTCGGTTGGTTGGTGGGGGCAGGAATAAGCTTGAAGTGAAATTCTTGTCTCTCCCAACCTAGACCTCTTTGAGATTCCTAAACCTAAGCCGTCCTCTGTCCTCGGATTAGCTGTGAACTTTGAGGGGAAGAAAGTGTGTTTTATTTACGACATCCATGGGGATATACAATGTTTACACGATGGTCACTTAATGAAAAGACACAGAATTATGCAGCAGAAATGTTAAAATATATCTAGCTACCAATAAACACATATTCATAGAAAGAAAGGTCTGAAGCACGAACGGTAAATTTAGAATCAGTTTTCTAGACATAGTAGGGAGCTGCACATAGGAACTAAGGGCAGATGAGAGAGCATGCAAGACCTGTACAAGCTCAAACAAGAAAAATCCCCAGCTTGGAGGGGGAGGAGGGCATAAAGTTCTACCTCTGGCTAAGGCGCTTTTGGCAACTGATAGCTTCTGTGAGAGGAAGACCCGGTTTTCTTTATGGCGTGTTCCCTGGTAGGTCAACCACCCTCTAGGTCACACATCCAACATATCAATATATGCACAACAACAACTGTATTTGATGGGTTAAGGGGGGGGGAAGGACACAAAGCTAGGTATGTAGTGAAGAGGGATAATTATGGGAGGTATTGGGGGAACAGTAACTATGCTCAAAATAGAAACTTAGGAGTCGTAACCCTTACCTGGGGGTCTGTACATTACAGTGGTAGATATACTCTGTCACGGTGTCATCTTCAAACATGGAGGAGTACTTCCGCTTGAAATCAGGCCTTAAGCGCTGCACTAGACTTAACCCTATTGGACAGAAAATAAAAGCACTTATCTTCTAAGTTGTTTGACTTACTCACAGCATAAAATACAGTGCTTGTTATTTTGTAAATGCTATGTATATACATCTATATGTGCTTTTAAATATGTACTTTAGATTGAAAAGAAGCATAAATCCTGAAAGATGCTCTCGAGTTCCGCCAAGGACAGATGAAAGGACACTTGAAGGTGTTCTACACTGACCTACAGGTGTGCCTTAGGCGCTCCAAATATGCTGATTTCCTAGGACTTGTTTTTGTAGAATAAATTATTTAACTGAGGTCACTGAATAGAGCAACTTATAAAATCATGAAATCACATTACTGTAATATAATAACAATACACTATAAGCAAACCAGGAGACTCATAATTTTTTTTCCTTTATGATAAAATAAATTCAGAACTTCTGTTTGGGCACTTGGATAGTCTCTTCTGAGTCATCTGAATGCACAAGGCCTCAAGGAAAACAGAAAGAGGAGCGGAGGCCTCCCGTGGGCACGTCCGTGCGCTGTGGGGTGGGGTGGAGGCCTCCCGTGGGCACGTCCGTGCGCTGTGGGGTGGGGTGGAGGCCTCCCGTGGGCACGTCCGTGCGCTGTGGGGTGGAGGCCTCCCGTGGGCACGTCCGTGCGCTATGGGGTGGGGCGGAGGCCTCCTGTGGACACGCCCGTGTGATGCCCCCTCTTTGCTTGGCCTGTCTGTGTCACTTTTGAAAGGTCACATTACTTGGAGAATGTCTGTGTCACCTCGGCCACACCCAAGCACAGGCGGTAGCAGAAGTCGGAATGTCAACTGCTCTCCTCTCCCCTCTGCTGTGCCTTCCCCCACCCACCACCGCCTGCCGGCTGGAGCCTGAAATGCTGCTTACAGGCTCAGGTCCCTGACTTTACAGCTGGGGCACTGTTTTGGGAGGCCAGGGAGAACTGAGGAGGCAGAGGCAGGCCCTAGCTGGTGGCAGTGGGCGGCTAGAACGGGTGCTTCCTGGTGTTCACATCCTCCACACCATGACACGAATCCCTTCCCAGTTACAGTGATTCAAAGCCCCTAAAACCAAACGAACACCAACCCTCTGCCCTCTGTTTGGTCAGGTGTTCTGGTTAGTGATGTGGAAATTCACTAAGACAGCCTTCTAGTTCCTTTTCATACTCTCCTTTCCCGTAGCTGTCATTTGTGTGCCTGTGAGTACCCATGGAGCTTACCAGAGGGCAGCCAGATATCCAGGAAGGAGTGGATTTTCAAGGGGCTGAAGACTGAAGGGACCAGCAATCGTACCTGAATGAGCCCCGGAGAAGTGTTTAACCCTGTGTGGCCTCTTATGGCACCCTTACCCAACTGCTCTCACCAAAAGGGCAAGGACACTTCCTGGCCCGGAAAGAAGGGAACAGAATCTAGCCAGCCAGGTAGCAGTCACTCCATAACCTTTACCCACTTTCCACATCTCTCCCCCTTTCCCGAGGACAGAATGCAGTTTTCTTCTTTAGTGATGATTTAGGCAGCAATTGCCAAGGGAGGCTGCCTCCCCTTGAGCTGTGGAGCAAACTGTCATCAGGAACAGACATTTATCCTTTCTAAGCCAAAGAGCTAGCAGGAGGCAGAGAGAGAGGGAGAGAGAGACAGGGAGGAGAGAGAGAGAGAGAGGGAGAGAGAGAGGATGGTCCACTGCAGCCTTCTTCACTGACACAGGCCATTATAGAAAACATTTTTCCCTGTTCAAGGAACATTGTGAGACAAGGGTTCCTGTCACTGAATCGCTGGGTAACTGCTGGGGGAGGGGCAGCCATAGACACGGGGCTGGAGATGGGACTCCGCAGTTAACAGCACTGGTTGGTCTCCCTGAGTTCAGTTCCCAGCACCCACACGATGGCTCACAACCATCTGTGACTCCAGTTCTAGGTTATCTGATACGTCTTCTGGCCTCCTAGGACACCACACATATGCATGGTGTTCAGACATATGTGCAGCAAAACATTCACACACGCACACACACAAATGTAAGATTGTTACAAGGATCACAGACACAGGCCAGGGTTGTGGCTCACACCTTTAGTCCTACCACTCAGCAGACAGAGGCAGGTGATCTGTGAATGTGAGGTCAGCTTGAGCTACATTTCGGGTTCCAGGCCTGTTGGGGCTGTAGAGTGAGCCCCTGTCTCAAGCTGATAATTATCATCAGAGGCAGAGAAGCCAACGTTACAGACTGCTTGTTAGGAGAGTAATAAAGGCCCTCATGGTCTATGCTATTTATCACATGTTCAGCTGCTCACTGCTAAAAGCACTCCCAGCTGACACACGTTGTGAGGGGGCACAGTGCGGGCTCAGATCGTCACCGTCTGAGTCAACAAGGAAAGAAAATTTCTGTAGCCACGAGCTAAGACTTTGGAGCTGAGAGTCTAAACACCAGTACTGAAAATAAACAAATAGTCGGGAGTCCTCAAAGTGTTTGTGCAAAGGATGGTTTTACCTTTCCTCACACTGACATGGAGGAAGAGAGAAGAAATCTTGGCACGCTGACGTTGGCCAGTTCCACGGTCAGTCAGGTTTTGTGACCCATCGACTGCTTCATTCTCCCTGGCAGCCACATACTCTCAAATGGTCACCAGAGGTCCTCACACGTCACTCTTCCGTGGTGACACTGACCTACCCTATCCCCAGCGCTTCCCTGTGTCTCTGCTGTGCCAACTGCTGTAATGTTTTACAATATAAAAGCTCCCTCTTTAAGGAAAGCAGTTGGCTTCATCTTGTTATCATTCAGCCTGACATTAAGGGAGAATCAGAAAAAGAGCGAGCTCTGATTTACTCGTGGCTTTAACTAACAATGGTGATCAGTAAACACAGATGGCCCCCTATTTATGGTGCTTCAACTTAGGACAGTAGAGGAGAAATGGTCTTCAGTTAAAATCGTGTTTTGAATTTTGATAGTTTCCTGAGCTGACATGCGGGACCACACTCTCTTGTGATGACAGAAGTGACAGCCACACACAGGGTTCTACAGGACAGTGGGCCACTGCTACTGCATGATGCTAGGTAGGTACTCTGAGCTGACCATGGCTTTCATGGGATGCAGCGCCGTCCTATCCCACGTGGGAGGAAGCTGACACTCTGTTACTGTTCAACTATAAACCCTGTTCTTTCCCAGGACATGAATACTCACCAAAAGGTCCTGCGATCCTGAGGCCAGCCAAGGGGTTAAAGGGAGTCAGTGCTGCTCCCAGGACTCTGATCCAAACTGGAATTGGTCTCTCTTGATCAGCAAGATCGGGTCGCTCAGGAAAACCCCATGGCTCTACTAAAATGAGGTGACTAACTCTGTTGGGGGGGGGGGGGGAAACAGATTTAAGTTCATTTGGTAAATTCACCCTCTAACTGTAGAGCGCTAACTAAACAAACTCAAGGTGGACCGAACCACCTTAAAGAGAAGGCGCTGGCTGTTGACCAGGCTGTATCATGCTTTCGCTGTCAACGTCTACGACTGCAAAGACTTGAGGGTTTACGGCAAAAGGGAGGCGGGAAAGGGAAGGCTTTGCAAACTTGGGTAGCAACAGGCACATTAAAGTAAAGTAAATAACTGTGATCCTAAAAGAACAGAGGAGAGGAGGAGGTGAGGGAGGGGGAGGGGGAGGAAGTGAGGGAGGGGAGGAAGTGAGGGAGGGGGAGGAAGTGAGGGAGGGGGAGGAGGTGAGGGAGGGGGAGGAGGTGAGGGAGGGGGAGGAGGTGAGGGAGGGGGAGGAGGTGAGGGAGGGGGAGGAGGTGAGGGAGGGGGAGGAGGTGAGGGAGGGGGAGGAGGTGAGGGAGGGGGAGGAAGTGAGGGAGGGGGGGGAGGAAGTGAGGGAGGGGGAGGGAAGTGAGGGAGAGGGAGGGAAAGTGAGGGAGGGGGAGGAAGTGAGGGAGAGGGAGGGGAAGTGAGGGAGGGGGAGGAAGTGAGGGAGGGGGAGGAAGTGAGGGAGGGGGAGGAGGTGAGGGAGGGGGAGGAAGTGAGGGAGGGGAGGAAGTGAGGGAGGGGGAGGAAGTGAGGGAGGGGGAGGAAGTGAGGGAGGGGGAGGAGGTGAGGGAGGGGGAGGAGGTGAGGGAGGGGGAGGAAGTGAGGGAGGGGGAGGAAGTGAGGGAGGGGGAGGAGGTGAGGGAGGGGGAGGAGGTGAGGGAGGGGGAGGAAGTGAGGGAGGGGGAGGAAGTGAGGAAGAGGAAGAGGGGAGGAAGTGAGGAAGAAGGGATGACGTCCTACAGGTGATACCCATCACTGACCACACCCAAGAGCCCAGTGGTTCTGTGCATCTCGAGGCTGGCACTGCAGAAATGACGAGAGGTCAACACTACACTCATGAAATGGTTAATCTCTCATGGGACAATAATTCTAAAATTTTAGGGCAAGTTAGGATTTCCCTACAAACATGACAATAATATAACCCAGGCCAACAAAATACATTCTAGTTCGTGATGTGGTAAAATGCACAAGTCTAGCTACCCCACCCATGACATCATGGTATTCTAGCCATAATTCTCTTCCTAGTTCACCCCCAAACAACTTCCTCACTAGCCAACACTTTCATATAATTAATAGATATAAATCCTGATTTAATGAAACCTATCCTGATAAAGAAAAAGCAGAACTGTGAATTGCTGCCATGTGACAGGTGTAATTTCTTCTGTTCGTCATAAAGATGGTAACTGAAGCACAGCCCCATCCCTAACACAAGAGCGTTTCCAACTGTAACCACGGCCGTCACCCAGTGCCAGCTGACCCCAGAATGAGATGACAACGTCTCTGACGGCTCCAGCCATACCTGAGACAGTGGTAGAGCAACTGGACTGTCCACATGGCTTTGTTCCTCACATGAAAACCTGATTTATTATTTTCGTCAGCCAGCGCATGTAAGGACGAGTAACAGTGTTTACTTGGCTTCCCCTCCTCACCCCCAAACAGAAAGCACTAGAACACAGTGCAGGAGCACGGAGAAAGTCAGTCTAGCCTCTCATCAGAGGGAAGGAAGCCGACACAGTGGACACAGTGGACACGTACCAGCACGCAATGGTTGTAAAGCAGAACAGGGCTGAACCTCAGTCCCACTCAAGCAAGCTACAGAGGACAACTCCTCACAGGGCAGGCTTTCATTCCTGAAGCATCCGCAGCAATAGAACAGTAAGTTTTAGTTTACCAACCCTCAGCCAGTTCAAACGCTGTCTTCCAAACTGTATAGCCCTGAGACCATTTGTAGATAGAACTTTGGATTTGGAGGGAGTTATGTGGTACATGACAGCTATGCATACTTAGTGTGTTTCAAGCCTAAAATTTAAAAAAAAAAAAAATATTTCCAATGGTGTGTGAGGAAAAGATCGGAAATAAACTTTTTTTTTCCCTGAAAACAAAATGGCAGAGTCCTTTCAATTCAGATATTGGGAGAGACATGCTAGGAGTAGGTTTAAGTTAATGGAATGGCCACCTCACTGGAAACA
The DNA here is from genome assembly GCF_943737965.1 of Phodopus roborovskii. Taxonomy (NCBI): domain Eukaryota; kingdom Metazoa; phylum Chordata; class Mammalia; order Rodentia; family Cricetidae; genus Phodopus; species Phodopus roborovskii. Next base: position 10,191,438 of record NW_026125295.1, on the reverse strand, counting down.
ACAAAAATAATGCGAAGAAGCAAATTCACTACTGACACAGCTCCCAAACAAAGAAGTGAGCTCTTCATTTAAACACCCATTATGCTTGAGAAAGGAAGTCTCACCTTGCTCTAGTGACTTGTTTTTGCTTGCCTTGCTTAATATGCTTTTCAAAATATCATCCCCTGGGAAATGGTGGCTTAATACATTCTGCAAAGTATATAAACCAGGGTGAAGAACCACTTTTTTGTTTGTTTGTTTTTGAAAAGTAGAAAGTTGACCCAGGATTGTCCAAGCCTGTCTTCAGCATGGCAAAAATGGTAGAGGTTTAGTAAGCATTTGCAGGTCTGGTGTTGGTCCTTGGTAACAATATCCAAATGTTCTACGATACCATCTTAGTCTGGGATGGGATGTGTGGTCCCCCAGATAGCGCCTGGTCATACTGCTGCTTGCTATAATACAAGTTATTACAGAGGGCCAAAAGCCAGTACTGTTCATTTTCAATAAAAGGTATTATTTGGAATAGAAAAATACAACAAGCATGAGCATTAACCCCCCCTACACACACACACACACCACACACACACATACACCACACACACACACCACACACACCACAAATTCTTCATAACACTTATAACAAAAAAAAAATGTTTAAAAATAAAATTTTAAAGCCTCCAACATCAGAGATGTAGTCAGACTGCATCCACTTTAGCTACATGTAAAAGACCCCACAAGATAATGTCCTTGCTCTTCATTGTAAGCCTTTTCAATACAACAGACCACACAAGGCATTGCACTTGGTGGCTACCAGGCTACCATGCATGGTGAGAATCCAGTACGGGAAGCTGCCATAGCAAATCTCTTCCACAGCGGATACACTGGAGGGTTTTTAGATTTATTATCTTTTGAAGACAATGGGTAGCCTGTACCAGCCTCACAGCTGTAGTGCACCCCTCCTGCCTCTCTGCCTCCCGAGAGCTAAGTTACAGACCTGCGCCACAAACTGGCCCCACCCTGGCAGACTGTCAGCTCACATGCAGGGTAAGGGAGTCTGAGAGGGCGGCATACCTGAGTCATCCTATCAGACACCTTCCTCAAGAACTAGAGTGTGATTACACTATCGGACAGACCAAGACCAGAAGACACCAGCCCATCAGTGCTGAAAAAAAACAAGGCATTCTCCCGGATGGTAGCCACACACGCAGCTTACACCAGCCCATCAGTGCTGAAAAAAACAAGGCATTCTCCCGGATGGTAGCCACACACGCAGCTTACACCAGCCCATCATCAGTGCTGGCATTCTCTCGGATGGTAGCCACACACGCAGCTTACACCAGCCCATCATCAATGCTGGCATTCTCCCGGATGGTAGCCACACACGCAGCTTACACCAGCCCATCAGTGCTGAAAAAAACAAGGCATTCTCCGGATGGTAGCCACACACGCAGCTTACACCTTTAAGGGGCAAAGCAATGGGTCACATCTGCACCAACATCTACTGGCATGAGATGGTGTTCTGTCTAGATGAGCACATGACTACACACACTTGATTTTTATAGATCTGGTCAGCTGCCAGTGAGAATGATACAGCCAGAGCAATCAGTCCCAGAACTAAAATGCACCGGGGAATCTAGAGGGCCTCCGTGAGACATGGAGAGGCGCAAACAAGAGTCCCAGTCCACACAAAGGCACACTCTCAGACTGGAGGTGGCGGGGTGTCTCCTGTTGGCACCACACCACTGGGGAGAAGGGAAGGACCTGAAACCACCAAAGCCCTTTCCGTAAGAGGAGCCAGGAAGACGCTCGTTCGGCCCAAGTCTGCATTGTCGGACGCAGTCAGGCACTGGGGACAAACTCTAACATGCTGTCGTAGCCTGGGACGGGTCTCTTTGCTAGCTCCTCTCTACCTGTTTCTCTTTTGAAACAAGGTGCCATGGTGTGTCCCAGAGACACCTCTGTCCCCTCTGCCCCTCAGGGGCTGCAGTCTTCCCTTTAAACGTCTGTCACATCCTCTTCTTAGTGTATAGCAAACGCCTGCAACACAGACATTTCTTCGCAAAGGAAGGAGATCTAATAGCAAAAGCTGAACAGTTGAGAGGAAGGGGCCAGTGTCTTGGTTACTGGCTAGCTTCACTCTTGTTAGGGGGAGACAGCCCAAGACTCCAAAAGCAGCAAGTAGCTCTATTTGTGACCCACCATATTAATCTACTAATGAAATTCCAGGAGGCATCTCCACTCATCACACACTAGTTTAAAGAAAAGGTTGAGATGAAGTGAGGTTGCTGTGTGGGAAGGAACGAGGGGCTGCGCCTTCATAGACTCAGAATCTTTTAGCCAGCCCATAACTTCTGTACCCACTGGCCTTTCCTAAAGGGCACAGGTGCCTGTCAGCACGGGCCTTTGTAACATACGCCCATTGCCTACAATAATCTCCTGCCACCCAGTATTGCTCTTTTAGATCTTAGCTCAAGAAATGCACCTTTACACCATCACTGCACCAGGAGACTAGATCAGGCTCTCACAGCGCTGCCTACATCCCCACCATAGGACTCCTCACAGGGGCTGAGCCCCTATGCGGGTATTTAAAGTGCTCTCCCAATACGCAGCATGCACGCGTGGCCCTGAGCCACCTTCCGTCCTGTGCACAGCACAACTGGGCATGTATATCGGACACACCAACAAGGTATGGTGGAGTTTGAAGCATTTCTTCGATGATTAATAGCATCTGGGAAAATGCCGCCGTGACTCAAAACCACCAAAGTTTATAGTGTACACAGAGCTCGGATGCCTCTAGACATTTTAAAGAAGAGAATTAAACAAAATGCCCTCCCCCAAACACACTAAATACCAGTAGACAACCAGTCTTCTAGAATGCACTACTGGAACGCTGCATTCATCGCCAGTATCTCAATGGAAGACCTGAGGTGTCACCGTGAGGTGTCAAGGACACGGCACACAAACTTTTATCAGCAGCAGGAATACGGCCATGTAAGGCTGCGAAATGGCTCTGGTGGGCAGGGCCACTCAGAAATGCCCCACCTACACTGACCTACCCCACCGAAACTGCACAAAGACAGACACTTTGTTTTCTCTAAGTAGACACATTAAACTAGGGGTTTCCACTCTTTTCAGACTGCACCTCAGAAATAAAGGACATGGTAGAAACAGGTGGCCCGGGGCACTTACAGCCCCCAGTGAATCACGGTTTCCATTGTCACCCCAGGGTTTACTTAAAGTCTTTAACAACTGCATCCTTTTACATAAAAGTTTTTAAAAGATTACACATATTTTCCACACCGCAGCCTCATGCTCTGGCCTCAGAGATGCCACAACGCACACATGGAGCCAACCCTCAAGCTGACCTAAGATTGCCTCCTTCCGTCTCTCACAGACATCGCTAAGCTTCTGCTCCCCAGAGTGGGACACAGTTAAAAGCTGCCTTAAAATGCCCACCAAGGAAAGCCAGTGTGACAGGTTTTGCTGTTTTAATGAACAGGTCTTCCGGGTGACAAGACTGTCTCTGTCAAGCATATAAAGAACTTTGAACCCAACAGAAAACTCAGGTACACAGGCTGAAATTGGCACCAAATCTGTGGAAAAAAGGAACTGAGATAGAGGAAATCACAGTATACCGTTGCACATGCCCAATACTGTGCAGACCACACGCCTGCAGCTATGAAACAGAGCGGCCTCGCGGAGGGCACAGACACTCGGCCAGTGGCCATCCTGTGCCGCACTCACCATCTTCAAGGCCCATGGCCTCTTTAGTTCTAGATTTAAAACACGGTCCAGCGGGAAAATCCACCAGCAACACAAGACCGCTGATACTCCACTGCACAAAGAAGGCTCAAACAGAGATAACTTTCCCTTTTATTTCCTTTCAACTAAAAGGTGACTTCTGCTGGAATACCAATACCACAGGAAACAGTAAAAGAAAAACAGTAGAAACATTCTAAAGCAAAACAGCCACTAATTCAAGGACTGAAAAATCGTTCTTCCTGAGCAAGGTGGGTGAAGTTTACAATCCCACTTCTCACACAGAAAAAGGCTTCAGGTTCAAGTTGGAGGTCAGCCTGGGTCACATGGTAAGTTACAGGTCAGCCTGGCATTCCAAAAGCTCCCGTCTCAAAATAATTATTTCTTTAAAATCTCTATAGTGAAAACCTTTAGGGAAGGATATAATGGAAAAAAAAAAAAAAAAAAAACCATGACAGGTACACTATATGACATATAGTGACAGGTACACTATATGAAGGAAACTAAAGCCCACGGCTCACACAATTTGCTCAGTCACAAAGATGTAGCCTGCTTCCCATTATAACTTACTATAACTTAGCAAAAAGTCTGGGAAAGCCTGCTGGGTCCAAAGTCTTAATTGTTATGGTAAAAATAAGCAATAACATTATAGTATTTTACTGGTGGCTTAAAGTTAGTAATACACTAGGCCTGGCATTGTGGTGGTACATGTCTTTTTACTACCAACACCGGGAGCCAAGAGGCAGGGGGATCTCTGTGAACTGGAGGCCATCTTGGTCTACATCGTGAGTTTCAGGCCAGTCAGGGCTCCCAAGAACTTAGACATTAGATTTTGTATAATTATGAGTTAAAAGTACAATGTCCTCTGTCAAGCTTATCAACAAAATCTGGTATCATTCTTCCAGCTACGAAGTTGGCTACCGGTTGCGGTCATGCACCTATAGGGTCTTTTAGGGGACTACTAGTATCTACCAAGAATGGGCCCCGGAGGCTAACACTTGGATGCGGGCTGTGACCCTCCCCTCTGCTGCTGGCACTTACCTTGACGGGTATTTCAGTGAGTAAGCAGCAGCCAGAAATCCTCCCAGGTTGTGTCCAAGCAAGATCATTTTGTCCAGCCCGAGGGCACACCTCCACTCCTCAATGGATTCCACAAACTGATTCTCTACTTCTTCTGCGTCGCCGTCAAACCTCGGTCTACTGCTTCTCCCAAAGCCCAAGAGGTCAAAGGCATAGACGGGCCTGTCGGTGCTCAGATCTTCAAAATTCAGGGCCCAAAGTCCAAGGCCTCCTCCAAAACCATGAAGGAGGACAAGTGGCGTCTTACTAGAAATGTTGTGAGAGAACATCAGTGTCCATATTCTGTTTCCGTTGGATATGCGGACAGGCTCTTTCTTGTAAGTGCAGGGGACACCTGGTGGAAACAGACAGCACACTACTCAGTCTCGCTGCTTCCCAGTACTCTCAGAGCAAATTCAATGGACAGCCGGCATGCTATTTCACCTTTTATTACATCAACCCCAGAAGAGTATATACCTGATAAATAAAGCAAGCGAGTCTAAGTGACCATGTTTTATAACTACGTGGGAAGACTTACCTTAGATAAGCCTCACGTGTATGACCTCCAGACTTCTCTCCACTCTAGCAGCACATGAGGCCATTACATCCCTGGAACTGGAGAAGAACCTAGTGGCCTTTAACCCATTTTTTTAAGGTCCCTACCTTTGCAGACAATAATGAGAGAATTCCACCTTGGATCTGAGACTGAGGTCAGACTCGAAAGGACACAGAGTCGTCAGGAACTGGGGGAAGGAGTGACCAGATCTACACTAAACACTAAACAGCCACTTAAAGCTTAGTAGAAAAGGGCGGTCACAGGGCATGGCAAGAACTTCATCACGAGGCAACCCGAGTTCAAGCGATTGCCCAGAAAATAAAAACAATACAGCTTTATACATCAGAACCCCTGTGTTAAAAACCACATAGAGCTAAACACTTTAAACCCCTCAAGTTGACCAAAGATGAAACTGAAGTTGATTGATAATAAACCGTAAACTGAATGGCTACACTTCAGGAATGTCCTTAAACGTCTGTGCATGTACATGTGTGACAAACGAAATGTGGACAGCCACGTGTTTCTTCCCTTTGTCAAAGAACTAACTTTAGGTTTTGTATTCATGGTGGCAGCAAAGAGGAAGGCAGTGTGTGCTCAGAGGTGTGACAGACCCTGCCTTAACTGGGAAGGAATCCCCTCGCTTAGAAGAGGAGTTGATCCAGGATCTCTTCAGCTTTTGAAACAGGCCTGAGAGGTCCCATAAGAATTATTTTTAATGTTTAGTAGAGGCTCATCCCGATGTTCAGTCACTTACATTCATGTCTGACATCAGAGCATGGCCAATTCTTAGGCACGCATGCACACACGCATGCATACACACACACACACACGCACGCATACACACGTGCACACACGCGTGCACACACGCATGCATACACATGCGCACACGCACGCACGCACGCGCACACACACACACACACACTGGGAATCTAGAATTAGCACCACTGGATGATGGTGGCACCTTTAATCCTAGCACTTGGGAGGCAGAGAATCGGATCTCTATGAATTTGAGTTCCAGGACACAAAGAAACCCTGTCTTAGGGAAAACGAGTTTACATTGGTAAACCACGATGAAAATTCTGCTAGTTTTTATATGGAGCAACATCATTAGGGTATGTGGAATAGAGATTCATTTTTGTGTTAAAACCCACAGGGTGAACGGCCATTCCTAAGAATGTAAGCAGTTATGGTCAGTTACTCTGCAACTGCCAAGTGTACAAACAAGGGAGTCACGGACAGTCAAGAGGGTGGAGACAGACATTAGCAGAGACAAAACAGATAATCACAACCAGAAGCCCTTTCCTTACCCACCGCTGCAGATTCTATCAGCAGGACAAAACTGTACAGTAAATACCAGAAGTCTCGATCGATTTCAGTGCTCATAAGAAAAAACGACAGGACTCCGTGGCAATACAGACGCGATGTAAAGGTAGCACAGTCAAAAGCAATGCCAAGAGCGCCCTACCTGTCGCTCCATGGTAATGAATGGGAGGCTGAACAGGGTGACTCGGCCCAAAGGCTGCCACCACTTCACAGGTCTGGGACAAGTTGCTAAGTTCAGTCTGGACTGTGTCCACTAATGCAACTCTGGAACACTACAACATGCTTTCAACCATACGGTTTGGGCACATCGGGAGGTCTTCCAGAGGTTTTCAGGATATTAAAACTTTCATTAAAGCTTTATTTGCTATTCTTTTATAAATATTTTGTTTTTTTAAATGTGTGTGTAGAGTGTGCGCGCGTTCAGGACAATGCAATATATTAGATCTATTTTAGTAAATAGTTAAGTAGCTTATAAGAGGAAAACCTTACATTTTAACATTTTCTCTTCAGCTTCTTTAAGGTGTGATGTAGACGTGGGACACCAGGTAGGAAGCCACCCTGTTAGCCATCCTGACCTAGAATACCAAAAGCAAAATGCAAATAGGTGAGGTCATGTTTTTCTCAACTCCCAGCCATGGCACCCTGAAAAGCCAAGCCTCAGCAGAGCCCACCAGGAGCCCCACCAGGACCCCACCAGGAGCCCCACCAGGAGCCCACCAGGAGCCCCACCACCGTGGGAGGGAGGGCCAGTACCGGCGGTGCAGGCCAGTGGGATAGGAACTACAGGGACACAGCCAAGTCCACCTTCCCTTTCAGGACAGCCAAATCCCAATAATTATAGAAAGGCTAAAAGGGAGGGAGGGGAGGGAGGGACACCACTCTCAAAGTAAGGTAGTCTCTTGACAGGATAGACGTTCAAAACGCTGTCTATGAGTGAATACACTAGTCTATGAGTGAATAGGTTCGCCTCACCTGAACAGCTGCCTTACAGTGAAAACTTTAAAATTCTCATTTTAAAAACAGAAAAAGGAAAAGCTTCAGAAATCGTGAGAAAGTGCAAAAAGCTGACGGCCTGTGCTCAACCTGCCTAGAGCAGCTGGTTAACCGTTCATGGGCGGAACAGCCTTGGCCCCAATAAACAGCTGAGGAGAAGAACACGGTGGAACCAAGAGAACACGGGAAGCGAGCCTGAGAGAGCAGGACGATATAGAGGGGCTGCAGCTGACACTTGCCAGGAGCCAACTGCCAGGTGGGGCAACCTTCAACTTCGGGCCTGGCGGCAGGCAAAACCTTGCTGCAGTAATCGGACACACGGCACCGGTTAGCAGCCATCTACAGCTGGGAAGGGTGCTGTGGAGCAGGGAGACATTCCCGATGAAAGACAGATGAATCTGAGGAGGGGCCATTTCTAGATGAAAGCTAAGGGCCTGAACCACAGAGGGACAGAGACATGAAGATTTAGCCAAAGAGTATTTAAAGCTCAAACACACTAAATCTGCTCAACGGCTAGAACGTGTAATACAGATTCTTGGGGTTTTACCTCAGAGTACCACCACCATGACAGAGAACACACTAAATACAAATAGGGATACAAATGAAATACAGAAACAGACACCCTGACGCTGACTCTCTGTACCGTAAATAGAATAAAACAAGCAACAAGAGGAACAAAGTGGTGTGGGCAGAGAATTAGGCTAGGTTCGGGAAGGGATGATCAGGCTCTAGCTTTTTCTAAACGCCATAGACTATCCCTACATTTCCTTTTCCTATAAAATAATTTATATATAACAGGAAGTCAGTAACTAGTGTTTGACGGATGATTAGGCCCAGTTCGCAGATGTGAAAGCTGGCGTTCAGTTAACTCCAGGATAGAGAAGGATACACAGCTAGTAACAAAAGAGGATCTTTGAGTTCCATTCTGAAAGACCCCCTCATCCCTGTTGACCACAGGGCAGTACCTCCCTCAGCATGCCCGTGGAACTGGCTGTGGCCCACACTCCTTGGTCCTGTCCACTCTGCTCCTTCCCGGCTTCTCTCTTGTTTTGCATCATCTCTCTCAAAACTTCACACTACTGCCTGTCGCTATGGCTCACCCAGCTCTTCCCTTGGCCCCAACACTCGCTTTTCCAGAAGCATCAGAAGCCGGCCCTTGCTACAGACAGTTGTGTGTGTGTGTGTGTGTGTGTGTTCTCGTGTTTATCTGCCTACTGCATGGTGAACACAACCAAAGTTAAATCTGTCTCAAAGCTGACCTTAACATCCAGTGCTAAATACGACAGCCAGTGGTCATGTGAGCCCTTGGGAATGTGACTGGAACTGGAGGCTGCAGTCAGCAGCCTCACAGAGGTGTGATCAAGAAAGGCAGATGGAGTCTCTCTGTAGGCAACCAGAGCTTAGCGTACCTCGGGTTCTACAGCAACAAGGTGTGCCGGCAGGGGAAGGGCCTGAAACTTCAAAACAAAGAGTAGCTGAAAGTTGACACAGAGAAGACATCCAGGAAAAGAGACACCATCGGCATGTAACACAAAAGGCGACCGGAGGAGAGGACCATGACCTAATAGCTGCACTCTCCAAAATAAGCGCGTCTGTCCCTTTATAGTGACAGTTAACTTTCTTCTCGTCTTCATCTTTAGATTTAGATTTAGTTTTTTAATTTATTGCCGATGTTTTAACTTTCAATAAGGAGGGTCATGCGTTTTTGCTTGTTTTAAAATCATCGTTAAATCCTCTTCTATACCTGCATCTCGTCCCTATTTGATCATAAAACTATAAGCAAGAAGTTATGTGTAACTGGATCTCATAACTTTTCTTAAACAAGTATCCTTCAGATCATAGCATAGTTCTCTGTCAGAGGTGGAGATCAGTACGAAAAAAGGAAAAAAAAAAAAAATGAACTATGATCTACTATTGCTCCAAATGGCATACCCAAGTTGGGGTAAAGAAAACACAAATGCAATATTTGCATCAGTCGTTAAGAACAAGAACCAACCAAGCAAGCCAAAAATTCAGACTGGAAAGCTCCTTTGCACAGGGGTTTAGAATTTTAAAAGTAACTAAACAGGCTGTAATACAGGCGTAGGCCTTCCTGCACTGACTAGCCACTTCAAAAAGCAACTCTTATCATGGGGCCCACAAAACAACCTTCAAAGGCTAGAACTATCTGTGAATTTTGACTCCTAATGGCTAGTTCAATTTACTGTTTGTAAGCCTAGTGGGTTACATCAAAAATTAAGGGGCACCAATTTTCATTATATTTTCATAGCTACCTTTTCATCAGCACAAGGCCAGTCTTTACAAATGAGCTTTTCCTATAGTATTATTTGCAGTGGGGGGAAAAAAAACACACATATTTTCTTTCCTAATAGAACTATGAAGACAGCATTTCCCCTAAGCCTAACAGTGCCTCTCTCCAAGTTTGCTTTAATCAGATTACTGGTAAGATTTTTACAGAAGTGAACTTCTACTCTGCACCTGTAAGACAAAATACCACACCCACACAGCAGGCTCCTAGGAATACCTGCAAAAGTGAAAGCCCTTGGTCTGTCTGCCTGCCCTTCAGTCTCCTGTTCAGAAACCCTCTCTCCTCCCTTGCTAGCTCTGCTATTCCCTGGCCAATCCTCTCTTGTGTCTGCAGAGTAACTTAAGCACATCTCCAAAGGGACAGTGACTTTCTACTGGGCCTCTGAGGTCACTCAGTTGTCTGGCATTCCCTGGGCTTAGCATGTGGACACTGGATCTAAGGCTGTCACAGATTCAAGGCAAAGATCCTCACAGGCCAGCTGGAGAGCAGTAAACAGGATAGCTGTCTCTCTACACAGCTTTGTAAAATAGAAATGGGTAGCCTACTTAAGCAACAATCAATAAGCATTATTACACCCATAGCCAAGGCGTGGTTTCAGAACAGATGGAAGTGTCGACTGCAATACAAGGGAAAAGCCATTCACTGCAAAGATTGTAACTTCCCCAAAGTAAACACACATAACACCACGAAGGCTTGTCAGTATGTGCCAAAAGGTTTTCTACAAAAGCCCTATGACCTGGGCACTGACTGTGTTGGTACAGCAGAAGGTATAAGCCCTGAAGCATCTAATTTAAAAAAGTAAATAATTAAAAGATTCTTGATCTGGATCTATAATCACTGGAATGGAAATTAAAAAAAAAAAAAGGTTAAGGAACGTTTTTAGAAGATGAAACTAAAAGTTATAACTCTTAGGGAAACCAAGTAGTTGGGATTAACACACTAGAGTATATTTACCAAAAAACCCATCTGATTTTAAGTATCCTGCATTTCCCCCTGAACTTTCCACCTAAGTTTTTTGTAACTATCACTAACAATGTACTTGTACCTCATGCCATGGACACTTAAGTTCCTGGTAATTCCTGTTTTGTTCTCTGAGCCATCTGACTATCTATAGTGTTACTAAACCTGAATTGCACAATCTATAAATATTGTGAAATTGTGAAAGAGGTTTCAAAGTATCCTGAAGAAAATATACAGAAGCCTGGCCAATTTCCACATACTCTTTTGGCCACTTAACGTAACATGTCTAATTAGGTTATAAGTAAAGAGGATTTCATTATGTTACAGTTTTGCTTAAAATAGCCTCATCCCTCTACTGGTGTAATCGAGAGGAGAAAGTGCACTTACTACTATTGTTCTCTGTAATCTAAGCACAGGATTCTATCTTAAAAGAGCCACAAAGCTTTGTTTTTTCTTTAATAAACAAACAAGTTAGAGGTAACATACACATTCCTCTGAAATAATTCCTCAAAGAAGAATTAAAACCTTTCAAATTGGGACTGCAACACAACCAAAGTTTCTCCTTTCTTGGGAACCGAGTTTTTTAAATCCCTTCCTTGTGAAAGAGGGAGAAGGAGGGTACATAACATGTAAGTATACAACCTAAATGATGGACATAGCATCTTTAGATATACGGTACTAGAATGACTCAGGTTGCCACTGGCCATTGTATCCATGACAGCACAGCCCTCCAATATACCGACTATAGTTTAGAATCCTTTTCAAGGCTGTGTGGTGTGACTCAGGTCTGTGATGCCAACACTCAGGAGGCTGAAATACAAAGATTAAGATTTTGAGGCCAGTCTAGTATATACAGAAATACCCTGTCTTACAAAACCAAGAAGTTAATACCCACAAGCCCACGCGTGCACGCACACACGCACACACACCCTTTCTATGGCATTTCCTAACTCCCCTCACAGTTAACTGATCAGAAGAATCAGACACGTTTAAAGCAGTTACATGTGGGCACTCATACTGCTCAACAAGTCAGAGAAATGTTTCTTTAAGTCAATTATAAAATAACCTTATCCATCAGAAAAGGAACGTCTCAAACCTAATAATTTTAATAGAACATCTCAAACCTAATAATTTTAATAAAATTATCTTTTTAGTTTTTTTATATAACTTACTACAATTGGGGGTATATTAAGTTTAAGTAAAAATTTAACAATTAATTAATCATGATTATTTTAAAAAGCAACACAATGTTTCAGAATGGGTGTTAAAATAGTATGGGTCACATCTTTGAGTCCTGAAACATACTGCTGAGCATTGTTTTGATTACATGGCCCACCCCTGATTTTATAACCTTTGTTTTCGGTTACAGGGCTGACATCTGCATTTGTAGTCTCTGTGACTGACATTCTAGAGTGCAGGGACAGAGAGGCGTGGATTGGTTCATCTGAGGTCGAGAAACAGAATCCTGTTTCCAAACATCCCAGCAAAATTGAAGTGTGTGATTCTAACTGTTGTCCTACTCACATGCAAAAATTCCTGAATGTCTTAGGGACACAAATAAGCTACACACTCGAGATATGAATAATTTACTACTAGGTTTGTAAGCTTAGTGCTCATGTCTGCATAAGTTTATAATAGTTAAAGGTTTAATAAAAAATTATTAAAGACACCAAACATTTTGGAAGGACAAAAGCCTTGTTCTGAGCCTACAAAACAAATATATAAATAAGAATGTGACTAACAGTACTCCAGTGAGACAAAGCAATGTTGGAGCTGAGTGTGGTGGTCCCTTGCCTGCCCTCTTGGCATTTGAGAAGTAAAGGCAGAAAATTCAAAAGATGAAGACCATAATATAAGATCTTGTCTTTCAAAAGCAACAAATGTATTTAAAAGAAATGCCATGGGGGGGGGGTGCTGAGGAGAGGTAAACGCATTTGCTGTGCAAGCATGAGGACCTGAGCTTACATCCCAGCACCCATGTGAGTAAACGTGGCCTAGCATGCCTATAACCCAACACTGGGAGCACATCCCAGGAGCTAGACTAGCCAAACCAGCAAGCTTCAGGTTCAGTGAGAGACCCTGTCCCTCAGGAATAAGGCAGTGTGACAGATGAGGGCACCTGATGTCCTTACCTGGCTTACACATGCAACCCGCACACACATGTACATACACACGCATGCATCACACAGATACACTAAACACCATGACCTTAGCGACAGGAGGTGATCATCTATCCTGGGTTACAGAAAGCGAAGTAACAAACCATGAAGAATGACAGTGAAGCAGGCGGCATGTTTAGGAAGCGTGAAAAACATAGCTTTCCAGAGTTCAGTGTGTAGAAAGGAAATAAGACTGCAAAGCTGAACGGAAGCCACACAGTCAGACTGAGGATATACCACAACTGTAATAGAGCCACTGTGTGTGAAGATGAGTTCCTCCTGGAAAGGAACTATGTGCCGTGCATGTTACCACACTTGCAAAAGTCCAAGGGATGGATATGAAGGTTTTGAACTAAGTGGCTCCCAGGTAAGAACAGGACAATAAAGGGCAGGTTGTTAGGCCCTGTGGGGACTTGAGAATTGATTTGTTATCCAGAGACAAGGGAGCAGGTTTGATACTTAGAGGCCATTTATAAGAATGTAGACAGCCAGAAGGGTGAAATGGTCTTTAAAAAAAAAAAAAAAAAAAAAAAAAAGCAGGAGAGTAAAGGGAAGAGCTACGTACTTTACACACTTAAAGGAAGGAGACACAAACAGGCCATGTATGGACATGTCACACTTGAAACTGGATACAAACAGCCGGCAAACACAAACTATACTACAGTATACTAGAAGAGAGTGAGATTTCAGGCCTGTGCATAAATAAAAATAAAGATAGTAATAACCTCTTAGAGAATTGGTGTATTTAGAAAATAGTTAAAAGTAATAGTAATAAGTATAAAGATAATAAAAGTAACTGCTGGCCTCAGTTAAGAGAGTAAACAAAATGTTGTAAGAGTTAGCTGTCTAATTAGAGTTTATCACTATAGTACTAAATATTGAAAAGCACTCAAGAGGGCTGGGGAATGTAGCTTAGTGGGGCAGTGCTCTCATGATGTCATGTGTGTGTGTGTGAGATCCAAGTCAGATAAGTACTGGCATGGCAGAATTTCATGATTTGGAAGAAGTCAAGGGGCAAGGATTGCAGAGCAGTAGCAGCAAGAAGTACAGACTCCAGCAGTTCTGAAGGAGGTAAGATAAAGAAGCTCACCCATGACTCTCCAAAGCACAGGACTACACACAGGCTTTGACATACATCCAGCAGGGTGCTGCCACATCCATGGAGGCAGCAAGGGAGAAATCCTGTCGCATTTGATGACTTCCATGGTGTGAATTCTCTCACAATGGCTGGTTTCAGGGTGCTGGTGCTATGAAATTTCTGAAAATTCAGCAATGGTCTGCCAGCACATACCAACCCTAGCCTGCCCTGCAAGCCACCTATTTTATAGTCCAGTCTGTAATGGTGTGATTCTGTGATAACTTTCCCCTAAACTCAATAAGCACTTAATTCTCTGGGACACCATTACAGTAAGTCACAGGCATCTACTCTATTTTTATTATTATTATTATTATATTTGGCTTTCTCAACTGTATTGCAACTGAAAGGGTTGGGTTTTGAAAGCTTCCCAGTACACTTGTCTCCACAAAGGAGTCACAAAGGGAAAGACAAGACTTATATAGCTGTGAGATGACTGTTTTATAACCACTTGCTTTATTAATGTCATCTTTGTAACTAGCAAGTTAGGTATTTTGTTTATAGTTCTGGAGGTACAAATAGATTCAGCAGGATTCATTCTGGTGTTGAACTTTTCCTGGTAAAACCCCGGGTAGCACATGAGAAGACACACTTGGTACAAATACTGACCTTTCCTCCTCTCTCATAAAACCACAAGGATTCAGTCACTGGGACTCCATTCTACTCACCATCTGATCCTAATCGCTTCCCTAAGCCTTGCTTCTATGCACTCTCATCAGATTAAAGTCCCACTTGCTAATTCCTCACAATGAGGGTAAAATCTGAACACTCAGATCATAGCCAAATTACGGCACAGTCTAAGCCCAAATGTCCTGAAGAACTTGACTCAGAGTAGTAGGCAGATATCCATCCCACCGGTTCCAATGCAGTGGAGAAGCAGCAGAAAGAAGGAAAATGACTTAAAACTAAATGCAGATCCCTGAAGGCGTAGGTTCCAACTAGCTCTACTACTTGGTAGAGGCAGTTCCAAATGAAAATGGGGGGAGTCAAATCTAGACATTAGGGTTGTTATGACCACACTGGGAGAACACCCAGCAGGAGCTTAGTCTTCTCCGTGCTTGCTTGCCATCTCTGTGCAGATACAAAGCACTGCTCAAATGCCCTGCCAAGAATATACCAAGGAGGGTTACCCCTGTCTAGGGAGTGCGGCTGGTCAGTGACCTCCAGCCATCACCCAAGCCATAAGTTGCTCTCTCTCTCACTGTTGTGCTCTGGACCGAGCCTCACGCCATCAAGACCAAAAAGTTCCAAAGCGGGTAGTCTCAGAGCCAAAGTTTCCTGACAAATCTGATAGGAACACAAGCTGCCAGTTCCTGGCTGCACCACGTGACACTCTGCATTTCCTAAAACAGTGCGCCCAACTTTTACCGCTTGATCGAAAACTAGGAGATTGTGGTTTCTTAATGCTTCAAAATACTCCTTTCCAATACTTGCTTTCACAGTACCACAACCCAACTTTCCTGTGCAAATGTCTCCAAATATCTGCAGTGGATCTGTCGAAGTATTTATGAGAGAGAGAGAGAGAGAGAGCCCTGTCCATCCAAAAAGGGCAGCCTCCTGGGAACCAATGCAACAGCTTACTACTCTACTCACAAGAGCATGGCATATATCAAAGACAGGCGAGAATGACTTAAAACGAGTCTATCGGAAAGCTGGGTGTGGTGCCTCACACCTGATGCCAGCGCTGAGCGGCTGAGGCGAAAGGACTGGAAGCGAGCCCGGTCTACACTCACACACACACACAGCTTCAAAAACAAAAACAAAACAAAACAAAAACAAATCAAGGGCTCCCTGCTAGGCATCTATCTGCCTGCCCTTCAGCTTCCACAAAGTTTGCTGCCGGGAAGACTCACTCGCCGACTCTCCTAGCAGCGCCAGGGCGCGGGGCCCCGGGAGCGCACCAGGCAGGCACCGGGGCGGTGAGAGGCGGGCGCACACGGACAGCTGACCGTCAGCCTGCCCGGAAGTCGGACGCCTTCCGGGGCCACATGCCCACTCCCCACCCCGTGACGCCCGGCTTCCCGCGTCCATGCGCGGCCGCCGGTGCCAGCGCGGAGCTCCGATCTCCGCCGCCGGGGTCGCCGGGCGTCCTGAGCGGCCGCTGTCCCCGCAGCCCCCGGCGGCGCGGCGCGGCCCGGTCATCCCGGACGGCCCGGGAGCGGTGGCGCCCTCGCCTCCCCTGCCGGCACCGCTCGTCCCCGGGGCGCCCCCAGACCACGGCGTCCCTCTTTCCCGGGCGAGCCTCACCCTCCAGCGGTGTCCGCCGAGTCCGCCTCCTCCTCCGCCGCCATCGCGCTCAGCGCCGCCGCCGCCGCCGCCGCCGCGCAAGCGCAGGAGCGCACCCCGAAGCCGGCTGACAGGCCGACTGGGCGGCCCCGGGCCGCGGCCGCCCTTAAGACCGCGCCGCCCGCGCATGCGTCGTCCACCCGCTAGGACGATCCGAGGGCGTGGCCACGCCACGGGCACGCCTCTCTTCCCCGCAGCCCCGCCTCCTCCCGGCTGCGCATGCGCCGCGGCCCTGGCTCCGGGGGGCTGGGGAGGGAGGTACACCCGGCGCTGCTGCGGGAGAGGCTCGCCCGCGCGGGAGAGTTAGGCGGGCGTTCATCTGCGTAGTGACCATTAATGCGTCACGCCGCCCGCATGGACGGTCCCGGGCGGAGCGCTAGGCAAGCAGTCCGCAGCCAAGCCCGAGAGAGCCTGAGTCTGCGGGCCACACGCAGAGGTGGGCGTGCTACGGCGTTGGTGGCCACCGGGAGAGGGCAGCCCACGGGACCCTTCAGTGCGCCGCTCCTCTGACCCTAACCTGCACTTCTCCCACACAGGCTCTAGACACGTGAGAAGGCTGGGAGCCCGTGTGAGAAGTTTCTACACCCCGATAAGCCTCTCCGCAGTTGCAGCAATCCAAATCTAACAGAATTAGAAAATGCCCACGTTTAATGGATAGATACATCGCTCCGGGATGGCCTTCCAGAGAGGAGCCAGGAGAGACTGGAAAAAACCACACATCTAGGTTTTTTTTTTGTTTGTTTGTTTTTTGTTTTTTGGGTGGGGGGATGTTAAGTACCCTGTGGAAGTGGTCCTAAGCATCTCTGCGGGAGGAGACATCATTTGGCGGGCTTTCTGAGATGCAGCAGGGTTTGGAGGGAGGTAGGGGAGAGGGGTTTGGGTGGAACTTTTCACCATAGCATACCCATACTCTGGGTATATGGATGCCAGGGGCTGGGTGAAGCTTCCAGCATAACATTATGTGTGGGTACTTAGAATTGGACATATGCACCCCACTACCACCACCATAGCTTCTAGGGAACTTCTAGAATCCATTCTGAAATGATGGGTGGCTCATAAAAATATTCTCATGAGCCAGGCGCGATGGTACAAGTCGTTCATAACAGCATTTGAGAGCCAGGCAGGCCCATCTCTGTGAGTTGGATGTTGAAGACTAGCCTGATCTACCTAGGGAGTTCCAGGCCAGCCAGAGCTTACACAGTGAGATCCTGTCTTTAAAATAAATGTAAAAGGGAGGGAGGCCAGAGAAATAGCTCAGTGGTTACCGTGCATACTGTCCTTGTAGAGGAGAATGGGTTTGTTTTCCAGAACCAATGTAGGACCCCACAACTGCTTGTAACTCCAGTTCCAAGGGATCAACACCTTCTGGCCTCAGAGCACCTCAGTGCATGTGATGCCCAGACAGGCACACATACATACACATAATTCTTTTAAAAATTAATCCTTTTTAAACCTTAAAGCATTCCCTCACACACACAGGATAATTTTAACTTTGTTTGTTGGCCAAGGGACATAAGCAAATGTATGAGACTGATAAAGACAGGTGACCAAGCTCAGTAGGCGAATAGAAGTCAGCAGCTAGCAAGCAAGCCCAAGGTTGTGTTTTAAAAATAGAATTCAGAACCACAACACTCACTGTGATTAAACAAATAGAAGCACCTTGCTGTTGCATAAGGGATGTTTTCCTTGGCTAGGGGCAGATCCCTTGGGTCAGGAGAAAGTGATATGAAGTAGCCTAGCTCTTTGTGCTAGGCTTGTGACTAGCAGCTAGGGCTGCAGCTCAGTGGGCTTTCTATGTATGGGTCCTTAGGTTCAATTCCCATCACCATCCCCACCCCACTCCATTTAAAACAGGATCCTGAGAATATGCAGTCAGCTCCCTTAGCTCAGACACACCTGGATGGTATAGTTGCCTGGGGCTGTTCAGTAGCCTGATATAAGCTAATTGGTTGCGCCTTCAAACCATATTGTGATAAGGTTTCCTTTCCTGGTTCCCAGAGAGCTAACAAATAGCAGGTATGTGAATTTAGGTTTGGACAGAAATGTTCCCACCATACTTTTTTTTTTTTTTAAAGACAAATGAATAATGTAAAAATCAACCTTTTTTAAAAATTACCTGTTAGGAGAGTTCCTCCAGAATCCTGCAGCTGATTTGATTCTGGAGCGTTAGCACCTAGCTTTAATCAGCCTCTGTGAGTACTACCTTTTGTCTCCAGTCCCTTCCATTTGAAGTATGTAAATCCTATCAGAATTTCCTGAAGCCATGTCTTAGGGTGTTTCTATTGCTGTGAAGAGGCACCTTGACCACAGCAACTCTTATAAAGGAAAACATTTAATTGGGGCTGGCTTACAATTTCAGAGTTTTAGTCTATCATCATGGTGGGAAGGAAGCATGGCCACATGTAGGCAGTCATGATGCTGGAGGAGGAGCTGAGAGGTCTACATCCTGATCCGCAGACAGCAGGAAGTGAATTGTGCCACCCACACTGGACATAGCTTGAGCATATATGAGACCGCAAAGCCTATCCCCATAATGAAACACTTCCTCCAACAAGGCCATACCCACTCCAACAAAGCCAGGTCCTTCTACTAGTCTCCACCTCCCCAAGGCTCCACCTCCACAAGGCTCCACCTCTCAAAGCCCCACCTCCCTAGCCGTCTGCCTCCTAGTTGCATCATACTTCAGGAAGCTAATGATCAAGCTTTTGTTTAGCTCATGGCCCTTTGATGGAAACATTTAAGATGCAATCCATAGGACCCAAGTTTATTCCCGCTCTAATCATAATGTCTTACGGTTAAATTTTCCTGAGAAGGAAGCCATGGAATTGTCTGATTTCAAGCTCTGATGACACTGGAGGTGTGGCCAGGTGAATGAGGAAGAGATTTTAGAAGGGCTAACCTTTAACTTCCTTTTGGTGTCCTTCTGGCCCCAGAAATTTTGAAGTCCTGTTGATTAGCAGGAGCCTCTGGAGTCTTCAGTGCCTCTGAATTGCATCCCATTTGAAACTATAGAAGAGCCTGGGTTTTTATTTTCAGTAAAATCAATACTTTTTTATTTCCCCCTACTATATTTTAGGTCTGTTATCTTTCATTTTTGTTCTGACTATTTAATTTCTGGTAAACTCATGCTGAAATAATGAACATCCCAATAAACCAGAAAAAAACAAAACAAAACAAAAAAAACACAGTGCCCTCCACACGGTAGCATTAAAAATGTCCACTGCTTTTTTTGTATTTGCATCTTCAAGAGCAAAACTCATCTACGTAGACATAATATGTGCCACGGAACAAATTTTAGCAGGGACATGCTTATACAGTAGCAGAAAGAAAATGTTCATACCCGCAATTCCCCCAGACATTGATGCCGCCAGCTCATCTGCCCCCTCGCCACCTTGAAAGCACATCCTATATTTAATGTGAGTTATTGAATGCCCATTACATTTAGTCTGCACTTGTGGCGGGAGAGAAGCAGAGGGCGTCTCGACTCCATTACCTTTCCTGAGAAGCAGGAAATGATCTGGTGTCAGTGCAGTAAGTGCCTGCTTCTAAGTGATGCGGCCAATTGGCCTTTTTAGCTTCAGCTCCACAGGGATGCACATGGGACAATTTTCACTGTCAGTCATCGATTACACACTGAAATATTGTCTGCTCCCACAGCTGGAGATGCTCTGTGCCATGGGTGAACAGATGTTACTGGAGATGCTGTCCTGAACTTGTATTGGTCTACCACTCATATTGTTTGCGTGACCAGAGTTGTTTTGTCAGTTTTTTGTTTTCGTTGTTTTGTTTTTGTTTTGTCTGTTTGGGAGAACCAGTTGTTAAATAGTAAAAGCATGAACTACATCTTGAGCACTCTGCCTTGGAACTTTCAAATGGGAAGGAAGTAATGTATGTCACAGGACTTATCAATCATTTCAGTGTAGGGCTGCCTTTACATTTTTTCCTTTGTGGCCTGATTTCTGAATACCATTGTCTGCTCTGCTCTGCTGGCAAAGAATTTAAAGTTTTACAGGGAAAACTAAAATGGCAGGAATGAAGGTGCAGATTAGTTGTAGAACATTGTCCTAGAATGCCTGAGCCCCTGAGTTACCTCCTCAGCACCATGAAAGGGTAAGAGACAGAAAGAGAAGAGAACAACATACAAGCAAATAGGAAACACACAGGAAGAACGGAGGACCATGCAGGACACCTTTCTATGAAGATGCGGATAAAGCATCTTTCCAGATTTGAGAGATGTCGAGACTCTATTGCAACACACATTTATGAAAATAATTGTGACAGCAAGCCTCTTTAATTGAAGTATGAAGTACAAATCGTAATGGTTACCACCCAGGGGATGCACCCACTTAAGCGCCATCCAGAATACAGAGCTGGTTTGAAGGAGAACAGAGACCTCTGATAGAAAGCCCTAGCGTGGCTGTCCAGGCAGGTATGCAAGCAGAGGATGACTCCCAGTAGAAGAACAAATCTCTGACCTTCTGGCATTGAGGTGTGTGATATGCATGGAGCCAGATTAGTTTTTTTTTTTTTTTTCTCTATTAGATGCTGCAAATCAGCCATGAGAACATTTTTAGCTGTGCTGATGAATATACATTTGATAGCTAAATTTAGGGCTTTTATTTTAAACATTTTTCAACCTTGAAACTGGAAGGTGTTGCTAAGCTACCTTCCCCCTTTTCTTAGCGTAGTCTATGATCTAATGTAATTTCTTCTGCTGCAGGTGCAAGGAGCAGGCTCTTGTCAGATACTTTAGGTCCAGAAGTGTAAACAGGGTGTATTGCTGTTACTTTTGTGTCATTTAACTCCTTAGTGTCCTAAGCCTGCACATTTAACCATTGCTTCTTTAGATGTGTGGTGCATGCTTTGCCTGGAGGGAGGTACATTGAACAAAAGTGACAATTATGGCGATAATTAACACGTGTAGTTGTACAAGATTTTCATTTATTATAGAAATTCATTTTTAGCAAAACTAATTTTGCACAGTAGCATGCAATTATTCCAAAAGGACTTTCCAAAATAAGCTCTCAGTAGTGAACCCACCTGTGATAGTTTTTAACTCTCAGTTTGACATAAGATCGAGTCACCTGGGAAGACAGAGTCTCAAAAAGGCCTTGCCTGGCTGAGGATGGCCTGTGGGCGTGCCCCGTGTGGGCGTGCCTATGTGGGGCGTGTCCTATGTGGGTGGGCGTGCCTATGGGAAGGTGCAGCTGCAATGTAGGCAGTACCATCCCCTGGGTTGAGGTCCTAGACTGCATAAGAAGGGAGAAAGCTAGCTGAGCACTAAGCAAACCTGCACCCTTTTCTCTCTGCTCCTGACTATGGGTTGATGTTTTAAGTTCCAGCTCCGTGACTTGTTCACTATGATGGATGGGCTGTAAACTTGAATTGTGAGCTAAAGTAAAACCTTTCCCTTATGGGTTGCTGTTTTGCTGGTTTAGATTTCTTTTTTAAAAAAATTATGTATTCATGTATATCTGTGTAGGTATGCACGTTTGGCTGCCCGTACCTGTGGATGTCAAAAGAGAGCATCAGTTCCCCTGGAACTTTAGATACAGGTTGTTGTGAGCTGCCCAACATGGGTGCTAGGAGCCGAAGTCTGGTGCTCTGCAAGGGCAGGCAATATATGCCCTCGACTGCTGAGCCATGTCCTTAGCGCCTGGGTTATTTCACCACAGCAACAGAAATGAAACTACAACACCGCCCTAAAGCACAGTTTATATGGAGACACCGCCCTAAAGCACAGTTTATACGGAGAGGCAAAGACCCAGTGGATCAGCGTAATACTAAAGGAAAGAATGAAGTGGGGGAGGGGAACAGCTGCTACTACCTGACCTCTGTGAAGGTATAATGAGGCTGCACTCTCAAGGCAGCATCGTGCTGGCAAAGGAATAGACAAGTAGACCAAAGGGACAGAGAAGAAGGCTCAGAAATAAACTCACAGTCACAGACGGTGTCAGTGAGCAAAGCAGCAGAGCAAAGTCTTAATAACTAGGCAGCACTTGAGCGTGTGTGTGTGTGTGTGTGTGTGTGTGTGTGTGTGTGTGTGTGTGAAACTTCACATTCACAAAAAAATGGATTTTAGACTTAGATATGACATGTTAAACCACAAAACTCTTGAAAGACAACAAAAATCTAGATGGCGTTATAATATGACATTGACATTTAGATACAGTATAAAACTACAATCCACGGAGTAATTAGGAAACTGAACTTGATTAAAATCTAAAACTTCTGCTGTGATACCCACTGAGTGATAAGTGTGGAAGGTGATGGATGTAATAAGTAATTTCAGTGTAAATCATTATACGATGTATATGCATCAAGTCATAGCATTGTACCTGAAATATGAAGATATTTTTCAATTCACTATTTTTTCTGTAAGAGAGCTCAACTTATTTTGAAGATCATGGTGACAAAGTTTAGTTTACTTTCACACAAGATGCACATGTAGTAAAATGGATATGAAGATAGAACAAATGGACATGTCAATCATTTCATAGTTTCTGGCTCCCATTGAAATGTAGCTATGATTTACTCATTTAAAAATACCCTCATTGTAATATGTATTGTTAGCTATAATCCTTATGTGTTTTACTTCCTAATGATTATTAAACTTTAACAAGAAAGTAGTCTAAATACACAGGCAACCTGAGCCATACAAATAACCTTTAAAAGTCAAACTTTGATGTTGAATTGTATCTAAATAGCTTCAGACAGGTAAAATTCTACCACCACTAACAGCCATTCCACAGGGACTCCCAGACACTCCCTGTGTTACCTATTACGCTATGTTCAGAAATAGTAAACTGCCATGCTAGGCTAGAAGCTTAATAAATACCTTACTGATCCCAGTTCTTTTGATACTAATATTTATTAATAATTTGTCAATGATTAATAATTTTTCAATGCTTACTTCATTGATATTTTTAGTTTTGGATTTTTTTGTTTGCTTCCGTTTTGGTTTTTCGAGACAGAGTTTCTCTGTAGCTTTGGAGTCTGTCCTTGAATTAGCTCTGTAGACCAGGCTGGTCTCTAATTCACAAAGATCTGCCTGCCTCACCCTTCCCAGTGCTGGGATCAAAGGCATACGCCACCAACACCCGGCTTTAAGTAATTCTTTAAAACAAGTATAGAAAATGTACATGCAGTCTATGCATGATTAGCTGTCATTCCTAAGGCTCTGCTGTCACATGCTGTCACTGCACTAGGCTCTACTGTCACATGTCCCAGAAGCCCGGAGAGATGGGCAGGACATGTTTTTGCCACTGAGGACTGCATGATCTCTGTTTGGAAAAGGAAGGTCAGGAAACATAAAGGTCACCCAAGTCACTGCACAGTGAGTGAACTTGGAGTTTCAAATCAGGCCTCTCGTTCGAATCTCATTTAAGATCACGAGCATGGCGATGGAGTACAAAGCGTTTGATTTTACATTAAGACAGGCTTTAGGGGTTATGAGAATACAAATGTTCACATGGGTTCTTTGGAATAGGAAACAAAAGTGATGGTGTTTTTATGTTAAAAGTAAATTCTACTAGAAACTTCGGAATTTCAAAACATGGTATCAAGAGGATGAAAAGTCCGACGACCATAGACTGAATATTTGAAAAAGACATGTCTGAAAGAAGAACTATTATCCAGAGTACAAAATTTATCTTCTAGGAGCCAGCAAGATGACCAAGACTACTGCTGCCAAGCTGGAGGACCTGGATTCAATACTCAAACCAGTTTGGTGGGAAGAGAAATCTCCCACAAATTAACCTCTGACTTCCACATGTGCTTCACATGTGCTCCGTAGCTAAGAACATGTAAAACACACACACATGTTAAAAATTTTTAAAGAGGTTTTATATATATATTTATATAATATATATATTTATATATATGAGATATATTATATATTATATATTTTTATATATTATAAATATATATTTATATACATTATAAAATATTATTATATTATATTATATATAATAATATAATATAATATATTATAAATATATATAATATATAATATACTATATATATAAAATATATTATATTTTATATAAATATAAAATCTTTTAAAAGCTTCTAAAGCATGATGATAAGAAAATGAGCAACCCAACACAAAACTGGCAAAAGACATGTTACGAGAAAGACCTCCAGATGGTGGCAAGCAACACAAGAATGAATGCCCAAGAGTCTCTGTGGCCCCTTTTGAGCATTGGTTGGCTGGCTGCTTTGCTTTTCTGATCTTCAGCTTGAACCCCAATATCCATCTCTGTGTTTTTATTATTCATGCTATACTCCATGTAATTTTAATTTACATTTCCTGGTGCCTGAAGATGTTCAGAATTTTTTTTTCACTATTTATTTTTAATAACCTTCATTGTAAAGAACTCGCAAATAAAAAATATTACACATTGAAGTTAACCAGGCCCAAAGTCTATACAACTTTATAACCTTCTATATAGTTAGACTTTGTGGAGCTTCTTGTTGGGTTTAATACATTTACTACCTGATATATTTTTATGGACTCATCCACCACCAAAAATAGAAAATCCACACAGAGGTAGGACTAGAAAAGCGATTAGCTTTATATCCTCTTTGTTAAGTCATGCCCATTACCTGCATTCAGCCCTTCCTCACCCTGATATTCAGCCTTTCCTATTCTCATCTACACGTTGTACTGCACGCACATGTACTCCCTGTTATACTTTATGGATCAGGTGGAGCATTGGCATTGGATGGTCTTTAAAGACTTGGTAGAATTTGGCAGTGAATCATTTCGGTCCTGGTTTAGTTGCTTAACATACATCTGTTTAAGTTGTTATATTACTTTGCTTTAATTTTAGTAGGACAGATGTAGCTAAGTGTTGCAAAATATTAGTTTAAGATGTGTTACATTTGTTTATGCTGTGGAATATTTAATGATGCAAAGATGTCGTTGCCTTTGTTTAACTCTGTGAAGCTGTGTTGCTTTGCCTGTCTAAAACACCTGGTTGGTCTGATAAAGAGCTGAATGGCCAATAGCTAGGCAGGAGAGGGAATGGGTGGGGCTGGCAGGCAGAGAGAATAAATAGAGAGTGGGGAGAGAAAAAGAAAAAGAGAGAGCACCAGGGGCCAGCCCCAAAGCTACACAGCAAGCCACAGAGTCAGTAAAGAAAGTTGCATAGAATAGAAAAAGATAGAGGCCCAGAGGCAAAAGGTAGGAAGGATAACTTAAGAAAAGCTGGCTAGACTTTGATGATCCCCATGGAAGGCCTTATCCTCCCTGGGGAGTGAATGGGGGATCTGTGGGGGTCTGGGAGGATGGGAGGATGGGAGGAAGGGGGAACTGGGATTGATATGCAAAATAAACTTGTTTTTAATTTAAACGAAAATTTATATTAAAGAAAAAAAAAGGAAGGGAGAGAGAAAGAAACGAAAAGCTGGCTAGAAATAAGCCAATTAAGACCAGGCATTCATAAGTAAGAATAAGTCTCTGAGTGATAATTTGGGAGCTGGGTGGCATGCCCTCATAAAGAGAAAAGAGTAAAAAAGAAAACAAACAAATAAACAAACAAACTACATATAAGGCTTTTTCCATTTTCTAGATTTTCCATTTTTTTTATATAAGTTTTCAAAATATCCCCAAATGACTTCTGATTTCATTTGTCTTTACTGTGTTGACTCCTTATTCAGTTTAATTTTTTCCAATTGGATCTTTTCTCTTGTTTTTAGAGTTTCCTTTTGCTAAAGATTTTTCAGTCACTTTTTGTTTCAATGAAGCAGATCTTTGTTTAAATGGGTGTTTGTATTTTATCCTTACCTCTAGTTTACTAATGTCTTTATTATTTATTCCTGTCTATTGTCTGGGGGTTTGGCTTGTTCTTGTTTCTTAAGACTTCAGGCCATATCATTCAATTATTTATCTGACATGGATTCTTAACTTGAGGCTCATGACTCTATCCCAGAATTCCTGGAATTGTGGTCATGCTTGTGGTTTGCTGATACTGTTTGCTTTTCCCTAGCCCTTGTCCTTCACCCCAGATGGTCTTTCTTCTGTTTATTTAATGTTGCTTCCCTCCATTTCTTAAAAAATTTGACTGAATTTCTAGCCTTTGACTGAATAGCCTAGCCTTTAATGGCTGATTTGACTGGAATTTTTATACCCACACATTGTTACTTTTTTTCCCTTCAAAATGTTAATTTCCTTACTGGCTTTCCTACTCATGTTGGAGACTTTCTTCTTCCTGTTCTTACTTCATGTATGTTCTTATTTGTATCCTCTCTGAAGGCATTGATATTTTTACAAGTAAAAATTTAAATTTCTCATCTGGTATTCTACCCAGCCCCAAGAAGAATTTACAACAAAATAAGGTCTCACTGTGTAACTGGCTTGCCTGGAATTTTCTATACAGACCAGGCTGGCTTCAAACTCTTAGAGGTCCACCTGCCTGAGCCTCTGCCTCTACCATGCTGGAATCAAAGGCCTGGGTCTTCACGCCCAGCCTGACAGCTTTATTTCTTGCTGCTGTCCTGCAAAACCTGGAAGTTTACTTGTTAGAGGCCGGCCTTGAGGGGAAGTGGTGCCCTCTGAATCTCAAACCAGCATCCCACAGATTCTGTATGATTCTGCAGAACAAATAAATGTTCAAGACCAGAGTGAATCTTCAGGTAACACCCTTTGTCTTCAAATAGACACGCCAGAGAAATTTCTCAGCCACTCCCGACCTTCCCCTGTACCCTCTAGTATCAGTACAACTGTGGGGGTGAGTTGTGTGGGAACTTCCTGTCTATGCTTGCCAACCTGACTGGATTTAGAGTCATCTGGGATCATTCCTGGGTATGCCTTTGAGAATGCTTTCAGAGTGTTTTAGCCGAGTGTGAGCAGCATTATTTCGTGAACTGGGGTAAAGGATGTGGTGTGGTGGTGGCGCACCTCTAATTCCAGCACCCAGGAGGCACAGTTAGATGGGTTTCTGTGAGTTTAAGGCCAGCCTAATCTACATAGCAAGTTCTAGGCCAGCCAGAGCTGCATGAGACTCTGTGTGTGTGTGTGTGTGTGTGTGTGTGTGTGTGTGTGTGTGTGTGTGTGTTATTGTATGCACACACACATAAAGTAAATAAGACATAAAATGAATCTCTTTTGAAGAGGGATCTGCTACATAAGCACATGGAAGGGGCCATGTTGAAAGTAGACTAATGCATCGGCTCTTACTTTGACCTCTGTTGTTTGTTAATTACTCAGATGAGTATGATTTGTTACAACATCTCAAGAATGGGGTAAGATAGAGATATGGGGATAAAATGTTTGTATGATTTGTAGACAAGTGGACACACACTGTCCTCTTTCTCCTCATTACGATCTCATTAGTGTACGTTAATTATCCTGGATTTGTTGTTACAAGCAATCGAGAAGAGAGCGCTCATCCCTTTAGAAAAAAAATATATAAACTACTGCACACCTGTAAGTCCAGCACTCGGAATTCTGGCTTAGAAAGATTGCAAGTTTGAGGCCAGTCTGGGGTACGGAGCAAGTCCAAGGCTAGCCTGGGCTGTTTAGCAAGTTCCTGTCTCAAAATCCAGCCAGGGGACGGGGTGGGGAGGCTGGAGACGGCTCTGCCGTTAAGAGCATGCACTGCTCTTCTACAGAACCTGACTTAGATTCCCAGCGCCCATGTCAGGTGGGTTACAACTGCCGGCAAGGGCCGGGGCGGGGGATCTGGCACCCCAGCCTCTCCAAGCACCCACACTCTAAAGATCAATCTGTAACAACAATTACAAAAAGAAAAAGCCCTGCTGTCATGGTGTACACCTGTCATCCCAGCAACCAGGAGGCTGAGGCCAGAAAATAAAAACCAAACCAGAACAACCTCCAACTCCCACCACCACGATATATTCAGTTTGCCTGTGTGTGTGAACATATGTGCCTGCACACACACACGCAAACTGAATTTCACAAAGAATCAGGTCACATATATGTAATTTTAGCCATCGCAACAGCTTGCAGAACAGTGATGCCGGTTTAGCCAGCTCAGCTCTCAGGCACAGACACTGCTTAACACTCACCACACTCTCCTTCTCCGCTTTTTGGAATCGTCCCTGCAGTTTGGCTTTTACTTAAGGGAAGAGGGAGAGATGGACAGACATTAAATGCTCCCTTCTGAATGATCGTCAATGTTTGAAATACGGCTTGAATTTTAAAGCTGAAGTCTGCACGTTGGACAGCATCCAAATCAGGGTTTGAATTAAAGCTCCTGATTGTATGACAGACTTACACTATTCTTTTAAATATGAGCCTTCCTTAACCTGTCAATTACTTAAACCCACATTCATCTCCCTTCTGTCTTCTGTGATAGTGGTACCCAAACAAACTCATATCCAGCATTGCAAGCATGGTACAGTAGGGGGCATGTCCATCATCCCAGCACTCAAGATGCAGAGGCAGAGGGAGTAGGGAACTCAAGGTCGTCATCTACTACATGATGAGTTTCAGGCCAGCCTGGACTATGTGAGACCTTGTCTCAACAATAGCAACAACAAAAATAGCCAACACTAAAATCACACATACCTATGGAATGAAAAGTCCCAAACTTGAGCAATGTAAACCCAATACCTGACTGTTAGGTCTCAAACCTGGGAGTGCACACTTAGTATGTCAAAGCAGACTTGGCTGCCAGGTTCTCCCAGCACCCCTCAATCTCTACCTGTTACAGGGCGCTCCTGGGTGGCATACTGCCCCCTACCCTAAACTTCTCCATCCCAGGTATGATAGTTTGAATGTAACTGGCCCCCACAATCTCATAGGGAGTGACACCATTAAGAGGTGTGGCTTTGTTGGAATGGCCATGGCCTTGTTGGAGGAAGTGTGTCACTGTGGGGGTGGGCTTTGAGGTTTCCTGTCAACTTCCTGTTGCCTGCAAGATGTAGCACTCTAAGCTACTCCTCCAGGACCATGTCTACCTGCATGCTGTCACCTTCCCCTCCATGATGATAATGGACTGAACCTATGAAACTGTAAGTTGCCCCCTCCATTAAATGCTTTCCTTATAAGAGTTGCCCTGGTCATGGTGTCCCCACACAGCAATAGAAACCGAACTAAGACACCACGTATTGGGCTGGGCATTTCCTTCCCCCAGGTCCCCTTCCCTATATCATCCAACCACTTTGGTTACCTGTCCCTTTCGCCTACCATTTACCTTCCTGGCCTCTTGGTCCTGCTCTCCCCTTCCCCCAGCCCCTCTCCTCATATAGCCCAGCTCAGTCTGGTCATATCCACTCTGGACTCTCCCAGATGTCCATGCCTCTGCCAATGCTCTCCCTTTTATCTACAATAAATCTTCTCCTCCACCGTACCTAGGAACAGTCCTGTCCTTTCCTATTACTTACTTATTTATTTATTCATTCATCTGGTGCTGAAGCCTGGGACCAGTCATGTCCTGTGTTAGTAGCTTTTGGATGGGACTCAGTTAAAGCTGTTAGGGGGAAAATTACTCAGGATAGGAGCTAAGTCTGGCTAAAGTAGAAGACAGAGCTGGTATGAACAGAGTAGCTGAAATCCATAAGGAGATCGACACTGTTAGAAGCCCCTGACTTTGCAAAGGTGCCTTGCAGCCAAGGTAGCGCTCATGAAAGCTGTGCTGGCCCTGTCTGACTGACTGTATCCCCAGGCTGCATTGCCAAAATAAACCCACCCTCCTGTTAGCTGTTTCTGGGTAGGTATTTGATCACAACAAAAGGAAAAGTAACTAATGGAATTAGTTTCCAAGTGTATTGTTACAAAGTAGCCAGGTTCCTTGTCTCTTTGAAGTGTGTTGTTACAAAGTGGCTGTCTTTCTGCTCACTACCCTTCTCTCTAACTGCCTTCTCTAGATACTGAGAAAGGCTGATACAAGGCTTCTAGAACTGAAGGCCAAAATGAACCTCATTCTTTCCTAATGTGTCCAGCCTCAAGTATTTTGTTGGAACAGTGAAAGATGAGCTCAGGCAACATTGTGAAGTCTTTCATCTATATCGCAGGGTTTTTAAATGATTTTTAATATGGAAATTATGAGCATAATTTATAACCAAATTTACTGATAGTCTTTGTAACTTTTTTTTTTTTTTCTGTAGTGACTTGTTTAGAAAAGCCTTTGATGCTAGGGAATATAAATATTCAACTGTTCCTTCTTTCTAGAAGCTATTGTAAATCCCTAAATCCCTTCTAAGCTTTATTGAATTATAATTTATAAACCACAAAATCTCCCCATAATGTACTATACACAGTGGTTTTGTTTACCCATGGACTTACACAAATGTCAGCTTCACCTCATGTTTAGATTTGTATGTGTTGTTGTTGCTGATGATTCAACCCTAGGATATATTACTTTTTTCTGGGCCCTAGAATAGTGGTTCTCAACTGGTAGGTCATGACCCCTTTGCAGGCAAATGACCCTTTCATAGAGGTTACCTGAGAACATCAGAAAACACAGATGTTTACGTTACAACTTATAACAGTAGCAAAATTACAGTTATGAAGTAGCAACAAAAAATAATTTTATGGTTAGGGGTTCCCACGACATGAGGAACTATGTTAAAGGTCACAGCATTGGGGAGAGTGAGAATCACTGCTCTAGAATAGTTTTGTTCTGTTGCTATGGCAAAATGAAACAAATCCAGCAGCAACCGAAGGGAGTTTATTGGACTTACACTTCCAGGTCATAGTCCAGACACTGAAAGCAAGACGAGGCAGGAACCTGAACTCAGATGTGCTCGCTGTCTCACACAGCATTGCCTCTGACCAGAGATCTCACTCACAGCCGAAGAAATGCAGAGAAGGAAATGGTAGAGGCACGCTGCCTGTTGCCTTGCTCACTGCCTAGATGAAGCTGGCTCATGCTGTCCAGCTTCCTTGTGTAGCCCAGGACCACCTGCTCAGGAATGGCTCTGCCCACAGAGGGCTGGATCTTCTTACATCATCAATCAAGACAATCCCTCACAGAAATGCCCACAGACCAACCCGAGTAAGTTCCTCAGGTGATTCCAACCTGTGACAAGTGGACAGTGAATGCTAACTAGAACAACTTCATCACCACAGATGATATATTTAACTCTGTGGTTCATTTTGGGTTTTATATTTATGATGTTTGGAAGTGGCCCAGTTTCATCCCTTTGCTTATGAAATCTAGTTGTTTGAATATTACGTGTCAAAAAAGCCTACTTTCCTTTATTAAGCCGTGTGGGCGTTCTTGTTGCAAGTCAGATGCTCCCAAGTTTGCAGGATTTTTTCTGGAGCCTCACTTCTGTTCCCCTGTTCTGTATGTCTGCCTGTACGCCTCTGTCTGCTACCTAAAGTTAGAAATTGGGAACTGTGAACCATCTACCTTTGGTTTTCTTTTAAAATGCGGTGGGCTGTTGTGTGCTAGTGAAGATGTAGAGATAAGGAACACTTTTGTCTTGTTGATGGGAATGTAAACCAGTCCAGCCATTATGGAGAACAGCTAGAAGATGCCTATTAGAATTTGTGTGGAATATTAGTTTAAGATACATTTATTACATTTGTTTATGCTGTGGGATATTTGTTTAATGATGCAAAGATGTACTGCATCCTTCCTTCAACTCTGTAAAGCTGTGTTGCTTTGCCTGCCTAAAACACCTGATTAGTCTAGGGAAGAGCTGGACGGCCAATAGCTGGGCAGAGAGAGAGAGAGAGAGAGAGAGAGAGAGAGGTGGGGCTGGCAGGCAGGCAGAAGGAATAAATAGAAGGAGAAAAGGAGAAGAGGGAGGAGTGAGGAAATGAGGAGAGGGGGACTCCAGGGGCCACACAGCCAGCTGCAGAGTAAGACGGAAAGAAAGTTATATAGAGTAGAGACAGGTAAAAAGCCCAGAGACAAAATGTAGTTAAAGAGAAACAGGATAGTTTCAGTTAGAAAAGCTGTCTAGAAACAAGTCAAGCTAAGGCGGGGCATTCATAAGTAAGAATAAATCTCTGTGTATTTATTTGGGAGCTGGGTGGCAAGGGCCCCCCAAAGAGGAAACAAAACAAACAAAAAACAAAACAAGAATAACCATGAGATCCAACTGAAAAGTTTCTACACCCCGATAAGCCTCTCTGCCAATGCAGCAATCCAAATCAGACCAAATCAAACTGAATTAGAAAAAGCCCATGTTTAATGGATACAACATTCCTGGGTGGCCCTCCAGCCAGGAGGGAGATGGGGGAGGGGGACTTGGGTGGAACTTTCACCACAGCATCCCAGACTCTTCGGGTATGGATGCCAGGGGCTGGGGTGGAGCTTCCAGCATAACACCAAGAGTTCTACCAGTGAGAATGCATTACTTAGCGAACATATCTGTGCATGTATGTTTATGACAGCACCATCACAACAGCCAATACACAGAGTCAGCCTATATGCCCACCAGCAGATGTACTGTTGAAGAAACTGGTGCATATACACATAGAATATTAGTCACCTGATTAAAAAAAAAAAGAAAGAAAGAAAGAAAGAAAGAAAGAAAGAAATCCTGTACGCAGCAGCAAGTTGGGAGGGGTGAAAGGTCTTCATATTACAAGGAAAATGCCAGCCCCAGAACGGTAAGTGCCTACTGCACCTTCTCACTCATGTGAAGCATTAATCCAAGAATTGAATGGACAGGTGAAGGCTAGTCCCTGGGAGGGCAGTGAGGGGCAGAGGGAGGGGCCACTCCGTAAGAGGCTCTGAGACCACAGCAGAACTGCTTCTGTTTTCCTGTAGCTCAGCAGAGTCACATCCATTCAAACCATCTGTGACGTATTTCAGAGTGACAGAGAAACGTCCAAAATTTCCAACCCAGAGCCACCGATGTCTAAAAGGGTGGAAGGGCTTGTTCCCGTGGGTTAGTAATCACACACTGTGTTCAGGTATCTGATCACCACCTGTTACCTTTATACAGATGTAAAACACAGACTCAGGAAGAAAGGAAGTTGGCTCTCCAGGGTCCCTTCCTCCGTTTTCATATGAATACTACAATCTGTTCCTCAGTTTCTGCAAAATAAATGCCTGGAATTCAACTTATTTCACCAGATCTGCAGATCAATTTGAGGTTATTGTCATCTTGGCATTGTTAAGTCTCCAGACTCAAGGAAGTGGGGTATCTTTCCTTTAATTTAGAACTTCCTTCTGTAAGACCCTCAGAATGAGGAGTCTTACAGGTTCGGTCGATACCCCAAGAACTCAATGTCCAGTCCAGTTGCTGCAAAACGCAAGAGGCTTTAATGAACAGGAAACGTTTGCGCAAACAGGCTCCTCCAGCACGCAGGCTAGGGAGAAGCCCCCTCCCCCTGGCACAGGTGTTTTTAAAGGCAAACCCACAAGCTTAGGGAGGGGGTGGGACCCTCTGTCCATTGAGTACGTGACCCGTGGAGGCCGGATGGTCTGCTATTAGGGTCTGCAGACCTTAGGGCCTCAGAGTGTGCTAATTAATTTTGTCTGGGCAAACCAGAGTTGTAGCTATCTCTTTGTTTCCTAAGGACCCTATTTACCACCTGCTGACTCACAGGAAAGGAGGGGCAGTGTGAATTCTTCTTATCTTAGGGCCTTGTGAGAGGAAGTTAGCAAATTCCAAGGAACAGATATTGGTTTCCAGGTTAGTCCATCATTAACATTACTTTTTAGGTCTTTCACTTCAAAGGAACACTGTTCTGAAGGCAAATAACATCCCCGCACCCCACTCCCAGTTCCCTCTCAATCCCCCAAGGAGCCATTGAGAAAGGTGGGGAACTCTGCACCCACCAGCCTGTGACTGTGCCTAGGAGGGAAGCTGTTGAGTCAGGCAGGACACTGGGTTTGGGATTTTACTGGACAAAAGCAGAATTTCAGAATGGAGTCTGTTCTGGGTGTTAGCTAAGTGCCAGGCAGGAGATTCTGACAGGATGGCCGGAGGAGAGACTGAACCTTTGTAATGTTGTCGGTGTGTGCAACTCAGAGGGCTGAGCCTTCTGGAACCCTGTTTGCTAAGAGTGATGTTTTCTTCATCGTCATCCCACACACACCTGGCTGCAACCCTTTACCCTACTGTATTTCTGTAGAGCAGTCAAAGAAACCTCTTGCCCTAGATATTTTGCACCTATCTTTTAGAAGGTTGGATCTACTACACACACCACACAAACCATGCCCCTTCAGTGGGTGTGGACTGCGCACATGCTACAATACTCTTCTTGGAGGAAGCATTTTGTAGTCTAAAGGCTGTGGACCTTGCATGGTGTCCTGGCTGGTTGTATGTCAATTTGACACAAGCTAGAGTCATCAGAGAGCAGGGAGCATCAGTTGAGAAAATGCCCCCATAAGAGCCAGCTGTAAGGCTTTTTCTCATTTAGCAATAAACGGAGGAGGGCCCAGCCCATGGTGGGTGGTGCCACTCCTGGGCTCCTGGTCCTGGGTTCTATAAGAAGGTGGATTGAGCAAGCCATGGGAAGTAAGCCAGTAAGAAGCTCCCCTCTATGGTCTCCTTGGGAGACCAGCTCATGACTTCAGGTTCCTGCCCTGTTGACTTCCTTCATTGGTAAACAGCAATGCTGAAATGCAAGCCAAACAATCCCTTTCCTCCCCAACTTGCCTTTTGATCACAGTGTTTTTTAGAAGCGATAGAAACCCTGATTAATATGCGTGAGCTTGCATGCCTAATTAGTGACTCCATTTCAGGCTTCCTCTGGACAGTATTAAGGCCTGTCACTTTATGGACATTCATTAGTTGTAAACTCAGGGCAGAATGAATGAACACATCTGAAAGACATCATGAATCACCATTTCACCCTAAATTTCCTCTGAGTCCTCACCCATCACTTCTAGTATCACTGTCCTCTCCAAAGTACAGTCACCTGAAATGGGAAGAACTGATGCCTGATGGCACATCCAACTTGGATAATTCCTTTTTTATCAACGGAGGGGTAAGGCTGTGGAAGGAGGTGACCACTGTGCTGCTCCTGGGGACGAGCAGTATGTGTGAGGCTGGTGACTTCCTTCAGACATAGTGAACTGCTCCCATATTACATTAATGTTAAGATAGCATGCAACCTACCAGACAGCAAAGGAAAGAAGCTGAAACAGCAGGAAGCCAGCAGCTGGCTTAAAATACATCCTGAGTGCTGTCAGGAGAAGCTCAGGACAGCCTCAAACCTGGAGAAGAACAGTCCAGGGATTTAGTTCTTCCCAAAGCCCCATCTCGTCCCTACTCTGAAGCCTTTTGGTAACAGTCTTACTGTCAGATACTTTATAACATCTACAAAGATGACTCTTCACTTGGCCCTTCCCCTGTCAAGTTACTGTGTTATTTTTAACTTTGATTTCTTACTGTTTGTCTTTCCTGATACCCGGTGTCCTTGATTTTTCTCTTCAAGTAGCTTTGGGGGGTTTCCTGGGTTTCTACGTGTTTGTTTTCAGCTGCTGCTTCCCCCACATCACACACATAAATCCATTCAGATGCTTAAAATGTTTCCAGTACCTCCCACTTCCGCCCAGGTACGGCTGTTCCTGGTGAGTTCTGCACCCTCCCACCTACAAGGGGGATACTCTTGTGATGCTCTCAGCCCTCTTGTAGGTGTATAAGTCCCAGGATGACGTTAATCTATGTGGGTGAGAACCTTGTGATGCTACTTTAAAAATTACCCCAGATCGTTACAGAGGGGCAGGTCTGTTTTGGCTCATAATGAATGCTGGTGCCCCCCAGAGGCCAACAGAGGGCATCATACTCTCTGGAGCTGGAGTTGCAGACCCTTGGGAGACACCATGTGAGTCCTTTGCAAAAGCAGCCAGTGTTCTTAAACCCCCGGCCCATCCCTTCAGCCTCTGTTTAAAAATATTTTTCTCTTTTTAAATCAATGTCTTATCCACTATTTTATTATAGTAAAGAGACACCGTGGCCAAGGTAATTCCTATAAAGTATTTAATGGGGGGCTTGCTTACAGTTTCAGAGGTTTATTCCATTATCATGGCAATACATAGTAATACATAGTGCTATAGGAGTAGATAAGAGCTACGTCTCGATCCACAGGTCAAGAGAGAAGACCAGGCCTTCCCGTGGGCTTTTGAAACTTCAAACCCCACCCCCAGTGACACACTTCCTCAAACAAGGCCACACCTCCTAATCCTTATCAAATAGTGCCCCTTCCTGATGACTAAGCACTCGAACATATGAGCTGATGGGGGCCATTGCCATCCAAGCCACCACAACAAGGAGAAAGTTAAAAGCTAAACACTAGATTTATACTGTGCCTTACGTCCAAGTGGAATGACGTTGGCCTTGCTCTGTATTTCTTCATCAGGACTCAGGCTTTCAGCTCAGCTCTAGTGTTTATTATAATACATAGAGACTTACTCTTACTTATGAATGTCCGGCCTTAGCCTTTCTAACTTAAATTACCCCATTTCTCTTTAACTATGTTTTGCCTCTGGGCGTTTTACCCTCCCTTATTCTATATTTCACCCTTTCCTCTTACTTCATGGCCGACTATGCGGCTGGGTGGCTGACCCCGACAGACACCCTCCTCTCTTCCTTTCCCTCACTCTTCACACTTAGATTTCTCCTGTTTACCCTCTCTGCCTGCCAGCCCCAGCTGTTTCTCTCTCCCGCCTAGCTATTGGCCATTCAGCTCTTTTTTGTTTGTTTTTGTTTTTATTTTGGTTTTGGAGGCTGTCCTGGAGCTAGCTCTTGTAGACCAGGCTCGTCTGGAACTCACAGAGATCCATCTGCCTCTGCCTCCCTAGTGCTGGGATTAAAGGTACGGGCAAATTAACACGGCTCCACAGATGGCAACATAAAAGAATGCAACACATCTTTGCATCATTAAACAAATGTTTCACGGCATAAATGATGAAGAGTCCGTCCCCACACCTGGGTTCCTCCTGCTTTCTGTGGCTCTCAGGAAAGCCCAGGCCCTGACTTTGGAATGTGTCTTTCTTCTGAGCACCCCTTTTTCTTAAGCCTGCACCTAAGCCTCTGTTAGAATACCTTTCTTTTGGCCGGGCAGTGGTGGTGCACTCCTTTAATCCCAGCACTCGGGAGGCAGAGGCAGGTGGATCTCTGTGAATTTGAGAACAGCCTGGTCTACAGAGTGAGTTCCAGGACTGCCAGGGTTACACAGAGAAACCCTGTCTCCAAAAACAAAACAAAACAAACAACCCACAACCTTTCTTTTTTAAAGATTTATTTATTTATTATGTATATACAGTGTCCCCCATGCATGAATGCCTGCAGGCCAGAAGAGGGTACCAGATCATCTTTATAAATGGTTGTGAGCTACCATGTGGATGCTGGGAATTGGACACTGATCCAGCCAGTGCTCTTAAACTTTGAGCCGTCTCTCCAGCCCCTAGAATATCTTTTTTAAGTTCCAGTGTTGCTTCATAAATAGGCTGGTCCTGAAATTCTTTTCTGCATTAAAGGTACAGATTCCAGTTTGACTCTGTGTCCCATAAGGACACTGGGAGAGCCATCTGGAGATGCATGAAGTGAGTCTCTACTTGGCACTGAAATGAACTCCCAGTAAGTCAGTGGTCAAAACAAAATACGTGGAACCAAAGGATGAGGTGACCCTTTTAAAACCCACAAACAGAAATGGGAAAAGATGAATGTCATTGTTACCTGAAACACACTGAATACTCCTAAATCAAGAGATAAATGGCAAGGGGGACATTTGCAAATTATCTTACAGAAGGGCAAGAACACAGGGGGAACAATTATCCCTCTAAGATAATGG
Source organism: Phodopus roborovskii (assembly GCF_943737965.1). NCBI lineage: Eukaryota > Metazoa > Chordata > Mammalia > Rodentia > Cricetidae > Phodopus > Phodopus roborovskii. Next base: position 10,153,245 of record NW_026125295.1, on the reverse strand, counting down.
ACTTTTTCTTCCCCTGATGAATACGGAGAGACTTGGGGAAAAAAAATAAATCTAACAACATATGCATGGGACTTTTCTTCTAGGACTCTATCCTGAAAATACATCAAAGACAACCAGTTGTTTGCACAAGTTTGTGTAAGGCAATACTTTTTGTCATAGTGAAAAGCAAACAGGAAAGTGACTGTGAACCACCTCATTCCCAGAACTCACTTTTAGATTTAAGATGTGAGCACTCAGCAGGATGTAGAGGGAGAAAAAGAGGCCTAAGAATGCATTCATTCAGGTGTCTGCACTAAAAGCAGTTCCCTGCTGGAGGCTGTGAGGGTGCAGGGTTGGGAGTGGCTACCTTTGTGCTCAGTTTTTAACTCTGGCACTGTGTAAACATTTCACACATTCACTACTTTTAAAAAAAGGTAAAAATAAAATCTTAAAATGGAAAACAAATTGGTCCAAATGAGCCTAACTTCATTTCAAAAGTGGCAGCAACAGTTAACAAAGGAGCTAATTTCAGAAGTCTCGCTACAGACCTCAGTAGGGTACGGTCTAAGAATAAATGAAAGCCATGGCGTTTCTGTTATTTATTGTTAAACACAGTATTAAAGTTCTAAACTAGTACAGAGATATGTAATTCAGAAATGGAAGAAATGTTACATAATTATACACCCAGATTATCGGTGTAAGAGGAAGTAAATGCCAAAAACAAATAACAGAAGGCTGGTGAGACGGCTCAGTAGGTAAAGACACTCAGGCTAAAGCCTGAGTTCAATCAAGGGAACCCTCATGGAATAAGCCCCCCAGTAAATAAGTATACGGAAAAATTAAAAAGAACACTAAGTCAAAGTTAAACCATTATCAGAAGAAACTGGTGTTGAGTCCTTCCACACAGAACCATCTTCTTTAAAGGATTTCCTCGGATCTGAACCCTGGGAGGGCCCACAAGAATGACGCCACACCGGCAACACCCCTCACTCCGGATCTTAATATCAAAACGTCATTCCTCACTAACAACCAACATGTCCCTGCCTTTGAGAGATGTGTGTTGAGCCATTTAGGATGGATTTCCCAGTGGTTCAGACACACTGTGGATGCGGGTGACCAGCAAGCTAATCAGCCCATGCCCTGTGCTCAGTGTGACCTGAGCTGGTACCCAGATGTGAGCTTCACACATGGCCTCAAAGCCAAGAGAACACACACTACAGGAAGATCTAAGTGACTGTGTTCCCAGTCCTTGATCTTTTTAGTTAAATTTCATTTTCATTCTGTATGTATGGGTGTTTTTGCCTGCGAGTCTGTTTGTACACCACAGACACACCTGGTGTCCACAGAAATCAGAGAGGGCATCAGATCCCCTGGACCTGGAGTCACAGGTGTGATGGGAGATGTCATTCTGTATATGTTTCTCATACTGGTTAATGAATAAAGCACTGTTGGCCAATAGGAAAGCAAGATAGGCGGGACAAGGAGGAGAGAGGAAGGAGTAGGGAGGAGTCAGCATGTAGAGACTTGAGAGAGCAGAACGCAGGCCTCTCTCTCCGGTAAGATGAGACCATGTGGAAATACATAGATTAATAGAAATGGGTTAATATTTAATATTTAAGACAGAGCTAGCCGATAAGAAACTAGTAACTGGCCAACAGAATTATATCTAATACAGCATCTCTGCATGTTATTTGGGGCTGGCGCGGCGGTTGGGACCAGGCCGGCAGGAAAAATATACTCATAATGCAGGTGGTTTGAGCTACCCTGTGTGGGGGCACTGAATCAAACCCAAGACCTCTGGAAGAGCAGCCATTGCTTCTAACTACTGAGCTATCTCTCCAGCCCTGAAATTCAGATACCGTCAAGGTGAATGATTCCAGGCATGTGCTGATCTACTAAAAGCTATTGGCATCCTTCCAACTGAGTTTTTGCTTGTTTGTTTTGTCTTATTTTTTGAGACAGGGTTTCTCTGTATTGTTTTGGAGCCTGTCCCCGCTGGAACTCCCTCTGTAGACCCAGACTGGCCTCGAACTCACAGAGATCCACCTGCCTCTGCCTCCCGAGTGCTGGGATTAAAGTTGTGAGCCACCAACACCCAGCCCAACTGAGTTATTTTTAATAAACCAGTGATGCTTTAACCTTGCTAGTTAGAAACTTCATCGAAATATTTCCCAGCATTTTTAATTGTCCCTTTCATTTCTCTGGCTACAGTGGGTAGAGAGCTTTGTACTGGCAGAGGACTTCACACAAAGGCCTCAATGCGTGGGGATTAAGAAACATGGGTGTCTCTGGGCCCTGTGACAGGCCTGTTATATATATTCAGGGCAAGTGCTGTCACCTTTCAGATCGTAGTTTTCCTCTGTCAAACACAGATGTGAGAGTTGTTTTTCTGCCTCTTTGAACAGTGATTCGAAACTATCTCCAAGTAGGACAACGTGTCTGCCAGTAACAAGAGCAGCAAGAGAGACAGACTATGAGGCGATGCCTGCAGTTGGGAAGGAACCCTGCAGTCCAGGTTAGCGCAACACATGGCTCCTCGATTCTAAGAACAGTAATGGGGGGGGGTGCTGCAGAGATGGCTCAGTGGTTAATAGCTCGACACTCTTGCAGAGGACCTGAGTTCATTTCCCAGCCCCCACATTGTGTTGCTCACAACCACCTGTAAGTCCAGCCCCAGGAGATCCAACACCTTCTTCTGTACTGCAAGCCACCTGCACTTATGTGGCACAGACACAGATATACAAATAAGTAGGAATAATTGTTTAGAGGACAATATTTTGGTATGTAATTTGTAACTGTTCTTCATTTCAATCATCACATTATTTCAACTACTATTAAAATATGCTTTTGATTATGCCTTGAAAACAAATACTTGTTCTCCAGTCTACAAGGGCAGATTGGAGGTGGGTCTGGGTGGTCCCAGCCATCCCCACCTCCCTGTGGCTGTCACTGGAGATGGTAGCATAGCCAAGTTAGAATTGGCTGGACTTGTATCACATTTCAGATGACACCATGGCTGTGTCTCTGAAACAGAGCAAATCTGTTTACTTGCACGACTGGGAATTAGACAACCATCCCTGACCATTCATCAAAACCCTTAGAATCCAAAACTCAGTAAGCATGAAATCTCATTGGAAAAACCATTTTACTCTCTTAATTATTCTTTAGGTTTCTCGGGTCTGACAGACCTTTAAGGTCATCACTTGGACACTAATTGTCCTTGTAATGCGGGAATAGAACAGAAAAACATATTTTGAAAAAGTCCTGTATCGCGGCTTAATAAGGATCAGGTTAAACAATTAGGCCGAACAGATGTTTATTCGTTTATTCAGGGGGAAATAACTCACTACGTAGACAGGTGAACACCAACAGGTTCCTGCTTCCAAGAATTCCTCTGGAAGTCCTCCTGTCCCTGTGTGGCTTGCTAGAGAGAGCTCTCCTGTGCCTCCTCCACCTTAGTTCCCCAGGTCACTTCCGCCCCTGGCTCCACCCCCCAATGGGTGTGGTCAGTGCCACAGAAGGAGACAAAGTGAATATCCCACTACAGTCCTGAGTGATAGAATGCTGCTGGTAAAAGGGTAAGCGTGAATTTATATCTGACTACACGGTGAGAAAAAAATGGCAAGCGAACCTTCTAGAATTTTTTTGGGACTTGGGATCGATGCCAGTCTGCAAAACGTCCCGTACAGAAACCTGGAGGGAGGGGTGCCTGCTGACTGGTGTGTTGTGGGATATTACTTTAACTGTGCAAAGATGTGTTACATTTGTTTATGCTGCAGAAGACTACATTAACTGTCTAAAGGTGTGTTACATTTGTTTCACCTTGCCTGACTAAGGCACCTGATTGGTCTAATAAAAAAGCTGAAGGGCCAATATCGAGGCAAGAGAGGAATAGTTGGGGCTGGTGGGCAGAGAGAATAAATAGGAAGAGAGAGAAGAAGGAAGAGAAGGAGGGAGAACGAGAGGCACACGCCTGGGACTAAAAACCAGGCAGCTGCCAGACAGACAGATACCGGAGGAAGCAGGAAAGTAAGACATACAGGAAGGTAAAAGGCTCCGGGACAAAAAGTAGATAAAGAGAAACAGGTTAATTGAAGTTAACAAGAGCTAACCAGAAATGAGGCTAAGCTAGACCGAGCATTCATAGCTAATAAGTCGCAGTATCATGATGGGAGCTGGTTGGTGGCCCCAATGAGAAAAGCCTGGTACACTGGGGTCCTGATGCAGGCTGTGGAGTGAGATGGAGCCGTGGCAGAAAGTGGGTGATTTTCTGATTCAGCCAACAGTGACCAGATGTCTCTGTTTGTGCCATGTTCCATGCTGGTTTGGAAACATCACAGTGGAGTTACTGGAACAGATGGGGCAGCGTTAAGCAATTCTTCCCACAATGAACGCTAGGGTACACTTTAATCTTACATTTTGTTTTCATACTCTCTCTCTGTGTGTGTGTGTTCTAGTTTGCTTTCTGTTAATGTAATAGACAGCATGACCAAAAAAGGAATTTTCCGATGGGTTTATTTCAAGGGAAACTGAGGCAGGAACTGAAAGTGGAAACTCGGGAAGGACTCTGCTTAATTTAGGGGTTTTGTTCTTCTTGTTTACGTAGGTAGCTTTCTTACATAGCCTGCACCCATCTTCCTAGGGATGGTAGGCCCTCCTGTATCAATTAGCAATTAATACTCCACAGGCCAGTCTGATGGAGGCAGTCTTTCTTCTCAGGGTGTCTCAGGTTGACATTAGCCATCATGCCCATAGGCCACAGTGAATGTGTGGGGGCCAAAGGACAGCCGTGGGTGTTGGTGAAGCTTCACCCAGTGGCTTACCTTGAGGTGCAGTCCAGGAATGCTCCTAGGTTCCAGTAAATCCTCTCTTCCTGCCACTCCGCGCTCTCTCAGTACAATGAGCTCAATTCTCAGCACAAGGCGTCTAATTTAGGCCAGTGACACTGCCATGAGTTCAAGCAGTTGTGCCAATGATAATAACGTAAATGTCCCCTGTAAGAGCAGGGCCGCCGTGGCAATGCCTCCTGTTCAAGGAAGCCCCCATACATCAGATGCTGTTTTATGGAAAGCAGAGTTGTCTGTGTCTCCAGCACACACCGATTCCTTGGCTTCTTTGAGAGGCATGCCCTTGGGATCTAACATTAGAGCCGCAACCATTGTGAACAACTGAAGGGTGTAAATGGAGCCTGCGGAGTCATCTGTGTCTAGCCATACTGCCTGGCAGCCTTGATTTGAAACGGTGGTCTTTGACGCTCTCTTCAAATGGCAGAGCCCTGGAATGTGGGCTGGATCCAGTGATTTGTTTTTAACAAAGGGGAAGAGGCAGACATCATGGCGTGTGGCCTGAGGATTGGCTGATTAAAAGGTACTACAGTGCCACAGTAGTGCCCCTCCTTCCCCCCCCCCTGCAGGCTGTCAGCTGCTTTGTCCTGGGTACCCAGTGGCCGCTCTGTGGGGAACTGAGACCTCCTGCCAAGTCATGCGCTCTAGTCACTGTGGGATCAGACCCCCCCCCCCAGCCTTCTGCGACTGCAGCCTTAGGTGACAGTCTGAGCAGGAAAGACTCAGCCTGAAACGCCAGGCTGAGCCATCCTGCCCTGGTTCTCAGAAACTCTGTAAAGCAATCACATATGTGTTGTTCAGTTGTTTTATCTAGGAGGGTTTTGTAAAGCCTCAGTTAAGTGTTTGGAGCGACACTGCTCACCCTCCCAGTTGGGGGCGCTGTTGTTCAACAGCACAACCTATGAATCCCTCCTCACCTGGCTGAGACACACCTCCATGGGACTCAGACCCACAAATCATCAAGCTGTCAATGGACCCTTGTGAGTTAAGTACTTTTACCCTTTAAATATACAATTCAGTTTTCATGAATAGTAAGATTTGTCACAATATCCCATGGAGCAGATTGAGTATCCTGCATGACATGTGTTAATTGCTTTGATTTTTTTGACAGCTAAAAATCACACCACAGTGACATATGCTTTTAAATGAGTACTTATGATTCAAAAATGTCCAATTTATAGTCTTTTTTATTAGCATTGTATAAAAATATCACAAGCAAGCTTTCCCCTTAACTTTCCCCTCAGTTGTGATCAACAAAGATTTACATTTAAAAAAAAAATGTGATTTTTTTTTTTTTTTTTTTTTTTTAGCATGCACAAATTTCTTGCTAGTGAAAAATGAGTGAGCTCTCAATTGACCTCTGTTTTGGTGAGAACTGGAAGGTTGTGAATGAATACTTTGTAGTCCAATTAGCCAAGGATTACTTAAATGTTTCATTTTGGAAAAGAAACCATTCTCAACAAACAATTCGAGCCTGAGTTCCAAAAGTAACCTCATTAATAACTCTGAATGTATGATGTAATTGGGACAGGCTTACTATCCAATGGTGCTGATTTTATCTTTTGTTCTGTCATTTCCATTGACACAAAGGATAAAAATCAGTCAGTGGAGGGGGCAGCTGAGCTGGTTTAGCTCCCTAAAATGGGGCATCTAAGAGTCAGTCTCTTATCTCTGACATACAGTGTGCTTCATACCGGGAGGAACTCCACCCAGGTGGCCAATAAGAATAAAACACTGGACCTCTCACCTACCAGGGAGCTAACTACCCTTAGCCCTTCTGGGCAGGGCTCCTTCTCAACCCAGACAGAAACCAGCGGTTTTCAGTTTTGGAGGCTCCCAATAGCAGGGGAGGGAGAGGGAGCAGAGAGCAGAGAGCACAGGGTAAGAAAAAGCTCAACCATTCTGTGAGTGCTTTGGACTGGGGTTCAGATGCTCTGTGAGGCTCAGTGAAGCAAGCAAGGAAGGCCTGTGGGAAGGGTGCCCAAATGCTTGCCACATAGACTCTCTGCAGGAGTACACAAGACCAGGCTGCTTCACACAGCCCCAGAAGAGTATCGCTGGCCTCAGTACCCACTTTGAGTCCTTCCTTCTTCACCACCCTCCACAGTCTCTTCTCTGGGCCCCTGCACACGCTGTCCTTTCTCTTCCTGGAATGGTTGTGTGTGCCCCGGACCCCCAGACCAGGCTCTGCTTGTGTGGTCATTAGCAGGGAATGAAGGAAATCTGAAAGTCTCTGGTGAAGCAGGTTGACCACAAGAGGAAAACTGTGACAGATTTCCTTTTCATGTCTTTTAATCAAAAAACCAAAACCAAAAAAAAAAAAAAAAAAAAAAAAAAAAAAACCACAACTAAGGTGTCATGTCAGCTACTTCTCCTGTCACTGGGATAAAATCCCTCCCACAAAAGCAACTTAAACTGCTTGCTATCTGTTGAGCCTATCGACCAGTCACACTATCCTGCTACTGAACATTGTTCTGTGGGATATATATATATATATATATATATATATATATATATATATATATATGGAACTTTGGATCACAGTTGAGAGTACAGTCCATGGTAGTGGGAAGTGATGGTGATAGGAATTTGAGATGCTGGTCACATTGTATCATAGTCAGGAAGCGGAAGGGGGAGAATGGTGGGGGGGGATATGAAAGCTGGTACTCATTGGTCACATTGTATCCACAGTCAGGAGGGGGGGGAGTGATGGGAGGGATATGAATGCTGGTACTCACTGGTCACATTATATCCACAGTCAGGAAGGGGGAGGAGTGATGGGGGGGGATATGAATGCTGGTACTCACTGGTCACATTGTATCCACAGTCAGGAAGGGGGGTGATGGGAGGGATATGAATGCTGGTACTCACTGGTCACATTGTATTATAGTCAGGAAGGGGGGGGTGATGGGGGGATATGAATGCTGGTACTCACTGGTCACATTGTATTATAGTCAGGAAGGGGGGGTGATGGGGGGATATGAATGCTGGTACTCACTGGTCACATTGTATCCACAGTCAGGAAGGGGGGGTGATGGGGGGATATGAATGCTGGTACTCACTGGTCACATTGTATCCACAGTCAGGAAGGGGGGGTAGTGATGGGGGGGATATGAATGCTGGTACTCACTGGTCACATTGTATCCACAGTCAGGAAGTGGGGGTGATGGGGGTATATGAATGCTGGTACTCACTGGTCACATTGTATCCATAGTCAGGAAGGGGGGGTGATGGGAGGGATATGAATGCTGGTACTCACTGGTCACATTGTATCCACAGTCAGGAAAGGGGGTGGTGTATGAATACTGGTACTCTGTTCTATTCCCCCTTTTTATTCAACCAAGGACTCAGCCATGGGATGGCTCTGTCCCCAACTAGGATTTCCCACCTCAATTAATTCCCTCACAGATACAACCAAAGTTTGTCTCCTGTGTGACTTTAGATTCTGCCAGTCATTTCTTGAGCCTTTCCTAATTTTAGTAAAATTTCTACTCTGCTTCCCACTGGCAAATTCCGTAATTCTTTACTAGAAGTTCCAAAGTCACCAATGCCAGTTTGCCTACAGTTCTTAAAAAGAATACAAAGTCTCCTGCTGAGGATGCTGTGTGGAGCTAGCCAACAGGATGAACAGGAGAGGCTGCCTAGATGTTCTTGTGACCCTGTGGGCAATACAGGGACCACTGTCACAAAGCCCATGCACGGTGACTGCCACCAACAAAGTGCGGGAGTATCCTTAGTCTCCGATCCAGTTACCCACTCATGCCTTTTGGCAGCGTCCATGACACTGACTAACTTGTGAGCTCACAAGTGGATACAATTTCAAACCATGTGTGGTTCTTTGCCTTACTGATAACAGACTCTGCTAAATTACCCATTGAATCATGAAACCCAGCATTGACAATGTGTGCCTCCCAGGTGAGCAATTTTAGGGGGATTCTATCACTGCAATGGCTCTATCCCAGGAGTGTATTAGACACACAGAAGAATAAAAAACAAAACAAAACAAACAAACAAACCATGAGACATTTAGCCTGTTCTCTGCTAAGAAACCGAAAAGGCAATTGGAACCAAATTGAGTCTTTGGTTATTCTACAGATGAGAAATAGTCCTTACTCTATGTAATAGGCTTTCAGTCAAAACACACCAGAACTAAAGTAGCACAACTAACCAGATATTAAAGATACCTACATGATACAACCCCATCTAACAAAGAGGGGTTTGCATGTCACACTACGGGGAGGACACAAAGAATTTACATTCTTTCTTTCTAGACAGATGGAACAGATCTTCAAAATATGAAAATACGCTTCTGCTTTTCATTCCTCAATACCGGCATGCAAAAACCCACAAGGAAAAAAAAAAAAACCAAAAATCTTAATGAAAATTTAAAGGTCATTTCTTTCCCACTTATTTCTATTTGATCTGTTGAGACATTTTAAACATTGTGCAAAATATTTGACTATAATTGATTTGGTTTAAAGGTTACTATCAGGTGTTACATTTTAAATGTAAATTTGTATAATCAGAATGGTAATTCTCCACCAACATTGCTATTTATATAGACTTTTTAATCCATCGCTCCCTAGAACCTTACTTTTTACATTGTTATATGTGTGCACAGATACATACATGTGTGTAGGGCCCTGCATGGACCCCTGAGGCACCTTGAGCAAGCCTGAAGCTGTTGGCCACAACTCCTTGCCCCAGAGCTGTTATTGGTACTGTAACACACGCCTGGTGGGGAGGAGCTAAGCCTGAAAATCCTGTTATTTTCCACTGTGCTGTGAGTCAGTAATCAGCCCACTCCATCCCCTCAATAAATGGCATTTGGCATCGTGCAGATCCGGATGTAGAAGTCTCAGCTACTTCTCCAGCACCATGTGCGCCGGTCACCATGCTCCCCACCATGATGACATGACAATGGATTAAACCTCTCAAACTGTAGGCATGGCCCAGTTAAATGCTTTCTTTCATAAGAGCTGCAGCGGCCATGGTGTCTCTTCACAGCAATAGAACGGTGACTAAGACACTAGTGGTGACTGGGAGTCATCCCCGTGCTAGGTCTGGAGCCAAGGAGCCGGAGAGTCGTTGACTCAACCATACAGAAGGCTCCCCAGCCCCAGCTGTGGCCTTCAGTGGATGACACAGCCAGCCGGCTCTCCAGCCTTCAGTGACTCAGCACACAGAGAGCCAAACAATGAAGCCTGTGACCTCCTGTTCCTTCCACCCATTCTCCTGCCCATGCCTCAGCAGCCAAACCCATCCAGAGGCAAAGGACAAGGAAGCCGCTGCTGTGGTCCATGGGGTGAGCCAGCTTCTTGGGACACACACACAGAGAGAGGAAGAAAGACAAGGAACCTGTTTAATTTGCAGCTACGCAGACTGCACAGGAGGAGAGGATAGTCTCAAGTGTGCAAATTTCATTTAGAGATATTTTCTGTTGCTGAAAGAAATCAAGGAGACAACCAGAGATTACTTATTGAGTCATACTTATACGATAAGAGTATTTTAAAGTAACTCTAAGGGGGGAAAATGTATTATGATGTGTATGCCAATTATAAAAACTTTTTAAAAGCCAGAACTCCTGCTTCAATTTTAGCTAGTAAAACCCGAACTTACAGAACTGGAAATGGGCAGCTTGAGAAGTGTGTGTGTGTGTGGGGGGGGGTATTAAGTTTTTGTCGTTTTTCTTAGAAACCATCCAGAAGGAATAAGCACACTAAGAAACAAACAGAAGAGCAAACACCACTTTTGGCATCACAAGGTGAAACCCAAACCACACAAACTGCAGAGGGAGTTGGTCCCAGTGGGCAGGCCGGCCATCAAGAGGTGTGTGTTCACAGCTCCCGGTTTCAGACAAGGCTGATGGACATTCCAATTCCATGGTAAAGATCTTGGAGGGGAGGATGGCAAGCCAAGTCTATGTGGGAAGGGCTGAACAAAATTCAGTGAGCCACACATTGGAAGGTTGGTCTCAGTCTGTCAGCAAGAAAACCATCCTGTAGCCTAGAAAGAATTTGGCTTTAGATGGTACAAACTTAAGCAGTTTACCGCCTAAACCCTAACTTGTGAGAGAGGGAGAGAACGGAGGAGACAGGGGAGGGCAGGAATGAATGGGGCAGGGAGGGACACAGTGGAATTTTCAAAGGTGTGACCTCAGTGATCCACTGGCTTCACCTAGTCCCCACCTCCTAAGCTCTCTCCTAATATCGCCATCAAATTATGAATGCACCATTAGGTCATTCACAGAAGGTCATAATCCTATGACACAGCGGCTTCCTTAAAGTTTTTCCCCTGAATACTGCTGCACTAGACACCTGGCCTTCAACATGTGAGCCCTGTAAGGGACACTTCATGTCCCAGTCATAATACACACACACTCAGACACATGTATGCACACATGTTTGCAAACACACATATGCACACATGTTTGCACACACATATGCACAGATACACACAGGGCAAAGGCCTTTGTAGGTGTAACAGCGGGAGCAGATGATAGTGTAACGGCAAGGTTGGCTAGTTAGGAAAGGAGAGCATCTGCACACAGGAGAAGCAAAAACTCAGAAGACGGGAGCTGTATTTAGGAAAAAGGACTTTTTATTCTCCTATAAGAATTTCCTTAATTAAGAACACTGGGCACACAAATACAAATGTCTCCACATTAGGTGGTGTTGTTAACCTGGAACAAATGGCAATGTAAAAACATTGTTTAAATATTTTATGGGCATGCACATTTGTGTATGGATTCCTGTCTGCACGTGTGTGTGTGTGTGTGTGTGTGTGTGTGTGTGTGTGTGTGCATGCCTGAGGAGGCCAGAGGTCAATATCACGCACTCCCCATCTTATTTTTTGAGACAGTCTCTCGGTGAACCTGGGATTTCCTGACTTGGCTAGATTGGTTTCGAGCAAGCCCAGGGCCCCCCTCCTGGTCTGTCTCCCGTGGGCTGAGATTACTTGCATGTGCTGGTACTCCCTGCTTTGCACATGGGTGAAGGGACTTCGGGACCTCATGCTTGTGTGACAAGCACTACCAGCTAGGCTGTCTCCTCAGCTCTTAAAATGGTCTTTAATTGCATTGATAGATTTTATTTCTGATCTAACTAGAGGAAGCCCACTACAGCCTGTGCCTTATTGTTAAAACATCTGGCAAAATGCAATAGGAATGAAGTAGAAGCCAGAGCGTGGACTGGACAGGGAACTCAAGGGTGGAGAAAGACATGGCAGAGTGGAGGGGTGGGATTCCTTGTTTCGGTTTTGTTTTCTTCCTTCCTCTCCACTAACTGCTGGCTTTGATCTGAAGGCACGGGGAACTAACAATCAGAAAGGATCAGAAAACAAAGCCAAGAAGCCTAAGCTTCCAGCCACAAAGACAGGACACAAGGCTGCCAGGGGCAAGATCAAGTGTAGTGAACTACTCATGGTTTCCCTTTCTGAGATTAGCCTGCTCAGGGAGCTGACAACTAAAACATGGAGAAAAAACAACACAAAGCTGTCCTTCTAGAGCAGTGGTTCTCAACCTTCCTAAAGCTGCGACCCTTTAACGCAGTTCTAACCGGCTGGCGCATGGCAATCGTGGTACTCACAGGTTTTGCCTTTTTCTCCCTTTCCCTCTTCCTTGGTTAAAGCTGTTAGATTACATTTCTAAACTTAGTCCCCCACGGTACACTTCCTTATTTGACCAGAACTCAAGGTCCAAAACTCAAAATTCATTGTTTGGCTAACATGTCTCATCACCCTAGCACAGACCCTTTTCTCCTTAATAATCCATGCCTGCAAAAAAAAAAAAAAAAACACCTGCTTGCTGCTGCGGCTGGCTTGCTGTCTGCCTTTGCACGCCCACCTCCCTCCTACCCCTGCCCCAGGCTCGGGTGCACCTGCCCCATAAGTCTAACAGATCTCCTTTGTGCTGAGAATTTGGTGTCTGAGTGTGTCCTGTACTGACTCCCGGGTGTGTGTGGGGGTCACACTTCCTTACTTATTCTCATTGCTATTTCATAACTGTAATTTTGCTAGTGTTATGAATCATAATGTAAACATCTGTGCTTTCTGTGGTCTTAGGCCATCCCTGTGAAATGGTCCTTTGACCTGCCCCCAAGGGTTTGTGACCCACAGGTTGAGAACCACTGTTCTAGAGAGAGCAACTGGAAAGTGGGGTTCCTGAAAATAGCGGAGTGTGGATCTTTGAAAGGGGTGTTGAAGGGGCCTAATTCTGGGTGGTTTGTTATGTAGCAATTAAGACAGGGCTTCATGCCTGACCTAGCCTGCTTCAATAAAACACGGACCAAAAACCACTTGGGAAGGAAAGGATTTATCTGGGTTACAGTCCATCATCAAGGGAAACCAGGGCAAGAGCTCAAGGCAGGATCCTGGAGACACGACCTGAAGCAGAGACACCGTAGAAAAACACTGCTTACTGGCTTGCTCAGTTTGTTTTCTTAAACATGGGCACAGAATGGTACAACCCATAGTAGGCTGGGCCCTCCCACATCGTCAAGAAAATGCGCATAGACATGTCTATAGGTCTGATGGAGGCCATTCCTTTATGCTCCTTCTTCCTAGACAACCGCAGCTTGTGTTGGGCTCACAAAAACTCTTTCTTCCCTGGCGTGTAAAAGGCCCTGGATTGAATCTCTAGTATAAGGATCATCTGGGCAAAAAGGACCAAAAAACAAAAACAAAAATCCATTCAAACGGTGTTTTTAAAAAAATATTTCCTATAAAATACCTAAAGGTTAAGTTACATACAAGGATGAATGTAAGTTCGGTAGTGAGGAAAATAGGAACCCCGCAACTATAACCCCGCAAGTCTACTGAATCATCAGTTGGCTCTAATAAAGTTCGTGAACGATTTGCCTTGGTTGTCAGAGAGGAGAGAACTTCAGGACGCCGCGGAAACAGCCAAGAACTGATCCTTAAGGCAGAGAGGAGGCTGCACACGTCCAGGGGTGGGGTCGGAGGCCTTGTCCCCACTGCGGCAGCGAGAAGCAAGGAAGTCAACCCTGTTTGGCCAGGGCAGAAGCCGGAAGGGTGGAGGCCGGAGGGTAGGGGTGGGGGTGTCTGAGAGTTCTAGAAGTGCGAGGGGATAGGGAACCCTGTGGATGCCGGAAGGTGAGGTTCCAGCTATAAGTCGTTTCCCGAGCTTCTCGTCACCTGGTGCAACTGAAATGAGACTTGGGCTCACTCTGGACTCTGGTCTAGGAGGACGCGGAGGAGCCTGGGCCTTGCATTCCCATTCCCTAACCCCGCCAGGCAGAGCTGGCCCGCGAGCCCGGGCCCCAATCCCAACACAGGGACAGCCGGCGAGGCCCCGCCCCTCCCGCCCAGGCCCCGCCTCCACCCCGTCATCTCCGCATCTCAACAGTGACAGCCAGCGAGGCCCCGCCCCTCCCGCCCAGGCCCCGCCCAGCTCTCCCGCTCAGGCCCCGCCTCCACCCCGTCATCTCCGCATCTTAACAGTGACAGCCGGCGAGGCCCCGCCCTACTCGCCGAGGCCCCGCCCTGCCCAGGCCCCGCCCGCCTCTCCCGCCCAGGCCCCGCCTCCACCCCGTCATCTCCTCATCTCAGCACAGTGACACCCGGCGAGGCCCCGCCCCAAGAGAGGCCCCGCCCCACCCGCCGAGGCCCCGCCTCCACCCCGTCGCGGCGGCTCGGTCCGCATCTCAGCACAGTGACAGCCGGCGAGGCCCCGCCCATTCAGCTCTGCTCCATCCCACCAAAGTGACGGCCCCCCAGGGCCCCGCCCACCCCTGAGGACACGCCCCCATCCCGAGGGACAGCCAGTGAGCTTTCGCCCCCCTGCACACCTCCGCCCCGCTGCCTCCCGATTGACAGCTCCCGAGGCACCGCCCCTTCCCCCGTGGTCCCGCCCGCCCCTCCCGGTCGTTGACGCCCCCTGGCGGCCCATAGCGCCACGCCGCGGTCGCGCGTCCGGTCTGCCCGGCTCGGCGACGCCCCCGAGGACGCTGCGTGGGCGGCCGGTGAGTGGGGCGGGGCGGGGGTCCTGCCGGGCTCGCTCCCCGCGGGGAAGAGGGCGGCCGACACGCCGGGCGGGGCTGGAGCTCTGCAAGCGTAAGGGCCAGCGGAGGCAGGGGGATGGATGCGTGCGGGCTTTGGGCTGGCGTGAGGCCTGGGCTCCTGGGGGCCCGGCGGCTCTGGCTGAGCCTGGAGGGGGACGGGAGGCTCGGAGTCCCGGCGGGCGGGGAGGCTCCAGGGTCGCGGACAGATCGGGTCCGGCTCCAGAGCTCTGACCCGGCCCATGGTGCGCTTTGCGTGGTAGGTGTCGCTCGACTCCGGTTGAATGGGTAGCGAGCCCTGCCCCGCAGGCCGGACACCTGAAAATCCTGGTTTTTTGTTTTCTCTTCCCCCAGAGCTGGGGCGGTGCGTAGACGTCCTGACTTAAGTACCCTTCGGGTTCATTTCCCCTACAAACTCAGTTGTGTCCTGCTCATTTAAAGGCTGCACGGACGGACGTGTAACCGAATCCTGAGGGTTTTAAAAGTTTCAGGCGCACTGCGTGCGGGGTGCCTGGTTTTTATTTAAAGTCACACTAGCCTTAGAGGACTAGATGTTTCTAAGGGCCCGTTCTGTCTTTGAACGATTGTAAGCGCAGCCGTGCATCTGTCAACCAGGATGAACTGTGAGATGTTCGCTGAGGGCTCTCTACCCGATGTCCTGATCTGAAGAACCGAGTGTACTCACTTAGTGAGCATATAGTTTTGTTTTTTTCTTTTAACTGTATGTGTGTATGCATGTGTGTGTGTTCACGTGCGAGTGTCCGCACGAGAATACCCCGCAGGCTTGGAGGTCAGGACCACAGGTGCAGGCCCTTACCTTCCACCTCGAGATTCTTTGCAGCTGTGCTGACCATGCTAGGGCTAGGCTGTTCGGCCTTTCGGCATCTCAATCTAGGAGTTGGAATTACAGAAGCGCTCTACTGCCTGGCTTAAGGTGCATTCTCGGGGTCCACATTTAGGTTCTTTTGATGAGAAATGAAAGGTTCAGAATAATGGACAGGTACAGACAAGACCCGGCGATGTGTAGTGTGTTTGTGAGTGTTTGGGTGTGTGTTTGGGTGAACTGTAGTGTAAGTGCTCGTGTGTGTGTGTGTGTGTGTGTGTGTGAAGAGGTAAACGGGAAAAGTTGGAACACATTAAAGAGGATGAATTTAAATGTCCCGTAAAAAAGCTCTGAACTGCATGACCTCTGCTAACATCTTGATGACTTTCTGCCTAATTCATACATTTAAAAGATTTTTTAAAAATTTATTGTGTGTGTGTGTGAATATAGTTGTGCACGTGCCATGGAATGTGTGTAGAGGTCAGAGGTCAAAATTTGGAATCCAGTTCCCTCCTTCCATCTTTATGTGATGTTGGAAGTTCTGGGGATAGAGCTCAGTCAGGTTTACACGGCAAGCGCGTCTACCAAAACCGCCACCGGCAATTTTTGCGTATGTAAATATACTGCATAATGGGGGACTCTTCCAATAGTAATTTGTAACTCTTCCAACTTAATATTTTCCCTCATTAAAAATTCACACCGAGTAACCAATTATTCACTTAAAAAATATTACTATTTCAGCTGTGTGTTTCATACATGCTTGGAAGTGAAGAATTAGGGCTGATCAAGGCAGTTATATTTGCCAAGTGTTTAAATGCCATCTGTGCTGCTGTGAGCCAATTCCTTACCAGTATATTCATAAGTTATCTGTACCTTTCTGCCTTTACACACAATCTCACCTTTGCTCTTGGAAGATGCCGTCTCAGAATGCCGAGTGTTTGACTTGGTGGTTGTTTTTTTAGTTGACCTTTGTGTGGTGTGTGGTTGTTGATTTCAACTTGAGACAGGTTATTCTTATTGGAACAGATACCTCCATTTACTTGACGTGTCTGCAAGCCTGTGGGCCATTTTCTTGATTAATGATTAGTGGGGAAGGGCGCAGCCACAGAGTGTGATGCCGTCCCTAGACAGGTGGCCCTGGGTTGTATAAGAAAACAGCTTGACCAAGCCAATGAGCAGTATTCCTCCATGGCTCCCTACCTCAGTTCCTGTCTTGTCTTCCCTGGCGATGGAAGCCAAATACGTACACCCTTTCCTCCTCAAGTTGTTTTGGACACGGTACTTATCTGAGCAATAGAAACTCTAAGATTGTTTATGATCTGAAGCCATTGTTTATGTGTAGTTGTTGGAAAGGGGAAGATGAATTTTTTTTTTGGCTGGGGGGGGAGGAGTCTTAAATGGTTTTTATTTTGAAATAATTTGAGTTTTTTTTAAAATCTGAAAACTGAGTTCTCATGTGCCAGCTTCCCTGATGCTAACTCCTTGTGTGCTCAGAACACAGAATACAAACCAACACCGACACAGTTCCTTTCGTGACCTGCGCGCCTTAGTCAGAGCACACCGGTCCCCTGCTCACACAGGATCCAGTGTTGTATTTAGCTGTGCTGTGTCCTTAGCTTTTAACAAAGGCTTCCTCCCAGTCAAGACGACCAGGTACAGAGCTATGCCATAGAGCAGGCCTGCCAGGAAGCCAGCGACCTTTCTCCACTTCATCTTCTGAACACCTTGGCTCAGAAAGGATTCGCATCTTCCTTTCCTGTGCACACAAGCTGCTAATTGAGTAAATCACACCCTGAAGGGTACCCTTTCTCATGTGTATGTCTCAAGACCAGAAGTCAACCTCAGGTGTCTTCTTCAGTTACTCTCTACCCTGTTTTTTAAATCTGGGTGCCTCATTGGTCCAGAACTCATCAGTTAGCTAGGCTGGCTGACTAGGGAGTCCCCAGAGCCCACCTCTCTCCACCTGCCCAGCTTTAGGATTGTAAATTTAGGCTTCAATGCCCAGCATTTTAATGTGGATTCTGGGGATTGAACTGGGGTCCTCACGATCCCAACACCAAGCAGTTCACTGACTGAGCTGCGTCCCCAGCCCCACCATACAGCTTTAATTACACTCAGGTATCAATTCCAAGTTATCACGGTGTTACGGAATAGAAGGACTGAGCAGGTAATCCAGGTGTCTTAACTTTTTATTAGGATAGGGTTTACGAAAGGAGTTCCTTTAAAAGCAGTGTGCCAAGTGCCAGCCAAGTGCCACCACCTTTCTCCAGATATGTTCAGCCCTAAAGATGAAACTTACAGCCTGTCTTCTTGCAATCCTTCCCATTTCCAGCGAGCTCAGAGACACTTCATTCTCTCATGTAGACTTTCCTGTTCTGCTTTACTATTGAGAGTGATCGGTCCTATTTCTCCTGAAATATGGTGGCATTCTCTCTCTCTGTCTCTCTCTCTCTCTCTCTCCCCCCCCCTTGCCCTGTGTGTGTGTGTGTGTGTGTGTGTTTGCACGTGTGTGTGCAAGTGTATGCATGTGGTTCTGTTTGGAACAGGCTCTTACTATAATCAAGGCTGTTCTGGAACTCTGTGGCTCAGGCTGGCCTCAAACTTGTCATCTCCTGCTTTAGCCTCCAGAGTTCTGGGATCACAGATTTGTGCTACCAATCCTAGCTTAATAAGATGGTTCGTTGATAAGGACACTCTTGTGCAGTTTCCTTCGTAATCTTGGCACTTGTGACAATTCCCCTGACTTAAAACCACAAAGAGCATAATCTCCAGGACACAGTACCCCTTATTCTTTCCTCGGTCTTTCATAGAATCCCCTCCACTGTCTCCACCCTTGACCCCTCCCCCCCCCCCAAGTGAGCTCTGTCTTTCTCTGCATCTTGAGCACCTTTCAGATCTACCTCTTGTGGGTCAGGGAGCCGGTGGGCTAATGTGAAAGCCAGGTGTACCCACTTGCCAAGTAGACGTCTGTGCTCCGTTGGTAAATCAAACCTTTGAAGGGACCGAAGCCCTGCACAGCTGTCTGGAGCCTGGCAGGGCCCCGCTCAGCTTTCTGGTGGCTCTTGCTGTTGCCTTGGCCTGCAGTCTTCACCAAGGGGGAAGCTGAACACAGAAGGGAAGATCTTCTTTCCCCTGGTTCCCTGCAGGTTGGTCTGTTGAATCGTGGGTACTTTTTGGATATCTCCTGCCAGAGCCGCGCCTGCAGCACCCTGAAGCCTCATGTTCCTGCCCCATAGTTTGGTTCCACCTTTCTGTGTAACAGATGCCTGTTAAAACCCTTGGTGAAAGTGAGCCACGGAAGTGAGTTTAGGCTACGGCTGCTTTTCTCTACATTCCCCATACCCAGCCCGACCCTCAGGGCCGTCAGTGGCCAAAGTGGAGCAGGCATCTCACTGGCAGTTATTACAATGCCTGTCACACCCGTGTCCCCAATGCAGGCAGAGCACAGAGACACCCCTTCCCCTGCCCCAGCCACCCAAGATGGGGACAGGAGAGGCCGAGGCTGAGTTAGTGCTGTTGCAGTGTGGGGACATAAATACTGAGAGAGGGCACTCGCAGCTGGGATGTGGGGAGAGGGAGGGGAGGGGAGGGGGTCAGTGGTGGGGAGCTGTCTGCTGCGTAGGAAGCTCTTCTGGTATACTGCAGCTCTGGATGGCAGGCACAGTTGCCGGGCGGTGAGCCGAGGCACAGAAAAGTAGTTGGTCCTCACAGGACTGCAAGCACCAGGGCCTGCCTGCTTCCTTTCCCTTCTCTCGTGGTTCGCATTGCTCAGTGCAGCCGAGGCAGCCCTGGCACTTGTGATAGAATTAAAATTGTGTGTGTGTGTGTGTGTGTGTGTGTGTGTGTGTGTGTGTGTGGAGGGGGCAGGTGTGCATTCCTGTGCACTCACGTTCTGAGGCCAGAGGAGGGCACTGGGGTTCTGACTTTATCCTTCTCTGCTTTATTCAAGACAAATCTCTCAAACTAAGAGGGTGGCCAGCAAGCCCAGAGAGCTAGGGTTACTGATGTGTATGTCCACACCTGGCTATTTTGTTTTCTGAGACAGGGTTTCTTTGTGTAGCAGCCCTGGATGTCCTAGAACGCATTCTGTAGACCAGGCTGGCTTTGAACTCACAGGATCTGCCTGCCTTTGCCTCCTGAGTGCTGGGACTAAAGGTATATGCCACCACCCAGCTCACACCTAGTTTTTTTTATGTGGGTTCTGAGGATTTGAACTCAGCTCACATCTTCTGATATTACTGTGTGTTTAGTATACATTTTATATGGAATCAATGTGTATAGTTTTCTTAATTGTGTGAGGAGTTAGCATCTGAATTAATAACTAAGTATAATTTTTAATGAATATAGTTGGATCCTATTGAGAGGTCCTGTCATACCACATAGTACATAGTCATCTGGTGGGTGTTTGGGTAGTAGATCGCTTCTTTTGTTGTTGTTTCTTTGTATAAGTTCACAAATACAATAAAATCTGTAATCTGGACCTCTATATTCACATTTGATTCAAAGATCCTTTAGAGACAAATTGTGTTAATATAGTGGTAATTAACATCTAGATACATTTTGTTTAATTTTATTCTTGAGGTAAATTCATGGAAATAATACTGTGATGTTAATTTGTAGACATTTGTATTTCCTATTGCTCGTTTGCTTTCTGGAAGGTGGAAGGTTACAGAGTCTGTCCACCGTGTGTGAAAATG
Organism: Phodopus roborovskii; assembly: GCF_943737965.1. Taxonomy (NCBI): domain Eukaryota; kingdom Metazoa; phylum Chordata; class Mammalia; order Rodentia; family Cricetidae; genus Phodopus; species Phodopus roborovskii. The sequence goes on along the minus strand of NW_026125295.1, from coordinate 10,132,886 downwards.
CCTGATTTCCCGTACCTGTACACAAGCTGAGTTCTTCTCATCTTTTAGCTTTGGCAAGGTGGAAACGGGGATGTGTCTTGTTAGTTTTGATTTGTTTTATCAGTGGTCTTGAACATCTTTTCAGATGCAGCTGGTATGCTCTTTTGAGAGTTGTGGTTTTTGTGTCTGGTGGTTTGCTGGTTTTTGTCACCGGTTAATTTCTGAACTCTCCAGGTGAGGGATATTAACACTTGCTTGCCATATGTTGCCAATAATGTTAAGGGTCTGCCTTGGACAATGAGTGGCACATAGTCTCTTAAGAGAGAATAAGTAGTAAGCAATGCTCATTATGGGTTTCTAGGAGTTCTCTTATACCTGCTTTGAAGAGAAGCCTGTTCTGGCTTTCTCTGCAAGATTATTTTATGACCTGATAATTATGAAGAAGGTAGACCATTAACCATATCAGACAATATAGATGTGTACAGCTGCACTGACCTTTGATGCATGTCCGTACACTCTGAACACTTCGCATTTTCTTTTCCGAGAGTTCTCACTCACTCACTTGGAAGCCTTATGGTTATGTGTGATGAACAGAAGCTTGTCATTCCCTAGCCAACATTAGTAGCTGTTTGGAAGTACTAGCTGATGCTTTCATGGAACTTAGCATGTTGGTCTAAACATTCTTCCAGACTTGGATGAAAGGACTTAGTGTGATGATGACCCTTGGTTTCCATGGATCCTCACGTAGAATTTGGATGTATCAGGAGATAGTTGTGTTCTTGTTAGGCCAAATTCATGAGACCCCAAAGAGACCACCAAAGAACTGACTCCATGACGCAAACACACAAGGTTTAATGTGAAGTCACAAGCCTCGGCGGGGATCCCGTCCAGCAAACCGGTGCAGCAGCTGCAGGAAAAGGGTGCCTGGCCTCCACTGCAAGAGGTTTACAAAGGAAAAGAACACAAGCAGGGTGGTGCGTGCTTGGCTGCTCAGGATTGGGTAAGAGTAGGTGATCTTTGGATTCTAGATGTGGGGCCTAGGGAATTTCCAAAATTATTACTAACGGTTGCCCACAAGGACAGTTGTGTCGAGAAGATGTTATTTACCAAAAGTAGTTATTGCCTGACCACCCGGATGGGGACGCTTTGACCGGGGTGGGCACAGTTTGGGTACTCGGAACTGGTATGGTTCCTTGGCTGGAGCTGAGTCAGCCTTCTGCTTCTAAGGGAATTTCTCAAGGTGGCTTTTTCTGAGTTAACTCCCTCCTCTCCAGTTCTCCTTGCTCTTACAGTTCTAGCTTCTTTTCTGCTGCTAGGATAAAAGTCCCTGGCCACAGCAACGTGACATCCACAGCCGAGAGCAGAGAGAAACAAATGTGCCCAAGCTTCCTGCTAGCCTTAAGCTCACCAGCTTTCCTCACTCCTGTACATTCATGGCCCGGCCTAGGTGCCGCCCACAAGGGGCTGGATCCCCCACACCAGTTAATAATTACAAATCTCTCACCACTGTAGCCACAGCCAACCTTATCCAGACTTCCTCAGTTGAAGCTCTTCTCTAAGCAGCTTCTAAGGTGTGGCAAGTTGACATTTAAATCTAATATCACACACGTGTTTCCAAGACATCGTTAGCCTGTAGTCGTACACTTGGGAGGCAGATCGCTGTGAGTTCAAGGCCAGCCTGGTCAACCAAGGCTACGCAGAGAAACCCTGTCTTGAGAAGAAAAAAAAAATCTAAGGCATTGTTATGGAAGTTAGTAATTTGGACATAAATGGAGAAGGCAGCTCTAGTAGGGAGAGAGTGTGTAATTTAAACCCTATATTGGTTTCAAAGGCCTGTTACAGGCCTGTTACAGGCCAGACCCAAACAAAGCCTATACTGTTTTCAGGGCAGGGAGAAAGGCTGATCAGTCCACACCAAGCAATCTGTCTATTCAGATGCTTTGCTGCAAGGTTCATGGAAAGGGCACTGTGGCCGCTGGATCTGTGTCGTGTGCAGGCATGACTTCATGTGCAGGCATGATTTCAGACTTTGGAGTCGTTGACCTTGATGGAGGTATACACAGCCTTCAGGGTGTGAAGTAAGGTTTCAGGCTTGCCCTGGACCTGGGGAATCCCGGCTCAGAGGCTCCCATGGAAAGCGCCCTTGGGTCTAGTTCACAGTTTAAGAAGGGAGACAAAGCATCATGGTTGGGAGGCGTGGCAGTGGGTCACATGCCATCTCAAGTCAAGACACAGACTGGCAAATGCTAGCCTTCAGCTCACTCTCCTGTTGACTTGTAAGACCCTCAGAATGAGGAGTCTTCCAGGTTCGGTCAATACCCCAAGAACTCAATGTCCAGTCCAGTTGCTGCAAAAAGCAAGAGGCTTTAATGAACAGGAAACGTTTGCGCAAACGGGCTCCTCCAGCACGCAGGCTAGGGAGAAGCCCCCTCCCCTGGGCCCAGGTGTTTTTAAAGGCAAACCCACAAGCTTAGGGAGGGGGTGGGACCCTCTGTCCATTGAGTATGTGACCCTTGGAGGCCGGATGGTCTGCTATTAGGGTCAGCAGACCTTAGGGCCTCGGAGTGTGCTAATTAATCTTGTCTGGGCAAAGGAGAGTTACAGCTATCTCTTGACCCTATTTACCACCTGTTGACTCACAGGAAAGGGGGGGCAGTGTGAATTCTTCTTATCTCAGGGCCTTGTGAGAGGAAGCTAGCAAATTCCAAGGAACAGATATTGGTTTCCAGGTTAGTCCATCATTAACATTACTTTTTAGGTCTTTCAGACTCATTCAGGGTCCTGCTCCCATGGAGCCCGCTGTCACCACGCCTTCCCCAACGTGCTGGACTGTTGTCTCCTCAGACTGTGAGCCAGAATCAGTACTTTCTCCCCAGGTTGTTTCCTGTGAGATACTTGGCCACAGTGATGAGGAAAATGACTACTGAATGTACCACAGCCCCATCTATAGAGACGAACCCGAGGGTTACAGGAGCGAGAGGAGAGGAGCACACTGGCTTTACCTGTTCGCTCTCCCAGTGCGTGAGAATTCATGATCAGTAGCTGCTGGAGGGAAATGTTCCGGTGGGCAGTGCAGTTCCACTCGGTGGGTTAGGAAACCGGACTGTTCTGTCTTCCCAGGGATCCCTGGAAAGGCAGAAAAAAGTGTGGGGGAGGTTTGGTTCCTCCCCGGAGGGCACAGGCCTGGAGTTGGAATTCCTGGGATTTAGTGGCTGGAATTTAGTCTGTGTCCGTGTAACAGACACAGACTGGGACAAGTAGTCCAGGCCTGTACAAGGGTGAAGACAGGGAGTGTTCATTCAGTGTCAGACAGCCGCCTGTCAGTGGTGGAGCTCTCTTGGTCTTTGGCCCTTTGCCAGAGCTGGGTGCTGTCTGTATAAAATATAGACGTTCCTACAGTACCCTGCTGTGTTTGAGCCCTCAGACCTTTGTTTACTACCCTGGAAGGAATGCCCTAGGCCAGAGCTTCCCCTCCCTAGTTAGCACATTCAAAGACATTATGCAAACAGCCCTGTTCAGCCCTCTGGTGAAAGTGATGAGAGCTACTCAGCCTTTATCATTGCTTCTCTGTCCCTACTTCACCCGGAATCCCCTGGTTCTGCTGAATTTCTAATTCCATTCAGTTCCCCTGCACCTGCCCCTGGAGGGTGGAAACACTGGTCAAGGTTGTTTTGTGGTAGCTGAGTAGTTTTTTGTTTTCTATTTTTGTTTTTTGGTAGCTTTTGTTATTTTATCTTTGACACATTTAATTCTGCTGGATTAACTGTCAGACCCCAGCATCTACAATGTAACGAACTGGGGGCCCCTCAAGCACCTTAACTCTAAAGAACACAGAGACGTGCATTCATTATACACTTACACAGATACAGGTTAATTAGTTCTTTTATTAAAAACCAAGAAAGAACCACAATAAATTGTAAGTAGTAGGATTTAGTGGAACCAGGTGAGTAGATCTTAGGTCAGGCCTTCCTGGTAAGCCTGGTGAGCACTCGGTCAAGTGAGCCTTTCCCTGCTGAACCGGAAGTCCTGCTTGCCTCTCTGTGTCCTTAACCCGGTTCTGCTCTCCCAGGAAACACAGCTCTTCCCCGTTTCCTTCGACTGTGGTTGCCGTTGTCCTCGCTGCATCATTAGCAGTGAAATCCAGACTTTTTCTTTCAATTATGTGTGTATAGACACAGAGTGCACACCTTTAACCCCAGCCTTCAGGAGGCAGCGGCAAATGGAACACAGCAAGATCCAAGCCAGCCAGGGCTACATTGTGAGGCCCGGTCTTTGTAGATACATTAAAGAGGGAGGCTGGTTGGATCGCGTTAGAATTTATGAAGAGGTAAAATCAGAGGACTACACCCGCAAGACAGAAAGAAGGTGCTTGCGATACTGCTGCGGGTGCAGCTGCTGCACCACTGTGGTCCCTGCCACTGCCACCTCCTCCTTCCCAAGGGGGATGGGAAGCCTCCACCAAGCTGCCAGCTGTGCTTGCTGCCTTGGGTCTGCCAGGTTGTCCACCTTCCATTTCATTCGGGTCACAGACGCAGTGAAGACTCCACCCTTAGGGCCAGACTGCTCCTTACAATTGACTAGTGGACCTGAGTCAGAATTGCTGGTGTGTGTGTGTGTGTGTGTGTGTGTGTGTGTGTTTGCATTGTCTGGTCTTCAGCAGAAGGGGTTGTCTGAGTCCCTCATCTAGTTCTGGCTTGTGTTCTTGCCTGGTGTGTCACTGTTAACATGCATAGCTAGACGGAAAGTTTCTTCAGTGGCTCTGCCCAGTGTGGATAGTCCAGTGACTAGCATATTGCTTTCTTCCTAGGATAACTGACTTTTGCTTTTTGTTTTCATTTCCAGTAAGTTTGTCAAAGATGAGAGTGACTTTATCAACACTGGATACCTGTGAGAGCTCCTTCACACCTCTGGTGGTCATAGAACTCGCCCAGGATGTCAAAGAAGAAACCAAAGAATGGCTCAAAAACAGAATTATCGCTAAAAAGAAAGACGGAGGTTAGAGAAATAGTTATCTACCAGCTTGGTCATGGTTACTTATTGATATGTGTCGGCAGATGTGTTTTACACACTACCTGTCTGGGGCTTGAAAGGAAATCTTAAATTAGCACTAGACTGAAAATCCCCACTAGATCATGGGCCACGTGAATCCTTTCTAAAGGCCATGCCTAACACAGCGCCCAGAGGGAGCTTGGCACATGTGTGGTAGGAGTGTCGTAAGTACTTGTCATGTGAGCAGACACAGTGTGCTGAGCACCACAGTTTTTTTCGATGCCAAGGGAAGGACACATGTGATCTCTGCCTGTAGACACTGCTGTCCAGGTGGGAGAAAAGTCAAGTGAGAACCCAGCTAGTGGATGAACTGTCAGAGCAGTGCACAGTGTGCACATGTGAGCCATAATTGTGGCTGCTAGAATACAGGGAGGGGAAGCAAAGGCTTGGGTGCTTTGGCAGTGCTTTGGACCGGCGGAGATGCCCTCTGACACCGTGACTTAGCCATCTCTTGAAGGGCAGCAGGAGCTTGGGCTGCTGAAAAAGTCAGGAGCTTCCGACAACCGCAGTCCCCCCCCCCCCCCCAATACACCGAGCCACCAGCTGTGCGCTGAGGAACACAGAGCAAAGTGTTAGGGCAAAGGAGGCAGAGCCGGCCCAGGAAGCTCACTCCACCTAGAAGGATGGGGATGAGGAAAAACAGTGGAGAGGATCTCAGGACCCATTCCAGCACTCAGGGAAAGCGTGCGCCCGCCCGTGAGCAGCTGCACTAGTGTGAGTTCAGAACCCCGGGGGCTAAGATGCAGCAGTTTCGCTGGAACAGCGAAAGCAAAGCCAGGTCCAGCGCTTCTGCTGTAGGAGCAGCGGGATCCTCTTCAGTTCTGAAGGAGCCCTGGGGACACCTAGCTGACAGCGGAGAGGGCAGAGTACAGAGAGGATCGTCCAGCAAAGGTACTGACCGGGTCCCCTTATGTCAGTGTGTCACGGGAGACTTACCCAGAGCACAGAAATTAGAGTTACTAGGTGTAGATTGGGCAGTGAGTCAGAAGTTTTGGTGAGTGAGAGCTGGTGATGCGAGTCACCTTGGAGGCTACACCAGGTCGCTCCCGTAGACAAGCCTCCTCGCTTCCACATGCAGGTGACACTCAGCTGGGACTTGAAGGTGTAAGAGGTACACTAAGGAAAAACGCACGGAGCAGCGTGTGTAGGAAGCTGCAGCCCAGTGAAGCTGTGACGCTTGTTCAAGGACAGCCTTGAACTCGGTCCACCTCTGTAAAAAGCATCAGCCAGAGGAACTCTACTCAGAGGAATGGCCTTGTCGCCCACCCTACAATTCGTAGGGGCTGTGGAGATGGTTCATGTAGGACATATATGGCTCAGCAGGGGCTGGGGAGATGGGTCAGTGGAGAAAGTTCTTGGCATGCAAGCAGGAGGACCTCTTTGTCTCCAGGACTGAACCCAGGGATGTTGGTGAAATTCTGTAATCCCAGAAAAGGGGCTGCAGAAACAGGAGATCCCTGTGAGCTGCTGGCCAGACAATCTAGCTAAATTGATGAGTTTCAGTTCAGTGAGAGACCATGGCTTAAATAATAATGGGAACAGTTGAGGACTACACTGAACATTGACCTCTGGCCTGCATGTGCACATTCAAACATGTACATACTCATATGTGCACTCGAGCACACATTCGCACAAGCACAAGTATTAATTTCTGTTACTTTCTCATATTTCTTTTCACTTAGATAACAGATTTAAATTGCTAATATAATTTTGTGTCCTCATACCAAGTAGAAACTCTGTATTTCTATAGATTTTCATTTTTTCCAGGTTTGTGTCTGTTTTGATCCACACCGCACTGTCTTGTGTTTGACAGGTGCCCAGCTGCTGTTTAGACCACTGTTAAATAAATACGAGAGGGAAACACTAGAAAACCAGAATTTATACCTCGTTGGCGCCTCCAGCATAAGGCTGCTACTTGGGGCAGAGGCAGTAGGCCTGGTCAAGGAGTGTACAGATGCTGCCATGCGGGCCTTCACCTATGGAACGCGGCACAGCTTCAAAGGTTTCCATGGTAAGCGCCGTGATCTTTTTCTAGCCAAATGTGTTTGCTGCAGGGAATCGTTTGATGAGATCAGAGGTCTGTGGTGAGATACCCACCCCACCTGCACCTGTTGCACTGACCACACCCATTTCGTGGGGACAGGTGTGGGCGTGACCTGGGGGGGACTTGGTGTGGGGTCCTGGACCCCTGCTCTGTTTCTTACTTTCTGGTTGGAGACAGAGGGCATCTGGAGGCATGCTTGGGACGGGAACCTGCAGCAGTCATCTGTTTCTGGTGTGCTTTCTCCCTGAATAAACGTTCATCAGCCTATCATTTCCCAGACTTATTTACCACGCTTTTGAGGTCTACATAGTACCAATATCTACTACCAATGCCTAAGCTTTGTGGACCTTAGTCTGCACTCAGTTACTCAGTTCTTCTGTTTGGAGCAAAACAGTAGCCCCTGACCATAAGTAAATTAATGGACTGAGTGTATGGGAATCCTTGAGCCATAACTTACCCTCCCTAGAGTAGAGGAACACAAACTAGAATGTGTGTCTTACTTACATTGTTCTAAATGCCAGGAAATCTCAAAAGAGAATATTCTGGAAAGAATTGGGGTCTCAGGCTCTCTGAAGGAGGGCACCTGCTTTTTAGGTGTGTGGGCACCTGTCAGCACTGTTGGAATTAGAATATAGAATTAGGCCTCTTAGTACCAAATCACTGTAGAATTTTTTACCTCAGTGTCACCGTGACCTGGGAAATATTTTCCTCAATAAAAAATTGTGTCTGTCAGAGCTACTGTTTTCTTACAGACTTTGTTCTCCACGATGCTTGGTTCCAGAAGGGAGTGAGGCCTTTCCCATTTAAGTCAGCTTGTCCATCTGAGTTAGAAACATTGTTACAACTGAAGAATCTGCAAGCTTAGCAGCATCACCCCCCCCCCCCATATCCCCATTAAAAACATCCACAATTCAGAGTGCAGCCAGGGCAGCCTGTGCTAATGGACTTCTGGTGCCAGAGAAGCTTTGAAATGGCTGAGGGCGGAGTCAGCAGTGGGAGCTGAGCGGATGTGGTAACCTCATATCTAAAGTGCTTTGCCGGCTGTTAACTTTCCACTCTGTACTTTGGCAGCTCCGTAGGTTGTTTACGGCATTTCCATAACCATAAGCGTAACGACTTGAACATTATTGGTTTTATATTGCTACTAAGAAAGTAACCAGACATTTTGTTGGTTTTAGATAACAACGATGACTTCCTCACCATGGCCGAGTGTCAGTTCATTATCAAACACGAACTTGAGAATCTTAGAGCTAGAGACGAGAAGATGATCCCTGGTTACCCCCAGGCCAAACTGTACCCTGGGAAGTCTCTGAGTAAGTAAGTCTCTGTCCACCAGCGCTCACATGCCTACTCTTAACTCTTTGTTAGCCACAATTGTTGAGAGAATCCACAGCCTCCTATGGTGCCTTTGCTGCTGCTATCCAGGTTTTTGCAGTGTCTAGTTAGCCCGAAGGTCCACGTAAATTAGGCTCTTAATGTTCATTCAGTTCATGTCAGCAGAGCTCATCTTATACCCAGTGAAAATCAGAGTTGTGGTCATATTTTGTTTGTGCTTTAACAAGGCTGATCTCTGTGAGTTTGAGGCTAACCTGGTATACAGAATGAGTTCCAGGACAGCCAGGGCTCTTACACAGACAAACCCTGTCTTGGGGGGTGGGGGTAGGGAATAGAAAAGAAACAAATAAAGCTTGCCTGAAGATCAGAGTGTGGAGTTAGCCACACTAGTTAGCCACAGAGGCCAGGCAGTGGTAATGTGCACCTTTAATCCCAGCGCTCAAGAGACAGAGGCAGATGGATCTCTGTGAGTTCAAGGCCGCTCTGGGCTACACAAGATTGATCAGTCTAAAAGAGAAACAGAGCCAGGTGGTGGCTCCCACCTTCAATCGTAGCAGTTGGGGGTCACACGCCTTTAATCCCAGCACTAAGGAGGTAGAGATAGGAGTGATATGGCTGGGTGGAGAGAGGACTATAAGGAGGGAGGGGATGGAAGCTCAGCGCATTCAGTCTGAGGATTCGTAGGGACAGGATTGCTCCTTCGGGCTGAGGTAGAGGTAAGAACTCGTGGCTGCTGCTCTCTGCTTCTCTGATCTCTCAGCTTTCACCCCCTAATGTCTGACTCCGGGTTTTTATCTATAGGACCAATTAGAACTCCAGCCACACAGAGTGGGTGGGTTAGGCAAGGGCTCATCCTGGAGCCCTGCTTTTGTTCCCTGGGACCTCACTGAGGTGACCACAACAGAGTAAGTTAAGACATCCTAACAGAGGGTGCAATAGGATGAGCATCGGTATAACGTCCCTTGATGGTGATGGTGGCTTCAGGGTGAACGCACGCCAGTGTACACAGCAGCAAGGCCTTGGGGCTCTGGCTCCAGCCTCCCAGCTCTGGGTCACTGCATCTGGCTCTGTAGACCAGACTGGCCTCTGTCTCAGGAGAGCCGGGATCACAGGCATGTGCCTCTGCACCCCGGCTGGTTCCAGCCTCCATGCAGGAGCGTGGAGCCCTAAGGACCACCCCATACTTTCCAGCTGCCTCCAGATGTGCTCTCAAGCCTGTGTGCTCGAAGCAAGGCCCAGGCGAAGGCTGCTGCCTCGTTTGCTGCTGTCTGCCTTCAAGCTTTTGGGAGAGCACACTTTCTCATTTGCGTTTTTTTTCACAGCATTGATTTCTGCGATGTCAGGCCTTCCATCTGTGTGTGGCAACACTGTATCAGTGGCGGGGTCTCTGCCTGCTTCCTCCATGGCCTCTGTGTCCTGGGATGGGGATTTGCCCCTGTGTTTAGGCTGGGCAGAGCAATCCAGCATGAGGAATGGGTTCCTAAGAGCCAGCCAAAGCACCAGGGACAGCCCCTGCTCCCATTGCCAGGAGTCCCCCAAGCTGTATGTCACATACACAGAGGGCCTGGGTCAGTCCTGCAGGCTCGCTGGTTGGTGGCTCAGACTCCCATGGTTTATACTTTTGAAGAGTTAAAACCATCCTTTAAAATGTACACACCATAAAACAAGAAAACAGTTCCCTGGGGCAGTTTGCACAGTTTGTTTCTCTAAAGGGAGACCGTGAAGAGAGACAGTTTTTCAGGGCTGGTTGAATGTTTGTTAGGTAACCCTTCTGTGGCATGCTGTAGTGGCCTCAGGATTGCTATAGTCATCAGACGGGAGACGTTGTTGAAGAGGACACTCCTCACACAAGGGGGTGTTTAGCTGTACCCACCCACATCTTACACTTGTGCTGTTGTGTTCCCATTGCAGGGTACCTGCTGTTCCATCTGCCATCCTATTCCTGACTTTCTAGTGTGTTCCTCTGTCCCCAGAGTGCCGTTAGAGTACAGGTGTCTGTGTCTTTGAGGAGAGACCCGCCAAGCTGTCTTTCCTATGCACGTTGTCTCCTGAGTCAACTGTCTGCAATTTCCCTTTTTCGGCCTAGAACCCACTTTTGGCTCTGTGTGTCTGATGGTGTGTTTTTTAGTTTAGTTTTTTTTCTTTTTTTAATGAAGGAAGTAGTTTATTAGTCCAGTATCCTGTACTAATATCCTGTTGCTTCTTGTTGGCAGCTGCCAGGGTCTGGCATTCCTGCCATGAAGTGTTAGCTTGTGCCTCCCCCCCCCCAAATTTGGTCATTTCCCACCATTTTTAGTCTACTCTGACCCCATTGCTTGGAGGACCCAGTGGGCCATGCTCTTGGAGGCTCCACTGAAGTGGTTGCATTCGGATGGATGCCGTTTCTCTGCAGTCCTCTGTAGGTTGGGCCGTGGAGCCAGCCCCCGCCCCGCCTCGGAGGCCCTGGTACTGTGGGAGCCGTTCTCACGGGAGCAAGCCCTTTGTGTTTGGCCAGCGGCACCGTGTCCACCCATTCAGGGACTTCAGCTCCCTGGACTTTTTGATGAAGGCTGCCAGAGCTCTAACACATTCCTCCTGGTTTACAGGGTGTGACCCAAGAGCTGGCAGCCAGGGGGAAGGCTGACACTGGCTTCTGTCTGTCCTTCTCTCTGTATTGTGTAGGGAGGGGCGGCCGTCATTGGAGGAAGCATTTCCTCAGTTGCCCTGGTGGTATTTCCTGTGATGTAGGGGTGGGGCTTATGTATGTACCGGTTCTTACACACTCACTTTGTAGGGTGTTGATTGTCCAAGGCTTGCAAACCATTTCCCACCTCTTTCTCTCTCCCTCTTTGTAACTTTATTGGTTTGGAGTTTATAGTCGTCTTCCCCACATTGCTTTTGGAGCCTCTCCTTCTGTTCTCAGGGAGTTGAATTTTGGAGATACACTTGCCCAGATCCCCTCCCGTCACCATCAGCTCTTCCCTGTGTGGCACTGTGACTTCCTGTCCTCTCTGCCCTCCGTTAGCTTTGTGTTCTCATTGACCTTGGTTTCAGACTTGTTTTTACTAGTTTCTTTGTGACTATTAGGTATCATAGTTTTTCCGTTGTTTGTTTTTGTCAGGAGCTCAGTCTGTAACCCAGGCTGGCCTCAGATTTGCAGCAATCCTCCTGCCTCAGCCTCCCTAATGCTGGGATTAACAAGTATGAGCCACTCTAGCTCACGTTAAGTGAAGTCCTGCCCCATCCCCAGACTGGCAGTTTGGGGAGGAAGGATGCAGGAGGAAGGGGACCATGTCCAGTGAGGAGCGGTGTTAGCGAGAGGCTCACATTTTGCCCTGCAGTGACTTCTCCTCGAGGCGGCTGTGTTCTGTGGTTTCCAGGGAGCCCCGTCCTTGCAGGGGTTCTGTGCAGCAGGGCCTGACTCAGTGCCGTGGTGCTGGCCTTTCCACGGGTTATACTACAGATGCTCACGGAGTCTCCTGTGTGTCTCAGTCACTCCAGAATGCCAGGCCACCATCACCTGCCCCGTCCAGGCTCAGAGATTCCAGTTTTACCCTCTGCTGATCTTAAAGGTTTTGTTTTGTGGCTTTTAATTTGTATTTGTTAGTTTGGTCTCATAAAACATTTTTTTGTTAGTTTTTATGTTTCTATTTTTCTTTGTTTTTAATTTAGTCTCACGAACAAGTAAGGTGTCAGCGTCCCCACTGCTGCAGGTAACCAGGGTTACCACGTTCTCCAGGTAACCAGGGTTACCACACTCGAACCAACACTTGATTGATGTCCTCTCTAAAGGGCATGTGTAGTCTTCATTCTCTTGGTTGGGAGACACATTCCAGATACTTCTAGGTAGTGCTGCAGGATAGACAGACACCCTGAAGTGTGGTCCTGGTGCTGCTGGAAGCTTCTATCTCTCTTTCACCTGTAGCCATCAACCTTCCAAGTAGGCATCACCAAAGCCTCTGGAGATCCCCCACATCCTGTGGTGGAGCTCACCAGGAGTGCGCTCTTTCTAACCCACCCCTGGCTTCCTGTTCTGTGACGTGATCACAGCTCCTCATGTTTCTAGGTTATTCAGCATGAGTTCTCACCAGAGCTGAGAGATGGTGCAAAGCTTGTGATTCTCCAGAACTGTGATGTGAAGGAATTTCTTTTGTTACAAAGTCAGGGCCTCACATCCTCCATTATGTAACAAAGGCGCAGATTAATGTGCATTTTGACATGTTGATGTCTCTTATTTTGTGTGGTTGCCCTTCAGAATGCAGCAGCAGCAGCTCTAGGACGTTATCTGTGTGTATGACGGGCACAGGGAGTAGAGGGAATCGGTCTCTAAAATCCTGGCCAGCATTACAAGCACAATGACATAGGTTTCAGCTACCACAATTGGGAATGTAAGTAAGAATGCTCAACCATTGACATGTAGGTTTATGTTTTATTGCACGCAGCAAAGATGCACACTGTCCTTGTCCACTCACTTCTACCAAATAAGAAACATGGGAATATCAAAGTGTTTTCTGGAGACGTAGGTATCTCCTCAAGTAGCTTTCTTCCAGTTTGGATGAATATGGTCTCCTTACCCCATGTCTTAGGGTTTCTATTGTTATGAAGAGACACCATAAACATGGCAACTCTTACAAAGGAAAACATTTATATGAGGTGATGGCTTAAAATTACAGAGGTTTAGTCCATTATCTTCAAGGCAGGGAGCATGGCAGCCTGCAGGCAGACACTGTCCTGGACCTGAGAGTCCTGTCTTGCAACAGGAAGTTTAGTGAGACACTGGGCGGTATCCTGAGCATAGGAAACCTCAAAGCCCGCCCCCACAGTGACACACTTCCTCCAACAAGGCCACACCCATGACAAGAAACCCACATCTCCTAACTGCTACTTCCTATGAGATTATGGGAACCAATTACATTGAAACTACCATACTCTGATGCTCAGCAGCCACAGGGGTAAGGGCTGCTCTCTGGTCAGATTCAGGAGGAGTGCCGACTCCCCGACCCCCATCCTGAGACTCCCTTTCGAGGTGAACACATCTGATCAGCCAAAGGCAGCGGTACCATTAACAGTGCCGCCTTCCCTGGCTAAAGTGTCCTGCAGACCAGGCCACCCATGGCTTCCCTGGGTCAGATTTTACTGGTGTGGATTGTTGGCACCCAGGAAGGAGGGAATCTGGCTGAAGGCCCTGGCCCCAATCACCCTCCCATTTCCCTTTCAAGGTAAGAGTCCTTCCTTGTAATTACAGTCAGGCTGACACAGGAGGCTGGGGGTGGGGTGTTAAAGAAGCCAGCCTTTATTTTTAGAGTTGAAACCAGAACCATGCTCTGGCATTGAGGATGATGAGAAGCTGGTAATTTAGGGCTTGAAGCTTCTCCAGGGGCTCAATTTGCTGACCTATTTTTGGAGATATACAAGCGGGTTCTGTGTGCCTGCTGGAGAGCCTTCCACAGTGCAGTCAGTCATCTCTTACAGAAGAACCTGGAACTTCAGTGCCACAAGCTAGCCCAGGGTTTAAACACCTGTGAAGCGGGGTGTGGGGGTGGGGGGTGGCGAGAGGCTGTGATGGAGACCCTCTGCAGCTGTGCACCCAGGCTGAGGGCCACCACTGAGGGCTTGTGTGCAACTGACTTAAGTCATGGTACCCAAAGAAGAGTCCTCAGAGACTCCTGCGTAAAGAACGTACAGAATGGTCTGGACAGCACCCGAAGCTGATGGACCTCACACCGTAAGTTCTCACCCTCGCCGGTGGCACTTTGGACTGGTACCTTCCGGGCATTAAGGGGGCTTTTTCAGTCCATTCCTCCCCCGTGTAGAGCTTGTGTGAGTAGAGCAGTTGAAAGGGGGCTACTAGTGAAGGATGCTTTGTTTTCCCTCCAGTTAGTACAGCCGAGGACCTATCACTGGCCCAGTTTTCCTGGACTCATGGGAAAAGTACCCCAGCTCCCCGGGATGGCTCTTAGGACCGCAGTGTTATGAGCAGTTTTCCATCATCCTGGACCTACAGCTGCATCAATCCCAAAATAACACACAGAGACACTGTATTAATTATGAACCTGTTGGCCAGTTACTAGCGTTTCTTATTGGCTAGCTCTGTCTTAAATAGTAACCCATTTCTATCAATCTAAGAATTTCTATGTGGTCTTGGCTTACCGGGAATGCTGGATCTACATCTCCTTTGCCTCCTACATTTCTTCAGAGAAGAGAGCGATTTCCTGTTTGTCCCTGCTTATATTCTGATTCTGCCCAGCTGTGTCACTTCCTGCCTGTCTGTACAGACCTCCAGACCTCTATGGTTAGCTCGTGGCAGTATCCGCCATGCTAGGTCACTTCCTGCCTGGCCGATCAGTGTTTTATTCATCAGCTAATAAGACAAGCATAGACACAGAAGACCGTCCCCCATCATGAAGACCCCGCCACACTAGTGGGTCACTCTCGGTACCTGCAGCAGAGAGGAGGCTCTGGGTCTCTGCCAGGAGGGCCAGATCTGCTTGCATTTGTCTTTTCCACATTGTGTGTGAATGTTCCAACCATTTTTGTCACCCAACTGCATAGAAACAGAGGGAACTCAATGTGATTTTTGACGTTCCTGTTTGTGGATATGTCTCTGTCATTAGGTCAGAAAGGTGAAAATACTTGGTGTTAACAGGCGCAAAGGGAGGGAGGTTAATTAATGCATTGGTGGCGGCGGGGGTGGGGGGGCAACTTTGTAAGATGTGTTCAGACTTAAAATTCATTTGCTGTTGGCCCTGGATGAGGACAAATGAAGAGGTGAGATGATATATTAGTATGTGTGTGTGTTTGGGGGACTGGAGAAATGACTCAGGGTAAAGGTTCTCGTTGCTCTTGCAGAGGACCTGGGTTTGGTTC
The DNA here is from genome assembly GCF_943737965.1 of Phodopus roborovskii. NCBI lineage: Eukaryota > Metazoa > Chordata > Mammalia > Rodentia > Cricetidae > Phodopus > Phodopus roborovskii. The sequence continues at coordinate 10,117,633 of NW_026125295.1, read as the reverse complement.
CGGGCATCTACATGGTGGCTCACAGCCATCTATTGCTCCAGTCCCAGGGACCCCAATATCCTCTTCTGACCTCTGGGGCTCACATGGTATAAATCATATATGTAGGCAAATATTCATATACATGAAATAGGTAAATCTAAAAGGATAAAAAAATTTCAGCATTATTCACAATGGCAGAAACTAGAAACAGTTATTCTTTAGCTGGGAGACGTTAGAACTGCGAAGGGCAAACTCCTCTAGATTCATGGAAACACTGAGAAGTTGTACATACCGTGGCTCAAACGACCAAGAGCACTGTGTAAGGCGATCCCTGTTTTGTGTTTTAACGTCAGTATATTCGTGCACAGATTTTCAGTGTGTATTTTGACATCTGGTTATACATTAAATTGCTGTTTATAGTGGCTATTTTTATATAGAGAGAAGAACAGAAAGCTTGTGTGCTTCTGATTTATACAGTTTGTATGGTTTAGGATTTTACTCAAATTGTACTGCTTTCATAGTGAAAGATATTTATGTTCTGAAATATGTTGTTCACATTCAGAACTGGCAGGGCAGCTGGACATGACCCTGCGTACTGGGCCACCACCCCTGTACTGGGGTGTCCTTGCCCCGTTTGCTCAAGGCACCCTAAACTGTCCCGTGTTCTAGGCAGCTCTCACGCTTCCTTCTGCAGTGAGGAGACTGCTCACGTCTGGCATCGTGACCCAGGTGTTTCCACTGCACGACACCGAGGCCCTGAAGAAGCTGGAGGACTCCTGGTATACTCGCTTTGCTCTGAAGTACCAGCCCATAGGTATGTGCCGCTCGCTGCCTGTGTCCCACTGAAGAGAGTCCCGATGAAGCCACTGTCCCTGTGCCGTAGTGCCCTCCTGGCCAGTGCTTAGCAGTTGCAAGGGCAAGAGTATAGCTTGGTGGCCTTGTTTGTTAGGAGTAGGTTTTCCCTGCCGGCCTGGTACGAGTATGTTTTTCTGTCCGTGGGAAAAACATACTCATAACACTTGTTCCTTTTAAAATGTCATTAAAGCTTTGGCTAAATTTGATCTACTACATAGGCAGTTCAGAGTAGCCTCTGTGAATACATGTCTTTTTTTTTTTTTTTTTTTTAAGATCTTGTTTGTTCTTAGTTATAAGTATGTAGATGGTGGAATTGGGGGTTTACATGGGTCTAAGTGCTTTCAAAGGCCAGGAGAGGGCATCAGATCCTGGAGCAGTTCTGAGTTGCTTGATGTGGTTTGGTTTGAACTTGGGTCCTCTGGAAGAGCAGCAAGTTCTCTCCCTGCTAAGCCATCTCTCTAGCATGGGTGAATCCATGTCTGCATAGGAGTGTAGCTTGTCTTCAATATTTTGTGTTTGAAGTTTCTATTCCCATGGAGGTGGCCAAGCCAATGTTGAGTTGAGGCAGACTCATTGGCCTTAGACATCTTATCTGAGGGATCCCTCTGTTTTTTTCTGGACAGTTATAAGACACTATGTATTGGTATGCATTAAATGTTACTTTATGGAAAGTTTTGTCACTATTAATGTTCAAACATTTTTGGTCAGTTATGTATTTGAAAAAAACCTCTTTGTCAGTGCTGGGGATTAAACCTTAAGCATGCTAGGCAAGTGTTCTGATGTGGAGCCGCACCCTGCCCTTTGTTACGTTTTTAAGCATAAGGCTGACATTCAAGCTGGAACGTCACTAAGTGTTGCTGTCATATTTTTTCTTTAAAGGACATTTCTCTCTCTCTCTTTCTCTCTCTCTCTCTCTCTCTCTCTCTCTCTCTCCGATTTTAAGAGACAGCTTATTTCTGTATGTTTTTCTAATTTCCATTTCCACAAACAACCGTTACAATGTCGAACAAGAAGCAAGGTTGGAGGTGGAGGGTGGGTTTGGCAGTTAAGAGCCCTTACTACTCTTGCAGAGGACCTGAGTTCAGTTCCCAGCATCCATGCTTGGGGGCTCACAACCACCTACAACTACACACACACACACACACACACACACACACACACACACACACACACACTTAAAAATAAAATATTAAAGTTTTATTTCTTTAGTTTTTTATGTCAAACTTTGAAATTTCCTTTTAAAGTTTTTCTTGTCTCTAAAAGAGAAAGCTTTGTTCTGATAATTCCAGGCACACAATACTCATTTTTATGTTACACTTAGGAAAGTTTTCACTGTTTAATATTTAAATGGCAATAATTATTTAAATATTGCCTGTGTGACTGTAGGGAACCGGCTCTATTAACTAGTTCCTAGAAAGGGAAAGAAAGCCTAGGGAGAAACCTGGGCCTGGGTACTGAGCCTCTGGGCCCGGGCTGTGGTGCACTGAGCCTCTGGGGAGGGCTGGGCCTGCTGGGAGGAGCTGCAAAGGGGAAAGCCGCTGGCCGGAGACCGGCACACACATGAACCCTTGTGTTTTGTGCAGACTGGAAATGCAGTGCCCTGATTCAGATTTAAGATGCCCTCACAATACCATGGTTTTAATACCCTTCCAGGTCAGCTAGGAGAAGGTGTGAGTAAATAGTTCATCCTAACTGGTTAGGGTGTCTCTGCTCTTGTAGCACCCGAGGTTCAGTCCCAGCACCCATGTGGGCACCTTACAACTACCTGTCCCTCCAGCTCCACAGAACCCAGTGTCTTCTAGCTCTGTGGCACCTGCATGCACATGGCACACATGCGTGCGCGCACGCGCGCACACACACACACACACACAAACACACGCACACATTTTTTTTTTTAATACTAATATTTTTAAATAGCAGTGGTGCTGGAGAGATGACTCTGCTGTGTAGAGCGCTGGCTACTCTTACAGAGGACCTGGATTTGGCTCCCATATGGTGATTTATAACCTTCTGTAACTCCAGTGCCAGGGGATCTGCTGGTACCCTGTTGTAACTTGTGTGGGCACTGTATGCATATAGTGTACATACATACACTTGGGTGCACACAAAGAACAAACTAAGATAAATTAATTATAATCTAACGTATGATTAAGAACCAGTTACTCTACTACTCCTGGCCCCTCCCACCCCCTCATCCCATTCTTGTCCCAGCCTGGCTGCTCTGAGGCGCAGGGAGTCCCCACGTGACCAAGGCTGGCAGATGTGCTGTCCAAATGTCCTCTTTGGTTCACTGCCTGTCAGCAGGCTGCTGGGACTTTCTCCTGTCCAGTGTGCAAATGTTCTCGGTAGGGTGTGCTGGAGCTGGACGTTGATGTGTGAACTCTTGTTTCAAGTCTGTGAATGATTTGTGGTGGCTGCATGGGAATCTGTCACATCTCACAATGTCTGATTTTAGGAGATCAAGACACGGTAGATGTGGATCGTCTTTACCAAGAGCTGCATGGAGCTGCACGGGTGGGGAGGCAGTGTGTTTATAGATGCCCACACAGTGGCTCAGGGTCCAGGGCTCAACTTAGCCTTAGAAAGGAAGATCCTGACAGTCACCCAGCAGCTGAGGTCTGAGCTATGCCCCTGGGAAATGTAAGGCTTGTCATGCTGACAGGTGAGGTCTTCAAGTGTGCCCCACATAGACTGGCAACGGAGGTGCTAAGGACCCCCAACCACTGATCACACACACCTGCCTGTGCCGTGGTTAGACGGCAGTCTTTGGTAACCTGTTCTTCAATTCTCCCTGCCATAGACAGCATCCGTGGCTACTTTGGAGAGACGATTGCTCTGTACTTTGGGTTCTTGGAGTATTTCACGTTTGCCTTAATCCCCATGGCCATCATCGGGCTGCCTTACTACCTGTTTGTGTGGGAAGATTACGACAAGTATGTCATCTTCGCCTCGTTCAACCTCATCTGGTCCACGGTGATCCTGGAGGTGTGGAAGCGTGGCTGTGCCAACATGACCTACCGCTGGGGGACGCTGGTCATGAAGAGGCAGTTTGAGGAGCCCCGGCCAGGGTTCCACGGGGTCCTGGGCATCAATTCTGTCACGGGCAGGGAGGAGCCCCTCTACTCCAGCTACAAGAGACAACTGCGGATCTACCTGGTCTCCCTGCCGTTCGTGTGCCTCTGCCTCTATCTCTCCCTCTACGTCATGATGATCTACTTCGACCTGGAGGTCTGGGCCTTGCGTCTCCATGAGGATAATGAGACTGTGTGGACCAGCCTCCTGCTGTATGTGCCCAGCATCATTTACGCCATTGTGATTGAGATCATGAACCGCCTCTATCGGTATGCCGCCGAGTTCCTGACGTCATGGGGTAAGCCTCGGCACATTTTGTTTGCCTTTAAGAAGTACTGCTTGAGGTCCAGGGTCAAGAGAGATGGCTCCTGCTCTCAAGTCTAAGGACCTGAGGTTTATCCCCAAGACCTAAATAACTGAAGGAGAGAACCAACTCTGACCTATGTACCCCCCCCACGCACAGAATGGAAATCGTGTACCCACATGTGTACACATGTGCATATATACTCAAACACTTACACACGCCACACAATAAAAATTTAAAAAGATGTTACTTAGATTCTTGGGTTAACATGGCTGCTGCCGCCTTCCAGAGTAGATAGCTGTCCTCTAGGCTTGCTACCAAGACCTGAGACACAGTTCACCACCCTGGAACCTCCACTGATCTCCATATTGTGGTTGCCATAGTGCTCATTTAATGCAATGTAACATTGTCGGTTCTGAGCGCCCGCCGAGCGCTACTCCAGGTTCTCCCTCTTTTGGACAGGAGGTAGTGATGCTTGCCAACGTACTCACTATGTAGTACAGTCAGGGTAGTTCAGTACCCTAGCACCGTGTTCCATGCTGAGGGTAAAAGACATAGAAAACGTCTCAGGGGAGATGTTTGTGTCCTACTGTCATTGAGGATGGCCCAAGGGGTTTGCTCATGCATGCATCTGTGGAAAGAAAGAACCTGGGTAGAGTTTAAAAGTGGAGTTCATAGGCCGCTCAGTACTTATCCATTCAAACAAATACGTTGTGCTATCCTGTGGGAAGAAGTTCGGGCCTTTGCTTCATGGGCCTAAAATTTGAAGTTTGTGTTTGTTCTGTAGCAGCAGCAGCCACTCTGCTGAGGGCCTTCTTTGTACTGGGTCATATGCTGGGATCTCCACAGCCACTCGGGCAGCGGCCAGTCCTTGCAAGCAGGGCGGGAGGGAGGCTGAGTACAGGGGCGGCCTGAGTGGCCTGAGGTCGCGGGGTGTGCAGCAGTGCAGCCCAGTCCTCTCTGCAGGGCCCCCATGGTGCTTTCTGCTCCCGTCGTCGTCGTGGGGTCACCGTACTGTGTCCCCAGAGCTAGTCCTTGTCCAAGGGCCCCTGTACAGAAACTGTGTTGCGTCCTCTTGAACCATTTTACCGTTAGTGTGTGGGCTCTTTTTTTGGGGTGGCTGGGTGTAGGCTCATTCCCAGTTTCATTTTTCCCAAATTTAGAAAAACCATCCTTCCCAACCACAGTGCTATGGCAGTGGATGAGGAGGTCCTCTTGTTGGTGTTCTTGGTAGCAAGGATGCCTGTGTGTAGCAGCTGAGCCGTCCAGGGACTTCTGGGGCTGGGTGCCTGTGTTCCCAGCACAGTGCGCTGCTGTACCCTGACACCACACCTGCATCGCTTCCTGTCTGAGAGCTGTCTTCTCTCCCTCTCAATATTGTAGAGAATCACAGACTGGAGTCTGCCTACCAGAATCATCTTGTCCTGAAAGTGTTGGTGGTAAGTGTCCTGCCACCCTGCTGTCCCCTGGTGTGGGGTGAGAATTCAAGTCTGGGCTGCTCAGGGTAGTGGGGTGTTTTCCATGGGGCCTTAGGCTCCATGGAGGGAAAAGGAGAGCCCTTCACCTGCATGTGCCCGGGAGGGGGGGGTGTTCTTGGTACAAGTGGGCTTTACACATACAGCAGGGAGCCTGGCTGGCCTTCTGTGGGACAGAATGCAGCCCCAGGTGGGATTGATCCTGAGCTGTTCCTCTTGGCATCTACTCACTTCTGGAGTTGAGTTCAGGGCTGGGGGAGGGGAAGCAGTCCCAGAACACTTCTGAGCAGTGGTCCCTTCCCTGAGCCTCCAGGGGCTTTTCAGCCACATTGCAGGGCCCTTAACACTGTCCTCTTCTCCACCACAGTTCAACTTTCTGAATTGCTTTGCTTCGCTCTTCTACATTGCCTTTGTCCTGAGGGACATGAAGCTTCTGCGCCAGGTGAGTGAGCTGGGGGATGCTGAGGGCAGGGTCCCCAGGTGAGTGAGGGGAGGGCAGGGTCCCCAGGTGAGTGAGGGCAGGGTCCCCAGGTGAGTGAGCTGGGGGATGCTGAGGGCAGGGTCCCCCGATGGTCTCCTATCCTAGAAATGAGTGTACCTATGCCTCCACCTTGTCTGTTTCCACCCCCCTTTAAATAATAAGCTTTAGCTCCCACAGTGTGTCATACTCAGTGGGAAAGTTAGTTTATTGAATTCTCTTGCAAAATGAGTCATGCAAGGCTGCAAAGCTGACCTCCTCCCCCTCCTCCCCTCCCTTCCTCCCCCTCCCTTCTCTTCCTCTCCCCCTCCTTCTCCCTCTCCCTCTCTCTCCCCCTCCCTCCCTCCCTCTCCCCCTTCCCCTCCCTCTCTCCCCCCTCACCGTGAAGAGTCCTGGGTGGGCCTGGAACTCATTATGTGGATCAAGCCTCCCTCAGCCTCGGGAGTACTGGATTAAAGGTGTGTCCCACCACACTCAGCCCAGCTAATTTCTTTTGATATTATTCACGAGTCACAGCTTTCTAATGCTGTGTTTATGACAACGTATGACTCCATTTTGAACACGGAAGGACTGTGTGTGCTGTGGTTTTGTTTCCATCTTGCTAAACATGATGCTTATGTGTCCTCTCAGAGCTTGGCCACACTCCTGATCACCTCCCAGATCCTGAACCAAGTCGTAGAATCTCTTCTTCCTTACTGGCTCCAGCGGAAGTATTGCACGAAGGTGAAGAAGAAGGTGCAGGCTTTAAAGGCAGATGTTGACACAACCCTGTATGAGAAAGTCCTCCTGGAGAAGGAAATGGGAACTTACCTGGTGAGTTACACTTCGGTGAGTGTGTATAACCTGCTGTGTGCTCATTGTCTCAGCCGATGCCTGTCCCCTGCTGGTAGAGCTCTACAGTGGGCTCCCTCTGCAGGCAGGAGCCCTTTGACTTCAGGAGAGAACCATGCTTTAGGATGCCTCTGCCCTGATTCTTGAACAGGAGGTGCAGGGTGGAAAATTCCTTGGCTGCTTCACAGAGAGGGGCGCAGGGATGTGGTCTCCAGTGTGACAGCGCACAGGGGAGGCGGTCCCTGAGGCACCCACCCAGGACTGATCAATGCAGGTGTTGTGTGTGAGAGAGCCCGTGCATGTGGAGTCAGAGGACACTTCTGGAAGTCAGTCCTCAGCCCCCCCTTGTATCCACTGCTCTGCAGACCCCAGATTAGCTGGCCCAGAGTTTCAAGTCTCTGCCTCTTGCCTCGTGGTGTGAGTGCTGGGGTTGCAGATACATGTCATGGCACCCTGCTTTCAGTGTGGGCTGAGTTTGGGGATTGAGAAGGTCATAGAGCCTGGTCTTTTCCAGATGCTGAGCCACCATCTCTCTGCCCCAAGACATTTGTTTTGACTGGAGGACTCCTCAGTTGTTCTGAGGACATACACGTGGATTAGTAGAAGTTTGGTTGCTTGTAATAAAAGAAAAAATTCTTAACCTTCATGACGCGGCTTTGGGAGTGCTCCAGCCACACTCTGTTCCTTCTGATGATGATGCAAACTATTCTATCTCTTACCAGTGCATGACTGCGTTAGGGAGATGAAATAAAGCTAAAATGCCACAAAATCCAGTTTTTTTCTTGGACAAACGCTGTCAGCTTGCAGTTAGACTGCAGATAGGCACCACAACAAACCGTTCCTGCTCCTGAGGAGAGTTGTTATGATCATTATCAGTTTAAAAAGTCACCCTGACCTCTTCATCTGCTATTGACTTTATAGTATGTGCATGGGTGTGTGCCTATGTGGAATTACAGGACACCTGGTCATTCTCTTCCACTGTGTGGATCCTGGAATCAAATGCAGGATCAAGCTTGGCAGCGGCCTCCTATACCCAGTGAAGCATCTTCCCAGTTGGAGTTCAGGGCATGCTGGGCGCCTGTGATAAGGATACCCCTCCCCCCCAGGGTTTCTCTGTGTAGCCATGGCTGTCCTGGAGCTCACTGTGTTGCTCGGGCTATCTTTGAAATCACAGAGATCTGCCTGCCTCTGTCTCCTGAGTTCTGGGTTTGAAGGCATATGTGATCACTGCCTGTCAAGGCTATCTCTTAACTGGATCGTTAAGAGCAGCCATGTTTTGTTTAGACTTTCTGTTGTTTGCCTTGTGGTGGTGGTGGTGGTGGGAGGTGGGTATAAGTTCAATGATTTGTATATGAGGAAAATAAGCAACTAAATAATTTTTGACTCCTTATTTGAGCAACTTAGTGCAAAATCACCTTTAAGTTTGTATGAATTTATGGTTGAGAAGTAAGGATTAGAGTAGACCTTGAGTTTTTAGTAGATAAAGACCACCTTTGCAAGCATTACAGATTTCCATGTGACACTGAGCACTGCCTTCTGTCTACATTGCAGGGAACCTTCGATGATTACTTGGAGTTGTTCCTGCAATTTGGCTATGTGAGCCTTTTCTCCTGTGTTTACCCATTAGCAGCTGCCTTTGCTGTGTTAAATAACCTCACGGAAGTCAACTCAGATGCCTTGAAAATGTGCAGGGTCTTCAAACGACCATTTGCAGAACCTTCAGCCAGTATTGGTGTATGGCAGGTAACTACATGAAAAACAATGTAAAAGCTAGTAGTCGTCGTTGGGGGAAAGAAAAACTCTAAAAAGCAGAAAATATATAATACCCAGAGCACCCCTAAAAGTTACTAGAAAATAAGGTCAAGATTATTATCAGTAAGAAAATAAAATAATAAAAACAGGGGTCACATAGAAAAAAAAGCATCTGACTTAAGTCCCAACATTCCAACAATTACACTAACTATAAATGGCCTAAAGATACAGATTAAAGACTGAGATTGGCAGAATGAATGAGAATGTGACCAGATAATGCATTGTTTATCAGAAGCAATTCACAAAGGATTATATAGAAAGGTGAAAGTCAAAGGAGAAATAAGAAGACATCCCTGGAAAGAAGGGAAGTGCTAGCAGAGGTAGCTATGACACTATCTGATAAAGGATACTTCAGAGGCAAAGGTTACCAGAGAGGAGCAGTCTGCCATGAGAAAGGGGAGGAGAGGGAGGGGGAGGAGGAGAGGAAGAGGAGAGGAGAGGAGAGGTGGGGGGGGGGGAGAGAGAGAAACACTTGAACAGAAAGGAGAACTTGAGGAACCCTGTAGTTAGAGATGAAAATACCCCCTTCCCCAAGATAGAAGAAGAAAGTCACTAAGAGTGGAGAAGGCTCAGCGTGGTGTAGAAAGTTCCAGGACAGCCAGGGCTGATACACAGAGAAACCCAATCTCAGAAAACAACCCCTCACCCCAAAACACTGTGGCACAGTGCATGCACACAGATGGGCGCAAGTAAAGCTGAGATGGGTGTATTGTACCAGTGTTTTCTCCCTGTCCGTGGCTTTGTACTGTCGTTTCCAGACAAGCTTCTTATGTGAGGATGGCATAAAGGCGAGTGGGACTTACATAAAGATACACAGACCTTGTGCATGAACTTAGCCACCTCGTGAAGGTATGACTTCACAGAGTATAGACTATACATCAGCTTCACTGAAAATACCAAGTGACATAAGGCCAAGCAATTCAAATAATACCAGTGGATAAGGGATGTGTAAAATCACTTTTGATGTTCAATAGGATCATAATTACTATCTAAACCGTCAGAGAAGGGTAAGGACTATAAACATAAAACAGAAGGGACAGATCAAACACAGTCACTCACAAAATTACTCTGTGGGACAAAGCAGCTACTTTATGCACCCTTGGCCACTGGAAGAAGAGGCAGAGGTTCAGTCCTCATGCACTAGCTGTCGGAGTGGCTTCAGTTATCAGGTGGCAGCCACCAAGAGCTTTACCGTAACAGAAAGGAGAGCACAGAGGTTCCCCACCATTACCCAGTGACACACCATGGGATAGACACATGGACCTCACTGTGGGACCCCTGCCAGTGTTCTGCAAGTCCCAGTGAAGCCTGGCTTCTGTGTTTGCTAATACTCTGTGATGCTCTTTAAACTCCTCTCACAAACAAGCAGGGCTGAGTAACACAAACAGTGCTGCAGGCATACCACACCCAAAGCCAGGCCACCCCCAGTGGGAAGGCTGCACATGTTACTCAGGAGTAGGCAAGCCGAAGGAGTCTAAGATGCCCGCCAATGGGTCAGCTTTCTTAAGAGGGTTAACATGTTTGTAGCTTACACAGACCCTAGGAAACGGCTTTCCCTTGGGGTCCGGATAACATGAACACTGGACAAGGCTGTTGCTGCCATTAATGCCACGCCTTTTCCCCTTTCAGTTGGCTTTTGAAACGATGAGTATTATATCTGTGGTCACTAACTGCGCTCTGATTGGAATGTCACCACAAGTGAATGCAGTCTTTCCAGAATCCAAAACGGACCTGGTTTTGATCGTGGTGGCTGTGGAGGTGAGTGACAGTGTCATCCGCACCATAGGCCTCTGCTGTCCTCCAGCCCAGCTGCGCCTGCAGTCTGTGGTGAGACGCATGCCTGCGTGGCGAGAAGGCAAATCCTGCCAGGACAGGAGGCTGGAGAGTGCAGGCTGTGCGGGGCTGCTGCTTGCCAGCTTGCAGGAGGGGGCCTTCCAGACGCTGCTTCGTTTATCATTGGGATGGACGCTCTGTGGACTTAATGTGTGGTTTTAGCTTGTTCTAGGGAAATGTCCCTTCTATTTTCTTAAGCAAATTCTAAGAAACTCTTGTTGGTGTGAGTGTTACAGCTCTCCAATGGAAGTTTTACAGTTCAGAAGAGAAAGGTATCCTGGCAGTCAGAAGCCAATGGATACCATAAGTCATACCATACAACAAACCTCACACACATGATTTATTGGGAGAGAAAACCCAGGAGGGTGGCTGGTAGAGAACTGATCAGAAAACAGAGTTTATATAGGGTTTCTCTCTCTCTCTCTCTCTCTCTCTCTCTCTCTCTCTCTCTCTCTCTCTCTGTGTGTGTGTGTGTGTGTGTGTGTGTGTGTGTGTGTGTGTGTGTGTGTGTGAGTTGCTTTCCAGGTTGGCCTGGTATTGGAGGGATTACGCAACCTGATCTTGTGACAAGTTCAGGGATTGGTGGGATTCTGTGTTCAGACTCTGGTACAAGCTCAGGGATTGGTGGGATTCTGTGGTCAGACTCTGGTACAAGCTCAGGGATTGGTGGGATTCTGTGGTCAGACTCTGGTACAAGCTCAGGGATTGGTGGGATTCTGTGGTCAGAGTCTGGTACAAGCTCAGGGATTGGTGGGATTCTGTGGTCAGACTCTGGTACAAGCTCAGGGATTGGTGGGATTCTGTGGCATGATCTTGCGCCTTTCATCCTCTTTCTATAGGGTGGGGTCTAGCCACTCTCCTGGTTTGAGGGGTTGTAGTCTGGGGATGGGGCCTAGCCATTGGATCTCCTTAGGCCTGAGCCTCAAGGAGTCAGATCTTGCTGCCAGAGTAGTCTAGGGGTGAAGCCCATCGGCTGGAAGTCTCTAGGGGTGGGGCTTACGATGAGTGGCTTTGAGCTCCACGGGGAAGATTATGTCCCCTCCACCTTAGTTGACATGAAGAGCCAACAGTTGTCATTTTCTGCCTGGTTCTCTGCAGCTCTGTCTACTATAAAACACTCAAGCTCTGTGCTGATTTGTAGAAAGGCACATGGCCTCACACATAAGACACAGGTACTCTGGCTGTGTGGGTCTCATTGTTCTGTTTGCTGTGTTTGCATTCCCACCAAGTCTGGAAAATTAATCAAGGACGAAACGTGAGCAGGAAATCCTCAGAGCTGTTGGTAATTTTCAACAGCAAAGACCATTGTGATCTTTCGTGCCTCAGTTAAAAATGTAATACTTGTGGGAATGCATAGGAACAGAACCTGGTAAGACGGATGAGTGGGGTGTCATACACCCAAGGATTCTGGATTTGGGGATGACAAATAAATGAAGTTGTGACCTTGTCTTAGCAGTGAAGACGCCATGACCACCACAACTCCTATAAAGGAAATTGTTTAATTGGAGTGTCTACCTTACACTTGAGAGGTTCAGTTCATTGTCATCATGGTAGGGAGCATGGCAGCGTGCAGACAGACATGGCGCTGGGTACGTCTTGATCAGAAGGCAACAGGAAGTGAACTGGGGCACTGGGCATGGCTTGGGCATACATGAGACCTCAAAGCCCACCCCCATTGTGACATGTTTCCTCCGAAAAGGCCATATCTACTCCAACAAAGCTGCACCTCCTCATAGTGTCAGCCTCTATGAGTTTATGAGGGTCAATTACATTCCACTCCCTGGCTCCCATAAACTTACAACAGTATCATAATGCAAAATGCATTTAGTCCAACTTCAAAAGTCCCCATTGTAAGTGTTATAGCTCTGGAGGAAAAGGTGTCCTGGCCGTCGGAAGCCAGGTAATGCGTACAGCTCTGTGTGAAAGCAAGAGAAGGCTGTCGTCCAAGCCTTATTCAAGAGATTTGTTGGGAGGGAGGAATCCAGGAGAGTGGCTGCCACTGCCAGGGTGGAAAAAGGCAGCTTCAAACTACACGGGTGATAGGAGCTAATACATAGTTTCCTAGGGGTGGGGTTTTTCCAGAGTGAAGAGTTCTCAGGGTGGGAATGTTGAATTTCAATCCTTGAGCTTGGGTAAGTTTGGAGACTGGCTGGATTTCATGTTCAGGAACTGGCTGGTTTTTGTCCTGAGGTTGGTCAGGGTCAGGATATGTTTCTTTGGCTCTGGTTCAAGGCTAAATGTATGTTTCTTTGACTCTGGTTTCAGGGCCAGGCTGTGGATTTTTTTTTTTCCCCCCAATGGTGCTTTTTAACCTTTTGTCTCTGGTTTCAGGGCCAGTGAATTGGTTCTGCACCCAGGGTCAGGGTGTGTTTCTTTGGCTCTGGTTTCAGGGTCAGGGTGTGTTTCTTTGGGTGGCCCTTTTACCCTACATCCATAGTCTTTCACAGTCTCAACAATGTTTTAAAGATCAAATTCTCTTTTGTAATCCCCTGTAAAATCAAAATCAAACAGCAGATCACATACTTCCAACATATAATGGCACAGTATCTACACTACCATTCTAACCATAGGGAAGGGAGCATGGTGAGGAGATACTGGACCAAAGCCAGACCACTCCAGCCAGACTCCACATCTCCATGTCTGATGTCAAACTGTGGTCAGGTCTGCCACACTTGCCAGCTCTGTTGACTGCAGCACGCTTTGTCTCGGGCTGGCTCCACCCGTTATCCGCTCTCCTCGGCAGGTGTCTCATGACTCTGGCATTTCTAACATTTTGGAGTTTACAAGGCAACCCAGGCTTCAACTTTACAGCTTCGCACAGTGGCCTCCCTAGGCCTCCTGACACATGCGTGGCCTCAGCGCTTTCCTTAGTCTCGGGCAAATTCCATAGCCCGTTTATTCATCTTTAACTCACAACCACGAGGCTGAAGCTGCCGGGTTTGCTGCTCACTGGGGCTGGAGCATGGCCCTCTCGCTCAATTACATCTTCACCAGATGTCTGTCTGTCCTTCACTGCCTAAGCCTGGCTGTCCTGAAACTGGATCTATAGACCAGGCTGGCCTCAAACTCAGAACTGCCAGCCTCTGCCTTCCTAGTGCTGGCATCAAAGGTTGCACCACCACGCCCGGCTCTAAGATTTTCGTTAGCTCCTTTTCACAGGTTGGAAACGTAGCTGGGTGGGGTCTCGCCCTGAGGTCACCGCTCCCTCTATTCCATTTCTTAATCCATTTGTCTTCTTGAACACAGGGTTTAGTTCAGTTCTACCTGGTGCCTCTTTTCTTAACCTGTACATTTTGTATTTTTATTTGCTGAGCTCGCTCCTTTTGGTTGTAAATCTTCATTACAGTTACCACTAACAACCACACGACAGGGTCTATACTAGGCTGTTTGGAGATTTTCTCTGCCAATGGAATTAATCCAAAACTCTTCACTTTAGCCTCAGGCAGACTCTTCAGACAAAGGCAAAACTCAGTCACTTCACCAAAACATCACAAGAATGATCTCTAGGCAACATACGAAAATTCTTCTCCCAAGCTTCTTGAGGTCACACCCTCACACACACACTCCAGTGCAGCAAATCACACCCACGACCTCTGTCTTCCATACTGCCGCTAGCGTGGCCGATTAAGCAGTGCTTACATCAAAGCCCACCCCTGCAGTGACATATTTCCTCCAACAAGGCAGTATCTCCTCCAACAAAGCCACCCTCCTTGGTGTCAGTCCCTATGCGCTTAATGGGGCCAGTTAAATCCATACTACCGCAGAGCTTGCTGTATCCCATGAAGAGGCCCATGCTGCTGGGCCCTTTCTTCTGTCCTCATAGTGGGTGCCCTGTACACAATGTCGTGCATTTGGGAGAACAATTTTTAGACACCAATTAGGAGGGGAGAAAGATGACCCTGGTGGGTGCCAATATGTCTGTGGAATCTGGGGAGTAGAACAGGGTTTGGGAGAGCCATTTGCAGAGTGTAAGGGGAAAGACCCGAAAGCTGCCTGGGCTTACAGAGGCCATTCGTCAGGGCCTGTGGGAGCCTGGAGGCTCCAGAAATGCGCTGCGGCTCCACAGGTCTCGACTTGGTTTGGTACTGAGTCCAGAGTTAGGCAAGTGTTGGGAACTGAATTAAAAGCTCCCAGATGCAGGAGAGGCCGGCTGGAGTGCTGGATGGCGATTTCCCAGGACTGTGATCCTCAGAGCCGAGGTTAAGGTGGGCCTGGCTGTCCAATGGGTTCTTGGTGAGAGTTGAGCAGGAGCAAGGAGGGGTGGCAGTCCCGGGAGACGGGAAGCCTGATAGCAGCCGGTCCACACAGCAGAGCAGTTCCAGTGGGAGGTGGGATTGCAGAGGTCTCGTCCAGGCTCGGCTCAGCGGCTCAGGGCCGACGGCCTGGGGGCTCAGCGGCTCAGGGACCAGGCTGCTGCTTCCCTTTGTGTCTGATAGTGTTCTGATCAGGTCCAGGGTGGGCCTGGTGCTTCTTCCTTGACCCAGGTCCTGCTGACCAGGGCAGCTGTGAAGATCACCTGAGAGTTCCCCAGCTGTGGTTGATAAGTTGAGTATTTTTCTGTGGCAGTAAAAGCCCAACTTCAGACAGGAAAAAGAAAAAATGTTAGAAATGACGTTATAACAATAGAAAGTAAGTTACCCAATTTTACTCCAGCATTACTGAGACCTCAGCTGAATGCCTTGTGGCCTTGTGATTAAAAAAAAAAAAAAAAAAAAAAAAAAAAAAGAGCATTTAGAAATAAATGAGGAGGCATACGTTTTGGGTGTGTGGCCTTGTAAGTTTATAAAGCCATGATGAAATTCAGACTCAGATTTAGAAGGGCATGTTGATCGGCTCAGCTTCTCCAGCCACCGTGTGGCGTGGGTATGGTTTGTGTTCATGTTTGCAACACTAGATAACTTCAGTGGTTTTTACTTCTTTTTGTGCCTTTATTTCTTTCCTCCTTAGAGTTGGAGTTACTGCAACCTCTAGTTGAGTAAGGGGGGGGGGGGGAACCCCATTGTGGCATTTGTGTGTTTACCGCCATCTAGTGCCGCCTTTAAAAACATGGCTTTGTAAAATAGATTAATTGGGAATGGACCAGAGCGTGACAGGACAGAGAGAGCATGCTGAATGTGCCGTTTTTATGAGTTAAAAGTTAGGTGTTAAAAAGGCCATGAAGTTCAGCTCACAGATCAGCTCGGCAGAAGCCACCTCGCTTGTGAGACATCCCCTTGGTCTCGGATTCCTTTCCATCAGAGGGCCACATCCGTGAGTGCAGAATCCCGAGGATAGCAAGGGGCCACACGGTGCAAACATCCGGTGTGGATAGATAGCGTTTCTGTTTTCCAGTCTGCTGAAGGCTCACCGTTTGTTTCCCTTGTACATGGCGGGGAGGGACGGGGTGGCGGGGTGTTTCCCTAAGGTGGAACTAAGCCGGCTTCTCACACTGGGAGCGAGCCCGCAGTCCTACTTTTTAGGTTCTAGTGACCAGCGAGTTGTCTCTGTTCTTGTTGAATTACTGGTTTGTGGGTGTGGGGAGAGTAAGTTGATATGATGCAGCGCCCCCTACTGGTTAGAAACCGAACTGACTGTCGTCTGTGTGTCTCACTGTAGGCCCTCTGAGAGTGAGTGGTCTCTTGGGACTTAGTTTCCTAGTGAGCTCACTGCAGAGAATTGCTCTTTACCTTATGCCAGGGTTTACTTACTTTAACACTCCCTTGTGTGTGTTCTCCGTCTCTGGAGTGGAGTGGACTGCGGTAACAGATTGCTTGAGACTGGTTACCGTGGAGTTGGTCCCCGAGTTTCCACATAGAGCACTCACGCAGCCCTCAGCTGCACACCCTGCAGGAGCGCTCTGGGAAATAACCGCAAGTGTCGGGGGTGGGCAGGGCTTGCTGCCAAAGGTGAGGTCCGAGTGAGACGAGGGCACATGCCCGCGTCCAGGGCACGTGGGCGTGATTCCCACACTCTTGTCCCTCTGCATCATGGCTGCCGAAGGTCGTCCTGGTGAGCGGGTAGCTGAGTGAGAGTCAGTGAGTCCCAGCCTCAGTTGGGGATGCGCTAAAGGGGCAGGCACTGTACCTGACCCACAACAGGAAGTTGGCGGCCTCGCCTTTTAGCAGTTAGCGCCTGTGTCTTCCCAGCTGTGTGCCTCCACACACACTCACCTGGTTTTGTTTGTGTCTCAGTTTGCCCCTCACGTCGGCGTCCTACCCTTCCTCCTCCTCTCCACACCCTCAGCCCAACCTGCACACCCTCCCACCCGTACACCCCCACCCGGTTGCTGACTCTGCTCCGTCTCTCAGTACTGGTGTGCCTTGAGCCCGTTCCCACCCGTTGCCACCTACACTCTGCTGAGTGTAGCTGTGTATGACCTGGGCTCTCACCGC
The DNA here is from genome assembly GCF_943737965.1 of Phodopus roborovskii. Lineage (NCBI taxonomy): Eukaryota > Metazoa > Chordata > Mammalia > Rodentia > Cricetidae > Phodopus > Phodopus roborovskii. The sequence continues at coordinate 10,100,623 of NW_026125295.1, read as the reverse complement.
AAGCCTCACCAGGCATGTGGCTCTCCTGCTGTCTCTTCTTTGAGCACAGTAATAGTTAACTTTATTGCCATATTGACAGGACAGAAATGAGCCGGGTGTGTGTCTCCAGACAGGATGAGATCAGGAGAGCAGATTTGTAATGTTAGAGCATTATTGGGAGGTGGTGAAAGGTTGGAGATGAGGCCGATTTAGTGCAGGTAGGTCCCTGGGTCCTGTCCTGGGGCGATAGCTTGTAGCTTCTTCCTGTATTGTATGACCCTGTCTCTGCTTCCTGTTCACCAAGAAGTGGAGAAAACTTTTACTTTGTGTTCCTGCTGCTAAGATGCTCTCCCTGAGCTCCTGGACTCAGGAGCCATGAACTGAACCTTCCAACCATGAGCCAAAGCAAATCCTTCCTCCCTTAATCCACAGGCCTGCCTAGTCCCCACTGTTTCCTCTCCAGGGTGGATCCCCAGGAGCTGAGTGGTTTCAAGCGATGAAGCTTGATGAAGCAATTCTTACCAAGGATTTGTTCGAGAGCAAATGAATCACGTTTCCCCTAGTGCTCTTAGTGATAGTTATGTGAGAATTTCAGAGTTATAGTTGATAAGCTTGCTGGCTATACTTTTGGGAAGCATATTAAGACAACCTTGGGGGGCCTGGAAAGATGGCCCAGCAGTTAAGAGCACTGGCTGCTCTTCCAGAGGTCCTGAGTTCAGTTCCCACATGGTGGCTCACAGCCATTTAGAGTGGAATCTGGTGCCCTCTTCTGGCATAAAGGTATACATGTAGATAGAGTGCTCAGACATTAAATACATTAATTTAAAAAGCCTCAGCAAAATCCTAAAGTTCTGTTGTTTGCAAGAAGATACTGCACAATCAAGGAATACGATGTGGAGGCTGAAGAGATGGCTCCGAGGTAGAGACGCAAGTTCAGTTCCCAGCACCCACACCGGGCAGCTCACTGCCGCCTATGACGTCCCTCCACACAGTGCCTTGTCTTTACTGAGTTCAAATGCATCCTCTGCGTGTGAGGAATTGAACCCCAAGCACCCGCAGGGTTAGCCACTCTGCTCAGAGTCTGAGGATTTAATTGGGAGCGTGACCAGGACAGAGACCACAGCCAGCGGTGCTGCCCATGGTCTCTGCTTGCGGTGTTTTGCATGTGTTGGGTTTTGGCTCCAGTTTGGGTCCTCTCAGGTGGAATCATGGGCTGGATTCCACACACACATCTGTGCCTGCGGTTTTAAGACAGTCCCATGAGATATCCCTGGCTGGGCTTGAACTGTGAAACCCTGTGTCTACTCACCTTCCTGAGGACTAGGTTACAGGTGTGAGCAACCACACCCAGCCTGTCTCCCTATTTGTGTTTATTCATTCTTGCTGGTCTTTTCTGATGTTTCCTAGTCTTACTCTAGGCTGCCTCTCATCTTCTGTCCTTATCCAGTTAAAATGTGGCTCTGTGCTCTTTGGGTGGTGTAGGGATAATTAGAGAGAGGCATAAGATGTGTGTTTATTTTATGCTGAAACATACCAGATACCAGTAAGATATGCTCCTTGCTTTGTAAGCATCTACAAACCTGTCCGAGAGACATTCCAGTGTGATAGAAGGCCTCTCCTGTAACCTCATTCCCCTGGAATTGGTTGGGAAGTAGGCTCTGTGGGCAGTGTCTGCTTGCTAAGTGCTTGTAAAGAGAGATTTCCCGCCAAAATTTGTTTATGTATGGCGTTCTTGTTACCGTGATTGATGTAATTTAATTAAATGAAATGAAAACTGATGAAAAGCACTTGCTGAGGCAGAGCCATCGCTTAGGCAAATCGCTATCGGATGGGTGAGGGCGAGGCAGTTAAAAGTGACGAGGGGGAAATCATGAAAATCTGGACATGTTCCAGATGTGGCTTTTACGCGGCTTCCCTAGTGTCTTCAAGTTTTCACTCTTGAGAGGAAACGGACCCTGGAAACTCAGTCATTGTCTTAGGATGTGGTGGCTAAATCTTGACTGTCAACTAGCTAAGATTTAGACTCAGCTCTGGTTTCCAGAAAGGTCTAATTGGAAGAGGCCCTTCCCTGAGTGTGGTTGGCACCGTTGTGTGCTGGTGGCCACTGAGCAGAACCATTTTCTCTGCTTTCTGACCGCAGAGCCCATGTGACCCAGCTGCTGTTTGCTTTTGTGCCATGTGTGTCCCCAGCCCCTGCCATGCATGTGTCCCCCAGCCCCTGTCGCCATGCATGTGTGTCCTCCCAGCTCCTGCCGCCATGCATGTGTGTCCCCCAGCCCCTGCCATGCCTCCCCACCCACATTTCCCCCACCACCCACATTTCCCCCACCATGGGCCCTCGATGCCGTCATGGATTTCCCTCCAAACTGGTCAAAACGAACCCTTCCTTAAGCTGCTTTTCTCGGATATTTTGTCATAAGAAGAAAAGTAACTAATGCAGGGGTTTATTTGTGCACACTTCCTCATGCGTGATCCACACAAAACAGAGAGGACACAGTTCTGTGGTCCACACAGCGCACGGGGACACAGTTCTGTGATCCACATAGCGCACGGGGACACAGTTCTGTGATCCACACACTGCAGAGGGACACAGTTCTGTGATCCACACAGCGCACGGGGACACAGTTCTGTGGTCCACACAGCGCACGGGGACACAGTTCTGTGGTCCACACAGCACACGGGGACACAGTTCTGTTTCTCTGTCTGAATAAACTTTTTGGATTCTCCGAGGCATTGCTCGCTTCCTTGTCCCCGAATGGACTTCCCAGGGACTGCTGAATTAGAGGGTTGGCCTTTCGTCCTTTCAGTGAATGGCAGATGTCTGCCTTGTCGAAGATCCAAAGACCTTGAAACTTGTGGTCTTTTTAAGTATGATTTTGCTGACAACTGTTTTACAGATTCCATTTATAGGGTATCATGGTGGTTAACCTATTTCTTGCCCTAAAATGCAGGCAAAGGCAGGCCACCACTGTGGACAGGATGCTTCTTCCTGCGCGGTGCCATTGGCTGAGAAAATCCTTCTTAGGTGGGGTAAATTAGCAAGCTCACAGCCCACAGTGTCAGAGTGTCAGAGCCCTGCGGTGGGTCACAGGGCGGGCCTTAGGTGGATCTACAGAGAGCCACCTCGCTTCTGGGCTGTCCACCTCTGGGGACGCTCACCGCTCATTGCCTCTTCTCAGCCTGCTCTGGGCATCTTTGTCAGCGCCCCCCTCTCTCACTGGCTGTGAGCCCCCTCTCAGTAACCGGATGGCTCAGCAGCCCCCTGCTGAGCACCTGCCCAGCAGGTACCTCATGATTCTAGGCCGTCCTTGCCGGGGGAACAGAAGGATAATAATGCATTTGGGGGTTGTTCCCCCCTCCCCCTACACACTGAGGGTAGAGACCACATTTTATTTCAGAAAACTGAAAGAAAACATGAAGCCCATAAGAATTTTCTGCCCGTTATAGCAGTGCTGGGACATGGTGGGGCTTTGTGTGACCAGAGACCCTTTGAAAGGGGCGGTAGTGAGGGAATGGTGGCGCCACAGTGGAGGCCATCCAGGGCACGAGTTGGGGGGCGGGGGGTAAGGAATGGGTAGGGTGGCCTCGCACAGCTTTGCTTTTCATTTCCCTTTGTAAATAAGCTCAGCACTGTGCCTTCCCATTTCAAGCTTGATCTCCATGGCGGTGTGCATGAGGCTGGCAGCCACCCTCTGCCTCTCGAGGCTCTCCATCCCTGTGTCTGGTCCCACCATTCCCAGCTCTGCCCTTCCATCTGCTCTAGATCAAGGGACTCCCCGTGCTTGGCTCTTGGCGCCTGCCTGCCTCCGGAGGAGCTGCTGTGGTAGCCGGTGATAACCAGAAGAGGCTCCTGGAAGTCAGGAGCGGTGATCTACTGTAGCCTTATGCTTTCATACAACCTGACCTGTGGGACTTGATCACAGCCCCGCTGAGGTTCTGTTCTGGAGGAGAGAAGATAGCCAAACTTCTTCCCTTTCCAGGAGGGCTGGGGCTGGTTTTGAGGGCTTCCTCTTGCTGTAAAATGCTCTTTAAACCTGTGTTTGTCGGGTCTGCTCTGACACCACTTCAGAGACTCATGATGGTCCCTGTTACTTACTTACATGCTGGATTTGCTTTGCTTTGCTGAGCCGTCTGTCTTTCTGCTCCTCCAGCTGGTCAGTCAGTAGCTTCTGAGGGGTTTGGTTTCTCTTGTGGCCCCTACGGTGCCACAGTGCAGACAGGGTCAACCCAGAAGCTAGGGAGGGCGGCTGTGTAAAACGCTGCTGCTGCTCTCTCCCTAGTTAATAGAGTGCTCTCCCAGGCCGGTGTGTCCAGTGTTACTAGAAAAGGACTACATCTTTTTAATGTTATTAAGTGCCATGGGGCAAAGTGTTTCAATTTCTAGTTTTACATAAAAAAAAAAATGAATGATCCTACTGTGTGTGTGCATGCATGCATGTGTGTGCGCGTGCGCGTGCGTGTCCGTGTGTCCGTGTGTGTCCGTGTGTGTGTGTGTGTGTGTGTGTGTGTGGTAAGATGGGCTCAAGCTGAGCCTCAAAGTCAAAACCGCCTTCTGGCAGATTGGGCACAAGTGGACGATGAACTGCAGAAGGTAAAGGCGCTGCCGTCTCCGGGGTCCCGACGGGCATGAATGTCCAAATGACCCACACAGGTTTCCGTTGCCCTTTGCACATCAGCCCCTCACACAGGAGCTAATTGGCACCATTTGCGCCCTGGATAATGAGGTCCACGATGAGGCTGCCAGTGCGGTGCGAGGCACTCGCTGGAGGAGTTCACGGTCGGGTGAGAGGGGAGCAGGCAGTTACTCTTGTGGATGCTCTGTGCTAACCAGCCACAGAAAGGGAACTGAAAGAGAAAGGGTAGCCAGGGGCTGTCCCATGCTGAGAGCTCTGTGAGGGCCTGTGGCCGGCTTTATATATATATATATAATCTATCAGAGCACTCGTCTGTCGGGATTGTCTGCTGTGTTACGACTCGCCCCGAGACTACGGTGACATTGCTCTGCCTACATAGGGGCCACTTCTCTCAATGCTGTCTGGTGGCATTTGCCCTCAGCCTCTCCTACCCTGCGCTGGTGATGCTGCCATTTAGCGCCTTGGGTCTCCGTGCAGTCCCTGGATTTGGAGTCTGCTGTGTCATTTCCATTTCTAACCTCCCTGCAGAGAACTCGGGTCATTGTTGGGAGTGTTGTCTACGTTGCAGCTACATTCATGCGCACACACACACACACACACACACACACACACACACACACGTGAAAATAACAGAGGGTGTCAACTGCTCATTTTATCCATTGAGAGGAAGGACTATTTCCAGGCATTGCTTCTCAACTCTCTTGTCTTAAACATATTTTCAGTCTAGTTCTTCGAGAAACTGTGTTCCTAAAAGGAAACCTCTGCGTGTATGCACACAGGTACTTGCACGCCACAGCACGTATGTGGCTGTAAATCACCATCTTCCACCTCATTTGAGCCAGGGCATTGTTCACTTCTGTGTACCCCGGGTTAGCTGACATGTCTGCTTGTAGGAGTGCAGGGTCACAGATGTGTCTTTACCTTTGCTGTGGTTGTGAATGCAGGTGCTCACACATGCACAACAATGGTTCCTCGATACCTGTCTCTTGACACCGTTTCACTTTTAGTTACTCCACAGCGTGGGGAAACCAGAGAGGCAGTTCCCGACAGTAGGGAGTTCACCTTTGTTTAATTCCATGTGTGCCATCTTTGAGTAGCGACGCAGTGACACGATTCAGAATTTACCCGGCTCAGACGCTGAGTTTCTCCCTGCTGCACACAGCATGAACGAATGGCTCCCTGTCCCGGCTTTTGTGGCGTTTAAAGTACAAATAGCGAGCACGGTTAGTCGGCATGATTGGAGAGCGGGCTGTAACGGGTTTGCTTTATACTTAATTGTCTAGAACACGCCAGCTGACCTGATGCGTTCAGTAGTTAGAATGTGCAGCCTATGGTGGAGTACAAAGCGCTTTTGACCTTTCCTAAGAAGTCTGTGTACCATGAGTGACTGACAGGCCAAGGAAGGTGATTGGCATACCGGTGATCTCAAGTCTTGACAAGAGCAAACATTACTCATGGATAACAAATAGTCAGCCTTGCTCTCACTGGCATTAGGATTGGGCTGGGGTCAAAGCAAAAGACCGGTGTACTTGTAGATATATTTGGTTTAAAAAATAAGAGTAGACTATTAGAACTGTCCTCAGGCGTCGAACAGCATTGGCCAAGAGTTGTATTTTTTTGTTTTTGTTTTGTTTTGTTTCCAGTATAGCTCAGCAAAGGTGCGGGCTTAGGAAGCATTGAGGCTTTTACAGTAGGCTTCAAGGCTAAGTGGGTGAGCAGTGGTTCATGTAGGCGGCTCCTGGAGGGCACCTTCCCCGCCCTTCCGGCTTTAGCCTCACCCTCACTCCCTTCTCCGCTGCCCCCAGCTCCCTGTTCCTTTCTCTTGATATTGCGGGGCTCCGACATGGCAGTCCCTGTCGTGGACCTCCATCTTGTTCCGTTCTCAGGTATTTTGACTTGGCCTGGGACCGGTCAAAGGCGCCTGACCTCACCACAGGGCACATAGGCAAAATACAGAGAATGTGTGTCCGTTGTAATGGGCCACCAAGACACAGGACTCAGGACATAGAGTGTGGCGTGTGTTTCAGCAAAAGCAGGATGAGCACACACATAATCTCCACTGCGCCCTGGGCTTTGTAACTGGCCCTGTGGCCACAGCTGTTTGGGGGGAACTGGTTTGTCATTTCTTATTCTTTCATGGGTGAAAAGCATTAGGATAACACTTATGAAACTTTGTTTCATGTCCCCTGGGTGATCCCTCCTGGGGATTAACACTGCACACCCATTACAAAGAAGTTTCTAAGATTGTGTGAGTTCAAGCTCATAAAGTTGCACAAAAAGCCAATTCTGTTATGTTTTGAAAATTAATGGGGCGGGAGGGATGGTCAAAAGCCCTGGCTGCTCCTGCAGGGGATCTGGGTTCAAAACAACGCACAGACATAACAGTAAATAGCATACCAGACCAAAGCATTTTGAGAATTTCGTATGTTCCGTGACAGTAGAGACTTGTCTGTGGCTGTTGATGCTGTTGTTTCTTCAGCCTCCTCCATGAAGTGGAGATTGCTCAGGGCAGGCCTTCCCTGCCACCTACCCCCTCTCCTGGTGGGTACCATTCACTTTCTCACACTCAGGGTAAGATCCGTCCTGAACTCAGTGACGGTGGCAAGGCGGTGATGGCTGTCACTGTGTTGTCCAGCTCCTTGCTAGAATTTGAGGTTAAAAGTGACCAGCTGAGCCCACTCTCTCCATGGCGTCTGCCACCCTGCTCTGACCTGGGTGGAACATTGGCACTGATTTGGCACTGATTTGGCTGGCTGTGATGATACTCGTGTCCTTCTTGGCAAGACATGGGTGCCTTGGGACTGGCAAATATGGATTTACAGGGTACTGACAGGGCTACATCCATGGTGACTTGGTGAGCGTCCCTGTTTCCTGGGTGAAACATTACCAGACTTAGGCAGCTGTCGACTCCTGTGTTATGTTTTAATTACCATGGAAACGGCAGAATTTTGAGATCACACATTATATTTTTATTTCTGAGACCTGCTATATATATTTATACAAATGAGAAAGCAGAAGCAGCATACAGTAACTTTCATTTCATATTTTAAAATATTAATGTAAGAAAAAGCCCTTAGCGGGCACATCAAAAGGTAAAAGGCATCTGAGCCGTGAATGCCCGTTCTGTGCCCGTTCTCATTACACCACACTAAAAACTGCTGAGCCCAGTACAGAAGAGGTTGAGACTGGGAGTTCAAGGCCAGCCTGGTCCAGACAGTGAGTCAGGTTAGCCTGGGCCACATGAGATCCTGTCTCAAAGGGTAGAGAGGAAAAAAGGAAGTCGAAACAGTTGCTCAATGTAGGGACACGGTATAAAGATCTTTATTACTACTTAAAATGAAGCTCAGAAAATAATGCAGCGCTAATTTTTATGACATTTATGGGGTAATCTAAGTATGCAAATTGTTTTGAACTCAACTACACTGTGGATGGATGGCTAGATAGATGATAGATTGATAGGTAGATAGATGGTAAGTAGATTTATGGTTAGATAGATTAGTAGATGAATGGATAGATAGCTAGATAGCTAGATAGATCATACATGCATACACATACGTCCATGCTTATATACTAGTTGTGGATCTCAAGCTTGATAAATTTTAGAAATGGCCATATTCATCCAACAGACATTTTCCCAGAAGTTCCTGTGTGCCTTCGCTGGTCACCACTACCCAACAGTAACTTCTGTCCCAAACTCTGACATTTTGGGTGTTCTTTTTAAGGTCTTTGGCACTGTAGGATGTGGTATGTTCTCTGTGTGGTTTTTCAGTTAGCCCATGTTGGAATTACTTCACCACCAAGATGCTCTGAGTGGATTTTCTCCTGGCTGTTAGTCATCATAAGTTGTCAAAGTGATGTCTAATGAGTGAGACTAATAAAATATGAAGATACTTAAAGATTTGGTGACTGACCAGGACAAAGGATATGTCACTAATTCTGAAAGTGAACTGTAATGAGCTTTTTTGTCCTGGCTGGTCCTGTCACCCTTCAGTCCCCAATGAGCACACAGATACTATATTACTTATAAAACTGTTGGCCAGTGGCTAGCTCTGACTTAGTTATGAACCCATAACTACTAATCTAAGTATTTCCACGTGGTCTTATCTTACCGGAGAAGGGTCTGGACCCGTTACTCGTTTGTGGCCTACATGGTAACTGTGTTTGGCGGACTCTCTCTGCCTACCTTTCCCAGAATTCTCCTTGTCTCCTGGTCCTGCCTACCTTCCTGCCTCATTGGCCAGACAGTGTCTTATTCATCAACCAATGAGGGAAACATATATGCAGAAGGACATCCGCCACCAGCGAACCTCAGACAGAAGAGGTGATTTTACAGCCCATGTTTCCGTTTTCTCTGACTGGTGAGGCCTGCCGACAGACACCGTGTTTCACCATCACCCTCTAGGTGCTGGCTTCCACGACTGTTCATGTGCAGTCCCCAGGTGGAGTGTGTGAGTGTATACTGTGTCCATCACAAACGGGAGCAGTAATTCCATTATAAAACAGAACAAATTACTGCTGGCGGGAGATCATGCTGACACCGTGTACAAGCTGGAGGCCTGATCTGGAGGAGGAAACAGTTCCTAAAAAAACTGAGGCTTGGCAAGCTCTGCAGGTGTCTGCCTTGTTGATCTGGGCAGCAGTGAGGGGTGCATGTGAAAAGGGCCTTAGTTCCCACCGCTCCATTGCTGTTAGGATTCTATACAGAATTTCTTATCAAAAAAAAAAAAAAAAAAAAAAAAAAAAGCCAAAATGCCCCTCCGGTTGCAATCAGTGGTGAAAAACTGGGCACCGAGGTCAGGGACAAGAGGCGGGTGGATGGCGCCTCGAGGTTGAGCACTTCCCGAAAGGTTAGTGAGGCATTCTGAAGCGGGATCCTAATCAGTCTTACCAATCAAAACCAACAAGCTAGGTTTTTACTGGGGTAAAGACCTAGGAGATGAGAGAGCCCGGAACAGCCACCAGTTGCTTCCTTCGTCTCTCAGGAAAAGCTGAGACCCAATCTCTGCCTACGGTATCACTTCCCCTCTCCACCTCCTGAGTGCTGGGGTTAGAGGTTTGAGCGTCCCATGTGTCAGAACACAAACAGAATGTCACACAGCAGCATTTGATCAAGGAAGTAGAAGAGAGGACACTTACACCTCACAGAAGGGGACCTCTGTCTGTGACGGGGAGATCTCTTGCAGAGGAGACCCTAACCCACCCAGTAAAAAGCACGTGGGACGAAGCAACATGCCAGGAAGTTTACAGACTCTGGGAACAGCCTGGGAAACAGGAGCTGTGGTTCTCTGTGGCATCCATCAGTAGACACTGAGTGAAATGAAGATCCCAGTTCCAGGGCTGGAGAGGTGGCTCAGTGGTTACAGACCCTGGCCGCCCTCCCAGAGGACTCAGGTTCAATTCCTAGCACCTACACGGAGGCTGACAACCATCTGTAACTTCAGTTTCAGAGGGCCTCTGCTGGCACTGAACACACATGGTACACAGACACACATGCAGGCTAAATACCCACATACGTAAAATAGGAATGAAAATAAAAATAAATGTTTAAAAATTTAAAACGAGCATAGATCCCTTTCATTTGCCATTAGAAAGCATAAAACAGCCAGTGGTGATAGTCATGTAGTTCCTGCACTTGGGAGCTGAGGCAGGAGGGTCCTGAGTTCAGGGCCACCCTGGGCTGCAGGAGGCCCTATCTCAGGAAGGGAAGAGGGGAGGGAGGGAGAGAGGGAACCAGACAGAAGTCTGTGGTTTAGTCGGGCGTGGCTCTTGAGGTTAGCTCGAGGGTCACAGTCCTCACAGTCCCTGTGTGTCACTTTCTGTCACTGTAGCAGAGTCCCGGGACAATCAGCTCACACAGAAAAGGCTTCTTTTCATGGGTTTTGGAGATTTCCATCCTGGGCCAGCTACCCCTGTGGCCTTGGGCTTGTAGGCGGCACCTTGTGGCTTGAAGAAAGCAGCCAGGGTCCATGCTTTCTTCTTCTTAAGGGCACGCTGGTAATGTCCCACAGCTCTCCTAGAGGCTTTGCCTTTCCCAGGAGCAGCACCCTAGAGCAGGCTCTTCACTGGTCTCGGTGGGGTGGGGTGGGATGGGGAGCAGTCAAGAGCTAAACGGTAGAGCTGGCTAACTTACCTGCATCCCAGAATCCATGTGCAGAGAGATATGACGAACCAAACAACCCTGAAGAAAACAAAGTCACAGACCTGTGTTTCCCAACTCTAAGCTGTGTGCAAGCTGTAGCAGCATGCTGGCACAAAGATGGGTAGGTCTGTGGGTGGGCTCGGAGCTCAGTGCAAGGCCGGTACCTGACGAGAGTGTGAAGTTAGCTCATTAGGGAAAGAACAGCTGGGTGAGGATGGACCTGCACCTAGCAGCCTGCAGTGACTGCAGACCTAACCCTTGATGTGACATAAAAGAGGCAAGGCAGTTGGGGCAGACACCGTCCTGACCCCTCCTCCTGAGTGGGCCTGTTGCCCGCCGCATCAGACAGTCGGCAAAGCTGCCTTGCCCACGTGAGGAGTCCAGGTCTGCCAGCGGCAGCACCCACATAAGTGTCTTACTACACCCTGTTTTCCTTACGGGGTCTCTGAGACGGCGTCTCACCATAAAGCCCAGGCCAGCCTGGAGAACTGTATCTGTGGAAATCAGCCATACAACACCCAAGAAGCTTGATGTGTAATCTAGCCCTTATCTAGAAGGAAGGAGAAATGAGACTCGACAGCCACCAGACAGTCTGCTCCAAGGAGCTTTGCTGACCTGCGGTCCCCACGTGAGTTGACAGGGTAACTGGTTCTTACCTGACTGGGAAGCCCACTGGGTGAAGATTTTTGAGGATGAACAAACACTCCCTTATGGGAAGATGGAGATGCACATCGTGATGACTCGAGTGGAAACCAAATGCAGGATGCATAGAAAGTTCTGAGCAACCAGCAAGAAGCCCCATGGCGCCTCATATGGACCAGAAGGTTAGGGTGACTAAAGTGGCTTTGTTCTCTGACTGCAGCAGCCCCTAAGGCAGCAATTCTCAACAGCACCCACTTTGGGAGTCGCATATCACGTATCCTGCATGTAAGATACTTACAATGTGACTCATCACAGTAGCAAAATTACAGTTATGGAAGTAGCAATGAAATAATTTTATGGTCGGGGGTCATCACAACATGAAGAACTGTATTAAAGGGTTGCAGCGTGAGAGCCAAACTGATTTTGTCTTGTGATTTTAGCAGATATTCTCGACAGAAGAACTAATTGTCCAGTTGTGAGTTTGTAATCCAATTGCTGTGCACTCATTGGCTGTCATTACAGAGCCTGATGGAGGAGCTGAAGGGAAACAAACACAGATGCCATACAACAAGGCGCAGGGCAGTTAATTCTGCAGAACCCGTGCTGTGCGTCTTCTCGGGATTCTTTCAGGAATGATGAGAGTGGAGCTTGTGTGTTAACCCTCATCCTGCAGCACCGCTGCCTTCTAGTGCCTTCATTTGGGGTTGTGTGTTCAGTGTTGAATGTTGTTTTTTCTAAGACACCCATGGACGGAATGCTGTCTTTGCTGAAGGTGGAGTCTGCACTTGGGTTCATTTCCAGAGCCTTGAGATAAGCTTGTAGCTTTGAAGATTAGCATCTTTGGCGCCTGTGACATCTGACACTGCTGTGGGGTTTAGCATCATGGGCCCATTAGGGTGGCACTCTGCTTGTTCAATGAGCTGCGTGCTACTGCCAATAGGAAGCCAATAGGAAGCTATCTGCTCCCTGTTCCGGAGACCGGAAGTCCAACATGAGAGTGCTGGCCCAGTGGGTCTCAGTCCCGTGCATCTCTTGACTTCCTGGGTGCACAGACCCCAGAGCAACCTGAGTAGCATGAGCTTCCTGATGCCCCTTCACTAGGAAGTGGATCTCGGATCAGGGCTGCACTGTTGTGAATGTGTGTGGCCTTACTCTCCTTGATGACCCTGTTTTCACACAGTCACACTGGAGGCTGGGCCTTTGGCAAAGGGATGAAGAGGTGGGCAACCCACAGTGGACAAGGAGTATGACTGCACAATCAACCCTAACTAGTGTTGAAGCAGGAGACTCTTTAAGTTAAAATCTGAGTATTGATCACATTGAACAGAACTGTCCTGTGTGGAATGTTTAGAAGAAAACGGGTTTTAAAACTGGATTGGACATTAGAAAAACTAATCAATCAGGTAGTTGATTCTTGTGGGAAGCTACACGTAAGCTCGGTGATTACAGCAGGAAGCTATGCTCAGGGTGTGTCTGTGTGGCCTGGCCACCTCAGGACAGCCATGGTTCCTCCATAGACACCACCACCCCGGAGAAGGGCTGGGTAGCTCTTCCTTGCCCTCCTCTTGGATGAGTTTTTACTGACATTCACTTGGAAACCACATGCATGCATGAAGCCTTCTCTGTCTTTGGTGGCTGCTCCTTTCCAACTCGCGGCTTCTGCCTCCAGACTGACCGCTCTGTGGCGTTCTGTGGTGCCTCCTTTGAGGAGCCATTGTCACACACCGTCCTCTTGCTCATGAGCTTCCTGTAGCGTGCAGACCTTGCATGGGCACCACCGTGATTTTCATCTCCTGCCTACGTGTCTTTGTGGGGTTTCCTGTGGCTTGGAACTTTCTCCCACCCAATGTTTGCTAATCGGAGGACTCTGTACCTACCCTTCAAGATCTAGTCCAAACATGGTGTTTCCCATTTTCCCCACCTTCCCCACATCGTGATGAGGTGCTACGTTGTACATCACCAGCCCCCATCTCTTCCTCTGCTGATGAGTTCTCTGAGAGTGGGAGGTTCACTGTGTTCACGGTTTGCATGGCTGCATCCTGGGTCACAATGCAGACATGGTCAGGCTGCAGCTACTTCAGTCCGTTTCCTCTCCTCAGCCTCTCCGTATCTATCTCCTCAGCCCCCGGGACACACCAGCCTGGTCTGAACTTGGAAGCCAAGCAGGCTTGGACCTGATTAGTGCTCTGATGGGGGATCGAGATGTGAGACCACCTCTCCTCTGTTTGTCTGAGGCGTGATGTATATGCCGAGGGAGATCGAATTTGGCTTTATAAAGGACAGGGTGGTTTCCAGGCATATGTGGGTCCTGGACCAACATCCGTTTCCTAAGGGGGAGGAGATGAAAAGCAGGAAGGAGGTGTGCCTGGAGGCAGGGTCCTCATTAAAGGCATTTCCTAAGTTTCCTGCTCTGCCAAGAAGGGAAACAGGTTGATGTGTGAGCTCTATCTTGTTTCTTCTCTCCGTTGCTGAGAGCTGCAGTGAGAAGTTAGTGAGATGGGTGAGTGACTTTGCTGGAGGCATGGTGGCACTTTGATTTCCTGAGCGTTGCGCTCCTTTACTGCTTCAAGTCACTCATATGATTTAAGGCTGTAAGCCCTACAGATGGAATCAGTAGAGTACCTGAAATTTTGAAGGTTGCTTATAAAAATCTGCTGTTTGTTCACAATAATCGAATAGTGCTAGTTTCTTATTAGTCTTCAGATTAAGCTAGGTAGAATAGTAGTTGATTTTTGTCTTGAGAGAGTTGTGATTATGTCAACCCTAAATATAATTGCTCCGACTGTAATTTTCCTATGTCTTTGTCTCCTACCATACAGAATAATAAATAAATAAATAATCCCAACCAACTGCCACCATAGTAAGAGGACTATTATTGGCAGGTTTTTATGTAAATTTGATGGGTTTTAATTAAGCACTCACTGAACCAAGTAAATTTTTTTTTACGTCTTTTCCTCCCTCTTTCTGTTCCTGCGTCTAGCAGCACATCCATCAAGGGTTTGGAGACAGGTATCTCCCCCGTCTGTGTTAGTGTAGGAGTCTCATAGTTTTTAAATTGAGTTCTTTATTATAATAATTATAGACTCACATGTGATTATAATTATATGTGCAAGATAGCATGGCCTGCTTTATCCAGTTTCCACTAATGAGAATGTTTACAGAGTGGAGTGTCAGTCATAAAATCCCCTGATCTTGTACTCTGTGTGTGTCTTTGTGTGTGTGTGTGTGTGTGTGTGCGCGTGTGTGTGTATATATATGTCTTTGTATGTGTGTGTCTGTATATGTGTTTGTGAGTTGTGTATATGTCTTTGTGTGTGCATGTGTCTGTGGGCTTGTGTATGTGTCTTTATGTGTGTGTGTCTGTAAGTCTGTGTGCTTGTGCAGGTATCTGTGTATGTGTACATGTCTATGAGTCTGACTCTGTGTGTCTGTTTATGCATCCATGTGTGTGTATATGTATGTGTACATGTCTGAATCTACATGTGTATCTGTGTTTGTGTGCAGGTGCATGTCTGAGTGTCTGGATGCCCGTGTGTCTGTATGTGTCTGTAGTATGGCTCTCTGTAGTGTCACTGCAGGTGCAGGTCCACGTGCCCATAGCAGCAGTGGAGATACTGCACTGTTCCATCCCAAGGGCTCCCACTTGTAACTGTGTCCCCAGTCTCTTTGCCCAGTGATAGATGTGGCTCCGTGATCCCTTTGTTCAGGCTGCACATCCTAGAACTGAAAGCAAGGCGTGTGCATGTCAGTCATCTCTTCATCACTGTGGCAGAGTATCTGGCAGAAACAGCTGGAAGAGGCAAAGGCTTACTTGGCTTGTGGTCTGAGGTTTCAGCCTGAGGCCAGCAGAACGTGATGGGTCCCTCAGATGGCCGTGGAGCAGAGGGATGGAGCTAAGGGAGTAAGAGCCAGCCTAGTGGCCCACCCCCCCCCCCAAGGCCCACCCACTTATGAACTCATCTGCAGCCTCATCCAGTGTGAAGTGAACCTCATGTTCGCCCGGAGACTGACAGTTGTTTCCTGTTACAGTAGCCAAGCCGCTGACTTAAGCAGCTCGTAGGGAAGGGGAAGGGCTTATTCTGGGTTGTGGTTTGAGGTGTACGATGGATGGTAGCAGGAAAGCATGGCAGCAGGGACAGCTCTGGGCAGAACAGCACAAGGCAGTGGAAACATACCTCTCACCTCTTGGTGAATCAGGAAGGGGGGCCAGGTTCTACCCCACCCACCAAGGCCTACCCTAGGGAGCCTCCCACAGGCTCCACAGCCTCCCCTAACAAAGCATGTGCCTCAGGGGCAAGGGCCAAGGTGTGACTTCCAGTCTGGCCTCCCTCTTCAAGTCCTTTGTCTTTTAAACAACACTGTGGAAATGAACCCTCAGTGTGTGCCCGTCAGTGTGTGCCCGTCAGTGTGTGCCCGTCAGTGTGTGCCCGTCAGTGTGTGCCCGTCAGGGTGTGCCCGTCAGGGTGTGCCCGTCAGGGTGTGCCCGTCAGGGTGTGCCCGTCAGGGTGTGCCCGTCAGGGTGTGCCCGTCAGGGTGTGCCCGTCAGGGTGTGCCCGTCAGGGTGTGCGCTTCATACAGCACTACACCAGTTCATTGCTGGGTTTGAACATGACCTGCTTCAGACGTGGGCTGTGTGTTACAGGAAAGGCTGCTGTGAACGTTTTTTGTACAGGCTCCCACGTTAGCATACATTTGCATCTCTGTGGTGCACGTGGACTGGTCTCCATGAAGCGGTCAGGCAGATTTCCAGGGCAGTACCACTTCAGCCCTAGGCAAAGAGTGCGCACGCGTGCATTTGTCACGTGGCACGATGTCAAGCCCGTCCCCCACTGTGGTTCCAAGTCTTGCTTTCCTGGTGGTCAGGGCCCCACGTTGGCATCTTTTCAGATGTCCGCTTGCCATTACAAAGCTCTTCTGGAGAACGTCTGTGTCTTTCCCCCTGCTCTCTGGGGAGCAGCTCTCTGCAGTATGGATGGCTTGCCAGCTGGAGATTGACACCAGCCGCAGCGGCTGTAAGATGGTGCCCTGTCCGCCTTCTGACCCTCTGTGACGGGGTCAGCCTTGGCAGCGAGGCATCCTGGCTGATGCAGTGCTGAGCCCCAGTGGCAGAAGCTGGGGTATGGACAGAAGCAGCCAAGGGATAGGGAGAATACACCAGGCAGCTCAGAGCTCTGGCCCCAAGCTGCCTTTCTTCATCTGAAGAAGGAGTTGGGGAAGATAAGTCCCAGCCTGCCTCCTTCACAGGCATTGTAGAGACCCTTTCTGGGCATGCGTGCAGAGAGTGCATCTACATTCCCTCAGGTGTGAGAAGGAAACAACATGTCCACTCACATATAACGTCCCGAGGTATACTTGTTCTCTCATGAAAATGAAGTAGCCTGTGGAATCCTCCAGTCAGTAGGAATTCGCGCTCGCTCAGACCCCTCTGTAAGGATTTGATTATCGACACCTGTTTGGTGCCAGACACTCTTGGCAAATGGTGATCCGGCATCGAGGGAGAGGCATGTCTACGTCTGCATTCATGGGGCACATATGCTTCTGGGGAGGGAAGCACCCTAATTAGCTTCATAAAAATGCACAAATCCGTGACAAGCACTCGGGAGAACAGTCGAATGAAGGGTTGTGAAGGGAAATGTCATGGGAATAGCAAGACAGCTCTAAGAAAGCTGTGAGGAGAGGGCTTTCCAGAGACGAGCGACTGAGTGAGGTTTGAAGAGAGGTGTGGAGTTAGAGCTGAGTGACACTTGGATTGGCATGGAGTTAGGGCAGCATAGTCAGCCAGCTTCCATCAGGCCAGGCCTGGTGTGTGCGCTGGAGAGCTGTGCATTATGAGAAGAGAGGTAAAGGAGAAGATTGCAGAAGCAGAAGCTTGGGGAGTAGGAACTCATTGTGATGTGTGAAGTCATGGCTTCACTCTGGGCAGCCTGCTGAGGGACCTGAGCAGAGCATGCGTCTGTCTGTCTGTCTGTTTGTCTGTCTGTCTGAGTGTATGTGTCTGTGTGTCTAAGTGTGTCTCTGTGTACATGTCTGTCTGTCTGCATGTCTGTCTTTATGTGAATGGCATCACTCTGGTACCACAGAAGGGTGTGGAGGAAATGAGAACATTCTTTCTGAGATGGCATGGCCCATGGTCTATAGCGGGCAAGGTCTGGATAATGCTGGGAGCATGCTGGACCAGTTCTGAAAGTTGAAGGTTATGGGGTATTAACATGCATTAAGCTGCTGACAGTTTTTCAGGAGTAATGGGACTCAAATACATTTATTATCCAATTTTGGAAAATAGCCCCCACCCCATTATCCCTTAATTACTGACATCTTAAACCTCTTTCCACTTCTAGTTATTCTGAGAAGGAAGGCGTGTCCGCTACATACTGAAATATGATGTTCATGTGTTCCACAAGACACTTGTCTGTTCTGAGCACTTACAGCTCAGCCCTAGAGGAAGAGGAAGTCCAACCTGAGGGCTGGAGGGTGGGTTATTATTCTTGCAGAGGACCCAAGTTCAGTTCCTGACAACCTGGACTGAGGGTACCTGTACATACACTCTCTCTCTCACACAATCTGTCTCTCTGTCTCTGTCTCTCTGTCTCTCTGTCTCTGTCTCTGTCTCTCTCTCTCTCTCTCTCTCTCTCTCTCTCACACACACACACACACACACACACACACACACACACACACACACACACGGTAAATATGTTTTGAAGTCCAACCTCAGCTCTCAGGGACCATGCCATTTAGTTGTGTATCGACAAGGAAACCAGTGTGTCATGTGAGCTTGGCTCAAGCAAACCACAGCGGCTGATGTATCCTGGCTTCCTGCCTGTTAAGTGAGTTTGTCCTCACTGGGATACCTGTCACAAAAACAGTTTCAGCTTCGTGATCTGAAGTATCTGAGTTCTTGTGATCAGAACTCGCTGAAGAGAGCATGTGGAGAAATGTGCCACGTGGTCCCGGCAGTGAGATTGCCAGCTAATGCAGTGATGCATGCAGACCTCAAAGGGCAGGCTTTGGTGTGGCTCACAGGCCCCTCAGCAAATCTCTGGAGACAGTGACATCTTCATGTTCAAGTCATGTCACTGGGGAAATGGTTCAGGGAATCTGGTTCTGGGGACGTCCTTATGCTGAGTGGAGGAATGCTCAAAAGTTCGATAAATTTTTCTTCAACCCTGATTTTTCCCTGGACAAGTAATGTGAGAAAAGATTCCAATTGGTTCTGGCACTTGACATTTTTGCAGAGCTCTCCATGCACTTTGCATTTAGTAAGACTTGAGCACGAAGGGCCTGCCACGCTTCATGCTTTTGCTCTGATGTGCTCTGCACTCCTTGTACTACAGCGAGTCAGAGCAGGACACCAGAGGGCTTTCATTAGCGTTTTTACCTTCAGGACCAGGGAGATGATGCCGTGGGGAAAATGCCCATTGCCCACCATGAGGATAGGGATGTCTGGTGGTCTACCTGTAACTGTGTGCCATGGAGGCAGAGGCAGGAACTTCCCAGAGCAAGCTGGCCAGTTAGACCAGTCGAAACAGTTAGTTCCAGGCTCAGCGGGAAACTGTGTCTCAGTATATAACTAGAGAGTGAATAAGGATGACCCCAATACAACATTAGGCATCTACACACACACATGCATGCATACATGAATACACACACACACATATCCCTGCACGTATACCTATATATGCAAATATATATACATATATATACACACATACACGTATACACCTCCCTGCACATACACATGTACCTATACATGCAAAAATGCATATACACACACCTCTGCACATACACATGTACCTATGTATGCAAAAATACATATATACATATGTACACACACATACACGTATACACCTCCCTGTACATACATATGTACCTATATATTAAAAAATACATGTAAATACATATACATATGCACACCCCTGCACATACACATGTACCTACACATGCAAACATACATGCACACATATATGGAAAAAGGTTTTTACTATCTGTGTTATAGCCTTGGGAGTAGTTCATGCTTTTGTGTTTGTTCACGTTCACGTGTGTGTGTATCCACTTGTGTCTACCTGTGTGGAGGACTGTAAGGAGTAAGGTTTTTCCTCCCGCTGCCGGTTTTGTTCCACCACTGTGCCAGCCCCAAATAATACACCGAGACTCTGTATTAGATACAATGCTGTTGGCCCGGTTACTTGTTTCTTATCGGCTAGCTCTGTCTTAATTATTAACCCATTTCTATGTATTTCCACGTGGTCTTACCGAGAGCAGAGGAATGGCGGTTCTGTTCTCTCCAGGCTCTCCATCCTGACTCCTCCTTACTACTTCCTCTTGGCCTAAGACTGTTTTTCCCCTGAATACAACACAGGAGGAAATTGATTTCTTGCTTCCCTTTGAGGCTTTTCTTTTCCTTTGCCTCCAGCCTGTCCCTTTCCTCCTCCTCTTCTTCCAAAAACGGGGGTCACTGGCTGTCCTAGTTTTGTCCCCGCCCCTTTGTTCCTTCCTTGCTGGGTGGGCTTTCCACAGCAGCACTTGAGGGAAGCAGGTTTGCTGGCCCTGTGCCTTCTCCTTCACCCCTGCACCTCGGCTGTGGGCACGAAGGATGCATTTGTAACCCTTGATCTCCCAGGAGGAAAAGAACCAGGCCACTCTCCCTAAAATCAAAAGTCAGGAGCAGTTCACAGCGTTGAGGGCCTGGGAGGCAAGAGATAGGGGCGTGCACGGCAGTATGTTGTACACCGCTAGAGGGAGCCCTGTTGTTCTGGCTTCTGAATCCTGAGCCCGTAATGCCTACGGTTGTGTGGTGGTGTCGCCTGGAAATGTGCACTGAGTAGCTCTACTCTGTGTTGCCAGACACTGCTGGAAGCATGGTTGGGAGGAAGAAGACACAGCACACGCAAAGGCAAAGGCAAGCTAAGCTAGCTGCTCCTCTGGCCGATTGCCTAGTGAGATCTGAGTCTGTGAAGTGCCCGGGCGCTGGCCCCTGCTCACACCTCACACCTATGCTGCCAGGTCAGGCTCTACCGCAGGGTTCACCAGCACCTGGCAGAGTTCAGGTCTGGGGTTTGCCCCACCATCCAGCCTGTTGCATAGTTTGGTGGTGAATGAGTACCCACTGTGTGTGCCTCTGCCTGTATGATGTGTGGATGTGTTGTCATGTGTGTGCAGGGGGGTATCCTGTATGTACATGGCTTTCATACATATAGCAAGGATGAAATAGTTACATAGGAATGAGTACAAGAAATGCAACACCATCTTTTTTTTTTTTCTGTAGAATGCCAGATTTGAGTGTGGTTTGCTTTTTTCTTGCTTCTCCCTGAAGATGGGCAAGAATGAGGGCAAGGGTTACATGTACTGGAAATGAGGAATGGCATTAGCAGACATTCCTGGTGTAATGATATACAGTCCAGCCTGGAAGTTGCAGGATAGGATCGCTGATAACCTCTGTGCACACCAGGGTCCTGGAATCTTTCTGGCCTGGTGTTTATTCCTCACCTAACATTCCGCGCATCGCATGAGAGCTCATGTTACTTCCTGGAACACAGGAATAGGTCTCTCCTGTTGGTGTTATTACAGATTCACTCCCTCTCAGGAAGACAGATATACTCCCTCTCAGGAAACCACCCCCATCCCCACTGTGCACTTAACTTTAATCGGCTGGATCTGGAGAGAGAGGCTGACCTTCTGCAGGGGCACTGCAGACCTCAGAGCTAGGCTGCCTCACTTCATGCCTTGTGAAAATACATGCGTGCAGGACTCACTTTACTTAAACCTGTAACAGTGTTACCAGATTGTTAATGCTTGATTCACCTGGGAGTTTACTCTGGAGGCTCATGGGCTGTGAGTCCATTATGGAGGGTTCAGGCAGGTTGAGACTGACTAATAAGATCTGAGGGCGAACCAATTAGTTCACACACACATTTCTCTCGTGGCTCTTTATTCTTCAGAAAAAGTTCTTCCCCTTAAGTTCTGCTCAAAAGTTCTATCTCAAAAGGCTCTCTTCAAGATTATACCTCAAAAGTTCTCTCTAAAAGCTCTCTCTTAAAGTTCCCTTTTGAAGTTCTTCGTAAAAATTTTCCTCCTTAAAAATTCAGATTCCACAAGGCTTCCAGTTTATATACCCACAGATACAATTAACAGTTCTCTGACAACAGCAAGATACCGGGCATGTGGCCTTCTGGTGCCCTGCTCAGAGCCTGCACATGGGGGAGCCCATTCCAGGCATTGAAGATACACTAGGAGAAATAGATTCATCAACTAAAAATCTTAAATCCAACAAATCCCTAACACAAAATATTCAGGGAATATGAGACAGCGTGAAAAGACCAAACCTAAGAATAGTAGGTACAGAAGAAGGTGAAGAAACCCACCTCAAATGTGCAGAAAATATATTCAACAAAATCGTAGAAGAAAACTTTCCCAAACTAAAGAAAGACATGTCAATGAAAGTACAAGAAGCTTACAGACACCAAATAGAGTGGGCCACCAAAGAAAGTAACCTCTCCACATAATAAAACACCAAATATATAGAATAAAGAAAGACTATTAAGAGCAGCAAAGGAAAAAGGCCAAGTAGCATATAAAGGCAAACCTATCAGAATTACACCTGACTACTCCATAGAAACTCTGAAGGCCAGAAGGTCCTGGATAGATATTCTACCAACACTAAGTGACCACGAATGCCAGCCCAGACTACTATACCCAGCAAAGCTTTCAATCGCTATAGATGGAGAAACCAAGATATTCCATGACAAAACCAGATTTAAACAATACTTATCAACTAATTCAGCCCTACAGTCAGTTCTGGAAGGAAAACTCCAACCCAAGGAAGTTAACTACACCCATAAAAACAAACACAATAGATAATTCCACTTTACCAACAGCCAAAAGAAAAATGGGGGGAATCTACACACAATACCTCCATTGACAACAAATCCAAAACAAACAAGAATTAACAATCAGTGGTCATTAATATCCCTCAATATTAATGGTCTTAACCTTTAAAAGACATAGGCTAGCAGAATGGATATGAACACAGAATCCATCCTTCTGCTGCATACAAGAAATGTACCTCAACTTCAAAGACAGATGTTACATCTGTTAAGGGTTGGGAAAAGATTTTCCAATCAAATGAACCCCAAAAACAAGTGGGTATAGCAATCCTAATATCTAACAAATTTAAACTTTAAACTAAAATCAATCAAAAGAGATGAAGAAGGTCATTTCTTATTCATCACAGGAGAAATCCACCAAGATGAAGTCTCAATTTTGAACATCGATGCCCCTAATAGAAAGAAACATCACCCTTTACAATAGCCACAAACAACATAAAATACCTTGGGGTAATGCTAACCAAACAAGTGAAAGACCTATATAATAAGAACTTTGAGTCTTTAAAGAAAGAAATTAAAGAAGATACCAGAAAATGGAAAGATCTCCCATGTTCTTGGATAGGTAGGGTCAATATAGTAAAATGACAATCTTACCAAAAACAATCTACAGATTCAGTGTAATCCCCATCAAAATCCCAGTACAATTCTTCACAGACCTTGAAAGAGCAATATTCTATATGGAAAAACAAAAGTCCCAGGATAGCAAAACAACCCTGTACCATAAAGGAACTTCCAGAGGCATCATCATCCCTGACTTCAAGCTCTGATACAGAGCTGTTGTCCTGAAAACAGCTTGGTATTGGCACAAAAATAGACAGACCAGTGTAATTGAATTGAAAATCCTGATGTTAACTCACATACCAATGAACACCTGATTTTTGACAAAGAAGCTAAAATTATACAGTGGAAAAAAGCATCTTCAACAAATGGTGCTGTCATAACTGGATGCTGGTGTGTAGAAGACTGAAGATAGATCCATATCTATCACCATGCACAAAACTTAAGTCCAAATGGATCAAAGAACTCATCATAAATCCAGCCACACCAAACCTCTTAGAAGATAAAGTGGGAGATACCCTTGAATGAATTGGTACAGGAGACCGTTTCCTGAACAAAATACCAGTAGCACAGACACTAAGATCAATAATTAATAAATGGGGCCTCCTGAAATTGAAAAGCTTCTGTAAGGTGAAGGATACAGTCAACAAGACAAAACAGTAGGCCACAGACTGGGAAAAGATCTTCACCAACCCCACATCTGACAGAGAGAGAGCTGATTTCCAAAATATACAAAGAACTCAAGAAGCTAGATACCAAAACACCAAATAATCCAATTAAAAAGTGGGGTACAGAACTAAATAGAGAATTCTCAATAGAGGAATCTAAAATGGCTGAAAGACACTTAAGAAAGTGCTCTTATCATCAGAGAAATACAAATCAAAACTTACTCCTGTCAGAATGGCTAAAATCAAAAACACCAATGACAGCTTATGCTGGAGAGGATGTGGAAAAAGGGGAATACTCCTCTACTGCTGCTGGGAGTGCAAACTCATACAGGCACTTTGGAAATTAGTATGGTGGTTCCTCAGGAAAATGGGAATCAGTCTACCACAAGATCCAGTAATTGCACTCTTAACGCATATACCCAAAAGATGCACATTCATTCAACAAGGACATTCATTCATCTATGTTCATTTGTAATAGCCAGAACTTGAAGCAACCTAAATGTCCCTCAACTGAATGGATAAAGAAGATGTGGCACATTTACACAATGAACTCGGCAGAAAAAACAATGGAATCTTGAAATTTGCAGGCAAATAGATGGAACTAGAAGAAACCATCTTGAGTGAGGTAACCGAGTCACAAAAAGACAAACATAGTATGTACTCACTGATGTGTGGCTTTTAGACATACAGCAAAGGATCACCAGCCTATAATCCACACTGCCAGAAAAGCTAGGAAACAAGGAGGCCCCTAAGAGAGACATTCATGGTCCTTCTCAAAAGGGGAAAAGGACAAGATCTCCCAAGCAAATTGGGAGCATGCGGGTGGAGGGAGGGAAGAAGAGGGAGTTAGGAGAAAGAGAGGGGGCGAAGAGGAGGGGAGAGGCAGGCATGAGGGAGCAGGAAGATTGAGTCAGGAAAGAATACAAGAGAGCAAGAAAAGAGACCCCATAATAGAGAGGGTCATTATAGGTTTAAAGAGAAATCTGGCACTAGGGAAATGTCCAGAGATCTACAAGGATGACCCCAACTAACAATCTATTCAATAGTGGAGAGGCTACCTTAAATGCCCTTCCCCAATAATAAGATTGATGACTACCTCATATGCCATCCATGAGCCTTCATCCAGTAGATGATGAAAGCAGAAGCAGACACCCACAGCTAAACAGTAAGCTGAACTCCTGGAATCCAGTTGCAGAGAGGAAGGAGTGATGGGCAAAGGGGTCAAGGCCAGGCTGGAAAACCCCACAGAAATAGCTGACCTGAACCAAGGAAGAGCTCATGAACTCTAGTCTGATAGCTGGGAAACCAGCATAGGACCACTGCAGGTTCCCTGAATGTGGTATTAGAGGACTGGGCAGTCTATGGTCTTAGTCATGAATCAGTATTTCTCCCTAGTATACGAATGGACTTTGGGACCCCATTGCACATAGAGGGATACTCAATAAGCCTAGACACATGGGGGAGGGCCTAGGCCCTGCTCCAAATTACATGACAGACTTTGAAGATCCCCTCCCTGGGGAGCAGAAAGGGGATGGGAGTTGGGGGGGGGGGAGAAAAGAGAGGGGGTGAGGGAACTGGGACTGACATGTAAAATAAGATTGTTTCAAATTTAAATCAAAAAAAAAAAAAAAAAAAAAAAAGGAAAGAAAAAAAAAATAAAAGAAAAAAGATACCAGGTGTGCGTATCTCTTAAGTCCAGGAAGGCAGATAAGGTCTTAAAGAGCAAGGGGCCTCATGATTAAAGGGGACTTCTCGGCGCTATATCAAAGGGGAAAACTAAGGCTATGTACTGTGAGATCCAGAGGCTGCTGCCCCCAGCCTCAGGGCAAGTGGTGGCTTCTTAACACTGACATCCCAGTGAGAAGGGATTTCCTTTCTCTGGGGCCTTTTTGAGAATATAAAGTACCCAGTATATATTCTGTATATCAAGCTTATGCAGCCAGATTCATAACAGATGTTCTGGAGTCTGTTTTCTTTGCAGACTTTGCAAGGCAAGTTTTCTCTACCAGAAGTTAATTCTGGTGGGTTAATACCTAGAGTATTAATGCTACTTCTGTAATAAGTGAAAACAGCTCTCAGCAAGTCTTGGTATATGAAAAACACAGGACCAGTTGCTGGTGTTGCTCGCCTTTGATCCCAGCACTTGGGAAGCAGGGGCACACGGATTTCAGGGTTTGAGGCCAGTCTGGTCTACAGAGTGAGATCCAGGACAGCCAGGGCTACATAGAGAAACTCTGACTTGAAAACAAAAATAAAAAGAAACACAGGTATTATGCAACTAAACTAGAAATTAATGAACATTGAGAGGCCCATGTTCACATTAACTAGATTTGCCAGTTTGTGTGTTTTCTCTGATTATATCATAGTAAAAAATGTTATTAAAATATTACATGAAGTCTGTGGACCAGTGAGTTCATAGGCAGCCCTCCCCCTCTCTACCATGGCCTTTCCTTACTGTCAGCCGTTTGGATTCTTTTCAGATATTTTGAATTACCGCCGGTGTTAACTTTTGCATACTCCTTTTTTCCCAAAGGGTGTTCATTCCCAAAAGCAAATGCTGGCTCAGAGAGAAAGCACAAGCTTTACTGTAATGGCTACAGCAAGATAATTGCACACAATTACCCAAGTACCCTGCCGGAGCCCTATCTCCCCATGCCATGTATTTCCTGCCCCTTCCAGGTCCCTTCCTCCCAAACCCTTGCATGCCTCCACACTCTGACTTTGGTGATTATTGTTTCACACGCGCACGAATATATAAATATAACATGCTAAGTGAATTTTTGTTGTTTGTTTATAATTGGTTTCATGGCTGACCACTGTGTATTGGATAACCAATAAGGAGGCTCATCCCTGGGAGGGGGCCGATTCTCCTTCCCCAGGAGTCACCAGTTGCTTGTAGCTCTTTGTCTACAGGCAGGGGCCGAGCGAGAATTGCCCCTCCCACTTTATCATATCTGTTGATCCAGCTGTTATTCTGGCCTTGTTTATGAGCCATTTTTAGGAGACATTGTTTCACAGCAGACTTCCTGGTGGCGTTCTTGCTTTATCTGTCTCCCTTTCCCCTCTTGTGGGATTCCCTGAGGAGCTGTGATATAGAAGTGTCTCTGCTGGGGCTGGGCTCCCCACGATCTGGTGATCTCTGCATCGTGTCCAGTTGTTTCCTGAGGTTGTCTCCATCTGCTGTCCTTTGCTCTGAGGAGGTAGCTGTATCTATCTGTGGGTATAAGGACTTAGAGCGTAGTTAAATTATGTTAGCAAAGTGGCAGTAACATGTTCTCTTCTGAGAGCCCTGACTTCGTTAGAGATCCAGGATATGGCTCAGTTTCTAGTGCTAAGATGACTTCCCTCTTATTGAGTGGACCGTGGGTCCAGTTCACAGCTGCTGGTTCCCACCAACACGTGAGTGAGTGCCACTTTCTGACCTTCAGGCGAGTCCCTGTTGCTGAAGACACCACACACTTAGGACACATGTCTCAGATGGCTGTAGCAGTTTCTACCCTGAAATGGTCTTCCTATACCCTGTGGTACCCTGTGGTAGCTGAGGGTATTGTACAAGGGAAGGAGGCAGTTACTAGTCCTACCTGGCTACAATACCTGACCAGCATGGCAAGATGCCCATTTAGGTTTATTTTCTGACCTGCAGGGAGAAAGAATTCTTAACTGTCAGGCTGAGGAGCCATTTTTCCATTTTCCTTTTCGAATGGTTTGTCTTTTTCTCATGCACTGCAGTATCACTGTCGTCTGAAAAAATTATTTAAATAGCAGACAAAGAAATTTTGGTTGTGTCGGTAAATGAGCCTACAGCCCAGTCCCTCATCCGGAGGGCTGGACGGATGTGAGGGTGCTCCCTTCCCTCAGATGGTGAGCTGTAGCAGAAGATCCGGTCAGCTGAGGAGCGTCTCATCCGCGAGTGTCGGCAGTTGTTGACCTATGGAGAGCGTTTCCTCCATCCCTCCCTTACCCATGTCGCTCTTCAAGTCAGGACCACAAGAAAAGAGGCTCAGAATCAGGCTCAGCAACCTCAATTTTCAGGCCATTACGTTGCATGCCAGTGAGCCAGCCTTTTGTTTGTCACCAAGAGATGGTGGTGTTCTGTAGAATAGTCCTCAGAAGAAAAGAACAGCAGTTTCCTGTAGCTTTCCATCCCCGTTACCTGAACTGCACCCCAGGACCTCTCTGCCAGACTCTGGTCTCCACTTAGAGCGAGAGCTGTAGGCTTGTTGTGTTCCTCCTTGGTGGTCACCCCAAAGTTTACGCATCAGCACGCATGGGCCACCGCCTCCTCAGCACTGTGGTGGGAACACACACACACACCACAGTGCATGGTTGATTGGCACGCTGCCCCCTAACCATCACAGGGAGGAAAGCTCTGGCTTCAGCATTGTAAGCAGCTGCATGCTGGGCTGGTTGCGTTTCGTCTTTTCTTTTTTTAATTTTTAAAAGTTGTTTTATTATAGCTGCATGTGTGTGTAGTTTATGCACACACGTTTCTCACTGAATCTAGAGCTGGCTGGAAGCCAGCAAGCCCCAGAAAAATTTTGTTTCTGCCCACCACAGCATGCATGCTTATGGCCATACCTGGCTGGCTTTTTACATAGTAGCTGGGATTTGAATACAGGTCTCTATACTCACACAACAAGTACTTTTATCCACTGAGCCATCTCTCTAGCCTGCTTTTAATCTTCTTGACTTTGGCACAGTTAGAGACCCAGCCACGTGTTATGCATTGCCCTAGGCCACACCAGCATGATCTGTCACCAGCATGATCTGTCACACGGGGATATATTTCTAGTAGAATGGCTCCTTCCTTCACTGAACAAAGCCACGGCAGCTGGGCTAAGGCTGCATAAGATCACCAAACTCATCGAGGACAGAAGGCCATGCCCAGCTCCACAGACTCACAGATGAGTGACAGAAAAAGTGACTCTGCATCCTGTGCTGATGACCGTCAGGGTTTATAAGAGAGGATGTAATTAAATAGCTCTTAAACATGACCAAAAGTCAGAGCTCTTAGGAGACAAATTTAATAAACATTCTCTGTCTTCAACACTGGCGTCCTGTTGATTGGATTGCCCTGCCCATTACCCAGCCGATGACAGTGGGTGTGCTCATGGCTCCTGTGGGAACTGTGCCTGTGCTCACTCTGTTCCCTGCCAGGTAGTAAGCACCAGAGCCTCCAGTCAGCTGACCACTCCTAGTCCTTTTTTTTGGATTT
Organism: Phodopus roborovskii; assembly: GCF_943737965.1. Lineage (NCBI taxonomy): Eukaryota > Metazoa > Chordata > Mammalia > Rodentia > Cricetidae > Phodopus > Phodopus roborovskii. The sequence continues at coordinate 10,071,905 of NW_026125295.1, read as the reverse complement.
GGATTTGCTGCAGATGCGTCCATCTTTGTCAGCTGCGGTCCCTGCTGGGAGAGTTGTAAAGAGGGAACTCTTGGCTCTGGCCTGCTGGGCCACATGCTGTGGGAAGCAGAGCAGCTATAAGAAAAAACTCAGATGTGGCCTTGGGGGGGTCTCACATCTGTCCAGGGGTTAGCACTGAAAGCTGTTATGTCAGTGAGCTTTAGAAAAAGTTTGTGTATCCCAATGTCCCAGCCCCAATATCACATTTTCCTTTAAGCATCTGGCAGTGAATCTCTCCTACTTTGTGTATGTGATGCTCCCTATGTAGAAGTGTGGGCACATGGCTTTGGCTCCTAGGAAACAGCTCTGCAAGGCAAATGCCTCTCTTGCTTGACCGGAGGTCATGGCTAATTGGCTCTCTTTTCGGTCATTGAGCCTTATGAGTTTGGTCATTCCTGTTGGTTGTTGGACTTCAGCTTTCATCTGAAGTAATGTCTTAGGGAAATACCTATTTCTGACTTTTGCTTTTCCCTGCTTTAGGAAAATAACAACAAAGAACGAATACAAGGCGGGTAACTTAGTATGAACTTTGCAGCGGGACAGAGGTGACAGGCTGCTGTGAGCTCACGGGAGGTGACAGGCCGCTGCTGTGAGCTCATGGGAGGTGACAGGCCGCTGCTGTGAGCTCACAGGAGGTGACTCACTGGAGTGCCGCATGGAGCTGGGCCTGGCCTCCATCTCCAGTGTCCTCTCATCTCGGAGGGGAAATGTAGAGCAAATGTAGAGCATCTTGGGTTTCTGTTTTAGGTTTTTGTCTTAGGTTTTAATTTTATTTCTTTTCACATGTGTACGCATATGCATGTGACTTGAGTGTAGATGTTAAGAAGGCCAGGAGAGGGAGTCAAGTCTTCTGGAGTTGTGAGCACAGGTCCTCTGTAGGCCGGCATACCTATCCTGTACCACTGAGCCATTACTCCAGCTCCATCTTTTTTTGGTTAAATAGATAAAAGAAGCATAAAATTCATCTTTAGAACTTTAGAAGTACATTTAAAATTTTTTAAATGAATTGTAATTTATTTTTATTTTATTGCATGTGTGTGGTTTGCCATGGGTGTCAGGTTCCCCAGAACTGGTTGTGAGCCGCCATGTGGGTGCTGGGAATTGAACCCAAGTCCTCTAGAAGAGCGACCAGTGCTCTTAACCACTGAGCCATCTCTCTTACCTCCAGAAATACGTTTTCTAATTAAACTCAAATATGCATTCAAATAATTCTTTGGATGGGAGCTTTGATTTGCATGATGATATCTACTGTCAGGGGCCTTAGTGTGATGAAGCCAGTCAGATGTTTCCCGGCAGCAGATGCTGTGGCAGCCTTACCTGGACCCTTGACTTTGCTTTTAAATGCTCTAACGTTGAGGGGTAAGGGGAGAGAATTTGAATTCCTAATGATCTATTATACTTTAAAAAAAAAAAAAAAACATGTTTTTTTGCCAAATGTCAGATCACATTCGATCCAATGCTGTACTGTCTACTACGCATGCGGTGTGTCTGATGCGGCATTGCAGCAGGCAAAAGAGTGGCAGTGTGTACCAGGGGCTCAGCGCCCCATGTCAGCAGGTGAGAGCTCCCTGAGTGCGCGGGCGCTGTGTCAGCAGGTGAGAGCTCCCTGAGTGCACAGCGCCCCATGTGAGCAGGTGAGAGCTCCATGTGAGCAGGTGAGAGCTCCATGTCAGCAGGTGAGAGCTCCATGTCAGCAGGTGAGAGCTCCCTGAGTGCACAGCGCCCCATGTCAGCAGGAGAGAGCTCCCTGAGTACACGGCGCCCCATGTCAGCAGGAGAGAGCTCCATGTCAGCAGGTGAGAGCTCCATGTGAGCAGGTGAGAGCTCCCTGAGTGCACAGCGCCCCATGTCAGCAGGAGAGAGCTCCCTGAGTACACGGCGCCCCATGTCAGCAGGTGAGAGCTCCATGTCAGCAGGTGAGAGCTCTCTGAGAACACGTGTCCTCCTGAGCACAGTGTCCTGCCGTTTTGACTTCTCACTTGTAGAGGTGGTGTCTGTTACCCCTGTGGACACCGATACCTGGGATAGCATACAAAAAAGAGAAAGACAAGACAAATCAGCTTGAGGAGGATGCTAAGAGCCAACCCATGTTCCCGTCCTGAGACAGTTGGGCCTGTGCCCTGAGAATTAAATATAGTAAATATGAGTCTAGGAGAAGTAAGGGCCTTTCCCAGGGCACAGTGATACCCAGAGACTGGGTAGAAGGATACTACAGCAGGGAACTACCACTGGCAGTTATTTTGTGGGGCTTTCTCGCAAATGACTTTGTTTTTGAATTTGATATAATTAATTACACAGTAACTAGGCAGAAGATTGCTAAGAAGAATCGGGCACTGCAGGAGTTAGTGCTCAGAAGAAAGGAATGATGAGCCGCCCTAGTGAGAGAATGTCACTGCAAGCAAATCAGTGAGCATTAGGGTTAGGCAGCAGGCTGAGTCTTCTGAGATCGTCGTCTAATGGTAATAACACACACATAATTACACAGTTGTGTGATCGTCACCCTGTCAAGGGGCTTAACTTCCATGTCAGCTTGGAAACTATCTTTTCTTGATATGGCAGCCTTTATTGGCAGCTATTTAAGTCTTCAGTATACAGTCCGTGTCATAGCTCTGAGTCTTACTGTAAAGTCTGCTGGTGGCTGATGTTCGCCTTTGCACAGACTGTGTCCCCTCCTACGGTTAGCGTCCCTTCCTTGCTTGGCGCCTGGGCCTCTTGACTGGGATGCCATGCAGAGGTTCTTCTCGGGCCATGTTTGTTGGGGTCGTTAATACCTGCTTAGCCATTGCTCCCCTTGGATCTGGAGGTTTCTGCTGTTGCAGGCTCACTGAGTTGGGTTTTTGAGCCTCTAGTTTTTATTTAAGCCCCTTTTTGTATCTCATGAAGTCTAAGTTTGGTCCCTGATCGTATCCCTGAGTTCTTGAGCATGTGCATATGCATATTTATCTACTTTTCTTTATTGATGCCTAAATGCAGTTTTTGTCTGATTTTACGCTTTTCCCTCTAGACTGAGTTTGCTGCTGATGCTTTCTACTGTGTCATTTGGCTCACTGAGCTTTAAATGTTCAGTGTTTTTTTTATTCTTCTCAGAATTTCAATTTTCTTGATGGATTTCTTTCCCATGATACTGACTTCTTCGTGCAGGTGGCGGTTTCCCTCCTCTGTGTCTCCAGTTTTTATCCATGTTGTGTTCTTCTCCAGGTTCTGAATTAATTTCCTTATTTCCTTCCTTTCCTTGTTTTCATCTTCCAGGAAATTGTTGACCGTTTGTACAAGTGGAGCTTTGAATTTGTCACATCACCCATTTCAGTGTGGCTGACTTTGTGACAGATCACTGAGGAGTTACCATGTCCTGGATGAGTTTGCTGCCATGCTTTTCCTGCTTCTTTTGGTGCTATGTGTGCTTTGTGCATCGGATTGTTTGGATAGCTCTTCCGCTTTATTCGGGAATCGTTTTTACTCTTGAGGGTTCACTCAGAATACAAAACGAACTGGAATAACAGCAGTGGCGCCCAACTGAACAAGGCATAGATGTGCTTAGAGTCTCTCTTAGAGTCTCTCCGGCGCTCTAAGCACAGCGCCCACCAGCACAGAGCAGAAAACGGCAACCGGACTGTGCAGTGTGCAATGACGTTAGAAGTCACTTAGGGCGAGTACATCAATGATAGTATGTGAATGGGATAACGGAAGTGCAGAGGGAACGGGGAAATCAGGAGAAGCAGAGTTCAATACAATGAAAGGGAACAAATGGACCAAGACGCAGCCCGAGGAGTGGCTTGCTTCTGAGTCCTCCGAGCTCGAGTCTGCTGGGTGGAAATGAGGTAGCGTTGGTGTTTGAACTTGGGACTTTGGTCTCCCACTGACCTAGGCTGGTGCTGAGAGCAGCGGCCTCTGTTCGCCACAGTTACCTCTGTAATAATTGTGCATTGGCAGGCCTTCCCACCTTCCTTAGACACCCTGGTCTCTGTGTGTCTACGTTGGGTGAAGAAAACAGCACCACAGATAGACCAGTCTCTACTTTCAGAGCCTTGCTGGGGAGGTGCAGCTCTTAATCCGCTTGGCAAACGAAATGCATTTTCATTTCTGCACTCTACTGTATTTACCAATAGTTTGTGTCTGTCGGTGGTGGGTGGTGGATGGTTCCTCGGGGGTTTATATATTCTAAAGAAGATGGGTGCTTCAGTTCTGTTCGGTTTGTGTGACTTTGAGTCAGTCTACTGTCATGAGCACAGGTTTTCATTCCACTAAACATGTGAGGGTAGAATTGCCAAGTCCGATATAAGGGAATACTTGGCGTTAAAGTAAACTTCCGACGGCTTTCCGTCTGGGCGTGCGTCTGTGTCCCCACTAGCACTGTGTGACTCGGTTGACCCCAGTCCTTGTCAGCACGCGGCTTCCCAGTAGGTGTGTTACTGAATTTACCTACCTGTATTTGAATACTGACCAAGTGGCTTGTCGTCTGCCGCCTTGTTGAGTGAAATGACTGTTCATATTTGAAGAGTCTGGGTTGGTTTCCCCAGAAGTCAGTTCTGTACTGAGTCTGGGTGAGAAGTTTTAGGGAGTGGTGCATGGTACGGGGATAGAAAGAATGAGTAAAGCCCTCAGTGTTACTCACATGCACGGCAGTGGCTTCCTCCAGGATCGGGGAGCTAGTAGGATGCTTAGCAAGGTCATGGATGCAGCAAGTTGGCAGGTTAAACCTCTGGGTTGTGGGAAAGAAGTTGAGACAGAGTGGGCAATTGCATAGACCAGCAGTACAGGGCAGGTCATTGGAGCCTGGGCTTCAGCACAGTTCTCTTTGGCTGCTGTAGGCACAGCCTTACTAGCCAGAACAGTGTACCCAGCTGCAGGCTCTAGTGGGTGTTATCAGCATAGAAATGTTAGAAACGTGATTGCAGAGTAGACTATGCCATTATGTGCATCCCTTGCAGTGAAGGACATGATGAGGTTTCAGATCAAGTATAAAAATATTGAGATTTGGAAACAATATTGTTTGCTACACATAGAATTTTAGTGTTTTTTTTTTTCTTGCTTCAAAATATGTTATTGGGGCTGGAGAGATGGCTCCGTGGTTAAGAGCACTGGCTGCTCTTTCAGAGGTCCTGAGTTTACTCCCCAATACCCACAGTGGTGGCTCTCAGCCATCTCTAATGGGATCTGATACTCTCGTCTGGTGGGTAGACATACATGCAGACAGAGCACTCATACCAAAAAACGAAGGAATGGAGGAAAGGAAGAAAGATTTGGGGAAAGTAAGCATGGGGACAGTATTTTTACCTAATGTCCTTTTTAATTGGATGCACTTTTGCAGTGAGGTGTTTCTGTAAATAGGTTTCCAACTGGGGAAAAGCGTTTATTTATTTGGAGTACTTGCAGGTCATCCCAGTGGTGTTATGTAAGAGAAGTCATTAGTGTTTCCTTCTAAAAACACTTAATGAAAATTACTGTATAATCAGAGTTTGTCCACTTAAAGGTGTGACCTTAAAAATTCTTCCATCTTGACTCACAGAATAACTTACGTTAATTAACATGCATTTTTAAGAGAAAAGTTATTTTTGCAAAAATGTACAGAGAAGTAGAGTCGCCATGTGTCTTCCATTGACACAGCCGCCGTGTTGTTTGAGACTTATTTATATTAAGTGGCGTCTGCGTCAACAGTGATGGATTCCATTGGCAGATTACACTACCTCTCTCACTGCCCCTGGAGTGTTGTGTGAATAGAATGCTGTTCACACCACCTCTCTGGTTACTGCCCCCTGGAGTGTTGTGTGAATAGAATTCTGTTCACACCACCTCTCTTCTTACTGCCCCTGGAGTGTTGTGTGACTAGAATGCTGTTCACATCACCTCTCTGGTTACTGCCCCTGGGGTGTTGTATGAATAGAATTCTGTAACACCACCTCTCTGGTTACTGCCCCTGGAGTGTTGTGTGAATAGAATGCTGTTCACACCACCTCTCTTACTGTCCCTGGGGTGTTGTGTAGCTAGAAATCTGGAGCCATGTAGACTTAGCTCCTTTTGTATATCAGCATACCTTTAAGGCTTTCTGTGGCTTGTATGGTTTATTAACTCATTTCTCCTTCTCACTGAGGCAATATTCCATTGCAAAGGTATAATGGAGCTTGCTTATCCCATCGCCTATTGGAAGGGTTTTCTTTTGGTGATTTCTAGTTTTGGTAATCATAAATAAAACTATTATCAACCATGATTTAATTTGAAGTATGTGGTTACAGTCAATACATCCCTTGGGGTGAGAACCAACCCATTTGTTAGCTCTCATTGACTTGCTGCCCATCTATGCAGAAGAATACTTCTAGACAGCACCTGTTAGCCATCAGGTTCTTGGTTTCACAGAGCTTTCCAGTCTGATGTAGGAAAGAGACTGGGTTATGATTAAGATAAGTGTATGTGTCATACAGAGCGTAATACATCACAGACATGTGAATGCCTGTAAGACACTGTGGATACTGTAGTCAGTGGGTGAAGATTAACAGCACGCCGATGATAGGAGATGTCATTCTGTATATGTTTCTCATACTGGTTTAATGAATAAAGCACTGTTAGCCAATAGGAAAGCAAGATAGGCAGGACTAGGAGACAAGGAGGATTGGAGGAAGTAGTAAAGGAGGGTCAGCATGGAGAGACTGGGGAGACGAGACGCTGGCCCCATTCCCCGGTAAGAAGACCACGTGGAAATACATAGATTAACAGAAATGGGTTAATACTTAAGACAGAGCTAGCCAATAAGAAACTAGTAACGAGCCAACAGAATTATTTCAAATACAGCGTCTCTGTGCATTAATTGGGGCTGGCGCAGCGGCGGGACAAGACCAGGTGGTGGGCGGAAAAATCGTACTCCTTACATATGCCCTGCTGCATATTAAATATGAAATGTCACCCACAGGGTCCTGATTTCAGTGCTTGCTCATAGCAAATTGTGGGAATTGGGGAAGGGTGTGGAAATTTTAGTAACTGGTACCATGCTGGAGAAAGTATATCACCTATCTCACCGGCAGGGGCTCCGGGTGTCCTCTGGCTGCTGATTGTTTCCCTCTCTGCTTAGCTTGCTGTGATGTGGCTTGAGCTGCCCCACCACGAGCTACCCCCCCATGATGGCTAAGTCTCTGAATGCATGAGCCAAAATAAACATCTCCTCACTTAAACGGTCTACATCACAGCAACAAAAACATAATTAATACAGAAAGGGTTCAGGGGCTCATTTCTTTAACCACCCTGAGACTCTATGGTCCTTAAGCTTGTTTTGTGGGAGAATTTGGAAGTGCTTTGAGAAAGCCTAGAATGCTGGGAGCCCTGAATATGTAAATCCAGTGGCCCAGGATGTGGGGCAGTGCAGACACAGGACTGCACGGGGACTGCCAGCCGAAAGTGCTTTGGCAAGAATCTGTCTCTACTGTGCCCGATCCCGGAAACTTTGTGGGAAATGAATTGGAACTTAATGGACTAATTGCCCTGGCAGGGGAGATGTCAGCACACAGATATTGACAGCTGCTTTTAGCTGTACAGGCTCCCAGAATTCTAGAATCTTCTTCCTCCTATGTGTGCCACTCAGGTCCTCCACGCAGCCTCTGCCACCTCAGTGTACCTCCCCCCCCCCACTTCCTCCAGAGCTCACTATGCAGCAGGCCAACGTCTGGGTCAAAGATGAGCCCACGGGCTAGCACAGAACCGTACCCTGGGACATGATGGTAACCAGAGCAGCAGAGGAGCTAGAGAGCCAACTTGTGGAATAGGTTGATTACTGTTTCAGTCATTGAGAACTGCCTGCCACCAGCCTTAAAACAGCACACAATGTCTGCACATGTAGGAGTGCATATTATGACCAGAACAGGGAAGTGGTTAACTCTCTGTAAGAATCGCAGCTATGGATGGAAAGGAACTTGTGATGAGAGCTGAGGAGTGATCTAGAGTGCTCGTGGAATGTCTCTTTGTGCACAGATGAGATCAGAGCTGCAGACGCCATCTCTGTGATAAGACAGGCAAGTGCCGGTGCTTGCTTTGCGTTTCATGACACCCTGCCGATGGAGAAGCCCTGGGCTCCCTCTGCCTCCGATCCCTGCTACCCCGGCGATGCAGGTGGCGCAGGTCTCAATCCGAGTCACACGGCTGCAGTTGAATGAGATCAGCTGAGCATCACTGTGTCACTCTGTTTCCGTGAGGCCCTCTCCAGTTTTATGGGGTAAAAACTGCCATAGAATAAAGGGTTCCACCTCAGAGGTTTGGTTTGATGGGCCTTGACACACGTAGAACATTCCATCACCCCAGGGCTTGCCCTCATTCCCCAGATAGTCTCAGCACAGGTTATCACTGTCAGGTGATGTCTTTTTTGGTTCTTTGTTTTGTTTTTTAAAAATGCTGTAGAAAAATAATCACTTCTTCTACTTATCAATGGAATAACAACACATAAAGTGAATTTTTTATTCACCATGAGGCTTTGGAAATCCATCAATGTGTGTAGTTTGTTTATATTCCAAACAGTCTATGGTGTTGTATGAACACACCATAATTTACTTATTCATGCATCCCATATGGAACTCTCAGATGCCCATGCCACTGCAGGCGAGGCTGCAGACAATACACCCTCTGTACTGTCCATGTGCCTACATCCATCCCCACAAGGTAATTGCCATACTTGATGGTAAATACACCTTCAGCTCTAGGGGAACTTGCCAGACCCTTTCCACCAACCATCAAGAGTGCCAGCCGCATGTCCCAAGCCTTGCCAGCATTGTTACATCGTCTTTTGCTTTGCTTAGGTGTCAGCCTGTCTTGTGGGAACCCACTGACATGCCGTGTAGTTAGTTTACATTGACTTGGTGACAGCACTGTTGCATGTTTCCCCATGTTCTCCCTAGCATTTTGTATGTTGTAAACACTATCTTAAAACAATGTTACCGTCTTAGACTGTTCTTTCCATAAGTGAGGGCTAGAGTTCTTGTTTGTTCCGTTAACATGACCAGTGCCAAAGCAGACGTTTAAGGTGTGTCCCTGGTCTGTGGCTGGGCTTCTCAGGGACTTCATGAGGACAAAGGACAAAAACTTCTGAAGACAAGTTTGTAACTGTTAGTAAACCTTAACTTGTCATTCTGTATGTGGGATTATTGTTTTGTTGCATCTTGCCTTAGCAATGTCTGATTACCCCTCACTCCCAAAGACTTTCTTCTAGTAGCCCCACAGTTGTAGTAATTTTGTTCTGAGCCATTTTCTGTTACCTTTGCTTGTAGCTGGGACAGGGGTGGGCTGTTTTGTCCAGTTATTTCTCCGTCATTTGTTAGAGAGGCCCTTTGCACTCACAGAGTCCTTGCCATCTTTTCCTACCTGAGCATGTGTGACTCGGTGTTAGAACTTTCTTTTCTCTCCCTTTTTCCTACGTGTGTATCCGTGGGTTGTGCATGTGTGTCTGTGGAGGCCTGAAGAGGGTGTTGGATGCCCTGGAACTGAAGTTATTACAGACAGTTGTTAGCTGCCGTGTGGTGCTGGGAATCGAACCTGGGTCCTCGGGGAGCAGACAGTGGTCTCTGTATCCACTGAGCAGTCTGCCCAGCCCCAGTTTTAGGTCCACATAGCATACGCTACTGTTTGTCTGATCCCTACCCTGTAGTTACTGAGGCTTTGGGCATTCATAGCACAGGTTTAACCTTTCCACGCTTTGTGTCCTCTCCAGGTGTGTTTATAGTTCACGGCCCTGCATCTTCACATGGCCGTTTGAATTAATATGCACTTTTGCCCCCACAGTGTCTGTAGGGCTGCATTGCTTTGGTAGCTCCATCTGGAGAAGATGATTGACATTTAACAATACCAAGTCTTTCACTCCAAGAAAATGGTGTGCCTCCTTCCATGGGGGCTCCGGTAGCCACACAGCAGGGCTGGTTGTGTGTATGTGTGTAAGAGAGAAAGAAGGGTGAGTATGCTTGTGGAGGTCAGAGGTCAACTCTCAGGAGTCACCCCTCTCCTTCCTCAGTGAGATCTGGGGCTCCTGCTCAAGCGGTCAGGCTCGCATGGCTACGTGGCAGGCACCTTTACCCACCCGGCCACCTCGATGGCTTTATAGTTTTTTCTACAGGATTTGTACTAAACTCACCAGTCTCTCTCGTAGATGAGTACATTTTAATCTTCAACTTTGATTGCTTGGCTGAAGGTTTTATTTTTGTGTTGACTTTGCGTTCCACAGCTCTGCTGGCTCTGCCAGTCAGCAATAGTAATGTGATTTATATGCAGTGAAACTTAGGGTCTCTAATGCCTACCGCTGCCTAGCCATATGCAGATAAAGACCATTTCGCCCCTTTCTGTTCTCCAGGCCTGTCTGTGCTTGCCTGGCTGCGCTGGCTGGAGCCTCCAGGGGAATGCTGATGCCCTTGCTTTGCTCCTGGTTTTAAAGGAAACACCGTGAGGGTTTGCCATTTATATGTGACACCAAACTATAGAGCTTTTGTTGGTGGTGTATGTGTGTGATGTTTGTGTATGTGTGTGTGGGTACCTTTGCCTGTGAATGCACATGGGTTTCTGTGGGTGCATCTGCCTGTGTATCTGTGTATACATTTTCCTCTGTGTGCGTGTGTCTGTGTGTGCATGTGTGTCTGTGTGTGCATGTGTGTCTGTGTGCGCATGTGTGTCTATGTGTGCATGTGTGTCTGTGTGTGCATGTGTGTCTGTGTGTGCATGTGTGTCTGTGTGTGCATGTGTGTCTGTGCGCATGTGTGTCTGTGTGTGCATGTGTGTCTGTGTGTGCATGTGTGTCTGTGTGTGCATGTGTGTCTGTGTGTGCATGTGTGCATGTGTGTCTGTGTGCATGTGTGTCTGTGTGTGCACATCAGCATCACAAACTCTTCAGTTGTTGGAGGCAGGGTCTTTCACTGCTTTAGCTAGGCTGGCTGGTCAGCAAGCCCCGGGATCTGTCCTGCACCTTGAGTCACGGAATATGCAGGACCACGTGACGTTGGGGACCTGAACTTGGATCCTCATATCTTTGCAGCAGTTACTTTCCCCGACTAAGCCATCTGCCTGGCTCCTTTCTCTCTGGGTTACCTCAGTATGATGGAAGCCATCAGATTCTGCAGGAGGTAGTTTCACTGGATTATATTAATGTGATTGAAGCCACACCCCCATCAGATTCTGCTTTAGCTGGTTCCACTGTTGAGCGCTTATCCTAGCTCCCATTAAATGCCATCCACAAATTGAGATAATGATGGTGCCGACACATGTCAAGCTTACAGAATGGTGATGTTCCATTGTGTGCCTCATCATGGTATGTGCCTCATCATGGTATGTCATAAATGGCTCTGGGAAAGAACAAATACTAGAAAGCCTTGACCCTGCTATTCCCTCACAAGAATGCTGTATGTACCTCTCCCTTAGACCACCACCTCCTCCTCCTCAGGTAAACTGAGCCTGCTGGCTCTGCTCCTTGATCTATGGCACAGGCATTTTTGCCGATGTTTCGCTCATTTCCACTTCTGGGGTCCTCTCCCCGTCGAGTGCCCACAGTAGTGTGTGCGGTGCACGTCCTCTCTGTCTGTCTGTCCATTGTTCATGCATGTATTTAAGTTCTATGAGGCAGGGGAGACTGGATATATGATCAGGGCCCGGGGCTCTGAGTGGCTCATTCTTCTTCACTCAGAATCATGTTCATTATGTGTACATCACTGTGTATGAATCTGGTTCATCGCTTGTCCTGCTGCATATATAATATATTGTTTCCACCCTCTCTGCCTCTGGGTGCAGCCGTGTGCCCTCCCTTGTGGCTGTGAGCAGAGCTCATTTTGAGCTCAGGTGAGGAGACGCTCTTGGTGAGCAGACTGTTAGCATCTTCAAAGGAAACCTGGTGTGCTATAAAACTTTTGGGACCTTAAAATATTCATGTTTTAACTAAAAGGTGGCATTCAGAAGTGAGGTGAAAATTGCCATTAATTATAAACCTCAGCGTCTGCGAGTCTATTTTTATAGTGTCCTTTCCTTTTCTCCTAATGACTCTGCAGGTGTTGGTGGCTTTTCTGCATCTGTTGAACACCAGGTTGCAAGGGAGAGAGCCAACTAAGTTATCTGAGGAGCAGGCAAAGTGATGCACACCCATTTCTATTTAAAGACATTAATTACTTGAGCACATAGCACATACTTAAGTGGCTTTTAAAAATGCTAGACACATCCCCTTTGCCTTTCCTCCCGCATGTCATGAGTTAGCAGCCCCAGCAGTGCCTGGGGGACACTGGTGAGCACGCCCTCGCTGACGCTGTCACTCTTGTGTGGTGTGTTTCACTTTCATGACAAGGCCTAGGGTCGGTGTGGGACACGAGGATGGATAAATAAGCATCTGCGTGTGCAGATGCCCGTTGTTGATTGAAGGCTTCAGAGTTTGGGTTTAGGAGGCGGTCCAGTCAGTGAGGTGCTTGTCCTGTGAGAATTAGACCTGATTCACTCTCTGTAGCCCACATGGGAAAAACAGACATGTAGTTATGATCCCAGCAGGGGGAGGTAGAGTCAGGTAGATCCTTGTCAGCCAGCCTAGCCTACTTGGCAAGCTGCAGGCCAGTGAGCTCTACTGTTTCAGAAAAGAAAGGAAGACACTGTGGTTATCCTTCACATGTGTACATGCACACACACATGAGCACACATATACACACATACAAGCAAGCTCACACATGCACCCTCCTCATACAAAAACTCAGGAAAGATTTTTCTTCTCATTCTCTTGCAGCACTTGGGATCAAACCCAGAGTTTTGTGTGTGTTGAACAAGCACACTGAGTTTTTTTTATTTATAAACAGACCTGGTCTGATTTTTTTTTTTAGGGGTGCTACTGAAGGACATAAACATTCATCCCAATAATATTTTTCTGCTAAAATATAGATGGCAGGCAAACAGCTGTCACTCACTTCTAGAGGCCCACACTGAGCTGAGTTAGCCATGGGGGTGACTTTGTAAATGACCACATCCGTTTCTCACACCATGTAGGGAAAGGAGATTCATGGATTACAGTGTCCTGTGGGAGGGTCTGAGCATGCTGTACCTGCCTCTGCCCTCCTGTGGTCACTAGTGTCACTTGGTGTCATCCAGAGGGATCTACACAGAAGCATGGGAGAATGAGGGACCATGGACGTCCCACTGTGCAGCCGTTGAAAGCCACAAGCTCTGACACCACTGCAGTCCCACAAATGCAGCAGACATGCAGCAGTGAGCTTTGCATGAAAAGATGTTGCCCCTGCCTCCTTCCCTGCATGCTCCTGAGCTTCCTGGGCTCTGTCATGTACTGGGAGTAAAGGGAGATAAATGCAGGAGTTATAGTTTGCTTTAGAGGACAGACAAATCTGTAGTACCCCAGAAGCAAGGAAAGAAGAAATGCCTTCAGGGCACAGGAAGTTTTATATGACAAGTTATCCCCAACAGATTTGCTAAACAAACAGATTTCATGGCTACAGCTTGATGGCAGTTGGTCTCTGGCCCCTGGGCCCTGGCCCCTGTCTTGGCCTCTGTCCTGGCCTCTGTCCTGGCCCCTGTCCTGGCCCCTGGCCCCAGCCCCCTAGCCCCCTAGCCTCTGGCCCCTCTCCCTTGCCCAAAAGCATCTCTAACCCAGGTAGAAGACACCGTGAAGACCCTTTTTAAACTCCGAAGGAGCTCCTATTTCATTATCTCACTGAAACAACGACAGATCAGTGATGTTTTATTGTGACTTTTCCCTGGGACATGTGAACAGATGCCTCTCTCCTCACCCCATGTGGGTGCAGCAGGCCCAAGCAACAATTCTACCCATGTCTGGGCTGACGGACCTGTGAGTTCACTGGGCAACTTACAGGTGCATACGTGAGGAGCATCTTACAGGAGTGTGGATGGAGAGTACAGGGAATCAATTTAACATTTAAAAACAGGGATTGGAGAGATGGGGCAGGAGTTAAGAGCATTTACTGCTCTTGCAGAGGACCCGGGTTCTGTTCTCAGCTGGCACCTATGTGGTGGCTCACAACCATGTGTAATTCCGGTTTCAGGACATCCGATGCCCTCCTCTGACCGATCTCTAAGGGCACCAGGCCTGCCAAAACACTCATATGTAATAAAATAAGTCTGATGAAATTAAAAGATAAAAATATAAAAGTAACTATACAAAACATTACCAATTGGTAAAGGAAGAAAGTACCCATTTGTTTTTTCAAGCTCTTCCCCATGAACATGTTTTATAAATTAGCATTTGTCTGGTAATTTTTCTGATGATCAGGAAGGTTTTTATTTTTCTGAGGAAGTTTCTTGGGTCGGATTGAAGCTGCTACATACAAGGCAAGCCCTGTAGGAGTCAAATTTCCTTCTCAGGATCCCAATAATTCCACTCTGATTTACATTTTGTTTCAGAAGCCAGGAGGCTGGGCACACACTGCTAGGAAAACACAGCTGCTACTCGTGATCATACCAAAACTTTCTAGTTTTCACTAAACAAAATGGCTCCACTCCCTAGGCTCCTGGCTAGAGACTCGCAGGCGTCCCCATCGAACCCTGCAGAGAACAGAGTGATCTGCTTGCTGGTGGCCAGCAGAGGGAGGTGCTGAACTCGTTTCCTGTGGTCCTGCTTTTCTTACTCTCTTCTGTAAACACTGCTCAATCAAACTGCTGTGTGGAACCAGCGTTTTGCTTATTAGTTTTAAAATTCCCACTTGACCCTTCCCTCCACACACACGCCATTTATTTTCTCTTGTTTGGGATACAGTTTTGTGAGTTTTACTTTTAAGAAAATGCTGCTGGAGTCTGGTGTTTGTGGTGCATACCTGTCACCCCACCGATGCTTGCAACTCTCAAGTCACGGGATTGAGGCCAGAATGGCTGCATAGTAAAAGCTTGTCTCTAAAACATCAAAGCACCCAACTTAAAAGCAAAGGGTAGTGATGATGAATAATTACGGTCATGCCTCATAACAATGCCTCCTCCTTCATGGACAGGCTCTTTCCACCCAACTCCCTGTTTAGAGTGCATTTCCCCTCAGATATGTCCTGTTGCACATCAGCTCTGCCCTTAGTAAGTCAGTATGTGTGTGGTGCTGATGCGGGGAGCCCCTGGTGGACGAGGACGGAAGTAGGGCTAGAGGCTAGAGGCTCAGCAGCAGCCAGCCAGGTGGTCCCATTCCAGAGCTGCTTCATTGTTGAGTTCCAGATTCTCCAAGTTCTAATTGTTTTCTGGGCAAATGGGCAGATTTGATCAGGTAAGGCAAGGAGCCTGGCAGAGCATATCCTAAAAAGATGGGGAACTAGAGACGGCTTTGTCCTTCCAAACGCTCTGCCCCCTTTGAACTGATTCCTACCAAGACTTCAAGGTCACAAACAAGGGTGCTGACTTGTTAGGAGAGGCAGGATGGATCAGGGGGTGGGTGTGGCTCCAGCTGCAAACTCCAGAAGGTTTCTTCTCATCCACTAACTTGTTTCTTGTGTGATGCATTGAATGACGTTATCTTATATACACTTGTATCCCAGTGCACTAATAAAATAATGGTGCACCCTGGCCTCATTGCCGGTTTACCCTTTGTGGATAATATTCAGTCTTATCATCTATAGCACGTGAGAGCATCCATTCAGTGCTGTTTTCTGTTCTAGTCCACCTGAGTGTCTGCGTGCATTGACCTGGGCAGCCACAGTGAGGTCAAGGCCACCCATCCTCCCATCCCAAGTCATTCCAGAGCACTGTAATGCAGGACCTGGCTGGGAGCCACTAAATTCCTACATCTTTTCCTTTCAGCATACTCAGTCCAGCATGATGTTTACTCCTGTGCCCCTCCCTCCTCCCACTCCTGTGCCTCACCCTCCTCCCACTCCTGTGCCTCACCCTCTTCCCACTCCTGTCTCCTCCCTCCTCCCACTCCTGTCCCCTCCCTCCTCCCACTCCTGTCCCCTCCCTCCTCCCACTCCTGTCCCTTCCCTCCTCCCACTCCTGTCCCCCACCCTCCTCCCACTCCTGTCCCTTCCCTCCTCCCACTCCTGTCCCCCACCCTCCTCCCACTCCTGTCCCCTCCCTCCTCCCACTCCTGTGCCTCACCCTCCTCCCACTCCTGTCCCCTCCCTCCTCCCACTCCTGTCCCTTCCCTCCTCCCACTCCTGTCCCCCACCCTCCTCCCACTCCTGTCCCTTCCCTCCTCCCACTCCTGTCCCCCACCCTCCTCCCACTCCTGTCCCCTCCCTCCTCCCACTCCTGTGCCTCACCCTCCTCCCACTCCTGTCCCCTCCCCCTCCCACTCCTGTGCCTCACCCTCTTCCCACTCCTGTCCCCTCCCTCCTCCCACTCCTGTCCCCTCCCTCCTCCCACTCCTGTCCCCTCCCTCCTCCCACTCCTGTCCCTTCCCTCCTCCCACTCCTGTCCCCTCCCTCCTCCCACTCCTGTCCCCACTCCTCCCACTCCTGTGCCTCACCCTCCTCCCACTCCTGTCCCTCACCCTCCTCCCACTCCTGTCCCCCTCCCTCCTCCCACTCCTGTGCCTCACCCTCCTTCCACTCCTGTCCCCCTCCCTCCTCCCACTCCTGTCCCCTCCCTCCTCCCACTCCTGTCCCCTCCCTCCTCCCACTCCTGTCCCTTCCCTCCTCCCACTCCTGTCCCCTCCCTCCTCCCACTCCTGTCCCCACTCCTCCCACTCCTGTGCCTCACCCTCCTTCCACTCCTGTCCCCACCCTCCTCCCACTTCTGTCCCCCTCCCTCCTCCCACTCCTGTGCCTCACCCTCCTCCCACTCCTGTCCCCACCCTCCTCCCACTTCTGTCCCCCTCCCTCCTCCCACTCCTGTGCCTCACCCTCCTCCCACTTCTGTCCCCCTCCCTCCTCCCACTCCTGTGCCTCACCCTCCTCCCACTCCTGTCCCCCACCCTCCTCCCACTCCTGTCCCTCACCCTCCTCCCACTCCTGTGCCTCACCCTCCTCCTACTCCTGTCCCTCACCCTCCTCCCACTCCTGTGCCTCACCCTCCTCCTACTCCTGTCCCCCACTCTCCTCCCACTCCTGTCCCCTCCCTCCTCCCACTCCTGTGTCTCACCCTCCTCCCACTCCTGTCCCCCACCCTCCTCCCACTCCTGTCCCCCTCCCTCCTCCCACTCCTGTCCCCTCCCTCCTCCCACTCCTGTCCCCCTCCCTCCTCCAACTCCTGTCCCCTCCCTCCTCCCACTCCCAGTTACTGTTTATGTCTCTTCCATCTTTTGAAATCTTGCAGTAAGGAATTTGTTTCATTTTCCTCCACCTACCTTTTTTCCTGTCAACAGTGAGTAACTCATCTTAAGCTGTCTGTCTCTGGCTGCTGTCTTTACCACCTTCTGACTCTTTCTAACCTTTAAAGATTGCTGTCGGTCATACTTTCCCAACACAGGTTTTGTTCTTTGATGGTTCAGGTGTCTGAGGGCGTTGAACCTATCCACAGACCGCAGGGCAGTGCTGGGTGTGTAGGGAGTCTTTGGATGGGGCTGTGCATCTGCTGTGTGGGATTCATTAGAGGGATGCTGTCTGTCCACCTGAGTGTAAACCGCATGTTGTATATGAGGTACTTAATGATGCCAGAGAGGACATTGGCCCTTGACTGCTCATGTCTGAAAGGGCACACTGTCTGCCCTTGACTGCTCATGTCTGAAAGGGCACAGTGTCTGTAGTCTGTCCCTCACTGCTCTGCAGGGAGGGCAGTTTAAGATCACAGTTGGCCGTCAATGTTCAACAAATATCTTGTCAGGAAAGAAACCACACCGGACACCACAGGGGTGTGGAGACTCCAAGGCACGCACGCTGGCTGTTACTCAGGCTACCTCACAGTCACATGCCGATGGGCACAGAATGTAGCCGATGAGGAATGTCATACATCAAGCACATTGCTCATTAATGCACAGGTCAAAACATTCGGTGGAAGATTTTGGAATAAACTTTACTTTTTTACAAAGTACCAGGAGTGGCACTTGGTATCGATCTATGACAACTCATTTTAAAAGGGAAAAGCAAAAATAAGCTAGCAGCTGGGCATTGGTGGCACACGCCTTTAATCCCAGCACTCAGGAGGATCTCGGTGAGTTCAAGGCCAGCCTTGTCTACAGAGCAAGTTCTAAGACAGGCTCCAAAGCAATACAGAGAAACCCTGTCTTGGAAAAATAAATGAATAAATAAATAATAAAAATATAAAATAAAAAAAAAAATAAGCTAGCAACTGCTGGATGGATCACACCAGATGGGCTAGTACAACTCCTCCAGGCCAGGTTGGTGTCTGCTATGTCAGAGGCATTCATTAATTCAAGAGTCTCTGAAGATTAACAGAAAGGGTCCTCAGTCCTTTAGGATTGAACTTGTCTGCTAGCAACACGTGGTGCAAGACAGTGTCAACATAAGGTCTTTCTCTTTGCAGCATGCCCTCTTGGCTTTGAAGTTCATACTTGCATTTGCCATCCCTGATAAACCACGGCACATCCAGATGAAGCTGGCCCGATTGGAATTTGAGTCCTTGGAGGCACTGAAGCAGCAGGTAAGGGCCAAGTGCTTGGAAGAAGCATCTATCAGACTGCATCCCTGTACTACTGTATCCCCAAATCCCTGCGTCTCTGTGTCCCTGCATCCCTGCGTCCCTGCATCCCTGCGTCTCTGTGTCTCTGCATCCCTGTGTCCCTGCATCCCTGCATCCCTGTAAAGCATCATCTATCAGACTGCATCCCTGTGTCACAGGAGTCAAGCCACCATTTCCTTCAGCATTGAATTGCCGGTTAAACACAGGGGGCCCCAGTAGAGGATGGGTGGGGTGCCCGCCCAGGACCTATGATGTCAGCAAGAAATGGGTTTAAAGGGCAAGGCTAAGCCAGCAGAAGAATCCAAGCAATGGGAAATGATGGCTGGAGGAAAAGAACAGAGCATGTCTCTAAGAATCACTCCAGAGCTACCTATGGTAGAAACACGGGCTGGGGGGTGGGGCAGTCAGTGGGCCCTGAATAGTACCTTTCAGACGGGGGGGGGGGGGGGGGAGAGGAAGGGAGACAGAGGGGGGGGGGGAGAGGGAGAGGGAAGGAGAGGGAGAGGGAGAGAGAGGGAGAGGGAGAGAGAGGGAGAGAGAGGGAGAGGGAGAGAGGGAGGGAGAGGGAGAGAGAGGGAGAGGGAGAGAGAGGGAGAGGGAGGGAGAGAGGGAGGGAGGGAGAGGGAGGGAGAGGGAGAGGGAGGGAGAGGGAGGGAGAGAGGGAGGGAGGGAGAAAGGGAGGGAGAGGGAGAGAGAGGGAGAGGGAGGGAGAAAGGGAGAGAGAGGCTAGGGGTGCTCATGCTGGATTTTACCACTGTGATTTTCGAGGCGCCCAGAGCTGTTTACCTCCAATGAGAGAGCTATTTTAGCTTAAGCCACAAGGTCTTCTCGGGGACTAACTTTAGGTTCAGTGCCTCTAGGCCCACAGTCTTTGGAGCACTGGAGGGGAATGCGAGAAGTCCCCACGCCAGCTGTCCCTCTGATCGGAGTGAGGGCTCGCAGGGCAGGCGGTGTTGCAGATGGGGACCCCATGTTAGAGTGTTGTGCCTGATGTGGGGATTCAGCCCATAAGAGGAGACGAGAATCTGGTCCCCAGTTAGCTGGGCTCACTGTCCCAACATAGGTGACAAGACTTGGTTCCTGGGCTTGCTAGACAGGTGGGTGTTTGTGCATGCTTGGTGTGTCTTTGCCTGAGCTCAGCCTCCTTCAGCCTCCGTGTGAAGCAGCACTGTGATGGTCAACTTCATTCTGGAGAACCAAGAAGGCCACATACTGGGAGAGGCAGACATTACATGACTGCAAGCACAGAGGCCTCCACATTAAAACCCATAAGACAAATGTCAGAAGCGATGGGAAGCTAGACATTGTAGCAGGTTTTAGGCCATCCTGGACTACATAACAAATCCTAAAACAGTCACAATAGTAAAATCCTGTGTCAAAGAAAGTAAGGCATTTATAAATTCTATATAAAATCATTTGTTTTCTTTCATAAGAAATAATGAGCAATTTTAAATATTGAAAATTTCCCATTTACAGTAACAATTAGAATATAAAGTCTTTAGATGATAACTTATTAAATGATATGGATGAAGAGTGTTTTTTTAAACTTCTTGGAATCAGAAAATTCTATCTTGGGCTGTGGAGATGGCTCCGTAGTTAGAGCATGAGACCCAGAGTTTACATCACTAGGAACCACATGATACCACCTGTAACTCAGCTTCAGAAGGCAGGGACTGGTACCCCAGGGCACGCTGGCCAGCAGGGTGAGCCATGCTGAGGAGGTCTGGGTTTGACTGAGAGATTCTGGGTGATTCCTGATATCAACTTTGGACCTCCACATGCACTCACACACACATGTGCACAAACACTCGCATGCAGGGACACACACACACACACACACACACACACACACACAAGGAAATAGAAAAAGAAGAAAGTATTTAGTATTGTGGAAATGTGGTGTCAGTCAGATATGCAGAAGCAAACACAGGGAGAGTCTGGCTTCCCTTCACCTCTCCCACTTAGCTGGAGGAAGGGATGCCCTGCAGCCCTGCAGCTTTCAGATCGCCCTGCTTGTGCCCCTGAGCACTTCAGCCTGAGGGGCCTCTCCCTCTTCAGCCTGGCATTCCAGCATCTCTCTGCCTTGTACACAGAGAGGCTTCTGTCACATGACCAGTCCTTGGGCCCAGGTTAAAAGTGGACCTATGAAGAGTATCTAAGAACCCATCCACAAATGACCATCCCTCACTGCCCCTGTGAAGTGATTAGAAGTCAGTAGTTAGGGCTGCTGAGATGGCTCAGGGGTTTAGAGCATTGGCTGCTCTTTCAGAGGACCAGGGTACAATTCCCAGCACCAATGAGGCAGCTTACAACTGTTTATAAGTACAGTTTCAGGGGGTCAGACACCCCCACACAGACACACATAAAGGAAAAACATCAATAAAATAAAAGAGAGAGGTTGTTAGTTTCTAATAAAAATTCTGCTACATCCAGTGGCTATTATGTCCACTTAATTCCCATTTTAAGAACAAAATGGATTAAAGTTTTAAGTTCTCTATTCCTAAATAAGGCCGTACATTTTAGGCAGCATCTCAGGACCTATGCATTAAAGTCCCTCCTGTTGCTCTACCCCCTCCCCAGGTCCCACTCCAGAGCTAAGGACTGTGTTGCCTTGGTGAGCAAGCTTAAGCAGCTTCTGCCACCGTGCCCGTCAGGTGATCACTTGTGCTCATTTGGGATTGCCTTTTAACCAGCACGCCAGTGACCCTGACTTGGAGCCTGGATGCAGCTCCCAGGGATGAGCTTCATGCAGTGGACTTGGAAGGAAAAGTGCCAGAGGCAGAGCCCTGTCCTTCCCAGCAGGTGACGGGCATTCCTAAACACACAGGCAAACTAGGCATGTGTAAGGTGAGAGCAAGCAGGGTGTGTGCATTTGGAATAGCAGCTCAGAAGAGACCGCCAGGAAGAGCTTGGGTGGGGACCACAGGGTGCCCTTGGGTCTTTACAGATTGGCTTATTCAGTGTCCAGTAATCTTAAGGTCAGATTAAAAATAGAAAGGAGTATTAGCCAAGAACCATTTGGTAACTGGAGCCCAGTACATACCTGGGAGCCGTCAGTAGCCACTTAGATAGACAGCCACTTTGGGTGGCCAGGCCTTGTTGAGTCCAGAGTGTATGGATGAGCCAGGGAGCAGGGACAGACACCTAGGGCCTCCTAGAAAGAGGTAGTCTCTGAAATAAGCTCAGAGAACAAGGCAAGGACAGCATTCAGCACAGGACCCTGGCTCAGAAGGCTGGTGGTCACTCCTCACCAGACACTGCCTGTCTAGCTGGGCTAGAGTTCAGAGGCAGAGAGCATAGGAAGAATAGACATTGTCTTGGTTTCCTGGGGTTAATACATTGTAACCGTTTCTCCAACATCTCATGAGAGCTTCTGAATTTCCCCACTTCTGTGCCCTCGTATCATGGGAAACACGTTTTTAACGGAGCATGTAAGATTTCACAGCAGAGAATGCGGATGTAGGAGCGTTTTACTTAAACAGAATGGTGTGATGATCCGCCGACACCTGACTCAGAGTGGAATGTTTGGAATAGGGTGTGTGTCTCTGCATTGCCTATTGTATCATTCTGGAAATCTAGGGCTTCTAAAACTTAAGTTTCTTAATTGAAAAAAATTTTTTTCTGTTGTGATCTAAAGAAAGAAATGGCGGTTGTGAGAACATGGAACTCAGTGCCCCCAGGTTCCCAGGGCCCAAGGCAGGCAGACCCTATTCCAGCAGGCGATCCCATCCTTGCCGGGCTCGAGAGCTCAGGCGCCACCTGAGCAATTCATTCCTCTCTTCCTGGGTCACAGCTCATCTCTCGGCCCTGTGGGTCACATAGCTCATCTCTCGGCCCTGTGATGCTGTTGGCCAAGTGGCGTCTTCTCATTATTCCACGGGACCAGGGGAGATGGTGCTTCGCACACAGGTCATAATGACCCAGGGAGGATGCAATGAGACAGCGTGGGGAGAGGGACATGGGGATGCGGAGTGAGCAAGGCCTCCATGTGTGTGAGCCCTCGCTCGGGTCACCTAGCAGGGGACTCTAGGATAAAATGACACCTGCAGCCACTTGTGGGTGGGTGGTGTCCTAGAATTTCTATTGCTGTGATAAAACACCTGACCATAAGCAAGTTGGGGAGAAACTTCAGTTAACAACTCTCAGGTCACATCCCATTGCTGAGAAAAGTCAGGGCAGGACCCTGGAGGCAGGAGCTGGTGCAGAGGCGTGGAGGGAGCTGCGTACTGGCCTGCTCCTAATGGCTGGCCCAGTCTGGTTTCTGACAGCACCAGAACCAACAGCCCAGAGGTGGCACCACCCACATTGATCTAGACCCACCCACAATAATCATCAACCAATAAAATGCACCACAGTGTTGCCCACAGGCCAGGCGGGTGGGGCCTTTTCTCGGCTGAGGGTCCCCTCTTCCCAGGTGTCTGTAGTTTGTATCAGACTGACATAAAACTAGCCAGTGAGAGGCAAAGAGGATCGTACCTTGGCAGCAGCCCCACCTGTCGCCATGGCCCTCCACAGCTGAGGGAAATTCTAGGCGTTGTCTCTGGCAGCTGGTGTGTACTGGGGAGAGTAGGAATTGCAGACTAATGAAAGCCTTTCCACACCAGTGACTTCCCAGAGGGCCTCAGATTGGGATCCGTTAGCCATTAGCAGGTGACTCCTCACACTGTGGCTTTGTCCCAGCTGACGAGTCAACCCTGATCTTCCTGCCTCAGCCTCGTCAGCGTATCTGTCTGGTGCCACCATAGCCAGCATGATAACTATCCTTACCGGTGCCTGGGTGGGAGAGATGGCTCAGTAGATGAGAGTGCTTGCTCTATAAACATGACCTGAGTTCACATCCAAGTGCTCACAGAAACAAAAGGCCAGATGTGGCTTGTCAGTCTTGTTTGCCAGCACCGTGGGGTGCAGAGACAGGAGGATCCCTGAGGCTAGCTGGCTGCTACCCTAGCCCCATGTTCCCTGGGGGATGCTGTCCCAAGGGAATAAGGTAGGGAAGCGATAGGGCAGGACACCTGGTGTCCTCATCTGACCTCTCTGTGTAAAGAGGGTGGTAAGGGGAGAGGGGGAGGGGGAAAGGAGGGGGGAGGGGATGCTACAGCAGACCCTGGCTCCTGGGCATCTCATTCTCTTCTTTCCCTGCCACTTCCTCTCACTTTGGGGTCTCAGTCTTCATCTGCCACCGTTATGTGGACCACTGTACTTGGGCAGTGTCTCTAATGCTAGCTCTCCGGTACTCAGGTCCAGGCAGAGGACTGCACAGTACAAGGCTGGCATCCAGGAGCCTCTCGATAACTATCTCAGACATTGTTGACGTGCACATAGTTCAGAAGCCAGTGCATTAAATAAGTGACAAACAAGAGTCTTAAAATAGACACAGGCAAAAATGGAAACAAGTCATTTGCCTTTCTGGGCTCACTAGGGGAAAGAATGTGCCCCGAAGACCCCACGTGAGCCCTGCAGAAGGGCCCCGTGCTAGTCATAAAAGTCAGGCTCTCCGGCCCCCACCAGCAATAAGGAAGGCTCACGAGGTCTACAGTATAACCCAGGTTAAGCCAGGCTGAGTTCTGAAGCATCGCCCTGAGTCCTTGTGCTGAAAACTAGCAAGTGCAGGGTCTGGAGCAGCCCATACCCTGCTCTGACCCCTTTCCCTCAGAATTTTCCATCCTCACCAGAGAAGTCTTCAAAGTACACTCATTCCTTCAAATATGGCTGCAGCTCTTATGAGCCTGAGGACTGTGTTTGCCTTTCCCAGTGAACATGGCCAAGGCGAAAAGCTTTGCTACATATACTTTACTATGGCAAAAAGAAATTATTCCAGACAAAGATTTACTGTTGGTGTCATCAATCAGAGATAACTTGCCTGTGATGACTTGGCTTGAGGTTTCCTAGGAAAGGTTCGCCCCAGACACAGACTCTGTCACCCTCAAGGAGCACTGGTGTCAGAGCCTGCACATGTTTTATAAACTACCAAATGCCAGTCTTTGACTCCTGAATTACTCTCCACTCCTTATACCTACATATCGTAGCCACTGGTGAGCACGCTACGTGCACAGGACACAGGACACAGGCGGTTGTTTTGTGGAGTCTCAGGGTGCAGTCCAGAACTTACTGTTCTGCTGACTCAGCCTGCCAAGGGCTGGGGTTACAGATGGCCTCAAAACACCCTGTGAAAAACAACTTTTAAACTTTTAATGACTGAGATGGGAGGTCTTTTTAAGTGGAATAAGCGATGCTAGTTGTCCTACTAATTCACTCATATTGTCTGGGAGTCTCAGAGCCATGGCTGGGTAGAGTGACATGTGTTACCACAGACAAGGAACTGTGACAAAGGTCGTGACGGATAGACTGGGGGACATGGGTTTCTAGAGGGACCTCTAGGAACTGCACATTTGCTCCTCTGTGTCTCTCTGTCTCTCTCTCTCCCCTCCCCCAAACATAGGAGGCAGAACACAGGGACTGTTTGAATTCAGTAATTATTTGAAAAATCACCAAGACTACCAAATTAAGGGGAAGTTTTAAAAACACAAACCACAATGTTGTAACTCAAAATGAAAATACAGGGAATTAAAATTCATCTCTACAAATACTCACTTCAGATAGCCCTCTGTGTCTGTGGGTCAATGTGTTTCCTAGCTATTGCTCCCTAAGTAGTATGACACATCTGTCTTCGTAGTGTCCTCATTGTAGTAGGTACTGGTGGTTGACTTGGGGGAGGATGTATGGGTCAGGTTTGGGGTCACTGGTGCAAGGACTTTTCTGTCCATGAAGGCAATCCCTCACTGTCACTGAGGGATGACCACATGTGATGATCAAAGCTTAAACGTGAAGTAGATGAGACAGAATCTGCGCGGTATGATTGGCAAGTGTTAAGAGCAGAAGATCCCTGTTGAAATGACCATGACCCCACCCCTGACCTCACAGAGTAGGAACGTGTCCAAGGGTGTGCTGTGAGCTTCCAAGAGAGCCTGCAGTGTTCTGTGCCACCGGTGCCATACCTTTGTGAGGTTCGCCTGTCCCTGTGGCCTGTGTATCCAGAACAGTCCTGCAGCAGTAAATGCATGTCTCTTCAGAGGCTGGGCTATTAAAACAAAGGCCTTCTCCCTCCTAAGTCACTTGCTCTTGGCAAGTGCGAGCTGCCATGTCATAAGGACACCCAAGAAGCCAGCAGAGACCCGTGTGACAAGGGACATAGCCTGCTGCCAGCAGCCCTGCCCTGAGCACCTCGGATTCTCTGTCCCAGAAGTTGGCAACAGAAGAACCAGACAGCGAAGTCCCAGATGTGTGGACCGGTAGCCTCTGTCACAGTGCCGAGTCCTGCACACAGTCTGTCAACAGAAAAGAATGGCACACTCACAAAAGCAGATTGCACACCGATGTGCTCATTCGGAGTCACCTCCGTCAGCCTCATGCCAGCTTGCTGACCACAGTCTGACTCCACTCCCAGAGGCTTTCCAGGAGCTCTGACCGAAGCCCACTAGCTGCTTCCACATTCCTGGCCTACATTAAGTGTGAGGTAATGATTTGTTAATTTGTTATATACCAGCAATCCAGGCAAAAGGCTAGCTGTTGACCCATGACCCAAGTTTGGCCATGTTTGCTGCTGATGAAGCTGGACATGGGCACACCGAGGTTCTTTCTTTGTGTGATTCAAGTAGAAAGGCTTGGCTAAAAGCAAACGCCCCACCCCAGGCCTCTGACTCTGAGGCCTGTGTTCCCTTAACTTCCTCGTCCTTCATAATAGTCATAAAGATGACATAAAGGCGTACCATCGCTGCTGCAGAGTTCTGGGTGTGCAGACCACAGAGGCACAGCGTGGGCAGTACCAAGAGGTGGAAGTGGACACGCACAGCCACACAGCCAGAGATGTGTTCTTAATCAGTGAAGTCAAGCGTTGGGACGGGATCGTTGACTTTATTTTCTCCACCGTCATATTCCGCCTTAGGCCCCAACTTCCATGCAGTGGAAGTCCTTGAACTTGGATGCCAGTGTTGCTGTCAGGTCATCTTGGGCTATCTCTGCCCCTTTATACTGTGCACTGGGCCAGAGCCAAGAGGTGGGATGAGCTAACCCTTGAGGGAGTCCAGAGCGAGCATGGCCAGACTGAGCTGGACCATGTGAGGAGAGGAGTCGAGAACCAAGAGGGGCAGCCTAGGCTAAGACTGACCTGGAGGGCAAAGGATAGACCAAAAAAGGGCCAGGTAACCAAAATGGCTACATTACATAGGTGTGGGCAGCAGGGGAAGGGTGGGGGCAGGTAGAAACTGAGGGACCCAGAGAGAGCCTGGTGGTCAGTGTCTACTTTGATATGTTGATGGACAACTCAGTCAGCCATTGTCCTGGGTGTGGGACATAAATAACCTGTCAGGTACACGATCTGTGGATCAACCCACATCCACCTCCCTGGACTGGCCCCTGAGTGGCTGGTGAGTTGCCCTATTTAGACCTGGGACCCTAGGTAGACAAGGAGACTGGCTAGGGTCCTTCTGACCCTGTGATCTCTGGAATGACCGTGAAGTAAGACTCAGGTTGCTTCACTGGGACAAGTTTCCTAGACAGTTAGCTAGGTGCTCTTGGTAATACCATTTACGGAGGACATGAAATGGGAGTGAGACCTCCTAGGGAGCAAACCTCAGAAAACCAGACAACTGATTCCATTAGTTTTTCTCGCGCTGCTACAGTAGCCCATTCCTCGTGTTTTTCCCTGTTCTGTGGATGTGACTGAGAAAAAGCCAGTGTTTCCTGGTCATCTGGGAGGTGGGTTTGTCTGGCTGTCTTGCTGGCTCTGGTTTAGAGCCCTCAGGGCAGTTCTGCTAGGAAGGTGTAGGCTGTAGTGCAGATCGTGATCCCAAGCCTGTGTGGGGGGAGAGAGCTCCTATCGTGTGATTTGAAACGTAAGTGGCTGTCTCTCCATCAAGAGCCTCACTCCAGCAGGGAATTTTTTACTCTTCTGTTTGCATTGTCTTGGCAGAAACTGACAGGCATATTTTTAATTTGCAAGTCTGGGTTTCCTGACAGTGTGAGACAATGAACTAACCTATGTCTGAGAGGCAGTGCCTACCCTGTCCGTTTTCACTCGTGATAAAGTTTGTTTTCATTGGAGACAGATTAAATCTAGGTTGCTTTTTGGTGGGAGGTGGGGGGCAAGAGGAAATGTTACTAATGTGTTGAATTTTTTTTCAAGTACGCACTATACAAGCTTTTGCATTCATTTATTTGTATGTTAACGTATATGTGTGGGCGTTTCCTCTGGTAACAGCTGGCGAGGGGAAGGTTGACAGTCTACCCTGATCCTCCTATTGAGATTTGAATGACTGTTCTCAAAAGAAGTGACAAAGATATGTGTGTGCATGTGTGTTGTGAATGCATGAATGCGCACATGTGTGCATGTGTGTTGTGAATTCATGAATGTGCACATGTGTGCATGTGTGTGCGTGTAGGTATGTGTGCATATGTATATGTGCATGGGCCTGTGGTACCAGGGATGGAACTGCTCTACTGGACCTCTTCACTCTGAGACAGCATCCTGCTGTTGCCCATGCTGGCCTCTGACCTGAGATCCTTTAGCCACAGGATTGAAAGTAGCTGGGTCTAGGTGTGCACAGCCTGTCCTGGCTTAGGTCACTTCTAAATGTTGCTGTGCTGTAGGAGCGCAGAAGTGAATGTACCCCAGGGGGCTGAGAGAAGCAACCGGACGTGGAGGGGCAGAGGGGCACCCAGGTGTTACTTCATGGTGTGCCTGTGCTGCTGATGCGGAGAGCACCTTCCCTCTTACCCTACTCTGCGCTTAGGTTTGGACATCTTGGCCACATTCCTGACAAGTGCAAACAAGGAAGGGAAAATTGATAAAATTGATGTGCGGCTTCTTTCCTCAAAGACCCCTCCAGCCATGGAGCATGTGAGGTGATATCATCCCCTGACCCAGTGAGGCTAACCCCCATCCCCAAAAAGGTGAGGTAACCGTTGCTTCCACAGCCCGCTCCTGTTCTCCAGGGAGGTTGCAGGCCCCTGCCTGAAAGTCAGAGAATAAGACCTGCATTCCATTTTTGTTTGGTTTTTCAAGACAGGGTTTCTCTGTAGCTTTGGAGCCTGTCCTGGAACTCACTCTGTAGACGAGGCTGGCCTCGAACTCACTGAGATCTGCCTGCCTCTGCCTCCCAAGTGCTGGGATTAAAGGCATCACCAGCACACAGCAAGACCTGCATCCTTTGGCAGCATCCTTAGGCCAAGGGATTCTGGGAGAGCTCTTAAGCTTGTGACTCTGAGGACTGTGTAACTGGAAGTTTCTCTCCTGCCTGCCAGTTCCCAAGCAATCATTCTGGGGCTTAGTGTTAATTACAAACTGTTTGGCCTATTAGCTCAGGCTTTACTAACCAGCTCTTATAACTTAAATTAACACATTTCTATTAGTCTGTGTATTGTCACGTAGCTGTGGCGTACCAGTGATGCCCGGACATCTTTCTCCTTAGGCAACTGATGGCTTCTCCCAGACTCTGCCGCCTTTTCCCTGTATCTTTGCTTGGATCTCCCACTAGACTCTGTTCTGCCTGGCTATTGGCCAAACCAGCTCCTTTATTAACCAATGGTAATAACACATATTCGCAGAATACAGAAGGGCATCCCACATCAGGACTGGGTCACGTCTGAGCTATGGCATAGGAGACATGTAAACTGTAACAAGTCAAATAGCCTTGGTTTTAGCCAGGTGATCCCTGAAGAATCCCCATGGCTAGACTCAGCATATGCATTGTGGGGTGGGTTGACCCACAGTGGTCAGCCATGGGAGAAGCCAGCACCATCCTTATGGGTACCATGTTCCCACAGGTAGGGAAGGAGTTTGGAATGTTGTGGTGGAATTAGCATCTTGACTTTCTAGGCCCATCGGGAAGGACAGGGAGAGGTTTACAGATTGTGGAAGCCCACCGGTATCATGCACAGCTGATTCTTGTGAGCGACAAGCGGTGCACAGGACACCATTCTCCTGTGCTGCTGACTTGTTAGTGTGGCAGCATCCGTGAAGTTTACAGTGTCCAAAAGCGCGGTGTCGGGTATGGGGCTGAAAGAACCTGCTGTTCTGGCTTTTGACACATGGTGGCTGTTCCCTGTGTGCTGAGTCAGCATAGAGCACAGCAGCCCTCAAGACAAGACGCAGCCGGCAGCAGAGCCCCATGCCACCCCAGGCTGCACAGGAGCCCTGGGCAGGTGGCATGGGGCAGTTTCCAAGAAGATGGGACTCGTCCTGGGGCAAGCTAGTCTTGGGGTGAGCTGCATTTCTGTAATTCTCATGCAGTCATGTTCTCCATAGAAGCATGCAGGGTTACCGTGCTTTTATCCTGATGGTGAGGCAGAACCCACAGACCGGCAAATAGGGCATTCCAGAGGCAGAGGCAGAGGCAGGAGGATGGCTGCAAGTTCCAGGCTAGCTTGAACTACATAGTGAGTTCCATGCCAGTCCAGACGGAAGAGTGAGT
The DNA here is from genome assembly GCF_943737965.1 of Phodopus roborovskii. Classification (NCBI taxonomy): domain Eukaryota; kingdom Metazoa; phylum Chordata; class Mammalia; order Rodentia; family Cricetidae; genus Phodopus; species Phodopus roborovskii. The sequence continues at coordinate 10,041,900 of NW_026125295.1, read as the reverse complement.
GCTTGTCTAAAAAGATGAGGAGCAGGGAGGGGAGGGAGGGACCAGAGGCAGGAACTGGGGATGGTAGGAAGGAGAACCCTCCTTCCAGAGTCCAGCCGGGTCTTTAACAAGGCTGAGGAATGGAAGTTGGTGATGGAGCCAGTGCATTTCTTCTTAGGGAAACACCCACCAAGGACGTGAAAAACAGGTGCTCACTTAGGGCCAGGGTGCTTGCAGCCTTGGGCTCCTGTCACCACCCTGCTCTCATCCCTGAACTCAAACTGCATTTCACTTAAGTAAACCCTCCCTCCCCTCTGCCTCCCTCTGCCTCCCTCCCTCCCTCCCCTCTGCCTCCCTCTGCCTCCCTCCCTCCCTCCCCTCTGCCTCCCTCCCTCCCTCTCCTCTGCTCCCTCCCTCCCTCCCTCCCCTCTGTCTCCCTCCCCCTCCCTCCCTCCCTCCCCTCTGTCTCCCTCCCCCTCCCTCCCTCCCCTCCCTCCCCTCTGCCTCCCTCCCCTCCCTCCCCTCTGCCTCCCTCCCCCTCCCTCCCTCCCTCTCTTCATCTCTCCCTTCCCCCTCCCCTTCCCCCTCCCTTCCTCCCCTTCCCTCCCTCCCTCCCTCTCTTCATCTCTCCCTTCCCCCTCCCCTTCCCCCTCCCTTCCTCCCCTTCCCTCCCTCCCTCCCTCTCTTCATCTCTCCCTTCCCCCTCCCTTTCCCCCTCCCTTCCTCCCCCTCCCTCCCTCCCTCTCTCCCTCCCCCTCCCCCCTCTCCCACCATCCCTTGCTCCTGATAAACCCCATGGCTTTGCTTCACTCTGGTTCCTTAGACTCTCTGTCTGCACTGTTAGGGTGCTCTGTTCATGGTCCCCAAGGGGACCCTGTACCCTTAGGCTGCTGAGGGCAGAGCTGGGCTGGGGATGGGGGCTGACAGTGGAGCAAGTTCTGGTTTATGGTCCATTTTCCTCCTTTTTTTCACATCACACCTTCAATTAGATATTTCACCTTAGCTGCTATACTACTTGAAGTCAGTAAAAGAAAATTGTTTTTCTCCAGTTCCAAAAGTAGGCAATTACCTCTGGCAAAGTGGCTATTGAGAATCGAGCAGTGTCATATGAATTTATCAATAATTAGGCAGTAGGAACCATGTATTTTAGGTTAAAATTCTACCTTTGAACAAAAGCATAGAGATTAAAATGTGCTAAGGAATAATTTGCCAGCTTCTTGTGAGCTGAAGGAAAGCTGAGAATCCATAAAGTCGCTACACAGCGAGTTCCTGGAAAGTCGGTGGGACGCTGCCTCTGTCGGTTCGGGGCTGTGACCAAATGCCCTAGCCTGAATACTTTATAAGCCACGCATGTGCATTGCTTGTAGTTGTGCAGGCCAGAAAGCCAAGGTTACGGCTCTGTTGGACTCTGTGTCTGGAGAGGCCTCGCTCACAGTCTCAGAGATGTCCTTGCTGCTGCTGCTGCAAGCTCACGTAGTCAAGGGCAGAGGCAGCTTGCTCAGGCCTCTGTCTCTCTCTGTGTCTCACCGCCATCCCCCAGTGTGTGTGTGTGTGTGTGTGTGTGTGTGTGTGTGTGTGTGTGTAAGCATGTCCATATGTATGTAGGTATGCGCACGTACACGTTGTTGTTGTTGTTGTGAATTCAGGGCTTCAGCCCTCATACATGCTCAGGAAACATTCTGCAACTGGTACCCAGCCCGTCTGTTTCTGTAACTCCTGATGGCTCAGCCACTTCCCAAACCCCCACCTTTTTGTGTTATCACAGTGGTGTCCTGGCTCCAGCTTGAATGGTGGACACCAACCTTCAGCCCTTGTGGACTTCCTGGGTAGAGGTGGCCACCATCATATTACCTCTCTGCCTCGCCTTGCCTCCCACACACAGATCCTCCTAAGAAAGAATGCCAATCTGTTTCCCTAGGATCCCCACCCCACCCCCCATCCCATGAAAGCTTGTGCCTTGGTGTTGAGAGTTCACCTTGTGACGAAAGCACTGGAATCCTGAAAACCTAGAAACAGCTTGCTAGAAGATCCAAGCAACACGTGAGAGTTGAGGGTTTAGAAAATATTAGCTCAGTTTGCAGCTAAAAACTATAGTACAAATCTTAGCCATTTTTTAAAGCCTCCATTTACTTAAAACCATGAGGGATTTTGGAGCTAGTGTTTGTTTCAGTATTTGCTGTGCTTGCTGCATGAGAGTGTAGGACGGGGGATGGCAACGCCGGCTTCCAGCGCTCAGAAGCCTGAGTCAGGGGGATCACAAGTATGAGGCCAGCCTGGGCTTTATACTGAGACTTTGCTTCAAAAACTGAAACCAAGAAAGAAGAAGAGAACCTGATACTTGGAGGGACAAGACAGTCTGGGTCTGACTTTTCAATTTCTTCTGCTAGCAACAGGCTTGACACTAGAGATACCAACCCAGTGTCTCTTTCCTTCCAAGAGACAGGCAGGCTGATCCACCACGAAAGAGGGCCAAGGAGAGTGACCTGGCTCAGCATCGACTTCCGCCTTGGGCGTGGTCCCACCTCTGTCTTCCTCGGGCCTGGACCACCCATTCTCTTTCCTGTGGGGCCCGGGTTCCCTGGTAGAAGAAACCTGTAGCATAAGTCATCTCGCACAGCTGCTGCGTTCTCTCCAGAAACTCGATCCTCAGCCGTTCCTGGGCAGGGGAAGGAGGGACCTCCTCCATAAACCATTCTGTTTTAAAAGGGAAAATGTATGAAAACGAGTCCATTAAGAATGTTGAAAACCAAAGCACTGTCAGCTAACCACCTCAATCATCTAGAAGCTTCTGTGAAATGGAAAGCTGCTAAGAGCCAGAGCTGAGGAGTAGTGCTGGGAAGGGAGAGACAGCCTTCTGCAGAGCGCTCACCCGAGCAGGCAGCGCCAAGAGCTCACCCCAGTACACAAGTAAAGGTTTGTGTTTGGACCATGTGCAGATGAACATTGTGTTTGCCTTTAACACTCCTCACAGCAGCGCCTCTCCAGGCCACCAAGGGGAAGTTTCCCCACGCTGGCCCCAAGTAGAAATGGTTGCAGAGTCACCCAGGTGTCACTGAGGATTGTGACATGTCCAGTTCAAACTGAGGCAGCGCTGGCCTCAACAGTGCTGTCAGTAGCTACTGTATTCGGTTGTAGTCATCGGGGCACTGTGTAATGTTCGGGACGTCTGGTGATAACACAAGCTTTTGCCCGATGGTCCATTTGTTCAAGGCAGCTGGAGCAGCAGGGAAGACAGAGGCCAGTGGTTACTCATTAGACGCTTATTTACAGGACAGTGAGTCTCAGATGTACTTAAATAATTTAAAGATCTTGTCATTAGCTTTAAAAATGAAGCTTGACCCTGCCCAGTGCTCCAGGGACAAGTGGGCCCCTTAGTCTAACTCAGGTTTGCCACCTTGAGGGGTCAGAGAGACCAGGGCTGCCGAGGCTCCCAGGACAGGCAGAGCCATGGAAGAGTAGGGTGTATAGAAAGCCCCAGAAGTCCACCAAGACTCTGTTGCATGGCCCGCAGGAAACGTGAGCAAATCGACCAGGGAAGGGAGGAGAGGACAGTCAGGAGGAGGAGGACCGGTGTGCAGGGCTGGGCAGTGCTGTCCTGTAGCAGACAGAAAGCTCTGAACTCATGTGGAGCTGGGAGGACACTCGGAAAGCCAGTCACGTTACTAGGGGATAGCCTAACCGAGCCCTCCTGAGGACCCACCTGACAAACCACAAAGACATGACCTTATAACCGTGTCCCAGAACAATACACACATTTACCTGAATATAGACACACTCACATACAGTTGTGGGGAGAGCCGGTTAGTTTGGACTGACCCAAAGCTGAAGCCCACGACAGAATTAGTCAGCAAAGATGTTAGTGTGGTCATTAAATCCATAGCCCGTGTGTTAGAGCAGTTACACAAAGACATGAATGATTGGACATGTGTGTCTGGCTTCTAAAGGTTAAAGCCTTAGATCAGAAAGCACGGTAAGTAGGATTAGCGGCAGATGAGATGTTACACTAGGAAAAAAACTAGTAAATTTAAGGACACATCCATAAACTTAAATGAAGCCAAGAGACAGGGCAAAATTTTAGAGATGAGGAGTGACATCACTGAACTGTGGGATGTGCCACAGCGCCAGGAACTTTCGCAAGCTGAAGAAGGGCATCAGTGATGAATCCATAAATGCTCTCATTGCGTGGGTGACTGCTGGCTGCTTGCTGTGAGAGCCAATAGGAGGAAAGTCGATATTGTGCTAAAGACTCTGGCAGAGTCAAGCTGAGAAATGAAGAGGAAAAAGATACAAGGCATCTACACGAAGAGACACAGGTCCTTGTTCACAGGTGGTTGACCATGTGTAGGGACTGTAGTGCTATTTCCACCCCGCCCACACCTGTTGCCCTGACCATGCCCATTGGGGTGGGGACAGGTGCAGATGTGACCTGGGGGACTAGGTCTGGGGTCCTGGTTGCAGACAGAGAGCATCTGGAGGCCTCCTTGGGACGGGAACCTGCAGCAGTCATCTGTTTCTATTGTAAGTAATTTCTCCCTGAATAAGCATCCGTCAGACTGTTCATTTTCCCAGATTCTAATTTATCCACGATAGGAAACTAAGTCTGCAGGAGGGTACCAGGGGTCTGGAATGCAGCCACCCATTCATTATAGGTCATGCATCTGCCCCTTCATAGAGCAGCAGAGACCCCCTGCGATGGATACTAGAAAAGCATTGACTGTTGTGTCTTGAGGATTTGGCAGCCCCTGATCTGTGTTTTTGTAGAAGCTGATAAGTGTGATTCTAAAATTGACGAGGGAAATAAAGGACCTGAGGAAGCCAAGCTCTGAAGAGAAGGAGGAAACTGAAGACTAACTAAAGCTAATGTTTTCAGAGTGTGTGGCAGAGCACAGTGAAGACGGGCAGGGAAGAGCGGTGGGGGAGGGGGGCAGAGCAGGAAGCATTTGGCTTCCAACAGAGCTTGCAGGTTTGAGGAGATATTTGCAGCACTTTTCTCTGGAAGGGCTGCATGTCAACAGACAGGAAACCAATTCAGACCCACACTTGATCCCCAAGAAGGTCATGACCTGAGTGCAAGTCCTAGGGGAAACAAGGCCAAATCTCAGAGACGTTGTACAATAAGGTATAGGTCTCAGACAGGAGGTAGAGGCAGGAAGAGCAAGGGTTTGAAGCCAGTCTGGGCTACATGGTAAGATCCCACTAGAAAGAAGGAGAGAAGGAGAAGGAAGGGAAAATGGGAGAGAGACAGGGATCTGCGGGAATCTATGCCTGGGTCACCCCCGCCCCTGGAGCTCAGTGCCCCGTCCTGGAATTCTGTGTTCTGCTGTCCTTCTATACACTGGTGGGAACGGAAGCCCAGTCAGGATTCCCCACAGAATTGCAGATCCTCAAAGCCCTCAGTGGACATCTGCCCTGTGACCTGCCCTCCAGAGTTCGTGGCATGGGAAGAATCTTGAGGCCTCTTGAGAGAAAGAGAGGCTTGGCTTGCTCTTAGATAGGTCCATGTTTGTTCATGGCGAAGGAACATTTTGTCTGTGTGTGTGTGACTGTGAGTGTGTGTGTATGTGTGTGACTGTGTGTATGTGAGAGAGAGAGAGAGAGAGAGAGAGTGTGTGTGTGTGTGTGTGTGTGTGTGTGTGTGTGCAGTCTGTGGGAAAGCTGGGAAGGGCAGTCTTAAAGCAGGAAACTATCAAGGTAGGAAATTCAGGGGATGGTTGTTTATTATTCCCCTTAAGTTCTAGCCGATCTACTGTTTGTAGAAGATTATGTATTCCTTTGAAAGATGGAAAAAGTTCAGAGAGGAAGCCAGGGAAACAATCAACCAGAAGAGGCTGAGAGTCAAGAGGCCACGGGAGAAGAATTGTACAGGGAAAGGGAAAAGTCTGTGCTACTGTGAGGGAAGCAGCTAACTCTGTAACGGAAGGCTGAGCACAGAGAGGGAGGACCACAACCCCCACTGGAGGAGGAAGGCTGAGCACAGAAAGGGAGGACCACAACCCCCACTGGAGGAAACCTGGGGAGGCCCAGTGGGATTCCGGCTGGCTCCTGATCAGATTTCCAGAGTGGACAGCTAGTCTGCCAGTCTACCTAACCACAGGACAACTTCCTGTCTCGTGCAAACGAAGTGTGTGGCAGAAAGTTTGCCTGGCTGCAGCCTCTGGGAACTCCCTACTCTGCTGGGAGGGGGTGGGAGGGTGCTAAGTCAGGCTCATCTCCTTGCAATAGAAACAGATATGGGAAAGGAGCCCCAGCCTGTGGGAGGAGCCTGGCGAGGGGCCAGGGAAAGTGTACAAGAACCCTGGTCCATGGCAGCTAGCTCACTCATGAGGTCCTGAAGTACTTAGCAGTCCAGGTAAAAACCGGCTGGAGGGAAAGCAGCTACATGGGATGGATGGCAAAGCCCACAGTTTAGCATTCTAAGCCAGGCCTAACACCAGAGAGTACAAAGAATCTCAGAGTCCCCAGGATAAGCCTGTTAAGAGCAGACAGTGTGACTGAGGGCATTCAGATTCTAAGGTGGGCAGGGTTAGCACAATGCCCAGACAGGCCTTCCCACTCTGTGGAGTTGTGCCCACAGGCTCAATGGAGAGGGTACCCAGCAGTTTCCAAAAGAATGAGAGGTTTTAGGGCTTAAGAGCCTAGAATAGCTCTGGGTGGTTTCCATACAGAGAGTCAAAATCATGAAGTGAACTTGAGCATTGCCTTTAAAGGCCTAGGCAGGATTTTTGTGTTTGCACACCTCGCTGTCCTCGGCATGCTCATTTCTTCATGGTCTCAAGGTGGCTGCCCCTGCTTCAGGCACCACAGTCTCTTATGCCCATGTCCAAAGACAGAGAGGAGAGGAAGCCCAGCAGGCCACACCCAAACACCACCATCCAGGAGCCAGTGACACTGGAGGATAGGATAGGACATAGTGTGAGCAGGGAGTGTAACCACCAGGGGGCGGGCAAGCAGCAGGAGCGGCACAGGCTGGTCAGAAGCCTGGGTGTCCGGAGAGAGTGCCCACAGCGTGGCGTCTGTCAGGAGAGTGTGCCCACAGCGTGGCGTCTGTCAGGAGAGTGTGCCCACAGCGTGGCGTCTGTCAGGAGAGTGTGCCCACAGCGTGGCGTCTGTCAGGAGAGTGTGCCCACAGCGTGGCGTCTGTCAGGAGAGTGTGCCCACAGCGTGGCATCCGGAGAGTGTGCCCACAGCGTGGCCTCTGTCAGGAGAGTGTGCCCACAGCATGGCCTCTGTCAGGAGAGTGTGCCCACAGCATGGCCTCTGTCAGGAGAGTGTGCCCACAGCGTGGCATCAGGAGAGTGTGCCCACAGCGTGGCATCCGGAGAGTGTGCCCACAGCGTGGCCTCTGTCAGGAGAGTGTGCCCACAGCGTGGCCTCTGTCAGGAGAGTGTGCCCACAGCGTGGCATCAGGAGAGAGTGCCCACAGCGTGGCGTCTGTCAGGAGAGTGTGCCCACAATGGGCAGACTTGACACTGAAGGCAATGTTGGGGCACACCCGACAGGAAGAGCGGGAAACTGGAGGCTTTGGAACGCCAGTGCATAGCGTGGTGAAGGACTGGAAGGTTTCCTCACAGGCTCCGACATGAAAGTAGCGTACCCAGTGGGAGAAGCCCAGGCCTGCAGAGGGGGTGCTGGAGTGTGCAGAGGGGGTGCTGGTGTGTGCAGAGGGGGTGCTGGTGTGTGCAGAGGGGGTGCTGGGAGAGCTGCAGCCCCAGAGCCAGAACAGAACAGGTAATCTACCAGTCAGGAGGAACCAAGCAGCTCACCTTGCATTCTAATGCTTTTCATCAGTCACAAGTTAAAGGAAAGAAAGGGAGGGAGGAGAGCAGAGAAGACAAGGAGAAAGGAAACTGGAAAGGAATCTGCATGAGCAGGCGGTGTGGACAGCGGGTTGTTGGCTGCAAGGTCGCCCGAGTCAGAAGTGAGGCTGCAGCAGACAAGGGAGGCCTGGCAAGCCAGCCGGTGCTCTCTCCATCTTAGCTTCCTTTCCATTTCTACACAGCTCACTGTTAGAAACGCTCTCCCAGCCAGCTACAGGGACACAGTCTCTGCTTGTCTGTGTGTGTGTGAGTATGTGCGAGTGAGTGTGTATAAGTGTGTGTGAGTTGTGAGTGTACACAAGTGTATGTGAGCAAGTGTGTGCATGAGTGTGCATGAGTGTGCATGAGTGTGTGAGTTGTGTGTGCACAAGTGTGTTTGAGTGTGAGCGAGTGTGTGAGTGTGCAAGAGTGAGTGTGCGTGAGTAAGTGTGCATGAGTGCTGTCTGGACCACTTAGAAGACACCCAGGGTCTGGGAAGGTTGCCTGGTTATTTGTGCGGCCTGTGACTGTCTGACCCCAAAGGACTCTGAGAAGTGTGGTTTCCATTTCCTTTGCCAAGGACATGTAAGTTAACCACGAATCTGCCATACTCCACTACACCCTGACCATATTTTCCTGAAGCATTTATCCCATGTCCTCATTGGAATGGCTTTCAGGTCATCCCAGGCAGCAGCCACACATTTACCAGGGGAGTTGTTAATTCCACCAGTCAGATGGGACACTACCACAGTTTAAGTACTGGATGGGCGGAAGGGGTCCGGCCAGGTCCATATGTAGGCTCCTGGGAAGTGGCCCCAAATCTGTCACATTTTTCAGGAGCTTAAGAAGGTCAAACTCAGAATTCACATTTCCCATCATGTCCAGTCTGGGGCAAGCATGCATCCTGACATATGTCCTGCCTACATCCACTCAGGGACAAGCGTACATCCCGATGTATACCCTTCCTGTGAACCTCCTGCCCACCTGGGAAGATGGGTCAAATGAACTTGTTTAGGGGAAAGGAAGAAATGTGGCTTATTATCTCCCATCAACACAGCCTCCAGCACTTCAGGAACGATCTGTCCTTGGGCAAGGGGCTTGCAAATCAGAGGATTTGTTTGTTTGTTTGATAGCTCTCTTAGGCATGGTAATTAGGCTTAAAGTGTAACTTTGGCTCTCACTGAGTCCTAGGGCTAGGTAACAACCAGTCTGCCTCCCCTCCTGTGCTGTTTGCTGGTTTTGGATCCACACAGAACACAGAGACAATATCAGACGAACAAATCCTAAAGGTATGCTTAATTCAACACCTATTAGATAGATCAGCTCATCTATCTGAAAAGCACGATGGAGCAAGACCTGGGGCCTGGACATTGTGGCTTCTACATGGAAACCTCTGCAGCCCAGTGTCTCTTGTCAACATTGGCCATGGCAAAGCTCAAAAGTGTGTCTGTAATCTCTTGGCCAAAGAGCAGGTCAAAGAGAGCACTATTCAGATGGTTGAGGAGCCATTCTAGACTGTTCCAGCTTTACAAAGCGTGGAGTGGGAACAGAAAAGGAAGCCGCTGCTGTCAGACTTGAGTGCCAGGGCATCTCTACCCTTGGCAGTCGGCATCAGTTTTTGGAAATGATGGCATAGACCCCATCTCACCCCACTCAGGGCAGCTGTCATCAAGACAACAACCAATGCTGGCCAGGCGTGGGTGTGTGGCCCTGGGTATGCTAGCGGGGTGCCCAGTCGTGTAGTTAAGGGTTCTTAGAAAACTAAAAATAGACACCATTCCTGAGCATATACCTCAGATCAGTCAGTATTCAGTGGACAGCTGTGCAGTCATGTATATACCAGTCAAATAATGGGGTCTGCCCAGGAGCCAGCAACAGGGACAGATGAAGAAAATGTCACACACACACACACACACACACACACACACACACACACACACAGAGAGAGAGAGAGAGAGAGAGAGAGAGAGAGAGAGAGAGAGAGAGAAAGGGGGGCATACACAGAATGGCCTCGTCATTTACAGGAGAATGAGTGGAATTAAAAGACACATGCACATTCCCCTCATGAGAGGGCCTGGCTCTCAACAGTCAGGAAGATGGAAGGGTTACTGAGGGGCTGCCGTCTGGACCAGGTATTTAGGGTCTTGGTGGTCTTCAGAGAACTAACACAGACTCTATTCACAAAAGTGGTAGCTTGTGAGGCAGGAGAACAGCGCCTGCCATGAGCGGCCAGGCTCAAGGTTACTCTTTGCGGCTTTGCTTTTTTTTTTTTTTTAAATGGGGCCAGGAGGAGGAGTTTGTTGCTAAGGGGTGTATGTGGGTGGTTCCCTTTTTTGATTGACAGGTTTGGATTATGCAAGCTTTTGTTCAGTAAGCATGTCTTTTCCCACGATGCATCTGATTGTAATCATATGCATATCCAATTGTGCACAGGCATAAGATGCTGAATGGGGATATGGCTTTCTGGGATGCAGTTTGTCTTACTGCACAGACACCCCAAATCTCTTCAGGCTCAACACCCCCACACATACACACACACCTCTTGTGCCCAATAGGACATGTTTGAATGAAAATTGGCCAGGACAGGGCACTGCTAGGGAAGAGACAGTATTACATTGTTGAAGGAGGGTGTGCACAGCTCCATGCAGATGAGGGCCCAGCCAAGAGGAGCCTCAGGTTGCTTAGCTTTCCTTAGGGTCACTGGCCTCCAAAGTGGGAGACCAGCATAAAAGGGCTGAGAGGCCAAGTGAATGGGGTTGATGAGATCAAAGCACATTGCATCATGTATGGTAAAGTTAGAATGGAAGCCATTATTTAAATAGATGATGGACACTGGAAGAGACGAGTAGTTTTGAAAGTGCATCTGGGACTCTTCCTATTGCTTTAGTTCTAGTTCCTAATCATTCTGAATGGATAATACTATTTTAGTCATATATGAAGATTTGGTGACCACCTGTGTTCGCTGTGCATAAGGAATATCCTAACATCTCTGTTTCTCTCAGGTGGGCAAGGGTAGGTGTGTGATGCCTCATCTAGATGCTAAACTAGCTGCCACAGCATTACCTATTTGAAAAGGACTCTTGGGAGCCTTTGGGATATAGTCAGAAACCCAGACAGCTGCCCCGCCCCAGATGGGTTCAATCAGGACTGAAGTGAGCATTGCCTGTGAACCAGGATCCCTATCCCAGGCAGGCAGCCCTGCTCAACTAAGCAAGCTACCTCTAGGACTGTAAATCCCTGCAGACCCGGTGCCCAGCTCCATCTTGCCATAGGGCTGTGTGCTCCAGGGAATGGAGCCCCAGGAGACCATTGTGTGTTCCTCTCCCCTGAACAACATTGAGCTTTGACACACCAGCCTAAGGTCGCTCAGATTCCTTCAGAATGTGTATGTTGGGAGCCAGGGGTTAGTGAGCTGAGAGATCTTAAGCTGGGCAATAGATGTGATGGGAAGCAGGTTTCCAAGTGCTTCTAACAGAGAGGTCTCCTGACACTTTAGTGTGGGCTGAGCGAGGGGCCTGAGGGGGGACGTGTGGGCAGTCTCAGAAGATCCTTCTCAAGTTCCTCACAGGGAGAGGGGGAGGGTGCCAGCTGCACACCTCCCCAGGCTAAGCTCGGGAGCTTGAGTGAATGAATGAATCACAAGTTTAAAAAAACATTCCATTCTTTCTTTAAGCTGTTGCTATTTTATAGGGAAAAGTTATTTCTTTTATCTTAAGCTGCCTGCCTTTTACGTAGGCTTTAATTTCAGGGTCTCCAAAGAGTGCAGTTGATGTCTAAAAGGGTGACTTTGCTCCCTTCCTCCCCACACACCCTGGGCCAGAGCTGCTACAGAGAAACTAAAGAGCTGAAGAGTAGATGTCCTCCAGCTAGGGCCCAACTCAACCAGGACTCTCCAGTGAGGGTGACCTCAGCCTGGAGGACTGGCCACAGAGTCAGCACAGGGCTGACATGGACTCAGCTGGCTGAGCCACTAGGATCCATCCCTCATGGCCCTGCTCCAGGGCAAATAAGGGCCAGACTGCCTGTAAAACCTGACCACCCTCAAACCCTGCCACAGCAGAGCAACAGGCTCTGAGAACTCTGACACCACTGGTCTCTAGGGCAGTCCTGAGCCAGGCAGGCTGGAACCCTGCATGAGGGACTGTGGTCATTGGGTATTCCCCCAAGGGCATGCAGCAACCACAAGATCAAATGGGGACAGTGGTCACATAGAGTGTGGCCATTCAGGGAAGAAATCCCATTCGCCTTGGGCTGAATCCCAGCAGGGGCTCCTGTCCTGTCCTGCACATCTGTCCAGTCATCTGCTCCTGTTGTAGCCACAGATCCGCAAGGGGCAGCTTGCACCTCACAGGGGCCTCAGAAGCCGCCCAGTTCTGCTGAGGTTGAACAGTACTATCTAAATTAACAGTCTTCCATTTCTCGTAGTTACTCATCAGCCAGGAAGTAGACGCTTTCCACCCGTCCGTTCATTCTTTCTTCATAAAGGCATTTTAAATGCTCATGGTTATTCAGGGACACCAGCTGGCAGGGCCATGGTGAACCCGGGCTGTGGTGTTGCTGTCATGACTTGGACAGTTTCACGTCGGTAGCTGACAGGCATGGAAGGCTGTGAGAGGCTGGGTGCTGATAGAAAATGTGACAAACCAGGGTCTCACCTTGGGGAAGGTGCAGGTTTGTGGACTAATTCAAACCAACTGCATCACTCTGCTGGGGACACATCATAACTGGGCAGGGGTTAGGCCCTGAGCCAGTCCTAATCCTGTGTCTTCCCAGTGCCCTAGGCCCTTCCTGCCTTTCCCGTCAAAAACTACTCTGCCCCTGTGTGGATGTAGACCAGGGGAGACCCAGGACCATCTCTGTCGAAGCAGGGGCAGACTCTGTTTATGCCTGGTACCTGCAGAGGCCAGCACTGTTCATCCTTAAAGAGTTTTTGTTTTCACAGGTATTTAAAATGCCTGCCACCAGCAGCCTCTGTGTGCTCATCAATTAACAGAGCAGAGACGGCCGGCCACGTTCTTCTGCGCTGCAGGAAGGGTGTTCCCCAGGGAGGCTGTGGGAACCGTGGGTAGCAGTAGCAGCCCTGTGGCGGCGGGGGCAGAAACTGAGGGAAGTGGTAGACTGCCTGTATTGTGGGCACAATGCTGTCTGCACAGATAGGGTGCCTGGGCTCTCGAGGCCAAGCTTCACAGTCTAAGCTCACAGGGATGGAGTAAACACATGGCCTTACTTTGGTGAAGTGTCTTTTCTGGGGCACAGCCCTCCCACCCCATCCAGGGGAAAACCAGCTGTTTCTTAGGCCCCCAATATCACAGTGGCATTCCACCTATACTAATCATTCTCTCCAGGCCAGGTGAGGCATTTAGGAGGTAAGCTGTGGGCAGGGGCCTGGCGATTCTCCTTCCTGGAGTTCCAGTCCTCCATCTCGAGCATCTGCAGAATGGGGCCTCTGCCACCTGACGTGCGTTTTATCCACTGTCCTGTGCTCTCTCAACAGCAGATGAAGCTGGTGTCGGAAAACCTAAAGGAGGAGTCCCCAGAAGATGAGAAGGAAGCGCCCTGAGCCCCAGTGTGCTGGCTGCCCTGCCCCAGCCTCTGCTGAGGGAAGCCTGCCTCACACCTGCACAGGGCGCCCATCACAATCTGCACTCAGGCCAGATGCTTGGCTGTGGGACGGGGCTAACACACAGTGGGCCCTTGGTAGCTCTCTGGTGCCCTCATATCTGGACCCTCCCAGGTCAACACGCCCCACCAGCTGCCTCACGCTGCCCTAGAACTTCATTCCTGGCTTAGGGTCTGTGCTCATTATGCTGATTCACAGGAGCCATGCTGAGGGCCCCACACCTGACCCTGGCTGTGTGTTAACTGAAACTCTAAAGGAGCTATTAAAGGCCGCCCTCGCCTGACTTGTACTCCCTCCCGGACTCCATACATGCTTCAACTGCCTGCAGAGCTGGGTGGTAAGATGGGGATCCCAGGAGTCAAGCGAAACCCCGAAGCTCACAGCCAGGCCCAGGTTTTTGGGGGGCGCTGCTGCTGCTGACCCGAGGGAAGCCCAGAGTGGGTGGGAACGTGTAGCAGAGTGTTGGTACCGCCAGCAGTGACGTGTGCCTCCCAACCTGAACCTATGTCCACCCACGGAGCCCACCCAGGAAGCAAGGCCTGGAAGGGTGGGAGCCGGCACCCTTGCTGGACCCTGTGAGCTCGCCTGGCAGCAGGCAAGCTGTCCGGCTCCTCCCAGCATGAGCTCCGATAGCCTGTCCCGAGCAGCCCAGTGGTCCTGCATCTTCATGTCACACTTACCCAGAGAAGAGGTGGCAGCTGGCTTGGTATCACTTGTTTTTAGAAGCCTTGACTCTGGCCTTTGTCCTTTACTTTGGAAGGAGGTATGGTACTCCAGGGCATGGTACTGCTGTGGTTTATTGGGTTCCTGGTGGAACATTCTAGATCCAGCTCATGTTCTGAACAGCCAGTAAATGGCAGCCACCAAAGATGACCTGAGCCCTGAAACCCCAAGGTTAGTCCCCCAGCTCTCATCAGTAGGCCCAGACAATATGATGTCTGCCCCCACCTGGCCGGGGTAAGCAGTGCCATGAGTCAGTACCCAGGATAGTGGTAGCCACCAGGGACAGGCCTATAAAGACCAGAATAAAGTTCAACCCATTTTTTTCTTAGAGCAGGGTGGTTGAGGCCCAAGAAGGAAAAGGGACACATTCACCAATGGGAAATGAGAGGTGCCTTTGGACTCCATACCTGCTATTCTACTAGCCACCCAGAGGCTTCCCCAAAAGTCACTGGGAGACACACCATGTAGGGCAGCCGTGGGAAGAGCCCTAGGCCCAAGGGAGGCAAGTGTTAGCTCAGTCTCTCACACAAGCCTGTCCCACAGGCCCTGCCTGGAAGAGTCCCAGCAAGACGTGACATGAAGCAGCCGAGTGTGGATGCAGCCCTCACCAGGAGGGAGGTGCTCCTAGGGACAGCTACCTCAGTGTCCAAGTCCTTGCACCAGCAGATCCCAGAAGGTTCCAGAAGATTCCAGGGCTGTATCCAGAGCACAAGGCTCTGGATCCTAGATACTGGGAGACCTAACTCCCTGTGCCAGAGGCTGTGGAGCCTGGGCCTCACTTTGCCTAACTAAGGAAGGTTTGAAGGACCGGCTCCCCCCCACCACATGCAACTCAAACTTGCCTCCTTCAAGTGCGAGATACAACTGCCACTGAGTCCCACAGGTCAGTAGAACTGGATGGCAATGGGGTTGGCCCGAGGCCAGTCACTTCACAGTCACAGACACACCCTGGGCACCTCCCATCACACCCCTCCCTCAGTACTTTCTGCTGGGTGGCTCAGCGCCAGCCCAGAGCACCCCGTGGTGGTTCCCGGTGGCACAGGTGAACCCATAGAGGGCAGGGTTGGTGAAGAACCAGCTGCGGTGTGGGCACCCACGGGTGCACACAGAACATTTGCCAAACAGGCTGTGTGTGTCATCCCAGAAAACAAGCTTTGTTCATTTAAACACTGAAGTGATTGCATTCCCATGAAGAAAGAACCCAGACAGAAAACTCAGCAGAGACTGATGTGGGAAACCCCCCATACTTGGAAATTAAGCCCCTTCCCCACCTCCCCTAAAACGTCACAGTTCAGATTTATTTTTACGTGTATGGAGTATTTGCCTGCATGTATATCTGTACACCATATGTTTGTGTTGTCCATGAAGGCCGGAAGGGGGCATTGAACCTTCTAGAATTGGAGTCACTGATGGTTGGGTGCTAGGAATTGAACCCAGTCATCTGCACAGCTAGTGCTCTAACCACCAAGCCACTTCTCCATCCCTGTGGCGTAGCGGAAAAGTATCTTCCATTTCTGGGCAGAGAACAGGCAACAGAAATAGAAACCCAGAAGGAACCTGGGCAAGTGGGGAGGTCCTGAGAGCCAGCAGTAGCGGCACCAGAGGGAAGGCACAAAGGTCAGGAAAGAAGCATTTGCAGGTAGAGCCTTGGGATGGCAGAGAAGAGGGTATGTGATGCTAATTTGATTGTTAACTTGACACAGTGAATCCCCAGGAGCCCAGAGAACGGTGGGTGTGGGTGCTCAGCCATTAGATCTTGCCTCACCCTGTGAGGGATTGTCTAGACTGGGTTGAGGTGGGAAAATCCATCCTGAAGCTAAGCTGAGATCCAATCAATGTACCTGCCTGCTTACGTTTCTGAGGCCAGGACCTCTTGCCCTCCATCTAAAACTGTCTTTATCAGACATTTTAACTCAGCAACAATAGAAGTAACCACAGAAAATCAGTACTGAGAAGCAGGCTCATTGCCATTGTCCACCTGACTCTGCTTTTTGGGTCTTTGGAACCATTTTGTGAGAGGAATGTGAGTTTGGAATTCTGGGCCAGTAAAAAATCTGTTGACTCCTGTAACACAGCAGAGATCAATGGACATTTTGGAAGGAACCTGGAAGACAGACATGCTGAGAGAGATGAGAGCCACTGAGGCCCCTTCATGAGGTTCCAGAGGGACAAGGACTCTCAAGGACTGAGCTGGAGACCATTCAAATTATATCCTAGCAAAGAACCCATTTTATTCTATCCATCTCCCAAGATCTTGAATACAGCTGAACTTGAAGGAAACAGACTGATGGGTTTGATGGAAGAAAATTCAAGAAAGTAGAACATTCAAGCTATGGCACGGCGACTTACCACAGTTAATAGATACCCAGAGTGGAAAACACAAGGCATTTTAAATATTCAGTTTGACTGGGAAAAATTGGAGCAAATTTAAAAGTCTCAGAAGAAGAGCAATGTATATAGCAACGCTGCTATAGCTACTTAGTACCAAGGAGAAGCTAGTGGCTTGTCTGTCTCACTTAGGTCTGGTCTTCCTTACCAGGCACCCATGCCTCTCTTTGGGTATGGGCTGCTCACTCTAACACTATGTGTTGAAATCGTGTAACTATTTTGTAGGCACTAACAGCTAGGACCCGGCTTGAGCATCAGATCAGACGAGGGCTCTGGACTTTTGAATGGTATTGGAACTGTTAATGACTATGGGGACTTTTGAAGTTGTACTAATGTATTTTGCATTGAGATAGCCATAAACCCATGGAAAGGGGTAGGAAGTTACAGCTTAAAATTGCTGTTTGGATATCAAGTTGGCAAGGGGTAGACTTGTAATGTCAGATTGACAGGATCCAGAGTCACCTAGGAGACACTCTTCTGTCCATTCCTGTGAGGATTGTCTATACTTAGCCTTTGGGAAGGTCTGAGGAATTACAGATTAGCTGAAGTGGAAAGACCCCCACCCCCAATATTGGACAAATAAAAGGAGAGCCGAGTACCAGCATGCAACTCTGCTTCCTGGTTGCGGATACGGTATGAGCAGGTACCTCAAGCCCCGCCTTCCCTGCCATAGTGGACTTTCCTGAGCCAAATAAACCTTGCCTTCCCCAGGCTGCCAGCCAGGTATTTTGATGCTGGATGAGACAAGTCACTAGTGCAGGCTGCTACCAAAACTTGTACAGTTGTCGTTTGATGGACAGGAAGAATTTCAAGGAAAGACTGTGTTTGGAGTTTGGAGACTGCAATGCTCTGTGAATGGATGTATCTAGGTCTTCTGTCAAAGAGGGGACTGAAACATGTCCCTGGGGGAGAGGTGGGGTGTCTGGAAGACTTGCAAGCATGTGTGTTTGAGCCTGCGTGGGTTCATGAAAGAGAACTTTGAGCCATCCCATTCTAAGGCAGAGAGAAAAAGCCGTTAAGCGTGAAGAGCCCAGGTTTTGCAAGTGGAGGTTAAGGTGACTCAACAAAGCCATCTGCCCTGGATGCAGCAGCCACAGTGGCTCCGTGGGGAGAGGGACCTAGCATGCCACCAATGTGAGAGGGAGCAGGGCTGCCGCAGAGCGCCACAGCTGGCAACGACCGAGGCAAGGCATGATGGCTGCCAGGGAGAGAGCTGACCTTGGAAGCACACTGGTTGAAGGGCAGAAGACGGGCAGACAGGGAGACAGCCGAGCCTTGTTTGCTAAGTCAGAGACAAGCAAGCCAAGCGAGGGAAGGCATGGAATAGTCACCGTGCTGTAGCCCTTGTGTCCCGACAGTTTTAAAGGAAATGCTGCCCTTTGGATAGTATACTAGGCCACTCTGGCGCCACCTGACACTGGCAGAGAGGACTCTCTCCACCCCCACCAAGCGCTAGAACACAGGGCCTGCCCATGGGAAGCAAACTCCATGCCCGTGTGCTGGACAGGCAAGCACAGCACTGCGCTCATGAGAAAAACAACAGATTCCAGCTTGTATTGCTGAACACCAGTATGTCACTTTATTATTGGATTACTTCCCAGCTGTCACATACCTGTCAACGTTAACACAAGGAGGAAGATTGGCCAGAACTAGAGGCAACTGACCAATCAGCCGACAAGTGTGTACTCTCGGCACACACCCACTCTGGCTCGGTAGGACATGTCTGTTCAGTCTCATGACTATTAAAATCGGTGTCAAGATTGTCACATCTTTAAATACAGATAGAATTCCAGAAGTACATAATTTTATATATATATGTATATATATATATATATATACACACACACACACACACAGAAAAATACAAGACTAACTTTTCCCACAATAGTTAATTTATACACTACTGTAACTCTATGTGACTTCTGAAGACAGGTTAGGGACAAGTAACTGGTTAGAGCAAGAAGTAGTTTGGTCCACTATTGGTGTGATGGTGTTCTGCTCCCTCCCCGTGACAACATCCCATGACATACAACACATGCACAAACATCCACTTGTCAACAAATGGACAGACATTTATGTACCCAAAGGGTCACCAACCACACACAACTAATAAGGCTATGATACAGCTCTGCAGCATAAATGGCCAACACTGCTGATCTAAAGTGAGCACCATATATACACCTGAATATAAAACCACTGGGGACCAAACGCATACGGCTGAGTTCAGAGGCGTTACTCTGAGGCTGGACGTGACCACACAAGTATGTACATTCCTTGGAAAACGGCTGCGACAAAGTTTATTGCAATGCCCCTTATAAACGTCTCTCCTTGCTCACACAGACGTAGCTCTCACCGTCTCTGTGAACCACACTGGTTTCTGGCCCTTTGAAGATCCCTGCTTAAGAATTTCCAGCAAATGTGTTCTATGGCTTCACCCACACATCTATCTTCGCCACGCTGAACGGGACTGTAGCTTAAAGCACGAGCGTTAGCCTAGGTCTAGGGAGTATCTTATCATTTTACTTAGTGTATCAGGTTCTACTGTGAAGTTCTGAGTAATATACATTAACCCTAAGGTAGCAAAGTGGCCACTAAGGAAGTGACTGGCCTGTGCCTCGCCTGCCCTGAATGACATGGTCAGATGCACCTCTGCTGCCACTCAAGTCAGGAAAGGAAGCCGGAGTGTGGGAGGGACGCTGGGCCTGGCAGCCACACCTACCCACAGGTCACTTGTAAGTACTGCTTTCGAAACCCACAGGGCACAGTGTGAAAAACAAAACAAACCAGCATCTGGGCTCCCCAAGATTAGGGAAGCTAGTGCATCAGAAAAGATGCCTGGGGAGATGATAATCAGTCCGGACTAGAATTCTGAGCAGTGTGAGGCAGGCAGGCAGCCCACAGAATGGGCTCTAGTACTACCCTTTCCTGAGCAGTTTCTCTTCAGCTGCTCTCTGCGTCTGAGCCAAACGCTGCCAGGGAATGGAAGAGGCCAGGGGCCACCTAACCACCAGGCTCTTGAAAAACCAACCCAGGAAGCTGTTTTATTGTGGGTGTGACTTTGCAGCCACCCGTGTGGCTGTGGCTACTGCAGCAGGCAAGCCCTCCAGTCTCCTCTCCACAGGTGTGAAGGAGCCCTGCTGTATGTCCATAGGGAAAACTTTCCCCGAGCTTCTGTTTGTTCTGTCAAACACATACACTCTAAGTAGTTAAGACAAGAGTTCACCTCATCACCTCACAAAAGATTGTCTCCTTGTAATTCTATAGGGGAAGCTGCCTCACAAACCTAAGTAGCTGATCTCACCTACTACAAACAAGAAAATCTTTGTCAATGAAAATGTAAGAGCCCCAACTGTTTTCACACTATCGCTTAAGACAAACAGGTGTGGGCGCTCAAACCGTGGCTGGGTTCTTGGTGCACAGGCCCTGGGTGGCTGGCAGCAGCTGTGGCGCCTCCCAGGCCTGTGGCTATCACCACGTTATTGCTTTGGTTCTGTCTCGGGCACCGGTGTGCCTCAGAGCATGGATTTACCTATCACCGGAGGTCAGACAGGAATTTGGGCTTTTCACAAGGAAATGAAAGCATTTTCCCTCCAGGTTAAGTCAGAACATGAATTTCTAAGCGCTCCATTTACGTTGAGTTCCAGATATACAATTTCATTCTGGTCATCCACACTGAAATCATGAATGTAAAAATCACACAGTAGACTTTTCGGCTGGAAAAGAAAAGTAGCGTGTAGCAGCATGCACAAAGACCATGCACTGTCACGTCAGAACAAATGGAGAGGAACGCGCTCTGCAGGTCAGATGGCGTGGTCAGATGACGTGGCAGCAGCTGGCAGGGCTGGAGGCGCATAGCAGCCCTTCCTTGCGGCTGCGCTGGATGTTCACGGAGATGGTCTTTTCGCACAGAGGTAGCTGGAGCACATTGTTCCGCAGCTTCCTGGTCCTGCCCGGGTCCAGGTCAGCAGAGGGGCCGGGGCCGGGGCCTGGGGCGCTGATACACATCTTCCACGTGGACTTCTCCTGCACCTTCACGCTAGAGAACAAGGCCTTCTGCGGGTCCAGAATGTACTTGGCGCCGTGCAGCTGCGAGCCTAGGCACAGGCTCACAAGTTTGAGGCTCTGCACAAGCTCTGCACCACGTGGAGCAGCGGAGGCGGAGGCTGGGGAGGATGAAGAGGAGTCGGGGCCCGCACAGCGCCTGGAGGAGCCCGCTGCACCCGATGGGGTCCCGCCTGAGCCACTCTGGCCGCCACCGCCCGTGCCCTGCTCTCCCGGGCTGGACTTGTCCACCCCACCACCGCTGCTAGGCTTGCTCTGGCCGCTGCCATCGCCCTCACTGCCCGGTGGTCCCTCGCTGCTGTCACGCCGGTGCCATGAGTAAGCAAAGCCGCTGTCCTTGTCCAGCCGCCTGCGGCTCTCAGAGTCGTCATCGCTGGTCTCGGAGCTGCTGCAGCTCGAGCCGCGGCCCTGGCTTTTCCTGCGGTGGTAGCGCTTGTGCACTGTGCCCGGAGAAGCGATGTTCATCTTCAGCCGGCTCAGCTTGGGCGGCAGGTTCTCGTCCATGTCGAACTCATCGTCCGACTCGCCCTCTTCGAAGATTTGGTTGAGCACTGGGGCACTCTTTCGAGATGTCAGGCGGTTAGTGACTGACGGCTTCCGGCGCAGCACCACCTGCGTGGACAGGGACACAGGCTTCTTGTCCTCCTCGTCTTCCTCCTCATCTTCTTCTACCCTGAAGAGACACTTCCGCCCACTGGCAGCAGGCTTCATGCTCGCAGGCGGCACAGTGGACAGTGCTGGCCCAGCCAGCTCTGGGAGCTCGTCTTTCTTGGCCGAGTCACACAGACCTTTGTTCCTGTGGCCATTAAGAACATTGTCGGCAGCCCGAGCAGGGGACTGTGGGACTGTGGCATGTGACAGAGGGGTGGCAGTGAGGTCATCTTCAAGGTCTTGGGGCACATCAATTTTGGTTGGCCATGACTGCCTGTGTGACAGAGGAAAAATAATCGTCATGTAGTCGCTGGTCTATCCTGGGAAGGCAAACAGCTCAGTGGTAGTGTTTGCTGCCCAAGTGTGAGGACCTGCCTTCAGACTGTGGCCACCCATGGAAGGTCAGATGTGGCAGGCTGAGCACTCTTGTAACCCAGTACCATCACAAGATGGTGGATGGAGGCTGGATTAGTTCCAGAACCACTGGCCAGAAATCCTTGCACACATGGCAGAGAAAACCCTGTTTCAAACAAGGTAGAAGATGAGAACCAAAACCCAAGGTATCTGTGAACCTCTACCCACAAGCCATGGCACACAAGCCCTCACATACAAAGTTGCATACACACAGAGTTAGGACAAAATCCACAGATGTGAAAAGCATTTCAGGTCCATCAGCAAGGATGTCAGGGGGCAGATGTAGCAGCCTCAGCACACCACAGCTGTCAGAAAAAGAGCACAAGCTCTCCCCAAACCTCAACACCACGTACCTCTACATATACCCATACACATCTGCATACATGATCATATATACACACATAAACACGCTCACATCTACACATATACAGACCAGTACACCCACATACAAACATTCAGATACTCTTACATATACACACATGCATACATGGACAGACTCACAATTACACATGGTCAGTTATCACACAAATCATCTATCTACACATGTACATGTGCCACACACACACTCTGGCTCTCACAGTACAGATGTGGTTCACCTGGAATGCCCAGCACAGACTTCACAGATCAAAATAAATGGAAATGGGTAATGGATTTAAATGACGGAGTAATGGAAATAAATCTCTAAATATAAATACCTACCTTCTCAATACCCACAGAAGGATACTGGAGAGCAAAACTGTTAATTAGACATTACAGAGGCTGTAATGATGCCAAAGGCATTTACAACAGCTCCTTTCCTAGTGGCATCTTCATCTCATGCCAATTAAAACTACAGTTGTAAAATACCATTGCACAGACATAGTTCCCCAACTTGGAGCCTCAACAACTGTAGGGAAGGAGACCTGCTACCTGCATCAGCCACTGCTGGAGTTTTGTAACAGGCATGTGTTCAGTGGGGCTAAGGCCACAGATGAACAGATAACCAGAGAGCACTGAGCGATGCCTGCAGTAGGAGTCAGGCCACAGAGATGCAGCGCAGCAGGATGCAGGCCCCTTTTGTTTCCCCTTTCCATGAGTTTAGAGCAAAACCCATTGAGGAGCCACACCCAGAGCGGGCCTGGCCTTGGCAAATACCTAATGAACACTCCCTACCATCGGCTCTCACTGAAAAAACACAGTTTGGCAGCTCACCTTTCCTGAGCATATGGCACATGGTTCACCTGTCCAAACTGGTGACAACTGGTAGAGCCCAACAGGGCAAAGATCTCTTAATGGAAGAGAAGAAAAGCCGCTAGGAAAGCTGCAGATGAGACTGAAGAAGACTAATGCAGAGTGCCTGTGAAGGCCAATATTCTGAACTCCAGTCTAGAAAGGAGTTAGAACTACTCCCTTCTGCAGGTAAAGAACACAAGACTGGTCACACAGCCTTGAAGGATAGTGACTGCTAACCCTCAGGGAAGGTTCTGGTCTAACTCACTGAGCCCCTCCTCATCAAATCAGAGATGTTATGCCTTCCTGAGACCCAACAGCTAACTGATACAGCTGTCTAATCTCTGACATCCTAACTAAATGTCCCTATAAAAAATTCTTCCAAGTAACCAAAAGGAAGGAAACCTTCACGGATGTAAGAGGTGAGGCACTGGGAACCACCCACCACTAGCACAGGAACACAGTGTTCCCTCTGTGGACGCAGCCACCATCCCGGTGAGGAAGAGGGTCTTCACTAACAGTTCCCTAGCATCAATCAATGAGGGCATTTTCTCACCTAAACTGGGCCTTGATGTTGCTGGGGCTTGCAGATCGGGTCTGTACTTCCTTTTCTTGCTTTTCTCTCAGGATCCTTTCAGCGAGTAAGAAGTAGGTGGCTGTGATGTGGTTGTACCTGTTGGTTTCCAGGGCTCTGCAGAAACAAAGTGAGGTTCTACAGGACTGTAAAGACAGTGTACCCTCATCAATCCAAAGTCTGGGAAGCTTTCAAAGTGAAACAAGAATACAAAGTAGAGAGCACTAAACCCTGGAGTTACTTAGGTTGTTACTGTTATCCAAAAAAAAAGCAATGGAATAAAAGTGTTCAGATCAGTGAGACAAGAGCAAACTGCTAGAATCAGCACCGCAGTCATAAGAAAAGGCCATGAGCGTCTTTCTAAGAGCATGCGTGTTTTCTGGGAGCAAGCTGGCAGGTGGAGCTGACTTTTGCTGAGGAAGACCCTTTGCTTCCATGAGAAGAGTGAAGGAAAGGCAAGGCACTCTGTTAGCCACACCAATCAGAATGGTTGGAGGTAATTCTACTTTTGCATGGACTGGCAGTTTAGGCACCGGAGAGAGATTAAAGCGATCTAGAGGGTGATACTCTCTTCCTTTCCTTTAGTAAAATCACTGTGTCTGCTCCATTTAAACATCAGTGCTCACAGCACAGCATGGTGGCTAGGTGCTGGAGACGTAACAATTAAGCACAGGGCCTTGTCCACCTCCTGCAGCTGGGTGTCATGGGACAACTCACAAGGCTCAGGAACACACAGCTCTGGTTTCTGGAAGCCTCCGGCTTTGGTAAACTACAGTACACATGAGAAATATGGGTTCAAGTACTGGGGTGAAACTCAGGAAGAGTGACCTCTCACAAACATTCTTAAGAAAGCAGCTGTCTGTGTTCAGGGGTATCCTTTAAGATGCTCAGGCCTTTAAACCAGGAACTGCTCTCAGAGTAAGCGGAGTCTCAAGAGTGTGCACACTCAGCCAAAGTGTGAGCAGTCAGCCAGCAGTAAGCCTGGCTGGGAGCCATGTGCTTGGCAAGCTGTAGTCACCTCTGGGCTTGTAATAGAGTTTGCACTGAGTGTTCATATCTGACACCCCACTGCACACAGCTACAGAATCGAGTCCAAAAATGAAAAAAAAAAATGCTTTCTATACACAGGAGAGTGAGTGTCTGTGCAGAAACTGCAAGTATCCTGCCCTTGTTCAGGTTGTTTACATGGCTGGGCACCAACCACGGAAAACTCACAAGTACCTGGAATCCTGGCTTTATTTTTGCAAATCCGCCCTTTCTATAGATATGATCATTCCCAGAGACCAGAGCTCCCCCTGGACACGACTGTTAGGAGCCAACACACAAGGCTCCATGTCAAGCCTGCGCCTACCTCTTTCCCAGGTCAGGGAACAGATCTACAGCCAGCCCCAAGTGGCCACCCCATGGTTACCTCTTGCTTGCTTTCCTGAGTGGGGGCATCTGTTTCATTAAACACATTAAGTAACTGCTGCTCTTCATGTCTGGACGAGCTCTACTGTTTCCAGACAGGACTTCTTACCTAACTGACTCATCACTAGAACAGAGCAGGAGCACTATCATCCTGCACTTTCCTGAACTGCACTACTGACGTTACTAAAAATGGCTGGTTTTGATGGATTTCATGAGCAACTACATAATATGCAGCTGCAGGATGCTGCAGAGATGGCCCCAAGGAGTAGATAGCAAACTCTTTAGGCTTGGGGCCACTCCGTCCTGCTAAGTACCATGCAGCCAGAGGTGAGCCTGTCATGATGCCCCTAGTACTGACAAACACAGACGTACTCTACGATGGCGTCTCGGTCTGCGATGTCCCCGAGCACCATACGCTGGATGATGCTATTGTGCTCCTCTTCTGAGAGGTTCTTGTAGGACACGAGGGGGATGTTATACTTGGTGGCTGGTGAGGGGTCCACTCCCTGGAGCCAAGGGTGGCTTTCAATCTCTTCCAGAGAGGCTCTCCTTTTGGGGTCTCTCTGCAGCATCCGTGTGATCAGGCTGTGAAGGAAGGGAGTCGGTTACTGAAGCAGACTGTTTGCAAGCAACGATGGTGTCACCACAAACATGGTTTCTTAAACAGTCACAATTTCAAGGCTCACTGACAAATGAGAACCTGGTGTTGCTGTATTTATAAAATAAAACATTCTCAGCCTCTTGTCGTCCTGACGTCCCTGCTTTTTAAATGACAACCCCTGCCCCTGAATCGCAAGCTGGCCTAGTGCACACAAACACTGCAGTGCGCAGCTTGTTTCACAGGAACGGAAGACTCCTGATGGAAACAATGCCATCTATGGACTTTTTAAGACTGTGTTGACAAAAGTAAACAAGGAATACTTGATGCTGAAACAGTGAAAGCAGGGCTCATGGGGACAAACAGCTGGTTGCTCCAACTGTCTCCCCTTCGTGTGGAAGGCTACACTGGGTTCATGTCACTGAACACAAGGGGCAGTGGCTAGTGACAGTGGATGGAAAGCCCTCAGAAAAGGAGGGCTACATCAGTGCCCAGTGAGACACGAGAAAGAAACCCAGTCCTCAGCAGAGGACGAGAAGGAAGCTGTGAGCTTAGCACTGGCTCTGGAAGACACCACTCCTTTCTGTACAATTACCTTAAAAGAACTTCTGAACAATGTTTCAAAAACTAGCGCAGATCAAACCCACAGGGGAAACGAGGAGCCATCAGCAAGACCGCAACAGCAAATCATATTGCAGACAATGCATAACACCCGTACAGATTTTCTTTCACTGTTACTGTGCTCACATAGAAACAAAACTTGGAAATAACCACCGTCATTGAACAAAAGTTACCAATGGACACATTTAAGATCTTAAATATAAGAAAATTCAGGAAATGAAATACAAAGCCTAGGAGACACTTCTCTGTAGGCTGAGATAGAAAATACCAAGAATGAAAGATGAGACAGTGCAAATAGCTAACAGCCGGACATCAGAGTGCCAAGAGGGTATGAAAAAAAAAAAGGAAGAAAGCATATTTGGGAAGGTAGTAGCTGAGACTTTTCCAAATTCATGAAGAATGTGACTCATAAGCTAGAGAGCCTAACGTCTAAGCCCCACACGTGAACGCCCCAGGAGAAAAGCGGAGCCTGCAGCAGGGCTGTAAGGCAGACCGCTGACTTTTCAGTGCAGCAATGGACTCCGACAAGCACTGGAAGGACATCCAGCGCAGAGAACGAAGGGCCAGGGCTCTCTAGTCAGGGGGTGGCCTTCGTGGATACATAGCATGAGGACATTCCCAAGGCGGCATTAACCACCAACAGCAAACGAAAATACGAAGGAAGTAATTTTTGTGGAAGAATGTAATTCTAACAGAAGGGAGCTGGCAAAGTTCACGTTAAACATCTAGAAGATTATCAACAATTTCTAACTATATAACATTAAATTTGTACAGTTAGAAAAACTTACTAAAGTATTAGATGATAGTTAATATTTTGTTTTAGAAGACAATATAGATAAGTATTAAGTGTAGATTTTTTTTTAAAAAAACTAAAATAATAGCCTACAACTCCCCAGCTAGCTGAAACATAAGATAAATGGCAGCACCTCCCTCCAAGGCAGAAGGTCAAAAGGAGAAGTGTAGAGACGTACGCACACTTGTATCTACCCCTGGCCACAACAAATGCAGACGGAACAAGCTCTACAGCTCAAAAACAGCGACTGCTGTGAAATTCAACAAAGTCCAGACCTTTCAAAAGGATGAGGGAAACTATCACACACAGATGCTGATCCAACCAAGGCAGGTGTGCGTGGCCCTGAAAACACCACACACAGCCTGAACAGGGAGCATTACTCTGGTGTAAACTGACAGAGAACTAATTCAATTCATCAAGAAGACAGTAGTTTTCAACTTACCTACATCTAAGAACTTTACCTCAAAACTCTTAAAGCAAAAACTGACAAAGCGTAAGAATAAAGTTACCATCACAGTGGAAGATGATCTCAGTAGGTGAAGAAAACTCTGGATGCAAAAAACTTTTAAAAATGTAATTAATGAAAAAATATAACTAATGAGCTTGACCTTAAAGATGTATGTAGACCTCTGACCCCAACTTGAAGATACATTCTATCAAGAACAAGACTATAACAATTATCTTCTTGATAGGCATAAACAAACCTGAAAAAAAGTGAAAATATTGTAACACACAGACTATATTCTTTAACTATAATGTAGCTAAGAAATCAAAAGCATCAGCTAAGTAGAAATAAAACCACCTGTAAACAAGGCAGGCATCAAATAAGACAATGAAAAATGGAAATTCTATGAGTTGAATAACAAGGACTATTGATCAAATTCAGTATGATGAAGCTAACCTGTCCCAGAAGCAATTTATAGCCCTAAACCTAAATATTTTAATCATAAAAGAAATTCTATGAGCTGAATAACTACGGTTCTGAATAACAGAATCAGCTCCTGGTTCAGGTAGAAGAAATAACACAGCACCAGGACAGGCAGAAAGCATCAAAGCCAGTCCTCGGGAAGAGACAGAGGAAGCAGCAGGCTTCAGACAAGAGGAGGAAGCATGCGCACACAGCAGCACCCTGGTTAGTAAAGGTCTCACAGCCACTCAAGGCCAGGACATCGAACAATTAGATAAAATGGGCAAGTTCCTTAAAATATGCCACTTGGCAAAACACTAGAAAAAGTTGGTGTTTTTTTTGTTTTTGGAGACAGGGTTTCTCTGTGTAGCATTGGCTGTCCTGGAACAAGCTATGTAAACCACCTGCCCCTGCCTTTGGAAGACTGGAATTATTAAAGGGATGCAGCACCACCATCCACTGTTTTATTTCTTATCGGAATGGTCTTACAGTTACTAAAACAATCCTAGGAAGGAGACACGGAGGCAACCTCTCAGACCTTAGGAAAGGAGTATCCATGATGATTCTATAACTTGTAGGTTTAATGACGTAGTCTGATGTAAAGTGAGATTTTGTTTTTAATGGGGGACAAAGAAGATAATCTGACCTGCACTTGGTGTATACCTGCTTCCTAAGGGGAATAGTAAGAGCAAGAACCTGAATCACCACCCCCACACACAGCCCCCCCCCCGTCCTACAGCACAAAATCACCTGTGTGCTCCAACCTAAAATCACTACCAACACACACATATACAGAGCCTCCCATGTGCCCCCAGCCTAAATCACCAACACATATACTCACAGCACACACACTTCTAGACTCATATGTGAACTAACCTAAAATCGACAAGCACAGAGGATCTACTGAGTATTACAGTGTAAAACCACCTTGACTAACATAAACATACATGCAGCCTTCATGTGCTCCAGCCTAAAATCAACAACCACCAATTCAGAAAACAGAGCTTCTCATGTGTGCTAGACTAAAATCATCATCACTGCCTCCACAGCCTCCTGTGTGTTACAGCATAAAATCACTACCAACAGCAACACATACACAGCCTCCCATGTGTCCCATCCCCAAACCTCCACCATCACACACACAGAGCCTCACACTATGCTCCAGGCTGAACTAGGTTTTACACTACCCTCATATCATTTTCACAGTACACTGTACCATGCTCACATAGGCAGTAGTAAGCAAAAAAAAAAAAAAAAAAAAAAAAAAAAAAAGCCAGTATTTGAGCCCAGGGTGGGATTCTTACGGGAAGAGAACCCTCAATCTATTGTAGCTCTTCCTTACAGCTGACAGGAAAAATTTAAAACTTTGTTGATGCAGAAAAAAACATTTTAACTGGTAACTACAATCTCAGCTGGTTCATTTAAAAATATCACAAATTTCAAACAGCCCTTTCCATGATGACATTCCTCACTGCACCGGTGACAGCACTGAAAACTCACAGGGAGAAAAACCCCAAAGCCAGCCAGTGCTGGCTTCCCACTGTGGCACACACCAGAGCGTAGCCTTGACTGTGCTGTGGGAAGACACGTGAATTCAAGACATGCCACCACGAGACAGTCAGGAGGAACCCCGCAACGATATGCTCCTGCCAAGAGGAAAGCCCAAGTCTTTTCTGGAATCTCAAACAGTTCCAAACAGTCTTGCTTTTGCCACTGAAGAAAAAGGCAGCTGCCAGGGCAGGGCGTTTTTTGGAGGCTGAAAAGGCAAAATGGACTTGAATGTACTCTTCCTTTGAATTTCTTATCAAATACTAATGGGTGGCCCCAAACAATAACAGTAGAAACATTAACCTCATGAGTTAAATGAACTCAAATCCTCGCACACTGAAGTTATGTCAGGTTCTCGTCCCCTTTGGTGAGTTAGTGCCTGTTTAATGGAGGTGCACTATGTGCACAGCTTTACTTACTCCCTGCACCCTGCAGACACACGGGGCGGCACAGTGTACTTGCAGTCCATGATCATGGTCAGTGTCTCGCTGTCATTGGCCTCTTGGAAGGGTGGCTGACCACACACCAGCATGAAAAGGATTACACCCAGGCTCCATATGTCTACAAAGGAAAGACAACATTTAAGTATCATAGTTTGTAGAAAACCAGAACATTAGGACAAGGCTAATAAGTATTTTATACTTAAAGTAAAAATACACAAAGCAGACTGTAAACCCTCAACAGAGCAGAGGGGTCAGAGGAAAACTAGGAAATCTGTGTGCCCAGGCTTCAGCCAAGGGATGAGATCTGCTTTCTCCAACTGACTATAGCACACCTAGCATTAAAAACATTAAAACTGAGGCTGCAAATGTTGTTCTCACTCTGCAGCTCAGAGACTATCACACAAACCATACAAATCCAAACTGGGTCTGTACCACATTACACAGTAGAGCTGGGCCTAAGGGTTAAGTACTCAGCCTGCAAACTGCTCAACAGAAAAGTTAAGACATGGGGACTGGGAGCCAGCTTCCCTGTTAGGAGCTGGCTGCCCTTGGCACAGGGCCTCTTGTACAGCAAACTCCAGAGGATCTGATGCCCTCTCTTGGTCTCCATGGGCACTGCACTCCTATGCCCGCCCCCCATCCCACAACACACATTGCTAGAAACAGCTGAGAGCCATGATAGCAGTAGACTCACCCTCTGAAACTGTAAGCCCACAATAAACTCTTTCTCCTATAAGTTGCCTTGGTTACCATGCCTTAGGACAGCAATACAAGCATAAGACAGACAAGGGTCAGTTCCTCAAGCAAATGAACAGTTTCTGTCTGCTGCATGGTGCATGGTTAGCGGGGCAACTACTAGGAGATCAACACAACAAGCAGACACCACAGACTGTATTGTTTCTCCGTACAGAACTACTTAGAAGTTGAGGAACTTAGAAATACAGCGCTGCA
The DNA here is from genome assembly GCF_943737965.1 of Phodopus roborovskii. Taxonomy (NCBI): domain Eukaryota; kingdom Metazoa; phylum Chordata; class Mammalia; order Rodentia; family Cricetidae; genus Phodopus; species Phodopus roborovskii. The sequence continues at coordinate 10,011,213 of NW_026125295.1, read as the reverse complement.
CTAATGGACACAACTTTAAAGCACTTCCAGAAGAGCCATATGGTAACACAACAGACAGCTGAAGTAGACAGCCCTCCATGAAGAAGAGGGGTCAGCACCGAGCATGCAGACTTGTCCTTACCATCCACAGCGTAGCTTTAACAGCGTATGTAGCATTATGTAAGGGAATCCACAGACTCCTACAGCACATGCATGGGAATGTCTATGCAGACACTGCTGCAGTTCTTGCTGTGATGAAACAATGACAAAAAGCAACTTTTACAAGAGGACAGGGCTTATCTGGCTGACACTCTGAGGTTTCAGGTTATCAATGAAGGAACTTAGGGCCACAACTCAAGCAGAAACTTGAAGCAGAAAGCCACGGAACACTGCAGGCTGGCTCACAATTAATCACCTTTCTTATACAGCCTAGGGTCACCTGTCCAGGTAATGCCACCCACAGGTGGCTGGGCCCTCCTATATCAATTAATAAGACAGTCCCGCACAGACATACCCCAGAACCCAGCCCAATGAAGACAATTACTCAACTGAGACTCTTTCATGTGCTTCTAGGCTACGTCAGGTTGACAGTTATGCTAGCAGTATTATTCCCACAGATACACAAGGACCTCAATGCTCTGGAGTTCATATGAGGGGTCCTGGGACCGATCATCTGTGGACACCGAGGGCTGTTTTATATTCCACATTTGTTTTTCTTCTCTCTACTTTACTTTTTGCAATACAAGAGCCAAAGGAAAATGATAAAAACAGGCTTTAGCCAGGTGTGGTGGTACCTACCTAATATACCTCAAGATTGAGGTAGGTATAAGGGTCACAAGTTGAGATAAGCCTGAGAGAGAGCCCATCTCACAACAAAACAAGCAACAACAAATAGTCCATGAAACAAATGTGAAATATTCACAAATGACTTTATAATGTGTGGATCTGGGCTGGAAAGATGCTTAAATGCGTTAAGTCTGGAGCTTGCATCCCCAGAACCTACATAAATGTCAAATGGGCAGGACAGCCTGCCTGTATCTATCCTTGGAGAGAGGAGACTGCATCCCCATAATAAGCTGTCTAGTAATTAGCCATCTTTAGAAATTAGCCATCTCGGGATCTCTGGTTTGATTGACTCTGCTTCACTGAAGAGCTATCATAGGTAACTTTGGGCCTCCACATATATGCATGCAAACACACAGGCACACACGTACACACGCGCATGCGCGCGCGCGCGCGCACACACACACACACACACACACACAGAGGAGAAATGGAAGAAAAATGCAAATGTGTGGCAGTAATCTATATCCCCATAAAGCCACTGTGGGCAGTGAAAGGAAAAACCCTGACACCTTGCTAAGTGTTTAACACAAATGTTCAAAGGGCCGAGCTGCCCTTACTCAGCAACAGCAGGGTGACTCTTGCTTTTACAGGATTTTCATTTCACTGAGGCAAGCCAGAGCCACGTTCACAAAGGCACCAAGGCGATAAGAGAAAGAAAACCCAGTGGATAGGCATGGTGAAAAAGGATGACAAGGGAGGCTTCAAAGTAATGAGGCGGACTGACAATGACTCAAGAAACTGAGTCCTATCATGGGTCTGAACACTAGGTCCCCAACAAGTGGTGTCATTTTCCTGGGTTGAGAGCTCTTAGGAGGGAGTCTGGCATGGTTCAGGTAGGCAACTAGGGGTGGCCTTGAAGATGATGATGGATTGAAAATTCATAGACCTTTCTTCCATTTCTGTCATGAAATTTGGTCACAGTGATACAAAAGCTAATGCAGAAAACTGGTAGCAGAAGTGTGTTGTTGCTGTGCTGTACCTGACCATCAATATTAGACGTCAATACTAGAAGCTGCCTCGTGGGAGTATAGAGATGAGTTTGGAGGCACAAGCTAGGGAAGCCCCGGAGTGTATGACCTCTGCTTGGTGGGCCTTCTGGTCAGAAGTCTGAAGACTAGAGAGACAAAAACATGAATAGCAAAGGCTGTGTCCGTGAGGCTTCAGGTAGAAATATGGCCTTTATGAAGAACTGGACTGAAGGGCATTTGTGTTAGTAAACTGATGCATTCTTCCTATTCCTGGGATTCTAAGTGAAGCTGAATTCAAGAGTAATGAGCTAATTTGTTTGGTGGAGAAAATTTCAAGGCAGTGTGCCATGGTCATCGTTGCAGCTTTCAGACAACTTTACAGTGAATGACATAAAAGTGCAAGATTTGAAAAGCAGTGTGGCAAGAAATAGAGCATGCTCACAGGGAAAGCTAAGGGAAGATAGAGCAGTCAGCTGCAGCTAGGACAGGGAAGCTGCACTCTGCACCGAACCCGGAGAGGGTTCCAGAGTGTAAAAATGCAAACCCATTTAAAATATTCATTTAAAAGGACAGCACCATAGGGGTGTCCTGTTCAAACAGAAAAGTGTTTTCCAGGGTAAATCATGCAGGCACCTAGAAGCTGCTGTAGCTGGGGTCCAAGGTTAGCCAGGTACTTCTTGAGGTGGCAGAACTCAGTACGGTCTATGAGGTACTGGTTTGGAAGGCACACAAAATGCAAGAGTGATGGTGTCCTGGAGGTCTGCACAAGTGTTCTACCAAAAAGTATGTAAGCCCAGGCGATGTGAGGCAATCAAGCACCCAGCAGGAAGCCCCCTAGTAGGCATGCAAAAAGCTCTGAGGGTAAAGCCCAAGGGACAATGCAGATCCCAGGATGTTAGAGAACATGGCACACAGCAGTAGAATGTTATTTTAAGGTGTGTGACTTTTGTTTATGCTGCACTTGTTTTAACTCTGAAGCTGTGGTGGTCCTAATAAGGAGCTGAATGGCCAATAGTAAGACACGAGCAAGGATGGGCGGGGCTGGCAGGCAGAGAGTATAAGTAGAAGGAGCAAGGAGAGGAGGGTGTCAGGGGCCAGCCACCCAGCCACCCAGCCACCCAGCCACCCAGCTCCACAGCAATCCATGGAGTAAGAGTAAGATTTACCAGACTAAGAGGACAGGAAAAGCCCAGAGGCAAAAGGTAGACGGGTTAATTTAAGGTAAGAAAAGCAGGCAAGAAACAAGCCAAGCTAAGGCTGGACACTCCAAACTAGTAAGACTCCATGTGTGATTTACTTGAGAGCTGGGTGGTGCCCCCCCCCCAGCCAAAAGAAAAAACACAATGCACAGGGCACCTACTGAGAGAAGCTGTAGCTCCTGAGTGGAGCCAACCTAATAAGTCAGGGTTACTAGTGCCGCGATGAGACACCACAACCAAAAGCAAATGGGGCCCACATTACTGTCCCTCACTGGAGGAAGTCAGGGCAGGAGTATGGTAGTCTGAATGTAACTGGTTCCATAATCTCATAGGGAGGGGCACTACTGGTAGGTGTGGCCTTGCTGGAGGAAGTGCGTCATCGCTGGGGCGGGCTTTGAGGTTTCCTACGCCCAGTGTCTCAGTCAACTTCTTGTTGCCTGCAAGATGTAGGACCCCCAGCTACTCCTCCAGCTCCACATCTGCCTACATGCAGCCATGCTCCCTATCATGATGATAACGAACTAAACCTCTGAACTGAAGGTGAACCACCCCAATTAAATATTTTCTTTGTAAGAGTTGCTGTGGTCATGGTTTCTCTTCACAGCAATAGAAACCCTAAGACAGGAACTCAAGCAGGGAGGGAACCTGGAGGCAGGAGCTGATACAGAAGCCATAGAGAGGAGCTGCTTACTGGTTTGTTTTCCTAGCTTGCTCAGCCTGCTTTCTTATAGAACCCAGGATCATCAGCCCAGGGATGGTACCACCCACAATGGGCTGTGTCTGTCCCCATCAATCACTAATTAAGAAAATGCCTAAAACCTTGCCTACCCTATAGCTGATCTTATGGAGGCATTTTCTTAATTAAGGTTCCTTCTTCTCAGATGACTTTAGTGTGTGCCAAGCTGACATAAAACTCTCCAGCATAGAGCCCATAAGTGTTGCAAATGTTAGGGCCACAAGAAGGAACTCAGATGATGCCAGCACATGCTCCAGCTGCCAAACATGGGTGATCAGATTTGTTTTGCTTGCTGGGTTTCAGTCTTTGGAACAGTCTCTCCTTTTTCTCCTCTTAGTTGCCCCTTTTAGAAGGGCAATGTTCACTCTGATCCACTGCATATTGAAAATATTTCACTTTCTTTTTTTATTATACAGGGTTCACAGCTAAGAAAAATGGACTTTGAACTTTGGACCTCAGAACAGCGTAGGGATTGGTATGACTACGGGAACTAAACACATTTTACATTAGCCTTTGGGAGCCAGGAGCTTAGATCTAGGCCGTTCCCCCAATGGCTCCTATTTTGAGCACTTGGTCCTGGCTTATGGTGCTATTTGAAGGCTGTGGCACCTTTAGGAGGTGAAGCCTGGCAAAGATCAGTCAGGATCAGGCCTTGGAGGGTAACCCCTAGCCCTGCTTCTAGGCTTACTCTCCCTGCTCCTGACATAATGAAATGCCCTGAAACCACAGCCTAATACAAACCTTTCCTCGCTGGGTTGCTGCTTCCAGGTCATTTGATCACAATGCTGAGAAAGCTAATAAAGGTCTCAGGATCAGAAAGGCCACTAAGAAAATTACCTCTCACAAGCTGGAAAGGGAAGTGACATTATCTTAATTAAAAAAAAAAATCATTTCAGTCCTATTTCATTTTTTTTCATTAAAAAATTCAATACATCTACAAACTCCCAAGATGTAGATGACAGCCTGAGCCTGAGATGTTGGTACTGCAAGGACCCACCATCTAGGCCCAGACTGTTGGAAACTGGGACACAGGGGAACACATTACCTTTATTAAAAAATAAAATCACTAATGGGATTTTTGTGCAGATATGTTAACAAACAGCAAGCATCTAAGCCAAACTTAAAGACATCACTACTTCAAGTGACATTGTGATTTCAGACCCAGATATACAGGCTCTTGGCTAACAAAAATGAAAAAATAAGTGCTCATTTAGTAAATTTAATACATGAAGATGTGGACAGATCTAAGTCTGATGTTATAGAAGATAGGAATCACTGGCTGCTTTCCAAATGAATCCCAAAGCATCCCCTGCTGATACACAGTAGGATTATCAGTCACAAAATAGCTGAATGGTGCTAATTTTTAGGTTGGTGTAGAGTTTATATTAGAAAGTCTTTTTTAGGCAGGCTACCAAAAGATCAAAATGAAAAGACAAAAGAACACTCCAATTAAAAAACAATTTCTAAAGCAAATTACCTAAAATAAAGATTAGAAAGTAATAAAAATAGTAAGACTGAAAGGTTTCATATAGAAACTTCTATTATTTTCTATAGCTGGAAGTTTCTGTCTCACTCAGTCCCACAGCTGTTTAGTCCCAAATAAATACATGGAGGCTTACATTAATTATAAACTGTTTGGCTGATGGCACAGGATTCTTACTGGCTAGCTCTCTTAATTATTAACCCATTTCTACTAATCTGTGCATCTCCATGTGGTCTTGGCTTACCTGAGCCTCTTGCTTCCTCGGCAGCTACATGGTATGACTCTGCCTACTACCTTTTCTATCCCTGTTTCGATTTCCTGCCTTGCTAGAAACTGCCTGTGCATTGGCTGAAACAGCTTTATTCATCTACCAATAATAGAAACATATATTCACAGCATACATAAGGATCAATTTTTCCTCAAGCTTTCTTTTAACAGAATTAGTCACGAGTCAATAAATAAACAGAACTAGAATGGTCTAAACCCACTGCTAATGAAACATCACCTACAACACCATCTACAGCTGCTAATATGTACATACTTTCTCTCCAAGAGCACTTACTAACAACTGATGTGCAAAGAATTATTTTCAGAAGTATGTGGATCCTGGGGACCTACAATAAACGTTAGGTCCCTTGTTTCCTGTATGATAGTCTACAACCTAACTGCCTGTGTTTTACCAGAACTATGGTCTTCATCCAAAATCACCAGGAGCGCTGGTTACTAAAGATTTTTTCCTGCTCTAAACAAGGTTTGGGGTTAGTCCAAAGGGCACCAAGGCTAGCACACAAATGAACTATCAGGTTATCTCAAAAGATTGCTAAGACTGAAGCTGGGCTAGGGTTACAGGTCAGGAGTAAGGTGTTTGCTGGGCATATGCAAAGCCCTGGATTTGATCCCCAGACAGGTCTTTCACAAAGGCAGCAATGCATCTCTGCCCCTTAGTTTCAGCTATTCCATAGTCTGAAACATGGTCCCTCCTTTATCAGAGCCAAAAGGGATGTGACCATCCCAGGCTCCTTCTCCACACTTGCTTCCCAACAAGATCTGTTGCATCTCAATGCTACTCAAACCGCAGCCCGGCCCTATTCATGGCAGCATAGCATACACTGTGTCTAAACTTAGGAAACAGCATTCTCCACTACTCCCAAGTCATGGTCACAATTCTACCACATGCTTAAATTCTCAAAGAGCTCCTCCTTCAACCCCCACATTCACTGAGGTCCTTCACAGTGTCCTCTAACCTGGAGACCTAACACCAGGACATCTCAGCTGTGGGCTGTCATTAGTTCTTCACCATTGTGCAGAAGTCTCTGAATGTACATCACCTGGACCTGGCTGAGCCCATTACTGGGGTGAACCTAAGACCGTGGGGAACACAGTTCTTCAGATACTGTGGAACGGGGCAGGTAGTGCTTATTTCTAGCCTCTAAAACACAAACCAAAGAGGGGAAAGAGTCTCAGAAGCCTGCAGCAGACTGTGGGGTAATCAGCGAAGACCACTTGAAGTTTGCTTTAGTCAGTTGTTTACTGCCTTGTGAAAACTGGTTTGCTCAAGTCAAAACAGGGAAAAGTTCAAGAAGTTCAACATGACCACGTGGAGGGAACTGAGCCCATGCTCATCAACCAGGAGTCAGGCAGTGCTGGCAGCTGTTCTGACCACTTCCATTCCCTTTCTTCAGGATAGAGTTGCACCTTTTTGGTGAAGGAGATACCAAAGCCAGCACAAACACAGACAGCCACCCAGGCACATTACCAAAGTCTACCTAAACACCCTGATTACCTCAAATTCTTTACCTAATCAGAATATTTCTAAAGAGTATAGTGAAGAATCAGCTATAAATTCACACTTTTACAAAATTAAATCTTTTTTCATGACTAACTCTCCTTTACAAGCTCTAAGGGAAATTATCTAGGTACACTCAGTATTGTTTAATACTGATCTCAAATGTCTAAGCTGTCCATATCATCAAAGTAAAAAACATGGAGACAAGGGTGCATGTTTTTTCGTGATGCTTCAGTGCGGATGCTCTTTCAAAGAGATACCCACTGGAGAATGCTGTCAGGACACAGTGACTTCAAACCTCCACTAGTGCAGAAATATTTCAAGTCAGTACAAATGTGGTCCAATCCATTTGTCTGGTCAGCACAACACAACTAGAGTGAGCATAGTTGGCATGACAAACTTGAAACTTTGGTTTAACAGCTGCTAAGGCAAGCTGCCGTCTGCTTCTGTTGGTTTGTATTCTGCATAAAGGCTAAGGTGTGACTGAAAATGAGTGGAAAGCCAGTAAAATATCAGCTGCAGAAATCCCTTTACATAGAAATGCCTAGCTAAGACAAATAGGCTTCCTTTAGAAGTCACAAGCGTTTCACAAAACGAAGCTTGGGGAAACTGAGGCAGCCTTTACAAAGGACACAGCATTGCCCCCGAAAACTTAAACTCACCAGAAGATGACTTCCTTGCTTGAAGAGAAAGAAAAGTAAACTTCAATGTATTCACTGTTGAAAGTTTCTTTGGGTCAATTCTCCACACCTGACACCTTAACTAGCCATGTGGCATACATTGTACATTGTTTTTCTGATTTCAAAAAGCATCAGTATGGCTTCCTAGAAATTATAGCAAATATATAACCTGGTCAACTCCTTCAGATTGTGTCTTCATATGAAAACTTTACCTAGAAAGTTCTCTCAAAAGTGACGGCCTATTTCTTGGTTGTAAAGTGAACATGTACTGTTCTCTGATTATGAAAGTAAAGCATCTTTAATGTAAGTAAGATTGATCTACTGGAAGCCTGTTGTGAGGCCCCAAGCTCACTGATGTCATAGACTGTCCTAAATACTAGCCTATTAAAGATACTACAGTGTTCATCATTTCCTCCAAGTTCTTTACGTATAGTTTACACACATCCCAATTCTCCACATTTAAAGTACATGCAGCAAGTGCTGACAAATGCAGTTACATAACTACACCACAGTCAGCTGTAGAGCAGCTTCACTGAACCACCATGCATAGTTCCTTTGTGCTGCCCTGTGGTCACCCCTGCTCCCAGTGCAACCCCACGGGGCTACTTTGTGTCCACTAAGCTTTGTCATAAAATGCAGCCAAGTGGTTTCATTAGAGCACGGGGCTCCTCACAGGAGCACTCAGTCTGGGGGCAATTATGAACCATGCAGCTAATGGCATCAATTCTGCTTACAGGCTTCGGGGGGGGGGGGGTTGGCGCTAGGGATTGAACCCAGGGCAAGTGCTCTGCTGAGCCACACTCCCAGCTGTTTACAGGCTATTATATTACATAAATGCTCACTCGCCTTGAGTAAATGCCCAAGAGTATGCTTGCTGGTGCTTGCTAGGTGAGTGTAGACTATTAGTGTCAGAAACAGGCAAGCCATTTCTAAAGAGGTAACTTGATTCTATGGTTCCACCAGAAATGTGCCAGAGTTTGGGTTGTTCCATTCAAGCCAAGTTGCGCTTGAGTGTCCCTGTCACTTCTTGCTATTAACAGTGTAAAAAAATTACAGCCATCCTAATAGGTGCAATTTTCAGCTTGCATTTCCTGAGTGGCCAATGGGACAGAGTCAGAGTGCCTACATGTGTTCACTTGGCATCTCCTTTTCTTTGATGACCTGTCTATACAGGGTTTCCTCTATGTAGCCCTGACTATCCTGAAACTCACTCTGTAGATCAGGCTGGCCTTGAACTCAGATCTGCCTGCTTTGCCTCCCAAGTGCTGGGATTAAAGTTGGTGCCTTTGGCCCATTTTTAAGCTAGGCTGCCTTTTTATCAGTGAGTCCTTTTGCTCTGATAGTGTTTTGAGACAGAATGTTGCGATATAGCTCAAGCTGAACTCCTGCTTCAGACACATTGCCCAACTACTACTGAGCTAAGAATGTTTAATACTGTTCTGGAAACAAGTTCTATATCAGATAAGTGATTTGTAAGTATTTTCTCCCAGCTTATGACTCAGTATCATTTAAGAAGCTGGAGTACAAACTTTTGATGAAATCTGATTTATATTTTTCTTTTATAGATCATGTTTTTTGTTGTGGTATCTAAAACACATTTAACTAAGGTTAAGAGTGCAAAAATTGCCACGTTTTCTTCTAAAATTTTCTCTAGACTTACATTTGACCTGTGAGGCAAAGTGAGCTTATATAAATGGTGTAAGGTACTATAAGTTTGCAACCATATTGAGAAATTGCCTTTTCTCCACTGAATCACATTGGCACCTTCTTCTCTGAGAAGTAGCTGAATATATATATGTGTGTTATTTATGGCCTCTGTTCTTTCATTATGTTTAGCCTTTCTTCACAATCTTGATCACTATTGTGTCAAACTACATCCTAAATACTACCATCACTTGTAAGATTAAACATTTTCTTCTACAGTGCCTCCCTACACAAGTTTTTTAATAAGACCTTTTTATCTGCTCAGAAAGGCCAAGCATAGATGAATCCTCATCTTTCCCCCATAAATCTTCATGTACAGTTGAATTAGAATTCATTTGACAGACTGCATACCAAGGGGCCTGCCATTCCTTCTCCCCCAAATAAAGCATCCTTCCAGTCAGCTGTTGCAGGACATTTGATCACAGCATGTGAAAGGCACCTTTTGATTGGCTTAATAAAGAGCTGAACGGCCAATAGCTAGGCAGGAGAGGCTAGGCGGGACTTTTGGGGAACAAGAGAATCTTTGGGAAGAAGAGAGGTAGAGAGAGTCACGGGACAAGAGGACACACAGAGTGGAAGGGAGGTAATAAAGCAGATGAATAGGATCAGGTAAATTAAGTTATAATAAATGCCAAGCTTTCATAATTATAGTAAGTCATCACTGGGGAGCTGGCAGTCTAGCTACATTCGGCATCCAACAAGTGTCAAGGCCACACAGAAGGACCACTGCAGTTGCCACCTGGGCCTCTACACAGCACTCATGACAGTTGGCTGCTATTCACAGGGACTTCCGAAAGCGGGCTCAGCAACTTCCAAGAGTTGGGACCATTAAATGTAGTGATCACTGGTGCCTGTGAACCTGAAGTGGGGCAGAGCGCCAGCACAGCAGGCAGCCCAGCCACCACCTAGCAGTTTAAGGCAAGAAAATGTTGCAGGCAACCAATAAAGCCTGGTCCTGACTGGGGGAAAAAAAAAAAAAACAAAAACCTCTAAATGGGTACAGTATGCTTAAAAATGTGCTTAGACACTGAAGAAAGAAAATGAGTATAGACCGTCATAGAAATATAGTTTAAAAATAGTAAAGTAAAATCTTAACTACTGAATTAAATCAGCCTATATATTTTAAGAATGTCTTAACTTCCAAGTAGAAGGCAGAAAATGTGTTGCATTGGGGGAGAGGTTATGCCTTTGTTTTCACAGGAAACAAAGAGCTCTGGATTTCTTTAAAATTAATAAAGATCAGATTTTATTGGGAGAGAACTCGTGAAAATCTTGGCCACAGACATGAAGGAAGAAACCAAGAAGAACTACAAGACAGGTGACGCATGCGCTGACCCCTTGACGTGGGAACAGCTCTGAGGCTGAAGGAGACAGAGTCCTCATTATCACGTGCCACCCTTTCATATGGCACGGATGGGAATTTACATTACAGTTTGGTTATATAGTCCAAACAGACTTATAAAGTTGACAGATTCCCTTTACCTGCTCAAACATAGAACAAAACATTATCTTTAGCTGATTTGTACACACTGTACTATTCCATACGTGTGTCAACGCAGATGCGTGTGTTTTCAGAAAAGAAGAGCAGACACTAGTGAAGGCAAGCAGCCTCTCAGGGGTCTCTGTTGCAGTTCCCTCAGGAATCAGCACCCAGAACAGCTTCAAAACTGCTGGCTGAGATGGTCCCGTCTCACAGACAGACTATCCAGGCAGGACTTCAAATAAGCCCCACACTTTCCCATCACACAGAGACTGAACAAAAAATAATACAGCTAGCATTCCCAGAACTCCATCATTATCTCCTAAAAATGGGTCTCCTAAAAATGACATCACCCCAGACAGCACCCACATTCCCAAGAGTGGAGTGGGCGGTTTCTGTGTGCACAATGGAGATTTGCCCTTGTTTGGGGGAGAGGAGTGGTTGTAAGATGCTGCTGGCCACAGTCAGGGGAAAACTGCGTGTGTGTTTCTACTCTTGTCTAAGGTACTGTACCTATGCAGCTCATTCAAACTGCATGTGTGTTTCTACTCTTGTCTAAGGTACTGTACCTATGCAGCTCATTCAAACTGCATGTGTGTTTCTACTCTTGTCTAAGGTACTGTACCTATGCAGCTCATTCAAACTGCACGTGTGTTTCTACTCTTGTTTAAGGTACTGTACCTATGCAGCTCATTCAAAATGTAAAGTTCTAGTCTTTGAAAGCTATTCAGGATAATAAGAAAAGCAGGTTATTAGTCATCTATAAAAATCAAATCTGTAGCTATGTTAGATATGTTTTTAAGGTCACACAGATATTTTAGATAGATGGTCTTCAAACACTCCAGAGACCTACAGAATATGGCATTTAAGGAGTTTTAATAACATAACACTTTTCACGACAGTGAGACACATCTGTTCCTGGCACCACCAACTTACTTCAAAACAGGAGGATGGGCATCAAAGAGCCTCCATATGGGGTCTGCTTTTAATGTGGCAAAGTCAGCCACCTGGGAAGAAACTGCCATTGCTTCAACTGCTGACTCTCCAAATTGGACAAAAAGAACACAAAAGAAGGCAACTGCCGGACTTTACCAAGACAAGGTAGGACAGTCCTTCAAAGCTTCCTGCATCGCAGGAAAGTCTATCAGATACTCTAGACCTGCAGGCTCAAGGTGGAAGCCCCGTGTTAAGGGAACCTGGGTGACTGTCCAGGAAGTCAGCGGGCTCTACTGTCTCTGTAGTTTTGGAAGTAGTTTGCTCTGTACTTCCTGTTCACTCAGGAAGTGCAGACATTCACCTGAGTCTCTGAGGGGGTTGAAGACTAGATAATTATAGTTACAGTGGCCTTTGTTACCTAATTCAGGAAAGAAACTCACAAAAGAGATATAAAATGTAGAAGGTTGAGAGACTTAAAAACTTGTTATTTATCTAAGCAATGTTTTATGTCTAAAAAGGTATTTTTAGAAAGGTAATACAAGTTATGATAGAAAGTTGTTTAGGTATAAAAAGTTTGATTCATCAAGATAGAATAGATAATAAGAGTATTTTCTCCAAATCTGGCAAATATTAATGGACTGGACATTGTAATTCTGTAATTACAATTGTAAGCGTGATTCTGACCTGACAGTTGTTCTGACAGTGGGTCTCTGCCCTGCATGGAATCTCAGCTTTGGCTGGTCCCACTGTGCCAACTGAAAACTGATGGGGAATGTCCTGCCTGTAGCTTACTGGTTTAATGAGACACTGATTGGCCACTAGCCAGGCAAGAAGTACAGGTAGGGCTACCAGACAGGGAGAATGCTGGGGGGGGGGGGTTGAGGGAGAGGGGAAGGAGAGAGAGAGGGAGGGAGAGAGAGGGGGAGAGAGAGAGGGAGAGAGGGGGAGAGGGGGGAGAGAGGGAGAAAGAGAGACAGAAGAAGAGAGACAGAGGGAGAGAGGGAGGGAGAGAGAGGGGGAGAGAGAGAGGGAGAGAGGGGGAAGAGGGGGGAGAGGGGGAAGGAGAGGGGAGAGAGAGAGAGAGAGAGAGCGCACACCAGTGGGGAGATGCCGTGTAGCTCTCGGGAAGATAGGATGCTGGGCATTACTCTGGTAAGCTAAAGCCACATGGAGATTAAAACAGATTCATAGAAATGGGTTAATATTTAAGAGAGCTAGACAAAAGAAGCCTAAGCTATCAGCCAAACAGTTTATAATTAATATAAGCCTCTGTGTGTTTATTTGGGTCCAAACGGCTGCGGGACCAGGTGGAACAAAAACTCTGTCTATAGAAAATACATTTACCTGGGCTGACTGCAAGCTGAGACACGTTCTCAGATGAAGCAGAAAGCAAGCCAACACAAGCCCAAAGGTGTGACCTCAATGCTTCCCTACGACAGCCAAGGCCAGTTAGCAAATGATCTTCTGATGGAAAGGCTCCTTTGTGAAGTGTCTGAAAAGCATAAAGTCACTAAGAGCTCCAAACCAAAACGGCAACTTTGGATGTGGGAACTGACACTCAATATGCTTTGCTTACATCACCTGAGCCCGGCTGGACTTGTTGTCAGTCCCCTAGAGAGTAATTACTGCTGAAAAGAAACACAAGAACCCCAGCCTGGCACACGGCGAGGACCCTGCCATCGGGGCTTTCTTCTGTCCACTGAGCTCTCAGCCCACTATGAACCTTAGCAAAGATTTCAAGATCCAGTGAAGAGCTGATGCATATAAACTTAGTTAATGCCAAATGACTTAAAAAGCATACAACAAATGTGTTGAACACCTCCAAGTCTATTACACTGTATGTCCACTGGTTATGGCCTCTTCGGGAACAACCTTGTCTAGAAACTTCAAAAATTTCCTCATCATCTCCTACACAAATCATAGCTATAGTAAACTACAGTAAGGAAAAGGTTGGGGGGGGGGTCAGTGGTTAAGAACACTGGTTGTTCGGTTCAATTCCCAGCATCTGTACTCTAATTCCAGGTTATCCAATGCCCTCTTCCGGTCTCCACAACACTGTACATACATGTACACATACACACAGACAAGGCCCACTGCATTGGCCCCAGGCCTCGGATCTACCCTGGAGAGGGCCTCTACCTCGAAAGCCCCCACACACAGAGCCACAAAGGCTGACATGCTAGCCGTATGCCTGAGTTTCAGGGCTAGCATGATTCTAAGTTAAGTTTTAGGGATATCAGTTTGGGCATTAACTTTATAAAATATAGCATGTATTTGTGTGCATGCGTGCTTGCAGGGATAAACGTACGTGTGGAGGACAGAGGACAGCCTCAGCTGTCCCTCAGGCACCACTCACTCTTTCTATCCCATTTGAGACAGGGCTCTCACTGACCTGGAACTCACCAAGTAGATTAGGCTGGTTTCAGGGATCTGCCTGTGCCTACCTCCTTAGAACACACACTAACATTTAAAATGTGGGTTATGGGGATAGGACTCAGGTCCTCCAATCATCTTACTAAGTAAGTTATCTTCCCAAAATTTGGCTGTGTTTAAAAAAACAACAAAAACAAAGCTCACTAACAAAACCTGGGTAAATCAGTGTTTTAAAAGCCAAAGGTGTATGCAGTGCATGAAATGAAGATGGGAGTGAGAAGGGAAAGCTGGTGAAGCCACACGCTTGGAATGAGAGCTGTGAAGAGGCTCCACCTCTACAGATCACTCGGCATGGCTAACTCAACCCTGCACCTGCTCTTGCTCCACCACAGCCGGCATGGATGGACAAGTGAGCGGCTGACTGCTCAAGGTCATGCTTAGCTACATAGACAAGCCTGAAGCCAGCCTGGGCTATAGGACACTTCATTTCAAAAAACAGATTTGTTCTAACCACTCAATTCTTTGCTTTACAAGCCAATTTTTCTTTGTCAAAAGTTATACATTTCACACATAATCAACAATAGAAAACACAGACCTAATCTTACAATCACATAATCAGAATGCTGAGACAGGATGGTTTTGCACCGGGGGCTGGCCTGGACCACATACCAAGCCCATCTCAACGAAAAAGGGGAGGGAGTCAGTGCTTTGAGCACGTGACCAGAATGAAGATGAGTATATTCTGCACCTACATGCATTCTGAATTAAAATGACAGCTGCCTGCCTGTTCTGAAAACACTTCTGAAGTTCTGGCCTCCTCCCATGTCCACGCTGCTATGGAAGAGAAAGATGGGGTACAGAGGTTATGACCTTTAAACTCTGAACCCCACTGAACTCTTGTGTGCTGAGGTCACAGTATGCTCTGTCAGGACAACATCCAGTTTTACACAGCACTGGGGGTTGAACCTAGGGCCAGTGCTCTACCAACTAAGCTACATTTTTCTTTTTAAACACAAAGACTAATCAACTATGAAATAAATACCAGACCTTTCATTTTTCAGTTTACATTTCTAGTACGTATATGTAAACGACTTTCTGGAAGTTAAATAAAGCTAAAACCGACATGTGGAAAAACGTGAGCAAAGGTCCCAGGCTCACCCTTTCTCCCCATTTTCCCATGGCAGCCAACATGGTAGAAGTTCCCTTGAGGGCAGGTTTTCAAGTGGAGAGCACCTCAGATACTGTTTCTCCCACAGCGAGAGACAACCAGGATCGAAGGCCAAATGTCCCCATGGGACAGCAACCACAGCACAGACAAGACACTCTGTGACTCCAGAGGAGGCACTGAGGCAGCTCCGTCTTGAGGGCTTTTGTGTCACAACTGCAGGAGGTGACAGAGCCTAGAGAATTGGCCATGCAGAGGCCTTCACCTTCAGAGACGTAAGGGCCTCACAGACCTGGTGACACAAGACTATTCTGCTCCAGCAAAGGAACAGGAGATGAGGAAGTCCAGAGACAGACAGCCCAGGCCCAGAGTATGATCAGCAGCAGGGACCACAGCAGATTCCATCAGAACCACCTAACTAACAAAAAGAGGAGTCAGGGAGGGTAGGTGACCAATCCCTAGCGTGGTGCTGACCACTCTCTAGTTCAGGGTGGCCTGTGGTTCACTATGCAGTCTAGGCTAGCCTCCGATTCACAGCACACTGGTCTCAGCTTTCCTAGTCCTAGGGAGTCTAGGCATGGACGAAGTCTCTAAACAATGCCCAGGACCTAACAAATTTTACAAGAAATGGCTCAAACTGTTTCCACATAATTGGTGGTTGCCTGAAACTACAGCTTCAACCCAGATCCAAGAATCCCCTTCCCATGAATCCCTGCCTACAGCAACAGATTACACAGAGACTCAGTGAGATACAGATGGACTGCTTTCCACCCCGTTCCCCATGTGCATGCATGCACACATGCGTGTGCACACACGCACACAGATTCACAACACAGGCCATACTCCATGCATACACAGGTGACAAGTGGTGCTCCCCAGTGAGCAAAACTTTACCTAACTATACAGTAGATCAAAATCAGATGCAGACATTGGCACAGCTCACACAGCTTGCTCAGAATTCAGTGTTTTATCCCATACTTGTGTGCAATTTTGATGCAATTTTATCACAGGCAGACAAAGAAGTCCCTCTCTGCCTTGTGTTGTCAAATTACCCATCATCACCTTTAACCCCTTGCAATCAGAAATATGTCCCTACAATTTTACTTCAAAAGAATTACATTATAGAGTATACCATATTCTGTTATAAGGTGGGGTTTTCATGTTTATTTTTGTTATGAGACAATTCACTTTGTAACTAAAGCTGGCTTAAATTCCTCATCTTCCTGCCTCCCCATCCCTAGTGCTGGAATTGAAGCATACACCTCCTGATCCTTAAAATGGACTCCAGATGAATCTATAGTAGGCATCTTTTATTGTTGCAGGCCCCATGGTATGGGTGGTATACTTTTCCCCACTGGTGGACTTACGGGTCCATGTGAGCATAGCTACTCATTTCTCTGGGGAACACCGCACACCAGGGTGACTACAGGGCTGCATGGTAAGTATGCATCTTGTTTTATAAGAAGCTGCCACACTGGTTTCCTTTTTTCCTTTTTGAGAAAGGGTTTCTCTGTAGCTTTGGAGCCTGTGCTGGAACTCACTCTTGTAGACCAGGCTGGCCTTGAACTCACAGAGATCTGCCTGTCTCTTCCTCTTGAGTGCTGGGATTAAAGATCTGGTTGTATTAGTGATTCCTCCGTAATTCTGGTTAGTGCCTTTTTTCACTTTTAGCTATTCCAGGCCCTCTCTCTCCCTACAGACTTTAGGTATCTCTGTGTGTGCAGAGCTGCAGGGCATCTGCTAGGTGTGCTGACTGAGTCACCATGGACAGGGTGAGCATCTACACTGCACTCAGTCAGAGAGTGGGTGGGGTGTGCTCTTCATTCACTCAATCTCTGATTTTCCATTAGCGTCTCTTCACTCAGTTGCATGGGCTGACACACACACTGTGTACTTCATTACAAATACTACTGTTTTAAATTTTGGCCTCCATGTGTTATTCTATGAAACTGTGGATTTTTATGATTTTAAGTCCTGTGAGATGAATTCATTTATTAGTAAGTTTTCTGTAGACCTCTTGAAATTTCTAGGTAGTTAACCATGTCAGTTATAAGTAGAAGCAGTTTTATTTCTTCCTCCGCACTATGCTTTGGGACACTGTTAGGAATAGCAGTTAGACACGTTTGCCTTGTTTCTGAAGATGGAGCACAGCATCGAACCCTCACAGTTAAAAACCACAATGCTTGGGTCTCTGGCTGAGGTTGTTCCTAGCTATTTCCCAGTTTATGGAGTGTATGTAAAGCCAGTATTGAGATGCATGATGGGGCATAGATTTAGGAAGAATTCTACCTTTTATATATTAATATGCATAAGTACATACATTCATGGAGGATGATCACCATTAAATACAGAGACACAAATATAAGAAATACTGGAGCATAGGCATACACTGGTATTTCCCCCCCAATGCACTACATGCTTAATGTGAAGCTAAACTTTTACATTGATTAATGTGAAGCCATACTTAAAGTAATTTAGATTTCATTCTATTTACTCCATAATTGGTCATAATAATTTAATTCAGACACCAGTTATTTCATCTTTGAGATATTTGTCTATAAAGTAGGAAATATCTAACGAAGAGGTTTTTGCTGTGGGACATTAAGATGTGTTACATTCATTTATGCTGTGGAATATTTAATGATGCAAAGAGGTGTTGCATTCTTTCACATTGCATTTGTTTAATTCTGGGAAGCTGTGTTACTTTCCCTGTCTAAAACACCCGACTGGTCTAATAAAGAGCTGGCATGCAGGTAGAATAAACAGAAGAAGAGGGTTTAGAAGAGGGAGGGGTGAGAGAAAGAGGGGAGGAGGACTCTAGGGGCCAGCCACGCAGCCGGCCACCCAGCCAGCCACAGATTTAAGAAGGAAAGAATGACTATAGAACAAAGAAAGTTAAAAAGCCCAGAGGCAAAATGTAGTTAAAGAGAAATGAGATAATTTAAGTTAGAAAAGCTGGCTATAAAAAAAGCCAAACTAAGACTGGGCATTCACAAGTAAGAAAAACTCTCAGTGCATTTATTTGGGAGCTGGGTGGCAGGACCCCAAAGAGTTAAAAAAGAAAATTCAAATCAAGAAATGGAAAACCCCAGGAAGACTCCAAACAAATCTCAAGAGAGATTTTAAAAAGTCTCAATGCCAATTTTAATTTTAACTTGAAAGTTTTAGAGATACTGAGAAGTCCTAAGCAATGTCAGGGTTCTGCAACTGTAGAAAAGCTGGAAACCTGAGGCCTAAGATATAGTTCTCACAGCTTGGAGTTCTAAAAGAAAGAAAACTTGAAAGCACAGTTTAAAGAACAAGTGCTTTCCTGGCATTGTTCTGGGAAACAAAGAAGCCCCACCCCCACACTCCAGCAGCCACATCCCTCCTCCCCAAACCAACAGAAAGGTATACCACTGCCTGTTCTTCCAAGGGGTAACCCCCTCTGCACTGCCACCCTGTGACCTCCCCACAGTTCTCCCAAGACTTCAACAAGAGATTCCATGGCTTTCATGGACACCATCATTTTTTTTCCTCTACAAGAAGCCTGACACAACTGTGTGGAAGCCCAGAGGTGAGTAAAGCAATGGTTTCCCACATGTGATCTAGTCAGTCCTTGGCCTCACCCCCCCCACACACACACACTCTCTCTCTCACACACACACACACACTCTCTCTCACAGACACACACACTCTCACACACACACATTCACAGACACACACACACATAAACATACTCATACACACTCACACACAGAGATACACATTCACAGACACACTCTCACACACACACAAACATACTCATACACACTCACAGATACACACTCACTCACACACACAGTCCTTGACTTGCAAAAGAGGGACTTTAGCTGGGACCCAATGAAGGAGGAATCCATATCCCATATCCAGCCCACAGGGCTTGCTACACAGCTCCTTTCTAGACAATCACTGGACACAGGAAGGAATTGAACCAAGGGATGCTGCTCTGATTTTTCCGCCTCCCAACTACACAGGAGCCCTAGAAGACCTATGCTCTGGACAGAAGAAGTGGATTGTAGGCATCTAGAAAACATACCAAATCTGCCACACAATAAATAAAAAAATCAAGACTCCCAGCTTAGGTGCACATCCTGCTGTTTTCTATCCACTAGAAGTAGACTACAATACTAAGACAACACATTCACAGGTAAACTACTTGAAAATCTCAGAAACACAGGATGAACAAACAACTAATGTCCCCTCAACCCACAACAAATGAGTGTATGAAGAACTAAGATCACAAAGAAGAATAAACCCCCAGATAAACCCACTTAACGGAATGCTTACAGACAAGTGACACACAGAACCGGTGACAAGAAACAAAACCAGTCTCACACCAGACACCCAGCTGTCACTTTTGTAGAAAAGGATGGCAGAGAACATCTAGAAGTCAGGAGGAAAATTAATGAGAATGTATCACTGTGAATACATTTTAGACAGACAAAGACATAGAGAACCATTCACAACCCTCCATGGGAGGATCATCAAGATAAGGAACAGAAAAACAATTGTCCAAGTGAAGGACAGGGAAGCCAAGACATTTGTAAAAACAAGTAAAAGTAACATTAAACCAAGGGAAGCAACTCAAAATTGCACTACTAAAGTTTCTTAACTGCAGGGGAGGAGAAATAACATAGACAATGAGTAGTAACTCTGGCTGCTAAGAGTAAAAGCCAACAAAAAAAGAAACAAACTGTACATATTGCAAACAACTGGGAAAAGAAACCTGGGTAATCTGAGCCCGGTAATGGCGCACACCTTTAATCTCAACCCTCAGGAGGCAGATGCAAGCGGATCTCTGTGAGTCCGAGGCCAGCCTGGTCTACAAAGCTACACAGAGAAACCCTGACTCAAAATATATTTACAAAAAAAAAAAAAAAAAAAGAAGAAGGAAGAAAGGAAGGAAGAAAGAGAAACCTGAGGAAATATGACATATAAGAGAACAAATTTTAAAAAAATAAATTCAAATATTCCAGCAATAACACAGACTAAATTTACCTCTTTAAAACAGACTCACAGATCATATGCAAAAATAAAAGCTATATATTACTAAACACCAATAATTAAAGTACAGATAAATAATGGAACTGAGGTATAGCTGAATGTCCATACAAACAAGTTGTTTTTATATTACAATATAAAGGAGGGAGAGAAAAAGAAGATACACAATGAATATAATTATATCACCATGGGAAATAAAATTATAATTCAAACTTCACATAGCTTAAATACAACATGCACAAAGCAAAAGCTGGTCATAACAGAACTCACAGATCAGAGTGAGAAACAGCATCATTCCTTTGGGGTTACAAAGGAACAGGTCACACAATGAACAACTTCATGTATAAAACTCTTCATGCACCCACAACACAAATACTTTCATCATGCAGGGAACACTCAAGTCACCACTGAAAAAAAATCACTATGATTTTGAAAAAAAAAATTCAAAATTACTCCCTAAAGCAAAACCCAATTGGATATATTCATTAACTTCAATGAACTAAAATTAGATATTAAAAGCCAATAAGCTAAAAAGCAAACTGTATGCCTTTTGAAATGAAAAAGGAACTCATGTAAAGCACAACAGGAAATCACACACTGAAGACGAACAATAACTCCACAGTGAGATGCTGGGAGCAGCAGAGATTGCAGTAGAGGGAAACACCAGCTTAGAACAAAGGTGTAGTTAATAACTAAACCCAAAATCCGATACCCTGAAGAATAAAATGACAGCAGAGTTAAACCTTAAGGCAAAGAAGCCATGTGCCATAAAGAACTGCATGGAGCCTACATCTTCACCCAGCAACCCCTGCCAATTTCAGTGACAGAGGTTTGCCTATGTTCATTTTGCCAAAACATCACTCATTTTGGCATAGTAGCATGTTAACAAAAAGAAAACTGTTGTTTCATTTGTGAGAGCAATTCTGTATTTATCCCCATCACACTGCACAGGGTCAGTTAAAATCAACACAAATAACAAAGGTAAAGAAATCAACTATGACCCCAACCAGTGCACATTTACCAACACAACTTGGTCAACATTCTCCCAAACACTTTCTCTTTAATGTTTTTCAAGTTTCATTATGCAATATGTAAGACAGAAAAGGGAGGAGGAGGAAAAGAAGGAGGGAGAGAAAAAGAAGATACACAATGAAAATACTAGAGCATCAGGGTAGAAATGCCAAGTACCAAATAGAACAGAAAAACAAGACTTCCTGGAAATAATCTCCATTGTTATATGGAGACTGGTATATGTATCGTCCCTCAACCCAGACCACCACACTGTGCTTTAGACACATGCAGAGTTTGTGCTGTATGTGCTCTTTACCAATCTGCTTTCTGCCCTTACATACACTTAAGGAAATCCATTGCTAGGGCATACCTGATGCATTTTCACCAACTTGCAGAATTCAGTAGGAATATGTACAATTTACTCATCAGTAATGTAATCATGTTCCTGGGGGAGAGGGGGGGTATGCTTGGGCCAGGCATGCATAAGGCTATGTTCCATAGCCTCCCTCCCTCACCTGAGACAGGGTTTGTCTGTGTGCACCTGGCTGTCCTGGAACTCACTCTGTAGACCAGGCTGGCCTTGAACTCACAGAGATCTACCTGCCTCTGCTTTCTGAGTGTGGGATTAAAGGTGTGTGCCACCGGCATCACCAGGCCAGTGTTCTATACCCTGTGTGTGTGTACACATGGGGGTGTGGTACGGGTTGTGTGTGTGCACGTGTGCACACATGTATACACACACACACACACACACTCACACGAGCTACTTGGTTATATGATGTGCATCTTTCTTTACAGGGTATTGCCAAACTGCCTTCTAAATTATGTAACAGTTCCTGACTTTCACAACACTTGACTTGTCTTTAGGTGTGGAAAGCAGGAAGGTGTCTTACATATTTACATCCATGCCTATGTTGTCAACCCCACTTTATTCTCTGATTTAAATGGCTTTACTCAGCAAAATCTTTGGCTCAAATACTCTTAACAAAAGGCTTCAGTGAAACTTGGTTGGTTCTGAAGGCAGAGGCCATCTTTTCCAGAACACAACAGCCTAACAGGAAATTCAGTGTCTCACCATAGTGTTTTATTATGACGTCGACAATCTGACATGAGAGCATGTTGTTGTCGTTGATTATCTCCTGTGTGCAGTTCACACTGCACACTCGAGTCCATGAAGTCTGGTGTCATGTGCATGCAGTGTCAGAACAGACTTCTTGGAGAGTAAATAAAATTTAAAGCTGCCGGCACCTACAGTTCAACAGATCCGTTCAAGTCAGAACAACTACTTGTATGGCCTTCACAACTAATGCAGTCCCAAGGAGACAAAGCTGATCTAACCTGAAAAGCAGCGAGTGCTTCCACCACAGACAGCTAACTCTGCACAAGGGCACAAGGGATGCTGGGGGAGGAGGCAAGGGCGGCTGGGAATGGGAAGGCCGGCTCCTATCCACAGCCCTCACACACAGGCTTGGGCACAGCTCTCCCCTGCCTGCCTTTTGTTTATGCGGCATTGGGGCAAAGTTCCCATCTGAACAATGAGAAAGCAAACAAACGGTAGAAGAAAGCTATCCATTTGACAAACGAGGAAGCAAGCAGAGAAGTCAGTTACTTATTCAAGGTCACAGCTAGCCTGAAGCCAGTTTCTAAGTCTCAATACTGTAGTATTCATGTTTTTACACACACACACACACACACACACAGAGTGTGACATGATTGTTAAAGGACATTTGCAGGAAAGGACAGCCAGGGTCACTGCCAGAAAACAATCTGAGAAGACAGGAAGGAAATTAATTCAGACTTTAAGGAAAAAGCTGCAGTGAGTGCCCTGAGGGGTTCCCTTCCACAACACTCTAATTACCTCTGCTTTAAAAACACTCTCAGACATTTGCCATGTAAGTTTGAGTTTGAAACAACCTGCCTGCTGGTGTAGAAACACACAGTATGCATGAAGCCAAGCTTATGAAGTAAAACACATATCAAAATTCTCTTTGGAATTATTTTCAGTTATAAACACATGAATCAACCACCTAACACCAGCTGGCAGAACGCCAATGGGTAGCCCTGGGTAGGTTACCTACCTACTGCAGGGGCGTCATATTCATCACCAAGCAGGATTTCTGGAGCAGAGTACGCAAGAGATCCACAGCTTGTAGTGAGCTTCTTCCCTGGCTGAAATTTGTTGCTGAAGCCAAAGTCTGTTAACTTCACAAGGCCTTGTTTTTCAAAAAAGACTACATTCTCTGGTTTTAAGTCTCTGTGAACCACATGTAGTTTATGGCAGTAAGATATAGCATGAACTATTTGAGCAAAATACTTCTTGGCCAAGTCTTCATTAAGACCCTCCTCGTGTTTCATTATGTAATCAAACATATCTCCTCCATCTCCAAGTTCTAGAATGAGATATAGTTTGGTCTGGGTGTCTATGACTTCATAGAGACGAACGATGTTTGGGTGCTGCACCAGCTTCATGCACCTCACCTCCTGGAAGAGGTGGCCGGTGGCTAGAGTGTCTAGCTTCGTCTTGTCAATGACTTTCACTGCCACCTTTTCGCCCGTGAAGACATGCCTGGCAAGTTTAACCACTGCAAAATGGCCTCGCCCCAAGGTTTTATCCAGATCATACAATCCAGCAATTTTCCCATCATATCCTCGCTTGAACCCTGCCATGCTGGTGCAACAAGGGGAAAAATACGTAAAGTTCTTGAAGTGGGTCTTCTCATATGAGCGTATCTGCTGGAAATAAAGCCTTCATTATCAGCATAGCAATGGATACCTGTAAAACAAGAGAGACAATCAACACATAGATTTTCTTTCTTCCTAATTTTTATTTGTTTTATTTTGAGAGCCTTAAGTCAGGGTCATCACTAAAAACTTATTTATATATTTAGAGTTTACAATTCAAAATAAAGGTTGAGAAGTTAAGTGCCATATTCCACAAACAAAAAGCAGTAGCTCGTTGCAAGTATTTTTTTGGGATGGGGGAGCATCAGAAATAAACTGACACGTCTGATAAACTATGTTTAAACAATAAATATATTATACAAAAGTAAAATTCCAACAGCCTTTAAAAACATGATGAGAGTTGACAAGGAAGGGGAGAGGCACCTTCACATAGTGAGAAACCCAGCAGCTGTCTCCTGTCATCCAAACACTAGCTGTACTTGCAGGAGGTACATGGAGGGCCCTCAGGCACAGCCTTCTCTTACCTTCTGTCCATGCATCTCCAAGTGATACCGTGTAATCTGTAAGTATCTAGAGGTTCCTAAAGACCATTTTCTCCATCTTCCCAAGTCTACACCAATACTGATACCAAGAGGACAACCAAAACTGCCTTACTACATTTGAAATGCAATTTATTTCCCAAAATGTCTACCAAGCAAGTATCTGCTTCATGGCAACAGGGATTAGATAGTCTGTAGACACAGCAGATACTTAATAAACAGTTCTGGCTGGAGACCACTCACTCGCGCCCATCGCCATGACTTTTCGCACATAAACCACCATGGCTGCTCACTTTCCCAGAGTACACAGGCATGCACTTCTCCAGATCATTTAAGTCTCAAAAAGTGTTTGGTTCTAGAAGCCATATTTCATATCACACTTAAAACCTTCAGCCTAAAAACCTCTAACAAATATGTTCTTATAAATGACCTTGACTCAGGAAAAACAAATATATACAATTATATCATTTGTTGGGCATTGGTGGAGCACACCTTTAATCCCAGCACTTGGGAGGCAGAGGCAGGAGGATCTCTGAGTTCGAGGCCAGCCTGGTCTACTGAGTTAGTTCCAGGACAGGCTCCAAAGCAATACAGAGAAACCCCGTCTGGAAAACCAAACAAACAAACAATTTTAACCAGTTAAAATATCTCACTTTAAATCCCACAAGCTGAACAACAACTCTAAGAAATGAGTACAGAACCCAGAGAAGACTGTGCTGACCTCCCGGGCAAACCGCAGCCTATTAATGTGCACACACTACTTTGGTAAAGCCTTTTCTCATATTCCTAGCTGTGTGCTATAAAAGCAGGCAGGCAGATATGCTACCTGTGCTATTTAATGATGGAGACACACACACACACACACACACACACACACACACACACCCTCAAACTAAAACTTAGGCATACTAGGGCAGTAGTGCACTCAAACACTAGCACCCCATTCCTTTACGCTTCACTGTTATTTCAAAGATCAGAAGAAAAGCCCACACTTACTGAAACCCTACCACAGACATTCATGGAGGTTAGACTGTATTATGTCATTGGAATCTAAGGTCAGATTGTCTCATTTGAAAGCCAAGGAAACTCTACATACAAATGACAGGTTAGGTATTAAAGCTAAAATTCAGCCTAACTCAGATTTCAAGGCCTACACTGGATCAGTCCCAAAGTCTAGCACTGGAGAGGTACTCTGCCACTGAGCTACATTTTCAACCTTCAAGGCCCTCTCTTGACAAATCTGACCAGTGAGTAACGTTATACTTGGGATGCTGAAACTGTAAGTTTTAATGCATCTATGGAAACGATGCATGGAATCATTATCATAGAAACATTGACTCCAATATTACCCAAATCACTTAGTTAGAGCCACCTCAGAAATCCACATACAATAAACTTAATAGGCCAACAGTAACGTTCACTACCATGTTTCATATTTTAGAAGCCACTGTGTTCATTCAGCACTACCATTCTGAATGAGTACTACACACCGGTCACACAACAAGTTCTGTACTATCCCAGTTTTCACATCTCCCTGTGGACACACACAAGGGGAGGGGGAACTGAGCAAGAGACAGGCACACCCACACAAAATAAAACATTATTTATGTATATAGTCTACTTATAAGAGTGTTCTGCCTGCATGATGCCTGCAGGCCAGAAGAGGGCACCAGATCTCATTATAGATCCTTGTGAGCCACCATGTGGTTGTTGGGAATTGAACTCCAGTCCTCTGGAAGAGTAGCCAGTGCTCTTAACTGCTGAGCCATCTCTCCAGCCCATAAAATCTTTAAAAAAACAAAAAACACTAATATATAAGAAAGTGTCAGGAAAAAGAGCCAATTTCCTCTGTCCTCTGCATTACCCTGGCTCATCTGGACTATGATCTCAATGGCCAGTATATATTGGGAAATCTAAACTGAAGTGTCTCTGCACATGGACAGCAGGTCCCACCGCAACTTTAACTCTTATTTATTAGGCCATAGACTCTGTCTAACCTCAATTAACTCTAGGTTCAGTGGTTCCTACCGTCTATGTGTGTGCTTCATAGTCTTGCAATGTCACCTTTCACCTTCAAACACCTTTATTCTTTTCCTCTATTATTTTTGTTTAGATGTATTTCTGGAAAGTGGCAAATAGACCAGACTAGATAAATCAATCGGAGGACATTTTACACCTGGGACAGAGGAAATGGCTGAGTGTATACAGTGTTTGCACATTCCCCAGCACCCATAGAAGAGCTGACCATGGTGGCTCATATCTGTAACCCAGCATGCAAAGGCTGGGGAGGGGGTGGGCACAACCAGTGGATCCCTGAGCTCATGCTCACTGGCCAGGCAGCCTAGCCAGACCAATGAGCTTCAGGCCCGGAGAGAGACTGTGTCTCAGAACATCGTAAGGTGCAGAGCCAGTGAGATGGCTCAGGGGTAAAGAAAGGTCCTTGCTTGACAACCTGAGTTCTATCTTTAGAACCCACATGATAAAAATAAAGAACAGACTTCCAGAAATTGTCCTCTGACCTTCACAAGAGACAGCTGTGGAAAGCGCGTGAACACACACACACACACACGCGCGCGCGTGCGTGCGCACGTGAACACACACACACACAGAATAAGTAAGTAAATAAGTAAGTAAATGTTTAAATTTGGGGGGGATCAGGTGGATAATAACCAAGGAAGACACTAATGATGACCTCTGGCCTTCACACATGCATACAGTGAACATGTGCCAGGCACCATGGCAGTGCTGAGAAGTAGCTGTGAGAGGGTTACGTGAGTCTGTAATGGCTCCAGAACATACTTTGCAAACTGCATGCCAAATTACTGTTACCACTATTTGTTAGTTATTTCCTTCTCCTAAAGGAAAATGTAGAAGATAATTTTGGTGTATTCTATTTGTTTCAATTTTGCTAAAAATAAAACTATGTATTCTAGGACAGGACAAACCCAAAACCCGCAAATCTGTCCACAGTCACCCAGTCTATTAGTCTCTTTCTCCCTGCTATTCATTACCCTTTCCCTCCTACTCCCAGAGGCTGAAGCTCACGCTAGGCAAGTTCTCTGTCACTAAGTCCCAGCCCCAGTCCCAGGCCTGACTCCTAGCCCCAGCTCCAGCTTGAATCACAGCTCTAAGGAAATAGTGGCAATGGACATCAAGAACACTGGTCATTTCTAAAGGCTCCTGGGTAGAAGGTCCCAAATCTGCATCTGCCGGATCCTGACTGTGCACTTGCAAAGTAGGTACAACAAAGCTCAACCACTCATCCGAGTCCTCTCTAAGTATTTGCTTCCCCTGCCCCATTATTTGATTCAGTATCATTTTGTAGTCCAGGCTGGCCTCCACTCAAGATCCTCCTGCCTCAGCCTCAGCCTCCCACATGACAAGGTTATAGGGCTACATCATCACGTCATCTTGAAGTACTAGACTCCTCAGGCAAATCTGTAAAGCACAGGAAGGAAAGCTTTCACTTCAAGAGTAGCAATGAATGCTAGCAATACTGTCACTGGTTTCACACTCACCTTTGTTCTAGGAGTGTGATTTCAATTATGAAAAAATTCAAATTTAATATATAGTGAGATATTCACCTTGTCCACACCTGCGGCATAGACTACGCCCATTGGGGGTGGAGACAGGGCCGAATGTGACCTGGGGGAACTAAGGCTGAGGAGGGGGCTCAGAGAGCTCTCTTGCTTGCAGCATGGGGACAGAAGTACATCCGGAGGCATCCTTGGGACCAGAAACCTGCTGGTGTTCATCTGTCTATGTTGTAAGTTATTTCTCCCTGAGTAAACATCTATTCAGCCTATTTGTTTCTCCTGATCCTTATTAAACATCAATAATAATATATAGGTTGGTAAAAAGTGTGGGGACTATAGTAAGAAAAAAAAATCATCTGCAAATCTTCTTTAGTAATAAACTAGACAGCACAGCTTTACAGCTGTCCTTTAGTACACAGCCAGATACAATTTTTTAGAAAAACTGACAGAAATACACAAAGCAACACAGAATGATTGTCAGGCATAGAGAAGGGTTTTTAACTATTAAATATTTCTCTCCCAAAAACAAATTTTTGAATAAACTAATAGTTACTTCATCAAATTTGGAAAATGCAAAACTGCACAAGGAAAAACTCACCTGCAATCTGTGTTGGGGGAGGATACCAAACCTGACACACTCTTACAAAGCCAATGCCTTAAACGCAATGGCTAATTGTTTTTGTCTTTGTAGAATAAGCTTTTTCTCATGCTAAGCTCTTCAAAATCAGCATCTTTAACAACTCCACAATTGAGCGATAGCTTTCTGAAGAACAAACATCACGGAAACCAGCCCCTTTAAAGCATCCTTGTTGCAAGGCACATGCTCACACATGTGCACAGCTAGGCTAGACCTAAAATGAAGCAAGCTAACTAAGTCAAGAGTGTTTGGAATATGAAAACTCCTGTCTGAGAAACAAGTGCTGCTAGGTGTTACAAGAATATACTGATGCTCTTCCAGCTCAAGCACGTAGAAATGACTGAGCATGTAGGTGTGGCTAGAGAGGAGGAAGGAAGTGTGGGTGGCCCTACACACACTTTGCAAGCTGCTGAAAGTTGTAGAAGCAGCCTCTGCTAACCCTGCTGTCAGTTTGGAAGCCACAGTTACTGTTGCTGAAGCACACTTTGTGGGGTCTCTGAAACAGGCACGCCTCCTCCAGCTCGTCTCTCCTAGGAGAGGTATCAAAAACACCACTGTACACAACTGAACAGACCCACAGCTTACTGAGAAATCAAACAAAACCGGCTTTGTGCAAACATCAGGTCACCCCAAGTCTCTCAACATTTTGTTTACGATATAACATCTCCTCAAATGAAACAATCAATATTCTAGTCCACAAAATCTCTCAAAAGTACTAACTGCTAGAAACCCAACAAACTAGGCCAGCAGCTCTTCACATGACAGACAACCGAAAGCTCAGTTTGCAAAGCTGAAGTATCACTGAACTTAACCTTCTCCCTCACAGAAACAAGCTGGTACTTTTTTTCCACAGACATCAAAAAATGAAAATTATCATCCTTACTCATGGGAACAACCAGACTGAAACATCCATAAAGAGTCAACTGAAGTTATGGTGCAGATAACACTCAGTGGATATTACCAAGGTGATGTTCCTTTTTGCTAAAACCTTATCAACAAAAGTGATACAGTGGCCAATAGGAACCCTGAAGGTACCTCAGGTGAAGCAGAGTAAGCACAGCCCTAGTCTATTCTCTGCTGTTCTCTTTAATCAAAGTAATCGAGACTCCAGCTTTCTAAGAGTGTGTGTGTGTGTGTGTGTGCGTGCGCGCGCGCGCGCGCACATCCTCCTCCCAGGGGTGACAATACAATCTACAAAGCAAAGACTTCCAAAACTCACAGCAGGTCATGGAGAACTAGAGTGCTGTGCTGGAGGGTGCTGAAAATTACTGTGGAGTTACAGCAGCTTCTGTCTGCACTCACTAGATGGAATCTGTGTGTCACTGAAATTAAGAGTTAGACCTCCAAACCGAAGGGCTTTGCAAAGTTAAGTTAACGCCTACTAAATATGTTCTGAGTATTCTTGTTTGTTTTAATTAAGATACAATTACAACATTTCCCCCTTTCCTTTCCTCCCCCAAACCTTCCCACGACTTCCCTTATACACCCTCTAAAATGCATGGCTTTTTCTTTGTTACTGACATATGCATTGCATGTCCATACACAACACACACTGAATTTGCTTGTATTATGATTTCTGGGCTGACCACTTGGTAATGGAGAACAATGAGGGGGGGCCTCATCCCTGAAAAGAGGAATTCTCTCAGTATTCCTTAGTCGACTGAAGTTTTTTGCCTAGGGGTAGGGCCCCATGAGATTTCGGAGACCATGATAGAAAACCACAATTGACCAAACTGCAGAGATACATCTACAACACAAGTTCTGCACAGGGAACATCATGGAAGAGAGGGCAGAAAGCCTGTTAAAAAAAAAAAAAAAAAAAAAAAGCAGAAAATCCACTCTGGGAGAGATGATGTCTCCTAGAAACAAAGGGAGCTCCACTCCTGATACCTCAACAGTATGACTGCTAAACATGTTCTAAATTTCCTTTTGAGTAGGCAGCTGTATGGGACTCTTAGACCTTGACAAGACAGCAATGCCAGCTCAGAGGCCTGCTTTAGTCTCTCAAGTCAGCTGCTGTGTGGCCAATGCAGATCAATCACCAAAGTGCTTTTGTCTACGCAGATCAAGTTGTTACTGGAACATACATGAGGCCAGGCCAGTTCCAATCCAACAATGCCGAGCAAGTGAGGCAGAGCAGAGGGGTGCCATGCAGGTGGCCCTGACACCATGTCACAGACCTGCAGAGTGGCAACACAGGTAAGTGCAACCACCCCAGCAGAGCGTGCCTCTCGGCTAGGCCTCCACCTGAGGGTAAGTGAGCTTAAACTGGAGTGCTGACAGATCTGGCATAGTGCTTACATAACAAATAATGACTTAAACAAAAGCTCATGTGAGGAAATTACTACGAAATAAAAAAGCCAATCCACCATTACTCACTTTTTCCTGGGAACACAGAATGTAAGTTGGAAAATTTTAAACTTAATATTTTAAGCCTCCTCTCTTTTAAAGCCTGTATAAACACTGTCAAATTCATTTTAAATCTCTGTCCCTTCTTTTTCTGATTTGAGATGAAGATGGCCATTTAAAAATGGTCATAAAAAGAACACTGGATCAGAAAAGAAAATTCATCCACAGACTAAAAGTATTGGTTGATTCTGACTTAAAAAAATCACTAGAGTTTCTCTACAGGGGTAAGGCTGAATGATAACTTTCTGAATAGCAACTTTACAGTGTGTATATCAAAAACCTTAACAAAATTAATGTCCTTGATTTAATAGCCTTACCACAGGTTGGACATTCCTAGCCTCACAACCTGAAGTGCTCCCAAATCATCTAAATGGCACAGGAGACAATGTCACACCATGAAACTAACTTTTACAAACAAACTTACAAATTTTGCAAAATTATCTTCAGGATATGTGCATGAAACATAAATGAGTTTTAAGTTTAGAGCTGGATCCCACCCCTCAAATATGCTATCTCTACAGACATTCTAAAAATCCTCAAACCACAAACAAAAAGGAAGCAAACTCCAAAACACAGTTCTGATCCCAAGCTTTTCAGATAAGGGACAACTAGTTCTAAGTGTGTCTAAAATGAAAATGAGGACAAATATTTTACATTTAATAATGTTCATTAATGTTTAAATACATTAAGACTCAGATGTAACACAGAAGTCCGAAATACAGAAATGGTGAAATGAATTAGTCTACCCAGTATTAACATTATGCTGCAAAATGCTAAGTAAAAGCAGTCCAGAGGGATGTAGACAGCTCTGTCAGTAAGTACTTGCCTCAGATGCCCAAACCCATATAAAGAGCCAGGTGTGCTTACACACGGGTGTAATCCCAGAGTAAAAACAGTTCAGGTGTGACTGCACACATGTAATCCCAGCACCAGGGAGGTAAACACAAGCGAGTTACTGGAGGCTGCTGACCTGCCAAGCCTAGTCTGACACGCACCCAAGGCTGACCTCTAGCCTCCACATGCATGCATGCACGCAGACACTCATGTACACACACACACAATTCATTCACAAAGTCTCATAGCACACCATCACAATTTTAATAACTATGTACTTTGACCATATATACTGTAAGAATCTAAAATGTTAAATCAGTAATATATTACTTTAAAAGAATATATTTTCCTTTAAGATTTTCTGTTCTTTTAGAATTTTATAACCCAAGAAAGAGATTTCTGAAATTTTATTTTCTGTATATAATTATTCACTCAGTGTAGCTTTGCATTGAGAGATCTGTGAACAGGCCAGGTTCCCTGAAATACAGTGTTGAAGGCCAGTTTCTGTGCTCTATGTGTTGAGCAGGTACTCAGCTCTTTTGGGCTGGGGAAGAATACTGAGTCACTTTTATTAAGTGACAGTTTGTGTCTTAGTGGAATACATCACACCACCTCAGTCATTAGAACCTTACAACCCAGTAGAGAACATAGGATCCTACAGGAAAAGCCCACAAGCAGCTTTCAGATATGTCACAGGGTGAGAAGGGGAACCACAGATGGGCAGGGTCAGCCACAGACCTAGGCTCCTGCAGAGGCAGACAGAGCAGCAGGAGAATGGCATTTGCTGGCTGGCTCAGGGCAGGGAAACACAGTTTGGGAGAAGTGCAATGCATTCTGTAAGCTAAGGAGAAGGCTAACCATTTACTCAGTAAGTTAGTCAGAGTGTGGTTAACTAACTAACGCGCTGGAGATGCTCAGGAAAGACAACTGTCAAAGAGCTGATCTGAGGTTTCAAGAAAAGAAGAAACTTTTAGGATCCACAGCGAAGCAACCAAGAATAAGATCATCAAAAACTTCAAACTAGTTTCAAAAGTTCATAAACATTCACTTTTGTTAATGTATTAGACCACCCACTGCCACCCACAGACAGTACTCTACTCTGTTACCTCATTTTGTGTAGACAGAAGTGAATTTTATGGCAAAACCAGTGACTTCTTTATTGTCTTGTTTCAAATTTTAAAGTGTTCCTTACTGCAACAAATTGCTCCTGAGAATTCCAGTTTGTTTGGAAGTGTCTTAAAGTGATCAGCCAAGGGCCAACTAAGATGGCTCAGCAAGCAGTAAAGGCACTTGCCACCAAGCCTGACTATCTGAGTTCAATACTGGAAGGACAGAACCACCTTCTTTCTGCAAGCTGCACTCCAGCCTACCATGCACAAGCCTGAGTACACACGCACAAATGAATGTAATTTAAGCAATCAGAAAGAGGAGCCAGAATTACTGGGAGTCTATGTGCATAAGGGTCGCTTTACATTTGTTGTACTATTAAAATCCTCACATTGGCCATTCACTGCCATGAAGGTGGGTGAGGGCCCCTCTGCCTCCCACCTGTGCTTGTGAGAGCTGCCCAGTGGACTCCAGGCCCACTGACCCCACCCAGAACTAAACATTTTTCCTATAATAATGCAGTGCTTCCCTCTTACGCAGGTCCCACTAATTCCCAGAGTACCAAAGTGGACCTCTGGGGCTTTCTCGTCCCCTCCCATTCTGACATGCCATGGAAGTGCTGGTCCTAGCAGTAGACTAAGAAAGCTCCGTCTTGAACTCCCAGTGCCAGCAAGGGCTCACCTGATAAGCATCATTAACAAATAATTTCTGAGATGTTGAGAATCTGTGTTTAAGTTAAGAAAGGAAGTTAAGGGCAAATAACTGTAGAAGATAGACTGAGGTCATTACTGGTCACCTTAAAATAGAACATCTTGAAAACAACATCCTATGATTTCTTGTCCACATCTGAGGACAGCCAAGAGTCTTCCCAAACCAATCCAGGCAAGCAAGTCAAGAAAAATCGAAGCAAGTTCTATTTACTTCTTAAAATCCTTATCCTTTGTACCTTTCCAAAGTACAATTTTAACATACTTTGCAAACCACATTTTTCTCCATTTGCTTCAAAAAAGCAGTTTCCTTCTCAGGGGATTGGTAACTATTCATCAAGCAGGGGAGTAAGTCAGTCCCTGAAACCAGACTAAACCCTGTCATTCAAGTTTCTCTAGTACTATCATAATCCTTCACGCCAACAGAAAACTATATAACCTACAGAAGATCACATGAAACAGCACTAACTTTAAACTCAACCTCTCTGCTCTTATCCGTGCCGCACATCATCACTGAAGAGACTCACAATCCTCTTCTGCAACACAGCATCACACTCTACCTACGAGCACATTAGCACATCCTCCTAGATCTAAAGTGAGCTTTCATGGACAAACCGCCCTGAAAACGATTTAAAAGCCTAAGCTATGCTCTCTCCAACACAGAGTCAAATGGCAAAGCAGTGGGAATGATACCTAAGACCTACGGTCTGAGAGGCATGCAAGATCCCTCACCACCCTGGACAGTTCCACAGAATAACACAGTAACAGGCTGTGAGAGGGACCACAGCTACTCACAGATCCCCTCCAGCTTCTCTGCCTTCCTCCCAAGAGATTCAAGAGCGAATAAGGACTGTGAAGCTAGTTCCCTAACCTGTTATATTCCCTAGCAACCACCACAAACTGCCCCCTAAACAACTCTCCATGACACTAACCGGGAAGATCTCTGCCTCAGGCTGTTTACAACCTTGTGCAGGGACAGACATAAAAAATGTATAACAGTAAAAATAAAAATAAAGAGGTGTTCTTTCCCTTGATTATGACTTGGAGGTTTCATAAAGGCATCCCAGAGAAATCTTTTGTCTGTACTTGAGCTACAAATTGAAATCATGATGTGGGAAAGAGGTTTTCAGGGGAGATACCTGAGGAATACTGAGAGACACTGTGGTGGTACAGTGTCACAGGTGTAACACAGATCCAAAGGGCCTGGTACCAAATTAGCTTTGTCTCAGCTCTGACTGGTCCTAATTCATGCTTTACCACCAGCTTAAAGGCCACCACCCTGATCATTGCTGGTGCTGTCCCCACCTCCTGTCACACATCAGCTCCCCATACACACAACACAACATCCTACATCATTATCATCTCAACTGTGTGTCACAAATTTGTATGACCATGCAGTCACTCATCTGCAACCTCACTGACTAGGTATGAATTATGTCACTCTATTCAGTTCTGTAACCCAGGTATAGTATCTGTACCCATAGTAACTGTTAGGTATAGTATCTATCCAAACACACTGACACATTTTATTATATGAACAAATGAAAATAGACATGAGCTGCCAAAGGAATCTTGGGTAAAGGAACAGCAATCAGATGGTGGCTTCAGAAATCAGTCCAGGTGTAAAATTCAATTCAACTGGAAGGGAAATAGAGCTGGGAGACAGACAGCAGAGAAGACTGCTAGAAATGTCCCCAGGTAAATAATTACTAATTGCTTAAAACTGAGAGCTGCCGGAATCTGGACAGGGATGATGAGGATGATATAGAAGAGACGCTACAGAGGCAGAATCCAAGAACACGGTGCCAAGGGGCAAGGCAGAGGGACACGCACCATGAGGAGAGTGAGAGGCGGCAGTAGATGCTGGCAGAGTGAGGGTTTCCTTCTAGCTCAGAAACTGTATGGCTGAAAAGCAACTAAAATCCAGTCTAGCTATATTTAAACAGGCGTGTTTTCCATTAATAGGCTTATAAAGGTCATTTTAACTGAACAAGACACTTCTTGTGTGCACATACTGTGTATCAGGCATGACTCCCACGTGGGGATATAAAGACCAGAGCAGTCAGCCTTCAAGAAGTTGCCTGAGAAAGTAACCACATGTCAACAACAGGGAAAATCCGGCCCACTGAGGCTGTGATTTGACCAGTCACCATATGTAGTCAATATTTCTAGAATGCTGACTTCACACCCAACAACAGATGGTCCAGGCAAATCTGCAACTCAAAGGGGAACACAAGGGTATGGATGGACCCTCTTACTTTGCATCTAAGGACACTTAAAGCATTATGTCCATGGACACAAATCACGCCCTGTCACTGAGTTGCCTTGGATTGAGTTGCTATCGGCAGTAGACTGGGGGTCTCAGCCTAAAAAAAGAGACAGAACCCTGATTTACACAGAAGAGCCTAGCTGAGCACAGGACAAATTCTGGTGGGGCCAAGGCCAATCTCAGGAGGCCCTTGAAGTGCAACGGACAGATGAGTGTTCAGGGAGGCAGGGTTCTCTCCTACCAACGGCAAAGAGTGCTTTCCCAAAGGATGCAGGGCCACAACCTAAAGCAGGCATGCAGAAAAGCAGATGAGGGAATGGCTGTGAACATTACAGCTCAGATTCGGTGCATCCCATGCAGGACCACACTCGCAGTGCTGCGCTTCCCAAGGCCACCAGACCTGGAGGATCTGACAGTGAGGTTCTTCCAAAACCACAACAAAAAGCAAACACACCCCTCCCGAAGCTGACGCCATACCCTCCTTCCTTTACAAACGCTTTATAGAGTGTGCAGTTGGGTCGTGACTACCTCGACTCCCTTCCACACACTCAGTCTGAGTTCTCTCACAGCTGACCCCATCATCCCTGCCACTCTAGCCTTTGAGACTGGTTCAGCCACAGCCTGTGAGAAGCACCCCGTACTGTTCACTGCCTCATGCTCTGTGCAGCTCTCTCCAGGGTGGTTCACCTTGGTGTTCCACAATAGCTCCTAAGCACTTACTGCATCCAAACAGATAGAGACCCGGGAAGACATGATGAAAGGCTAGGTTTATCCTCCCAGATCTCCTCAGCCCTTCTACCCAAGCAGACCTAATATTTTGCCTGCACAAATTGGAAATACCTGCATTCTCAACAGCAGGGTTTTGTTGTACTCTGAGAAAAGGTCTCACTATGGTTGCACTTGCTAAGAAACCCAAGCCAGCCTCAAACTCGTGATCCTCCTAACTCAGCCTCCAAGTGCTGGAATTACATGGTGTGTTTTCACGCACTCTTTTGTTCTTGAGATGGCATATACATTACGCATAACTCGAACTTTGGCCCAACCTATCTCTGACTCCAAAGTACCAATATGACAAGGTGCAGAATTATTTTCTTACAGTAACATTTCAGCTAAAAGTCTATCTCATAGCTGAGATGCTGTTAAATTAAGGCCTTCAGTATTTCTCACCTATGTGCTTAAGTCAGAAAATTTAGGCTCCTTTGTCCCTTTTCAGCCTAGAGAGTATAATGGGCCGATGTTCAGAAAGGGAAGAAATTGTGTCTTACTTAATAGCAGTGCTTAGAACCACAACCACTCAACATCTCCCCAAAATAACCGTTATCTATCTAGTTTCACTTTCAGGGAAGCACCCTCACTGGTGTGGATGTGCCCAGTAAAAACAACATAAATGTCCTTCGGTTTTAATTAAAAGACATTTAAAAGGCTTCCTTTTGTAATTGTGTGGTCAAGTCACATGACCACCAAATAAAGATCTAATCTGTATGCCTGGTCTATTAACAGTACAAAAATAAAAATCAGTACAACTTTCGAGTTCTTGGATACTCTAAACCTTTGGCTCTCAACCTGTGGGTCATGACCCTTTGGGGTTGAACAACCCTTTCACTGGGTCACCTAAGACCACTGGAAAACACAGAATTTACATTCATAACAATAGAAAACTACAGTTATGACATAGCAACAAAGTAATTTAATGGTTGGGGGTCACCACAACTGTGAGGTGGTAGCAATGGGAAGTTGGTCTAAGCTACTGTGTCACACTGCAATCAGTCATTAAGATTTACTCAGAACTGTATAAAATTTTACTAACAGGATA
The DNA here is from genome assembly GCF_943737965.1 of Phodopus roborovskii. Taxonomy (NCBI): domain Eukaryota; kingdom Metazoa; phylum Chordata; class Mammalia; order Rodentia; family Cricetidae; genus Phodopus; species Phodopus roborovskii. Next base: position 9,973,312 of record NW_026125295.1, on the reverse strand, counting down.
AGAGAAAATTTTGTGCACAAAGTAAAATAATAACCGGCTGTGCAACCGGATGGAAACTTCACGCATGGCACGGAAAGTTTCTGACGCCAAAGCCTTGGAGATGGGACTATGAAGGCCGTGCTGTGCTCCTGACTTTTCACCCAGTTTCAAGACGTGACCTTGGGAATGTCACGCAATTTCTTTCATTCCTACGTCTGTAAAATGGGGCAATTTTACACTCATGGTCAGATAGAAAAGTTGCTATGTATCTGGTGTTCTTACAAAGAAACTTGTCTAATTATAATTGTACGTTCTAATCACCACACGCACAGAACATTCCTCTTCAAGAACCCGATTCCAAGAGACATATTCAAGCAGATGTAGAAGACAGATTTTTTTTTTTTTTTTTTCTGAAGGGAATGGCTTTATAAATCTGGAAAGCACTGTAACAAGATTAGAAATTAACAAGCTGATTACATAATCCTTGACAACCTGGGCTTCTGACTACACTGATACATACGGTGATAAGTTTAAGGACCGATTTGGGACAGAGCGTCCCCAATCCCTACAAATAATCCAAACTGAGCCTTTTTAGTGTCGAACAGGAATCTGGAGGAAACTCTGCAGAAGGTCCATTGCTTACTTCACCTTAACCCTGACAAGACACTTCAAGCACTGAGGTGGCTTCACCAAGGCCCCTGAGGCTTGGAGAATATGCTCACTTAAATGGAAGGGAAAGTAAGAACCCGGACGGTGAGGTCCCCATATCGTTTGAATTCCACAGCCCTGGAACCCCGGAGTTAAATGCACACCTGACCCGAACTCACAGCGGAGCTCCTGGGTTCTAGCTGAAGGCACTAACACGGCTCGTGGAAGCCTAAGCATAAAGGGTTGCCACTTTCCAGCTTCCCGACCGAACCCAAGCAAAAGGCAGCAAAGGCGTCTGCATTTATTTTAAATGCTTCGGAAAGAAATCAACAGGCGACGTCCATGGAGAAGAGCGGCGTCTCCCCAAGCCGGGGAAAGAAAATACATATATACACATACACATATATACCCTAGCAGTCCCCGGGGAGCCGCACCGCCGCCCCCTCCGCAGCCCGGCGCCCTCTGCACACACGCCCCGCGTCTCCGTGCTACCGTGAGGCGGCGGCCGGACCCGAGGCCCACGGGGAAACTGAGGCCCGCGGAGCCCGTGCCGCCCCGGGGCCCGCTGCGGGCGCGGCGCCGCGGCGACTCCCCGTGCTGCCGCAATCCCGCGGCCGCCGCAAGGGCAGGGCAGGGCCGGAGACTGCGCGAGGCCCGCAGGCCCCGGCGAGCTCGGGGCCGGGGTGGCGCCGCGCGCGGGCCGCGTCCTCCGCGCAGGGCGCCCCGGGCCGGGCCGGGCCGAGTCGGGTCGGGTCGGGCAGGGCCGAGCGCGCAACTTACTTTCCGCCCGCGGCGGCGCCCGCCCAGCCCCTCTGAGGCGACCGCTGAGGAGCAGCGCGGGCCCGGCCCACGCTCCCGCCCGGCCCGGCCCGGCGCGCCGCACTCGCCCTACCTCAGCCGGCGGGCGGGCATCGGTCCGCAGCGGCCGCGGCGTCGACAACTCCCTCCCGACCGCCGGAACCCCGCACCCAGCGCTAATCATAATACCGAGCGAGCGGCCGGGGGTGCGGCCGCAGTGCGCGTGCGCGGGCCCTACGTCACCGTGACGACGGCGACGGGGTGGGGTCTCGCGTGGGGGGGCGGGGCCTAGGCCCGGCCGGGGCGGGGCCGGCCAGGCGCACCTGCTAGGCCCCGCGCGCCGCCAGGGACTGACTGCCGGCTCTGGATGGAGGGCTGGGGCGCTGCGGAAGAGTACGGGTTGCACAGGAAGGGGGGGGGGGGATGCGCCAAGGCGATGGCCAGCCACGGGACTCACGCAGCTCCAGCTGGAGCTCTCAGCCGACAGCTGAGGGCAGGCGCTGCGCCTTGGGGTGGAGGGCAGGGAGCACACGCGCTTTATCCCTGAAGGTTCGCTCCATCTTCCATCCAGCTTGAAGCAATGAGACAGCCAGAGGAATGTACATATGCACGTACACATGCGCACATGTGCACAAACGTGCACATTCATATGCACAAACATGCGTACACATATGCACATACACACACACTTTTTTTTTTCTTTACTGTTTCTTCTCTCTCGGAATCCAATTGAAGAATTCTGTTGATTTTGTTACTACTTAACAGGAAGGAGCACCTACCCGCAGGCTTGTCTCCAACAAGTCAACAGAAGACACCGGCCAGGCCAGACAGCACGGAGAAGTACATATCAGGCCTTAACGTGGTTGTTCATAGTCCTGCTCCACGGTGACTCCGGAAGGGACCTTAGTGGTGGCAGGACAAGAGGGAGGACTCCCAGCTCACTCCTGGGAACTCGTCCTCTGGGGTTTCTGAAGAGGAGTGCAGAGAAGCCAGGTCCCAGGTCCCCCCCCCCCCCCACACACACACACCAAGCTGCTTTCACTGTGTTCCCTCATCCCGTAAGAAAGGTCTCCAGGAAAGGAAGACATGAGCAAAATGAGCTGCCTGGACTGACAAAGGAACCTAAACGGCTTTTACCAACCAACCTCTCTGTCGGTGAGACAACGTCAGAAGTCTTTTTCCTTTTTAATTCATTTATTTATTGCTACAACATCTACTTTGCATGCCTGAAGATGGCCAGGAAGCAAAATGGGTGGGAAGGTGGTCTCTGGGTAATAGCAAGATCTTCTGCTGAAAAGGGGGTGTGTTTAGCCCTGGGTAGTGGAGTGCACGCAGGAGAGCCTCACACTTGGCCCCTGATGCTTCAGGCCCTGCCTCTGCAATCGCTCTGACTTAAGATCTTGAAAGGACAGCGCCATTCTGACATGGAAATTCTTTCTTTTTCACTCTTTTTCCTCTTCCTTCTTCTTTTCTTTCTTTCCTGTGGTGTGTGTGTGTGTGTGTGTGTGCTGTGTGTGTGGTGTGTGCTGTGTGTGTGGTGTGTGCTGTGTGTGTGGTGTGCTAGTGTGTGGTGTGTGTGTGTGTGTGGTGTGTGTGTGTGTGTTGTGTGTGATGTGACACCCATGTAGAAGCCTGAGGGCAAACTGTAGGAGAGACAGCTCTGTCCCTCCATCCCTCCACTATGTGGGTCCCTGGGAATGAACTGAGACCACCAATCATGGCAGCAGGCACCTCCACCTACTAAGCCATCTCAGAGGCCCTGACAGGGAGATTCTATTTTAGACATGCATTGAGCAAGTACTCCTAACTCCCAATGTGGACTTGCATAACTCACTCTTTTGCTGAAATACCATGACCTTTCCCCTCTGGGAGCAATCACTAGTCAGGGGACACTGTGGCCCACAACGGAGTAAAAGTATCACTCTAAAGGTCTCCCAGGGGAAGTCCAGTGGCCTCGAGTCTGTGTCCCAAAGGGGCATCCATAAGCACAAGACAGTGACTACGCACAGGAGCCCTTTAAAATCGGGTGTTTATGTTACAGCTGTGTAACACGGACTCTGACCAAAACAATAATATATTGAAGTGAGTCAAAATTATAAATAGATTTAAGCGAAATCAGCTTCGGTTCTCTTCCTGAGATGCACATGGTGGTCATTTACGCACCCGCAGGGTCTCCTAGGAGGCTGGGGCACTGCTGACAGGAAGGTGATCCATTTTCAGCGCCATACTTCAATGTGTTAGTTAACATGACATGATTATGCTTGAGCAATATTTTAAAAATATTTAAATACAAATTAAGGTACTATTACTTTACTTGGCTTTTAATCAAATTTGCTTAGTTTGATAAAGAAACCCCTTCGCGAATCTGCCTCAAGGCTGTCTTTGATATACAGTTTTTTAATGTTGGGTTTTTGTTTTTTTCATGGACTTGCAGGAAGCTTTAATTAGATACACAGTACAAAATGACAGGATGGAGCTTGTGTTACAGTCTCTGATTCAGGTCTCAAAAAGCAACAGAGTGGTGACTATTTAAGGAAGAAGTTGTTTATTAGAAGAAAACCAGGGAGGTGTGATGAATTAGATCAAAATGTGGAAACCAAGCAGATCCATGAAGAATTACTGTTCTGTTCTTGACCCTCCCTCAAAAGCAATGTGATTAAAAAAGGTTATCCTACCCAGGCAGTATTACTTTCATCAATTACAAAAAGAGTCGAAAGTATATTTAAAGCAACGATTATTGATCATCCACCTAAAGTGAATATTTTGAATTGTGATTATTGATTTTTCTCTTACATTTTCAACTAGTCATTTCGTACATTAATACATTTTTAACTTTTCTGATGCATCTGTAAATCTTGGCTTCATCCCAGTACACACAAACACTTCTTCATTTGAATGGCCTCAAGACTCCTCATAGACCCCTTCCTCACTCTCTGGCATCAGTTAACACCTCCTAACTCTCTTACCCCAGATGTGAATTAATTCACATGCGTGTGTGCATGCGTGCATCACACATCAGGTGTCTTTCTCAATATCTTTCCAGCTTGTGTTTTGAGGCAGCATCTCTTACTGAGCCTGGAGCCCACTCACCCTGGGATCACAGGGATGCATGAGTTCTGTGCATGAGTTCTGAGGATCCAGACCCAGTCAGTAAGTCTTACTAACTGAGCCATCTCACTCGCAGTCATTGGTGATGGTAACTCTCTCAAAGGGTGGGGGTAAAATAGTAATTCTTAAACCAGGTCCCCCGAGCAGCAGGATCCACTTCTCCCGGGAACCTTGGCTGAGTTTTGAATTCTCTCAGATTGACTAAGTCAGAAATTCTAGTTTTTCTGTTTGGGGATATCCAGGTGCCTAAGGTGGAAATAAAGTTTGAGAGCCACTGTTGATGGCATTGACTGTACATAAACTTCAGACGGTGCTAACGTACCAAGAGCAGCATATCAATGGCAGTTTTATAAAAACAACACAACATGGTGTTGTCAAAAGGCACAGTTTTACAACCCCCTGCCCCAAAGTTACATGTGCATTTTACTCCTGTAGCAAATAATCACTTGTCCAAAGCTTCTATATAACCTACTAAATCCCTTACCATAGCCCTCTCTCTCTCTCTCACACACACACACTCTCTCTCTCTCTCTCACACACACACACACACACTCTCTCTCTCTCTCTCTCTGTCTCACACACACACACACACTCACACACACACACACACTCTCTCTCTCAAACTGTGTTAGGCTGGCCTCAAACTCACAATGCTCTCATATCAGTCTCAATGAGAGATTATAGACGCCTCGTGCTCACCGTAGTCTCTGTGTCCCTCCAACTTTCCTACTTCTCAGAAAGAGAATGGCTGTTTCACCCCCAAGCCTTTGCCTTTATGTCCCCTTCGATTTAAAATACAACCTCCTTCCTCTTCTGCTTCCAACTAAATCCATACTTAGCTTTAAACCCCAGTCACCGCTGGGTACCCACTACTACCCCACTCCAACCTGAAGCGGGGCTCTGGAAACGCACACCCTCTGTCCGTAGCGCCTACAGACATCTTCTTTTGCAATCCGGTTGTCTTGAGTTTCTTTTTCTTACTTAACTTTCTTAGTTAATTTTGCTTACTTCCAGCAAAATATTAAATAGAACAGGAACAAGGGGGCAGATTTGCCTTTTTTTCCCTCAAATCTATGTGCACCTGTAGGTCGTCACTATAAAGTGTGATGTTTCTTTCCACAGATGCCTCTTATCTGGTTGATACACTTCATAGTTTGAGTTTCATCACGAATGAATATTGGATTTTGCCAAATGATTTTTCTGTGTGTATTCACACAGCCACTTGGTCTTTGTCCTTTATTAATGGTGTGTAGCATTAATTTTCAAATGATAAACCAACCTTGCACCCCTTGGATAAATCCAGCTTTGTCCTTTCTAGATGTTGCTATATTCAACTTTCTGACACTTTAGAAGGAGTGTGTGTGTGTGTGTGTGTGTGTGTGTGTTCACATGCTATTTTCCAGTGTCTCTGGCCTCACAAAATCAGAAAACATGTGTCTCTTCTTTTTCTGAAAAAGCTCATTAACATTTGTCATTATCTCTTCTTAAATGTTTGACAGGATTCACCAGTAAAACTATCAGGGCCCAGACATTTTTTAATGGAAAAACTTCTAATTTGTAATTCAATTATTTACTCTGCTCTGACTTTCTGTTTCTCCTCAAATTTGCTTAGATCGTTTGTCTGTTTCTGAGAGTGTCACCTACCTTTCCCTTAAGATATCTCATTTATCCTTCATGTCATCTCTTAGCAAGCCTCTCTGCCTCTGCTGATGGCAACATCACTCACTCACTTGCTAAGATTTTTTTTTATTATCTTTTCTTTTCCAAGATTTGACTTTTGCTTTTGCTATTTTCCCTTATTTTCACGGTTTTATCAGTTTTATTTCTGATTATTAGCATCTGTCATCTGTTAGGAATTTAATTTGCTCTCTTCTGGAACCCTTTCTTTTCTGCGTTAGTCATCAAAAACTACATTTACTTTGAAACTGGACTTATCCACATCCCCTACACTTGAGGGGCTGTGGTTCTGTCTACTTTGCTGTGTGGTCATCTTCAACCCATGGTTTATTAAAAATTCCACCGCTGAGTTCCCAATACTTGAGATCTCAGAGTTACTTCTGCCCTCAGGCTTTGTTATTCTGTCGTTCTCAGAGACCACACTGTGGAGATTTTTGGTTTTCTGAGTAATATCAGGGTTTGTTTTAGGGCCTAACATTGACAATCCTTCCTTCTTAAACATGAATGAAAGTGTTCACCGGAGATGTCACCCCTACCATTATAGAATGTTGAAAAGGAAATTATATGATGGCCCTCCTGCGCCCGTGAGCCCCCCTCCAACAAGTGGGGGAGTAGAGAAAGCAGGTTCAAGGAGAGACAGAAGACATCCAGGCACGAGAAGAGTTCAAAGATGGAGGGACGCACAGAAGGGACCGAAAGGGAGTCCCTAAAGACTCTGGCGGCTTTGCCATCCCTAACTGTAGCTGGAACGGAACCCTTTGCATCGTTCCTGCAGCTGTGAGGGATTGGATTTTTTTTTTTTTTTCAGCGACCTGAATGAGCTTGGAAGCAAATTCTATCCGGAGCCTCGGACCCCAGTCTGACTGGCAGTTTGGCCTCAGCCTGGTGAGACACTAAGCATCACATACAGATTTTTACACTTCCAAGTGTATGGAAATTTGTTGTGCAGCAGTAGAAAAGTAATGGAATATCCATAGGCAGAGTGGTGTACACCCATAAAATCACGGCGCTTGGGGGGGCATAGTTGGGAGGGTCGAGAATTCTAAGGTCACCCTTGGCAAGCTACAAGAGACCCTGTCGTCCAACAGAAGCAAAGAAGCAAGGTGAGGAGAAGAGGAAAGAGAAGTATTTCCTTTATTATTATTATTTATAAGGCAAGTATAGTTTTACTATGTCAAAATTAGAAGTCCTACCTCCTGGCAGAGTTAATTTGAAAAATAAAATAAGATTCTACATTCTATTCAAAAGTCAGAAGCCCCATACTTTGAGATCTAAATATCAATGTCTCTTTATACCCTCCCTGTCAGCCAAGGTCCGATCAGTGACTATTCACACCCTCTTTGTTATCCACAATCTGGGTTTCCCAGTTCATGTCTGCCTATCACCTGGACATTTCCTAGACCTGGCCCAAAACATGGAACACATCTAGTCAACACATGCCAACCGTTACTGAGCACTTGGTAAGTTTGATTTTTGAAAAAACAGCTTGGGGGAGAGATTCCCATATGAGCAAATGAATGGGCCCTTGAGATGGCCAAGTCCCATGGCACCTAACAAGACTGAAGAATGCAGCCACAAAGCTTGTCCACCTCAAGGAGATACTTTTTAAGTCTCACCAAGAACTTTCAGTTGCTTCTCATTGGCCAAGTATGTCACATGAGCAGATCCAGTTCCAAAAGAGATTGGAAAATGTAGTTTTCAGGCAACCACATGCTCCCTTTAGCCCAACAGGGAAAGGAGGTCTTTGAGAGGAAGAAGAGGAGGATGGACTCTGGGCTAAATCTTAAACATCCAGACCAGACCACGGAAAGGACCGAGACAGGCATCCAAGAAGCTCTCAAGGCCTTTCCCACCAGTATCTACTCCAAGCAACTGCCTGCTTTCACAGAACAGATTTTACACATGTTGCCTCTTACTCAATTTCTTGTAGATGAAATCACCCAGAGGGTCTCTTCTGTGGTCTGTCTTCGCCTACAGACTGAATACTGAAGGCAAAGAGAACTTAGGAATTAGACCTGAGGGGATCAAGGCTGACAGCGTGACGGTTGGGCAGCCCTTGCTGACCCCATGGTCACCGGGTACTCTATGATCCTGAGGAGCCACTGCAGCTCAAAGGCCACGTCCATCTGATGAAGGTGAGACTGCCCATTCCAGACAGGAGGTGACAGGGTGACCTGTGGCTGAAGTTGGCATCTGATGAGTGAACGGAGCTGAGCATGAGCCATCTGGGCACAAATGTCAAAATAGCAAAACTCATTTCCTGAGGGTTAGCCTTGCAAATACAGCTTTCCTCATTTCTAGTCCATGGCTGTGTGTATGTACATGCCAGTGCACATGTGTGTACAGGTGTGCATACTGAGGCCAGAGGACAAGAATGCCTGACATTCTCCAGGTCCCTCTTCCCTTGATTTTTAGACAGCATCTCTTACTGACCTGAAACACCCTAAGCAGTCTAGGTGTCTGGCCCGTCTCTACCTCCCCTAGTTGAGGTTGCAAGCATCCATCAGTACATCTACAGTTTTCTACATGGAGCTCCTCTACACCCTTGGAAGGCAAGCCCTTTACTGACTGAGCTATCTCCCAAACCCCAATATTTCTTTCTTAGCTTTCCTACTGTACATCAGAATCAGGAGCAAAGGTATGTAAAATTAACAACAATGAAAAGTCGAATAAGTAAATCTGATTCAGAACTTAAGAACAGCCTCCCAGACCAAACAGTAGCCCTACGTTTGCCGTCAACACTAACTCGCCTGCCTGCCTGGGCTGTGGCTCCAGAATAATTAATTACTCACTTTCCCAGCCTTTTTTTTTTTTTTTTTTTTTTTTTTTTTTAAATTTCTGGCCAGGGTATCTAGGTAGAATTCAGCTGTGGGCCAAGGCAGTAGGTTTGGGAATAGCTTTTGTTTTTCTCATACAAAAGGACAGCTGCCGCTGGCTCTGGCCTCCCCTTTTCCTTCCTCTCTGACTATGGGCATTCTGCCTGGATCCGGGGCTGCTCTTCTAAAGCTGTGAGAGAGGCTGGGAGAATCACAGCAATGCTCACTCTGCACCTCATGAGCAGCTGAACAAATGCTAACAGCTGCCTGCTCCAGACTTCCCATTCTGTGTCCAAACGGAAAACTCTGTCCACTGTGTTGACCTATATCTGAAAGCAGTTCTAACCAACAAGACTCAAAGGTAGGCAGGAAGGAGGCGCACTAAGGGTGTTCTAGATCTCAATCATGTGTCAGGAAGAAGACAGGGTTGCTTATTGTTCCTGAAAGCAGGGGGACATCAGATGACTATGGCCAGATCAAATAAGATACGGAAATGACGTAAAGGAACTTCAGTTGACCAAGAAGGAAACAGGAAACAGTTTGAGCACTAAAAAATGATGATTGTGATGGATTACAAATAAGTCGAAAATGGGTAAAGTGTGGGGGGCGGATAGATGGTTTCCCTGATTTTCAAATCAAAGCCTAGGGAGAGGCTCAGTCTATGAAGTGTTTGTCATGACAGGAGACAGAGGCCCAGGTCCTCAAAGCTCACTGGCTTCAAGCCCGTGACTAGTGTGTGTGTGTGTGTGTGTGTGTGTGTGAGAGAGAGAGAGAGAGAGAGAGAGAGAGAGAGACAGAGAGAGACAGAGAGAGACAGAGAGACAGAATAAAGGATGGCACCTGAGGAATGGCACTAAGATTGTCCTCTAGGCTCTACACTCATGCACACTCATGTGTGCCCATGCCTACATACATATGAACATGCTTATACACACACACACACACACACACACACACACACACACACACCACAAAAATGACAAGTTCTTATATGAGAACTTCAGCTACTCAAGAAGGGTAACAAAGTAGAAAGCCACCTCCTAAAATGGTGAACTAGACATTGATCATCACCAACTGCTGAGTAAAGCTAACAGAACTGTCTAGAATAGATGGAACAAGCTGGAAACTGAACTTGTTTTTGTTGTTGTTTGTTTTCCTAGCTCTTAGAGTGGGATATTCACAAAGTCCACAGCATCTAACATGGCATTTCCTAACCAAGAATCAAATCCAGTTTACAGGGAATGGAAGAGAGTTAAATTACACCAGAGGGAAAGAATCAAATCTGAAAAAGAGATCCCACAGGAACACTGGATAATGGACAAAAAGGACCCAAGTCACCATATCTTATGCCCAAGGAAGTGTAGGAGATTCCTGGCCTAGAACAGGAGAATTTTCTGTAAACCCAAAATTACAGTTCCTACTCCTAAGCTGCTACTCCTGAACCTCATGCCTGACCCAAGGAGCCCTCTTCTGCCAGACTCAAGTGTATCCCTTTTAATGCCCCCTCTCATACCAACCCCAGTGACAATGCCTTGGTTTTCTCTAAGCCATGTCGATCATTTAAGCCAAACCTTGGCCTAAGGTTACCATCCGTGCTACATTGCATCCGCCTTCATGAGGGACCTGTTTCCTGATAGTCATCAAAGGAAATCCAGCCTGTCTCTTCCCTTAGTGGCTTAGACCTTAAGTTCCTTTGGGTCTTGACCATCAGTGTCACAGCTATGACTTCCCATCTGGATTAGTGGCCTCTTTGGTACTTTTTACTCTCATAGCCCATCACAAAACAGCTGCCACAGCTCTTCCAGTGAACTTTTACGGTGGCCCCTTAACTCTCACCTGGGTAGGAACCGCCAGACTTTCAGCTCTGTTCCCGGTGCCCCACAGGTGGTAACCGTAGGTTAAACATATTTTAGTGAATAGCCTTGTAATTGAGTAAATAACTTTGAAGTTCAGACATTCAGCAGTTAGTCTGTCCCTACTCATTAAGAAGGGAACCTTGTCCACAAATCTTAAGTTAAAGGAGTTATGTTAAGGGGAGTCAGTGTAATAGTCTTCAGAAAGTGATGGAAAGGTCTGTGGGAAAGACGGCCTGAGTTATGTGGTGTCTCTGTTTCTCTTTTTAGCTCCTTTCATCAAGAAGCTGCCTTTCCTGGAATGAGCAGCCTGGGAGCTGACTGTCTTTGGCCGGTCCCCCCTCTGCCTCTGAAACCCAGGGAATGGCTGGAGGGATTAAGGTTAGTCAGCAGTTTTGAGCATACATTGATCATGTAGAGGACTCAGGTTTGTTACCCAGCACCAACACCGGGCAGCTCACAACTGCCTGTGACTCCCATTCCCAGATGGTCTGATACCTCTGGCTTCCAAAGGCAGCGGCACTCCCCACAGGCAGACACAGACACATAAATAGAAATAAACAATAAAACATAAAAAAAAAAAATAATCCAGGAACGAACGCTAAGGGGAAGGGTAGAGGCGAGAGAGGGACAAAGACCGGAGGCAAAGGCCACGCCTTTTTCTAACACTTCCCACCTTAGGATTCATGGAACCTGACTCACCAGAGGGTGACTAACTCTGATCCTAATCGGTGCTTCGGCCCCTCCTGACCAGGCCCCCCCCTTGTCTGGGACTGGCGCTAGTTATTAGAGTTCACTCTGCAAAGGGAGGGAGGGCCAGAGCTATGTGTGACAACCGCACATTAAGCTCTCAGTTACTCAAGGTAAGGAAGTGCTTGGGGGTGGGGGCTAGCACCCTAGGGAAGGGACAGGCCAGACCAAATCCAAAGCAACAGAAACAGAGCTTTGCTTTTAACAGGCAGTGAGCTCTGCCTAATCCCACAGCAGCCGAAATCAATCAAATCCAGAGCTCTCCACGGTTGTCATTCCTGGTGTAAACTAAGGGAGGAAGGTGACTCTGTAGACTAAAAGAATGTGGAATGGACTGCCTCCACGTGTTTATAAACCCAGGCCCCGAAGTGTTGAAACCATCGCTGTTATAAAGTACCTGTCCCACGGATTCCAACAGTCACCCTTCCTTAGTTACTGCCATTTCAGTAGCGTATACAGCGCCTGTCCCACTACAGGGCCATTGGGAAAAGGCGATCCTAGGGATTAAAGCCATACTCAAGGCTCAGAGCTGGCTACTCCCTAATGCTACGCACTGGGCTATGACAACTCTCAGCTGCCTACCAGATTACAATCCATCTGATGCCAACTTGTCCCAACAGGCAGTGTAGAAATTGAACAGCTTTTATTTTCAACAGAGAGGGGAATGTCCCCATGAGCAGGCATCTGCACCAGCTCTGACTGACACCTCAGCATTCTTGGCTCTTCAAGGCTTGCAGCAGGAGACAGACTTCAAGCCAGTTGTGTGTCAGTCCCTTATCATGTTGCCGTGACAACTATCTGACCCGGAGCAACTTAAAGAAGGGAAGGTTTGTTCTGTACCACGGTGTGAGGGTATAGTCAGTCCATCGTGGCAGAGAAGCCAGGGAGGCAGGGATGTGAGATGGCTGCTCACTTGCCTACGCAGTCAGAGAGCTGCAGGAGACGGATGCTAGTGCTCGGGGCGTTGCTTTTTCCTCAGCCCCACGGGATGATGCCTCTTCACTTAAACCTCTTGGAAATTCCCTCACAGACAGGTCTGGAGGTGCGTTCCCTAGGTGACTGTAAGGCTGCCCTAATTGACAGTCCAGAGCAACCATCACAGGCAGGACCCTCTGGTAATTTTCTTATCACTGTAGCTCTACACTTCTCTTCAACGGTGTAAAGCAGAGTCCAGAGCGTCACACGTACACGTGAACTTAAGAGACCAGTGTTGCAGATACAGGTAGATGTGAATGAGCGTCCTTCAGATTTGGGAAAAGGGAAACTAAGGTGGGGAGAAGTGAACCGGTGGATTGAAGTGACAGTCATCAGCCCAACATTTAGCATGTGACTCCTTCTAGTTACTCGTAGAACAAACACAGTTGAAGTCCTATCCCAGCATCCCTCTGAGATTTTTCTACAAGGTAGGAAAGTATGAAAACACACAATTCAATGGCATAAATGCATAAAGCTAAAAATAACATTGGAATTAATGCCTGGAAAAAAAGCTAATTTCTATTCACAAAACCGTAGATCTCACAGAAGGAGTTGAAGTGGGGTGTGGATGTCGTTATCTTCTCCAGTAAGAGAATAATCTCCAAGTTCCTTTCTGCTCTTCCTTGTTCTGCAGGCATCATGTTCCCAGCTAGTTTCTCTATGTTGACAGAGGGCATAAGAAGTGGTTTATATAGGTCAGGGGATATTTTAAACCTCCACCGGCTAATTAATTTTGTTTAGAGTGTCTTACCACCAGAAAAATGACAAGCCTTTCCCAAACACCTTTGGCTGTTTGCTCATCAAGAAAAGTCACACATTTTTCTTAGTGTAAAAAGTGTCAAAAGAAAAAAAAATGAGTGTGTCTCTGAAGAGCTGGGGATCAGGACTGTTTTTGGAACTCAGTGCATGGCATGATGGCCCCCAGAGACCCAGGAAGAAACCCTCTCTGGAAAATGTACATCAGCTCAGTGTCTTTTTGTTCCCTGACACAAAAATGTGACATCGTGGAGACCGAAATGCTGAGGTCTGAGCACACTCACTCTCACCGATGGGACCATGACAAAAACAACTGGCTGGCCTATATTTGACTTTGTTTTAATAGCACTTAGGACAGCATTCCAGAAATGTGTACTGTGGCTGTAGAAACTCTTACCCATCTACAGGTCTCCAGATAAAGTTCCTGAAACTTATCTTAGCTATATGCCAGGACTACTACAATGTAAATCTTACCAGATTTGCTACAAGCTAGTTCCCTAGGAGTCAACTATAGAGATGAGAACAGCCTTGAGAGCCAGAACAACCGCACATGCCTGTAATTTCAGCACTCAGCAACTGAGTTAGGAAGATTCTGAGCCTGGGGCAGCCTAGGCTATGTGATAAGACCCTATATGAAAGATCCAAAGCTTGGGAATACAGCTCACTGTCAGAGTGCTTGCCTCGCCTGCGAAAGCTCCCAGGTTTGACCTTTACCACAGCTAACACAATATATTTACTTAAAGATTTCTTTTTATTGCTTTAGTTATGTATACATGTGTATCTCTCCGTGGGGGGCACACATGAGTGTGAATACCCACGGAGGTCAGAGTCATAGAACAGCCCTGGAGCTGGAGTTACAGGCAGTTGTGAGCTGCCTAACAAGGGTTCCAGGAGAACTGTGGCTCTGTGCAAGAGCCAGCTGTGCGCTTAACCACCAAGTCATCTCTCCAGCTCCTTAAACCAATCTTTAAGCAGCTTTATTCCAGCAGGGTCCCTGGCCCCCGAGGACCACAAAGATCAGAGAGGGCAGTGACTTAGACAGGGTTTCTATTGGTGAAGAGACACCGTGACCTCAGCAACTCTTATAAAGGAGAACATTTAATTGGGTGGATTCCTTTTTCAGAGGTTCAGTCCATTACCATCATAACAGGGAGCATGGTGGTAGACTTGGTGCTGGAGGGAGTGGACTGAAGCACTAGGCCTGGCTTGAGCATATATATATGAGACCTCAAAGCCCACCCCCACAGTGACACACTTCCTCCTCCGGGGCCACACCTCCTAATAGTGCCACTAACTCTGGAGGCCATTTTCTTTCAAACCAACACCGGCAGGCATCGGACACTGACTGTGACAGACTTGGGTCTGTTTTATTGTTGACTGGTCTCAGTTCAGAGGGTGCTGACATGGGCTGCCTCTAAGGGTTGCAAGAAGATTAGATGAACTCCCAGGGAGCTTTGAGGAAGGACAGGGCGAGCTTTCCCTGGTGCTGGGGAGTTGAGTAGAAACATCCTTGGACCAGAAGTTCAGATGCCCCGAGAACACAATGTTCAGCCTGAAAACACAGGGATTAGCCTGGAAGATCCGAAGATTTGAGGGCCACAGCTGCCTCACACACCACACAAAACTCTCCCCCCTCCCTAACCGGCAGTTTCACTCAGCCGGCCACAGTTTTAACCTTAAAGAAACCCACACACTGTGCCGAGAGGAAGTGTGTTTGGGCACGCTCACTAAAGTGTTACTTGTGCGATCAGGGAAATTGCAAACACCTAAACGCCCTTGGTGTGCCATCGGCGTGACGAATGCCTGAGATAATCAACTTATGAAGAGGCTGGATTTATTTCTCAGTGTTGGAGCTTCCAGCCCGTGACTGCTTGGCCCCATTGCACATTTGCAGGAGGGAGCGCCTGGCAAAGCAAACGCCCTCACCAGGGCTCCACAGTTCCCTTCAAGAGGACTGTCCATGACGGAAGACCTGCCATTAGGCCCCATCCCTTGAGGTTTGCTCCGTATCCTACACCATGTCCCATACATAGAAAACTCAAAACCAAACGCTAGCTAATGGCTTCCACACTACCTACCCATTCAAGGAGCACCACACAGCAGAAAACAGCAACGTAGACCTCTGCTGTCTATCATACAAGGTTCCTTAGCCCATGCCATCGGCTAAGAAGACCTCATAATTCCACAGCACCATTTGTGTGTGTGTGTGTGTGTGTGTGTGTGTGTGTGTGTGTGTGTGTGTATACCAATTACATATTCATGGACGAACTCTTCAGAAGATGTGTCTGTGCAAATTAAGCAACAATGTTCCTAGAACAGACCAGTGACAGAGGAGGAAGGGAGGGCCAAATCAGAGGCCAGCCATCTTGGACATGTTGACCTTTTTTTACAGCCTATTTCATGTACAAAGTAAAATCCCACATAAAGCATCCAATATTTATATATCCCCAACGTGACAGCGTAGAGAGATATCCACCCAGCCGGCACCTGTTGCACTGGCCACGCCTATTGGGAGAGCGATGTGTCAAGCACATTGGTCTGCACTGGCAGCGGCACAGTGGGGGACCATCACCACCCAATCCGCTTCAGTCACACCTGCTAGACAGGGAAGCACACAGCCACATTAATGACTGACCACCCAGCTCTGATTACAGAATCAGAGAATGGCATCTGCATGTGCATGGCTCCATGTAAGACTGTGGGTCTAGTTCTGCAGTGACGAATTACAGGCTGTTACATTTGTCTCTAACAATTTGATTTTAAATGTCTCTTCAGTTAAAAAGCAAAACCGCTCATACAGACAATTCCTAGGTCACACTATTTCATTATTTTTTTTTTAAATAAAACACCCCTTCTTCTGGTTGGGAAAGAAATATCTGCAATTACGGAAAACATGAAGGGAAAGGAAGATCACTAAAGGCACTAATCACCTCTCTACCCAGAAATGTATATTTCGCGGCACTTTAAAGAAGAAACTAGGTAAAGTCTTTTCTTAAAATTTCTTCTCGATGGGGTAATTTTAGATTTACACAGAAGTCTCAGGCATAATA
Organism: Phodopus roborovskii; assembly: GCF_943737965.1. Lineage (NCBI taxonomy): Eukaryota > Metazoa > Chordata > Mammalia > Rodentia > Cricetidae > Phodopus > Phodopus roborovskii. The sequence goes on along the minus strand of NW_026125295.1, from coordinate 9,956,902 downwards.
TATCTCTCATTTCCTCTCACCTGACTTCCCCTGGTAGCAACATCTTATGTAACTATAGACCATTTGTCAAAACTAAGGTATTAACAGTGGTACAACACCATTAGCAAAACCACAAAACCTATTCAGATTTTGCCAGTGTTTCCACAAACATCCCAGCCTAGGTGCACAGGGATGGGCAATGTCCAACTACTGAGAAGTCATTATGTTTATACCGCCTGATTTTTTTGAGCTGCAGAATAAAGCACATTGCCTGTGCAATCACTCCACTGGTGATAGGGGAAAGTAGAGAGCCTATTTGGAATTGTCTTTGCCTGCAGAGGTTCAAATGTGAGGCTGGAGGGAGGGGGTGGCTAAAATGTTGCCTTGATTTCTTGCTTGACAGAGGCAGGATCCTGAGGACCCTAGCATTTGGCCCGAGGAGGCCATCTGTTATTCCCCTTTTAAAGAGCAAAGAGCGTAAGTCAAACACCGTGTTATAGGCCACGCAGAGCATAGAGGAAATGCTGGCTGGCTGCTTTCCTTCCTTCGCTCCCCGATTCCCTCTCTCTTCCTTCCTCCTTTATGGTCAGGCCTTGCCTGAGGCCTAGCAAGGAAGAGAGGCTTTTTTTGAGTGACCCCACCAGCAACTACACAATTACAGCTCTGGTCAGTGCTAGGAGGTGAGGTCCCAGGGTCCAGGAGACTGAATTTGGGCATTAAGGAAGCCGAGCTCCAACAACCACAGATAGATGCTGTTCAGAAGAGGCAACCTTGGAAGAGGACACACTTGAGCAAGACTGGGAGCAGGAAGAGTACTGACATGCTCCTTTACCCAGAGGCCCTTGCTTGAAAAGATGAAGGAAGTTCTTGGTCATAGTGTAGTTAAGGGATGTTTGCCCAAGACTATAAACCCAACCAGTAATGGTTGTTGCACTAGAGCCCCAAAGCCCACCATGGCACTGCTACCTCCAATGCCACTCCCAAACACCCCTTGGGTCCTCTGGAAACCGACCTTTCCTCCCCTAGTCAATAGATGGCCCAGCATGCAGCCACCTGGCTTTCCTAGTCACTCAGGCTGGAGTGGGAGAGATTCTGCTCTCCTGGCATGGCCTAAGCTCCTTATGTTGTCAGTTGCACTGACAATACAGCAATTCTCCAGTGTCACATCTGTCCTCCAAGTTGTCTGGTGGTCTTCTGAAATCACAGCTTTGTACATTGAACCCCATAGAACTGGAAACTGAATGGGCCACTTGGTCAACTCCCAGAAACAGCCCAGTGAACTTCTTTGAAGGTTTTAGGGGTTCTGTATTTAACACCAGGCTGTGGAACCAATCTTGGAGCTGCGGGTGAGGCCACAGAAATGGACTGGTCAAATGCTGCTACTGTGGTGAACATGACCTTTATCTGTCCTGGGCCTGTCACACCCCGGAAGTTCCGCCAGGTTGACTGGGGGCAGAGGGAGGGAGATTCTCTCATTTCAGTTCTCCAAATTTTCAGGGACACATAAAAGGAGACCCCCCAAAGTGGCTGAATTAGAATACATACAGGAAGTTGCATACAAGACAATTGTATATGCCCACCACTCTTATTATATTTGTTCAGTACTCATGACTGCCTGCTGGGATCCAACTCCCCTTCTCTGTGTGTGTGTGTGTGTGTGTTCCTGTGTGGGGTATGTATGTTCGTGTGTGTGTGTGTGTGTGTGTGTGTGTGTGTTCCTGTGTGGGGTATGTATATTCCTCTTTGTGTGTGTGTGTGAGTATGTGTGTGTTCCTGTGTGGGGTATGTATGTTTGTGTGTATATGTGTGTTCCTGTGTGGGGTATGTATATGTGTGTGTTCCTGTGTATATGGAGGCTACAAGTCAATGTACGACATCCTCCTCAACCATTGGCCATCCTATATTTTGAGTCAGGGTCTCTCACTGAACATGGAGCTAATTCAGCTGATTTCAGGGATTCTCTGATCCCTGACTCCCTGTTGCTAGGGTTATAAGCACAGGATACCATCCCCGGCCTTTTATATGAATGCTGGGGGTCTGAATTCTTGTACTCATGCTAACCTAGCAAGCGCATTGCAGACTGAGCAGGCTTTCCCACCCGGTGGTGGCTTGACACCCCTGAGAAGCTCCCCATACTCTGACCATGCCTGGGGAGGGCAAGGCCTTGAGTAAAGCATGATGAGCAGAGATAGTATGGGAGTCGCATCTTGAGGTTTGGCTAGGGGGAAGCTTATGGACAAGTTTAGGCAAGATGAGAGAACATTCTGGGCTGAGAGAACAGGCAGATGTGAATGCTTGATGATGTAAAATAGGTACAACATTTAGGAAGATATAAGTCATCTCTTGTGGCTGAAATCCCCATCTGGCAGGAAAATTTAAGGATACTTGCATAGTGAGGGGTAGATCATGCCTGGAACATCAGGCCTCTAGTTAAATTCTCTGGACACGGGCTTTCTGACATAGTAGCCACATGACATAGGTAACAGCTGAATTTAAATTAATTAAAATACAGTTTAAAAATCCAATACCTCCCACTACCCATATTTCAAGGTCCTAGTAACCACATGTGGGCAGCAGTTACACTGGGCAGATAAGGATTAGACAGAGAACCTACCTACGAGCATAAGTAGTTCTACTGACAGCATCTGACTAGACTGTAGGAGACTATGAACAATCGTGGGCAATAGAATACCATGTCTATGTTTTGATTATGCTATTTGTAGTCACTAGAGGGGACGTAAGAGAAGCTAGAGATCAGTTGGGAGGCCACTGGCACAGGGTTGTGGTGACAGCTCCCCAATGCTTGGTGCACAAGCATAAGGTCCTGAGTTTAGACTCTGAGTCCCTACTGGTAGGTGATTGCAGTCTCAGCACTGGGGGCATGAAGACAGGAGGGCCCTGGGGCTGGCTGTCTAGTCATTCTAGATGAATAAGTGAGTTCATCTCTCAGATAATAACAATATTCATAAAATATTATTACATGTAGTATTTGTTATTATCATTATTATCTAAAAAGCAGAGATGGGGGAGACACCTAACATTAATCTCTGGCCTCCACACATGCACCATCATTCCTATGCACACACAGAAGAAGGCAGTCAACACAGCCTGACCAATTGGTATAACAGTCTGTCTCCTTTTGCCCGGAGCATGCAAAGCTGAGCAAGCCAATGTTTTGCTTTGTGTCTGACACCCTCCTGCTCTAGCTTTCCCAAAAGCTCATGAACTGGTGAATTCACACTTCCAACCCAATGGCAGTGGGTCTCGCTCCATCTCCAGGAGGCCCTGGAGATCGTGATGGAAGGCTAAAGTGGATTCACAAAACAAAGGCCTCCCCTAGTTTTTCAGAAATCACACAAACCTAAGACCAGGCTTGCTCAGGTGGAGAAGAGCTAAGTTTTCCATATGGGCAATAAGTCAGATGTTTTACTGAACCATAGTTGCCTAAGGTCGTTTCCACACTGGTAAGTTTGTTTGAACAACTCACCACCACCACCCGCCCCAGATGCTGCAGCTGTAGACACGGAGTTGAGAGAGTTGATGCATCCTTGTCGAGAGAATAATCAAGGACAGGTCCAGTGTGCTATGCACTCAGAGGGAACTCCAGGCTTCTACGTCCTGAGGGTGTGGGTGTCCCCAAAGGAACCCCGATAGAACGTGAGAACACCATCCCATCCTCCTGGCTGAGTCAGACAGGGACTGGGAGTCAGGAGGAGGCCCAGTTCAAGGCCCAGCGTTGGCAGTCAACTGCGAACACGCCTGCCTCCCTGCAACACTATTTCACAAACCCAGAACTCTTACTGCTAGCCAAGCCCTGTTGTAAACTGGCTGGAAGAATCTATTTACCTCTTCCAGAAACTCAGGAAGCTGTCCTGTTTCTACCTGTACAGAGGAGAAACTAAGGCATGTGGTGAAGCCCTGCAGGGTCGGTCTTCTTGATGGCGATAGCCCTCTCACTCAGCTCCCACACAGCTTCTAGCTGTGCCATCTTTCAACCAACGTTGGGCTCTTCCTCTTGCATCCCCAACTCACTGGACACATGGAGACACCAGTTCGGTGGCCAAGGGATCGTTTACCTGAGGTTGCAAAATCATCAACAGCGCCTTGAAGAATAAGTACCACGTGGAATCAGGAAATACGGCTTCTATCATTTCTAACACGGCTTCCAGGTTCCTCCCACTGAACAATAGTTCTGGCCTTCCTCCCAGCAGAGCTGCACCACACATAGGGACACAGATGCTGTCCCTCTGGGTCACTCCTCTGTCAGGAACTTGCAGGGTTTCTGCTCAGCTGACCGGTGTTCTCTACAAATCCTCCATCCTCCTCCTCAGATGCTAACAGTGGATACTAAATATTAATGTCAATTAGTAGCAAATAATTGGAGCATTCTTCCCCCCTCCCCCACTGTGTTCTGATTTGTGATTAGGTTGCTTTCAGCATATAGGAAAACTGCAATAGTCTGCCTGCTGACAGAGAAGTAAATTCACCTATATACTTTTTGCCAACCAAACTTAAGAATTTTCTGGATCAGCTTTCTAAAATGAAACCCAGATGTCCATCCAAGACAGGGCCGCAGCGTCACTTTGGAGGTGGGGATTATTTTAAGATTTAAGGTGCTTTAATTATAGTGACACCAGTTCACCAGTCCAGCCCACCACAGTGGAGCAGTGAAGGCTGCAGGGCAGGAGAAATCCAGGATGAATGCTCATGTTCACGGCACTTTCTCATTTTTACACAATCCCAGCCCAGGGAATGTTGCCACCCACTGTGGGTAGGTAGGTTTTCCCACCTCAGTTAACCTCATCGAGACAATCCCCCACCGGCCTTCTGGGAAAGGGGCTTAACTTAGATAATGCCTCACACATGTGTCCAGAGGCCTATTGCCCGTGTGAGTCCAGAACCTGTCAAGACGACAATTGACACTCTAACCATCCTCCCCAAGGTGCTGGCCCTCACCATCATCTGCTTATTTATGCTATTCCCATGTGACTCTATTAGAAGTCTGTTCCTGTAGCCTTGATCAGGTTTCCCTGAACCAGAGCCTGAGTGAGCATTCAGGGTCAGGAGGGTCTGAGGCCAGAGGAAAGGAAGCAGTAATTGCCTCTGTGGGGGGGGGGGGAATTCTAGAAATGGACAGAACCAGGGTCAGTCCACATTTAGGGAAAGGATGTTAGTTCAGCAGGTGTGGGCTAAGGGATGCCCTGGGTGGAGGGGAGGTCAGCCCCCTCCATAGGGTTCAGTGTGAGCTGTTTGAAGCCTCAGCGCTAACAGAGCGGTCAGATGCTCTGGACTGGTAATGGGAACCCAGGTAAGGCATCAGGACGTTAAATTGTCAGATTAAATGGTGGAACAAGCATGTAATTCTCAAAGCACGCTTCAGGGGGAAAAATGGGCAGCACACTTAGACACAAGCTCAACATTCCTATTTCACCATAAATTAATCTAACAAACATGACTGCCAGCTAAGGCAGGCCCTTTGGCTGGTGGAATGGAATAAGGCATGGAAACCTTGGGAGGAAGAAAGCTGTATGCCCTGGCCATGTCAAGCCAGGCTCTTCGTGATGGCCTGGAAGGTGGCAGAAAGGACGCGGGAATAGCAAGAAGCAGAGAGGCATTTATTTTGCAGAGTAAAGAGACTTATCGAGGTACTAGTCATGTGACCCTGAATGAGAGGTGGGAGCAACTAGAGGTGAATACCTTCATGTTTACCAGGAAATAAGAATTAACCTCTCTTTCCTGGGTTCTGTTTAGCAAATATTTTGATTTTTTTTATGTAGAATTTTAAACAAATAGAAAAGTACAACACAAAAAGACACATGAGCGCGCGCACACAGACACACACATGCGCGCGCACACACACATGCGCGCGCACACACACACGCACACGCGCACGCACACGCACACGCACACACACCTCCCAAAGTCCGTCTGTGCGTGCTAGCCAGTTGGGAATGAGAATCACTCTTCTCTCTTGCTTGGCTTTGGAGAGAGATGGATTTTTCCTCTTTCTGGAGCCTGCAGGTACTTCCACTCCCAGACTCCAGACTGAAAACAGAAACAGAGTCCAAGGACTCACATCCCAGGCAAAAATGTTCCTATTAGGAAGCAGGGCCTCCGGGAGCTCAGGCAGGACACTCATCCTCACAGCTACTGTCGCAGGACCTGGTGAATTGGGAATTCATCTTCCCTACACTTCCTCCTGAGGAGCGAGGAGGCAGGCTTGCCCTGTCTTTCCATCACATCCTTCTCAGCCATGGTCATCTTTGTGCTGAAATTCTCTCCCGTTTCCACTTCTCAAAGTGCAAATACCAGAGACATACATAGCTCTGTTTTCGTTCAAAATGAAAAATGTATATATACACACCAACTTGCCTCATCCAAGAGAGCCAGAAAGGAAATTCCTGTTTACCCCAAATCCAAATAATAAGGACGCCCAAAGAGCCAGAAGCCATTTGGCATGGTGTAGGCCCTTGAAAGACAGACAAGATGGAGGCTGTCTGGACTGGAGAGTTAGTTCCCAAAGCCACTCCCTGTGGGCAGTCCAGCTCTGACCCTACTGGTATTGAGAGGCCATGTAAGGTGATAAAGCCTGCACCCTCATCTTCCCAGGAGGCGGAGCTGGGAAGACTACTTCCGCCAAGGAGCTCAAGACAACAGTAAAAAGGCCATCTTAAAGAAAAGAGGTTTGGACTCATGGTTCTGGAGGCAGCAAGGACCAACATCAAGGCACCAGCCAGCACTGCTGAGTGTGGCTGTTACTTTTCTTACTGTCGAGACCAAATACAAGAGGCGACTCAAGGCAGAAGGGGCTTATTTCGATTTATGGTTTGAGGGCTTAGCTATCGCCAAGGAAGCTGTGGCTGCAGGAGTGTGAAGCTACTCGCTTGAATTTCGGCAGATTGGGAGCGTGTGTGTGTGTGTGTGTGTGTGTGTGTGTGTGTGTGTGTGTGTGTTAGTGCTCAACAAGCCTTCTCTTTCTTGTATTTTTAATTCCCTGGGCCCAGCCCATGGGATGGTGCCACCCATGTTCAGGGCTGAGTTCTCTCCACTCAGTGCTTTCTGGAAACGCTGGCGAAGACACACCCAAAGGTGTGCCTCAGTGATGCCCCAGGTGTTTAGTAAGCCAGTCAGATTAACAACGGAACCCTACCCTCAGCATCTGGCAAGGGCCCTCTTCCAGCATCGTGAACCGGTATGGCACTGCATGCCAAAGCAGAGTAATGCGTTAACCCAGATTCTTCTATAAAGATCGTGTTGCAATCATGGGATGTCCCCTACTTAACTCTGCAATCCTTGTCACTTCCCCAAAGTCTATTCTCCTAATACCAGCAGTACATACATCTGAGGATTCGGTTTGCACACACAACCTTTAGGGGGACTATTTAAAGCATAGCAGCCAGGATCTGGCTAGTGGAACCCAGCACACTTCTGTCCCTTGCAAGCAAAATCCAATGATAGACAAATGTGTATACGGTGTCCACTGCATATTCACGTGCCCGGCACAACGTCGTTTGATTCTGTACTCACGAGGCCCCATGTCAAATCACAGTCAATACACCATTGTGGGTGGGCAGGGCTTAAAGTGCAAGGTAGTGAATTCCTAGATAGGCTTCCATGGAGGGCTTCTAAGAGGGAGCAGGGACATATACAAAACTCTACGGATGGGTGACAGTTTGGCAGGTAGGTCTGGGGATGGGAATACAAGAGACAGGCATTTCATGGTGGGCAGTCAGGAGTAAAGACTAAGGGGTACGGTATCAGGGTTGCCATGGAATCTCCCTGCACAGTACTGAAGAGATTCTGTTGTAGGGTTCTGTCTCATTTAAAGGGCAAACTGAACCGGAGTGATCAGAGGCCAACACTCAGGAGGCAAAAGCTAAAGCAAACCCAGGCATTTCACCAAGAAGCCCAGTGGAGAGGGCAGGAAACCGATCTGGGTGGTGGCCGCACAGGCGTTTACTGTCCAATAGTTCATGACATTTTACAGGCATGCTCTATGCTCTTTTATACTTTTATGGCCCATGTGGCCCAATGTGACCTCTCCTTCGCATGCTCTCCCAGAGGTGAAATGACATGTGTGTCCCTTATCTTTTGACAGGGTTTTTTCGCCATCAGCCTTGAGTTCACTTGGTTTCCTTGTGACCCAAGCTGTCAGAGGACTTCAGTGAACGTTCAATTCTGCCTGCAGGAAGCAGAGGTCAGGTGGGCTCTGGTCAGAAACTGGCTGCTACGGTTCCGGCAACACACAACAAAACCTCCTGTGTTCCAAGTGCTGATGTTGGGAGGTCGGGCTTTGGGGGTGTAGTAAGGACTGAATGAGGTTGGGAAGAGAGCCTCAGGATGCCATCACTGCTTCATAAGAAGATAAAGAGTAATCCAGACTTGTGACATGTTGTTGGGACAGGGGTCATGTGTATTTGGTTTTCCGTTTTTGTTTGTTTTGTTTTGTTTTTTGCCTATATCCCTAGTGGGACTTAGTATTGGCCAGTGGGATCAAGGGGGCTGGGGCAAGGGGAGGGATCTGGAACTGTGGCTGAGTTTGGATGTTGGAGGGACTCCGCTGCAGGTTTGGCGGCAGGAGAGGGAGAGAGGGAAGGACATAGCCGCCTGCTCATGGGCAGAGCAAGACTCTAGAAGCCAACACTAAGGGCTGCACAGTGGAGGACAGGAGGGAAGGATGCTGTGAGTGATGGAGGTGGCTGGCAGAAGAGAGGGGAAGGAAGGGCTTTGGTGGGGTTACTAAGAGAGTCTCAGGCAGGGTTAGACGGAAACCACACCATGCCAAGGTGATGAAGGCTGGCGTCTATACCATGTTTAATGCTGCAATATCTGCACAGAGTCTCAAATGAGAGAAATATTAGAAGTCCCTGCCTGAGCTGCTGGGGATTAATTGGGAAATAGAGAAGGGCTCCACAAAATAACAGCCTGTGCTCCTCTTGGGAGGCGAGGAGCTTTGTACAAGCGCCCGCAGGATTAGTTTGCCCCTGGCATTCATATTTAACACCCTGTCTTCTACTTTGCAACCACTTAGCACCATTCAGTTGGCTCCCACAACCTCTGTCTGTTAGTGGCCGTCTTTCCCTCCATCCATCATCCCTTTATACCCCTGATGAAAATCAGGAATCTAGATTCAATGAGCTCAAGAGAGGCATTGCTGGGTGTCAAGTCAGCAGGGCATGTTTCTTCTGGAAGATTCTACCCCACTGACCTCCACCCATCCTGAAACACAATGAAAAGTTTTTATTCCTTTCTTCCAGCCAGGGTCTCTTGTGCTTCAGGTTGTCCATGAACTTGTGATACAGTTGAAGACAATCTTGGACCCCTGACCCTTCTGTCCCCACTTCTCATGTGTTGGAATTCCCGGTGCACACCACTATACCTAATTCAAGAGTGAGAACTTATATTTGAAATTCACCCTGAACTGCTGCAGCAAACATGGCTGCTGAGTCTGTGACTTCCAGCGGCTCTGAACTGTAATGCAAAGATTCACGCAGCTTTTAAATAGTTTTATTTATCAGTTTGTGTGGCAGGGAAAGGACACATGCCTTCTAGGGAACTCTGGTGGAGAGAACAGCATTCTAGAACCTTCTCTCTCCTTGCACCGTGGAATCTGCCTGGGATTGGAACTCAGATCATCAGGTTCGTGCAGCAAACACCTTTACCCGTTGAATCATTTCTCCAGCCTCTCACTCATCTCCTTATATTTGACTTCCTTGATACCAAACACCTTAGGCCTTGTGTAAAAAACAAAATAAAACAAAACTCAGCCAAAACAGTGTGGGTCATTCCAAGAAGAACACACAAGTCAAAATCTTCAAAATGTACACAAAATTAACTATGGATTTGTTAATGAGGAAACTGCTTACTTTCTGATTTCTGTGTTTAGTTTGCAAAAGTGTTTTACAGACCAGGACACAGAACTAAAGAATATGCCCTGTGGTGCTCTGGGGGCTGCTGGGAGCCAGCACAGGGCATGAAAGATAGTTCCACCAACCCTTGGTGGTCCCTGGGAGATAGCAGCTGCAGGAAATGTCACTCAAGGGAAGCACAGAGGGAAAACAGGGCACAAAGCATATTTGAAACATTTGGTCACTGGCATCCTGATCTCTTGACCCAGTGTGGACATTAGGGGCCGGGACAGACCGCTGGGGCTCAGGACACAAGTTCTCTATTCGTGCCTTTCAGCACTGTGATTACAGCTTTGTCAGAATAAAAAGGACAGGTTTTTCTGAAGGACAGTCTTTTAGCTTTTATGCTGCCTGTCTGGACTGAGCGCACCTTCATTTTTTTTTTTTTTTTTTCCCATTTGCTTTGAATTTCTTTTCCTGGGCCTGATTGCTAGTTTCTCTTTAAGATTAATTAATCAATAAGATATACAGGGCAATCAGTATAAAGAACATGGATCTGAAATATCCAGCTCATCTAATCTTTTGTAAGGATGGCCAAAGGAAAGCGAACAGAGGGTATTTATGGAGAACTTGACCGTGGAAAGCATTCAGCGCTGTCACCAACCATTAACAAAGACCCCCAAGCAGGCAGAAGAGCCAGAGGGCTTTACAATGCTGGGAGGTTCCAGGTATGCCCCAGCTACAGGCAGTTGATTTGGGGGAGGTGAGGGCCTCTGTGATTGGCTAGGGGACTGGATTAGCTGCTGTGATTGGCCAGGGGACTGGATTAGCTGCTGTGATTGGCCAGGGGACTGGATTAGCTGCTGTGATTGGCCAGGGGACTGGATTAGCTGCTTCTGTTGTTGCTGTACCCAAATCCCTGACAAGAAGCAACTGAAAGGCAGATTTAGTTTGCCTCAAGGTTGAGGGTACTCCATCCCGGAAGGGAGGGCATAGCAGCAACAGGAGACAAGGAAGCAGAGGGGAAAGGGGATGGGCCCGCTCACCGCAGCCCACTCCCCGAAAGCCCCACACCTTCCAAAATAGCACCGCTGATGACCAAGTGTTCGATCACATGGGCGCTTAATGTGTGAGCCAAATCAGTGAGCGTATCCTGCTTTCTCTGGTTCCAAAAAGGATATAGCAGTCGTGACTGCGCCCCGATGGTGCTAAGCCACGTGGTGCTGGCTTTGTGAGCTTCTTAGCTGGTTCCGGTTGTACTGCCTGTGTCATGTGGCCTTTGTCCACAGGTTGCCCGTACCGCGCTGTGGCCTTTGTCCACAGGTAGCCGTACCGCGCTGTGGCCTTTGTCCACAGGTAGCCCGTACCGCGCTGTGCATGTTTATGCCAGTCACTTCAGGGAAACGTGGTTCTTGTTCTGTATGTTAAGAAATGTTTTTACACTGTGTGCACACACATACACACACATGTACACACACATACACACGCACGCAAGGGTGCACACACGCACACACGTGCGCGCGCACACACACACATGCAGGCCCATGGTGTGCCACGGAGCCAGTTTGGAGGTCAGAGGATACTCTATGGAGCTGATCTCTGGAGTCAAACTCAGTTTTCAGGGTTTCGTCAGGCACCTTTACTCACTGAGCCCAACTCAACAGCCGGGATTAGCATGTTTTGACATTTTAAATGTTTGGTAAGTTTTAGCACATAGAGTACAGAGTGTCAGGAACACTTCCCATGGACAGAAGGCCCTTGGTGCACTTAGGAAGGTGGCTGTTTAACGAGGCAAGACCAGTGATGCTTTCAGGAAAGACTGCTGCCCAAATGCAACTGAGGGAAGAAGAGACAGTGAGAGGAAAACCAGAAGCTGTGTTGAGATGCTCATAGTACCTCAGTACTAGGAACCGGTAGGAGAAGACGAGAAGGTCCAGGGGTGTGCACGGAAAAGGAGAGGAAGGTGGGGGCCAGAGAAAGGAGAGCAGATGGAGAAGGAGGGTGAGGACGGAGACTACTAACACAGCTAAAGGCATGGTGGCCTTTACGCTGTGCTTCCTCAAATGACTGCTCTTGTTTCCATAGAAATGCACGCATGCATGTGAGCGCGCGCACGTGCACACATGCACACGCACACACGTGCACAAACATGCACACACGTACACACGAGCACACACATGCACACACAGACACACACACTACACACACGCACGCGCACACGCATGCTCGCACGCACGTGCGCACACATGAGCGTGCGCACACACACTCCCCAGCCTCCCTTGCAGCGAGGTGTGATCGTATGATCATATGAATGGGATTTAAGCAGGAGCGGTAATTGAGCTCTCCAGGTTTCTCCCTAGAAGCCCTCCTCTTCTCCTTTCCTTCTGGAGTGTGGACGTAGAACGGTAAAGCACTTTGTCAAAGGCCACCATGCTAGAGTGAGTGGAGAAACAAGAGTAGTCTGGGTCCTTCCATCACAGAGCCATTGTGTTTGCACCAGACTGCTTACATCCAGGTTGTTATACAAGAGAGTGTGATTCCGAGTCACTGTGATTTGGGCTGTTCCCACACTCTGTTGCCTTCTCCATCCACACGTTCATCTTGTCCGTTATTTATGTGGCACGTGGTGTGTTACCTCCTGGTACAGTCCTGGGAATGTGTCTCATTGCTCATATCCTCAGGGTATCTGGTGGGATCAGCCAGAGAGAACACAAACTGCAACAAAGGCCAAACAAGTCTGGCTCTGGCTCCAGGGTACCCGCCAGTAGCCAGTTACTGAATTGTAGCTTCAGACTCCAAGCCGAGAGCCAGTCTGTCCGGCAGATTGGTGTTCGAGAATTAATTGAAGCTAGTTTGACTGTTTGGTTGTCATTCTTTCTTGCATACAGTGTGACAGCTCTTAAGCTCGAAACAACTTTTCCTTCTTCTCCTTCTCCTTTTTGCTCTCATTCTTTTTCCTGTTGTAGAATATCGGTTTAAGATGTGCTGCATTCATTTATGCTGTGGAACATGTGTTTAATGATGCAAAGATGTATGCTTAATGATGCATTTGTGTTGCATTTTTTTTTTAACTTTGTGAAGCTGTGTTACTTTGCCTGCCTAAAACACCTGATTGGTCAATAAAAATCTGAATGTCCAATAGGCGGGACTGCCAGGCAGAGAGAATAAATAGAAGGAGAAAAAAGAAGCATCAAGAAAAGGGAGAGGGAGAGCAGTGATGCCAGGGGCAGCCACTCAGAGCCACAGCCAGCCACACAGCCAGCCACACAGCCAGCTACACATCCAGCCACACAGCCACATAACCAGCCACACAGCCACCCACACAGCCACACAGCCAGCCACACAGCCAGCTACACATCCAGCCACACAGCCACATAACCAGCCACACAGCCACCCACACAGCCACACAGCCAGCCACACAGCCAGCTACACAGCCAGTCACACAGCCACATAACCAGCCACACAGCCACCCAGTCACACAACCACACAGCCACACAGCCAGCCACACAGCCACATAACCAGCCACACAGCCACCCAGCCACACAGCCACCCAGTCACACAGCCACACAGCCAGCCACACAACCATACAGCCATACAGCCACACAGCCAGCCACGGAGTAAGAAGGAAAGAAAGGTGTATAGAATAGAGAAAAGTAAAAGCCCAGAGGCAAAAGATAGATGGGACAATTCAAGTTAAGAAAAACTGGATAGAAATAAGCCAAGCTAAGGCCAGGTATTAATAAGTAAGAATAACTGTCTGTCTGTGTATTTATTTGGGAGCTGGGTGGCGGGCCACCTAAAGAATAAAACAAAACAAAAACCAACTATGCTTTCCTCCTCCTCTCCCCCTACATTCTCTCATTGTAAAGGGAAACGTGTTCTAAGCATCATGGAGCAGCAGGCTGCAACCCTGATTGTGTTCATTGGCTATGCCCATAATAGCTTTGGTTGCTTTTTTTTATCTTCCTTTCATTTTATTTATTTAATGTCTTTCAGCAGCTTATTCAAGGTAACTTCATTCGAGGGCCCTTGGTGAGCCTCAGGGAGACCCCACTCCCATATGCCTACTGTTGGTAAAACAAGGACTCCTTACTTCCCTTCCCTATTGCATATTTAAATTAGCATTCATTAAACTTCCCAAGATGCCGGAGAGATGAGCCCTTTACCCACAATGCATCACGGTCTTCAATGGGCCCCTCCCATTGCCGCTTGCTGGAGTTCTTCAGTCACTTTGCCCTTGGTTTGTGCAGAGGACGGGCGAACTGCGGTCTCTACCACTTCCTCTTGCTTGATTAATTATTGCCAGACTTTGCTGTTCTCCAGACTAGAAATCAAGCCAGCTGAACTGGTTTGTGTTCAGGGCATTTCCCTTCCTTTATGCCAAATCCATTCTTGACCCTAATTATATCAAATATGCATCCATAATTTTCCACTAGATGAATTACAATAAGGCCTGGAGTGCAGTTCAGCCTCTCCTCACTATGCCTCGATTATGAAGCATTCACAGCTCTTGAGACATATGGTAGGGTTTCTTCCCATGCTATTATACTCGGGGTCACCTAAAATGCTGCCAGGATCCGAGTCCAGTGCCAGGACCCCACCGAAAGCAACTTCGAGAGGCTGTGGACTGAATTTCAAACTTGGAGCCTTCTCAAGAACAGAACCTGGGGTGCCCTCAATCTCTCTCTCTCTCTCTCTCTCTCTCTCTCTCTCACACACACACACACACACACACACACACACACACACGCACACACATGCACTGGCTGCTTTAAGTATTCCCATTTTCCCTGTGTTCCCATACAGCCTGCCTCCCCTGAACATCCGTCATTCCAGTAAACTCAGCCAGCGAGCAGCTCCTTCTCAAGGACAAGTCTTGGCTCTCCATCTCTGCAGCATGAAGGGTTTTGTTTGCTTTTTGTTTCTGACTATGTTCCAGATGGATGCTTCCGGCCTCCCTGTTCACTGGGAGACTCACACAGGCTCTTGCTTCCTCTCATTCTTCTCGGGCACCATCTTTTTCTGAGCACCAGAGGCCAGGGAAATCTCTCCTCTAAACACATCCTGTCAGATATGAACAGCATAAACATCCCACACTGGAACTTGGGTGGCTTGGCTCTCTTTCCTACAGAAGAAATTCATCGGCATTTACACTTTTTTCCAACAGTAGTTAGCTGGAGGGGAGGAGAGTTTAGTCTATGAAGATAAAAGTGCCTTTTTTTTTTTTTATGTGAGTTGTGTGGACCCAAACTCAGGCTCTCATGATTGCATGCCAATCATTTCATCCACTGAGATACCACCTGTTTCTGTTGTTTGATTTCATTGGCTTTGTTTTTGAGACAGGCTCTTCCTATGTCACCCAGGCTGACCTTGGACTTACGATCTTTCTGCTTCAGCTTCCTGAGCACTGGGATTCTATGTCTGTACCACCATGACCAGCTGCTGTCCCTGTCTTCATAGGAGTTCTTCAGGGCTTTGCCGCTGTATTAGCTCTCCCAAGAGGACTTTTGTCGGGGATTCCAGGCTACACTCTGTGAAAAACCTAAGGCTGAGTGAGCTTCTCTTAGCCTTTGATAGTTTGGTTGAATCTGGAGAGGGCATCACATCACACCCATCGGCAAGGCCATAGGAAAAATGGGGATGTCTCTGTTCAAAGTCTGTTCAAAGTCTCGGCAGAGTGGGTAAAGTTATTCCCGGTAGGTTTCTGGAGGCCCTTCAGAATCTGCTTGACTGTGGTGACTTCTCTGAGTAATGTCTGACAACTTGTCATACAAAAGGTGTGCCTAAAGCTCTGTGGGGCCAAGCTTCCCATTGTTCTGTAATGATAGGGAGGGAGGGAGGCTGACCAGCAGAAAAATCAAGGCCAATGAAAATTCAAAGTCACCAGCTCTGGAATAGGCAGGGACCCAAGGCGAAGCCTAAGCATCCCCCTTACACGAGCACCTCATGAGAGAGGGTTCTAAGGGCACGCTCTTCTATTCTGCTTGGAAACATGTTGCATTAACCCTTTTTTTCATCAGATGAAGAAGCAGAAAGAACTGCCTGTTGAAGAATCCCCAAGGACCACGTGTAAGACCAGAAATGAAATTACATGAGAGAAGATCATAACAAGGAACATTTGTATTGGGCCTGACAGCAAACTTCAGGCTTGGATAGACATCCATTCTTTTGATCTTCACAACAGCCCCACAAGGCAGATAAAACTGACAGTTTTTATTAATCTCATCATGGGATGGAAAAAAGGCTCCCCGGGGTGTCCAAGGCTACAGACTGTCCTGTGTCTATTTTGTGGCTTTCCTTACACCGTCACGGCATGGCAGAGGGAGGGGCTCTGGATTAATAACTACAGAGAATTGCAGTTGGAGGCTTTGAACCAAGGGCCAGATGGACCCTAAATACAATCCAAAGCTGTGTGGGTCTTATAAGTAGAAAGTGGGGCTTTATAAGTATATAATGTACAAGACGGGGCTGGGCAGAGGAGGTTGTGGTGGGCAGGAGGTCAGAAGAGTGATCTGTGCTGTTTCTAAAGAATCTTGTGAGAGAAAAGTCTTTGGTGAAGGGCACAAAACTGTCTCCATTTGCTTTGATGTTTGAGTTAGGACTAGGAATCCACTGATCAGTAGAGAGTCTCAAATTCAGGTTTGTCTGCAGACCTTAGCGCAGAACCTTTTCCATTTCAGCAAACAGTTTGTGTAGAAAATACCAGCAAAAATCTCCGCGTTGGGCTGGGCTTGTAGCTCAGCTGGTGCGGTGCCTGCGTAGTGTGTGTGAAACCCTGGATCTGTCCCCAAAGATGCGGAAACCAGGAGTGGTAGTTTATGCCTGTCACACTCGCGCTCCAGAGGTGTAGAGCCGGGACAGTCAGAACTTCAAGGTCAATCCTTCTTGGTTACGTGACCGTTTAGAAGCAAGCCCAGGGTACATGAAACCCTGACTCATGAGCAAACCTCAGCATCGTAGGAGCACATGTCTTAAGTGAAGTCAGAAACAACAGCAACAAACCCTGCCCTACTGGTGGGAGCCTTGTCTGCTGGAACCCAGTCACCTTTCCTTGGCGCTGGGGCTCCCACATTTGGTTCCAGCATAGGTTTTTCATTTCGTTTCGTTTTGTTTTCATCCTGTTTGGCTGAGGCACATGTACAGATATTTTCCAGCATTCCTGATCCCTTTGGCAGGCGCATGTGTGTGATTGGGGCTAAGTATGTCCTGCACTAGGTCTTGACTCCTAGCTGATTTGTACTTCTGCCCCCACTCTGCTTAAGTCATGCATTGTTGTACTGCAGTTTTGTTTGTGAAGTTGGCATGAGAGAGAGTACCAGGTTATCATCTCTTCAGGCTTAACAGCCCACGAGGATTTTCTGCATAGATAATAATCGTGTTGTTGTTGTTAAGCAAAGATAGTTTTTTTTCCCTCCTTCGAAATCTGTGTATATCTATTAAACGTGTTATTTATTTTTATGTGTGTATTGTGTTTGTTACATTCATTTGTGTATTTTTATGTGCCATGGCATGTGAAGATCGAGGACAACTTGTGGGAGTCGATTCTTTCCTTTCACAGTATGGGTCCCATGGATCAAACTTGGGAAACTAGGCTTGGCTACAAGAGCCTTTACTGCTAAGCCATCTCATGGTTCCGATCTTTGTATTACCTTTTCATGTCTTACTGCATTAGATAAGACTTCTAGTACAATGTTAAAAAGAAGTGGTATGAGAAACATCACTGAAGATCCCTGGGTCTTCTATTTTTGGTTTTTTGAACCAAAGTCTCTATGGAACCCCACTTTATAGACCAGACTGAGCTTTGAACTCAGAGATGGGCCTGCCTCTGCCTTCCGAGTGTCGGGATTAAAGGTGTGTGCCACCACCATCCGGCTTGATCTCTGGATATATTGTGAGGTTAACTGTAGGTTTTGTTCAACTTTTCCGTGTATCTTTTGATATTCCATTTGTTCAAAATCAGAACCTAATAAAAGTTAGTCTGCTTGCGATCATTAATTGAAATATGTATTTTTATTTCAGGAGAGTAACACTTCATTCATTGCTTTTAAACTAATACATCAAAAAGACAGTTATGATTTGTTCAAAATAGAATGCAACCAAAGTTAGCTGCAATTTTTTTAAATTTTATTATTATTGTTGTTGTTGTTTGGGATGTTTTTGCTCTGAGACAGGGTCTCACTGTGTAGCCCTGGCTGGCCTAGAAATCACAATGTAGACCAGGCTAACCTCAGACTCACAGAGATTCACCTGCCTCTGCCTCCCAAGTGCTGGTGTTAGAGGCATGGGCCACCATGCCTGGGCCTTACTTATTATTTTTAACACAGTTGCTTATAGTGATAGTGATAAAAGTGTGCTATTTGATTCACATTTACTGTCTATTTGCTTTTAATTTAATTTTTAAATTAGAAATGTTTATTATTGTTGTTATTTGTGTGGTGTGTGTGTGTGTAAGAGCACATGCCTCCGAACATGCAAAGGTCAGAGGACGACTTTGTGGCATGAGTTCTCCCCTTCCCCTCTACAGGGACTCAGGATTACCCTCTATGATCCAGCTTCTGTGATGAGTGCCTTCACCTCCGGAGCCCTCTCTGAGGTCAATGCGTACCTTTTCCCTAACAAAAGCTTCCTTATGCATCCACACACTGCACACATCCCCTATGTAAGGCACTTGTGATTGCTGGTGTTTCATCATATTTAGAGTGGTGTTGCCATCCCCCCATCCCACCCCCCCACCCCCACCCCCATCCCACGGAGCCCCATGCCCAGCAGCAACCAGCCCTACTTCCTCTCACACTAATCCCTAGTGGCTACTTATTTGCTTTCTGCCACTGTGGATTTAGCCATTCTGGACATTTCATCCAAACTGAATCTGAGCATGTGTAGTCTTTTGCATCTGGTTTCTTTCATCACGCAGCTTTGTGTTTTCAAGATCCATGCATTTTACTGCATGTACCGTCAATTCGTTCCACTGATGGGATAAACCACATTTGCTTCTTCCGTTGGTGACATTTAAGTTGTATACACTCCGGGCTCTTGCGAGTACTGCTGGCATTGAGCAGTTAAGTGTGTACTTGTGTGTAAATTCTGGCTCCGGTTCCATTGGGTGTGTATGTAGGAGTGGGGTTTCCAAGTCATCATGTGACTGTATGTCTAACACCTTGCAGGAATGCCAAACTCTTTCCCAAGGTAGCTCCAGCTTTTTGTAATTTTTATTATTATTATTATTATTAAAATAAAAATGCCAGTTCAACTAAGGAATTAGCAACTGGTTCCACAGTTCCCTGGATATTTGCCAGCGTTGCTGGAACATTTCCTGGTTTCATACCTTAAAACAAGCACATCAAAGGTGCCATTGAAAGAAACAAAATATTCCCAGTGGGTGAAACATTGTCCAGATAAGATGCAGAGAAAAGTCAGTAAAGCTCCAGCTGATCGTCCTTGCTGGAATGTACCTGGGGAGAGACCAGACTAAGAAGGGGGAAAGAAACAAAGCAACACGGTGAAATTAAGCTTATTTTGCTAAGGCCAGAGATCTCTTTTTCCAGGGCTGTCAGACAGTAAAGCTAAGCCTCTAGCAGAGTGAAACCCATCCCAATTTGGAAAGATGTAAAAGCAGATCTATAACAACTGCCTCTGGGGGTGGAGCCCCAGCCGTAGGATTTGCAGATGTCTGTGTTGTAACTGTCCTCACCAAAGTGATTCTGTTGAAGGTGTCTTTGGGACAAGACCTGTGGGACTCAGTCTCAGCAGGCCAACACTGGTGAGGAAGCCTGAAATCTTCACTTGGTAAAATCAGGGTGTGGCCACTCATACAGAGCTGGATCCCAAGAGACCAACGGCAGAGGATGAGAGAACAGATAAAGAGGGAGGGGGAGGGAGAAGAGGAGGGAGGAGAGGGACAGGGAGAGAGAGAGAGAGAGAGGGTCAGCCAATCACAAATGAGAAAGAGTAAGTTACACAGAATGTCCCATACACACAGGGCTGGTCAATCCAGGGCCATTCATATCCCCCCCACCTCTTCCCATCCTCCACCCTCCCCCACATTCTTTAGGGTCCGAGTTTCTCCTTTGTAATGCAAACAGCTTTCAGAAACACAAAGGCCTGCCCCAGAAGGGGGCACTAAAACAGTTGTACAGGATTTTGGGTCAAGCTCTTTGCTATCATAAAGCGTGAGTTAAGGTTCTGATGGTCTGCCTGGCCTCCCAGAGGCTAACATGAAATCAAAGAGACAAATAAATGGAAGTATGTCCTTCATCTTGGTGTGAGCCTATTTCCCATCCAGGAAGCTCAGTGGGTCCAAAGGCTCCTCAATCTCTGCTTCCCTGGAGCTGGGATCATAAGCACACACCACCACACCCACCTTCTCTTTAGATGGGTTCTGGGACACAAACTC
Source organism: Phodopus roborovskii (assembly GCF_943737965.1). Classification (NCBI taxonomy): domain Eukaryota; kingdom Metazoa; phylum Chordata; class Mammalia; order Rodentia; family Cricetidae; genus Phodopus; species Phodopus roborovskii. The sequence goes on along the minus strand of NW_026125295.1, from coordinate 9,936,682 downwards.
AGGTCCTTGTGCTTGTAAAACAAACTATCAATTGAATCATGTCCCAATACCCTAAGATTCAAGCTTTAGCCAAAGTAGGGCTATAGAAGGCCAACATAGGCAAAAGAGAAGGAAAAAAAAAATCAGTTACTGAATTCAGAGAAGCAGAAGGCTGTGAGATGTCAAATAACATAGCTGATGAATTCTTCACGCAGTCCAGGGGCTCCCCAGAAGAGTTGTCCCAAGTGGTGGTTGCTTAGGTGATACACTGCTTATGCTAACTCAATGTATGATGATCACCTTTGTCACCTTCCTGTGAGGCACCGGGAGAATGAAATCCACATATTTTAAGCAGGTGCATGCATTTCCTTTGTGTGTGAAATGAAACCAAGGAGATAATTTTAATGAATTATGGATGCTCGCTTCTTCTGATGGGGAGACAAGCGAGGCTGATTCTTTTTCCAGAGAAGTCTCTTCATCTATCTAATCTATTAAGGAATAATTGAACGGGCAACAATCACTTCCATGAAGCATCTGCTAATGATGCTGTTCTACAAACAGTCTGCATTCAGAAATGCCAGCTGCTAAAAATGGACCATGACATCACCGAGGGTGTTGGAGTTTTTTAACAACTTACAGTTTCAGGAGCTTAGACCCTGAGAAACCAGGGCTGTTTCTGTTTTCTGTTCCCTTGCCTGACATTGCCCCAGATCTCACCTCATTTGTACTGAAACCTTTGCTCTCCCCCTCCTCCCACCCCCGCCCATTCAAATCCTTTGTCTACTTTTGTGTCATGAACCATACAATGTATCTAAAAATACACTGTTTCCATTAACTGATTCACATTCTTTGCCTCGTTCAGCTTCCAGACGGCTGACAGAATGAGAGCCACAGCCTGGGTCTGTTACAGTTCCTTCCTTCATTTTTAATCTTGCAAATGAAAGGTTTGGAATATATATGAATCAGGGTTTGTCTCGGCTATGGTAGAAATCAAAGTAACACTGGCTTTTATTAAGTATAGGTTACTCTGTCTTCGTCTTCCATGAGTTAAGCCTAGGGCAAATTATACAAGCAAGGTAGCTTCATGACCATCTAGGACCCAAGTTCCTTCTGTATTGTTGCTCTGCCATCTTCCAAACACATCTTTTGCCTTTTAATCTTACATGGTGCTGTTGTTCAAACTGTTGGATCCACATATATGCTGTCTGTCCAAAAGCATATGCCAGCTGTGCTGGTTAGTTTCTATTGGCAATTTGATATTACCTTAGTCACTGGGGAAGAAGGGATTTCAATTGAAGAATTGCCTCATTCAAGTCTGGCCTGCAGACATGTCTGTAGGGGTATTATTTTGATGCAGGAGGGCTCAGCCAACCATGTGTGGTACCATTTCCACCCAGGTGGTCCTAGGCTGTATAAAATAAGTAACAGCATAAACCAGAGAGTGAGTCTGAAAGCAGTAGTCCTTCATAATTTTCTGCCCCCGACTTCCCACAATGATGGTTTGTAACCTAGAAGTATAAGCTGAAATAAAGTCTTTATTTACCCTAGGTTATTTTTGATTATAGTGTTTTCCATAGTAACTAGAACACCACCTCTTTAAATGGCACCACTAGAAATCACACCCAGTGTGTCCAGTTACAATCCATACCATAGCTGCAAGAGAGTCTGGAAAATAAGACATCTATTTCTGAGGAGCTCTTGATCCATAAATTTGTTACCCTGAAGGAAACAGAAGCAGATATTGGGGATAGCTAGCTGTCTTTAGCTTAATTATTAGATTGTTGGTTTTGAAGTTGTGTTCTTGACTTATTGTTGAACGGGGAAGGGTCTTGTGGGGCCCCGCTCTTACCTGAGAATTTACACGCAGATAATGGTTGATGGAGGAGGGAGAGACATTGTCAGTGGTGTCTGTACCCATAAGGTGCCTGTGCTCCTTAACAAACCCTAAGGGAACAGCTGGGCCATAAAACATCAAAGTTGGAAGGGGACAAGTCATTACCATGAGTATTGGTACTGACCCACTCTGCGGCACAAGGCTCGGTTCAGCCAGATCCCATTTCCCTTCTCATCACTGAACTCCTCCCTTCTGTGTCTGCACCCCACTACCCTGCCTTCTGGCCACTATTAATGCAAATACTGGAAATCCTTAATGCTATACTGGAGAGCTTCTAGTTTTTGCTTTCAAACATCTTTTTTGGGTCAGCAAGATGGCTCAGTGAGTCGAGATGCTTGCAGCTGGCAGTGATGGCCTGAGTTCAATCCCCAGGGCCTCTGGGAGTCCTCTGACCTAGCTGTCCAACTTCTCAATGCAATAAAAAAATTAAATAGCTTCTTGCTTAATTGCATTTCTGTTGCCGTGATAAAGCATCATGTCCAAAATAAACTTATAGAAGAAAGAGTTTATTTTGACTTGAGGTTCCAGAGAGAGAGAGAGAGAGAGAGAGAGAGAGAGAGAGAGAGAGAGGGAGAGTCCATAGTGCTGGGGGAGGCGTGGTGATAGGCAGGCAAAGCAGGAAGCTGGCAGGTCACACATTTATCAACATGCAGGAAGAACAAGCTGGAAACAGGGACAAGGCTATATATTCTCATGACCTGTCCCTACTGACATACTCCCTCCATCAAAGCTGCACCTCCTCCTCAGACACCGTCACTACCTAGAATACAAGTGTTCAAATTCACAAGCCTATGGTGGACATTTTTCATTCAAACCACACGTCTGAACAATAAGCAGCAAAGAGTAAATGCCAATCAATCTATCACAAAGGGCTAGAAAACAACAAAAAAATGCATAAATGCATGTCAATCTGTTTCTAGGATAACAGGGTTTACTTTTTATATAACTAAGAACACAGGATAGGTTCATACATGTTATATCCACACATTTGTAAACATGTGTGTACACAGTGCAGTCCAGCTTGTTAATAAACAGTTTTTTTTTTGTTACTTGACAACAAACAATAGACCTTCTAGAACAATAACTGATTTTTGTCATTGTTGTTATGTGGCTCACCATAAAGCAGACCCTTTTAGAACAGTAGACTCTGCAACATTATTCTCCATGGCTGACAATATTCCATTACACCGTTGTGTTTTTAAAAGTTGTGTTTTGGTGACGTTCTTGATTATGCGGTAAAGGTAAATCCCTGGATGTAGACTATTGGGCAATTTCTTTATAATGTTTCAGATGGTGCTGGTGTATATGGCTGTGAAAGTCATAACCATATATATTTATATCTGCATATGAGGGACTCTACATTCTAGTTTACATGTGGCACTTTGTCTCTTTAAGGTTTGGAAAATCAACAATATTCTGCAATCCAGGGGTCAGCTCACAATTGCAGATCTGTCTGTACAGAATGGTTGCTCCCCTGGCCACCCCAGTTTTATTTTAGACAAGGTTTTTGATATCGTCCAGGCTAGCCTGGGACTTACTAGGTAGTCCAGGCTGGCCTGAAAATTACTAGTTGGCCAGGGTGATCCTGGACCTTGATCACCTTCACTGTGCTGGGATCAGGTGTACACACACTGCTGGGCTCAGAAAGCTCCCCAGCTCCCCACCTCCGCCCCACAACGGCAGGAAGAACTCAGGGTCAGAGGTCACTGAGAAATGAGACAAACTGAAACCAGATTCAGACACGACAGCCTCCTATACCTTTTCTTTTTCCATGGCCCAACATCTTTTGTGACCTGGGCGGGACCAGACAGGGACCTAGGTAGAGAATGCTTTTTATCTCCTTACCCGCCCTCGGTAGCACCTGGCCACACATTGCCACTCAGTGGGACACTCACTGTTAGCTAGCTTTCCTCTTGCCATTTCCCCAGACAGATGTTTCCTGTCTTGGTTTTTGCATCTTGTAGCCCGGTGCCCAGGCAGCATATCGAAAGCTCTTGATAGTCCTACAGAATCTATGGCAGCTCTTTGAAGGCTGGGGAGGGGGCGGGGGGCTCAAAGGGTGAAACACCAGATGCCCAAGATCACAAGGGCTTGGGCTGTGGAGCTGCCCCTGTGTGCTTGTATCAAGTTTATTTAAATGTTTAAAATATTTGAGGTTGGAAGGAAATGCCAATTATCTTCAAAAATAAGGTCCTCATCTTGCTCCAAGTGTCCCCCCCCCCAAATTGCTGGGTTGAAACCGATTGTTCTTCCAAGATCATGCGCTATTTTTATCAGCGACAAGAGGGAATCCGCACACCTGCCTGTGGTGTATCCATATGCACTTGGACACCGTGTTTGTGATGTGTGCTAAGCACAAAGCAATGCTAAGACCAAGTGTGTCAGGATGAGTGTGGGTATATATTGCCATAGCTGAAGGATGCTTCCTTTTGTTATTCATTTCCATGCGTGCAGGCGCATGTATACATGCAGAAGCTAGAGGTCAGCCTCGGATGTCAGCCTCATGTGACATCTACCTTGTTTGGGGAGCAGAGTCTCTCGTTGGCCCGAAGACTGCTGGTTGCTTAGGCTGGCTGGCCGGTTGACCCTTCCCCAATAGAGCTGGGATTGCAGGCACATGGTACCACGCTCAGCATTTTTGTGTCAGATCTTCTAGGCACCGGACTCAGAACCTCATGCTTACATAGCAAGCCCTTTACCCCTGAGCCACCTCCCAGCCCTAGTTACTTATTTTTCTTATGATATTTTGAGATGTTAAAATCAGCCACGTGAAACAAATTGTTTCTATGTTTAAACTCTCCAGCATTCACTGGGTTGTGTCAGGTAGGCTCTATTATCTCATTCAATCATGGAAAACACCCTTACCGAGGCCCTCTGGGGGCTATACTGTATTATAAATGTTGAGGGGAGGACATCAAGGTATAATCCCCAAGGTTGCTCTGTCACCAAGCGTCCCTGGATCATGGTCTCAGCGTGGGGCCTGTTACAGCCAGCACGGGGTCTCACCTCAGAAGTGTGACTGTCCCTGCCCTTCTTATCTTGAGGTGAACCTGTCCAAACATTGGAGGATGATTTGTATGTTCTTTGGGAAAATGTCTGTTTGGGTTCATGTCCTGGGTTTTGTATTTATTAGTAGTAGTAACATTAATATTATTATCATTTAGTGTGTGCGTGCGTGTGCGTGTGCATGTGTGTGTGTGTGTGTGTGTGTTCCAGAGGTAGACATTGGGTGTCTATCAATTGCTCGTTACCACATCTGTTGAGGTAGAATCCCTCCCTGAACTTGGAGCTAGACTGGCTGGCCCATGAGCCCCCAGGATCCTCCTGTTTCTACCTACCAGCACTGGGGTTACAGGTATGTACCACCACACCCAGGTTTTTACACAGATCCTTTTTTACACGGATCTTCATGCTGGCCCAGCAAGCTCTTTTCAGCTTAGCCACCTCTCCACCTGCTACCCTGTTCTTTTGGTCAGGTCATCTGTGCCCCTCCCCGGCCCGGTGACTGAGTTACAAGAGTTGCTTGTCTTTTCCAGGCCAGTTCCTTACCTGCTGTATGGATTCTGAACCTTTCTTACTGACCGTGGGCTTTCTTTTCATTGTCTGGACTCGCCCCTTCCTGTGCTGGCCAGAAGCATGGGTTGCGGTGGGGTCCTGAGCAGCCTTATAGTTGCCATCTCATGCCACAGGTCTGAGAGACCCCTGGCTCACTGTGGAGAGTCATTCTGACCAAAGCCTGCATGAACCTGTCCACATCGGCTATGGACACCAGTGGAGACCAGACCCACGGAGGAGAGATGGCACCCCAAACAGTGTCGTCATGAAATTGTTTGTGATTGTTGGACATTTTACTATCAAAACTTTAGGAAGTATATGATACGGATAGAAAAAATAAGACGAAAACCCAGGTGTAGTGAGATAGTCCTTCTGTAGCACTGACCACGCCCATTGGGGGGGTGGAGCCATGGGCGGAAGTGACCTGTGGAAGGAGGTCGGAGGGGGCCAGGAAGGCGCTCTCTTTCTGGCGTGACTCGGACAGGAAAGGATCGGGTTGAATTTCCTGGTGTTCATCTGTCTAGGTTGTAAGTTATTTCTCCCTGAATAAGCATCTATTCGGCCTATTTGTTTATCCTGATCCTTATTTACCGCGATACCCAGGCACTCATTACTCCACAGTTAATGCAATTACACAATTCTGACCCCATCCCCAGGCATCCTATTACCTCACCCATATTCACAGCACAGGAAGTTTTTATTAAAAAACAGAAACAGTTCCCAACTCCTTTGGCCATCGATTTGTTAAACAAACTAGGTCCTTTGCCTTGCAGGAAATCCTACACTGGTGTGGGACAGTGTAGCATTGCTTAGTGTGCTCTTCAGCCCACCAGGTTTCGCATCAGCTGGCAGAGGCTCTACACTCTTGATGGGATTCTGGGTCTATCTCTAAGGCAAGGATAGATCCTCAGCAGTAGTGAGCGTGTCATACTCCTGCACAAGCAGGAGTACCTGATCTCACAGCCACAGACGGTGTGTTTGGGAGGTGCAAGCCCTACCATTCTTTGAGGTTTGTCCCCCATCACTATTTCTGAGGTGGGCCAGCAGGGTCAGAAGAGCTGAAGGATGCTGTTCGTCAATAGCATGACTGTTGGCTCAGGACTGCCTGAGCTTTTGCTACATATTTCTGTCTGCATTGTGTACTTTTCAAAGTTTTCATGATAAGACATGGGGCAATGGCAGACAAGTTTATATTTTGAGCATCCAGTAGCAATAGGTCCCTAAACCCATAGTCTCATTACGGAGGAAATTTAGTGGAGTTCCATTATTCGGCCTTTCTGTGTTTCATAGTGGGGACTTTTCTGTAAGGAAACACAGCTATGGCATAGAGAAGAGAGGTAAGTGTTTCTCTTTGGTTGTAGAACAGCGATATGAAGTCCTGGCCACCACTAGTATAGAACCATACTCTTTCTTTTTTAAAGGAACCATTGTGAATGCATGGATTTTTATACAGTTGGTTCATTTTAATCCATAGTTCTATTATATTCTGAGTGCGCATGCGTGCATGCGTGTGTGTGTGTGTGTGTGCGTGTGTGTGTGTGTGTGCTTATGTGAGGTTGCATGTGTGCGTGTGTGAGGAGGCCAGATGTCAACTTTGAGTATCTTTCTCAATTGTCATCTACCATTTCTACCTGGAGGTCACTGGTCAAGAGGCTGGCTGACCAGTGAGCCTCATGGGTCCACCGGTCGCTACCTCCCCAGCACTGGAACCACAAACGTATGCCACCACACTTGGCTTTTTTGTGGGGGGAGGGGGCTCTAAGAATAAACCTCAGGTCTTCAAACATGAATGGCAGACACGCTACTGATCAAGCCATCTGTCCCGCCCTACCCTGTTATTGTGTTGCTATTAATATGTTCTGATTCTGTCTAATGGAAACGCTTGAAGGTGACAGACCGTTGGGCAGACACGTAACCCCCCTTTAGTCTTTCACACTTTCTTCCTGGAGTAAGATTCCCTAGTTCATCTTGTTTATTCCTTACCCGATGCCCACCTCTGACCTGGAAGTAGCCATTTCCCCCAAAGAACTTTGCCTTTTATACCAAAAATGGTGTTTAGAGACCACAGTCTGAGACTCAGGGTGCCTGTTCCCATTGGGCCTTTACAATGAATAAGGGCTACAAATAATTACTTTTAAAGGAAAGGTGTTAAATTATAGGTTGTGAGATTTAGTGTGTATGTTTACGTGTTCATGTGTGTGTGAAGGACAGAGGTCAACCTTAGGTGTCATTCTTCAGGAATGCCTACCATGGATTTTTTTTTGGGACCTGGAGCTCATGGATCTGGCTAGGCTGGCTGGCCAGTAAGCTCCATGGGCTCTCCTGTTTCTACTCCCCATCTCTAAGATTAAACACACACCCTGCTGAGCCAAGGTTTTTTTACACTGTGCTGGGGGCTAAGCTCAGATCCTCATGCTTACACAAACTAACGCAACATATCCCCTGTCCAGATCACAGGGCCTTAATTTACCCTCATTCCACTGTAATTTATCCAGGTACTGCCTCTTATAAGTCAGTGCCTGTCTTTCCCAGACACGGTTTCCAGGTGATATCTTAAACTTCCTTCTGTTTGCCTTGCTCGTAGCACAATGCCCAGAGCCTCATAACTCATTGCATGGATGTTAGAAGGAGGGAAGCTTCTGGCTCTGGAACTCCAGTCTCCTTTGACCCAGCCAAGTAACAATCCAGTCCTCTATGTGTGTCCAGAAGCTTGGCTGGCTTGGAAGGACTAGAGGGCTGTGGTAAACTGGATTGTGAGCCTCTATGCTCTGCTATTCACGGTAATAGGGTTGCATATCTTTGCCAATTAACCGTGAAGTGCCTTGTCATCATGGGCAGCATACGCTGCCTCACCCCGTGAGCAGAGGGCTCACCCATTTGATCTAGTCGGCCAATGGAATGTGATTGGACAAGGAGTCAGGTGAGGACTTTGTCCTGGAGTCTGTGCCTTCCGCCTCAGCTATGAAGCCTGGATGACACTGTCTTTCTGTCTGGTACCTAACAAACATGAGTGCAGCCAACTTGAGCCTACCCTACAGCCTAGACGTGACCCCAGCCACCAGGTAGTGCCAGCTTGTCAGTGACTCTGGGGATCAACACTCAGTAGCTACTGAGAGATGGGTGATTGGTTAAGAGACATCATCCAAGGAGGTACCTTTGAACATGGGTGATGGAAGGACAGGGAAAATTGTCTTTGGCCAGCAGCCATCTACAAGATTCTACACTCACCTCTGCCTGCCCCGGGCTCTTCACCTCCCTGAAGCACTGGGACCAAGGAAGCTTTCAGTTTCTACATTCTGGTTTCCTCTGACCCCCCCCCCCCCACAGATATTCAGAAGTAGTTCCTTCTTTTTTACTTGGGATTTCACAGTGAATAGAGGGACAGTAATGAAGGGATAATGAAGCAATTCAGACACCATGCTAAAGGGGTGGTGTTGTTAGTGAGCACTCCTTTTTTTTTTAACTTATTTTTATGTTTCATTTATGTGTAGGGTGACAGTGAGGGGTGTTTGTATAGACGCACATGTGTGTCACAAATGTGCATTCCTGTGGGGGTCAGATGTCAACCTCAAGTGTCTTTCCTTGGGAGCTACCCGCCTTGTTTTTTGACAGTCTCCCACTAGGACCTAGAGTTTGGTGATGTGGATAGACTAGATGGACGTAAACATCAAGGACCCTCCCACACTGGGACTATAAGCGTGCTTCGCACTCCACCATTCCAATAATACGGGTTGTGGGGCTTGACCTCTTACTTGCAAGGCAAATACTTTGCAGACTGAGCTATGTCAGTGAGATTTTGTTGTGTGATTTTCCTGGGCAGATGTGAATGCCTATTGCCCCTTGGTAGGGCACCAGCAATAGACCAAAGCAATGGTTCCACTCAAGCCCAACTTGGTGAATCACTTGGTTTACCGGGCTCACAGGAGAATGGGTGAGGGGTTATTCATGGGGCATGATGACTCCAAACAGCTGCATCATCAAACTGTGATGACCTCACGGAGTCTTACCTGCAATTAACCTTTTACCTCCTATACACTCTAGCGCTTCAGAGAGCACATGCAGCTGGGGCAGGGAGGGGCAAGGGCTGGCATCCCAGGCAGAGTCCTGCGATGATCCCCCTTCCCTCTCCTTGATGAGGGGGTGTTAACATCCCCATTGTCATGACCGGAAACCCAGCTATTGCTGTTTCTCCCTGCGTATTATGTTGCCATGATTACTGGGTCAAACATTCTGTAGGTCAACACAGCAACCTGTTCTCCTTGATGCTCAGAGTTCATGTCATGCTCGGGCACCAGTATCTCTTTACTTAAGGAAGGACTCAGGCGCTGGGCAGCCAAGGAAGTTGGCCATCCAGATAACTGTCAGTCATCCAGATAAGAAGCAGAGAGATAGCATTTGAACCTTGCCAGCCAATTATAGAACTCACGTTCTCAGCCACTGTCCTATGCCATAAGAAGGGCAGGTGCTCCTCTTTCTGTATTTGGAGTCTCTGTATCAACCACTCTACCCCACACATCCCTTTCCAATGTGAAGGACTCAAGTTGCAAGCCAGCCATAGAAGACACACCAGGAAGGAAGATGGCACCATACTTCCAAGACAACGCAGGGATCTACAGGTCTGGCTTGCTTATATCCTCATTCCTCCCCTGAGGGTGATGGCTAGAAGGGTAGTGAGGGTGTTGGGCCCTTGTAAGGTGTTGTCCACGGCGATTGCATTGACCTTCAGCCGTAAAGCCACCAGGCCAGACTCCGTGGGAACCAAGAAGGACTCAGAAGGAATATTGCTTATTGTCGAGAAGGAGAAGTTTAAGATGATGTTCAAAGCAGACCAGGGTTTCTGTGAGGCTTCCCTTTCCTGGCTGGTCGCAAAATTTCTCCTTGAAGCGTATCTCTTTTTACAGGTCAGGCTTTTCCATTTTACAAGAGAAAAGCATAGTTTCTCTGATGCCAGGAGCCATATGTGATTTTATGAGAATATTATAGAAATAGAAAAAAAGCAGGAGGAAAAGAGTAAGAGGAGGAGGGAGAGGAGGGGGAGGAAGAGGAGGAGGTGGAGGAGGAAGAAGACCTCCTTGTGTCTCCTGCTATTGTGAGTGGCAGCAAGGACTTGGGTGACTTGGTTTTTTCTTTTGGTTTCCTTCTCTCTTCTTCCCTCCACCCCTCTAGACTCTTGGCCCCCACCACTCTGTGCTGGAGCCTCAGCAACAGCTTGGACCTCCTCTGGGGCTGGCATGGTTTCTTAGAAGGCCTGACTGAAGGACGGTGAGCAGAACTGAGCCCTTGTCCCCAGTGAGATCATCTTGCTGAATGTCACAGCTCCTCAGGGGGCTTGGGGACCTAACAAGCCAATCTGTCCAGCTTGGCTCTGATCGCTGTTTCTAGCCTCCTCCTTTGGGGCATATGGATGATAGAGCCTCGCTGCTGTCCCATTGATTATGTCCTGAGCTGCCCTTGCTTTGTAAACAGCCAGCCTCAGATCTTCTTCTGAGCATGCCTTCTGCCTTCCATCACGAAATAATTGCATTTACTTGAGTGGCATTTTCCAAGGCCTTTCCTTTGGATCACCTACAGGCAAGAGCTTCTCTGTGATTGCCAAAGCCAGCACAAAGCCGTGACCTAGATGAACTAGTGAGCCTGCCAGAAAGGCGTTGGATTTCCTGGTTCTTCCTTAGGCTACTCCACCAGGCCTCACTAGGCCAAGCATTGTTCCAAGATACTCGAGCTGTGACTGCTTACTGTCTTTCACGAAGGCCATTCCTTTGCTATCAGAATTATCTCCAGAAGGTCCCGGTTGGGAAGGAAGGTGGAGAACAGATATAAGCCATGGCTTGCTTAACCCACAATCTTTGTGTATAATGCAACCCTACCTACCTTTCAGGTCTCAGCTTCCACGAGGGCTTTTCCACGCTTTCGCTGAGCTGTGCACCTGCTCAGGGGGACCCTTCTTTGGCGTTCTTATGGCAGTGTGCTGTAACTCTCCTCCAGCCTGGGACCTCATGACTACACATACAGCATCCTGTCTACCTCCCATCCAGGACCTTGCTACTGGGATCAGCAGGCTTCCTGGTCCTCACAAGCCTTGATGTGAGGGGACACCAGACAGTGTGCTTCTGGGAAGGTGAGGACAGGGCATGGAACAGAGTGTGCATCCCTGTCAGAGGCATTGTGGGGTTGTTGACCCACAGAGGTGCAGAGGGGTGTTAGGGGACAACCAAGAAGGCAGAAGAGAACTATGCTACCACCAGATGTGGAAAGAAAAATGCCAGCTTGGCGACATATTATTGTAGGAAGACTCCAGGTTCAGCTTCGGTCATTTAGGGGTCACTTCTGAATTTATCTACTTTTATTTAGCTTTACCTTCTAGTGTGGGACCAGGAGAGCTTTTAGGTATTCATGAGATATTTAAAAACTCATGTCTAGAGGGGCATGCATATCTTTCTATTTCCATCAAAATATCACTGGAAGAATTCATAGGAAACTAATAAGGGGGTGACCCGTGGGGAAGTGGATGTTAGAGTGATGCACTCTCTCTCAGTTACTCCCTGAATATTAGTTTCACTGTGAAATCCTAAGGATTCATAACCTATTCAAAAATGGTATTACATATTTAAAATATCTACATTTCTTAAAGAAAGCAATAGCCCTCAACTTAAAAAAAAAAACCTACTTAAGTGGGGCAAAACCCTTAAATCTGTTTATTCTACTCTTTCATGCTTTCAAATGCAGAATATGTGAGCCTTGTCTAAGCCTGTCTGATGGTGTCAGTGCATGAACGAGGCTTTTGTCAGGGAGGGATGCCATGTCAGTGTTTGCTCCTGTGACCTGCTGGGCATGGAAGAACCTGCCTGTGTTCCCAGAAATAGGAGATGGAGGCAGGAGGGTCAGGGACTCAAGGCCAGCCTTAGGTACATAGCGAGTGTGAGACTACCCAGACTACCCCTGATTTAGTGGAGGGGGCAAGAGAGAGCAGGGTTTTATATATTCCACCATGGCCTGGAACTCACTATGTAGCCTAGGACAGCTTTGAATTTCTGATCTGATCCCCCTGCCTCCACCTCCTGAGTGCTGGGATTACAGATACATGTCGCTATGCCCGGTTTTATACAGTTCTGGAGATTTAACCCAAAACATTCCACCTGCTAGATAAGCATTCTACCCAATGAGCGTCCTCCTCAGCCCTGGCACGCCCCTTTTCTCTCTACAGGGAGAACTCAGATCATCAAGATGTTTACACATGGGAGAAAAGCTCGAGATTATAAAAATATACCCAACCTTTTAAAACCATAGCAACACAAGAGGCGCCAGCCTGCAGATTAAAGTGCATCTGGAGGGTGGAGATGGACTTCAGGTTTGAGGATGAGGTCTCAGTATTAAGTGAGAGGAAACAGAACCTGGCTTTGCCCTTCCAGCTCTGCTGCCCATCTCAGAGCTTCATTACACTCTAAAGCCCAGTCCTAAAACCAAAGTTAATAAAATAAATAAAAACAACGAAACCGCGGCACATATGCAGAGGTCAGAGGACAGCTTACAGGGGTCGGTTCTCTCCTTCTACCATGTGGGCTCCAGGGACTGAGCAGGGTGAGTAGCAAGTGTCTACCTGCTGACCCCTTTCACTAGCCCAACACCTGATCCTTAATAACATTTGCTCATTGCCTTAGGGGGGTTGCAAGTTTGGAAGGCATTTCCTAGCTGTTTCCAGCAGGTCATAGGTGGAACTCCTGGCCTGCCTCCCTGCTTTCCCTTGGTCTTTGCAGTCTGATAACATCAGTGTGGATCATGCAGCCTGACTAGCCTCCCGGAGTGGCCAAGCTTGGTTTTTCACCTTCTACTGCATCCACACTCTTTGCCATGAGACTTGATGTACTGCACCACAATCATGGATGCAGAATTTGTCCCTGCCCTTTAAATTTGTATTCAGCCTTGGATGCTAAGAAGCAGTGCATAGGAAGCTTTGGGTTGTGTTTGTGTGACCATGCATATCCCTCATGCCTCCCCCACCATCCTGAGGAAAGGAAGCCCCAGCTGCCTAACTGGTCCTAAGCCAGCTGATCCAGGTAAACCCTTGCTGACCAACAAGGTGTGAGTGAGGAGCTGAGGCTCAGAGGAATCTACTGAGGCACGGAGCTGCCCTGCAGTCAGCAAGGGCTAATGAAGCTCACTCAACATTCCATTTGGAAACCTATGCAGGCCAAGTGCTGGGAGGAAGATTCCTCAAGTGAAATCCTCTTCCTCCCTCTGGGAGCCTCACTGGTGATGTCACAACCTCCATGACTCACCTCTCCCCCAAAGCATCAGAGTATTAAAAATAATAGTCATTAGCACTCACCTGGAGTTTATGAGCAGCAGGTAGCTGCAACATGTGACTGGTTTAGGGGTTGGGGGTGGGTGGGATGATAGCCATTTGGCAAAGACAAGATAATACATTCAGACAAGGGTGGTGACTCACTAAGACTGGACTAGGAGGCAGCTACCTGAAGGAAGTCTAAGATGAGTTCCTGATACCTTGGGAGGCAACACCCATGTGTGTTTGAATTTTTAGAATGTCTTTATTGTCAAGGCGGTACATGCTAAATGTCAGAAGTTTAAAAGAACAGTACAGAAAGCACAAAAGTTTCCCATAAGTTATCTAGCAGAATCTTTGTTTGTTTTGAGATGGTGCCTCGCTTACAGCCCAGGCTACACAGCCTTGAACTCAGGAGACTCCTGAATCAGGGTCCCAAGTGTTGGGATGACAGCTGTTCATCATACCTGGCTTCTTTGTGTATTTTTATTTTATTTCTCTTCTTAAAAAAGCAAAAACAAAAACAAACAAAAACAGGGCTTCATGTAGCCTAGGATGGCTTCAGATTTTTTTCTGTGTATAAAGATGACCGTGAACCTCTGGTCCTCTTGCCTCCATCTCCCCAGGGATTACAGGTGTGTACCACCATGCTTGGCTTATGCAGTGTTGAGGATTGAACAGAGGGTTTTGTGCATGATAGACCAGCACTCCACCTCCCGGGCTACATCCCCAGTCCTCCTTCTCTTTCCTTCCTTCCTTCCTTCCTTCCTTCCTTCCTTCCTTGCTTTCTCTCTCTCTTTCTTTCTTTCTCCCCTTCTCTCTCTCTCTCTCTCTCTCTCTCTCTCTCTCTCTCTGTGTTTTGTTTTCAAGACAGAGTTTTTCCTGTATTGCTTCAGAGGCTGTCCTGGAACTAGCTCTGTAGAACTTACAGGTCCACCTACCTCTGCCTCCTGAGTGCTGGGATTAAAGGTGTGCGCCACCAATGCCTGGCTTCTTTGTTTCTTTAATATATCTATATTTCTTATAGTTATTCAGTTAGAAACATGGTATATGGTTAAGGGCTATTTCCATAGCAGACAACAGTTTATAAGAGAGTTTCCGATTTGAGGCTGGAGAGATTGATGGCTTAGAGGTTAGAACCACTTGTTACTCTTGCAAGAGACCTAGTCTCGATTCTAAGAACCTATACGGCAACTCACAATCATCTTGAACTCCAGTTCCGGAGGACCACATGCCTTCCATCTGCCTTGGTGGGTATTACGTTCATGCAGTGCACAGACATACATGCAGGCCTAATACTCATACACATGAATAAATAAATCTTTTTAAAAGGAGTTTTCAATGCATAGTGTTATAGTGTTATATTCTGTGTACTAATTCCAAAGTTTCCTTGGCAACTTGTCAATCACTGGACACATAGTGTATAACTTTTTACTATTAAAACAATATTTTGGTGAACCTCTCCATTGATATGAGAGATAAAGTCTCCATTCAGTGTGTGGCCCATGGCAAGATCATAATAGAAGCTTGTATAAAAATCTTCAAATCTGCCTAAGTTCCTTGTAATAGCCTTAGAATAACCCTCTAGGGGAAATTTCTGGGCTAATATTTTTTTCCAGAAATTTCTGTCCTACCCAATCCCATAGTCATTTAGTCCAAATAAACACATGGAGGCTTATATTAATTATAAACTGTTTGGCTGATGGCACAGGATTCTTATTGGCTAGCCCTCTGTGTATCTCCATGAGGTATTGGCTAACCGGTCATGCCTGGGTCTCTTACTTTCTTGGCAGCAACATGGCACCTCCCTGACTCTGCCTACTATCTTTCTCTATCCCTGTTTTGATTTCCCACCTGGCTAAATCCTGCCTTCCACTGGCTGAAACAGTGTTATTCATCAACCAATAAGAGAAGCATATTTACAGCATACAGAAGTACATCCTGTATTCAGGCATCTGCACTGGCCTGTCCTTGGGGTTCTGACAGGATACGCCCTCAGCTGCAGCCATTAAGAGTACCTCCTGTGCACATTCAGTGTGTTCCCTTTTAAAGGGCCCCGCCCACCTCCCATCCTTCTCTCTGTCTCTTTCTCTCCCTCTCTCTGTCTGTCCCCCACCCTTCTCTCCCCTCTTTCCTTTCTCTTCTCTCCTGCTGCTCCTGTCCCCAGAGGCTGATCTCCCCCCTTCCCTTTCCCCTTTTATGATCCTTTTCCCTAATAGAAAACCTCTCTGCTTGAACCCTGCTGCATGACGTCTTTCTCTCGTGTGCCACCTTCCCTTTCCCCTTTTATGATCCTTTTCCCTAATAGAAAACCTCTCTGCTTGAACCCTGCTGCATGACGTCTTTCTCTCGTGTGCCACGTTATTATAACTCATCTCCCATCAGCTATTGTTTTGTTATGTTTGTTGCATGATGTTGAATCTCTTTCCAGGGTTGTCTCTATTGTGTGGCTACCAAGAGTATTGATGGTCTTTGTCTTATGGTCTCCTCACTAGCAGTAGGAATTCTCCTTAACAAAGTATTGCTTTTGTTTTGTTTTGTTTTGTTTTGTTTTGTTTTTGATCAGTGAACTAGAACCATCCATCATTGCCTTGTTAATTTCTGGTGAAGTTCAGATTTTCTGCTTACTTACCGTCAGTAGCAAGACAACAAATACAAGGCTGTTGGGCAGGGCCTGGGTTAACGCACAGTCACAAATGAGCAGGTTGACAAACTTGTCCACGCCGGGGATACCAGTAGAATCTCAGGATCCCAGCTCATGGAATGATGCTTCCTATGATTTGGGTGGACTTTCCTACCTCAGTTAACCCAATCTAGAAGCTCCGGAATAAAAGATGCCCAGAGATCTGTCTCCATAGTGATTCTAGATTCTGTGAAGTTGATAGTCACAAATTCTCAGCCCTGGTGTGGCTGAGAGCTGATTTTAAGAAATTTATTTCTGGTCCTGTCTGGCACAATTAAAATTTGTGTGTGTGTGTGTGTGTGTGTGTGTGTGTTAGGAATTATACCAGGAACTTTCATACTGTAGGAAAGAGCCTGGCATTGAGCTATAATCCCACCCCTAAAGTACTTTTAAATGGACAAGGTTCTGAGGTATCCGTGGGGCTGAAGGGTCCTTTTGAGGTGGAGATGCTGAGCTTTGGAGGGGCCATCAATTAGCCAGTGAGAACCCTGATTGACCAAAAAAAAAAAAAAAAAAAAAGCACTGTCAAGACAGCCAGGTCACTCTCTGTGGTCAGCTCTGCTATCCTGGGCCTCCAGATCCACTCTGCAGGCATGCCCTATGGTGTACAGTGGCCTGGAGCATGCCTGCAGACCCTTCTCTCCAGGAGCAAGAGGACCCCGAACGCATTTTTCATCTGCCTGTGTCAGCAGAGGGGCTGGTTGAATCTGCTCAAACAAGCCTGTGGGAAGAGTCTACCCTTTGCCTGGCTGAGGCTCCTGCCTCTGGCTTCTGATCCTATACAGTCAATTACTCTACCTGTCACTTCCCCAGATAAGTCACACTCCTGTCCTTGACACAAGCGCCCTTAGCATGGAGCTTTTACTACCTTCATGTCTTCAGCAGATAAGAGTGTGAGAAGGAAAGAAAGAAGGAAGGAAGGAAGGGAGGGAGGAAGGAAGGGAGGGAGGGAGGAAGGAAGGGCTCAGAAGAATTTAGAGCATACCACAAGCAAATGAGGGCCTTGGAAAGTACTGAGGAGAAAGGCCCAGGTGTATCCACTGCCAATTTCATTGAGGATATCAGGGTTTGAGCAGAGGAGAGGCCATGCATCCCAGTACCCGATGGACTCTCGTTCTGTTCTGATGATGTGACTTCTGCACTGAGAGATGAGACTCAGCAAAAATGTATAACCCTAAATTTAAAAAAGAAAAAAAAATTCTGTTCATGTGTCTCTTTGTGAAGCAGTAGCTGACTCTGAGGTGCTGGAGATGGAATCTAAGGCATCACACACTCCAGGCAAGTGCTCTGCCGTGGAGCCACAACCACAGACAGTGAATGTGGCTACCTGGGTTTCCACCTTAGCATTCTACCAAGGTCTCTGCTGCTGCTGTCGGGGGCCACAGTTTGAGAACCTCTGTCTAATGTCTTAATCATCCCTGAAAAGACAGGACTGACCTCTCTGGGCCTGAGGAGCCGGCAGCGCCAGGGCCAAGCTCTGCTCACTCTTCTGTCAGGCCTGACTGTCTAATCCTCATGAAGTCAGAAGTAGACCTGCCTGCATTAGGAAGATGCCAGGGCCTCAGCATCACTGCCCTGACGGAGCCTGACACTTTATCAAGGTGTCTGTCTTTTCCTGGTGAAGTCTGCGAAGCTCTCTGGAAGTTGGGTTTTAAATCCTGGGACAGCTTCCAGGCTAGCTGTGTGCCGAGGCTGTGCGTCTCGTCTCCCCTCTCCTAGGCAAAGCTCCTGATCAGGCTGGCTGCTAGCTGTGGGCCATGTGCCCACAGGTGAGTACCCAGGCTAAGACTTGTTTTCTAGAAACTCCCCCACCATACTTCAAGTCAACCCCAAATTCCTACCATGGCCCAAGGCTGCCTGCCAGAAGGTTCCTGGGTCATGACCCTGATCTCATACATCTACTGCTCCAGTGCTGCCCCTCAGACATCAAGCTTGCTTCTCACTGGGGTTTCTGCAGTTGTTTCTCCTAACATCTAGATCCCAAGTAGAACAAGAAGCTGGCTGACTATTCAGACACTCCTCGGAAGAAAAAACGTGGCTGGCCCTTCACAAAGCACCGGCCCCTACCTGTACCTTTGATCCCTATTTCTCAAATACTTGTTGCTCTCTGACCTAGGTTTACTAATTCTTTCCCTAGGTTATTGTCTGTCTGTCCCACCCTAGCATAAGCCTCGCAAAGGCAGCTCCAAGTAATCCCCAGCACCAAGATCATGTACATGATCCATAAAGATATGCGGATAACTCTGTGGACTCCCCAAGGTATCCCATGGATGACAAAATCTGAAATCTTTAAACCACATATCCTAGAATTCAGCTCTAAAATCTAGAATCAGGTTCCAGTTCACTTCCTCTCTGCTTGTCCATGGCAAGAGCTGGGCCATGACTAAGGCTCTGTTACCACCTTCACTGGCCTAGACAGATCCCGCAATTTCATCCCATGTCAAGGCTGGATACTTTCAGTTTAGCCTGTCCCCATACTGAGTCTAGGCTCTAAGACAATGACTCCTGTGAAGTTTCCATGCTAGGAAAAAGGTTTGGAGCAAACAAGAGATTTGGGGGTGTTTTGCTTCTCTTTGGCGCTATAGCTTACATGTGGCATTTAATTTTTTTATCCTCTCATAGTGAAAAATAATAAACCATCACTTGTATCCGTAAGCAATTGTATCAGTTGCTTTTTTGTTATTGTTTACAAATACCTGATCAGAACAACCTAAAGGATGAAAAGTTTGTTTTGGCTCACACAGTTCAGGGGATACAGCCCATCGTGTCAAGAAATGATGACATGTAAGTGTGGGGCACCTGGTCACATGGTATCCACAGTCCAGAAGCAGCTCTGGACACATTGTATCCACAGCTGGGAAGTGGCTCTGGACACACTGTATCCACAGCTGGGAATCAGCTCTTGTTACATTGTATCCACAGCTGGGAGGCAGCTCTTGTTACATTGTATCCACAGCCGGGGAAGAGGCCCAGGACACATTGTATCCTCAGCTGGGAAGCAGCCAGCCATCAAGAGAGAGGGGGCCAGCCTTTGAAACCTCAAGCCCTGCTCTACAATGACCCACTTCTTCCATCTCTGAAAGGGTTTCCAGCCTTCCCAAACAGCCCTGCCAGCTGGGGACCATGTGTTTGAACTCGTGAGATGACAGGGAACATTCCATATTTAAATTTCCTTTTAATCTTGGGGAAGGGGTGTGTGTCTGTGTGTGCATGTTTGTGAGCGTGGATGAACAAGCTGCTCATGTGTAGAAGTCAGAGACAAACCCCAGGTGTTGGGCCTCACTCTCTATGTTTGAGACAGGATTTCATTGTCACTGTGGATGTCAAGCTAGCTGGCCATGAGCTTCTGGGGGTTGCCCTGTTGCTGTCTCCCATCTCGGGTTATAGATAGCATCTAGCTTTCGTGGGAGTGCAGAGGATCTGAACTCATTCTTGGACAGCAAACATTTTCCCATTGAGCCATGTCCTGGGTCCCACATCTCATATTTAAACTACAGTATCAATGAAGACAAAAATAACCTAAGGACCTCCCTTTGAAACAGGAATTCTGGAACTCAGTGAGGGTCACACTTTGCCTACATTTTGCTGCCTTGTCCGCAGTTGACCCTTCGTAATGGGTTGACTTTCTGCTTGGCATCGGGAAATTTAGGCATGACTTAAAACTCAAGTTTGACCACCATAATCTTCATCCTACAACACTTGTGGGGAAGAATTTAAAGAGCCATCTCAGTTGACATCAGACTAACGACTCAACTGGAAGGACTTGAATCGGCATTTTCTGTGGTGATAACAGTCCCTACCTTGGCAGTGAATTGGAGGAGACAAGTCCTACAGAAGTCCCTGGGTGAAAGTGAGCAACTAAGGATGCAAGATGTCTAGTTACTTTTGACTTTCAGATAAGGAACAAGCAATATTGCAGCATAAGTACATCTCATGAGATATTCAGGACATGTCTATACTTAAAAAAACATGTTGTTTATTTGAAGTTCAAATTTAACTGTGCCCCAAACTTTGCCTGGTAGTGTTTATCTCTGCCAAAACAGGGTCCCACTTTGATCTTTAAGCCCTTGGCCCTGGGAATGGACAGACAGGAAGATGCTGGCATTTTTCTTATCTCTCTTAGCCTAGAAGTAAAAAAATGCTGAGACTTCAGGCTTCTTGCTCACCTCCTGGGTATTGACCTGTAGGTCATAGTCACTGGACATAACCTTCTGTAACCCATGTGCTGCGGGATGCTGCCCACCCAAGCCACAGTCCTTGGAACCAGCAGGGCACTTACCAAAGCTTGATGCCAGAAAAATACTCAGGTTGTAAAACAAACCAGGGCAGGAGTGTTTTATAGCTTTTGGGAGCATATGATAGATAAAGGGCCTAGGGGACTGGAACACTCCCCTAAATGCAGAGCATGACGCCTGCACCAGCTAATTTGTTCTGCTGTTACTAAGCATCACTTTTATACTAATAATACATTGCAGTCCTGCTGGGCTTTTCATCTGGGGATGTCTAGGTACTGTATTAACATGAGGCAGCACAACCTTCTAACCCCTGGGTTATATAAACATAGGCAGGTTTTTCAAGGGAGACGGAAATGAGGAACAGATGAACCTGGCCTGGGTGACAGGAATCTGGTACACACTCCCCACCCCACCCTGGTAGCTTCTTGAGTGTGATGTTAAGGTTGTCTTCTTCAGTCTGTTGATCCCAACATTGATCACCACAGCTGGGACAGAGTAAGTGCTCACACATTTTTTTGTTTAACGCAATGTGAGCAGCGGGTAAATTGTGGCCGAAAACCCTGGGGTCTGTTCTTGGTTTTGGCTTCCTACAATGGAGTGGGTGGCCGATATTGAGGGTCTCATGTCCACAAGTCCTCAGGCCTTTTCCCATCCTTGAGCATACCAGCCTTTTGGCTGGCAGTACCTGCCCTTGTCACAGGGTGATTATAGGCTGCTGGAGCCACTGCCTGTGGACATTGCAGGCTTCCCTTACAGCAGAGACACAAAGTACCCAAAGCCTCCGTGTCTATGGACCACCTAGTTGTGTCGTGGTCCAAGCTCGTTGAAGGATGGTGCCAACATTCTCAAGGGGACTTGGCTTGACATCAAACCCCTCACGTGCTTCACACCTATCCTGGTTAGTTTTTATAACCAACTTGACACAATCTAGAACAGTGGTTCTCAAACTATGGGTAGTAACTCCTGAAGGAGGGGATTGTCAATGACCCTTGCACAGAGGTCACCTAAGACCACAGGAAAACAGGGATATTTGCATTAAGATTTGTAACAGTAGCCAAATTACAGCTACAAAGTAGCAATGAAAATAATTTTATGGTTGGGAGTCACCGCCACTTGAGAAACTACATTAGGAAGGTTGAGAACCGCTGATCTAGAGTCACCCTGGAAAAAGAAACCTTAGTTGAAGAATCGCCTCAGTTGAAGATCGGCCCGTGGGCATATCTGTGGGGCAGTGTCTTGCCAATTTATGTAGGCGGGCCGAGTCCACTGTGGGTGGCACCATTCCCTGGGCAGGTAGTCCTGAACTGTCTAAGGAAGCTGGCAGAGCATAGCCAGTGAGCAGCATCCTCATGGTCTCTGCTGCACATTCCTGTTTGAGGTCCTGCCTTGACTCTCTCATTGGCGGACTCTGGCCTGGAGGTGGGAACCGAACTCACCTTTCCCTCCCCTCCCCTGCTTTTGCCTCTAGTGTTTATCACAGCAGCACTAGGATGCTTCTCAGTCTTTTCCCCAACTCTACCTCAGTGTTACCTGAGACTACCTCCTAGAGAATAATTTTCTCTGGAATCTTCTTTCAGGCCATGCTTTTGGGAAAGCCTGTTAGAGAGGGGGCTCATTTCCCCACTGCGTGGACCCTCTTTCTAACCCTTCTGATAAAAACACACAGAGCTACAGAGATGGCTCAGTTGGGAAAGTGCTTATTGTACAAACACAAGGGCTACAGTTGGATCCTGGGAACCCACCTAAAAAATCAGGCACAGTGACACCTGCTTATAACCCCAGCACTGGGAGTTAGGTAGATCCTAACTCCACTTAGGCTCCTGGCAGTGGTCAGTTCCCTACTCTACTTAGCAAGCTCAGGCTGGTGAGAAACCCACTCTTAAAAACAAGTTAAGAAATGACACTCAAGTTTGTCCTCTGGCCTCCATGGGCCTGCACACATCTGTACACACACACACACACACACACACACACACACACACACACATGTTTTCATTTCAACTTGTAATTTTCTTCAGCAAACAAACACAGCCAGGACTTGCTGCCATGGAGATGTCAAGTCTTTTGCACACAGTGCAGTGTCCCTTCTTAGAAGTTCCTTCCCATGCATGAGCTATCTTCAGAAAGAGCCCTCGACCTCTGGGAGAGCAGATCTATGTGGCTAAAAGAGTCAGGGTGTTTTGGAGATCAGGAAGGCAGAAACGCAAACGTGGGCTGGCCTGTTCCCCTTCAGATCCGGGAACTGGTTGAAAGACAGTATGGACACCACACTAGAGGTGACGACCATGATTCCCAAGACTTTGGCATAGCTGAGTCTGCGTTCACCCTGGCCCCAAGAGCTCTCATTATAGAGACAAAACCCAAGCACTGGGAGAGGGAGAGTGGCTGTTCCTTTTCAGGCAGACAAGGTGGAATGGCATTTAGTAACTTTTCTGGTTACACTCAAATGACCATGGCAAGTCAGGGGTCCTTAACCCCTGACATTTTATTGGTTTGTGATATTTGCAGGGGCCAGGGTGAGGCTGCCCCAACCTACTTTGGAGCAAAAGCATTTATTATTAACACTCGCTTCACACAACTTTCTAGGGTATTTGTGGGTGACACAGTCATACATCTGCCTTTTATAGCACTCTGTGGCAGAGCACAAGGCCTTCTGGCTGACACCTCATAGATCATCAAAATTAAGACCTCTGGGCAAGGGAGGGAAGGAGAGTGGCACAGGGCACAGGGGTGGGGGCAACAGGGAATGACTCAAGCCTCTTCCAAGTCGGCTTTCCTTTAGCGAGACGCCATCTTCATTTCAGAGCAAATTATTCTCAACATTAAGATGCTCTTGTTCCCATGGCAACCCACAACAACTCAAAAAGAATGGTCTTCGGTGGCCACACACAGCAAAGTGACACCGCCTGCTTCGTTGGCGAAGATCAGCTCAGAGTGGAGACGGTCAGTCAGCCAGAGGTCAACTTCCAACCGCTTGGCATGCAACGCCTCAGCCCTGCTGTGAGCCCAAGGAAACTCAAAATCAGCCAGCCCTGACCAGCGTACGGCTCCATCTCCAACATAAGTAGCCCTGTCGCGGCATCAGAATTTTTGCTGAAGACTTAAACATTATACTAACAGAAAAGGAAGAAACTGTTCCATTTTTTTAAAAATGGCACTTCCGTCATGGTCCGGCACAAGCTTACAGAATCTCTTTCATGTGTGTCGCTAATCCCATGCAGCACACTGGAGGCTGAGGCAGGAGGATCCAGAGAGTTCAAAGCCAGCCTGGGCTCTTCAGCAAGGCTATCTCCTGACATACATACATACGAACACAGATGTACACACACACACACACACACACACACACACACACACACACACACATATGCACACACACAGGAACAAGCAAGAGATATTCTTTTTGTAGCCCAGGCTTGCTCCAAACTCCTTATGTAACTGGAGGTGACCTTGAACTTCCGATCCTCCTGCCTATTCTTCTAAGGTACTGCAGTTTCATACATAAAACACCACCATACCTGGTTTACACAGTGCTGGAGGTCGAATCCAGCGCCTCACAACTGCCAGGCAAGTCCTCTCTCTACCGACTGAGCTACACCCCCAACCCTTGGCTTCACGTCCTCTTGAGCCTGCCAGCCCTTTTCTCTCCAAGCAACCAGTGTGGCAGCTGGAAGAGCTAGCTTTGCCTCTGCTCTTTGGCAGAGCTGGTCTGTTGGCTTTGCTCTGAGCCACAGACCCACTTTGTAACAAAAGATCCCGATGTTGAGGAGGAACTATGGCTTTGCTGTTTCTGAGCCCTGGGACCAGCAAATACTCCCGAGGAGGTGAAGGAGGACCAGTCATAAAAAAGGACTCTGAGGAGAGGACAAGTAGCCACTCGGGGAGTGTTCTTGCTTGAGGTAACATAAATCCTTGCATGTTTCTGGCTGTGAGAATGGCTGCTGTTGGCTCTGGGTTCTCAGGAGTCAATGTGTGTCAAGTGAGATGTGAAGCCAATCTGCCCACAGGATTCTCTCCGCGTCTTCTTTTGTCAGCAGTGCTACATCAACAGCACCGTGGGGTCTCGTCACAGTGCATCTACATGTGCCTGTTGCTTTCCAAACAATATGCACAGAAATAAACAGCAAATTATCAAAGGGGAGGCTGGAGAGGCTCGGGAGCTGCCCCTGTGGCTATTGAGCCACAAGCAGCTCCCCGCAGGCACTGTAGGACACAGGACACTGAGGCAGAGGAAACTCGGGCTCCACAAGGATGTGAGTCACTTGCTGAGATTAGAACAATGAACCCAACTCCTTTGGGCAATTGCCTTCCTTCTTGCTTTCCTCCTCACCTCCATTTCAGACCAGGGGCCATTCGGAGTAGTCCATCTTGAGCTGGCTAATACTTTTTACTTAACCCCAAGTGATGGGCATTCCAACTTTCCTGTAAATGAAATGTTCGGGAGAAAAATTAACACCCCACCCTGAACTGTTGTCTTCACCAACCACTGAAAAAGTCAGTCCTCATAGGGGCTGGTGACTGGGGGATGACCCATGTGCTGGGTGCCAGACACTGCCCTCATTTGAATGGTTAACAGGGAGCAAACAGAATATCTAGCTTTGTTGTATAAAGAGGAACCAATAGGGTGACTGGGAATTAGCCTCACGAGGCTATGGAAAGCCGCTGGGCCAGCAGTGTGGCCATCCATGATCTTCTGGAAACCTTGGGACAAGTGCTAATTTCCCCTTAACCTTCCCTCTCTGAGCTCTGGCCTTCCGCTCTCTCCTCCCCTCCCCACCCCACCCCCAACACACTTCCTTCTCTTCATACCCAAGCACCAAGGTGAAGTTATCACTTCCCTCTGTCCAGCTGTCCTTCCTCCCTCAGTGCTGATGTGGGCAGAGGCTGGGTGGTGCCTGGGAATGAAAAGGGCTTCTCCTTTGACCGGATGAACCTGGTGAGTGATGCCTCTTGGGCCAGAGGGCAAGGAATGCTCTGAGTCACAGAGAGAAAAGGAAAGACGCAGGACTGGTTAAGGGAGATTCCCTTCCTAATGTGAGACCTGGAAACTGAGCTGTGGTGTGTGTGTGTGTGTGTGTGTGTGTGTGTGTGTATGTGTGTGTGTGTGTGTGTGTGTGTATGTGTGTGTGTGTATGCATATGTATGTGTGTGAGTATATGTGTGCATGTGTGTGTCTGTATGCATATGTATGTGTGTGAGTATATGTGTGCATGTGTGTGTCGTATGTGTCTATGTGTGTATATGTGTGTGTGTGCGTGTGTGTATGTGTGTGTATGCATATGTATGTGTGTGAGTATATGTGTGCATGTGTGCGTCATAAGTGTCTATGTGTGTATGTGTGTGTGTATGCATATGTATGTGTGTGAGTATATGTGTGCATGTGTGTGTCTGTATGCGTATGTATGTGTGTGAGTATATGTGTACATGTGTGTGTCGTATGTGTCTATGTGTGTATATGTGTGTGTGCGTGTGTGTATGTGTGTGTATGCATATGTATGTGTGTGAGTATATGTGTGCATGTGTGCGTCATAAGTGTCTATGTGTGTATGTGTGTGTGTGTCTGTATGCATATGTATGTGTGTGAGTATATGTGTACGTGTGTGTGTCATATGTGTCTATGTGTGTATGTGTGTGTGTGTGTGTATGTATGTATGCATTCTACTTATTAAAGGACAAGAAAAATCAAGCCATCCTCAGGTGGGTAGGACACCTCCACCCATCCCCCACCCTCTCCAGTATAAGGGCAGCAGCTGGGAGGAGGGTCCCTGGGGGTTCTTATTTGGACCCAGTCAACATCAAGACCTCTCAGTACAAAGTCTGCCTTTTACTGTTTTCCCTCAAAAAGTCTATAACAGCCTGACCTGAGCTGGAGTTTCTTTGATTGATTGGTTGGTTGATTGATTGATTGGTTGGTTGGTTGGTTGGTTGGTTGGTTGGTTTTATGTGTGTATGTGGTGAGACGGAAGGCTCTCTCTTACTGTCTCTGTCCTCCCCACCATGTACTTCATGCTAGCTCCCCGCCTCACCATAGGAATGCTAGGATTACAAATGTGACCCCAGAACCAAACTCCGATTCCCAGGCTTATGCAAACAGCTCTTTTGCCACTGAGCCTATTCTCCAGCCTACGCCATGTTGTAAAAGAAGTAAAATCATTCTGAGCAGCTGGAGGTGGTTAGAGGTTACAGCATGGACTTTGGCCAGGCTGCTGTGTCTTCACTTGGGTGGGGGCCGGTGACATGTTGTATGAGCTGAGTGGGGTGTTCATTGTGCCAGAGCTCAAATGTCTCATCTGCATATAGGTGAAAGCTTCATTGATGTGCTGGGCTGTCAGGGTTCAGTGACTAACACAGAGTACTTTACCCACTTCCTGGTCACGTAAATACCCTTAGGTATCAGCTGTAGGTAGATCCGGCTTCATGGATACGGGAGGGACCTGTGAGTGTCCTGTTCTTGTAATGCTCTGCCGTCACCATTGTGGAGTCATTAATAAGCTTCCATCTTGTGTCTTATCAGTGAAGCCCATGGCACACACACCCGAGCAGTGATGGATGAGCAGCAGGTGTGAATACTGCTCCCTGTGGCCCATGAGCACGAACTCCAGGGGAATCAGTGGCAGCCACAGCAGTGCTGAGGAACGTGCCAGCTGCTGGTGACCCAGAGCGGCCATGCTGCTGTTCAACCGGGATTTGGAGAGATGACCGTGTTCTGAGTGTATGTAGCTGGGGAGCCCCACACAGTTCCGTCATGTGACTCCCATGGTACACTACCATGGTTCCCTTTCCTTTCTCTCCTTCCTACTCCGCAGTACAATGAAGGCAGCAGCTATGAATTGCACACAGGTCAGGAAGCTGGGTAAGAATGGCTATGGTTGTTGGGGAGGGGGTGGCTCTGCAGTTAAGATCACTTGCTATTATTGCAGAGGATTAGAGTCAGTTCCCAGCAGCCATGTCCCCCAGCTTACAACTTCCTGTAACTCCAGCTCCAGGGGTCCAATGCCCTCTTCTGGCCTCCAGAGACACTGCACACACACACACACACACACACACACACACACACACACACACACTAAAGTAAATATTGAGTAGCTTTATATAGCACTCGCATTGTTCTCACAAGAATGAACTTTACACTCATGGGTAAATGCTAGAATGCAGACTGGGTCATTCTGGGAATCCACACCTGGCTTAGGTACTGTTACGTGTGCATTGGAAAGTAGTATTGAGTGCCGGGCAGTGGTGGCACCACCTTTAATCCCAGTACTTGGGAGACAAAGGCAGGCAAATCTCTGTGAGTTCTAGACTAACATGGTCTACAGGAATTAGTTCCAGGACAGGCTCCAAAGCCACATAGAGAAAAACCAAAATAAATGAGTAAATAATAGTAAGAACTATAAAGACCAATGACAAAATGTAAACGGCATGCTTGTTAATTCAACAGTATGCAGTGAATTAAAAACATGGCCAGTGGTGCTGGAGAGATGGCTCAGAGGTTAGGAGCACTGACTGCTCTTCCACAGGACTGGAGGTCAACTTCCAGCATCCACATCTGGGAGCACACAAACAACCTATACTTCCAGCTCCAGGGAATCCACTCCACTGGCTTTTGTGGACATCTGCATGCACACATCTGCATGTACACACACACACACACACTTTAAAATAATAAATACAAATGTATTTAAACCACATCAAGCCAGGGAGAGCACAGAATGGCAAAGCTTTACATGCTAGTACCTCACACTGGACCTCTCACTGATTTTGAGCCAGGGCTGTCCCTTTGCACTGGGCTCTGTAGACTGAGTAGCTGGGAATGTTTAAAGAGAAGAGTCAGAGAGGCAGAAGACAGTATATTTCAGCTACCATCTGACTTCCTGTGATGGGGGCACCTTGATTTCCCCAAAGAGTCCCCTGGGCCCCTCGATAAGCTGTGAACAAAGATGTCACTGAGAAAGTGACATGAACCACTGTTTGCAGGACTGTAGGTTAGAGGGAAGTCTAGGCTGGAGGAAAATGACTCTGGAGAGCATCGTGCAGCCAGCATTGCCGGCCAGAGCTCAGCCCGAGGGCCTGCCTGGTGCCTTGCATTGAGTGGCAGGAGCAGAGCTGGGTTGTCATTTTCTTTGTCTGATCAAAATCAGACAAATCTCCTATTTGGCTTACCAGGCAATAATCGGATAACGCCAGTGACTGCCAGTGCAAATTACAGCTCCAGCCTCCTGTCCTCAGCTTTTTGCTGCTGCTTCTTGTCACTGTAATGCGAAGAGACAGCTCTGGGCTGATAACAAGCCAGAAGAGTGAGGGAGGTGGCTTCAGAGATAGATTCCAGACACCCAAAACCCACAATGGTGTGCTTCTTCCCTTGCTTATTTAAGGGCAGCGGGCAGCCTCCTGGCTCCCCACAAAGCTGAGCAGCCATGGTTCCTATCCAGCCTCTCACCTCCCCCCATGGTAAGCATCAGATTAGATTTTTGGGTATAGTGGAGTTCTAGGGATCTGTAGGCCCTGTGTGGTGTGCCTATCTCCTGGTTAATTCCTCAGGGCAGCTTCCTAGCTGAAGTTTGACGAACTCTTGAGAAGAAATATCTCCTTGTTGGCAAGTAACAGGACATGGGGGACTCATCTGTCAGACTCAGCCCAGAGGTACTGCAGAGATGTCCATGCAAGCATGAAAACTTGAGTTGTGCTCTGAGATAAATAAATAAATAAATAAATAGCCACTGAGCATAATGGCTTGCTTATAAATCCCAGAACCAGGAAGGCAGAGACAAGTGGATCCCTGGAGCTTGTTGGCCAGCAAGTCCAGCGAAATCACCTTCAGTGAAGTGGACAGTGACTGAAATTGACCTCTATGTCCACACACACACAGGCACACACACACACACACGGACACACACACACGGACACACACACACACAAACTCATACTACACATGAATACTCTCTCTCTCTCATACACACTTTTGCACACATACTGCAGCCCAGAGTAGAACTACCATTTCTGAACTACTGAGTGAATGTGTCTCTCTCAGGGGCCACGGCTCTGCCTCCATGGATTTGCTGGGAA
Source organism: Phodopus roborovskii (assembly GCF_943737965.1). Lineage (NCBI taxonomy): Eukaryota > Metazoa > Chordata > Mammalia > Rodentia > Cricetidae > Phodopus > Phodopus roborovskii. The sequence continues at coordinate 9,906,992 of NW_026125295.1, read as the reverse complement.
GCCAGTGGGACCTGTAAGAATTCAAGAGATAAATGCCACCCACTCTGGAGGGTGGTTTTGACCCAGATGCTAGAAGACTCTGGGAACAGATTTAATACCTTCCTTTGTTGAGACGCTCTGGGTACCGGCCCTTCCTGCAAGATTTCCAGAGAGTTCCCAGGCTAAGTGAACAAACAGCTTGGTCTCCCATCCCTGCGGTCTCCCATTCCTGCGACCAGTGCAGTGCCTCCTGGGAATATGCCCTTGTCTGGAGTGACTTCTGCTCACCTTCTTTGCCCCGCCTTGCTTTCTGAAAGACATAGACCAAGGCAGACAATAATGTCTGATCTGCACTCACAGACACCAGCTGTGTGTTCAAACCAGCTATGAAGCTGGGAGAACTCACTGGTAAGAGCAAAAGCTGAGTCCCAACAGCACCTGGGAAAGTGGTGGCCGAATTGGGGTGGATGCAGGAAACTGGACTGAAGGCAACTGGTGAGGAAAGGAAGGGGGCAGGGGAGGAACATTGGCCACAGTGGATCTCCTGGACCCAAGGGAAGACAGGGGCTTCAGCTGGCATAGGAGCAGGGAGCTCTCTCTGTGTGTGTGTGTGTGTGTGTGTGCGCGCGCGCGCGCGCGCGCACACGCATGCGCACACACGCACGCGCATGCCCTGTGCGTGTGCACGTGCAGGTCAGAGGTCAACCTCCCATATCATCCCTTCATTGCCAATCACCTTGTTTTTTTGAGACAAGATCTCCCACTATCTGAAGCTCACCACATAGCCCAGGCTGGCTGGCCCACGAGCGCTCGGTGCTGACGTTTCAAATGCACGCCTCTGCCTGGTGTTGGCTTGTCACGTGGGTTCCACACCAGGCGTTGGGCACAGGTCCTTGCGCTCACAAAGTGAGCCCCTTACCAGCTGAGCTAGCACCCAGCCTCTCTCTCTCTCTCTTCTAAGATAGGGGTTTTTCTATGTAGCTCAGGACGGCCTTGAACCCACAATACTCCTACCTCGGAGTGTGCCACCATGTCCCTCTTCTGTGTTTGCCACTGCAGAAATAATTAAGGAGGAAGGGAGACTTTTGCTCCAGTATTTTAGCTGTGGCCCCACAACAGATAATCACCAAGCACCTTTTAAAACAGCAATCTGTTCTGCTCTCTCGCAGAGTCTTTGGGTCAGGCACTCACGTTTGCCCCTGGTAGCCACCGCCCGGGTTTCTCATGAGGTTAAGGTCAGATACTGACTGCAGTGCAATTCACTGAAGGCCTGACTGGAACTTAATGATCCAGTTTCAAGAAGGGTTTTGTAGGAGTTTTAGCAGAGGCCTTACTGTCTCCCCATGAGGGCTTCTCCTTGGGGAGCTCCAATGTTCTCATGATGTCACTGAGGGTGTCGCCTTCACCAAAAAGGAGAGAGCAGGGGACCAAGTGCAGAAACCAGAATCCTTTGCGACTTGGCTTAGCTGCTCACTATGCTATCAGTTATCCATGGAGCCCCACTCAGTGCTGATGGAACCTGAATGAGGACTCAGCCACCGTGTGTGTGTGTGTGTGTGTGTGTGTGTGTGTGTGTGTGTGTGTGTGTGTGAAGGATCCTCAGAGGTGGAGCATCGGAACCTGGGCCTCAGCCAGCTGGGAGGGTTATAGAGCAGATCTATTTCAGTACCCTGTAGGAGCTGAGAAATGGAAAAGTCGGAAGCTTATTCAGCTTGCTCCAGCCTTTCAGTAAGTAAGTCATGTGTTCCTCTTCTTAATCCAGAGCTCAATGGGGCCTGCAGTTAGCACATCTCATGAGGTCACAAGGGGATCGAGGTCCATAAATTGGCATGAACTGGCATAAACTGCTGGTGAAGAAGGAAAGACGTTGTGGGGAGAGGGGTCGCTGAATTAAGCAATTGCAGGAATCCATCTATCCATCTACCCAATATCCATCCATCCATCTGTCCATCTGTGTATCCATCTATGCATTCATCCATCTATGCATTCATCTATCTGTCCATCCATCTATCTCTCCACCCATCTGTGAAACAAGCCACCCACCCATCCCCGCATCCATCCGTCCATGTTTCTATCCATGTGTATAGAGTACTGACTTCATACCTGACACTGTGCTGGGCCCAGCACAGAGATCAGTGAAAACACACTCTACTCACACGGTCTTCACACTAGAGGAGAAGACAGGCATGACTTGCATAGGCCCCTCCCCATGATGGGAATGCTGCAGCCATGGCAAGTACTTTGAAGAGGAGGCTGAAGTACAAGAGTGTGTAATACTGGGTTTGTTCCAGGCAGAGGTAACTTCCCAAAGAAATGATGACCCCCTCACCGCCAAACAGCCTAGAATTATGTTCTAGTATTCATGAAGTAATGATTTCTATTCAGGTTTACTTTCCCCCCAAAATATTGTATTTCCTACCTCCATCAGTTAGTTCTATTTGAGTGTCTTTATATCTTCCATTTCTCTCATAGTTGACTGTGTGTTTCTTGGAACATCCTTGAATGTATTTATGAGATCTTGAATAGCTATGTCAATGTCCTTGCCTGCTAGGACTTTTTTCTTTCCCTCCCCCCCCCCCCCGCCACCTCGTTGTTTTGTTTCTGGTTGTGAGTCATGTTCCTGTTATGTTTGTATGTCTGATGATCTCCTATTGGATGCAGATAATAGAAAGTTTGCAGTGTTGACTTTGGAGTTTGTGTTATTCCTTTGGACAGCGTTAAACTTCAAGGCTGGTGAGATGGCTAAGTGTGTCAAGTGTCTGATGCACAAACGTGAGACCCTGAATTCAGATCCCAGGACTCACACAAAAACCAGACACAAAGGTGCATGTCTGTGAGCCCAGCACTGGGAGAGGGGCTCAGAGACAGGTGTGCCCAGTCCAGGCAAGTGAGTGAGCTTCAAGGACAGTGAACAGCAGGCTGCTCTGGAGGGCATTTTCTTCACCAACGATTGATGGGGCATGGCCCAACCCATGGGGGCAGTGCGACCCCTAGGCAAGTGGTCCTGGATGGTAAAGTTATGGGAAGCAAGCCAGTCATCCACACTATGGCTCCTGCTTCAGTCCCAGCTTCCGGCTTAGCCTCCTGCCTTGAGCTCCTGCCCTGACTTCCCTCAGTGACAGATGTGACCTAAGAGTTGTAGGCCGAAACAAACCCTGTCCTCCCCAAATTTCTTTTGGCCATGGTGTTTATCACAGCAATAGAAACCTAACCAAGACAGTGAGAGGCTGTTTCAAAAAACAAGTGGAGAATCAGATGAGTGCACCTGACATGGACATCTGGCTTCCATGTGCACACATGTACACACATACACACTACATATACACATATACCATACCACACACACACACACACAGCACACTCACATACACCACCCGCAAGAGTGTTGAGTTTTGTCTCTGCGTAGAGTTACTTTGACTGTGGTATTTCCAACACTTACTTCTCCAACTTGGTTACGGCTGTCCCAGATCATCTTTAATTTAGATTAATTTATCTCCATCAGATACACATAGAATCCCATATCACATGCTCTGGCTACATCTAAATGCTCACCAAGAAATATCTACCTTCACTTTCAGGTCTATGGAGTACTTTGAGGGCATTGGTGTTAGTACATCAGTAAGGGTCAGGTAAGGTTCAGTAGTCTCTCTCATCTTGGACTTTACTTTGTCGGGAGCTGTCTTAGTTTCTTTTCCTGTTGCTGTGATAAAAGTTCCTGGTAAAAGCAACTTAAGAGAGGAAGGGCTTGTTTTGTCATGAAAGGGAAAGTTATCGACAGGAGCTTGAGGCAGCTGGTTGCAACATATCCAATGGAGTGGTGATTGAATGCTTCTCCTTTTTATACAGTGCGAGTTCTCGTCCCAGGGAATGGTGCCACCCACGGTGGGCAGGGCTTCTCAATTCAATTAACTTACCAAGATCACCCCACACAAGCCCTGAGTCTAACCTTATCTTGGATAGTTAGTGTCTGGAGGCTTGTCTTCAAGGCGAGTCTAGATTCCCACCGATCATCTCAGAACCCTTTTTATTAATTAATCTCACTACTGATTATCGATCTGCATTGGTTTTTATATTTCCTTGTTTCGATTTTAGTGAGTCACACATGTCTACTAGGTGCCTTTGATATTTGTCAATTTGGTGATGTGTAAGTTTCAAGAAAAAATGATTCCTAGTGATTTTCTGGATTTCGGTGGTACTGTTCTGTTATCTTCTGTTTTTGTTTGGCTATGGGCTTCAGTCTTCTGTTTGGTTAGTTAGAGCAGCAGTTTGTCCAGCTTGCCAATCATTGTAGATGAGATCAGCTGTGTTCAGAGTGGTTTGGCCATAGACTTGTTAATCTTTTCAAAGAACCAACTCTTTGTTTCATTGATCCTTTGTGTCATTTGTTTAGGTTCTACCTATTAATTTCAGCTCTGGTCTTTTTATTTCTGCTACTTTTTTAGTGTATTTCTTCCCCCTCCCAAGACCTTGAGATGCATAATTGTGTTATTTATCTGAGACCTCTCTGGCTTGTTAATGTAGCCTCTTGTAGCTATAAACTTTTCTATCACAAATGTCTTTGCAGTGTCCCATGGATTCCATTATGCTGTGCTTTAATTTTTACTTGATTCCAGAAGCTTTTAAAAATCCCCCCCCCTAATACTCCACACTCAACCAAAAGTACATTGTTCAGTCTCTACATTCTTGAATAACCTTCCCTTGTTGTTGACATGTGTTTTTATTCCATTATGCTCTGAGAAAGTGCAAAAAGTTATTTCAACTTTTTCCTTTGTAAAACATGCCTTACCACAAAAATTATAATCTATTTTGGCCAAATTCTATAAGCTGCTTTAAAAAAAAAAAAAAAGGTATAGTCTGTATTTGTTGGATGGGATGTTCTGTAGGTATCTCTTAAGTCAATTTAACCTATAGTGGGATTTTACTGAATTTGAGTTTTAAATATTTGGGGCTGGACGGCTCATTTGATAATGAGAATGTGGGACCAGAGTCATCTCCTGTTATTGTATCAGGACTTGCCTGTTCTGTGATATTTGATTTATGGAACTGAGTACATTAACATTATATGTTCACATAATTTACATAAACATCATCTATAGTTAGGTAGACATAATGTCTATGTTTATACACACATTATATGCTTACAATTGTTGTATGACTTCTTCCTTCACCAATTATACCTGCTCCCCTGTCTCTTCTAATTTTAGCTTGAAGCCGGCTTTGCCAGGCAGTGTAAGTACTGTGTAATGGTTGGATGAGAATGTCCCCATAGACTCAAGTATTTAACACTCGTCCACAGTTGGCGGCACTATTTGGGGGAGGCTTAGGGGCTATGGGCCTTGCGGGAGGAAGTCTACCATGGGTGGGGTGGGGGCTTTGGGTGTCTGTAGTCTCACATATATGGTGAATCCTGCGCTGGCATTAGAAGACGTGAGCCGCCTGCTTCCTACTTGCTGCTGCACCTCCCTACCACAACGGCCTCTTATCTCTCTGGAACTGTGAGTCCCGGAGCGTATGCTCTCTTCGGCCATGTTCTATCACAACACCAGACAGGTAACGAATACTCCCCGCTTGTCTCCGGGTCCCCCTTCTCAGACCATTGCTTTCCACTTTTCTCTCGGTCTCTGTGTGTTTGTGCTGTGTGTTTCCTATATCTGGTTTTTTTTTTTTTGTTTTGTTTTGTTTTGTTTTTTTTATTCTATGTATGTGGCTGTTTTGTCTGTGTGTGTCTCTGTCCACTACACACATGCCTGTGCTCACACAGGATAGAAGAGGACATTGGATCCCTTTGGGGTTGAAGTTACAGATGGCTGTGATCCAGCATGTGGGTGCGGGATTCAGGTTCTCTGGGAGAGCAGCCAGTGCTCTTAACCACTGAACCATCTCCAGTACCATCTTAAAAAAACAAAACAAAAAACACCAATCAACTGATCTTTGTCGTTTAATTGAAGAATTAAAACTATCAATATTTACTTATAATTGAAAAGCAGACGCTAATTATCGTCACTTTGGTGCAAAGGGTTCATTTCTTCCTGAGTCTCGTTTGTTTATCCACTCTTCTGGCAGAAGTTTGTCTTCCTGTGCTCCCGTGTTTATCATTGCCTTCTGTGTGTAAGATACCTGTAAGTATCTTTCTGCAGAGATTCATGCTTATCTTGGAAGGTCTTTATTTCTCCTTCAATTTGGAAGAACAACTTTGCTATATATAGTAATTGAGGTTGGCAGACATTTCTTTTCAGGGTTCGAAATACATCATTTCCCCATGTCCTGACCTTTGGAACCTCTACTGAGAGCCATGCTGGTATTCCGATGGGTTCGTATTCACAGGAGAACTGGTACCATGCCCAACCTCTCTAGAACTTTTGGCCAGGAGTTTTGTTCTTGGAAACCAGGTTTCACCCTGTAACACAGGCAGCCTTCACACCCATGATGACCCTCCTGCTCCAGCCTCGTAAATGTTGTGACAGCAGGTGTGATCCACCGTGACCGACAGGCATTTCCCTCTTGCAGTTTTAGTATCGTTTATACCCTTGACACTTTGGTATCCAGCTGGCCATGTCTATTTGGGGTTCTAAATGCACCATAGACCAACACGTCTACTTCTTTACCAAGACGTAGCTCTTCTGTCCATCAGTGAGTGCTTAACTTGCAAACATGAGGTCCTGATTCTGATCCCCAGACCCATGTTTTGTTTGTTTGTTTGTTTGTTTTAAAAGTCAGATGGGGCTGGAGGAATGGTTGAGCCATTAATAACACTTTCTGTGCCCCCAGAGGACCTGAATTTAATTCCCAGTACCCACATTGGGTGGCCTGAAATTGCCTGTAAATTAAGCTCCAGGGGACCCGGAGTCCTCTTCAGGTTTCCTCGGGCACCCTTAACCACATGGTGGTAACTGCTCTCTCGAGACTGGAGAATTAGAAAGTAGAGGTAAGGTGTAAGGTGTGGCCACAAAGCTAGCCGCTGTTGGAGCAAAACAAACAGAGACAGTCATAGTGTATGTGTTAGTAGTGACAGTGTTAAAATGAGCCAGGTGTGTTAGCACGCACCTATGATCTCAGCAATAGGGAGGCTAAGGAAGGAGGATTGCCAGGAGGATGGTTTCCAGCTCAGGGCAATTACAAATAAGTGGCCGTATACATTCATGGGAAGGTTTTCATACGCGCATATGTTCTCTGTTCCCTTGGATAAATACCTTGGGATGGAATGGCTGCCATCTGGTAGGTCCATGCATGCGATTTCAAGGAACCTGCCAAACTTCCCCAGTGGCGTTTGTTTTAAAGACAGCTTTTGTTTGTTTTTAGATCCACGTAGCAGTTATATGGTAAATCTGCGAGCTACTTGGATGTAAATGTTCGACTTTTATTTTGATGCAGTAAACACTCCATGGCATCTCTCTCTTTCTCACTTGATAAGTGTGGTGCCAACCCCCGTCGCCGTAGAGTGACTCTTCAGAAGGGACAATGGAAGGCCCAGCTTGCCTAACAGCAGCGGGAGAAGAGTGTGACCCTCGGGCCTCTTCTATGAGGCATTTAAATGGAAATAAAAGTGAATTTATTCTTTTTTGGCTAGCTCATCTTTTTTCTTTTTTGAGAATATAAAATGTTAGGTCAGAACTGTGCTTGAAGGTTTGATCTACGTCCTTGATGTATGGACTTTTGAAGCTCCTGTCTGTGAATAAATTATGACTTTGTTTCACTTTTCCTTCTGAGTGATGCCGGCAGGCAGGGAGGGACAGCGCTGGAGGTTAGGTCCCTTCCCGTTAACTCCACACAAACCTGTCACCAGGCTTCACTGAGCTGTCACAGGCCAGGACTCACCAGCACCCACCTTGTGGCGGACCAAGCTCTGTGCTTACCAGAGTATACCTGAGACATGGCGTAGTCTGTCTTTCTAACGTTTGTTTTGATTTCCTTTTGTGTGTATGGTGCAGACCTCAGGCCCGCAGTTCTGAGCCGCCCAATGTGGGTGCTGGCGTCCACACTCATCCGTAAGCACAGTTGGTGCTGGACCACCTCCCAGCTCCTGAAGACGGGTTCTCCTAAAGGATTCCGTGTGACGGCCATGTCTTCCGGGCTTCATTTTCACACTCTAAGCCTCACATAACTGGAAACGCTGTTAATGCTGTTTAGAGTCCCTCAGACACTGCACAACGGGAGAAGTCAACACAGTGGGGAGGCTCCCCCCCCCTTTGTCACCATGACACCCAGAAAGAAACAGGGATGGGGCCTTCTGTAGGGGCATGGGCAGCAAGCAGGGTCTCTGTGCTGGGCGAGGAAGTGGCAGTCCCTCTGGAGATGGTGGCCGACCTCCTTCAAAAGTGGTCCAGGCCTTGCGCGGCGGGAGGGGGTCTCAAACAGAACACGCAGGCCTGTGTCCACAGGTAACGTGCGCATTTTTTATTTGTTTTATTATTATTTATTTTTTTTTGTAACTCAGTTGTGTGGTTCTTAGGTGTGAGCTTGGTAGATGATAACATCATGTGTTCTGTTTAATTTTCTTATTTTTAAAATGTTCGTGTGTGTGTGTCTATGTGTGTGTGTGTCTGTGTGTGCGCATGCACTCGCGTGTGCGCTCATATACGTAGTTGTGGAGTTGGTTGCCTCCTTCCACCTTCACGTGGGTTCCAGTGACGTCGCTTAAGTCTTCAGTTCTTTGTGCAGCAACTGATAGTGTTGTTTTGCAATCTCATGAGATTGACCACAGCAGAAGGCTCCCACTGTTCTGTGATTTGAGGCTCACTCATCCTCATGTGTAACTTGGCACGGGTACAGGGAGCCTTTCCCGGGCACAGGCACCACCTGCTGCTGGCCTTGGCTCAGTCTCTCCCTGGAGGCAGAGGTCAAGCTCCTGAGCCTGCCACTGAACCAGCTTACCTGGGACCTGGCCATTCTCAATGGGAAAAGACAGGACAACCCCTGCCTGGTGTTTTGCTTCTCTGGCTGGTAACAATTGGACCCTCATGATCTCTGTTGTGTGGCTTCTTCCTTTTTCAGGGATGTTAGTCACGCTGGAGAAATAATCATCCCATTGATACCATTGGCTCCAAACCCATGGCACTGTAGCCGAGTGACTGGTTGTCATGGCAACAAGCATCATTTCATTATCACCCATGGCCTTTCCCCTTTGCAGGGAGATATTTGACAAGATTCTCATCTTTCACTCCGGTTCTGTTCTTTGTCTTTCGGGGCTGGATCTCTTTATTTCATTTAATTGCATCCATGTGGCGTTTGCTGTGTGCATGTAGGGATGGGGTGTCACGTGTGCCCACGTGTGATCTGAGAAGGCCGGGGAAGATTCTGGTGTCCTGCTTTATCTTGTCATCTTATCTCTTGGAACAGAGTCTCTCCCTGAGCGTGGAGATCACTGTTTGTTTGCCTGGTTGGTTGGTTGGTTGGTTGGTTGTTTGCCTGGTTGGTTGGTTGGTTGGTTGGTTGGTTGGTTGGTTGGTTGTTTGCCTGGTTGGTTGTTTGCCTGGTTGGTTGGTTGGTTGCCCAGTGAGCCCCAGCAATCCTCCTGTCTCTGACATTAGACTCCTTCCCCAACCCTTCCTCACCTGCTGTAGAGTTACAGGCACACACGACTAAGTCTGGGCTTTCTTTCCTTTTTCTCTCTTTCTCTTTTTAAACGTAGGTGCTGGGGATCTGACCTCAGGTCTGTATGTTTGTACAGCACCTATTCTTACCAAGTCATGTCCTTAGATGTGATAAGCTTATGATGGTCTGCGTGGTGTAGGGAGAAGATAGGCAAGATTAAAAGACAAATATGTATGTTGGAGAAGGAGGAGGTTGGTGTAGGGAGGGACAGTCACCAGGAGACAGCTACAGAGTGGCCTGTGGTGAGGGAGTGGGTGCCTCCGGATGCACCTTGTTCAGACACCCAGGTCCCTGTGGACACCTCCCTGCTCTGGGCTTGTTTGATGATGTGGGCGGTGCCCCACATCCATGGGCCTCTGGAGAGCAAGAACAATCCTTGCCTCCCATCTCCCTCTCACGAGCTCTCTCCCACATGCCTCAGTGTAGTAAGCCATCCACTGCCAAACAAACGCATGTGTGAATAGGCATTCGAGCACTTTTGAAGGAGTTATTACTGAGCAACATTGGGAGGGACTGATTGATAGGACTCAGAATTACTGGAGACAGACGGTGAAACTCACAAGGGCAGTGGTGGGCTCACACTTCCTGGCAGTGGCCCTCTTCTGTAGGAAGGCTTCTCCCATGGCCATTTCCTCTCCTGTCCACCCCTCAGTAGTAGAGGCGAAGCAAAGCCAGTGTCCTCAGCGGGGTGGTGGCTCAGCTTCCCTGGTGTCTTTGGTTTCTAAGATACCCTAGCTCAAAGTGCTTGGGCCCCTTTCTGACTTAGAGAGTGGCTTCTTAACTGCTCAGACCGCTGCTTGGCTCCCCTGATTCTGTATGCTCAACAGCATGTGTGTGTGTGTGTGTGTGTGTGTGTGTGTGTGTATGTGTACATGTGCATGTGTGTGTGCTCGCATGTGTGTGTGCATGCATGCACATTTGTGTATCTGTGTGTGTGTGTGTTGTGTGTGTGTGTGTGTGTGTACCCAGAGCCTTCCTGTGAAAGTGCACTTGATCTGAAGTTACTGCTGAGCAAGGATGTTTTCAGACCCATTGGAGGGAGCTCACTCTGGCAGCACAGGGAATAGTTAAGACACTGGCTGACAGTCAAGACAATCGGTCCCTGGACCTGCCCTGTGCAGTACTCACAGGCACTATACCAGTCCACTTGATCTTTAGATCCACCCACTCATGCAACAACTATGTGCTGAAGGTTTCTTCCATGCACCCTTCCTAGAGCTGGGGATAGATAGACCAGGGTACTGGGGGAAGATGCCTCTGACCAGGTACCACCCTGCTGGCTGGAGACACAATAGCATGAGTGTTAGGGACAAGACCAAGCAGCCCAGCACAGGTATTGAGCTCCATGTAGTTTTTGTTGAGGGGGAGTGTCCAGAAAAGGGGGCATTATGTACAGAAGCTCTGGAGCGTCCTAGGCACAGCAGGGAGGTGGGGTGGGCACTGAGAAGGTGCAGGGCCCAGAGACGACAGAGTGGTGGCAGTGTCTGAGGGCCTTGCGGGCTGGTGACTGGTTAGCTTTCCTCTAATTGAGAAGGGAAGCATTGAACGGTCCAGCTAAACCATGGTGTACCAGCTGACTTTGAATCAACCACAGGCAAGAAAAGATGGGGGCAGGGGATCTGATCAGAGGCCGCGGTAATAACCTGTGTGAGGGGCGACTGCTCCATGGATGGCAGGGTATCAGAGGAGGGCAGACAGGGTGGAGTCACTGTACACTGGGAATATCTTAAGTTCAAAATGCAAGTTATACACTGACCTGCGGAGCTAACTTTGCGACTCAGTCTGCTGGGGATCACTGGTCCCCTCCTCATGATCACACAGCTTTCGGGGCGCTTCAAGCAGCCCCGTGAGAGAGCACCTGAGGCCATATTACAGCTAGTCCAGAAAAAAAGTGTAAATTCAAAAGTCGAAGTATGGCTTCCTCTGGCTGTGTATTGATCTTGCATGCCAAATCAACAAATCATCAGAGCAGAGCAATGTGTTGTCAATCACAGACCCTCATCTTCTGCCACTGGCAAACCCAATGGGCTCCCCTGGTGGGAATGTGAGCCAATCGGAAAAGACCAGGGACCACTAGGAAAAGCATCACCCAGAGGCATCCCCGGGGCTGGAGAGACTGAGGAAAGTAGAGTAGAAGTCGGTTTTTAAAACACCAAGTTTAAGATGGCATGCAATCAAACAGGTGTCCAGGAGGCCCAACTAGGGTTTGGAGAGAAGCTAGGGTGAGATATGAATTCACTGGCCATCAGGAGCAGACATGTGGGCGGAGTTAGGGAGTGAGTTGCAGATAGACAGACAGGAGGGCCACACAGCTCCCCAATGCCATAGCTGCAAAGGTTGGGGACGGTATCTTGGGGAAGTTGGGTGGCACAGGTCAGGGTTCCGTAGGCAAAGGGATTGAACTGAACTTGGGGTCAAAGATGAGGACGCCGCCACCTCAGGGAACTGGCACATGCTTTCCCTGGAAGGATGGGACAGCCTGGAGCCACAGGCAAGCGGACGACGGGAGGGAAAGCCAGCGGAATGGGGAGCAGCCTTGTACTAATCCGTCAATCTTACACGTGCTAGGAACCACTACTATTATTCCTCTCACAGGGAAACCGAGGCACAGAAAAGTTAAGTGACTCCAGGGTAAAGCTCACTTAGCCAGAAAATGGTGTAGCCAGGATTTGTGCCCAGACAGTGTGACCCCAAAGTCACTGTCTGACCTTTAAGTCATCCCCCCCTAAATTGGTCCTGCTTACTTGCTTGGTGACAGGATGGTCTCTGAGCAGCAGTGAGCTGTGTCATTGACCCAGGACAGATTGCAGGGAGATTATAATATATTTGATATAATAAAATATATATAAAATATATATGCATATTATATAAATGGGGACAGTTCCCTCAGAGAAAGAACAGAATATAGGGTCCTACTCCTTGGGGACCACTAACCTGCCTGGTGTCACCACAGCTGACTCCTCTGTGGCCTGACTCAGGTCAGAGCACTATAACTTGACAAGACTCTTCTCCCTGGGGCTAGAGACCCCAAAGGTCTGAGCTATGTCACACAGCAAAGGCTCCACAGACTTTTTCTTTTTCAGTTTGTTTTTTCAGTATGCAGGTGGTTCACTTGGCTAGAATAGCAACCCACAGTTGTTTGCCGAAACTTTCTCCAGGGTCTATGGCAAACAAATGGGAGGACCAAGTATGACCTCCACCCTTAGAACCCACATGTGTCAACGGGTGTTTCCTGGGGCCGTGTTTATCACTCCCAGCAGAGGACCAGCCCGGGGCAGGTGGCTGGAGGGGCCAGTGGGACTTGGACTTGGCAGGGACCACTGAGCCCCACACCAGGCGATCAAAGCCACCTGCTCCTCCGTTTGCCTGGAATATTGCCACGACTGCCAAGTCTGTCCCCAAGCCAGCTCCTGGTGTGTGACCAAACCTGTCACTGCACTGCCCGCCTGGCTTGGCTGTGCACCATGAGGGCGCCAGCCGGGTGAAAGGTCACCCAAAGAAGCCTCACCCATGGTTGGCGCCTGATCCATGAGGTGAAAGGTCATTTGAACGGGACTGGTTCCAGGACGTGACCTTAGGCCCGGAGGAAGAGGACTCAGCTCCTGGAGGACTGGTCACCTGCAGGCCGGCGGCTCCTGGAGAGACACCTCGTCTGAGATGAGATCTCGCGGTGGCACATAACCACACCCGGGCTTAGTTCACAGGGAGGCCACTCTGTGAGCTCTGGGTCTCTCCCTCGGTCATTCTGAGGTGAAGGCTCTGCTCCCCTCCCTCCTTGGGTCTATTCCGATCCTGGCTAGAACAGTGGGAAGCCCCGAAGGAGTAGGTGCTTTCATCCTGTCAGTGCTGGGGAGGCCAAATGTCCTCCAGGGCTCCTCCGGAGACTGGCTCATCACTAAGGAAGCAAAGGCCTACCTTACCTCCATTTGTAGAAAAGCACTGTGCCCACTTCCTCGAGCAGGGCTGAGGAGATGGTGTGCATGGCTTCAGTGTCTGCCTCGGCAGCTCGGCTTCTTTAATTACATCTCAGATGTCAAATTGTCTGGCTCAATATCTAGCTTTACAAGTGTGTGTGTGTGTGTGTGTGTGTGTGTGTGTGTACACATGTGTTTGCATGTGTGGAGGTGTGTGTGAGTGTGTGTCTGCACACATGTGTGTTTGCATGCATGTGTTTGCATGTATATGTGTGTGTGCATGCATGGGAAGCAAAAGGGCAACCTCAGGGTCTTTCCTCGAGCACTGCCCACTTTTCTTTGAGACAGGATCTCTCCCTGGCCTGGACCCCACCAGGCAGACTAGTGACCCGCGGTGAGTCACGGGGATTTGCCTGTCTCTGCCTCCCCAGTGCTGGGATTACAAAGTGCTCAGTGTTAGATCTTTGGGTCCTCATGAGTGCATGGCAAACAAGCAGACACCTCACTAATGGAGATGTCTCTCTAACCCCTGACCTTGAGATTTTACAAAGAACCAAGGGCAAATCGAGGGTGGAGGGCGGGGCCCCAGAGTCTACTTTTCACAGGCAGTCTGGGGTTGGCAACACAGGCCTGGAGGATGCAGTGGCAAGCAGTTTGCCTTCCTCAGACCCTGCTCGCTGGCTCCGATGTTCCCATGGCAACAGAAGCAGCAGCTTCTTTCCCCTCCTGCTTACTCTCACCTCCCTTGGCTCCTCCGATGGCCAGGGCCGTTTTCCTTTTGCTCTGGGTGGAGATGATAGGCAATTCCTCCAGCACTGGGGCTTGGTCAGCCCATCAGTTCTGCCTGGCTCTGGCCACCAGGCTGTCCCGGGGAGGTAGGGCACTCCTGGAAGGCGTGAGAAGTCTGGCTCACACCCAGCTCAAAGTCAACCTGCTCTGAATTCAGGCAGTGTGTCTGGCTGGCAGCCCACCACCGCTCAACAGCACCAGCCGAGCTTACTCCTTAGCTGACCACTGTGGGAGTTATGCCTCATCTCTATCTGGGACAGAGGTGGCAGTGAGGTCCCGTCAGAGGCAAAAGCAAACTTGTTAAGGAACAAAAGGCCCAACTCTCTTTCTGAGAGAATGAGAGTTGGACAGGCCAATCCCTGAATAGGTGCATGAGCCGGGGGAACAGGAGGCTGGAAAGGGTGCATGTCAGTCCTAGCTGTGGATCACAGGGAGGAGGACACACAATGAGCTCTATGGAAGAAAACCTGAGTCCCTTTGGTTTGTGAGTGTGTACTGCGGCCTCACCACACCAGCCAGCTCCCTCCAACACCCTGGGCCAGTTTGCCGTATCCCATGTCTGGGCCATCTGCAAAGTTTGTTCACAGAGCCCCCACCCATCTCCAAGACCCCAGAGGACAAAGTAGGGCCTTTTGACTGGATTCACTGAGTGAAAACAGAAATCACCCAGATCTTACAGGACTTGAACAAGAGAAATGTGTCCAAGAGAGCCAGGAGCAGATAGATCAGGGAGAGCAGGCCATTATCCGGGGTTGCTTCCCTACGATGGGCATTCCTGGGAGAGCAAGGTGGGTTTAGAGTAACAATTCTACCAATGTGGAGAGCATTTCCTTGTGAAAATGGGCTACGGTCATTGAAGACACGGGAGAGAGCAAACAATGCTACTGCCTCATTGTTCTTTAGACATTCTGGAAACACGAGCCCAAACTAGAGGCGTCATGCTATTTGGGGTCTTTTGGAAATTTAAATAAAGAAAACTACTCAAGGAATAAGATTTGATCCTAAGATTGGTTTTATTCCCCCACTGTGACACACACACACACACATGTGCACAACACACACACAGACACACACATGTGCACAACACACATACAGACACACACATGTGCACAACACACACACACAGACACATAGACACACACAGACACACAGATGTGCACAACACACACACACACAGACACACACACAGACACATACACACACACACAGAGACACACACACACACACTGCTACCACCATCATCTTTTCTCCTAGAATCTCAGCCTTACCTCAGCTTCCCTGCTCCAGTGTGGTTTAGATTCCAGCTCCAGCCTCGTGAGTACGCATAACCATATCTATGAACAGCAGCATCGGCGTCAGGGACTTCCTCCATGAAATGCATATTCATCATCCCTTCGTAGGGTTACCATGGAGATAAAATGGGATCCTGGGCACCTGCTCCTGTACCTTCCTTTCACCTAACACGGTGCCTAAGGTATGCTTCTCCTGGAAAATAACTCAAAGGCCATGCCAAAATGCCAGACATGCCTCTGTTGGAGTGTGGTGATACTTTGTTTATGATCTAATAAAGCTTGCCTGAAGATCAGAGTGCAGAGCTAACCCATTACTTAGCCACACACCTAGGTAAGAACTAAGCCACTAGTTAGCCACACACACACTAAGCCAAAGAGGGCAGGTAGTGGTGGTAAACACCTTTAATCCCAGCACTTGGGAAACAGATGCTGATGGATCTCTGTGAGTTTGAGGCCACCCTGAGCTACATGAGATAGAATCAGTCTAAAAGAGAAACAGACTCACACTTTGATCCCAGCACTGGAGGTCACAGGCCTTTAATCCCAGCACTAGAGAGGCCTATAAGGCGGGAGGAGACAGAGCAGTCTAAGCAGTCTGAGGACAGGATCGCCCCTTGGATCTGAGCATTGGTAGAGGTGGCTGGCAGCTTTGCTTCTCTGATCTTCAGCTTTAAGCCTAATGTCTGTCTCGGTTTTTATTATTAATACCAATTATTATTCATGCTACTCTGGAGAGAATCCTGCCAGAGCCTGGACACCAAGGCCTCTCTTCAGTCTTCTGCTTTTCAGTGTCCCTGGGTTATGAGTAACAAGAAGCACCCTTCTGTGGCGTCCTGACTGAGCATGCTCCAACACCCCAGGCTCAGGTCCTGCCACAGTCACGTATTAATGCTCACACAGCCTTCCCCATCTCCATATCCACAGCCAGTGACAGTATCACCGTCATGAATTACACCTCGAAGAAGAGGCCCACAGTATTCATAGAAGAGTCATATCCGATCTACCATACAGGCCTCCGCAGGGTTGGGTACCCCAACTTCTGTTGTGCCTTCTTCCTTCTCCACCCACTTGGCAACAGTACTGTTCCCTCTTTCTGGAACTTTCTCCAAGCAGTACAATGAGAGGAAGGAGCAGGTGAGCAGAAACTATGTGAATCTCAGGACAAAGGGCTTTTGGCCACCGTATGGGTGCTTGTTTTGGTTTTGGATTTTTGTTGTTATTTTGGTTTTTCTCCAGGTCTCCAACTGATAAGGACAATGTATTTTATAGAGATGGCTCTTCAGAAGGGTGCCTGCTGTGCAAACATAGGACCTGAATGCTGGACACAGAAAGCTGGGTAGACAGTCATGCAATCATCACCACAGTGCTGTGGGAAATGCAGGCAGGAGGATCCAGAGGGCTTGCCATCCGGGGCTCGCCACCGTCCATCAGAATCAGGGAGCTCCACGTTCAGTGGGAGACCCTGTCTCACAAGACAAGGTAGAGAGGAGCTAGGGAAATCTGTAATGCTGATCTCTAGCCTTCACATTTGAGTACATATAGGTACACACACACACACACACACACACACACACACACACACACACACACACGAAAGCACAATGTGTTTTAAAAACCAACAACAAAAGCAAACGTCAAACCCATTCTGGGCTGCATCCTGGCCTTGACCTTAAAATAGCTTCTAGTCCATGAGGACAGCGTGTGCACACAGCCAGGATTTCCTGAGCCTCTCCTTTTCCTCTTTGCCTCACAGCTGGACCCCACCCCCACCCCACCCCACCCCACTCCATTCATATCTGTGGGAATGTTTTGGAAGACAGCAACTCTAGCAGACACAAGCTCAGACTCCAGCTCAGCCACGGGCTTTCTGTGCAGTAACAGGCAGTTATCAGGATTTTGCCTATACCACCTGTCAAAGGGAGCGAGAAAGCCCTTCCCCAAGGCTAGATGGAGGACCCAGGTCCCCTCGCTCGTCCACCACCTTCACCTCAGGCACCATCCCCGCTGCTCGGAGCTCTCCCTGTGAGCTGGACAAGCCCTGTCTCTCTAAAGCCTCTGCGTCTACCTACCTGAGAAGTACTGGCCAGAACAGGGCCTCAACTGGCGACATTTGTCTTAACACAGTGTCTCAGAGACACTTTGGGACAGCTTGAGCCCAACATCTGTCACTAGACCAGAAACGCCCAAGTGTAGGGTCAGACCATGAGCTTGCTTAGGGTGCCTCAAAATGCCCAAGTCCCAGAGGGTACTGATGGGACGGCAGCCGCCTGGGCAGCCGCGGGTCAAGTCCATGCAAGAATTTTGCCTTGAACTTGCCTCATATTATTGCCCAGGTGAATGGTTAGCCAATCTGTGTATCCACAGCATCTCCTGACCTCCCCTCCCCTGGAAAGCAAGAGGTACTCCTGGAGCTAAGTGCAGAGCTGGCAGTCTCTCTCCCTGTCTCTCCTGTCCCTGGAGAGGATACAGGGCTGCGCCAGCGCCAGGGTCCAGAGATCAGGATTCCATTCCTCTCGGCTCATGACTCACATTTAGCCCAGTGCATGCATACTGGATAAAAGGCTGTGATGGGTCTGGCCTCCTCAGAGGAGTGAAGAGGGGTATGAGCATACAGCTTGGTGAACGGCTTGGACGGCGCGCCACTAACTCTTTCACAGAGCCCATGAGAAATGGCAGAGGTCAATGTTCTGTGTACGTGAGGCTTAGGACCCACGTGTCAGGTGATACCTCTCCCAGTGCGTGTGGCACTGAGCCCTAGTCTGCATCACCGCCCCTCCCCTCATGCCCAGAGGACATGGTGACAGTGTGTGCAAGCAGGGAGGGGCCACATGCTCCAGAAGCAGGCTCCACGCATGCTGCCGAGGGCTCCACGGGGCAAGTCAATCAGGGGCGTGGATACTGCCCGGCCCTTTGGAAGCTTCCCATAGCAAATGTCAGAGACCGGACTGACGGCCCCTCTGAAGGTTACCCTGATTGTGACCAGGACTGCTCTGTGTGTCCCTGCCCTGGGATGTGAGACTTGCTTCTTATATAACCCGGTCTTGTTATCTTCCCTGGCACCTGGTCTACAGCACTGGTGGCGGAGGCCAACGCTCTGGGAGGGCAGGGGGTGGGGGGAGGAGCAGATGGCTGCGGGCTCCCTCAAGGAGCCAACTTGGAGCAGCCTGCTTCCTGCCCCTCTATGGCTTCTCTGGCTGAAAATTGAGGGCTTCCTGGGTAAAAAGCCTGGATAATGTCACACTGATCCCTAACCCGGAGAACAGGGCAGATCCGTGCTGCTTAATTTTGCATGTTAGATGATAATTCATATGGTCAAAACGGTGGTCAGTTTCCCATCTGCCCCTTCTCTCATGCTCCTCCTACAGAGAGCCACTTGTTTAATTCCCGTATTGCCTTCCAGTATGTCTTTATGTAGATCCAAGCATGTGTTTTGTTTTGTCATGTCCCTTAGGTACACAAAGGTTTGCATGTGGTGCTCCCCACAGGGGGCTGGGAAGCTGGAACTGGATAGCCCAGGGCCTGAAGGGATTGTTAGCCAGGGTAGGGAGGGCGGGCGGAGGTGCAGTCTTCCCGACTGAGGACAGGAGGGGAACCAGAGAGCAGGGAGGGGGAGGGGGAGGACAGAGGGCCTGCTGTGTGCGGTGTAGCAGGTGAGTAAGGAAGTACACAGGCCCTCATGCCTGCCAGCCCTGGCTCTCTTCAAGCCCTCAGGCTCTGAAGCAGGCCCTACTGGCAATGGCCTCTCAGAAGTCCCAGGATAAGGAGGTCTATGAAGCCTACGAGTCAGCTGAATGGACCTAGAGCATTTTACAATCACGGGAGTCATTGCACAGCCCACAGGCACAATTGCATTCCGCTATAAAGAAAGGAGACAGGGCAGAACCACGCACGTCATCCTGCTAAGTAAGATGAGTCAGACATAGAAAGACAGACACCACGTTTCTTTCGCACATACGCTTACATCCTCCATGTGTGGGTGTTTGTATGTATGCATGTGCATGTGTAGGTCATGAGGCTGGGAAGGGGACTGGGGGACGGGGAAAGGAGAAGGTAGTGGGATGCGCATGATTTGATCGTAATGCTGGTGTGAGGAAGGGAGCCACAGAGAGGGGGAGGGGAGGAGGAAGGGGAGGGGAGGGGCGGCAACAGCCAGGGGAAGATTAACAAAAGCAAAGTATGCTGACATATTTGTATGGAAAAAGTCATAGCAAAACCCACCCCTTTGTATGCTGACTTTAAAACAATTAAGTAGAGGAAGATGTGGGTGGCCAGCAGGGTGGAGGGGTCCTCATGCTCCATAGCAGTTCACCCTTTGGTCATCAGTGCCCATGCTGGACATCTTTCCCTGTCGTCAGTACTGTGGGTTTTCCTCTGTTCATGTTCTTCCAGGCTCCCCATCTTCCCCCAGCCCGGCGGTTACACTCCAGGATGAGGGTGGCTGCTGTCCACTCTGGCAGGAGTTGAGTACAAGCCCTGGTGTATAATAGAGTCCCCAGCCTGCTTCCCTTCAGAATCCACACATATGCCTCAAACCCCTCGAACATCCTCCCAGCACGTGGGTGCTCTTCCAGACCCTTCTAAGGGCTGCTGGGGGTGTCATGCTTGCATCCCCCGACTCTTATCCTTAGCTCTTGTCTCTCTTTCTCTCATCCTGCCTGCATCCTTGTGCCTTGTGCCTTGCCATCCTCCCCAGGCTCCGCTTTGCTCGCCATATATGCTGTTTCCGAGCCCCATGCCCATGCCTCTAACTCCCTGAATGTGTGAGATGATGTATCTCCGGGTATGGGGACAGCATACAGCAGAACCCAGCTGAAGACTCACTAGCCGGCATCACAGGACCTGCTGAGCACGGCACAGGAGCTAGCTCAAGCCTGCCTGGTGAGGCCCATGGGCTTCATTCTTCGTGCCTCTGTAACTCTGTAGATCCTCTGTGGTTCTTGAACCCTCAGCCCCACAGCATGCTGCTTCTGTTGTACTTTGCCAGTCTCCTGTGCTCTGCACGGACACCCTGTTCCCTAGAAATCTCTTGGTACATCTGGCTGTCCACAACCACGACACTGTTTTCATTTGATTGTTCCAGCGGGACTTGGGGGAGAAAGGAGTGTGTCCTTAGACACACTCGGCTGTGACATGCATATTCTGCAATTAGAATTACTTCATGAGACTAAGCTGCCAAACTTGGGGTTATTGGACCAAGAATGAGGAAAGATTCTGGAGCTGTTGATACATTTGCCAGCTGGTCACCAGGCTTAGAAGTGGATGAGAGGGAAGGCATCAGGGGTGAGCTATGTAGACTATCACTTCAGCCATCTAGACTGATGACGAGATATTTCTAGGGCTAGAGATATCACTCAGTCAGTAAAGGGCTCACTACTGAAAGCACAACAACCCAAGTCATGCAGGCATAGAAATGCCAGGCATGGTGGAATACACTCATGATCCCAGCAATGAAGAGGTAGAGATGTGAAGGTCCCTGGGAGTCACTGTCCAGCCAGACTAGTCTAATAGGTGATACCCAAACTGATGAGAGACCCTGTCTCAAAGGAGCTGGACAAAGCACGTAAGGATGACAGCTGAGGTTATCTCTGGCTCCTACACATGTACACAAACATGTATGGACACACATATGTATGATTTAAAATTTTAAAGAGATTGTTCTGAGCCTTAATCTCCTCATTAATAATCTTGGAATGTTGTTTTGAGACAGGATCAACACAGGAGAGTGCAGCGAGGCTGAACTGTGCCGGACATCTACCCAAGCCCAGCCCTTAAACAGGGCTCATTGAAAACTAACAGTCAGAACCATTCATCAACGAACTGTGAACTCAACTGTTTGGGCAGGCATTCTTCTCCTTAGTCATTATCATTTCACAGGGTAGATCACTGACCATCTCAGTGTCTGCAGCTCCAAAGATGGAAACCTTGCTGCTCCCTGCCTATCATGATTCCCTTGGAAACGCCTGGGTGGGAAATCCTGCACAGACACAAGGCTGTTTGATTGGAATGACCCCAATCCTGAGTCCCTACCTCAAGCCAGAAGGGAACAGTTTGGAAGAGACTTTTCTCAGTCTAGCCTGGTGCCACTTGACAGGTTTCTCTCCACTCACCATGTCCCTGCAGCTGCTTATAAGATGACCACTCAGAGACTTAATATATATTTACAGTTGTTTGGTCAATGGCTTAGGCTTATTACTGGCTAGCTCTCTCTCTTTTATACATTAACCCATTTCTACTAATCTGTGTATCATCACATGACT
Source organism: Phodopus roborovskii (assembly GCF_943737965.1). NCBI lineage: Eukaryota > Metazoa > Chordata > Mammalia > Rodentia > Cricetidae > Phodopus > Phodopus roborovskii. Next base: position 9,885,170 of record NW_026125295.1, on the reverse strand, counting down.
GTGGCTTTACTGGTGATGCCTGGCATCTTGCCTCTCCAGCAGCTACATGGCGTCTCCTCAACTCCACCCTCCACCCCACCCACCCCCTGTTTGGACTTCCCACCTGACTTTACTCTGCTTAGCCGTTGACTGAAACAGCTTTATTCATCAACCAATAAAATCAACACATATTCGCAGCATGCAGAAGGACATTCCACATCAGGGCAGAGACAAGATGTGCTCCTCTTTCTGAGTTCCAGCATATGTTAGCACCTGTGGAAAAGATAAGAAAACAGCTGGTACTGTGTGGGTGGGGTGGCTCAGTGCAGAGCACTTGCATAAGGCCTGGGTTCAATCTTTAGCCCCCACCACAAAGAATAATGCCTGGTCTTTGTTCTAGGCCAAAGCCCAGATGCCTAATTTCTTCCTCAGCTGGGACAAAGGTTCTTATGGCTTCTTTTTCCTGTTTGACTTGTTCATCAGAAACCCTCAGAAAAGCTGCTCCAGGGAGGCAGGCTGTACCATGGCCTCGGCCTCATGTTGGTCTGGGCCCAAGATGCCAGAAAACAAAATGTTTCCTGTGCATCCAACTGAGAGGAAGCCATGGATGGTGTTCACTAGCAAACTCCAAAGCCATTGGCTTGGATGCAGTGGCCTGGCGATGTCAGGAAGCACACGAGATAAGAATATTTTTTTAAGGACAGTTCAAGGCCATGGGGCAGATTCGAAACTGCGTGCGCACTTCCAGAAGGAATGCAAGCCAAGAGAGGTGGTCAGCCAGGGGCCAGGACTGTGCAAGGTCACCCAGGCAAGGTTCAGGTAGACAGGAATGAAGCTACACAGGGCATGAGCGGGGAACTTATTTTACTATTTGTCTTTTGCTTCTGCATTGACACTTGGGAGACCAACTCAGGTTCTTGGCCCTTAGGGAAAGAACCATGCCCCCAGCCCAAATTTAAATCTGTGTTCTGTGAGCTCAAAAGGTTGTTGAGGCCCTCTAGTGAAATTTCCATTGTAACTATTGGATATTTCAATTATAAAATTCTACATGGTACCTAAAAATTAATTTCTGTCTCTTCATTTAAATTATTTACCTGGTAGGACATTATTCCAGTGGCTTCATTCTTGAGACATTGTCACCTATAATTTTTTTGAATAATTTATAATAGCTAAAATCTTCATCTAAAAATCTAACATATGTCCTTGGAAGTTTTCTTCATTGGTCACGACCCCTGCCATTTACCATACTTTAATATTTCTTTCTATGTCTCATGGTTCAAAAAGGAAAAAAAATAGTATAAATGCAGCAAATATAAAAACAGATCCTTTTATGTGTTGGGTATTTTGACTGCATGCACATATGTGTAAAAACTCACTACAGTTGTGAGCCACCATGTGGGGGCTGGGAATTGAACTTGGGTTCTGTCCATGGGCAGTCAGTGTTCTTAGCCACTGAGTTATCTTTCTAGGGCTTCTTATTGTTCCTGCTGAGATTGTTGTTGCTGCCTTTGTGTCTGGCAGCCCTCGGAGATGACTAGGGGTAGTCTGTATTTCCTGAGGTAACAGGGACCACAGGAGATACTGCTGGGTCCACTCAGCTGCCAGCCGACGAGTAAACAGTGATTGCTCTGAGTATGTGGAGCCCACGGGTCTGCAACCCTTGTCCAGGAGCTCTGTGTGGCCTGAAGCATACCTTCATCTCTGCTTGAGCTTCTTTCTTTTGCTTGTGAAATGCTCCATGGAAGTATGGGGCTTTCACATGTATACACACACTCACAAAATACACATATACTCACACATACACATACACACACATGTACTCATACACACACATGTAATCACACACACACACGTGTAGTCATACTTACGTATATACATACTTATACACGCATATACACACACATACACACTCACACATACAGTCATACGCACACATACATACTTATACACACTCATGCATATATGTATACACATACATACACACACACACACTCTTACACATTTCGGTACAGAACCTTCTTGCATATGATATGACTTTTGAGATTCTCCAGGCAATGCCAAAGCTTTATCTTTATTATAAATATTTGGCCAGCATTATTTGTATCAGTTTTCCCACAAAAGTTTATAAAAGTTATTTCTAAAATCTTTATTAAAATTTTACATTAAAATTTAATTTCTATGTGTTCTTTGCCTGCATGTATGTATGTGCACCACTGTCATACCTGGTGCATACTGGGGTCAGGAGAGGGCATCTGATCCCCCAGAACTTGCATTGTCAATGGCTCTCAATCACTATGGAACTCCGCCCCCCCAAGACGGGGCTTTCCCTGTGTAACAGTCCAGGCTGTCCTGGTACTCACTCTGTAAACCAGGTTGGTCTCAGTCTGTACCTCCCGAGTGCTGGGATTAAAGGCATGTGACTTCACTGCCTGCCTTTCCATGGAACATTTTCAGACACTACAAACCCAGCCTTAAGATCCCCTGCAGCTTGGATGGTGGCTTTCTGTTCGAACCATTTTTATTCCAAGGAGCCTCCATCTACCCCTACCACTCTGTTTAAAATAAAGAACATGCTAAAGTGTCTGCAGGTGTGTTCTTATTCAAAACCAGGCAGAGGTGGGTTTGATGTGTTTGATGCTAGAGGCCACATAAGCCTGCTTTGCTCTCTTTGGGTTGATGAGACAGAGCCCCTTTATTGGCCCTCACACTACAAGAGCTCTTGTTGCAAGATGAAATCTACACAAGTCAGCTCAACCTGGGTCCCTCCTGATTCCTGCAGGGACACCACGGGATGAGGCATACATACTACATACGCTGACACTTGCCCTTCTCTGTGATTCGAGAGATAGCAAAGGGACTGGTACTTAGGGAGGGAGCACCTACAGACAGACATCGTGGGGCCTCTATGGAGATGTCATTTTAACTGCAAAAAAAGCCAAGACCTTCTTCCTCGGTGTAGCCATTCTGACCACACAGCAGCCTCTGGAGAGATCCAGATGCCACCACTCTGCCAATTCTCAGTGCTAGCGCCGGGTTGGCAGGGAGCATGGCCAGCAGCAGATGGGACAAGGCGCAGAGGAAAGAACATTCTGAACTGTTTCTGCAGAGTCACATTTCTAACTTAGTCAAAAGTAGACTCTTCAATAATATATAGACTTCAAGCAACCAAGGGCTTGCCATTGCCAAACTCTAGCATCACGCAGAATCTCCCAGCTGGACGGTAAAACCCTACAAGACAGCACTCACCTCGGAAATGCTGGCACGGCCTTCCGTTCCCTCTTGGGAATTAAACTCCTCATTTCAGTGTGGTTTTCTTTATTTTGAGTGGAGTCACTTACAAGCCCAGGGAACATGTCCCATCTTGATAGAAAACTAAATGCTGCCCCCTGTCAGGCCCCAGATGGAAGTGTACTTACATCACTGAGACCGTGTATACACCCAGGTTTGGAAACTCACGGAGACCTGGAAAAGAAAATCTTCAGAGACTTTCCCTGTCTCTTAGGAAAAGTAAGGAGGGGAAGTGGGAAGGTGAAGGGGAGGAGGGGGGAGGGAAGGAAAGAGGGGGAGGGAAGTCAGGAGGAGGGAAGGGGTATGCTAGTAACAGCATCCTCTGGGAGCAGCTGGAGACTGGGCCCTTGGCGGAATTCTGGAAGCAGCAGAGTGGAAGCTGAATAGAGTCTACGGGAAACACAGCTGACTCCTGTGCCCGATGGAAACTTTGCAACAGGGATTCCCAGAGTACGCTTTGTGGACAAGCATCCCAGAGAGAGATCCTCAGAACAGGTGTAAGCCCAGACAGACACAGACACAGACACACAGACACAGACAGACAGATAGACACGCATGCACGGCCAGGCCCCTTCCCCAGGACCTCTAACTGGCCAGGTCCTGCCCCCCACCCTACAGAGTAAAAAGCCACATCTCTGGACATGAAATTCCACCGTTCTGCCCTGAAAAGTCCCACCCCCTTCCCAAGAAACTCTGTATAAGCTCTGCATCCTGTTCAGTTTGCTGCTGTTTCTCACCTGAGCAGAGGCGGCCACCGTCATGGTATTTTCCCCCTCCCAATAAATCTCTTGTGTGAGGTTTGTTGTGTGGTGTGACTCTGGTACTCCTTGGCTCCCAGCTGCCAGGGTATCTTTCCATCAAGCAGCAACGCTTACATTTGGTCTGAGCCACACTGGGACACTATCTCATATCTCCAGTCCACCTGAAATGGACTCACCTTTGGGCTCATCATCCATCACTCAGTATCTCGTCCACTAGGGGCAATTAAGTGAGTTCCCCTTTAGGTCAGTGTAGACATTGCCCTGAGTCTGAGGAGGTGACCATTTTTGGGGGGGCAGCACCCCTCTAGTACTCTTGGAAGTGCAGGTACCCCAGCTACCGTCTTCAAGGCTACAGCTTAAGAGAATTTAAGGTCCCCATCCCCCCACCCTTGGAGCTGCAATCCTGCAAGTTCCTTAAGCCAAACCAGGCTACCGAACTGCTCTTCTTCCTCCTCGTCCTCCTCCTTCTACCTTCCCCCTGGAGCTGCCCCTTTAGGCCCCTGTGGCTTTTGTGACCCCATTCCCTGACCCTTTCCTGTGGATGAGGCCCCTCCTCCCAGAGGTCCATTTTCTTGCTTGCCTTCTTACTCTATGAACGCTCTGGGACCAGGCACTGAGTCCCTCTGCTGGCTTAGCCAGGCTAAGCCTCTGATCCCCATTAAGTGTGGTGACAACCCAATGACCTCATTCAGTGGGGATGCCCATGGCTACAGGCTGCAGTGACATTTCCCTTCTCCCTCATCCACAGGGGCATGAAAGGTGTCTTCCACACTCTCTCATTCCCCCTTGGGATGCCTCTTAGAAAACCTCCAGCCTCTTTACCTGGCACTGACCCGAAGGGCACTCAATTTATTTGCTTTTACAATCAAATTTGGCATTAATACCCCTTAGATGATCAACCCAAAGGGCCACCTAATGGCACCTTAGAGCCTAATATTATTTGGGACTTTTGCAAATACTGTGAGTGATCGGGAGAAATGGAGGTCCCTCTTTCCCTGTTTTTCAGCTCCAAGCCCTGTTTGCTTTTGTCTGGTCTCCCTCTCACATGCACTGTGCGAGTGCCCTGTCTTTTAAGTTGCCATAGATGGATCTGTAAGTTTGTGGGAGGTAGGGGTGAGACCTAGCAGGAGGGGGGAGGAAGCAAGTAGGTCAGCAGCAACATGCGCACACCCTGTACCCTCTCTTCACCGTGTTGCTCTGAGAACCCTCCTGCAGCATCCTTCATCCACAGCCAGGACTCCGGAAACGTCCTATCTCTATGCCTTGTTTGTTCACTAGATTCAGTTTTGCAGGGATTCGGGTGCCCTTTAGGTGTGAGTGCCATTGGACTGTTGTTTTATGCTGTCCTACTTGAATTAAAATCTTGCTCTTGAATTAGGGTATGGCTCCCCCTCCTCTACACCCAAGCATACTTGTTTAAAGGGTTTTTATTTTTTTTTCTCCCTAAAATCTCTGTCCCATGTCAGGCAAGCCATCTGCTGTGTGACTAAGGAGAGCAAAATAAAGTAAAGGGACAGACTACTCATCTCATACTCTTTTTGGGTTTGGTTTAACTTTATCTAAGGTATAAATCTTACCTCAAGATCTGTAAGACTATTGTGTAAACTTCCTATACCCCAAGATTTGTAAGTATATTGATTATGATTAAAACCCCGTAAGGTCTGTGACAAAAGAGTTAATTTAAAACCCATGATGCCAGGATTGAGAGTTTTAAAAAAATCTATACATAGGTAATCTTAAAGGAAGCATGTGGCTCACTTAGCTGATATCCCCACACTGGGATGGAGGTAAAGCCACATGGCTGACAGCCATCTTTGCTTGGGTTGGAAAGAATGAGCTTTGTCATTCATGCGATGGACCTCAATCCCATCTTGGTGAAAATGACCCAAGGAAAAAAACAGCTCCTCCTAGCTGTGAGGCCCAAACCAGGTGATGATTCCACTATCTTTGATCACATTAACAAGCCTCAGCCCACTGACTCCTCTCTTCCTCTCCACGTCTCTGGTTTCCCTCCCTCCCTTCCCAGTGGCAGGCTGCCCACCCATCAGGGCTGAGGAAGTCCCTGACCAGGACCCTGGATGACAATACCCCAGAAGGCACACCCTTGCTAGGAATTGGTTTGTAACTTGCCCCATGGTTAGCCACCCTTAAAGAGGTAAATTATGAGAAAATCCAAGAGATCATCCAGGACAGACATGACAACATCTAAATTCCTAAACTGCCTCACAAAGGCCTTCTTACAATGTAACAATCTGGATCCCGGGACCCTGATGGGGGTTGTCTTTCTGTATATATGCTCCTCTTATTGGTTAATGAATAAAATACTGTTCAGCCAATGAGGCAGGAAAATAGGTGGGGCTAGAAGACAAGGAGAATTCTGGGAAAGGTAGGCAGAGGGAGCCAGACAGAGTTGCCATGCTACTAGAGTAAAACCATGCCGGGGAATTACCGGGTAAGCCACAGCCTCGTGGCAATACATTGATAGAAATTGGTTAACAACTAAGACAGAGCTAGCCAATGAGACGCCCTAGTCATCGGCCAACAGTTTAATAATTAATATAGCATCTGTGTGTTTATTTGGGGCTAACAGCTGTGGGACCAGGCTGGGACAGGAAAACTTTCAGTACAAGACCCCAGATGGAAAACAACTCCACATGACTGTAAGGAGTAGAGTTTTCTCCTCCCGCCGCCACGCCAGCCCCAAATAATGCACAGAGACTCTGTATTTGATATGATGCTGTTGTCCAGATACTAGTTACTTATCAGCTAGCTCTGCCTTAATTATTAACCCATCTCTATGTATTTCTACGTGGTCTTACTGAGAGCAGAGGAATGGCAGTTCTGCTCTCTCCAGACTCTCCATGCTGACTCCTCCTATCTACTTCCTCTTTCCTCCTTGTCTCCTAGTCCCTCCTATCTTCCTTTCCTATTGGCCAACAGTGCTTTATTTATTAACCAGTATGAGAAACATATATACATAATGGCATCTCCTATCACATGACCTACTTCTTCTCCCAGAATTTCCCTGATATCAGGACCCCAACTCCTCAGGCAGAAGCCTTAGCAATGGCCTTTAAGGTGTACTATGGGAGAGATAAAAAAAAAAAATCAAACAAAAACGCCTGATACCAGCAAAGGCCTTTGACTGGCCACAGCAACTGCCCAGGCTCCCTGGCCTCCCAAAGCCAGAGATGCTTGGGGCCCTGTTCAAATGCAGTCAGGAGAGTCACTGGGCCCAGTTCTGTCTGGCCTCTCATGAACCACCCACACCATGGTCAAGGCGCCATCAAGAAGGGCATTGGGGTGTTGACTGTCCCCATGTCCCTCAAAGCATAGGGACTTACACCGTTCTTGTCTTTAACAACAGATTCAAAATGATCTCCAACCAGACTTTCAATCAGTAACTATTACAGGATAACCACCCCCTAGGCACAGAGCCAGAGGCTAGTGACTCCCGAGTTTCCCCTGATGGTGAAGATCAAGTTTACCCCCATGCCTTGATTTAGCAGGAAGTAGTCTAACGATAACATCACCCCCTTTCCCATGACCTGTTTATCAATAATAAACAAAAGGGGGGAATGTAAACCTCTTGAGTATCTGGGCCCCTCCCCTGAGAACCTCTAACTGCAAGGTAATACCCACAAAACACTCTAACTGCCTTGACAGCTGGACTCTGCCCCCCACCCTACAGAGTAAAAAGCCTGATCTCTGGACATGAAATTCCACCGTTCTACCCTGAAAAGTCCCACCCTCTTCCTAAGAAACTCTGTGTAAGCCCTACATCCTGTTCAGTTTGCTGCTGTTTCTCACCTGAGCAGAGGCAGCCACCGTCATGGTATTTTTCCACTCCCAATAAATCGCTTGTGTGAAGTTTGTTGAGCTGTGTGACTTTGTAGTTGGTATTCCTTGGCTCCCAGCTGCCAGGACACCTTTCCATCCAAGCTTCCATCCAAGCTGCAATGCTTACAAGGGTTCAGAGGTCAGGGGAGGCTGGGAATATCACCTAAAGACCAGAAGATGGCAACAGAAGAGCTCCTAGAAGCAGGGCAGGAAAGGAGTCCAGCTGGCTTTGCTAAATTCATCCCTGAGCCACTTTAAGTGAAGCCCCCAGCATCCTGTAACCACACACGGAAGATGCTGGGTGTTGGAAGTCCTTTCCTGAATCTTCGGGTGCTATTACTTGTGTTATAAAAGCACACACGTGTACTGTAGAAGAATCAGAAAGCTGGTGTCCTAGTTTGCATTCTGTTGCCGTTATAAAACACTGACCAATATCAACTCGAGGAGGAAGGAAAACTCTTGTATCCCATCTTACAGTTTGAAAGTGTTGTCACTGAAGGAAGCCAGGCTTAAGGCAGCTGACTTTGATGGAGGCAGTTCCTCGCCAGGTGACTCTGCTTTGTGTCAAGTTGTCAAAAACAACCTCAAATAAGCAGAAAAGGACAAAAAGGCCCAGAGGCACAAATGGTCCTGTGTGTGACATCCCTTGGAAAGACTCTGTGATGAGAGTCAATCCATGTCTCCTGAACTGCCCTCTGCCCTGTGGCCCCTGATTCTAAGTAGCAGGCTTTACAAAATAACGCACATATTTTATCTCACAAAGGCCAAAGAATCCTGAATATGTCCCAAAGCTCCTCCAACATCCATTGGATCTTTACAGGGAGTCGCAGGCCATGAAAATGGTGAGGAGGGGGTTAAATTTGGAAAATACTTGTTATTTTAAAGATATGAGAATTAAATAAACCCCAGAGTCAGTGAGTTTTGCTTTGAAGATGAGCCTAGAAGCGGCTTTAATATTCCTTTGGGCAAAAGCACAAAGGTAAAGGGTTTTGTTTTATTTATTTGCTTTTGAGACAGGCTCTGTCTGTGTAGTCCAGGCTGGATTGGACCCATGATCCTCTGTCTCCACCTCCTGAGCGCTGAGATTATAGTCCTGTGCCATCATAGCCAGCAGGCATTTTTTTTTTAAAGCATACCCTCTCCCACCTTGCAAAGCTAAACACATCCAGGACCCAAGCTGAATAAAGGCTTCGGTGTCTGTGGGAGCTCTGACTAAGAGATGACCATTTGGCTTCCTCAGGAGCAGCCAGCCATGTTGAGGGCTCACAGTAGCTCTAGGAAGTGGGGGCTAATCATTCTCATTGACCTTGGGGCGCCGAAAGGAGGAGATGACACATTTTTTCAGCCCTGTGAACACAAAAGAGCATGGCTTCCCTTGAAGCATTTTCCTAGAGGCACACCTCTAGCTTGGTTTGTTGATCAGGTATGAACTCGGAAAGTGTCCATGAGTAACCCAAGTGCACACGGTAGAACCTACATTACCCTACAGTGCCAGCCTCACAAGCTTCCAGCTCTGGAGGTTTCCAGTGAGAGAAGGGTTCCTCAAGTAGGACATCCGAAGTCCTGTGCTGTCTGAAGCGGGTAGCGCCAGGCACGTAACCTCCATCTTCAGGACAAGACTTGTCCGAAGAGTTCAGGGGCTGGAAGGGCCACTGGGGGCATCACAACCCTGCGCACAGTTCCCCCAGAGTGCTCAGGCATCTATGTGCTCCTTTGACTCCCACAGCAAGAAACAGGCAGCCCTGTGGCCCCCAGCAGTATGACAGAGGGACCTAGGTGATGCCACAGGCTTTATCTATTGTTCCATTATCAATAAAAACTCGGGAGTCAGGTATGGGGGTAAAAACCTGATAGATCAAGAAAGCGAGAGAGGAGGAACAACCAACCTACCTCTCTTCATGCTTTCCTGATCAAAGGGGCCCTTGAACCTTTCTAAGACCCTCCCTACTCTTTCCTGTGCTTCTCTATCCTACACAGGGTCCTCCAAGGTCTCTATGGCTAATTTCAGTCAGCCAGTTATTGACTCCACCCCGATTCAAGGTTAACTTTATTAACAGTCTCTCTCGGGGTGTGATCACATATCCTGAAGCATCCATCTTCACCGCGTAGCACCCAAGGTCATGCTGAGCATTGTCCTTGAGGTAACAGAACAGAGAGAGGGTCACACAAGGAAAGCACTCATTCAAAACATTGCCCTGTTGCATTGGCTGCAAGTCAGTCAGTCACGTGACTCTCTCTCCCCCTCCCCTCCCTCCCTCCCTTTCTTCCTTTCTTTCTCTCTCCCTCCCTCTTCCTCTCCCCCCTCTCCCCCTCTCTCCTTCCATCTCTCCTTTCTCCCTCCCTTTCTTTTGTCTCCCTCTCCCCCTTCTTCTCCTCCCCCTCCCTCTCCTCTTCCTCCCCCCCCAAGAAGGTCTGGAAATGTGGCCCTGGCTGTGTACACAGGAATGACAGAGCAAAGAACCAGGTGAACGAGTCAGCTCCGTCTCCGTCCTGGACTTCACAGCTGTTGCCTTGGAGACCTGAAGATGCCCATCCTTCAATATGCATGCCTTGCCTCCCCGGGTCTTCCTGCCCACCTCCCTGTCTGTTGCTCTGCCATTCATATTACATTTAGCTTATGACCATCTCATGGATGCCTGTTACCTCAACCCAGAAGAGTGCTATATATTTACTTGTACTTCAAAACTGTGCTTAATGAGCTGGGCCTGTGGGTACAGACCTGTAATAGCAACCACGCAGGAGGCTGAGGCAGAAGGGTTACGAGTTCTAGGCCTGCCTGGGTAAGCAGAGTGAACTCAAGCCTAGTCCGAGCAAATTAGTAAGGCCCTGCCTCAAACTATTATTATTTGCAAAGGGGATTGTGTGTAGTCGAGCACTTGCCTGGCCCTAAGTTTCATCGCCAGTATTGAAAAGAAAGAAAGGAAGAAAACTCCACTCTTGGGGACTTTTACAACCAAATAGATAAAACCTGAACAACCCAAAGCAGCATTTTGGCAGAGGAAACTCACTTCCTCCCCTCGGTGTGGCCACAGTTGCCAGTTACTACCCTGCCCAGGAGAGGGTATAGACGATGGCTTGTCTTTGGGGAAGAGAAAGACGGAAACGGGGTCTGGTTCCATCTTAGGCACACAGCGTGAGGAGGTCGGGCACTTGGAGCCAGTGACCAGACTGCCCGTGGCTGAGGACCGTGCCACAGCTCCGGCCCAGATTGGGTGGACTCAATTGTTTTGGAGTTTATTTGGTCCCTAAAGTGTGTAGACCTGAGTGACTCGACTTTCCCCTGGATCTTTTATCCTGTTTTCCTCTCCCTGTGCGCCCTGACCCTGAAACTATCAAAAGCCTGGAAATGTATCTGAGGTACCAGGAAGCCAGTCCCCGCACTCACCTGTTAATACGTTTATATTATATTATATTATATTGCCATCTTCATGCAACTATGCAATGTACACTGAGCACATTCTGTCCCCGTACACGCTTCTCTCCCTTGCCGATGCCTCCCCAAGCCCCAGCCCCCAGTCCGCTCCCCTCCCTCCACCCCAGGCCTGGATAGCTTTGTTTCTACCTACGTCTCATCTGTTTATATGGTTTTATGTATCAATATAACATCTAGGACCCACAGAAAATATCCCATACTTGTCTTTCTGAGTCTCACTCAATTTGCTTAATATGGTTATGCCCAGTTGCAGACAGTTAGTTCTTTCTGGGCTCAAAAACATCACGTTTGGGAGGACAGCCGCAGCGGGGAGACAAGTTTCTGCAATGCCCACAGCTGAACACAAGGGGGTGCTCTCAGAAGCTGCCGGGCCATCCCAGGCTGCCCTTGGCTGTGGAACAGGACTCCCAAATCCACTAACGTCAGATTTAAGACAGAGGTTAATTCCTTTCCCTTCCTGGGCCTCAGATCCTTAAGTTGAAAGATGCAATGGTCCTTGAAAACTCGGACTCACGTTAGTTGTACAATTAGACTCAGCAGGGCTTGGAGGTTGTTGCTAAGGTGCAGTTCCACGGCGTGCCAGCAGAGGGAAGCAGGCAGTAACCAGCAGGTGCCACCCGCATCCTGGCCGAGGATGGATTTCCCCAAAGAATAAGATGTAGAGTTGTGACCACCGCAGTTGCTCTAGCTGCCTCCTCTTGTCATAGCGTGGTCTGAGACACCCCACATCCCTGCTTTTATTGATACCCAGCAGCCCCGCGTCCTTTTGGCACCACCCCCTTGTCTTCTGTAACGTTATGCCTGGATTTCAGCTCTTGTCTCTTGCAGAGGAGGGACTCATACACTCTGAGTACCACCCTGGTGCCTTCTCTGCGTTTATTCTCGTCCGTGTGTCCCCCCATCCCATCACTTCCCTCCCCCTGGCCCCCATCCTCAGTGCACACTTCCTCGGGTAAGGGATGATAGTACCCCGCTCCCTAACAAAGAGTAGCTGTCTGTCATCCTGGCTTCCAGGGAAGATGAACTTATCCTCAGCCATCTACACGGCACGTCTCAGTTCTAGAGACACGGCAGACTTTCTCCACAAGTTCACTACACGCCACATTCCTCCACACCTGTTCTCTGGTGTTTTCTACACAGTATTCCGGGAACAAGGCACTAAACACAAAGTGCCCTGTCCTCACCTCCTTACGGTCCAGCCTTCTCCCATCCTCTGGCTCTGCAAGCTGTGCCACCCTTAGATGGGACTCTGGCCTGTTGCCTTTCAATAACTCGCTTCAGAGCTCAGTCCTGTGGGCCTCTTCTCTTTAGCCCACCCTCCCAGTCCATCCCTCACTTGTGGCCTAATCCAGTTAAATTGACAGAATCCTTTAGGGGACTTAAGCAAAAGGAGCACCCTGTGTTAAGGATTTCAGACATCACCTAGTACGGACCAGAAATTGTAGCGTCAGAAGTAAGGATGGAGGATGGGATACAATGACCTAGTTGTCTTCTCTAGCTGTGTGCTAGGAGTGAGCAAGCTTCATCCACTGTCCCAAGACACTCAGCCAAAAAACAAAACAAAACAAACAAACAAACAAAAACAAAACTGTGGCTGCTTTGGGTGGTCACTGGGCTTTGGGCTCATTGTGGACCAGTCTCTTATGCACACCCCCTCCTAAGCCATCATAATGAAGGGTGGACAATTCCCAAAGACCAGGGTGCAGGAAGGATGGGCAGAAGGTAACCCAGTCCACCACAGTTGGTGCAGGTACCATAAAGCCCTGGCACACCGGATTCCTCGCTGGCCACGCTGGGATTATTGACTTTATCCCCGCTGGACTGAGTGCCTGAGGTTGAGGAACCTGTTCTCACGACACGGCTCAGCATTCCTGTACTTTTAATTTATTATTAGCGTGTGTGTGTGTGTGTGTGTGTGTGTGTGTGTGTGTGTGATGGGGGATGCCACAATGTGTGTGACGGTCAGAGGGCAACTCCATGCAGACAGTCTACACCTTTTACATAGTGCCAAGGGTCTAACTCAGCTCATCAGGCTGTCTGTCACCACAAGTGCCTTTACTAGATAATCCATCTCACTGGCTCTAGTCGAGTGTTTTGACCTGGTTGGTATTTGTGGCTATAATAGAATACCTGATGTCCACAATTTATGGGGGGCAGGGAAGAGGTTTCATGAATCCACAATTGGAAAGTTAAAATGCTAAACATCCGAGTACCGTGTGAAGCTCTGACAAGGGTGTTCCTTGTCTCCATCAACATCACAGAACCTCACTGAAGTTCGTGTGTAAGAGTAACTGTCTCAGTGCCAAAAGTAGGGTGCTAAGGTCCCTCCCAGGACAGACAGCCATGACCTAAGAACTTAAGATCTTCCTCAGACAGGTCTACCTTCCAACACTGTCACACGGAGGGCCAGGCTGCTGACACACAAGGCTTTGGGGACACTCTCAACCCATATCCAAATCATAGCAGGAGAACTCTCAGGACAAACACCCATGGAAAGGTGAGCTCACATGCAGGAAATGGGCGGGGGCTGGGAGGGTTGTGTTGAGCTGTGGGCAGCACCATCACACCTTGGGCTCTGCCTCCGCTTCGTGTTAGGGCAGTTTTCTTGAGATGCAGTGTTTCCTCCTCCCCCCCCCCCCCCAGCTCTTGCTGGCTGACATAATGCACGGCATCAGGTTTCAGGGTTACCACCCCACATCTTGACTTCTATGTGACCAGGGACATCAAATACATCTGATGATGGCTAAAATAAATCCCATTCAGGGAAGTATCCCATTGCTTATTTCAAAGTCAAAAGTAGTTTGTGTTAGCTGACAAGCTTGCCTTGCACGCACGTGCGTGTGTGCGCACGCACGCGCGCGCACAAACACACACACACACACACACACACACACACGTACTCCAGGACAATGAGCTGGCAGCTGCCTGGGGGATGGGATAGATGCGTCTCTGGGCTGTGGCCCTCTCCCAACAGAAAGCAGAGGGCTTGACTTTGAGGGGTGATTTCTCGGATGCAAATGTATTTTCTGATAAATAACTGAAGCAGCTCTTTATGAGATGGCAGCTTGTTCTTAGTGGCCCTTGAAAATCCCCAGTGGAACAGCCTGCCCCTTGCAAAGGTCTCCGCCACCAGCCTGGGACCTGAACCATCAGCTCAGAGGCCAGGAACTTTTGTAGCACAACCTTGTTAGGCCCCCATGGAGTAGGAAACTGTGCAACAAGCTGTCACTCCAGAAGGGATGCATCCCTTGACACGGCCCTTGTCCATGACATCACCTGCACAATTGTCCTGAGTGACAGGATGGTCATTGCTCCTGCCCCTCCCCAAGGCCACCAATGACACACATGCTACTTGGTGTCCTTACCTGCTGTTACTTTCCTTTCTTAGCTGTAACAGTGGCTGGGGTGGGGGTGGGGAGGAGGGCAGTGTTTGGGCCACATCAGGAAGGGCAGTATTTGAAAAGCCTAACAGCTTTAAATAACCACAAAGTTTAGGGAGCCCATCGCATAGTTTCAACCTTGCCTTTTGTGTGTGGGTTTCTGTGTCACGGATTTTTGAAAGTCACCCAGCGTTACCCTGCAGCTGCTCTGGGTTGCAGTAAATATGGGCAGCTGACACCTGGGAAGGGGCAGGCTAAGGGGCCTGGGAGGGCAGGCGGTTGCTTTCCTCTGCCTACCCTCTCCATACTGAGTGAAGGTGTGGGTGGGGATACACAAAAATAACTTCAGAGAGATCGAAGGGGACAGCTAACCTCAATGCAGAGCCTTCCTGCATTTCTAATGTGTTAGCAAGCCGAAGGCATCCCTACCCACAGTGCCCTCTGTCCTCATTTCCCCTCCCTCCTCCTGCAACAGGACTCCATGGCTGAGCACAAGCCCCAGGCAGGTTGGATCGCAGCAGGCTGAAGCTAGGGACTGTTCTGGGCCTGCCTGTGAACTGCTCAGCTAGCTGGTTAGAATTCAGGTGCCTCTGCTGTTTCTGAGGCATTCCCTGAACACGCATTGACAGACACACAAGAAAGACACGCCCTCCTTAAAGCAACTGTGCCTTGCTGGCTGTGGTTGCAACCTTCTGTAATGAATCACCCTGAGATGCAAAGGTCCTCTTGGGTCTCTCTGCAGGGAACTTGATTAAATGCATCAGGGACTGGGAAGACATCTGAGCCAAGAACGTTCTCGCAAGCATGAAGATCTGAGTCCAGTTCCCAGAACCCACGTTAAAAACATTAAAATAAAAGAAAAGCAGATGGATATGGTGGCACACATAGTTCTAGTGCTCGGGAGGCAAACACAGCTGGTCTCTGGGGTTTGCTGGCTAGTCAGCCTAGACTACGCAGTGAGTTCCAGGCCACCAAAGCAAAGCTTCATTGCTTATTTATTTATTTATTTATTTATTTGCAATAAGTATTGAACCCAGGACCTCAGACTTGCTAGGGTAAGTTGTCCACCACTGGTGCAGCCCACCCCAAGTCTGCTTAGACAGAGAGTCTCTGCTCCATCTGAGATCATGTGGGTCATGAGAAATTTGACAGCAGTGAAAGTTGTCTCACACTCAGTAAAAAGAAAAAAAAAGTTGTCTCACATTCAGGGAGCAAAACTTAGGTCAAAATCAAACGATCAGTGCATCTGAGATGTCCCCGACAGCTATGTTAGATCCCGTGACTCCACAGCAGCCTGGGCTCTGAACACACTGCGTGTGCACACATGCACAGCGCATGGCGTCATGCCATTCACCAGTGAACCCTCCTCAGATCTGATGTCATATGCTATGCACTGCAGGGTTCTCACTATACACACAGATATCTGTGCTCTATGTTGCGAAGAAAGAAAAAAAAACACTGTAAATGTTTTCCAGTCATCGTTCTTCATCGCGCAAGCATCAAACTAGTGTGCCCGGGATATAAGAGGAGTAAGTGTGTAAGAAGAGCAAGTACATCCGCCTCCTTCGTCTGCAAATGGGCTTTTATCTTTAGTAAGTGGTGTGTGTAAGAAGAGCAAGTACATCCACCTCCTTCGTCTGCAAATGGGCTTTTATCTTTAGTAAGTGGTAAAAGCGCATGTATGAAGCGAGAAAACTGTACAACAAAGAACTGCTTTATGCTGCTTGGGATGTCCTTGCATGCCACAAGAGCGGTCTCTGACATTTGGGTAGTAGCACTGGGATGGATTCCCATGGCTTGCAGATGCAGAAGCCGGTGCTTTGCTTCCGTCCCCTTGTTTCCAGGGACCAAACTCAAGCCCTCGGGCACCGTGTCGGGCTCCTTAATAAGCTGAGTCCTCTCATGTTCCACAAAGGGCCATTTTAAAATATACTTTTTATGATTTATTATCAATAAATGTCGGGTTTAATAAAACCTTTTGAGGGTGGTTTGAGACAGTTTCTCTGTATAACAGACCAGACTGACCTCAGAATCACAGAGATCCACCTGCCTCTGCCTCTCAAGTGCTGAGATGAAAGGTACGCACCACCACCGACCAGCTATAATTCCATTTAATATACCTAACTCCCAGGGTTGTGTTAAAAAAAAACTCCCAGGTGAAAGGGGTCAGGAGTAAGAAGTCTAGGAAACCCTGAAGAAAAGAAACATCAAATGCAAGGAAGGAAAAGGACCAGGACACTGACCAGTCACAGAATCCCACTGCCACTACCCACGTGTCAGGAAATCCTCAAGCTCAGGAAGGTCCTGGACCCATCTGTCTTCTTTGGGAAAGGCCCAGTGACGCTTCCTACTGTCCATTGTTTAGAGTCACAGCCAGTATGTATTCCCACCAGCCTGGTCCTACAGCCTCGCCAGCGCCAAATAACACACAGAGACACTGTATTAGATATAATTCTGTTGGCCTGTTACTAGTGTTTCTTACTGGCCAGCTCTGTCTTAAGTATTAACCCATTTCTATTCATCTAAGTGTTTCCACGTGGTCTTATCTTACCGCAGAGAGGGTCCAGACCTCTGGTCTCTCAAGTCTCTACATCTTGACTCCTCCTACATCTCCCAGTCTTGTCTTCTAGTCCCACCTATCTTGTCTTCCTATTGGCCAACAGTGCTTTATTCATTAACCAATAAGAGAAACATATTTACAGAATGACATCTCCCATCAAAATGTAGACTACTAAAGGGACTAAGGGGCTGAGAAATGGTTGGTTTGTAAAGTGCTTGTCCCTCCGGTGGTTGCATGCCCCTGTATCCCCGTCCTGGGTAGTTGGACAACAGGATCCCTGGAGGTCACTGGCCAGCCATTCTAGCTAAGAGAGCAAGCTCCAGGTTTGGTGGGAGGCTCTGTCTCAGCACACAGGTGGTGTGTGGTCAGTGAACGGCCTCATAGTGCAGCTAGCTGTTTCTGCATACATATGGAGGGATACATTTCTTTTTAGAAGCAGAAGCAGAATGGGTGGGGAATGCCTGAGAAGCTGAATTGATGGGGTTTAAGCATAATTTTCTCATGTAAACCCTTCTCCTCCTATGTTATCCCAACTTGTTCTGCCTCCCTGAATCTGTCTGACAGGCCCAGGCCCCAAACCCATAGTGGGTTCAGCTCTGCCCCTGGCTCCACCCGGATTTGCCATCAGTGTCTTCCAGCTCTCCTGTAATCCTGAGTCCTGGCATGAGAGCTAATGGGCTGCAAGATGGGTTGAGCAGACGTCATGGACATCCAGATCACAGAACAGCCCAAGTGTGTGTGTGAATCCCTGGATATACTAACCCACCAGCCCTACCCCACCAGCCTTCCTAGACACTCACTCCCGGCAGACATGACTCCTCAGGGACATCACAGCAAAAGTAACGGGATGAGCCACCAGGCTATAAGCACAGCAGTGGGGAGGGAGGGAGAGGGAGGGAGAGGGAGGGAGAGGGAGGGAGAGGGAGGGAGAGGGAGGGAGAGAGGGAGAGGGAGGGAGAGGGAGGGAGAGAGGGGGAGGGAGGGAGGGAGAGGGAGAGGGAGGGAGAGGGAGAGGGAGGGAGAGAGGGAGAGAGAGAGGGAGAGAGGGAGAGAGAGGAAGAGGGAGGGAGGGAGAAGGAAAGGGAGAGGGGGAGAGGGAGGGAGAGGGGGAGACAGAGAGAGACAGAGAGAGACAGAGAGAGAGACAGAGAGAGACAGAGAGACAGAGACAGAGAGAGACAGAGAGAGAGACAGAGAGAGAGCCTGCCTCTAATGGTTCCCGAGAAAATACAGTATGTCTTTCCATTCCTTCTTTAAAAAAAGAAAACTGATACAGGTTAAACTGTGTTCCTTGGCAACTAGAATCCATGGAGTTGTCATGGTTACAGGTGAGCAAGAGACTGAGTGGTTACTGGCTGGGCTCTGAGCTCATGGAGCTGAGCATCTCTAAGTCACACCCATTGTCCTCTAGTGACTCAAAAAGATGCAAAAGTGCAGACAGACACACAGCACACAGCACATGTAGGCAGACACACAGCACATGCGGGGGGGGGGCCCTCAGAGACCAAGGCAACATGTCCATCCTTCATCTACTCATGCTAGGGAGCAGAGGACAAACGCCCCGTGGCCCCAGCTCCAAAGGAAGAGCTGGTCAGACCTCAGAATAACTCCTTAGTAAGAAATGAGAAGCAGTGCCTCCCTCTCACCGGCCAGGTCCCGGTGTGAGCCCTGGGCGTAGTTTTACAGTTCCTGGGGGTCACACTTAGAAGGGTTAAAAGAAACTACTGAAATGTATGTATGTATGTATGTATGTATGTATGTATGTATATATGATTTTTAGCTTAGTCTGGCCTTGGACTCTCCGACCTCCAGCCTCAGCCTCCTGAGTGCCATGGTTATAAACCTATGTATGCAACCACATCCATCTCCAAAATTAATCTTAGTAATGTATATTTAACTCAGTGTATATAAACTACCACATCAACATGCCATCCCAAGGAGGCAGCCATTACATGGGTTTAAGCCAAGTGAAAGTCTTTACTAGCCAGCCAGTGACTACGCTGGGTGTTGGGAATCCTAGTGTAGCATTGGGCCTTTCTGAGGCCGAGCTTTTAAGCACAGAAACCACGTCCTGGATTAGCACACTTCAGTTAGCAAGAACAAGTTAGCCAGAAAGGGAAAAACAAAACCAAAAGGCAAGGTTAGTACATTTGGAGACTTTTCCCGAACTATGGACTTTGGTGGATGAGATTAGGTCCTTGTTTTCATCTCGGCAGGTGGTGCTGTCTGCTCGCCAAGTTTCATAGTCTGACTGGTACCTCTATCATAGTACCAGTCTGGGGTCTCTTACAATGTAATACAAGCAATAGACATTTTACATTATTTTTTTCATGCTAAACCTTTCGACTGTGTAGTTTACACATCTCGGTTTGCTTTGTTTTAAGACACACTTACCCTGTAGCCCAGGCTGGTCTAGAACTCACTGTATAGCCCAGGCTGGACACTACAACATTCATGACAACCGTCCTGCTGCGGCTGAGATTACAAGCATGAGCGGGTTTATCTGGCTTATTTCTTAGTTAACATATAATCTGTAAATGTCTCATCAATATTGAGAATATATAAAATGTTTAGTTTCAAACATTGATTTACGTGCTTGAATGCATCCAAATATTAAGTGTTTTGGATATAAATTCAGTATTGTCTTAAACCTTAAATTTAGAAAGCTTACACATGCCTCTCCCGACTCTCTGGCTGCTACCGAGGCTCTGCAGCCGCCTGTGAGGTGTGCCTGTGGTGCACAGCATGGAGCTCAGGTTCTGATTCTCAAAGGGATGTCCTCAGGCTGGTGTGAAGACCCTTCCCACACATGGCCCTGGTGTGGCTGGTGAAACTCACACATGTGTCACAGACACTGAGTGTTGTCCAGGCTGTGTGGGGGATAATTTCTCAACCCTGAATCACTATCTGGTCACTACAAGCCAGGATCACCCCAAGCAGGCAGGTAGCGTTGGGGTGTTAGCACACAAAACAAGCTCACTGCATCCCAGTTCATCCAGATGTTGGCCCTGTGGTGGAATAGCATCAAGACCAAAGGACACTAGAGTCCACGGACATGAAAATGCTGGCCCGTGGCGTGTATTCAGTCGTTCGTAAGGGTAAGTATTGTGATGCATCATCATCTCCTGGCCAGGCACACTGCTCCTGTCCTGAAAGCAGGGGCCACACCCAGGATGCTGGCAGCTCCCCAGGGTAGTGGTACCCGGAGCCTCTAGCAACTGTTTAGCCTTCTGCTGGCTCCCACAGCCTCACCACAAGCCTGATTTCTACGTCCCTTCAAATTCATGCATCTCCTCTTTTTATCATATTTAAGAAGCTTGAGCAGAAAAGAGGTTGTTTTTCATGGAGCCCTATAAATGAGAGAACCCTTATCTAGAATGCCCTCATCAGATCAGAGGTGGGTAGACAGGCCATGCCTGTGGAGCACATGGTCGCTGTCCATTGTTCTGAACAAGGGCCTCCTAAGGCACAGTTTGCTGCTGCAGACTGCTCAGCAGACCACTGGTCTGTGGGGAGACCTAACTCAGATACTCAGGTCAGGAGTGAATTCATTCGGCTCGACAGAGTCAAACACAAGAGAGGTTTGCTACTGCTGGGAATCTTTACTTCAGAGCATCAGAATATATACAATCATTTTAAAGAACAAACTCTTTGGCAGGAGTCCAAAAGATTACACTCTTGTTCAGAAATCATTAGTGCTGACACAATTGGAACATGAGAACATTAGACATAGACTTCATAGGAAGAGAAAATTCTATTTTATGCCTATCTGTGGTCAGCCCGCCAGACATCTGGTGTTTGCTAGTTTTGATATTTATCATGCAGCCCTGTATCTCTACCATAAGTCCTGACTTATAACTTAGTATTTCTTCTTTGGTTCTGGGGTGGCCGAAAATATTATATTTAAGATGATCATGACAAGGAATTTCCCGATTGTTTCCAAATATCAAAAACTTATATACTTGCCACCTCAACTGCCATTGCTGTTCTTCAGAGGGGCACACCATGGTGCTTGAGCTCTCCTGATTCTTTCCCAGATAGATAACATATTGAACTTAACTCGCTTTCCATTCCCCATCACCCATCTAACTAGGTCCTTTATCATAAACACCTGTCCAAGGGAGTGGAGCATCTGTGGGACTGTAAATGTATGGGCCTCTATATCTGGGAGGCTGCCACCAGGAACCCTTAATCAATATTTCTAGGGAATTGTTTATTCACCTGACTGTTAATCCCTTTTTCTGTAAATCCTCCATTTCTAATTGCACTTTGTCTTTACTTTCATTTTCTCTCTTATTTCTAAACTTTCCCTCTATTCCTAACTCAAGTGTTTGAGTCTTCCCAAATGATTCATTAGAACTTTAAAGCAATTGTAGCAGCAACTGCTTCAAGTTATGATTCCAAAGACTAATAGAAGAACACAGATCCATGCACTCACGAACCCAACACCCGAACCAAGCAGGAAGCTGATTAAACACCTTCTTCTGGGATCATGCCAGGGACCCCCAGGAGGCCTAACCACTCATGGTGCAAACCTCAGGACAGACAGCCACAAGCTCTTTATGCTCCATACTGCACCATCTCCACTGGAGCAGTGTGGCAGTACCCAGAACACGGATGCCTGCTGAACGGCTTCAGATTCTGAGCCTGAGAGAAGATAAGGAGCCTAGCTGAGGCCTGGTAAGATCAAGGCAAGTAAATGCCTAAGCACAGGCAAGGATTTTCTGAAAACTCTCCAATAGTGCAGGAAGTCATAGCCAGTACAGACAAGTAGGATTACGTGTAATTTGCAACCTTCCTTGCAGCTAAGGAAATAACAGAGTGAAGAGAATGTCTTTGCCCGCCATACTGCAGAAGGGAACGGTGTCTAGAATGTAGTTTTTAAAACTCAAAACATTAACTCTCCGAATAATCCAATCCACAAATGACAATTGAATCAGGTCGTTTTCATAAAAAGAAGTGAAAATGGCTAATGGATGTATGAAAAATATTCCGCATCAGAGAGCTGTCAATCAAAACTATATTGACGTTCCATTTTCACCCAGAAAGAATGACAGTCGCCAAGAAACAACAGCTGAAGCTGGGCATAGTGTCACGCGCCTCCAGCCCCAGCACTCGGGAGGCAGAGGCAGCTGGAGCTCTGAGCTGGAGGCCAGCCTGGTCTACAGAGTGAGTTCCAGGGCTACACAGAAAACAACAACAAAAACAAACACAGGCAAGGAAGTGGAGGTGATGTGCTGGAGAATCCGTAAGCTCAGCCAGGATAGAAATCAATATGGAAGCTCCTCGCGCAACTAAAATCAGAACTACTGTGTGACCCGGCTGTGTACCACTCCTGAGCATATACCAGAGAGCATCTAACTCAGCAGACTGCAGAGATGCCAGGGTTAATACATCATTTCCAGAATCACGATGTGGAACTAGCCTAGATGCCCAACAGCAGGGAGGTGGACAGACAGAGGTGTGGTATGAGTGCACAGAGGAGTTCTATTCACCCATATAGTGTTGTTTTTCCATTCTTTACCGTGGCTGCACCCCTAAAGCTGTAGCCTGGGGGGGAGTTCTGTTCCCCCAGACAACGGTTCTGTTGCTGATGCTAAAGGTAGTTCTAACTAAATCTCTATCATTCTAATAAAACTCGAGATTCAAAGATTAGGGAGAAACCCTGTAAGTGCAGTGAGTTAGAGTAGCAACTGGCTAATTTTCTGTCTTTGCTGGTGTCCCAGAAGCTACTCCCTTTCACACTGCCTCAACTAAAAGACCCACACCGAGCTCCTCCCTGTTACTTCCTGTCAACCAATTGCTAACCCCTCCTCTCTGAGCCCAGGTTAATTTTACTTAATTAATGCAAATGCAACACATCTTTACACAATTAACAAATGCCGCATCAACAATGTAACACACCGTCACACAATTAAATTAATACACTGTAGCAGAAACAAATGTAGCAATCTTTAGTTAAATAATATTCTGCAACAATAAAGAGGAACAAAATTATGCCATTCTCAGGAAAACTAATAGAACCAGAGATCGTTATGTCAGGAGACACCAGACACACATCATATGTTTAGCTTCATCTGTGGAATCTAGATTTGAATATGTGATCTGAAAGTAGGAGTGAGAGAGAAGTTCCGCAGAGGGGAATATGATAAAAAGAGGAACAAAGAACAAATGTGAATGTCTGGAAACATCTTAACGAAATCCTCGATTCTGCACAATGAATATAGATAGCTAAAAAGTTGAGACAAAAGAATAAGAAAGGCCATTAGAAGGCTACTGTAGAAGGCTGTGGTGGGGACTTGCTAAGGTGCTGGAGAGGAGAGAGAATGGAAGACAGACGTCTGTCTTTCTGGAGTTTTCGTGTGACAAGAAATGCAAACTTCAGCCAGCCAGCCCTGAAACCCAGACGCCAAAGGCGAGGAGCTAACAGTGCACCTCGGGTGTGCAGGTTCCGTGTGCGCACCCATGAGAACAAACAAGCAGATGCCAGTTCAGTCACCAGTTAGTTGCCTGGCACTGGCCAGGCTCACACTTGACACTGAGTCATGCCGTGGTGTGTCCAGGTTTCCTTCAATTTGTATTTTCTATCTAGACAGAAGTTGTTGGAATTTTTTTTTAGCACCACTGTATAACAAATCATATTAGAAGTCATAGCTCACGACTTACATGATTATTGTTAGTGTGTAAACTTTATGTGACTGTCACACAATTGGAGTATGTTTGCCTGGAAGGAAGATGCTCCCGGCCACTCCTACCCAGCATGTCTCTTTTTTTAGAGACGCTCATGTGTTTTTACATGTGTCTCCCAGATGGTGGTAGTGTTTGGCAGGTCACAGGACTTTTAGGGTGTGGAAACTCGCTAGAGGAAGTGGGTTCTGCAGATGGGCCAGGTTGTGAGGGATGCAGCCTCACCTGCCTTCTGTTTCATCTCCTAGATCCACCTGGGTGTGAAGCAGCCTCTCTTCTCTCTACACGAGGATGGGCTGTTCCCTCAGACTGTGAGCCACTCTGACAGGCTGTTCCCTCAAATCATGAGCCACGCTGACACCTTCCTCCCTTGCTGGTTCTTCTCGGGCCACAGCAAAAAGGAAAATGGCTGATGCGCCATCTGATGGCAAGTGGTCGGCAGTAAGCCAGGAAGAGATTGTTAACGGGACCCAAGGGAAATTAGATGGTTTAAAATCATTGTGCTAGGTATCCTCTTATTTTTTGTGTGCACACGTGTGCACGTGTGTGCCTGGGAGCACAGGAACAAGTGGGCAAATGCAGGTGGAGGCTGGGGCTACCATCAGGCGTCCTCCTGAGTCACGCCCGGGCTTACTTATCTTTGGACGCACCTGGCCTTTCATGGAACCTGGAGCTGTTTCGGCTAACTATGGTACAAAAATTCCAGATCCTCCGGCCTCCACCTCCTCTGTACTGGGACTGCAGGTGTGTGTCCCTCTCGCCTGGGTTTTTATGTGGATGCTGGGAATCGAACTCCAGGGAGGTGTCATTACAGGAAAGGCCAGGAGCCTGTGGATAAGCAGTTTCTCAATCCGTCACGCCTGTCTCCCATGAAGGAAACAGGCAGCCCATAGACGTTCAGCAGGACCCATCTTGGCAGTTCTTAGCTGTGGTACCCACACCCCACCCCAGGCCAGTCAGGGTCAGACTCCAGATACGGGCAACTTTAAATGTGAATTCCTGGAGATGGACAGCCACGGGGCCAAACCCGAGCTTTTCACACTTAGGTGTGCATTTGCCACCACTCAGTGGATGTGTAAGGAAGACGGACCTCTGTTTACCAGAGGATGTGGCTTGGTAGCTCTTAAGGACACTCAAGTCCCCAAGCTGATGCTCCCAGCCCAACCACCACTGCATGCACCCTGGCCTGGCTCAACCCCTGCAGGTTTCTTTCTTCCTTTTAAAAGATTATTTATTTCACATCCCTACAGTAGCTGCCCTCCCTTTCTCTCCTCCTAGTTGCCCCCCCCACACCTTCCCTCTGCCTGCCCCCAATCTCCCCCCTCTCCATTTCTATCCAGGAAAGGGCAGGCCTCCCCTGGATATCAACATGGTATATCAAGTTGCAGCAAGACTGAGCACCTCCCCTTGCATTTAGGGCTGAGCACAGTGACTCAGGGCAAGGATTAGGATCCCATAAGCCAGCAGAAGAGTCAGAGACAGCCCCTGCTCCCATTGTTAGGAGCCCCGCAAAAAGATCAAGCTACACAACCATCACACATATGCAGAGGGCCTAGGACAGTCCCATGCGAGCTCCCTGGTTTTTTGCCTTAGTCTCTGTGAGCTCTTGTGAGCCCAGGATTGTCCTCTCTCTCTCTCTCTCTCTCTCTCTCTCTCTCTCTCTCTCTCTCTCTCTCTCTCTCTGTGTGTGTGTGTGTGTGTGTTTGTGTGTGTGTGTGTGTGTGTGTGTGTGTGTGTGTGATGTCCTTGTCCTACAATCCTTCTCTTCATCAGATTCCCTGAGCTCAGCCTGATGTTTGGCTATGAAGCCTCTCTGAGGACAGTTGGCCTAGGCACCGATCTATGAGTGCAGCAGAATGCCATTAGGCATCATTACATTGATTTTTTTCCCCCTCCGGTCATGTTTGGTTCTCTCCTAGGTCTCTGAACCATCCAGCCTCTGGTCCTGATGCTCCAGGCAGTGTGAGGGGTGGGCTTACTTCCCTGCCATGGGTTTTAGGCTGGACCATTCACTGGTTGGCCACCCTTACCCCAGCACATCCCATAGGCAGGACAGACGGTAGGTCGAAGGTTATGTGGCTGGGTTCCTTCCCTCCACTGGAAGTCTCGCTGGTCATAGGAGATGGCCAGTTCCGGCTATGCACCCCCTATTTCTTGGAGTCTTCGCTGGATCCCCTTTTGCGGACTCCTGGGAGTTTCCCTTGCACTAGGTTTCAGTTTCTACCTCACCCCAAAATGCCCACTTTCCAGTCAACACTTTCGGTATTCTCCTCTCCAGCCCTTCCCCGCCTGATTCCCCATGTTCCCGTCCCCATCAGTCCCCATCACCCCTGAGTCCACCCATGTTTCTCATGGTTACAAGGTCCCAGATCTGCCTGGAGTTCTCCAGCTCCTCCCTCGGCACACCTCCACCCTCTTGTGTGGCTTTTCTACAGTTGCTGCGTTCCCTTTGGATCCTCTTGGATCCTGGTGCCATCAACACCATTGCCAGAGTGTCTGCTTTTCCCTGTCAAGCTGAAATGGGCTGGAGTCCCCGCCTTGGGCTGTGTTGACACATTCCCACAATCTTACAACCTTCCCACAAGACCGAAGCAGAAGGAGCTTTTCAGAGCTCCTAAGTGGCATCACTTCCTGTCTTTACGATTAGAGCTCCACCTTCGCCCCCTGTCTTGGACCTCACTTCTCTGACTCACAGAGGAAAGGAATTGGACTACATTGTTGCTAAATTCCCTTCCACCTGTATAAAGTAACTTGTAATCTTAAAGAGTGAGCTATTAGCTCACTTTACTGGTTCACTTAAATCCACCTCAGTGGGATAAAATGTATTAGTGTCAGAGAAGGTAAAAATATGACCCCATAGCAAAGAGAAATTAGGAGCCTATTAAGCATAGAAAATGATACCTTTTAAATGTCTGTCTGGGCTCATCTCTATAAAGGAAAGTAGTTTTGGCTGAGGATGATGATGGTCAGGTCCTTCATTGCACTCTGTTTCTGCTTCCCTGAGAACTATGGTTGCATCTCAGCCTCTGGCCAAACACTGCCTATCCAGAAGGGCCAAGAGAACAATGTACACAGGGTGACCTCATTTTCATATGGGCTTCCTACCTTGAGGGAGGGAATTTGCCAAAAATCTACCCAGGGGCTGTCTGGCTGGTGGTTCTAAAGGTGACTTTAGATGACATCATTTTAACTTTTGATGGCTTTCCTTCTGCCTGCAACAGGTACATATTATGCTTCAATAAGAAACATACAATTATGACTGAGCAGGAGAAGGAGAGACTTATTCTAACAGCCGTGTAGCAAGGCAAAGGATACACTGTCTTAAAAACCTGTCAACACATTTCCTTTGATGGAAGGAACAGCCTTTTGGAGACGTGAAATGCTTGGTGAGTAGCCAACTGGCTACCCCACTCTTACCCCAGAGCTCCTTGCCAATGCCCTCCACCATGGAGATGAAGAGCTGCAGACTCCATTTTCAGGACCACTTGCACATAGGTGATGGGAGATGTCATTCTGTCTGAGCAATTTGAATCTTCGGTTTTGAAGCAAAGAACTAAGAGAGGGAAAATGCATTGGTCCATAAATGGAGGTATGTGTATTGTATTCTGATAACCAACAGACACACCTCAAGACCGAGGATGGCTACCCTTGAGCACCTTCCACAAGGAGGGTAGCGTCTGATGTGGTGATGGCGTTACAGTGTCAAACTCCGTGTTGCATTGCATTTCTTGTCTTTTTGTTTATATTTTAATGGTTTACTTTAGTGTGTGTGTGTGTGTGTGTGTGTGTGTGTGTGTGTGTGTTTCAGATTTCATGGATCTAGAGTTACAGGCGGTTGTGAGCTATCTGATATGAGTACCCAAGTCCTCTGGAAAAGCAGTGAGCACTTTTAACCTCTGAGCCTTCCTTCCAGCCCCTTTATGAGTCTTAAAAGCTTGTCAAAATATGAATTATTTTTCCTCTAATACGTAACGTGTGGATATTGGTGTATCTTGCATTTATATTTATTACCAGAACTCTCATGATTGGGTAACATTAACACCAAGTAGAACTGGTCTGAGGCTCGGCCAAGCTGTTAACCTGAAAACTACAACTCCCAGGATCCAGTGAGCCGAAGGGATGGTCCTGCCTGAGGCCTGAGAGGCGGATCCCGCCGCCCGAGCACGCGCTCTGGCTCCCGTGTGTGTGTGCGCGCGCGCGCGTTCCAGGCCGGCGGGCGCACGGTGGACACCTGCGACACCCGAGCGTCAGGTGGGCAGCGCGGGGTCTGCGGCGCAGCTGGGCCCCGGGCTCCAAGCGGGCGGGGTGCAGAGCCAGGCTTCAGGTGAGACGCTGGGCCGGGCTGGGCTTGGTGGCCGGCCCTGGGCTGCAGGGGAGGCCGGCGGGTTGCAGGACCGAGGGTGGACGCCTCCTGAAGCAGGCGCGGAGATTGGAGGGGTGGGCCTGTGCAGCCCGGCCTGGGTGGCGCTCCAGGCCTTCCCTCTGGAGCCTGCGCTGCAGCTGACAGCGGGGACGCACATGCTGGTGCCTGAGAAAGAATGGTGCGCGTTTGGCACAGGTGGCGTGGAGCAAGGAGAGATGAGCAGATGGGCCTGGGCAGCGCCAGCTCCGTTTAAAGCAGAGCCTGGGCTGGCCTGTCGCTGACCCTTCTGCGGTTGGAGCTCCGTAGGGAACCAGCCGGGCGATCGGTGATAGCAGCTTGTCTGGCCTGCTTGACAGTGCCCGGGGGAGCCAGGAAAGGAGAACCTGATGGGCTTGCCTGTACCAATCGTCTTCTCATCATTGGTAGGAATCCTGGGTCAAAGTTTGGGACCCTTCACCAGAATCGTGCTGCAAGAGAGGGGCAGCCGATATCCTCTTATCTTTTGTCAGCCAGCCCCAGAGCCTGTTGGATCAGAGGATAAATTGATATCAGCCCAGTTCATTCCCAGTATCTGGACTGTTTGGGGACTGGACGTTGAAATTTTGGCTCCTTTACCGGCCATGTCCCCTTAAGTAACTCATTCCTCTTCTCTGGTCTCCTCCTTTATCTTCTGTACAATAGACTGGTGGGATGGGTGGGGGGAACCTTCGTAGAGCTTCTGTGAGGAGTCCATGAGGTAATGCTGGCCAGGCTTTCTGTCTGAGTCTGGAACACTGAATGCATCAGATGCTACAACCAACTGTAGAAAAGGAAAGGTTGGAGTCCTGGACCCAGGTCCTGTCTTTCCCACAAACTAGCTGTTCCCAGGCTGCCAGGATCTGGAAGCTCAACCAGCCTACCCTTTCACATGAAGGATCTCAGTTCTGGGTGATGATGGGCTAGGAGGAAATTAGGTTCCTGTACTCAGAGGTGGCTGTCGGGTCTCTTCTGAGCTGAGAGCCCCTGGGTGCTGGTGAGCGGATTCCCTGTGGCTGTTGGATTGTCGGGGCATGGTTAGTGCTTTTTTGTTTGTTTTCAATGCTGAAGATTGAATGCAAAGCCACATATGTGCTAGGCAGATGATCTACGATTGAGCTACCCGCCCCCAGCTCTCTCCTTACTTTTTGCTTTGTTTTGCAGTCTCTCTCTTTTTGATTTTTTGAGACAGCATTTCTCTGTAGCTTTGGAGCCTGTCCTGGCATTTGCTTTGTAGACAAGGCCGGCCTGGAACTCACAGAGACCCGCTTGCCTCTGCCCCCTGAGTGCTGGGACTAAAGGGGCATGGGCCAGCACTGCCCAGCTGTTTTGCTGTGTCTTTAAGTTTCCCAGGCTCACCAAAGCTGTGGTCCTCCTGATTCATCCTCCCTAGTAGCTGGGGCGGCAAGTTTCTACTCAACCTTTTGGTTGGCAAGTTCTTGCTTTTCAATAGCAATGATAAGCAAAGACTTTTAGAGAATAATGAGAGAGAATTAAATTACCCAGCACTCCACTCCCAAGAGGCCTCGTCAGTCCCCTCGACTTGGTTGCTGCGGGACACGCTCCTCAGGGACTGCTAAAATGATCCCCAGGGTTTTCAAGTTGGATGAGATATTGGAGAGAAAGGGAGAAACTAAAGATGCTACCATGGCCTTTGCAGTTTAGGCTTGAGTTTGAGCTTCAGCCCCATCCCATAATAGCTATGCGGTACTGAACAATCCATACAGTAGTTCCCAGCTTTTGTCCTTTAGTGTGAATGGGGTTCCTAACACCCTCAGAGGACTTGTCGTGAGTCAGTAAGTGGGTTGTTGTCGTCGTAGAACTGCTATTTGAGAGTAACTGTAGGCACAGTGCTTTGTTCCCATTGGCTCTTTGAGTCCACAGACCTGGACCCCACCCCCACCCTCTGTGAAGTGGAACCTGGCTTCTCTGACCGGGCCATTCCTTTCTCTGCTGCCTGTGGGCCCGGATGTCCTAGAAATCTGCTTAGGACCCATGACAGGCATTTCTGGTGTCACAGTGGGGTCTTGGTGACACTTTTGTGTTAGAGATGGCGCCACATGCCCTTCTGTCCGGTCAATGTGATGCTGAAGGAGGTGTCCCCTGGGTGAGATTAGGTGAGGTGTTGGGGAGGCAGCCTACAGGAAGGCCTTCTTAGCTCTCATCCCTGGACCTCATGGGTTGCTGAGAACAGCCTGGGTGGGACCTGGAAGGCTTTAGTTGGAGAAAACCCCTGTTTATCTGCTGGGAAGAGTTGGAGCTTGTGTGTCTCAGGCAGAGTCCTCTTTGGGTGCAGAGCTGTGGGTGTGAGGTGGGAGAGCCCTATGCTGAGCCCCCAGGCAACCATTGCAGCCCTGGCTGACTGAGAGACCTAGCTTATAAAGACTTGGGAGAATTCATTTGCAAAGACTCTTTTAGTTCTAAAAGGTAGCGGTTTTGTAGTCATGTATTGACGGCTGAACCTTCTCTGCCCAGCACCAGGGCAGTGGGGATAATTGTCACCCCAGCTTGCCACCTAGACCACAGCTTCCAAAGCCACCAGCCACAGCCAGGTGTTCTCTCTGCCTGGCTGGGAGAGAGTAATGACAGCAAGAAGCCTTGGGTTGCTAAGTTACCATGGAAGGCCTATGTATCCGTGTTTCCAGAGCCTTCCACGCCTGCTCTGCCCTTGAGTCGTAAATCCCACTGCTCCAGAGTTCTACCCTGCACGCCTAACACTGGAGGGGCCATCAGATATGATGGCGGCTGGGTGTGGGACTTAAAAATGACCCCTGGAGTCAGGCATGTTCACATCCTAATGACTTTACTTGGGCTAGATGCCCTTAAGCATGTAACCTACCCGTCAGGTGTGATTTTCTCATATTGAGAGAAAATTAAGGGCGGGGGTCATAGCTTAGTGGTTTGCCTAGTACAGAGGAGGCCCTGAGTTTGACCCCCCAGTACCCCCAAAGGGAGCTGGGGACAGAGAAGCAAAGAAACGAACCCCCTAGGCCCTCATCAGAAGGCCTTGTGGGTACCCAGGAAGGGGAGGCTCAGGACAATGCTTGAAAGGAGCTGGCATTGGCCTTAACCCTTTGTTTGCACCGGAGGCCAGCACAGACAAATCTTTCATTTTCTCTGGCTTTGCACACTCTCACCAGTACCTACCCCCAGCCCCAATGTGTCTACCAGAAAGTCAGACTTTCCGTGCTGCAGGTCCCTTCCTTGCTAAGCAATGTGCACACTGGCCTAAGCCACACCTCAGGAAGGAGAGCAGGACCCTTGCCCCGTATTGCCGCTTTTGCAGTACCAGCTTTCCGTGGGTGGCTTGCTTTCCAGTGATGGACCATACCCAGGGGCCTCCAGTGGAGGTCCGAGGCAGGGATCGTAGCACATCCTGAAGTGTCTTCAGGAGCGGCCACTGTTATGCTGGGTCCCGGAGCCTCGAGGAGGGTCCTGCCTTCTCGACTGCCAGCAGGATGAGTGCCCCCACACGGGTAGCTGTTTAGAATACTCTCCTCTCCTGTGGCTTCCACACCATAGACAGGGTGTCTGCCTGGAAAGCTAAGGCCCCGGCAGCTTTTCTAGAAAGTTTTAAGTGTGGAAGCTGTCTCAGTCTGCCTTGGACAAGATGCTTGACTGTCATCTTAGCAAAGCTGGCCTTGAGAAGTGGAGGGAAATCCTCAGCTGGGTCCATCATTCCCCTGTGGCTGGGTCCTGTCAGAGGACCACGGGACTGCATGTCAGAACAACTGGACATCGAAACTGAGCTTGTGGCAGCCATCTGGAAGTTTTGTGAAAACATGGGTTCCTAGGCCTGACTGAAAGAATTCTGGGGTCATGTCTATGTGGGTCCCATGAGTAGGAGTTTGCACCCGATCCCTTGAGCAAGCTGTACAACCTTATAGGGCTCCTGGGTCTTCCTTTCCCCAGGGATGGGGCCTGTTCCTTTAAGTGTCCTATGTAGGGTAGAGTTTCTAGTGTTTTCCCCACGGGGCTGCCTCGTGGAGAGTGTCTCACAAAGACTCACAGAGTGAACTCAGGGGTCAGGTGTGTAGACTGATTCTGGGCATAAGTGCATACCCTGAACTTGATAAGAAAGGTAAAACCCAGATTGAGGCATCTGTTAGAAGATACCTATCTGGCTTAAAATCTGTCAAGGTTAGGGCTGGAGAAAGGGCTTGGAGGTGAAGATCGTTAGTTGCTCTTGCAGATGGCCAGAGATTTGATTCCTAGCACCCACATGATTGTTCACAACCTTCCATAACTTTAGTTCCAGAGCACCCAACACTGTTTCTTCCATGGGTACTGTACACGGGGTGCACGTGCACGCACGCACGCACTCAGGCACACACGCAGGCACAACACAGTTAAAGAAACTGTCAGGTCATAAGAAAGACTAAGGCAGAGGGTTGAGAGATGAGACTCTCTTCATCCTGGGTTGGATTTTGGACACAGCCTAGGGACCATGGATAAAAATAGTATCAGTATTAATTTTGTTATGCTCAGAAACATATGCTTATGTAGTAATGGCTATCAGGGAAGATGTCTCCAGAATGTTTTTGTTTGTTGTTTTTGAGACAAGGTCTTGATAAGTATCTAGGCAGGTCTTAAATCCTCCTGTCTCCATTCCCAAGTGCTGGGGTTACAGGCATATACCACCACACCTGGCATCTGGTTTATTTTAAATATTTTTAAACAGTTTATTTTTAAATAAGAGTTTGTTTGTGACAGAGAGTGATACATGTGTCGGCTTAGGGAAGAATTGGGGTGGGGTGGGGCGCCGTTTCCATGCTGGGCAGCTTTTGTAAGTTGGAGTTGTTTTCCTGTACAGTGACGTGATGGTTGCAGACCCCGCAGCCAGCCCCCACGGGCCAGAGCTCCACCCTGAAGTCTCACGTGTACTGGAATAGCTTCCTGCTCTCCCTTCTCTCTCACCGTCCTTACTGTAAGTGTAGATTGTCACCGTGGTGACACAGAGGGCCCTGCCTGCACCCAGTGGCCAGCCAGTGGGTGTTAGCTACGTCATCGTTAGTGGGCATCAGATGGCAATGGTGAGGAGGACAATGACAGGGGAGGCTGAGGGTGAGGGACCAATGGAAACCCAAGCTGAGGCGGTGGCCGCGCTCCTGTCATCAAGGCAGCGTTGCAGAGTGCCTGGCTGTCTGACGGCCGCCCAGTGGCTTCCTACAAAGGGCTCTGCACAAGTCCCCCCTCGAGCCTGAGGAGTCTCCCTACCCTGCTGCTGTCTCCAGCCCAAAGCCTGAAGTTCTCATTGAACTGTGTGGCCTGGGCTCTGCTTAGGTGGGCTCTGCTTGGAGGTCTCGTGGTTTGCTGGGGCAGGCAGAGGAGCTGGACCACAGGAACAAAGCATTCACCACCGACCTACACCCGCTAAGCCCTTGCCGAGAGCTCACCCCGGTGCCCGCCTCCACCTAGAACTCTTTTGGATAGTCTCTTGTTGTTCCTGTGTGGGCTGGGCATTTTTTTATGGGGGTGTTTTTAACTGTCTCTCCTACCATGGGCAACTCCTGGAGTCTTAATGGATTCCATTTCACACGGGGTCTAAGTCCCACCTGACATGGATGTTTTTGGTGTCTGGGTAGTCCCTGTAAGAATCATTTTTGAGCCAGGTAGTAGCGGTGCATGCTTTTAATCTTAGCACTCAGGAGGCAGAGGGAAGTGGATCTCTGAGATTGAGGCCAGCCTGATCTACATAGAGTTCCGGGGCAGCCAGGGCTACACAGAGAAACCCTGTCTCAAGAAAACAGAAAACCAACAACAACAAAAAGTTTTTTTTTTGTTTTTTTTTTTTTTTCTCTCTGCAGTTTCACCTTAAGACCTTGCAATATGTTCGTATGCCCTGTTTGAGCCTAAGGCAGGTTTATACTCTTCCTTTCCCATCTGCCTCCCTGTGTGTGACCACATGGTGACGCTCTGACCCCAGAGAGGAGGCTGAGCCGGCTTGCAGTGAGTCACTCTTGCCCAGAAGGTGGGCACCAGGCTGTGATCGGATGTCTGTGTTGCTAGACAACAGTACCCCAGTGAGAGGGTTGCAGGCCAGCCGGGGAGGCTGAGCTCAGCTGAGCCTCCTTCCAGCAGGCCAGGGCTAATCACCCATCACACCAGAGGGAAGGAACGTGGGCCCCTTGGGAGTTTTTCCTTTCCGAGTTGAAGCTCATTCATTGTCTCAGCTGCTTACATGGGATTCATGTCTCCAGCTCCGAGTTCAGGAGGGTGTTTCCCAGGGCAGGGTGTCAGTATGAATGTGAGTGGGCAGAGGTGAAGGCTGGAGAGACGGCTCGGTGGTTAGGATCCCATAGTTCCGATCCCGGCCATGTCTGCTGGCTCACTCACCTCTGTAACTCCAGCTCCAGGGGAACCCAACACCTTTGACCTCCGCGGGAACTGCACTTATGTGCACACACACAATTGCACAATTGAAAATATAAAAATCTAAGATCACGACAAAAACCCGCAAGCGCGTGAGTTCAGAACTGCTCTGTGCACTTTTATAGTTAACTGCTAAGTGCCACAAGGGTGCTTGGGCCATCCTGCATCTTTCTGAAGGAATGCTTCCCTTCCCCGGAAGTCCAGTGTGCAGGGTTTAAAAGCACAGGTTTTCTCCGCCTTAGACTCACACGTAGTTTTGCTGCACATACAGCCATGGTGTAACACATGCTAGGTCATGTACTTCCTTGGTAAAGAGGAAGGTGGAGGAGGTTGGAGGAGATTGCCCTGGGGGCCTGCCTGACCTTGTGGAGAGTTTGAGTTTACCCACTCAGAGGGATGTGACATCCATGTGTCACCCAGAGCTCCCATAGCTCAACCCTGATAAACATGTTGGCCAAAAACACTTCAGTGTCAAAGTAGGATTCTGCCATTTCAGCTACAAATCTGGACAACTTTTAAAAGTCAGACTGCTGTGATGTTAGTGTAAAACCTTGCAACCTTCTCCCCTGGCCCTGGCCTCTGCCTACGCCTGGTAGAACCTGGCAGTCCAGACCCCTCTTGCCAATAGACCTGCTCTTGGGGGAGTGATAGGTAAACAGCTGGGTCTCAGTCCTGCTGTGGAGCCCAGGTGCCAGGGTTGCATCCTTGGACCAGAGCTTATGAACGAACGCTCACCGGATTTTGCCAGGTGGTGTGAAGCTGATCACCCCATCCTTCTCTTCATTCAGTTTGTACAGTTGCGAGAAATGGCAGGTTAGGGCTTTTCACGTTTTCTCTGTGGAAACCAGAAGAAAACTGTGAAAGACTGCACTGTGTCCGCCCTGGCCCAGGGCTAACGCTGGATCTCCAACCTCCAGTACTGTGAGGAGGTAAGTTTGTTGTTCAAGCCACCCAGTTTATGATGGTAGTGGCGCTGCAGCTGAAGGCGACTGTTGTCCTGGCAAGCTCCCCCCGCCCCAGGTTCCAGGTCATGTGGTCAGCCCTGGCTTTTCTTCCCTATTGGCTCCTGATGTGTGACTTTGCAGCTCTGACTTGTCTAGGAATCCAGGGATGTTTGTCAGACCGTATGCCCATGTGTGGTTGTCTGGGGCTGGGGCTGGCCAGGGCATTCAGAAAATGGAGTCTGTGCCCATGCAAGATGTCCAGGCTGGCAGGTGATCTGACCCTCACTGCCAGGCGGCTGTGTGTCAGGTGTGTCAGAGTCCTTATGTCTGTGTGTAAGGGCTTTTGTGGACATGTAGTCTCACTCTATCAAGCTTTGTCCCTGGCTGAGCCACTAAACCTGATGCATCTTAACCACGCTCCCATTAAGGTTTCTAACTGTAACAGTGGCAGACACATGTGCCCAAGTCCCCAGATGAGGAGAGACAACAGCACCCAAGTCCCCAGGTGAGGCAAGGGGTTTGGAGAAGAAAAGGAACCAGCCCAGGCCTCAGAATTCTCAGTGTCCATGTGAACCGCTATACCCACCTGACCCTGCTCCTCCTCTGGGGACTGTTAGGCCTAGCCCCTTGGGAAGCAGGAATTATTAAACAAAAGCCAGACCAGGTGACCGTGTGCCACAGTGAAGCAGAGGGCTCAGCAGATGGGAATTGACAAGGAGCTACTTTCATGAGTGATGGCCACCTCATTCCCAGCAGCCCTGCTGTGACCACTGAATCATGTCAGGTGTCACAGGGGCTTCAAGCCTGCTCTGCTGCAGGAAGAACTTTGAGTCCAAGGATGTCATCCGTCATTTTTGTGTCTGACACAGGACCAACCTGGCCTCATTTCCTATTCTGTTCATGTTCTTCTAAGCTTTTGGACTTTGTTCCCTAGAAATGTGCACACACGTTATAACACGTAATTTACATGTCTTTGGACATAAATTTGCATATGCATATATCCTGGATATGCAAGCACTCACACACACTGTATGGTTCACATCCGCACACACTGACTTGTACATAGGATCGGGGTGGGGGGTGGGGGATGGGGAATCAGGTTCACTTACTATGACCCTCTCAAAAGCAGGGATGCTGGCTCAGCAGTGTCGGCTGGTGTGGGTCCCTCTATTGGTAGTAACACCACACCAGTGGTTAATCATTTTCAGTGTTGGGCCTGTCCCCACCCATCCAGTGCCTACCATTGGGACGATGAAGGAAGAACACTAAGATCTTTTGTCATGAAAGACTTGAGGACACAGCTTTTCAGAGTCATAGCTCCAGGCCTTAGCAGGCATGTTTTGTCTCCAAGGTAATGCTAGATCCTGACAGGTTGCCAATAGGGACTCGTCCAGAGCCTGGCTTCTTGCTGGAGATAGAGGGTGAAGCTATCTCCCACTCTGCCTCTGGGCGTCATCCTGAGCTGTCTGCTCATCTCTCCTGGAAGGAAGGCCCACTGCACAGACCAGGCTGTACCATGGCAGGAGACAGGAGACGGTGCATGCTTTCCAGCTCCTTGCCTGAGTCCCCACACCAGGAAAAAGGGTGCTGGAAATAACCTGACTCTGGCCATTAGTGCTTCGCCTTCCCTCCATAGTGGGCGTCTTTCCCATATCATTTCTAGGGGTCTGAGTTCTTGAGTAAAGTAACCTGAATCTGAATTCTCCGCACCCACATAAAAGGCCATGTGTGGCGACTTGTAACATCTGTAACCCCGGTGCTGGGAGCTGGGGGTGGGAGCCAGACAAGAAGATCCCTGGAGCTTGCTGGACAGCCAAGCCAGGCTAGCCAAATTGGTGAGCTCTGCAGTCAGTGAAGAGACCCCCCCTCCCCCAAATAAGGTGGGGACGGGGCGATGGCTGGGCAGTTAAAAGCACTTGCCGCTCTTGGGTCTCAAGTTTGATTCCCAGTTCCTGGGTGGCTGCTCACAACCGTCTGTGGCTCCAGCTTCAGGGCACTGGATGCTGGATGTCCTTTCTGGCCTCCAAGGGTACCAGCGCTTACATGATGCACAGATTATACATGCACACAAACACTCAGACGTAAACATCTCAAAAGAATAAGGTGCAGAGCCATCGAGGAAGGCCCTTGCCCACCAGTGGCCTCCACAGGCATGTGCACACATGTACATGCACACCCTCGTGTCTTTACACACTAGTTACACACGTTTGTTTCCAAAAAGTGTACAGTCCTCTCCATCCCACCCCACCCCCGCAGCGGAGCGGGGGAGGGGCCACAGAAGCCACTTCTTCTGAGGGGTAGAATTGTGGTTAGAGTCCATTTAAAGCTCCAAGGCCGTTTCTTCTCAGAACAGTGTTGAGATTGGAGCTGGCCCTTTTGAACTTCTCTGCCCTCAGCCACGCTTGCTTTTAAACTGTCTCCATAACCAAACTTGATGGCGAAAACTGCAGGGAACCTCGGCCTCCTTTTCCTTCTATGAACCTCCTTCCTGCAGTGAAAAGTTGCAGCCCCCAGCCAGCAGTTAGGGAAACCTACACAAGGGAAGTACAGATCTCTTACATGTAAGGTGTGTGTGGGGGGGCGGGTTGCTATGTTAGGATTCTTTTTTCTATTGAAAGAGCCTGGTGTGGTACAGGCAGGGTTTAGTGTAGCTGTCACGGGTGCTACAAACGCTAAAACACTGAGCAGGACCAGGCTATTTCCAAGATGCACACAGTCGGCCTGCACAATCCAGAAACTGACAGGCTTTGCGTGTGTGTGAAACATCCATCACAGACCCTCCGTACTGTCCAGACCCCATCTTACGGGAGGCTCTGGGTGGGTGTCTCCTTCGGTCCTCACAGCATGTTTACCCGCAGACCCTAAAGAATCAGCATACGTGGAGACAAAACATGTTTCCCATGTGACCTCTGCCTCTCACCCAAGGTGCCTTGCCAGACACCATTCATTTTCTGATTAAAGTGCTTCCTGCTTCCATCTGATACCTGATCCTGCCAAAACTTTCCATCTTGCTGGCTTAAGGAGGATGCCACAATGCAGAGGGGGTGGGGTGATGCAGGAGAATGTGAGAAAGGCAGGAGGGATTTTACAGTGACCACTGACTGCCCCAGACCTTGGCTCCTCCACAGTGACAAGGGCTCCATTATGAGATTCCCCAGAAGGAGATTTAAAGCAAGGATGAAGAACAAGCGTTTGTCTGTCCTCCATCCTGGCTCACCTGAGTGAGTGTAGGGAGGGGAAGCGGTAAGAAAGGTTGAGCCAGGATAGCTGCAGCCTTGCCCCATGGGTAGACCCAGAGCCCATATGGAACAAGGCTGCACACAGTCCGGGCAAGGTTGCTAACCAAGCTGACAGGGTTTGGTGCTGGATTCCTGTCATTCAGCCCTGGTTAAGGCTGCCTGACTATAAGTAACAAAATTGGTCAAACCCAGTCAGTTCAGCTCATAGTTTAGACCACACAGTTCAGAAGGTTTGCTTATCAGAGCTTCACATTTCCCCCCTTGAAAGGGTAACACGAGAACCTGGCATGCCCAGTGAAGTCTTTGTAGAACATTCCATGGCTGCCCTGCCCTTTACCAGTGCCCTGGGATGGGTGTTTACATCTAACTAGAAACACTGTCCCCTTTCCTAGGGCCTAGAAACAGCCAAGTCTTGAGTCTCCCTGCTTTCTACGCTTAGGTTGCCGCAGTCCTGCTTCTGTCCAACAGAGGGCACTCATGTCAAGCTGTTGGTCCTCTAACTCGGTATTTGTTGCAGTGCTGGAGATGTCTTAGGGAGACAGTTTCCTATACACAGGTTAGGAGGGTCACGGGGAGATGGATGCAGCATCATTCCACTGGGTCTAAGCATGTCGCTTAGAAAGCTGAGCCCTCCTGTCCCGTGCTTGTCAGAGAGAAGCCAGAAACTACAATTCAGTCTGGCTTCAAAGAGGAAGTAAGTGCTCTCACAGCAGACGTGGAAATGTCACCAGGGTCCCCCGTGTCTTCTGCTGTGCCATCCTTAGCACACTGCCTGTGCCCTCAAGCAGTTTGCTTGTGGTTGGCAGATGGCAGCCAGGGACACCACTTTCCTCCTATCCCCCGGGATAGGAACCGAACTGGCTTCTCTCCAGTCTGACTGCTCCCTCTGCAGCATGGCAGTATCACTGGATTGGCCCACAGCTCCAGAGGTGAGCTCTGTGCACCCTGAGAACCACATGTCTCTGCCTCCTCTGGTTACAGGAGACTCAGCACAGGGGCTCAGGGGATGTGTGAGCACACTGGAGAATCCTTAGGGAGAGGAGACATATGTGTGGATGAGCATCTTGAGCCAACTTAACCTGGAGGTCCAGGCCAGGGCACCTCGGTCTGGTGACTTCTGGCCATGTGCACTGACTGGCCACTGTTCTTTGGAAAGATTTCTGAAATGGCTGTGATGGGAAGGGCCAGCACCTGCCTAGCACTGGCCAACCTTGGCTCTGAATCATGAAGACAGCCATGTACCCAGCGTGCTTTGGAATACACATGATGTATGTATGTGGGTGGCCCTCCATCAAGCGTCCCAGCCCTTTTCCTGCCATGGGGGGGGTGTCACCTATCGGGGAACATAACTGAGTGGTGAAGTGGCTCCTTTTGTACATCAGAAAACAGTTGGGTACCAGGACTAGAATTTCAACCAGTGTTATCATCACTCCTGACCACCAAAGCCTGTGATGGGGCTGCCAGATGCTTGTCTTTTCTAAAAGGTACCTGAATTCCAAAAGGCAGCCACCCAGGCCAAGCGAATGAGCATACCTGGCCTTTTGTGTGCCTCTGTACTGGCACGGTCTAAGGACTACACTGTCCCAAATGTAAGGGGTTCTGTGTAGAGGTAGATGTTGGCCCCAAACCTGGACATTGAAGTTCCGCGGAGCTCTGGTGGTGGTAATGTTCTTCCTTCATAGCACAAGGCTCCCCTGGGCATGTTCAGAGGCTGCTGAAACCACGGGTGCTGCATGGTAAAGCAGGACAGGTTCCAGCTGCTGCTGCTATTGCAAGGGCTGCTACCTGACACATGGGCATTGCAGGGGCTGCTACCCGATACACGGGGCTGCTCATCCACAGCTGAGAAGCCATCTTCATCCTCCCAGCTCTGCATCTGAGTGATGCCGGTGTGGTTGGAAGGGTAATCCTTCTAAACAAATGGCTCCCTGGGCTGTTGAGACGACTCAGTAATGTGCTACCCCCTTACCTGTATAATGCTAGCACTGGACAGGCAGAGACGAGAGGATCCTGGAGGCCACTGGCCAGCCAGTCTAGCTGAATTGGCGAGTACCGGTTTCAGTAAGAGCCCCTGCCTCACAAATACAAGGTGTAGAGCAATCAAGGAAAGACACTTGATGCTGACACATGTGCCCATAAACACACACAAATGAAACTTTAAAAAGCCTAGGACTTGTAACTTGACCCATGACTGCCTTTTAGTAAGAGTCAATTTTTCTTTTCCCCCCATGCCTGGCTGTAGCTGTTACCAGGGAGCTTTGCTGAAGCGGGTGTGGAGGAGCACACGGCGTGGGCAGTGGGCATGTGCTCTATGCCTGGCTGGGTTGACTCCTCTCTCTCTCCCCCTTCACAGGCTTTTTCTCGTCCTCCGCCACACATGGGGATGGATGGGTGAAGCCCACCTGGGCTGGGGCACTGCGCAGCAGCCATCGTCTCACTAAGGCCCTCCGGCGGCGATAGGATGCACCTCTCGGCAGTGTTCAATGCCCTCCTGGTATCTGTCCTTGCTGCAGTCCTGTGGAAGCACGTGCGGCTGCGGGAGCATGCGGCCACCCTGGAGGAGGAACTGGCCCTTGGGCAGCAGTCTCTGGATCCAGTCTCGGGGCTGAGGATCGACTACCCGAAGGCCCTGCAGGTCCTCATGGAGGGCGGCACGCACATGGTGTGCACGGGCCGCACACACACAGACCGCATCTGTCGCTTCAAGTGGCTCTGCTACTCAAACGAGGCGGAAGAATTCATCTTTTTCCACGGCAACTCGTCCGTGATGCTGCCCAATCTGGGCTCCCGGCGCTTCCAGCCGGCCCTCCTGGACCTGTCCACGGTGGAGGACCACAACGCCCAGTACTTCAACTTCGTGGAGCTGCCCGCCGCGGCCCTGCGCTTCATGCCGAAGCCGGTGTTCGTGCCTGACGTGGCCCTCATCGCCAACCGCTTCAACCCCGATAACCTCATGCACGTCTTCCATGATGACCTGCTCCCCCTCTTCTACACGCTGCGGCAGTTCCCCGGCCTGGCTCAAGAGGCCCGGCTCTTCTTCATGGAGGGCTGGGGCGAGGGCACCCACTTTGACCTTTACAAACTCCTTAGCCCCAAGCAGCCGCTGCTGCGCGCGCAACTCAAGACGCTGGGCCGGCTGCTCTGCTTTTCGCACGCGTTCGTGGGCCTGTCCAAGGCCACCACCTGGTACCAGTACGGCTTTGTCCAGCCCCAGGGCCCAAAGGCCAACATCCTCGTCTCTGGCAAT
The DNA here is from genome assembly GCF_943737965.1 of Phodopus roborovskii. Lineage (NCBI taxonomy): Eukaryota > Metazoa > Chordata > Mammalia > Rodentia > Cricetidae > Phodopus > Phodopus roborovskii. The sequence continues at coordinate 9,843,062 of NW_026125295.1, read as the reverse complement.
GAGATCCGGCAGTTCACCCGCTTCATGGCCGAAAAGCTCAATGTGAGCCAAGCAGGTGCACCCCTGAGCGAGGAATACATTCTGGTCTTCAGTCGCACCCACAACAGACTCATCTTGAACGAGGCGGAGCTGTTGCTAGAGCTGGCGCAAGAGTTCCAGATGAAGACGGTGACGGTGTCCCTGGAGGACCACACCTTTGCAGATGTGGTGCGGCTCGTCAGCAACGCCTCCATGCTGGTCAGCATGCATGGGGCCCAGCTGGTCACCGCCCTCTTCCTGCCCCGTGGGGCCACCGTAGTCGAGCTCTTCCCTTACGCCGTCAATCCTGAGCACTACACCCCCTATAAGACTCTGGCCACTCTGCCTGGCATGGACCTGCAGTACGTAGCCTGGCGGAACATGATCCGGGAGAACACCGTCACACACCCTGAGCGGCCCTGGGACCAAGGGGGCATCACCCACCTGGACCGGGCTGAGCAGGCCCGCATCCTACAGAGCCGGGAAGTGCCCCGGCACCTCTGTTGCCGGAACCCAGAGTGGCTCTTCCGAATCTACCAGGACACGAGGGTGGACATCCCGTCCCTCATGCAAGCCATTCGGCGTGTGGTGAAGGGCCGGCCAGGACCACGGAGGCAGAGGTGGGCAATCAGCCTGTACCCGGGCAAGGTGCGGGAGGCTCGATGCCAGGCGTCCGTGCAGGGTGCCACAGAGGCCCACCTGTCTGTGTCCTGGCAGATCCCGTGGAACCTCAAGTACCTAAAAGTGAAGGAGGTGAAGTACGAGGTATGGCTGCAGGAACAAGGCGAGAACACATACGCGCCTTACATGCTGACCCTGCAGAATCACACCTTCACGGAGAACATCAAGCCTTTTACCACCTACCTGGTGTGGGTCCGCTGCATCTTTAACAAGAGCCTCCTGGGACCTTTTGCAGATGTGCTGGTATGCAGCACGTAGCCCGCGGCCAGGCCTCAGGAGGGTGGCCTTGGCCGCTCAGCTTCCCAAGGTCCGAAGTCCTGCTGACAGCTGTGGTGATGACTTACCTATTTATTGAGCAGGCCTGGGCTGGGCCCAGTGCCTAGCGCCGTCTTACAGTTGTGGGTGTGCTATTTGCAGAATTCTTTGCCCGGAAGAGGTGGTCTCTACCGCCTGTAGCCACTCTGGTCGGAATCCCCACCCAGGAAGAATTCCTTGGTGGTGAGGAGGCACAGGCAGGCCCCAGGGACCTGCTCTTGCTAATTGGTCATGCTGCTTCCTGTCCTTGGTACAGGTCCTGGCTTCTAGAAACAGTGGTCATGTGGTTGGTGGGCTAGGCAGATAGTCTCTGGAAATTTCACCTGTAGCTGAGTGACAGGTGTGTTTGGAGCAGTCATTAAATGATTATGAACATCTTGGGTCAAGTGTCTTAGTGTCTTCTAAGCATATGTGGATTATTTTCATTTCAATCCCATTCACCCTGTTCCCCGCCTTCTGAGCAAGCTCTCTCCACCCCACACCCTTCCTCTTCTCATGCCCTTTCCCGTGCGACTTTTCTAAGGGTTGCCTAGAAGCACACGGGTGAGGGTTTGTTCCCATTGACCTTACCACTGACTACCCTGACTAATCCTCAGGGAAGGATGAGACACCCCACGAGCTCCCCCCCCCCCCGCTTCCAGAGCCGGGTATGTGGACCCCATCTTGTATTGGCCTTCTGTGAGTTCAAGAATAGCACAGCCTCGTCATACCCAGAAGCCAGTGCCCCACACCACCACAGCCACTCTTTTTTACCCTTTTGTAATGCTCCTCAAGCCTTGGAGAGGGTGAAGTAGATGCCTCCTGGGTGAGAATTCGATAGTCACCCACCCTCAGCACTTAGACCAATTATGAGTCTGCAGGCCCTGCTGGCCCCTGCAAAGAAGTCTACCGAAGCTGGCAGCAGCACTGGCCCATAGGTGTGACGTTATTTAGAAGACAATTTCATAGGCGTCACATATCCATGAAACGCAGCAGGCCCGTGACCTCCCCAACCACAGGCTTCTGAACAGGTTGTGACATCAAACCTGAATTCTGTCCTGTGAAATGGTCTTCAAATCCAATCAGCTGGCTGCCCCCTTAACGCACCTGCCACCATTGCATCAGTAGTCATATCTTGCCTGGATGGTTGATATTGTTGCACAGACAGAGTCTGCAGCCCAATGAAACTGTTATTTTCCCCCTCTCCCCCCCACCCCCTGCTGCCCGCAGAAGCCTGCACGACACATTATAAAACTGTGACGGTTAATGGGCAGGGGGAGGTAGCTTCCAATTCCAACTTGATGTCTCTGTCACATGACAGGTGTTTGGCGTCTTCAGTTGTAGGGTTTTATCTAGCACAGGTGGGCAACTAACAGAGTGGCGATTGCCTATATTTGGGGGTGGCCTTAGGAGCTACCTTAAGCTGGCAGCTCATAGGGAGATAGCCTTTGGGCAAGTCTTCTTGAACAACCGTAAGCAACGTTAGCAGCGAGTACCCAGGTATCAAAGGGGACGGCACAGTGGGTTAGATCAGGACTGTGAGGGAGCGTGCTGTGCTCACCCACATGGGCAATGTCTTACACACAGGCTATGAAGAGAGGTGCATCCATGGGACAGCCATACGATCAGTCACCTTTGACCTGCGTAGTACCTGGTCCTGCATTCTCCCTGATGGTTAACAATGGAACCACAGGCATGCTGTCATTAAAGTCAGATATAGACATTGCTGCAGCTGTTACTCAACCTTTCTCCCAACAAACAAACAATGAAGGTCACACAGCGTCCTAAATGAGGAAAAATTGAAACTGAAAATTTGATTTTTTCCCCTTAAAGACTCAGATAAATATTTCACCTAGAGGGCTAGAAAGATTACTCCGCAGTTAAAATCGCCATCTGCTCTCCCCAGGGTCAGAGGACCCAACTTCAGTTTCCCGCACTCACAAGGCAGCTCACGGCCATCTCTAACTCCAGTTCCAGAGGATCCAATGACCTCTCCTGGCTTCTGTGGGGAGCGCATGCATGTGCACAGACATACATGCAGACAAAACATTCAAGCACACACAAAATGACATAAGCATTTTAAGTGGACACTCATGCTACCAGACAGAATAAAGTAACTTTGATTAGAACAGTGCCCCATTGAAGCAGGGAGTTAGGAATCCCTATGAGCAGAGCATAGTACAGCTCACAAGGGGACCTCTGTGTGCCTGGGGATTTGTCTGAGAAGAGTATTACTTTCGGATCGGTGGGAACAAAGTAGGCTCTTGAGTAGAATCGGGAGCAAGGAAACTTCAGTTACACCCCGGACTCAAACCTCTCTCAAATGCAAACTTCATACAAAAAGACACGAAGAAATAAAAAGCACACAGATATTTCAGTGATCTGATGAAGCAACAACCTAAGAAGACAGCAACCCCAGAAGAGTCACAGGCAAAAACAAACAAATTTGACTGCATGGAGGACAGTCAAGCCATAGACGGCAGACTGAGAGGAAACAGACAAGTCTAACAGCAAGGGTTGAGTACATGCGGCTCAGAGTCAAAACTCTAACACACGACCAAGGAGGAACAAACACCCCACATTGAAGTCAGCTCACAAAGCATGCAACAGCTAACATGGGAATGAAGATCTTCTACAATAATAAGGGAAATTTGGTTTTTATAACAGGCTTCTCCATGTTGCCACTGGAAAAATGGTTCAGTGGTTAAGAGCATGTGTTGCTCTTGTAGAAGATTACATAGAGTTCATTTCCCAGCACCCATATCAGGCAGCTTACAACCACCTGTAAGTCCAGTCCCGGGGAATCTGGTTTTCCTCCATAGGCACTGCACACATGTAGCATGCATACACACACACACACACACACACACACACACACACACACACATAAATAAAAATAAAATTAGGGGCTGGAGAGATGCTCAGTAACTAAGAGCACTGACTGCAGGTTCAATTCTCCCAGGTTCAATTCTCAGCTCCCACACAGCCACTCACAATTGTCTGTAACTCAAGTCCTAGGGGTCTGGCCCCTCTTCTGTCCTCTGCAGTCAGCAGGTAACACACATGGTGCACAAATGTATAGGCAGGAAAAACACCCATGCACCTAAAAATAAAAAATTTAATTAAAAAAGTAAATCTTAAAAAGAACAGGCTTCTCCAGTTGGGAATATAGTTCAGCTGGTGGGGAACTTGCCTAGCATGCATGAAGTTCCAAGTTCATACATATACCTACATGCCTCTGCGCACATGCACACACATAGCACTGCATGTACATGTGCAGGGAGCAGTTCATACGCTGTTCTTAAACGTATTTATCGGTGCATGGGACTGAATAGCCACAGCTGAAAATGCAGAGGGAATTTGAGGCCAGAGGCTCTCCACCATCCCCAACAGGTAATCCATCCCCTGGCCCTTAGGCTGCTCCAGCTGCTGGCTTTTCCCATTTGTCAACAGAACAGCTATCGGCTAGCTAGTGTTGTCAAGGAAATGCTATCATTGGGAGGAACACACCAGCTCAGGTTTACATTGTGGCGAGTCCCCTAGCAAGCTGAGCTCTCCCCAGACAGTGTTGGGCTCACAGGTCCTTGTCTCTGAATAGTGTGAGGTTGTGCTTCTGTATGTGTTTCAGCAGGACCTGTCCTCGCCTCTCCAGCATCTCAAGAGCGTGCTTCAGACCTCTGGCTCCACCTTGGCTCTTCCAGAACACCTGGTCCATCTGTAGGGACTTGAGCAGCAGGTTCTGTAGGCATCCTGATGCAAGAACCTTCACGACAGACTCGGGAAACCTGCAGCCGAAGCCCCAGAGCCCATGCAAGAAAGGAAAGGCAAAAGTGAGCTCAGAGAGCCTCCACAAGGTGTGAACCCCAAACATCCCCCCCCATGGGAACCCGGCACAGTCAGCCAGGAAGTGCCAGGTCTGTGCCTGCTAGCTCCTTATCAGTGGATTCTGCAGCCTGCTGTGTCCTGAAAGCAGAAGGCAGAGCTCTCGGATGGACCCCATCCTAAAGTGAAGCCTGGGGGACCAACCCTACCACTCTGGGCTCAGCTGGGCATACTTGGGGCCCCAGAAGGCCCTGAGAAGTCTAAGCTGCCTTCTGGGAGTGCACAAGGAAGGTCAGGTCCCCAGGCTAGCTCTTTCACAATGATCCAGGATGAGCTAGCCTTCACACACTGAAGCAGAGCAGCTGGTAATCTGCAGGGATACCCAGGTCCCCCTCTGGATATAGGGGATAGGCCCAAAGACTATAGCCCTTCTCAGTCTTCCTCAGCCCCTGCAGCCTCAGATCCAGCTTTGGTCTGATGGACTTCAGCCCTCTGAGGAGATGTAGTTGAAGGTTCCACAGTCTACAGCAGGGCTCTCATACCCAACGCCCTGGATCCTCACCCATCTATGCCTTCCAGCAGCCGAAAGTTCAGCTTGTCCTCAGGATGCTGAAGGTTGCCAGCATTGTCTATGAACACCAGGTGAGATGGATCGCTGCTCCGGACCTCAGGAAGAAGATGGACAGGGGCATCCGTTGGTAAATGGTGTAACTGGTACCACTCGGTCAGTTTCAAGGGCACCCTCCGCTGTTTGTGCCACAATCCCCTCACTTGCTCACAGGGTCCCACAACTGACGGCTCACTCTACCCCAGTCCCGTGTACCATTGCTGCAAATCCTCCCAGCAGCCTTGGGAGTCACGAAACACAAGCTCATACAGCTAAGGAGCAACTAGGGCTAACTCAAACCTGGATGCATAGTAGTGAGTCACAGCTGCGCCTTCTAAATTGCGAGGCGAGGGCGCTGTTCCTGGTATAGTGGGTACCAGGGTCAGGAGCATGGGTGGGAACTGAACTTGCAGGTGAAAAAGGAAAAAGCATACTCTTCAGGGTCAAAAAGATTCATGTCATATCACACATAGACCCCCCCTCTCGTACACATGCGCGCACGCACGTGCGCACACACACGCGCACATGCACACACACGCGCATGCACGCGCGCACACGCGCACACACTGTCTCTCTTGCCATCTATGCCTAAGTATCACCAGGAACATACAGTGATATCTGTTATCTCTGTAGGTCACTGGCCACACCCTTAATTTCATCACCCTGAAGAATCTTTAGCATCTCTTAAATCCTTTCCACATGGAAACAAGAAAAAAAAATGGAATTCTCTGGTACTTTAAAAATATGTCATGGGCTGGGGAGATGGCTCAATAGGCAAAAGGCTTACCACACCTTTATGAGAACCTGAAAACTCAGAACTTCACTGGGGGTGGGGGGCAGAGCCAGGTGAGGTTCCGTGTGCCTGCAATCCCAGAGCGCACAGGAGGGTCCCTGGGGCTAAAGGTCAGTCTAGCCGAATTGGCAAGCTCTAAGTTCAGTGAGAGACCCTACTCAAAACTGATGAGGAATGATGGAGGAGGACACCAGGTGTCAACCTCTGGACTCCACATTCATGCACTCCAGGGGCTGCACACGCTTCTGAAATCTGGTGTTTGGCAGTGACAGGCCGTCTCCTCTGGCCTACACTCCCAAGCACACACTCTGCTTCCTCCAGAATTCCATGTTACTTTCCATAGCCATTCCTAGCAATCTAGGCTTCAGAACCCAAGCATTCCCTCTGTCTCTTCACTCAGAGCCCAGGTATCAAACCCCACCCCTAAAAGACTTCAAAGTTCCCTGAAGCGTCTTGAGGAGCCGTGAAAAGGGGTTCACATGCAAACCGATTCCACCTAAGCTGCACGCTCAACATCCATTTTGTCTGACTTATACATTTGACTTCCTAGAAGTCTTATTTAAGCCAAGGTTTGCTGGCAAAGAGAAGGAGCCTGGGGAACCCCGTGTGTAGCCGTTGGGAGCATCCTCCAGCAGGAGAGAGGCATCACCCGGCACTCATTGGGAGCATCCTCCAGCAGGAGAGAGGCATCACCCAGCACTCATGTGGCAAGGTAGTGTGCGTGCAGGAGAAACATACCAGGATGTGTACCAGCCGCAGCTCATCTGGGTTCCGACACTTCTCTCGGAGCCCCTCTTCCACACAGGGGTCTGAGGGCTCAGGCTCAAAGCCACAGCAGTAGCGATCCAGGCGATCGTGGACCTGTGGAAAAGGCTGGCATGGTACCTGGCTTCTCCGGACCCAATATAAGGCCACTGGGCCCCTCACCAGCCCAAGGCTGCTCAGAGACAGTCCTCAGGAGCCGTGTGTGCTGGTCAGCTCCACACCGACCTCCAGCTAGAAGGGGGAGTCTACCCTAATCCTTTCCCTGAGCTCCTGAAGGTGAGCTCCTCCGGGTTGCGGGACCCCGCTATCCACTCCTGCTTCCTCTGCTTGTCACCATTACTCATCTCTTCTCATTGGCACGTTAGGAAGGGTGGCCAAGCCTGGACCATTAAGGCTGCCAGAGTCAGTCTTCTGTCCTGAAACCCCAGGACCTACCACTGACCTTAGACTGTCAGACTGAGGCAATGGCAGCAGGTCGGTGTGCGTCACTCACGGCCAGCGTCACTCACGGCCAGCGGTCACTGACATCCATGCCTCATTCCCTCCTCACGCAGACTCTATCATCCTGAGTTCAGACACATTCCAAGCCATAAAGGAGAACGCACACAGCTGGGATTAGAAGTCGGAGTTGTTGAAGCATAGGTTGGCCCCCATTTGTGGACAAGGCGGGCTACATATGGAACTGGGCAGAAGATGGCGGTGCCCACAAAGCCTGAACCGGGTCTCTAGCCTGGCTGACTGAGCAGCAACAACAGATGATGGCGGTGGACGTGTGGCCGCCACCATCTGTGCTGGTTGCTGTTTCCACACTCACAGGGTGATGGTCCTGGAGTCTCTGGAACCTTCTCCTCTTCCTTCAGCCTTAATTAACAAGACTAGGACCAAAACAACCAATCCTCGATGAGCAATGGTGGGCATTCCTTGGCCTTTGTGAGTGGCTTGCCCTTGCCATTCCTTCAAGGAAGCAGGGAGAATCCCAGAGAGGGTGTGAGCTACTGGGGCACGCACACTGCTCATAGCACGCAGACTTTCTGCATGGAGCCCCTGCCCTGCTGAACTGTGTCTGCTGGCCTCACCAGCTGAGGTCCCCTAGACTGTCACTCTATTACAGACTCCCCTGACCACATGCTCTCCCTGCCCCATCCCCCAGGCTCCCTGGAGCTTCATCTTTGTTCTCTGAAGTTCTTTCCTTCCTTCTGAACTCAAACTGAGCCTTTGTCATTTCTCAGAGATGTGCTCCCCAAGCCTCCGACTCCCAGCGCTGTGCTCCCAGAGCCTCCGACTCCCAGCGCTGTGCTCCCTGAGCTTTCTCCCTTCCAGGTCCAAAGTGTGTAGTTGCTATGGTTTTAGCAGATGCTCTCGATGCCCGACCCATGAACCCAGGCTCACAGGAAAATGTCCCCATCATCCCATTCCCGAGTTCAGAGGGGCCTTCAGCCCCTGAGCAGGCTTTGCCTACCCATGTGACAGACTGAAGTAATATAAAAGTTAATGTTCCTCCCATCCAGAGGCAACCTCCAGAGCTGGTATGCAAACACTTCATCCTAGAAGGGAGTAGATTTCTGCAGCTCCATTGAGTCTGGGAGGCATTTTCTTGACTGATGAGTGACATGGGAGGGCCCAGCCCACTGTGGGTGGAGTCGCCCCTACACGGGTGGTCCTGGGTGTTATAACAAACCAGGGTGAATGAGCCGTGCGGAGCATGCTGGCGAGCAGCACCCATCCATGGCCTTTGCTTCAGTCTCTGCCCTAACTTCTCCTCAGTGATGGACTCGAAGCTGTAGGGTCAAATAAACCCTTCCCTTCCCAAGCCACTCTTGGTCAGTGTGCTCATCTCGGCAATAGAAAGCAAGTTAGGACAGTCTGTAAGCCAGAACCCCTGCCTGCTTGCATTGCCTTTGGCTGGAGGGCCAAATGCTGAAGCAGCCCTGGTGAGGCTGGGACATGGACATGGTAACTGCTCTGCCCTGGACATACAGCCAGAGCCAGCTCAGGACCGCTGTTGCTGCCAGCACATCCCCCCCCCCCCACACACACACACACACCGCCACCAACACCACATCTCCAGGAGTGACCATGCTCCTGTCAAGCCCCACCCACCACATCTTCAGCAGCCAGCTCCTGTCCCCGCCTACATCTCCAGGAGCCAGCATAGGACCCCTGCTCCTGCCCCCACCCCCCATCTCCAGGCTGCTCTATCCAGATTTCCTGTCCTGCAGCATTTATTTGCCAGAGCAGGATCCAAGGAGCGTCAGCCAGCAAAGCAGGGGCAGCACTGGCCTCCTGCTATCTACGCCCACCTGGGCTCTTGGCAGGAGGAGTATGCTCACCCAGGTGCCAGGCTGATTATTTTGCCACGCTGTTGGTTTTGTTTTCCCACCAGCTGAAAGCGAGCAGGCTCAGGCTGCAGCCCACATTCCTTCAGGGCTTTGCCCTTCCTCCACTCTGGAAAATGAGGAGTTGCCCAGAGAAATGACGGACGGTTCCATGCGGTCCCGGTGCACTGAGCCTGCCCTGCAGGGCTGCAAACTGTAACTCAGTCTGGGGCCTTGCACAGCTCGGGACTGTGGAGGTGCCACCCTGACAGCTTTACCCAGCACAGTGCACTGGGTCCCTTCGGGCAGAGAGGGGGACACCCATTCCAGCTGTGAAGAGGACGCGGAGCCCTGGGAGGTGACTCCGGTGCTGAAGGCCACATAGCTAAAGCTGCTGGCCCATGGCTTTGAAGCCAGGAAATCTGACCCTGACCATGAAGACAGATGGCGTGGCAGGCGTATCTCCTCTGGCACCCAAGAGCTGTGAATTCTTAGACAGGAAAATAAACAGTCTAAATAAAATAAGTAATTAAAAGAAACCGCCTGACCCAGAGCTCAGAATGCACTCAACACAATTTAAAACTTAGTGAGGTCTTCTGAACGCAACAATAAATGACTCACGAGGAACACACAGGGTCCCCAAGGAGGCCTGTGGTCACTGGGACCTGCCCTCCATACCCACCCCCTCCTGGCTCTGTCTCCTCCCAAACAGAGTATGTGGCTGAGACAAGACACTGCAACTGATCAAGGAAGGCCACAGGCCCTTCTGCTAGGGATAGAAGGCCAGGGAGGGGCCTGCACAGGGTGTGGGTGACCCTAGTCCTCTGACTAGGCTCACCAGATTCCTGGACCAAGACAGGCAGATTCCAGAAAAGATGTGTGGTATTCTTGTGGGCCACACCCTTTATCTGGGACCCTCCTCACTTCCTTTTCCACCCGGAAGCCCAGGTACCCAGAACCTTTGCTGGGTAGGGGGTCATTCTTTCCTCCACAGAAACACTATCTTTCCCAGAGAGCCAATTCCTCATGTCTCAGCGACACACACATACACACACACACACACACACACACACACACACACACACACACTTGCACGCACATGCGGATACATATGCACACATATGCAAACAAAATTAAAGTAAGCCAACAAATAAACTAGGCGTGATGGCACGTGCTTCTAGATACAGCACTGGGGAAGTAGAAAAATGGATTCCTGTTTCAGCTGCCTAACAGGCTAACCTAAGTGGCTAGCTCCAGGCCAATTAAAGTCAATGGGCACCTGAGAGATGCAACAGTTCATGACCTCTGGCCACACACACACACACACACACACACACACACACACACACAGGAGAGGGTGAAGAATAAAATAGAGTTAGTGGGGGAGGGATGACAAGATGACCATGTAGAAATCACAGCCACTCTCAGTCAATGAAAAGCCTCCCTGGACATATACTGGAAGGGAAGATCCTGTCTTTGATGGTCCCAAGGAGATGAAAGGAAGAAAGACCCTGTCTTAGGGTCACTGAGGCTGTAATCAGACACCATGAACAAAGGCAACCTGTGTGGCTTACACTTCCAGCTAATACTCGGTCACTGAGGGAAGTCAGGACAGGAACCTGGAGGCAGGAGCTGATGCAGAGGCCATGGAGGGGAGCTGCTTCCTGGCTTGTTCCTCATGGCTTGCTCAGCCCATTTTCTTATAGAACCCAGCCCAGGGATGGAACCATCCACTGTGGTCTGGGCCCACCTCCAACAACCACTAATCAAGAAAATACTCTACAACTGGATCTTATGGGGTGTTTTGCTTGCTCCAGCTGGATTAGGAAGTGACTGAGACAAAGCTGGAGAGGTTGTAGTCAGAGGACCATTCTGGGTCCTGAAGGCCTTGCTTTGTCTGACAAGGACCAAATGGGTCTGTGACAGAAGACAAACACCCTCTGACCTTTCCCACCTGCGTGGCTCAGAGCCCTTCCTCTAGGCTGCAGCTTCCATATGGCTTTGCTGTGGAGGGCTTCTCATCCATGCAGTCAGAATAGTCCCCAGGAACATCCCCCAGCTGCGGCCTGACAGGGATCTGATTACAAGCACCCGAGTCTCCCCACTCCCCACAGACTAGCCCTGAGCCAGTCATCTCTAACCACTCTGTGAGCTTCACTGTGGAGTTGAGTACCACGTGCCCTTGGGTGGCCGCCTTCACTCCTGTGCTGGTTCTATCCCATTGGCATTGGGCTCTGCTGCTGAGAGCTGAGAAAAAAGTATCTCTCTGGTCTCCGTGAGGAGACAGGGTTGGACAGGCCGTAACAGAGACAAGAGACATGGTAGGAGCCATTGTGATGGCCCCAAGAAGAGACAGAGCCGGGCAGCTTGGGCCTAGCTTTGGGGGCACGAGCCTCCTTCAAATGCCAACACTAACAACTTCCAGGTGTGACATGGTCACTGCCAGCTGGAAAAGGGTAGCTATGATTAGCCACAGGCGCGCTCACGAGGTGGGTCTCTAATCCCCTGTGGAGGAACTATAAGCAGTTAACAGTTGTTGGGGGTGGAGGGTTCTCAGTAGCACAACTGTCCATGACCTGGTAAACCCTCACCCATTTTTCCTATAAGCAACCCCAAGAAACTCAGGTTGGGGGAGTTCAGTGGAAACGTTTCTTCTCTCTCTCCCAAATAGACATGGACTCCCTAGGAAACGTGGAAGAAAAACCCTTGCACAGAGAAACATGTTGGTATCAGACCCCAGCCCTTTCTCCCTGGCCTCTGAGTGTTGCTAAGGTGAGTGTGCTGATAGCAGACCGACCCCAGAGAGCTGCATAAAGAGTTTGTGGACAGCTGTGGGTCAGCACCTCAGATGCCCGTGCAGAAACACATTCTGCAGCCTCGCTGAGGTTTCTAGGAAGGTGCTGTCAGCCAGATGGCTGTTCTTTCTTGACTGCTATCCAGCAAACTAGGGAAAGGTGGCATGATCCCAGCCCAGTGGTGTCTGACCACACAGCTAACCTGTGTGTGCCTTTGGCTACAGAGATTTCTGTCCACCGCAGAATTTGGCAGCTGAGGAAGGGTCCCATGCTTCAGCCTTGGAGAGGAACAGAGAGGTCCTCTGTGTAGAGCAGAAGACTATCGTGAGCACATTGCTTTGCAAACGGCTGCTCCCTAGGTCTCGGGGCTCCCGGGCCTCCCTGCAAATGTCCCCTTCTGCCCCCATTACTGGCCAACTCAATAGTGACTCTGTGAGAAGGGAGTGTGCTTTGGGCCAGGCCAGCCAGGCTGCCTCCCAGTTCCCTGCCTGTGACCTTAGACAAGGGACTTAATCTCTGGGCCTCAATGGCTCCATTTTATTTTCCACTAATGATTACTAGTGTGTGTGTGTGTGTGTACCTGTGCACATGCGTGCACACTTCTACATATCTGTTTGTGTGCATATAGGAGCCAGAGGTCAGATGTATTCCTTGTGCACCTTTCCCCAACCCATCACTCTCCAATCAGACCCAGGGGTGCTCCTGTCTCCTCCTACCCAGCTCTGGGAGCCATCACCTCCACACTTGGCTTTTTACATGGGAGCCAGGAATCACACTCAGGTCTTCATGCCGGCACAGCAGGCACTTTACCCACTGAGCTGTCTTCCATCCAGCTCACTTTAGAACATGAGTAAATGTGGCATCTCACCAGTAAGGTTGCCATGGGGATGGTCTGGATCTGTTCCTGGATAGCCTTGGGTATGGAGCCCATTGCTTACCAAGTGTATACCCCTCTCTGGGTGCCTGTGTTAATTATATCCATAAATGTTCTAGCACGCCTCGAGCTGTGTGGAACGTGTGCATGGCGTCTTGGTTTCCTTTCCCATTGCTATGATAAAATACCCTGACAAGAAAACAACTCAAAGGGTTTTTTCTGACTCATGATTCAGAGGTGTAGTCCGTCATAACATGGGAGTCACATTTTTATCATGGAAGGGATTTCCTGGGTAGAGGATTCTAGGGTGTGTAAAATAGAGAAAGCATATACCACTCTCTGCTTCTTGGTTGTGGGTGTGAATGACCAGCTGTTTCAAGCCCCCTTTGTTCACAGCCAGCATCACATATACAAGCCGGGAGCAATTGCGCTCCAACGGGCCAATTGAGCAGCTGATGCTCTCAGCCTCCAGCTGGACCTTACCCCTGTTATTCAACTCTACCTTGGATCCCACCTTACCCCCTCCACTCAACAACTTTAGGCTTTCTCTTGCCAGACAGAGAAGGACCTTAGTTGGCCACAATGAATGCTCAGTGTCCAGATGGAGGGGCACCTTCCATTACAGCTTCTCCTTCCATTCTTTCTGCCTCTGTCTCTCTCTCTCTCCCTGTGTGTCTGTCTCTCTCTGTCTCTGTGTGCGTGTCCATCTCTGTGTGTGTGTGTTCTGTCTCTCTGTGTGTGTTCCATCTCTCTGTGTCCATCTGTCTCTCTCTGTCTCTCTGTCTCTCTGTCTCTCTGTCTCTCTGTCTCTCTGTCTCTCTGTCTCTCTGTCTCTCTGTCTCTCTCTCTGTCTCTCTCTGTCTCTCTCTCTGTCTCTCTCTCTGTCTCTCTCTGTCTCTCTCTCTGTCTCTCTCTGTCTCTCTCTGTCTCTCTCTCTGTCTCTCTCTCTGTCTCTCTCTGTCTCTCTCTCTGTCTCTCTCTCTGTCTCCCTCTCTGTCTCTCTCTCTGTCTCTCTCTGTCTCTCTCTGTCTCTCTCTGTCTCTCTCTCTGTCTCTCTCTGTCTCTCTCTCTGTCTCTGTCTCTCTCTGTCTCTCTCTGTCTGTGTATCTCTCTGACTCGGTCTCTCTGTGTCAGTCTCTGTTGGACTCTGTCTGTCTCTGTCTATCTCTCTCATCTCTCTCTCTTGATCCCTTATTTTAAATGATGCAACACTCTTGACTCCATGTTGGCTCAAAGATATAAAATTATAAACAGTGTTGAGACTGGACCTGGGTTTGACCCCCAGCATCCACATGGCAGCTCACAATCATCTGGACTACAGTTCCAGGGAATACAATGCCCTCCCCTCTGGCTTTGATGGTCAGCAGGCATGCATGTGATAAACATACATTCACACAGACAAAACACTCAGACATTAAAATAAATACATCAAAAAATGTAAACAGTTGCAAACTGGTATTTTAACAATAGGATTGGGAGGAGGGGTCCTGATTCTGTAACTTGGGATTAAAACAGAATTTCCCGTAATTTCTGACATGGCCCTAAACATACTTCTGCCTTTTCTGTAGAGAATGTGTGTGTGTACATTCTCATGTGTCATGAAGGTGTGCATGCATATGTGAACGTATGCATGTGTGAACGCATGCATATGTGGAGGCATGTATATGTGAACATATGCATGTGTGAACGCATGTATGTGTGAATGCACACATAGGTGAATGCACACGTGTGCAAGCGCACACGTGTATGAATGCATACATATGTGAACGCATGCATGTCTGAACACGTGCACATGTGAGCACATGCACATGTGGAGGCATGTATATGTGAACATATGCATGTGTGAACACATGCATGTGTGAATGCACACGTGTGTGAATGCATGTGTGTGTGAACGCATGCATGTGTGGAGGCCAGGTTTTGTCTTTGGATGTCTTCCTTAGTTACTTTTTGAGGCAGGGACTTGCACTGATCCTGGAGCTCACAGTTCCACCTGGCTGCCTAGCCCCACCTCTCCCCCTTCCCCCAGTCTGAGACTGCAGGTATGTACTGCTTGGCTGGGCTTCTAGTGTCTGTGTTGGGGACCTCGGGTCCTCATACTGACATGGCAAGCTCGCTCTTCTCAGCCCCCACCTACTTATGCGAAGCAGCATACCCAGCACTGTGACAATAAAATCAAAGTGTCAACCAAGTGAAGTGTTGGAGAGGCCCCTCCATCCTGCAGGGCCAGTCGACCCTTCATTTAAAATACATAAGCATATACCGCTCATTAATATACAAATTTGCTCTCACCTTTAATAAATGGCAAGATTTTATGTATACCTGAGAAATGTTTTAAAATAAAATTTTCATCATCATTATTTGTAAATATTTCATTTATATACCTATTTTTACATTTCTATATAAAGATTTCTTGGGAAAGCCAGGTGGTGGTGGCGTATGACTGCCTTTAATCCTGGTACTCAGGAGTCAAAGACAGGCAGATCTCTTGTGAATTTGAGGCCAACCTGGTCTACAGAGTGAGTTCCAGGACAGGCTCTGAAGCTACACAGAGAAACCCTGTCTCAAAAAACAAAATCAAAATTCTTGGGTAAAACAGAGTTACAAATGGGAATTTATTTTATTTTATTTTTTGTAGTGGTCAGGCTTTTTTTTATGTTGTTCTGTCTTGTTTTTTAATGTGTATGGGCGTGTTGCCTACATATATGTCTGGGTACCATGGGCATGTCTAATGCCTGACAAGGCCAGAAGAGAGCATCAGATCCCTGGGACTGGAGTCATAGATGGCTGTGAGCCACCATGTGGGTCCTGGGAATCGACCCTTGTACCTCTACCAGAGCAGTTCTTAACCACTGAGCCATCTATCCAGTCCCTGGATGGAAAGATGTTTAAGAAGTGCTACGCCAGGATACCACAGGATAAGCAGGCAGAGAAGTTACAACAAGAACAGTTGCTTGACAATAAAGCCAGGCCAGGCAAAGCTGTCCTTCACCCGAGGCTTCCTACCTCCACACCACCGCCCAATCACACCTACCTGCAGCAGGAAGTCAAAGAGGGCCAAACGAGCCCACTCGGCACGGTGGATGCCGGGGCATGGGAGCTGGCCCAGCGAGCTGCAGCCTCGAGCCAGCAGGGCCTGGTACTGCAACCAGCCCAGGACCAGAGAGTTCTGGTCCTCACTGGGGTCTCCTAAATGCTGCACATCGGGTGCCCACCAGATGACGGGCCTCAGACTGCCATCCGTGTAGCGGTAGGGCAGAAGGGGACTGTGGAAGCTCCGCGCTGCCGCTGGCAGGCTCCGTTGCAGACCCAGGACACGGTCCACGTGGAAGGACAGGACTTCAAGCAGGTCCCTGGGCCTCTTGATCAGGCCGCAGAGACCCTGGGAGCAGAGCTGGCGGAGTCTGGGAGGAGGCATGCTGAGGTCACCCCCAGCAGATAGCCCCACCTGCAGCACCTGCCCATGGGCAGGGACCCTGGCCTTGCCCACCACCTCCCCATGGGCCAGTAGCCCCAGAGTCCGTACGTCATGTTCCGTGAACCATGGTGGGACCTGCCCCCCAGTCACAGCACTGGCAGATAACCCAGGGGGCTCAGTGTGACACCATGGGGACCTTTGCAGCTCTCCAACAGAGCCATGCCACCAATGGGTTCTAGAACCTGCAGAGTCACCCCTAGCCTTCCCACCAGTCAAGACTCTGTCCTTGGCTCCTGGCAGGGAATCCCCACCTTCTGCTGGTTGGGACCTAAAATTCACTGCAGCAGAACCTCTCCATGCCTGGGGAGTTGCCAGGCTGCTCCCCGTGAGTGGGCTAACCAGGGTGTCTGTCTTACTCTGTGTCTCTTGGACAGGGCCATCATGCCCAGATGGGTCCTGGGCTGTGCCTCCTGCATCTCTGACCTCATCCTCCACAGAAAGCATGGGATGCTGGGCACTGAGTGTCACAGCAGCGTCTCTCCTGACCCTCAGTGCGTGTCTGCGTCTGTCCACGGGCCTTCTGTGGCTTTGTTTCTCAGTGCAGACCAAGATGGAATTTCTGGGCAAAGGCTGGCCTTTCCAGAAGCTCAGGTTTCTTGCCTGCTGCTTCTGGCTAGAGTTCAAAGCCTGCCAAATGCTGGAGTCAGGCATGCCCATTTTCCCCTGGGGACCCATGGGCCCAAGTCCTGGAGTGGAAGCTGGATGCTCTGGAGGAAGGTGAGTGACAGCCACCACGGACAGAATCATCAAGAGGCAGAACGCCATCCCTGGCCGCTTCTTACCACGAAGTCTTCTCCAGAGCCAGGACCCCTGAGAACAGGGTTCAAAAGAAAAAGATAGCATGAGAGCTAGGAATAGCATGAGAGCTAGAAAGCATCAACTTCAAACCACGGAACGATGACAGCAGTGAGCAGCACATAAGGGACAGAAAACACCAGCAGGACACCTCGCTGCCCCTTAAGGAGGGACCCAATAGCCCAGCCAGCTGTATCCCAACTTCAGAGATGGCTGGCTCCTGAGCCAGCCTTCACTAACCCTTACACACACACCTGGACCTCCCTGGGTAAGCTACCATACATAGGACAGTGCTCGGCCGCCCTGCCTCATAACAGACTGTCTCCACCCACCATCTAGTCCTGACCCCATTCTCTTCAACCCTGTGGTTTTTATTACCATTTCAAACACAAATACAAGAGACTCCTGAGAGGGCAGGCACCCGTGGGAGCGTTGTTTGGATTCTCCTTCTTCTAAAATGAAACAAAACAAAACAAAAACCCCAAAGATGTGTTTTCAAATTGAATGCATTTCAAATTGAATTCATAATCTGTGTTCTCAAAGGGCCGGATACCCTAAGGAACAATAAACCCCTTCTACGGATGGGTTGAGAGGGCGGGCTGTTTGGGTTCAGGAAACCTGGGGGGGAGTTGGCAGTTGTACAGACAGAGGCTCAGATGGCCGTGAGCATATGTCCCTGCAGGGCCACACACATGAAACTCTGGGAAAATAAAAGCGTTTGTGAAAAGGCAAAGAGAAAGTCGGGTGGAGCCTGGGCTGACCTTCCCTGCATGCCAAGACCACCTTCCCGCCAATTTCCAATACCCCAGCACGTGCACTGTCTCCCTGAGAGGACTGTGGCGCAAGCAATGAGAGATAGCCAGTCCTCTGCCCGGCTCAGCGGGCGCTCTCCTCTCAAATCCCACCCTCTACCAGACACCAGGACACCTTTCAGTTCCTGCAGGGATGATGCCATGAGCCAACAGCTACTTCCTCCCAGAGCTGCAGAAGACAGGGAAAGCCAGAAAAGCTGCAGCCCGGGCACCCTGGGTCCAGGCCTGAGCTTCCGAAGCTATGAATAATGTGTGAGCCAATGGGATTATTGCTCCCTCTCCCTCTGAGCGCCCAGGTGAGGACTAAATCAAACAATGTAATACTGCACCCTTCCCATGAGTCCTGGGGTCACCGCTGCACATGTCCCATGAGTCCTGGGGTTTGATAGGTACCTGTGTTTGAAAACTTGGTCCCCAGAAGTCGGCACTGCTTCAGAGAGTTGTGGGGCCTTTAGGAAGTCTGGATAGAGGAAGGGGCCACTGGGGTGGGCGGGCCTTGCATTGTGACCCAACTGCTTTATGCTCTAGCCTCCACACTTCCTCTGCCCTCCTTAAACCGTGAGTCAAATAAGCCCTTCCTCCTTCAAGTTGTTTCTTCCAAGGGGAAAGGTAACACATGCCCCCACTTTCCAGACAACTCCTGTCTTTCTGGGGTCTTAAAAAACCAGCCCCTCAGGTTTGGGCACATTGTAAGATCAAGACACTCAAGGCAGAGGCATAAAAGGAAGTTTTTTAAATTCTGAAACCTCAAGTGTGGGCTGGGGGGAGACCACCTGGCAGGGTCCAACAGAGGCTCTGTGCATGCATGAGAGGTGGTGGGCGAGAGTTTGGACCATAGCATGTGGGAGAGAGCCTGGAAGGGAGGGGCCAGGGGGATGAATAGAGGGACCAAATCAGAGAAACGGTCCCTGGAGGAGGAAGGGGGTGCCTTAGCAGCCGGGTCTTGTTTTAATTCTTATTATGTTTCATTTGCTTTGTGTTTATGTTAGTGTGTAAGCCCTATGCATGTACACGCGTGAGTCCTGTGATAGTGTGTATGTGTGAGCTCAGAGACAGTGGGTCTGTGAAAATCCTATGCCTATGAGACTTCGTGTGCAGTGACAGTGTCCTGTGGCACTGTGTGTGTTTGGTAAACGTCAGCTCTGGGTCTGATTTGGGGGGTCATTTCTGAAGCTGTGCCTTAATTCTCAACCTTTGTTTGTTTCTGACTTCCTTATCCTTTACCACCGACTACTGACTCAGACCGGGGCTGGCAGAGGGTCTGGAATGTGGAGAGCCTGTATCCCTTTCCTCGGGTTTAGTTAAATAACTACCATGACAAAACTCTGGCTGGGTCGAGAAGGAACACATGAGCTGACTCTGAGATCGTCAGATTAAAGCCACATGTCACCACCATCTCTCGTCACTGTGACTGCGGGGCTCTGCTGCCCTTACTTCCCAAAGCAGGCAGGGGACACAGTATGGGCATGGGCCTGCTGGCAATGGGAACGAAGGCAACTGGCCCAGATCGGCGGGGCGTCAGGAACACAGAGACCCTCTCCTGACCAGATCGGCCGGGCGCCAGGAGGCTGAGCTGTCCCTTCCACTGTGGGCCGAACCCCAGGCTGTCTGTCTCCAATGCCACCAGCTGGCCAGGCTCCAGTGCTCAGCCCCTGGGGGGGGGGGTTGTGATTTTCTCTCCACACCAAAGCAGGAAAGGGCTTTCACCCCTGCAATTTCTGGCTCGGCCACTTTAAAGAAGATAAGCTAAGGAATGAATGGAGACTAAACATTCTCTAGGTGTTCCTTGAGTGCCTCGGGCTGGTTGAGAAACTTATATTCACTCATTGATCCTCATGCCTGAGTTATGAGCCAGAGAATAGTGCAGTGGCTTATCCATTGTCCCCATTTTACAGGGAGGAGATGAGGCTCACACAGGCATTAAGGGCAGCACCAGGCACAAACCCAAGCTGGCTGGCTGAATTGCTGTTATATCCAGGCAAGGCCTCCCAGCTTGAACTCCTGGAGATTCTGTTGGGTTTCAGGAACGGCCCAGCTCTGAAGGAGACCTAACTGTTTAAGACTGGCCATCTAAATGTTTTGAGCTACACACGCATTCAAAACAAAAAGTGCTGTGTTTCTTGCCTGTGTTGTTCCTTAGTTTCTACAATCAGAAGACTAACGATATCAAATTAGAAATGCCAGGATCTGACTCCTCCTTTTCTGGGCATATTTGGGAGGAACATCAGAAGTTTCTAATTATCTGTAGTACTCAAACAAAAACAGAAGAACCAGGCAGGTTCTACACTTCCCGATTGTTCCAGAACCAGCTCAACATTCAAGAGGAGAGCCCGGAGAGATGAAAACATCTGGCCGAGGTGGCAAAATGGCTATGCCTGGTAACAGCCATGGACTGCCCACATGCCCTGTGCCAGGCTCTCTCCATGCCCTACTTGTGTACACATGCAATAGTGACCTTGGTACCAGAAACAGCCTCACAGGACTAGTATGTAGCAGGCAGGGTTTAATCGTTTTCCAAGATCATACACTTCTCTCCCACCACGGAACGGCGGGACCTGAAGTCCTGAAAAGCAGGAGTTTACAGAGGGTTCCAAACTGGGGAAAGCCGCCATTGCGGCTGTCTTCAAACAGCTGCCGCTGCCACGTCACACAGCTCCTTCCCTAACCTTCATGCAGCCCTGTAACGGCATACAAACCCTTTCTGCTACTTCACAGCGCCTCCCCCAGCCTACACACAGCCACCTCAGCACAGCAGCACCGGAGATAGCTGACAGCACCATGGAAGGAAAAGAGGTTGCTCTTCTCCCGGGTGAAATCTGCAGAATCACCGGACTCTTGACCTCAGCAGCCAAGACTCATGTCAGAATCAAATGAATCCACACGTGGCCCTGAACGCTCCCAATCTGGTCTGATCTCAGAGGGGTTGGGCCTGGTTACCATTTGGATGGGAGATGTATCGTAACCCAAGGCCCCGGGGCATTGAATTAAGCCAACCAGAGCCCAGTGAATATTCATCCTCAAGCACTCAGAAATGAACGCCAGAGGAAATGGCTGGGAAACAAGGGCATTGGGCATTGCTCTGCTGTGACCCAGCAGCATCCCTCAGCCCAGAGCCATCCAACCAGAAGGGAAGCAAATCACACCTGAAATTTAGTGTTCTTGTAACTGGGTGTGGCGGCTGACAGCTATAAACCCAGCACCGAGAGGCTGAGGCAGGGGGATTGCTGTGCATTTGAGGCCAGCCTGGGCTACAGAATGAAACTCTCTCATAGGTAACAAGTTCAGGAGCACCTTCTGCCCAAAAAAGCAGCAACATGAGTCTCTTTCAAAAGCCCTGGGGAAGTGTGGCCCCTCGCTGCCAGGGGTCTCCCAGAAGTCCCCAGTTCAACACAGGCTGTCCTAATAAAAAGCTGAACAGCCAATAGGTAGGCAGAGGAAGGATGGGGGGGGGGGGCTGTCGGGCAGAGAGAATGAATAGAAGAGAATGAGGGGCACACCTAGGGAAAGGAGCTTCCCTGTGTCTAACAGGCGAGCAAATTCCTGCCTTCTTACCTAGGGCAAGTCCCTCCTCTCCCCTCTTGTTCTTCCTCTTCTCCCTCAAGCCTGGATCTCTCCTGTTTATCTCTCTGCCTGACAGCCCCGCCTACCCTTTCTCTGCCTACCCATTGGCCATTCAGCTCTTTATTAGACCAATCAGGTGCCTTAGGCAGGCAAGGCGAAACAAACGGAACACACCTTCACATGGTTAAAGTAACATTCCTCAGCATAAACAAAAGCAACACAGCTTTACACAGTTAAATATTCTGCAGCATAAACAAATATAACACACCTTTGCCTAGTTAAATAAATATTCCCCAACAGTGTTACATCCCTGGTATCATAGCCCATTGTTGAATTCATTAAACCAGCCTTTCCTAAGGGGAAAGAGCCATCAAAAACAAGATAAATAAAAGAAGCTGGAGGAGTAGACTGCTTGCCTTGGAGGTATGAGGGAAGGGATTTCAATGGTGCCCAACTGTAATGAGGCAGAGATGGGAGGGCACTGGGGAGTCCTGGCCAACTGGTCTACCTGAACTGTGTGCCCCAGGTTCATTGAGAAAGCCTTTCTCAAAACATAAGGTAGAGCGTAATTGAAGGAGACAGGTGGTATCTACCTCTGGCTTCCAACACACACACACACACACACACACACACACACACACACACACACACATGCCTGGTAGTGATATTCTGAGGGGAAATGAATATGATCTGTCATTCATGAAAAGCAGATCACTCACCTCAGCACAAAGCATTCAAAGCAAAGTGTGACCCACAGTCAAACCCAATGGGTCCCAGCTGGTGCTGGTGCCGTCACTTTGACTATGACTGTGATTTTGCAGCAATGCCTCTTCGAATATCTCCATGGCACCAGCCCTGGGACCTTCGCCAGTGGAGTAAGAGCCCTCTGCCCGCTCACGAGAGGACGGTGTCTGCTGGGTGCCAGGCTCCAGTCTTAGCCTGATGACCCAGTGGCCCTGGGAGCCCCCTCTGCACACACTCAACTGTAGTATCACTTTATTCCAGCTCACGAGAACATCACTGCAGTGACACCACAAGCTAGCCGGAATGTTGGAGACCCGTCATTTGTTAGAGTTTTCCTCTGTCTGCCACACATTTGCTCTCAAATGCCAGGAATTGGGGCTGGGGCGGAGCAGAATGAAAATTCTACTGAAAAAGTAACCGCATGTTGCTCTCTGGTTGCTGCATCCACATATTTCTACTCTCTGGCTGCTCAGAGGCCCAGACACACAGACAAAGGAGATAACCCAGCTCCTCCCCCATCTCTAAAGTCCACCGCAGCCTCCAGCAGGTCAAGGACTTCTACGGGACTGAACAGAGAAAAAGTCCGTGAAACAGACCTGTGGGTCGGTTCTGGCCTGCAGATGTGTTTTTGTTTGGCCTGAAGTGTTTTAAAATAAATCAGAGCTGATATTGAAAATCCCACAAAAACATTCATATGTGCAGCTTCCCTGGGCAAGCATGGGGAGGGGGTAGCAATAGACACACTAGAGCCTGCATCCCCACAGCTAGAGTGGAACACGGTTCCCCCTGACCAAGGCACGGTGGCCGGCCTCAGTACCCATGCATGCGCGCGCACACACACACACACACACACACACACACACGCACACACAGAGCCATCATCTCCCATCACGAACTTGCCTTTGACATCTCTCCTTTTCTGAGCCCATTCTTTTTGATGCCAGCAGCCTGGTCCGCTGGCCACTCAGTGCACAGTTATCGGTGCCGGGCTGCCTGCCCTGTCCAGGCAAGAACCACACTGAGGTCAGTAACACCGGCGTTTTTTTTCCTGGGTATATTGGCCATATTCAAAGAGCTCATTTGCCACTTGTGTGCAGCTAGTGTGTTAGACCTGAAAAATAATCTCAGAAAATCCTGCCAGGCAACTTTGGGTGGGGGGACTGGATATAAGATGTGAGAGTCTTAACCAGCATAGCAAAGTCCTGGCCGTCCCAGAACTCAGGAGACTGGGGGCCAGGGGAAGAGTCCAGGGCCCGCCTGGGTCCCAAAAGGAAAAACAAGAGAAAGACAGAGATGGGGAGGGGACAAAAGAGAAAAGAGAGGAAGGGGAGGGGAGACAGGGAGAGGAGACGACTTTCTCTCTGTACTTGGGTCACACTGTGTTGGGCACTGTGGGAGGAACCGTACAATTAGGCCACCGTCCAGGAATTTGCCATCTAATTAGGGAGAAGGCCAAAGTTAAGAGAGCAAAGCAGTCATTCGCTTCTTATTCCAAGGCTAGGCCCACGGCCACGGCCTCTACCCACACCTGTCGTGAGAGGCAGGGACACCAGGTATCATGGCATGATTCCACAGTGGCCATCCAAGAGCTAGGAAAACTAACTCAGCTGCAAACAGTGAGCTACCTGGGTTGATCCTGGAGTTGAGCAAGGAGCGGGGCCAGGACAAAGGGCAAGGCCTTACAGCATAGCTCTGGGTAATGTGAACCCATATGCCCCTGTGAACACACTAAGGCATCAAGCCATGGGCTTTCCAAGTCTGTAATGAGTAGACAGTACTTCACAGTATGTGATGAAGGAGCCAGGGTCTTCTCCGACTCCCAGGGAAGTGACTAGGCAGGGCATCACTACCGCACTTAGCCAGCCCATACCTGCTCCCAGGGGAGAGGAATGATTAGTAAGGTTATTTCTGAAAGAGAGGACACAGTAGCATCTTTGTGGTTGCAGGGAACCGAGGAGAAAGGTGGGGGAGGGGCATGGCTGACCATCGGGCAGGGCCTGCAGAAAGCCTGCTATGCAGAGGCCAAAGGAGGCCCAGGAAGAAGCCTTGTGGTGGCCAGTGCCTGAGCAGGGTCCAGGTCCCCAGCAAGCACTCACTGAATCCCCCTGTGGGGAACAGAGCTAGTCTGTCTTGGAAGAAGAGTGTGCCCCGCCTCCCCTTCCCTGGCATAGGCTGGGTACCCACATGGCCCCTGCACAGCATCCCCACCTGGCCTCCCAGACGCAGCTCCCACTGGCCCCAGGACTCAAGAAGACCCACAGCCTCACACAGCTTGAGCCCCAGTGTGGCCCTAGCAGCCCATCTCTGCTTGGAAACAGCCTGCTATGAGGCAGGCAGCCAGCCCTTTTGCTGCTGCTCTCTAGTGAATCGATGTCAAAGACTCCGAAGAGACCCCACCCCAAACAGGCAGGGTTCCACACAACAGGAACTGCTTATGATTTAAGAAAGGAAAGGTACTTTCAAAGCACGGCTGAGCCCCAGGAAGCTCCGTTATCAATATCAGGTTGACTGGATTTGGAATCCGCAAAGAGACACGTCTCTGGGAGTGTGTGAGAGAGATTTTTCACAAAGGTTTTACTGAGGTGGGAAGACCTGCCTGGATGTGGACTGATGACAGAGAAGAAAGCAAGCTGGGTGCCATCATTTGTTCATCTCTGCTTCCTGACAGGGTGCCATGTGCCATGAGCAGCTGCTTGAACGCCGGGCCGCCGGCCTCCCCTCCCCAGATGAACCGCACCTTCAAACTGTGAAACAAAGTAGACCCTCGCTTCCTTCCTCAGCTTGCTTTTTGGGTTCATAGAAACCATGCCCCTTGCTCTTGACACCCCCACCTCCCCTCCTTAGCCCTCTCCTTCCTTCCATCTGGGGGCTAGACATTTGCATATGAGCCCCAGGCTGGAGTCCTTCCTCTGCTCTGGGGGAGAGGGTGAAGGGAGCCGTGGGTTATTCTGTGTGTTTTCAAATCATCACCCTCTGATATTGCAGAACTCATCTGAGAGTCTTGCAGAGCAACTTCAGGGGTGTCCCCCCCCCCAGCATCTTCAAGTACCATGTCAACTTTCCATTCCTGGCAGGAAATGTGAGAGTCTCTCCTTCAGCACAGGGCGCAAAAAGTCACTCACAGCATGGTGTGGGACAGCCTGGACTGGAGCCAGATGGGATCTGGCTTCTCTTGTTGAGACTGCCTCCTTAGCCAGAGCACAAAGCTCAACATGAACATGAACGACCACCAGCCTTCAACTACTGTGCCAGTGGGAAGCAACCCTGCCCTTACCAAGGGCTGTACCACATCCCAGCACCGCCGCTTGAGACACGCCCTCTGGCTGCCAGAGACTCTGCCTACCTAGTCTGCACAGCTCCCTCTTCATTGCGGTCAAAGATTCATCTCTCTCTCCTACCTAGTCCCCCTTCCTGGTTGTTAGCCAGTTCGTGGCTGATGGTATTTCTGGAAAAATCACTCCCCAGCTTGGCTCCTAAGCACAAAGCCACAAAGCCCTGCCACCCCCAGCCAAAATGGGGCGGGGGGGGGTTGTTTGAGTTCTCTGGATGGTACTGGAGGATGATGTTAGGCCATTGCAAGCAAACACCTTCCAAAGCCAAACAAAAACTGCCCACAAGTAAACAGTGTATAGCATAGCCCCTTCCTGCGGCCACTTAGGAGAAACCCAAGTCCCTGGCCAGCAGCAGGGGAGTGAGCTCTAGGCTGCAGCAACTGCAGGTGGGACCCCACCCTCCTGGAGGTAGGGAGCCAGGTGACTGTACTGGCACCAGAAACTGCAGGCAAGGCAGCAACAGGGACAGGAATAACAGCATACTGAATTATTACCGGAATTGTCTCCGTCCTAACTGTAAAAGACCGATTCAGAAGGCTAATTAACGTTCTTAAGGACAAAGTATTTTACAGAACTTTGGCTGTTGAGATGGCTGAGGGTGTAAAAACAGCACTGTGCTGAGTTCGAGTCCCAGAACCCACACAGTGGAAACAACAGCAGACCCCTAAGAGAGACCCATGGCTGGAGGCCACTAACGCTGCTCAGAGTGTATATATCTGTGGTTGGTAATTTTCGGATGATAGACTTGTCCCTAAACCAGGAATCCAGTAAGATCAGAGTTTGTACCCCACACCTCCAGGCATCCCTCTTTTCATACTTAGAGCCCATGCTCATAAGGTCTGGGGAGAGGCCAAACACAGGCCTCAGCACCCCATCAGCCCCCAGCCCCTACTGCCCAGGCCTCATATCTGCTCCCACGCTGACCTGCTTCCTGCAAATGACTCTCCTGAATCCCTGGCCCATGGGTCAACTTCCCAAGGAGCATCTGTGGGGAGCTCCCATTTGCCCACCCCCTCAAAAAAAAAAAAAAAACTGGAGGGAAAAGAATCCCTCAGGGAGTTCACCAAATGAACAGGGACACTCCTACCTGCTCAGCCCTCCCCCTGGGACTCAGGGCTGCCAAGCTTTCTATCAGAAGTAGAGCACACCAGCCCTCGCTGAGGTTTACATTCTAGCTCGCCAAAGCCACGTGGTTAGGTTTTCCAACACTTGTTTCCTCTCTTGGTGTCTGTGAGGTTAGAAAAGAATCAAATCCACAGGACTTGACCAGTGACTCCTCTGACCCACCCGCACCCCAGGACCGCTCTACAGCCCCCAGTCCAGCACGCAGGGAGGTGGGCCATCTCCGCAGAGAGACTTTACTCAAAGGTGATGCAAGGCATTTTAAGAGCATTAATACACCACTAAGCCATAGAACCCTGTGGGATTCACACAGCTCTGTGGGAAAGGGGGTCAAGGGCTCTCGCCCATTGGGTCTACCTTGGCTGCCCAAGGCAATCCTCTCCTCTTCTACCCTAAGGGCTGGTCAACAAGCACTTTGCTTGGATGGCTGTTCAGCTACGGTATGGAGGTGGGGGGGGGCTCTTCCAGGGGCACCCCCAGTTCTGGGCAGAGATGAAAGCTTCAGGGGTAGCTGTGGCCCGGGATGCAGACAGTGCACACCTACCAGGCCGCCTGCCCAGGTGCCCACCGCCCCATCCGGCAACTCCTACCATGTCCCCGAGGCACTCCAGCAGGTTCCCCGGGCTCAGCCTACTGACAGTCTCATCCCTGGAGCTCCGATTTCCCAGGCTGCGCTGGGCTCGGGTCCACACCTTGCCCGCCGCCAGATCGCGGGGAGAGGGGGGCTGGAGGGGGGTGGAGAGACACAGTAGGGTGCTCTGTGCGTGGGTCTGAGGGGTCCTGCTGCCCCCAGGCGCCTCCAACAGCTGGGGACCTCTGCAGAGTTTGCAAAACCCCAGCCTAAGGCGCGGCCCAGCCTCCCCAGTCCCCAGAAAGCGCGGGAGGGGGAGGCCCCTTTCACAATAAAAGCCCTACCCGCTTCTGGTCAGCCGCAGCTGCCTGGAGCGAGGGCCCTGGTACTGGGGAGGAAAGGGTCCCCTGCGGGCCGGTGCCACGGCTGGGCAGCTGGGCATAGAGGAGTCCAATCGCGCCTGTAAGGTGTGCTGGTGCAACCCATGGGGCGGGGCCGGCCCAGCGAGGATTCCCCACATCACCTCTCTCAGAGAACCCTCAGGACAGGTCTGTTATTGAATGCCTCTGGTTGCTTTGGGCACAGTGCCCAGGGCGGGTTTGGGAGGCAAATCCATTAACCACTGAATGAGAACCTCATTCAAGGGGCCAGAGTAAGGCACCAATACTGGATACCGACCTGGCCGCTGACGGTCCCTTAGTGTCCCCCCACCCCCACCCTGACCACCTGCAGTGGCCACCAGCTGTCAGATGTCCTGGAAGTGCAGTTACAAGTGGGTTTGAGCTGTCCTGTGGGAGCTGGGAACCAAACCCAGGTCCTCCGCAACAGAAGTCCAGTGTTCTTAAGGGCTGAGTTATCGCTCCAGCCCCGTCTCATTAACCAATCAACTTGATATAACCTAGAATCAGGCAGGAAGAGGTCTCAGGGTGGGGGTTGACCAGGTCAGGTTGGCCTGTGAGGGGCCGTCCTAATTGTACTGAGACAGGAAGCCCCAGTACTGTTTCATAGCCCGGAGTTGTGGAGGGAATTAAACGGAGTCAGCTGAGTTTCTGAAGCTCTGCTCTCCACTGTGGATAGGATGTGACCAGCTGCTCCAAGTTCCTGCTGATGCGGCTTCCCCTGGGTGATGATGAAATGTAGCTCAGATGTGTGAGCAAAATAAACCCCTGTTCCTTGAAGCAGCTTTTGTCAGGGTATTTTACCCAGCGACAGGGAAGGAAATGGAAACAATTACTTCCTGTGATGCTCTGATACTTTTAGTTACATTTTATTCGTGTGTGAGTGTCTGGATTTGGAGGTCAGAGGACAGCCTTGCTGACTTATGCTCTCTTCTTCTGTCATGTGGGTCCCACGTGTGCAAGGCCATCAGGCTTGGCAACAATCACCTAACTGCTGAGCCATCTCACCACCCTGGTTGTGATTATTTTTATATTTTGCTCCAATATTCTTAATGGTGATCACTGCTGTCTACTAATGAACAAAGTCTGAAGAAGCTGTGCTGGCAAACGGAACAGATGAGTCAAAGTCACTGTTCCTACAGAGGGGGCTGAAGTGGTTTCCAAATCCCAGCACCCACGTTCACTGGCTCCCAGCTGATCTGATGTCCTCTTCTGAAATCTGCATTGGCTCTCACCAGCCATCCGCACTGAGCTCCCAGGTTGGCAGCTTGGAGTTGGGTCCACCCCTGCTGGGCCCAGAAGTACAAGAAATGCTTCTAAACAAAGCTCAGGAGGGAATGGCGCCCTGTGTGGCCCACGTTCTACACAATGTTCTGAGGTTTGATTTAGCTTTGGGGGCCCCCCAGCCCTGGTCTCAGAGGGGGTGACACAGCCAGCCTGGCTCCACCTCTCCACTGAGCATCTTGAGAGCACTAACTGAATAAGCCCTACCCCCCTCCTGCTTCCTGCCAGGTGACAGCTCAGAGGGATTCTTGGTCCCACTGTCCTGTCCTTAACGCCTCCTGAACGCGGCTGCTATTTGTGGTAGGAAATGCAGCAGGTACTGATGCAGATTTGATCTGGAAAATCCTCCAAAACCTACGAGTTAAAGCCTGCACCCGGGGCAGTGTTGTTGGGACAGAGGAGCATGTTTGAGATGCTCCTCTGTGGTTCTTTGGTCACTGGGGGTGTGCTCTCAAAGGTGACATGGGACTGTGGTCCTTTCCTCTTTTTCTGTAGTTCCTAGTTTGTGAGCCCTGCTTCTTATCACGCTGTGCAGCCTCACCACAAGTAGCTCCAGAACCTCCTCTCTTTCTAAACTGACTGCCTCCTGTATTTTATTACAGTAATGGCAAGGGGTAACTGAGAGGGGAAGAGGAATCCTGAACCGTCCCATGTGCTGGGGTCCCAGGCTTCGTAAACGGAGAAAGAAGCAACACATCTAGGCATGATAGCTCATGCTTGTATTCCCAGCAGTGTGGAGGCTAAGCCAGTAAGATTACTGCATGTTCAAGGCCAGCCTGGATAATAAAGTGAGTCGCAGGCCCACCTAGGCTACATAGTGAAACCCCGTTTCCCAAAGGGGATGGATGAGAGGGTCACAGGGTTCCTGCTTCATGGAAGAGTCTGCCAGACAGTCTGCAGGACACAGAGAAAAGTGACGGACAAGCTGCCAATACAGGTGGACAGTTTAACGTTTCCTGCTTTGCTGAGGAGTCTGCCAGACACACTATGGCCTATAGGCTGAAGATGGAGCATTACAGAACTTCCGGTGACTGACCAGGCAGTGAGTTGTCTCTGTCATTTCTAGAGTTTATATATTATCCTTCTGTGGTCTTTGATGGAGTTGAAGACAGATAGTTATGGTTATAGTTTTCCTTAGTTAGGATTAAAGATAAGTTACATATAGGACTTTAGACTCACAAAGATAGGATAGATGATAGAATATTTTCATTAAACCTTGCTAAATGTTAATGAACTAAATATTGTTAACTGTGGTTCTTATTTGATAGCTGTTTGTTATATATTTTGCTATGTTAAGGTTAAAACCCTTCTTTTTATTTTTGACAGAAGAGATGTCATTCTGTAAATATGTTTATCTTACAGGTTAATGAATAAAGCCCTGCTGGCCCATAGGAAAGCAAGATAGGTGGGACTAGGAGACAAGGAGGATTTGGGAAGAGGTAGGAGGAGAGTCAACATGTAGGACCAAGAAAACAGAGGTTCAGATCCTCTTTCCGGTAAGCCAAGACCACATGGAAATACTTAGATTGATAGAAATGGATTAATATTTAAAACAATAAGAAACACTAGAAACAGGCCAACAGCTTTATGTCTAATTCAGAGTCTCTGTGTGTTATTTGGGGGCTGGTGCGGCTGTAGGACCAGGCTGGCTGGAAAACCACTTGTAGCAGATCACTAAGTGGGTTAACCAGAACTAAGGATGTATGAAGAAGCCTTGTGAAACCTACCAGTTTCATATTGGGGGATTCACACTGTGAAATTTGATTCAAGATTGTTTAGACCAACATAAAGTTGATTCAATTGTAATTCAACACACTGTAAACCTTCTCAGTCTACTACAAAACAGACTCAGAGATGAGAGAGAGAGAGAGAGAGAGAGAGAGAGAGAGAGAGAGAGAGAGAGAGAGAGAGAACCCTGAGGACACAAAAAAGCAGGATCTGTTATTGAATTACTTTTGCTTCATGATGCCCTGGATGACGAGCAAAAAAAAAAAATTGACGCTACCCTTTTTTAAAAATCAACAAGATATGGTTCCCACTTGGTTCACTGAGCTCACTGTCCCTGCTACATCAGGGGATTTTGCAGACAAGTGGAGTGACAGAAAGAACCCCGTAGAAGCACAGGTCCAGGTAAAACAGAACAGGATCCTATTCTCAGCCTGCGAGGTCAAGGAACAGCTTCTACAAAGCCCAAAGTTTTTGTTTGTACAATGCTGCTTGAATTTATGTGTACCATGTGTATGCAGGAGCCCACAGTGGCCCCGAAAGTGTGTCAGGTCCCCTGGGACTGGAATTATAGGCAGCTGTGAGTTGCCTGGTGTGGGTGCCGGGAGCCAAACTTGGGTCTAAATGAGAATGGTTCCCAAGAATTCATATGTTTGAATGCTTGGTCCTGAGTTGGTGGAACTGTTTGGGAAGGATTATGGGGTGTGGCCTTGTTGGAGGGCGTGTGAGCTTTGAGGCCATTTCCCTTCTCTTCCTCTCCTTCTCTCTGCCTCATGTTTTCAGACAAGAATGCAAGCTCCCAGCTACTGCTCGAGAGCACCACACCCCACCCCTGCAAACATGTTGCCCACTGTGATTGTCATGGACTCAGGCTCTGAAAGACCCCAGTTAAATGCTTTCTCTTATAAGTTGCCTTGGTCCTGGTGTCTCTTCATAGCAATATAAAAGTAACTAAGACAGTGGCCAGTGCTCTTAACTGCTCAGCCATCCCTCCAGCCCCAAAGCCCATTTCTTCAAGCATATCATAGCAAACTAAGGCAGGTGTGTGTGTGTGTGTGTGTGTGTGTGTGTGTGTGTGTGTGTGTGAATGTTTACAATCAGCCCTTTGAAATATGCATCAGAATTTGTTATAAAATTAGTCTTCCTCTGGAATTTTTGGTGAGACTGCCTGGGTTATATATGATCTTGAGAGAGAAGTTTCTGGGTGTTGGGTGGAAGATGAGGTCCTATAAAATAAAAGTCAAGTCACATGTTTCCATTAAGTGGCACAGAATAGACCCTTCATCCCATGGGGGAAGAATGGAGATAGTCAGGGACTCTTATCAGAGCAGAGGAGGACTGAAACCCAGGGCAAACTCAAATTCTGCAGTTCCCCGAGTCTGGCACTCAGGACTTGTCACAGAATCATCTAGGCTCCAATGGGCTTTGGCAGCCCTCTTCCTCCATCTCTGCTGCCTGTGCACCCATAGCCTCTTGGGCCAGCTCTACTCCACGCCAGCACTTTTCTTGGATGGGTGACATTTCTGAAATCCTGGGAGCTTTGTTGTAACTTAGTCTTCGCCTTCGCAGAGTGGACCCTGAAGACTCGGGCACTGACACATGTTGTCTGGCCCTAACAACTTCGCAGAGTGGACTCTGAAGACTCGGGCACTGACACATGTTGTCTGGCCCTAATAGTTTTCTGCAATCTTGGTACTGCTTCCAGTTTTCCTCCCGCATTCATGCATCTTTCATGCCTGTGGAACCAGTACCACATAGACAATGATGCTACGTTCTGCTGCCCCCTAGGGCTGGAGCCTGGGACTCTTAGACCTCCCTTCACTGGCCTTGCATGCTGACAGTGCAGAAACACTTCCCTAAGCTTTGGTTTTCAGAAAGGGCATTCGGTGGCAATTATGTTGTGCTTTCTCCTTTCTAATGAGTCAGCATTTTCACTGGACTTTAATAAATAGGATCCTGCTGTTACGAGCACTTTCCCACCAGCCTGGTCCCACAGCCGCATCAGTCCCCAAATAACACCCAGAGACTCTATTAATTAAAAAGCTGTTGGCTAATGGCTAGAGCTTCTTGTTGGCTAGCTCTATCTTAAATATTAACCAATTTCTATCATTCTAAGTGTTTTCACATGGTCTTACCGGAGCGAGGATCCAGACCTCATGGCCTACATCTTGACTATTCTTTACTACCTCTCCCAGAATCCTCTTTGTCTCCTAGTCCCACCCATCTTGTCTTCCTATTGGCCAATAGGGCCTTATTCATTAACCAATAAGAGAAACATATTTACAGAATGGCATCTCCCATCAATCCTGCCCTTGGGTCTTACTGCTATGCCAGCAGAGTACCAGGCTCCTCTTCAACAGTGCCAATTTCCTATTAGCCATGACAGCTGCTCTCTTCAGCAAATATAGCTACTTTGGAAGTTAGTTCACGTAATAGACTCAGTTTCCTCACTAAACTGCATTTTCCAGCTTTCTGTTCCACTCTTTGCTGACTGCAGACCTGGACGAGAGAAGTAGCCATGCCACATATGCGATGGTATCTTCTCTCACAATTTCTGTCACCAAGTTAGTCCTTCCCTCATATTCAGCCTCACTCAAGTTCTTGGGACGTGAGCAGAAGATTCCATCAGTTTACCACACAAGTAGCCTTTAGCCCAGTTCCTGATGGAGTCCATATTCACACTCTGGAAACACAATTAAGTGGGACTCACAGGCCAGCCAACAGGACATGCAAATGAGGCTCTACACAAGAGAAAGCTGCCATTAGCCGCCAGTCGCTGGAGTCGCTGGCATTGCTAGGGAAGTTGAGCTTGCAGTGGGACAGGCGTTTGCCGAACAGGGTGCAGGTGGCAGCGACAGTCAGGGCGCCAGCTAAGGTGGTAGATGATGGACAAGATGATGTCACTAGAGCTAGTATTTCCTCTTTGTTCTGTGAAGAGCTGGGCACGGAGCATAGTTTTCAGAGGGCTGCTTTGGGCTGAACTGAGATGTGGTCATGTTCTCTGTTAGAACTTTTGGAGAAGGCAGATGCTGTCGACGTGTCTTTCGGCGGTGTCCTGAATCAAGGCATCCAGTCTCTAGGAGACAAAGGGGGTTAGGTAGTTCAGATTTTATTTATTCCTATTTTATGTGTATGGGTGTTTTACGGCATGTGCGCAGTGCCCTCAGAGGCCACAGGAGAATGCTGGACCTCTGGAATGGAGTTACAGACGGTTGTTAGATACTGTGTGGGTGCCTGGTACCAAAGCTCAGTCCTCTGAAGGAGCAGCTCTGCTCCAGTTCTGCTAACTGCTGGGTTATTTCTCCAGCCCTGGGTCAGTTTAAAACCCTGGGTGCGGGAGCTGGAGAGATGGCTCAGTGGTTAAGAGCACTTGCTGCTCTTGCAGAGGACCCAAGTGCAGTTTCCAGAGCCCGTGTCAAGTGCCTCACAGACACCTGTAACTCCTAGGACACCATACATGTGTGTGTAGACACATGCACATAACTAAAGATAAGTGTGTTTTTAAAAGCCCAGGTACAAAGGTTAACAATAGGAAAATAAAGAATAGAAGTTTTGCAGGAAAGGAGGCATTGGGGGCTGGTCGGCTCTCCCAGGTTGAGCCAGTGTCCTAAAGAGTTACAATGCTGGCAGAGTTTGGATTTCTATCTTGCCATTTTGTTGTGGTGGTGTCTCAAACTACTGTAAGCTGGTTTACATAGAGGCAGTGTTCCTCCTGGAGGAAAACATGAATGTGCCCTTTCTTGGTCAGTAGGAGATGCAGGGCTCTGTATTTTCTAAGGGTGACACCTCCAGCCTCTCGCTGTGAGAATGGCAGCTATTCCATCTGGGGTTTTGGAAGCAGCCTCAGAGAGCTTTGAGAGATAAGCTAGGTGGGGAGAGGCCAGCCACCCGCATCAAGGACAGGGGAGATGCCTAGGGCACAATCCAGGGACAGTGAGGCTGAAAGGGGACTCTTTGGTTAGTGGGAGGGAATTCGGTGTCTGAATTGGGACATTGGGGAAGAAAGAGACACTATACCAACCTCCTGGGAGGTCACACAAGCTGGCGGGTGTTCTCCTGAAGAAAACTCCTGAGTAGTTGAAACGGGAGAGTGTGAAGAGCCGTAAATGGCCGAGGGAACACATCTCAGCCCTCTTGGGCAGTGCTCTCATTTTCTGTGGATAGGACAGCTCCAAGTTTCGGGGTGTGTAGCAAAAACAAACCAGGGCCCCTCTGCTGTGCCTGGAGTTTAACCTTGAACAATGTTGAGTCCACAGATGTGGTAGTGGGGTGGATTGAGTTGCCTTGCTCAAATAAAGTAAGGGCAGTGCCTTTAGGGAATGGCTGAAGAAATGTGACAGTGCGTGGCGTGTGTCAGGCAGGAGACTAGGGGTGAGGAGGTCCCACATGCACAGAGCATCTTTTCATTGCCTTTGTAAATGGCTGGGTGCTGGACAGACCCAGGTCCAGATGAGGAGCTGAGGGGAAAAGAGGAAAGATGTAGTTGTGAAGACGAGAGATTGCCATTTAAGGCTGAGACCTTGAGGAAGCAGGGTAAAGTGAATTGGCAAGAGGATAAGTGTAGGGTATAAGGGTCAGCCAAAGGGACTCACCCTGACCCAACCAGAGCCAAAGGGACTCACCCTGACCCAACCAGAGCCAAAGGGACTCACCCTGACCCAACCAGAGCCAAAGGGACTCACCCTAACCCAACCAGAGCCAAAGGGACTCACCCTGACCCAACCAGAGCCAAAGGGACTCACCCTGACCCAACCAGAGCCAAAGAAGCATACCCTGACCCAACCAGAGCCAAAGGGACTCACCCTGACCCAACCAGAGCCAAAGAAGCATACCCTGACCCTGAAACCAGCTTGTGAAAGAAACATACTTTGGCCCTGGATACCTACAGTAGGATCATCTGCAAGTGGTTCCTGTGCTGGGGGTAGGAGGGGAAGAAGGGAGAGACACTGGGCAGATTAGAAGCAGTCACTACTGAGACTTCTAAAATAACTCTTCTGGATATTTCCGCAGAGTCTCCTTGATGTGGGATGCCCTTCTGTACGCTGTGAATATGTATTGCTTTTATTGGTTGATGGATAAAGCTGCTTTGGCCTATGGCAGGGCAGAGTATAGCTAGGCAGGAAATCCAAGCAGAGATACAGGGAAAAAGAAGGCAAAGTCAAGGAGATGTCATCCAACCGTCAAAGGAGAAAGATTCCGAGCATCCCCAGTAAGCTTCGGGCCTTGTGATACACACAGATCAATAGAAATGGGTTAATTTACCCGTAAGAGCTAGTTAATAATAAGCCTGAGCTAATAGACCAAACAGTTTGTAATTTATATTGAGTATCTGAGTGATTATTTTATAAGCAGCTGCAGGACAGGGTGTGATGCAGAAAGGCTTCCAGATACATCTACATCAAATAAGGCTTTCGGTGAGACGGCTTATGAGAAAGCATTTCCAGAGAAATAGGAGTTAAAAGGGAGGGATTGTTTAAGAACTGAGAGAGGGGAGTAGGAGGAAATTGGCTCTCCACTTTTATTTTATTTTATTTTATTTTTGCCATGATAAGATGCTGTGTCAGAACTAAGCAAGCTTCAGAGTGAAACATAATATTCATCCGTAAAGAACCACAGCAGGAGTCAGAACTAACACCCATGGCATGCCCTATTGTTTCAGGTTGGTTTGGTTTCGGTCAATTTGACATAACCTAGATTTATGTGGGAAGAGGGGCCTCACTTGAGACACCTCCTCCATCAGATTGGCCCAGGGTAAGGCCTGTGGAGCATGATCTTGACTAATGGTCCGCGTGAATGGACCCAGCCTGCATGGACTGTGCCGTCCCTGGGCAGGTGGACCCTGGGTTGCACAAGAAACAGGAGGAACCAGCCAGGAGGTAGCACCCCCTTCGAGGCCTCTGCTTGAGCTCCTGCCCTAACTTCCCTCTGGGACGTGGAATTATAAGATGAAATAAGCCCTTTCTCCCCCAAGTTGCTTCTAGTCATGGTTTTTTTTTTTTTTTTTTTTTTTTTTTTTTTGTGTGTGTGTGTGTGTGTGTGTGTGTGTGTTTTTGTGTTTTTTGGTTTTTTTTTTTTTATCACAACAATAGATGTTCTTTAGTTAGGTGGTCTCTTTCTTTGTGACCCTGAATGGTATTTCTAACACTATGAAAAGCCAACATTATCAGTCATCTGTCAAGATTCAGAGCTAAATATGTTCTGCTGCTTCTTGCTGAGGCTGTCCCTCTCTGGAACCAGTTGCTGTTTAGAGAATTCTAGAACATAAACAAACTTGTGGCCAGTGAGAGTGGTAAAGAGAAATTAATGGTCTCTCACTTGGCCTGACTCTTTGGGCCCTAAGACAGCCTCTTCTTTTTAAGTGTGTGTGTGCATGCGTGTGTGCGCGCAAGCGTGCATGCGCACAGATATGTGCTTGTGTGGTGGTATTTTGTTTGTGCTCTAACAAATAAAGCGTGCCTGGAGATCAGAGTGCAGAGCTAGCCACTAGTTAACCACAGAGGCCGGACACGGTACGGTACACACCTTTAATCCCAGCACTAGGCAGGAAGGAACTGTAAGTGATATGGCTGGGCAGAGAGAGAAATACACAGTGAGTAAAAACAGGAGCCTGTCCCGTCCCCTTTTTCAGGCTGAGGAGTTGGCTAGGTAAGAAGTGGCTATGGCTTGCTCCTTTGTCTCTCTGATCTCTCAATATTTACTCCTACATCTTACTCCAGATTTTTGTTAAGGCCACTTAGATTTCGTGCTGCATGTGTGCATACAATGTGTGTGTGTGTGTGTGTGTAGGTTAGAAGAAAATGTTGAGAGTTCTTTCCCTTCTACTGTGGCTGGCTCACTTTCTCTGATGGTGTTCTCATTGTGCTCCTAGGTTGCCTCCCTGTGTTCTGGCAGGATCTGAAGTGCTCCCTAAAGAAAGCTCATGGTGTACATGTCAGATGCCAGGTGACAGGGCTTTGGGGATGTGTAGGTGGACTTCTCTTTTCTGCCTGCCGGTTCTCAAATAACTGGCACTGAACCTCAATATTAATTATAAATGCTCACCCGATGGCTCAGGCTTATGACTAACTAGCTCTTGCGACCTAAATCAGCCCGTTTACATTAACATGTGCTCTGCCGCATGCCATTGCGTCTCTTTCATCTTATACCTTCTGTTTCCTCTCCGTGTCTCCCTGCCGACTCCTCTGACTCCTGATTCTCCTTCCCCGTGTACTTGGCCTGGTTTTCCCATCTAATCTTATCCTGTACGGCTATCCACCAGTCGGCTTCTTTATTAAACCAATCAACGTGTCATTTACACAGCGTACAGAAGGGTTACTCCTCAGCAGGGTTACAACTGAGCTTAGGAGAGCTCTCTCGGCTCATCTAGACCAAGCCATTCATCGATGGATTTGTGGTTGGATGGCATCGTTGAGAGGGGCTAGGAAGGGAGCGTCACACCCCGAAAAACCAAACCTTGTCAGCAGGGCCTTCTTGCTTCCTGGCTGCCAATAAAGCAGGTGGCGTGAATTATGTGTTACCAGGGTCCCATTCTACCTTTTAAAGGCCCCAAACTAAAGAATAAAAAAAAGGATTGAAGCTATCAGTTAAAACAAACTTTTTTTTCCCCTTCTAACTGATTTCTCTTGGGTGTCTTGTCACAGCTAACGCATCTGCTTACCTCTTCCCTGCCGCTCTCTGTATCGCTAAGATCTCTGAGTTCAGCCTTTTACATTTATTTACTGCTCAGGGCTGGCTACGTGTACAGGGGGAATCTCCCCCTGGATCTAGTGGCCATGAATCCACTTTCTGCCACAGCTGCTACTTGACACAAACCCGAGTTCTTTGTTCCAGAAACTGCTCAGTCAGCAGTAAAGCCTGGCATGCAGTCAGCCTCGAGGTCTGCAGCTTTCGGATCAGCGTTACAGCACGGAACTTTCTGGTACTTTGGGGACAAGGTCCCTCCTTGTGCAGTTTGGACCCGGCAAGCAGGCGACACAGGCCACACAGAGCCGTCACAGAGCTGGGCAGACACTGTCACGAAGAAGACTGGAACAAACTCAGGCTGGGAAAACACAGGTGGGCGGCACGTTCCCTCGGAAGTGGCCGGAACTACAGAGCAGCCACTTCAGTCCCACTGCCCAGCCCCCGGGGGGGGGTGCCTTTTGTTTCCACAACACCAACTTCTGCCATGTTCCTTCTTTCTAACATGCGCTTAAAATGGCCCAGACAGCTTTGTTCATCCTGTCCTACCTTCATCTTTTCCTTCAGGAGAAGTACAACCCAGTCTCCTTATCCGCCCTCTCCCCGTCTGCCACTGATAATTCTGCTTCACCTCTCCTGTCCCTGGAGATGAGACATAGCTGCCACGTGACTCGAACACAGCTCCCTGTCGGATGAGCTCCATTCACCCACTGAGTCCCAGGCACTCTAGCTGCTGACCGTCCCTTACAGGAAGCCCTGGCTTTAGGATTGCACCCTGGAGCCCAGCACAAGGCCTGGCTCCTAGCAAGTGTTCCATGAGCACTCAGGAGTCAGAGGCAGGTGGATCTGTGAGTCTAGGCCAGCCTGGTCTACAGAGTGGGTTCCAGGACAGCCAGGGATACACAGAGAAACCTTGTCTGGAAAAACAAAAACACTCAAACGAAAAGCTTACTTTGGCAATGGCTCCTAATGATTCTTGGAATCAATGACACAAGCCTTGCAAATCCTCCTTCAGCAGGGACAGTTGCAACAGAGGTTAACAAACACTGCACAGGGTTTTTCCTTCGGAGTGCCAATTGTCAGCATATGGGAGGGGGGAGGGAGAGTCAAAAACAAACGTGTGATCTGACTGTACACAGAGAAACCAAGATAGGGCAGTATGCCACCCAGCGCCTTCAGGGGCGTCACAGGCCACAGTCAGGGAAGGTCTCTCTGACAAGGCAGATTACAGGTCTTGACTGAAGCCCGAGTGGTCATTCAAGGAGACAGAAGAACATTCCAGACAAAGAACAAGTACAGAGGGCTGATAGGAATGGTGTTCTTCTCCACAACTGGTGGAGAAGAACAAAGCAAACAGACAGCTCAGAACCGCTCTGCACAAGCAACAATTACAGCGTGAACGTGTGTCTAGCTGTCCTGAGACCTACAAAGGCCTGCTTTCAAAGCAGAGTGTTGACTGGCTTCTGGAACTTTGTTCTGTGTCCCCAGTAAACATTTAATCAAGCGTGGCCTTACTTTATGCCTACGCATGTTACACAATGTATCTAATCATGCTCTTCTGTGGGAGTCTGGAACTGGGGTACGGGTTAAGCAGAGGGTGTATGTATGTGACTGGTCCCCGAATGGAAATCTCAGGCACTGTCTTTCTCAGGAGCTTTCCTGGGCATAAGCATAACAGACATGTGGCTGTATTTCCATTGCTAAGAGTGTGTTCATGAGATCTGTCATGGACGAAAGAATTATTAGACGAGACCTGGATGTAGATTCCTGTGGCCTCTATCCACCTCTCCCCACCCAACCCCCTCCCCGACCACCTGGGCACATGTCCTCACTCCCCATTTGAAAGAAATCTTATAACTACCTGCCAAGTCCCGTAAATTCTCCTTGGGAATCCCTGAATTTAGGTGTAGCCATGGGGAACCCCTACACAGATTAGTGCAAAGATTAAATCAGTAAATATGTGTAAAGCACTGAGAAATTAAGAGAACGTAGGAATAATGTTGGGCTGGGGAGATGGTACAGTGATTAAGAATGCACGCTGCTCTGCAGGAGGACCGGGTTCAGCACCCAGCACCGATGTGGGGTGGCTCACAGGCCCTGTAGCTCCAGCTCCAGGGGATCGTACGCCCTCTTCTGGCCTCCGTGGGCACTGTACTCACATGCATGAGTCCCCTCCCATAAACAGACGCTATACACGATTTTTAAAAGAATGGTGACTTATTAGTTATGCCACTATAAGCAAAAGCAACTCGTGAAGAAAGTTATCACGGCTTACAGTTCCAGCGGGGATGGGAGTCTATCATGGTGGGGAGACTTGACGGCACGGGGCAGGAGTGGGAAGCTCACACCTTCAGTCTAAAGAGTGAGCAAGAGGTAGTGGAGTGAGGCTGTTCCAATGGCATACTTCCTCCACCCAGCGAGGATAAACCCCCAAACTGTGCTGCCAACTAGGAACCGTGCGTTTACATCCTGGAGCCCATGGTGGGTGATTCCTCCTTCAAACCACCCCGGGGGGGGTGTGTCTGAGTGGCAACCGGGTGACCACTGGAGAGCCGTGCACACAACTGGGGCTTAATGCGGGTCATTCGGGTCCCCAGCCTCTTGAAAGCATGTTCTAGCTCTTCTCTCAGCCTCTTACTGAATGGACGACCCGGCCCCTTTGTAACAGCATTGAACTGCTGGCAAGACTGACAAAGGCAGCCTTCTACCACGACATACTGAATAGACCGGTCTTAGTCATCCCATAAGTAGGTGACGGGGCTGAGGGAAGAACCCACCTTTGCCTTTTCGTGTCCCGTAGTGACCCGGTATATGTGACACAGGCTGGTAGGAATAATGGGTGACTATTCAGTAGGACTTATTGGAGTCCACAATCAGAGCCATAGCCTCCGCCAACCCAAAAGCTAAAAAAAGTTGTCTGGTAGCATCTGAGGCCTGTATCGGAGATGTCCCTAAAGATGTCCCTGCTCTGCAGTAACCCACCTCCTAATACTTTCACCAAGTGTTTGGAAAGTGTCTTGGGTCACCATCTTTGTCGTAAACTCTACAAAACCATCACCGCATTGAAACATTAATTTTCAGGTGATCTAACTCTGCATTCCAGGACCACTGCCACTTATTTCTTTCCCACATTGAGTCCAGAGCTGTGTCCCTTAAGTTGAACAACCCCCCCAACCCACCCCATCCCACCATTAGAGCCATCACTGGGGAACCTTGTCTTGTCCCCCAGCCTCTGCTTAACCGATGGCCACCACATGATCGCCATTGCTCCTGATGCCCGCCTCCTTTCACGTTCTGCATTCAGCGTTATTTAGCATAGTTGCACTTGTGTATCTGGGGCAGCGATCTAATATCTCCACAGCTGTGGAGACTGGGGGCTAAGCTCCCAGCGCTTAGCAAGTGTCCCTCAGTAAGAGCTTGTCGTGCTAGTTTTTCTCAGCCTGTCGCTGCAGGAACCATCCGGCAAGAGGAACCTCAATTGAGACAGAGTGCCCACATGTGGGATAACCAGTCCATACACTGTGTGAATAGGTGTGGCTACTCTTGGTTTAATAAACAAGCTGACTGACCAATAGCGGAACAGGATAACAGTAGATGGGAAAGCCAAACTGAGTGATGGGATGAGGAAGGGCGGAGTCAAGCAAGCCAGCCGAAGAACGAGTCAGACACACAAGACAGGGTAGAGGTGAAAGCCAGGAGCCTTGGGGCAGCACGTGGATTAATAGAAACGGGTTACTTTGTAAGAGCTAGTTAGTAACAAGCCTGAGCTGTTGGCCAAGCATTTATAATTTATATTCAGTCTCCGAGTCAGTTACTTGGGATAGGAAACCCCCACCTACACTGGCCTGTTGCTAAGACTAGTGCATTTTGTTAATGGTTGATGGGGGGCACCTCACCATGGGCAGTGCCATCCTACACTGGTGCTCCTGTGTTGAATGAGAAAGTGGCAAGCAGCATTCAGTCATGGCCTCTGCTTCAGTTCTGCCTGGATTTCTGCCCTGGCTTCCCCTCCTGATGGGACCCTTTCGTCCCCAAGTTGTTTTTGTTATGATGTTTCATTACAACTATGGCAACCCCCCCACAGTATACCACACACACAAACATCACACACATCTCAACACACACTCCACACACCTCACATACACACACACTCACACACACACACCCACACAGTATACCACACACACACACATCACACATACACACACAACACACACACACCCCACACAACACACACATTCACACACACTCACACTCACACACTCTCAAACACACCACACACACTCACACACACTCATACACACAAACATCTCAACACACTCACACACACTCACTCACACTCACACACTCACTCACACTCACACACTCACAACTCACACACTCACACACATACACACACTCGCACACACTCCACACACCTCACATACACACACACACCCCACACAGTATACCACACACACACACATCACACATACACACACAACACACACACACCCCACACAACACACACACACATTCACACACTCACACACTCTCAAACACACACCACACACACTCACACACACTCATACACACAAACATCTCAACACACTCACACACACTCACACACTCACACACACTCATACACACTCACACACTCACACAATACACACTCATGCACACACACTCACACTCACACATACACACTCGCTCACACTCACACACACACTCACACACACTAACACACTAACACACTCACACACACTCACACACACTAACATACTCACACACACTAACACACTCACACACTCACACACACTCACTCACACACACTTTTGACTGGCTGCATGAAGCTGCCGCAGGCAGCAAAGGGTGGGCAGGTGAAGGCAGGAAGGCAACATGGCGCTGCATGCACTAAAGACTTCGGCTCCACGTGTTTGCCTCACTGTTTATGACTCACCCTCAAGCCCTGGAAGCAGGGAGGTCACAGAGGACTTCCTGGAGGCAGTGTGCCAGGGAGGAACTCAAGGCAGAAGACAATGGGGAGTATAAACCGCTGTGGTCTGAGGAACCAAAGTCCCTATTCGTAGGTTAGGAAATTAGAGAAGAATTTAGAAGCTTCCAAAAAAAAGAAAGCCATTTTATTGAAACTGGCTGGTTAAAACTTTAGTGGGCGTGGAGAACTGTAATGTTGGCAGATCCAGAGACAAGTTATCTTAGGGTTTGCTGGCCCCTAAGTAGCTACACATTGCCCAGTGTCCAGTCAGGGTGTACAAGCAGACTCCTTGTGTTTCCCCAAACCTGAAACTGCAGGTAGACACTCCTGAACCAACAGCAGACCCCTTCCCCCCAACCCGCCCGCCAAGTGCTTCACAGGTGCCTAGACTACAAAGATGCCATTAAGCTGTTGCCATGGGTAACGTGGTGTTTGAGGTGACTTGAACCTGTGTTCCTGGGTCATGGCCACCCACACTTTACTCCAGAATGAATG
This sequence comes from Phodopus roborovskii, assembly GCF_943737965.1. NCBI lineage: Eukaryota > Metazoa > Chordata > Mammalia > Rodentia > Cricetidae > Phodopus > Phodopus roborovskii. Next base: position 9,799,126 of record NW_026125295.1, on the reverse strand, counting down.
CTGGTATTCCTTTTGAAATAAGAGCATGGACTACACCTACTGCAGCAGCGGGCTGTCCTTGATGTTGTCCCTGAGCACCAATGGGAGGGAGCTCTCATTTCCATGGGAAGTGGTCCCGTGAGGCCCATAGCCACCTGGAATGGGGACCTGCTGGAAATGGGAACACTGAGCCTTAACAATGAAAGGGGATAGGGAGACAGCTCAGTGAGTAAAGTTTGAGTCTGAATCCTTGGTTCCTGCATGACAAGCCAGGCTCACTGTGCACACCTGTATACCTACATGACAAGCCAGGCTCACTGTGCACACCTGTGTACCTACATGACAAGCCAGGCTCACTGTGCATACCTGTAACTCCAGCAATGGAGAGGTAGAGACAGAAGAATCCTGGGAACTCAGTGGCCATCCAGTGTAATCAGTCAGTGAACTCAAAGTTCAGGGAGAAATCCTGCCTCAAAAAGAAAATAAGTTATAGGAGCTGGAGAAGTAGCTCATCAGTTAAGAGCATTTTCTGCTTTTCCAGAGCACACATATAGGGAGGCTCACAACTGTCTGTAACTCCAGTTCCAGGAGATCCAGTGCCCTTTTTTTGGCCTCCACCGGCACCAGGCATGCATGTGGTATGTATACATATATGTAAGCAGGCAAACATGCCTACACATAAATAAAAATAATCTTTGAAAAGAAAGAAAGAATCAAATGTGGTAAATTTTAAAGCTAAGGTGAAGATTCAGTAGAGGAAGATACCAATGTCAACCGTGTACTCCACATACATACATACATACACATACATACATACACATACACACACATACACATATATACACACATACACACATACACACATACATACACATGCACACATACATACACACATAATAGACACACACATACACATACATACACACATACACACACATACACACATACTCATATACACACACATACACACTCATACACACACATACACATACATACACACATATACACATACACACATACATACACACATAATAGACACACACATACACACATACACACAATATACACATACACACATACACATACACACATACATACACACATAATAGACACATACATACATACATACACACATATACACATACACACATACACACACATATACACATACACACATACATACACACACATACACACACACACACATACATACACACACACATAATTTTAAAAATTAGTCTAAGACGAGGAAAGGGACATGTACATTTAGTGATGGAGTACATTGCTGTGTGATTGGTCGGTAGGGGAGTGCCAAGGCAAGTGCAGAGACAGCATGGGATCTGCATCTAAGAGGTCAGAGCAAAGTGCACAGCGGGCACACAAACGGCGGCCGGCCGTAGTTCTGGGCTTTTCCTTTGCCTTCTATATGGTCATCCCCTCCCACTCTTATCTGGCCAGGCTCTGCTGTGTTTCCTCCTGGTGCCAGCTAACTAGAGTTATTTACCACATCCCACAGTGACACAGCAAGGTCCAAGGGCACGGACCTTTGCGTTCCCGACTTCTGAAGGCCACATAAAGCAGTTCCAGCAGCGGAGGACTGACAAGCACTAAGCTGCCAAGACTGCAGAGCTCAGCCAGAGCCTGGCCATGGTGCTGTGGGGTCCGGTGCTTGGAGGCTTGCTCGTGGTCGTTGTGGGATGCCTGTGTCTGCCCGCGCTGCTCAGGCACCGCAGGCCCCAGGAGCCGCCTCTGGACAAGGGTTTTGTGCCCTGGCTGGGCCATGCCATGGCTTTCCGGAAGAATATGTTTGAATTTTTGAAGGGGATGCGGGCCAAGCACGGGGATGTGTTCACGGTTCAGCTAGGGGGCCAGTACTTCACCTTCCTCATGGACCCCCTGTCCTTTGGCCCCATCCTTAAGGACACACAGAAAACACTAGACTTCATAAAGTATGCGCAGGAGCTGGTGCTGAAGGTGTTTGGATACCAGGCCATGGATGGGGACCACCACATGATACACTCAGCCAGTACCAAGCATCTCATGGGGCAAGGCTTGGAGGATCTCAACACGACCATGCTGGACAGCCTGTCCTTGGTGATGCTAGGGCCCAAAGGCCCGAGCCCGGACGCCAGTTCCTGGCACGAAGACGGCCTCTTCTGCTTCTGCTACAGTGTCTTGTTCAAGGCTGGCTTCCTCGGCTTGTTTGGCTACACCAAGGACAGGGCGCAGGATCTGCAGGAGGCCGAGGCGCTGTTCGCCAAGTTCCGCAGGTTTGACCTTCTTTTCCCCAGGTTTGTTTACTCCCTGCTGGGGCCCCGAGAGTGGGTAGAAGTGAGCCAGCTCCAGCATCTCTTCCACCAGAGACTCTCTGTGGAGCAAAACCTGGAGAAAGACGGCATAAGTAGCTGGTTAGGCTGCATGCTTCAGTCTCTGAGGGAGCAGGGAACAGATTCATCCATGCAGGACAAATTTAACTTCATGATGCTCTGGGCCTCCCAGGGGAACACCGGGCCGACCTGTTTCTGGGCCCTCTTATTCTTGCTAAAGCACCAGGATGCCATGAAGGCCGTGAAAGAGGAAGCCACCCGGGTCCTGGGCGAGGCCAGACTGGAAGACAAAAAGTCTTTCGCCTTCACGCTCAGTGCCCTGAAATGCACCCCGGTGTTGGACAGCGTGATGGAGGAGACATTGCGACTGGGGGCCACCCCCACTCTCCTCAGGGTGGTGCAGAAGGATTTTGTCCTAAAGATGGCCAGTGGGCAGGAGTACCAGATCCGTCGTGGAGATAAGGTGGCTCTCTTCCCCTACCTCTCAGTGCACATGGACCCCGACATCCACCCCGAGCCCAAGACCTTCAAGTACAATCGGTTCCTCAACCCCGATGGCACCCGGAAGGTGGACTTCTACAAGTCGGGCAAGAAGATCCACCATTACAACATGCCTTGGGGCTCGGGTGTCTCCATCTGCCCTGGCAGGTTCTTTGCCCTCAGTGAGATGAAGATTTTTATCCTGCTTATGGTTATGTACTATGACTTTGAGCTGGTGGACCCTCACATGCCCGTGCCCCCTATTGACCCAAGGCGCTGGGGCTTCGGCACCTCACAGCCCAGCCATGAGGTGCGCTTCCGCTACCGCCTGAAGCCCATGCAGTGAGCTCGTGGGCCTGACCACACCCTGCAGTCCTCAGTGGCTGCAGCCCATAGCCATCCTCCGGCTCTGAGGCACCCCTGCCTCCGAGACATCACATAGGTAGACATGCTGCCTGAAACATGCCATTTCTCCCGTGTGTTTTGCCAGACCCCTCTCCCGCTCTCTCGGGAGGAGAACCCGTGGACAGCTCAGTCTGCAGCTAGGCTTGACTCATCCTGGACAGAATGAGCTCCCATGAGTCCAACATCCTCCGAAGGCTGCCTCAAACCGTCCTGCCTGCTTTATTGGGTGCCCTACTCCACATCCTATGGGTTCAGTGGAGTAAACCATGTGTGCAATTGTTAATTTCCTAACAGACATGCTGAAAGAAAGCAAAGGGTTAAAGCTGAGGCGTGTCTTCTGGTGTGTATCTCTTAGCTCAGAGTTCCCAAAGAGCCAGAACTTGAACAATGTCAAAGAAACACATCAGGTGCTTTGCAGCTCTCAGACTCTGCAGAGCTTTTGAAAGAGGTCTCGCCACAGTCTGAGGGTTCGGGGGCCAGGTTTGGAGAATCGCCACATTTGGTACAGGAGCCACTCGAGCTGCCTCCTCTGTACCTTTCTCTCCTCTGCATCTTCTCCCCATGGTTCCCAAGAACAGCACTGAGTTGGTTTTCCCCATCGGGTGCCTTCCATCTCCCTGTGGGATCTCACAGCCCTTTGCATACGCTTGGTCCCTGCAGAACTTGGCATCCATTCCACACTCCAGTGAGCAGCTTCTTTCCCTCCTCCCCTGCCTCTCTGCTCGGGACTTCCCTTCACCCATGACCCAGAGCAGACACCAAACACCTCGCCTGCTCCCTCGCACACAATCAGGCCCAGTTCTGTCTGTCCCGCAATGCCTGTGAAACATCGCCTCCTACCCACCCGTTAGGCCTATGGCCTCTGCTTGTTTCCACACGGGGCCTGACACCCTTTCTCTTCACACAGCTGTCCAAAGCCAAAGCGCCTCCGGCTGCCACAGTTTCATCACCCTGGCTCACCATCACCTTCATGCACCTGTCACCCGAGTTGCTTCATCTTTACCAGTTTTCTGAGGCGGGGCTGTCCCTAAAGCATAGCTTTTCTTGCAAGCCCAGCACCGGTTACTCCTGGAAGCCTTCTTTGATTTCTACCTTCCTACCCCAGCATGGCCTTGGGCCCCTTGGGCTCCCCTAATGTTGTTTATACATCGCAGCACACCTGGGCTCGCTCTCTCTCTCTCTCTCTCTCTCTCTCTCTCTCTCCATATATCAAAGTATCTCTGTTTATCTCTGACTAACAATTGTCTCTGCACTACATTACAGAAACTTGACTTCCAACCTTGGCAAATTTACTTTGCGCTCAAACGTTTCCTTACTTTCCATGACCTGGTGCACGAAACACAGGTGATCTCATGGCTAGACATGCTTCCTGGGCTGGGAGAACGGGCAAGTGTTGCTATGAGAGCTGTGGCTGAGACCACAGCCTGGATGGAACTAGGACAGACAGGCTGGGGGACAACCGTAGCTGGGTAGGGGACCCTGGAAAAGGTGAATCCATGCAGCACAGACAGCCTCGCCACCACCGGGCCCAGGCAGAGGGGCTTCCCTAACACTGCCCTGAGTGTCTGGGACAGTAGGCAGAAGCCCAAACTGGGGGCAAGATGTCTCCAACTAGCTGTGTGACTCTGGACCAAGACCTGGCTTGGCCATTGAGAGAGCCTATCCTCTTCCTCAAGGTCAGGGACACACAGAGAGGCAACGGACAGGGACTTGAGAGGACAGGGGTGCAAAGCCATAATGGTGAGCTTAGCAACAGCCTCCCATTCAGCCAGGCCGTGTCCAGCTCCATGGGCAGGGGAAGTGGGCAACTTCTGTGACCTTGCCAGGCCCTCATTGCCACATCCTCTCCCTCTCCACATACCCAGGGGATGTGGAGCAGGAGCCTGTCCCGTGAATTCACTGAGCAGGCGGAGGGCCTGAGTCCCCTGAGTCAGGACCACAGGCTCTCAGCTGTGAGTGGCCTGGGAAGCTCCCCAGGAAACTCTCCTCCTATAGAGCATGTGGCCTTTGAGAGCCCAGAAGGCTATGTGAAGGATCAAGATGATCCGTGGTCAGGCCTGAGGTGATGAGAGATGCTCCATCCCACATGCAGAGACCCTCTGAGCAGACCTGGCTGCACAGGAGAATCCCAGTGCCTGCCTGCGTGCCTGGGTGGCCATGTGGCACCTGTGAATCTGGACCCCTCCATGAGGACTGAGGGAGACAGTCCTGGCAGAGGAGACCCAAGGGCACGCCTACTCACACTGGCCCCGCCCGACAGTGCTGGGTCCCTGTCTTCATCCCCGCCCCTCTCACTTCCTTCCCCCCAGAACCTCCAGGAAAGATTCTCTTTGGAGACAGCTAACAATAAAACAACATCAGAGATGTCTTTTTGGCTGGGTGTGGAGGCACATACAGAGACCCAGCACTCAGGAACCGGAGGCAGGAGGATTCGTATTCAAAGGCAGCCAGGCTCATCACCCAAATATCCACAAAGCCAAACCGATAAAACGTAAAACAACTCCCCTGTGGTGGTTTCGGGGCAGCTGGAAAGCTGCCGTGAACACTCCAGCCACTCCTGTCCTGTCCTTGAGCCAGCTTGAGGCTGCTGGCTAAGGCTAGGTGGTACTACAGGCTTGGCAGGCCTGGTAAAGGCAGAGCAGGGACATGAGCAATCCACAGGCCTGGACGTAGGGGTGGAGAGGAGAGGCTCTTTCCGTGTCGGCCTGGGCTCTGAGGACTGCTGAGCTGCTGCCAGCATCCTATAACCAGAAGCAGAAGCAGTAGCGTGTGTGTCTACGACCAGTGATCCTTCGTGGCTCCGCTGTGAGTCCCAACAGATACACACATGCATCACCAAGGCTGCTTACAAGGCCCCCTCGCCCCCTCGCCCAGCACACTGTGTCCCTTTCCATTGCGCGTCTTGGGCACAAAGTCGGGAACTTGGGAGACCTTGGTTGCCATGACTTGGGTTGTATCTCATCAGTCTGCCGGGGGTGTGGTCTCAGGAGTTCTAATGCCCTTCCCCCGTGAGCTCAGACAAATTACCAACTACAGATAAGGACCTGAAGGAGTCTGGAGTTCCTTCCTGACATAAAAAAATAACTGGGGCCTTAGACAGAGAGACCTGAAGGCATCAGAGCCGAGGAGGTGGGTGTGGAGAACACACAGAACAACAACAACAACAAAACCTCCAAAGATAAGTCAGGCACGTGGCGGAACAACTGAGCATGCCCACGTGTATGTGATTGTGTGAACGGATGCATAGGTGTGTGGTGCACATGTGTACATGTGTGCATGGAGTGGGGGGGTCACACTGTTACAGAACTCAGAGAAAGGAACTGGGTGGGATGTTGTCTTCCTGTTCAAATTTCTGTTCTCCAGCCATTCATTCAAAAAAAGAAAAGAAAGAAATCAGAAAAGGAAGGAGGGGAGGGTTGGGGTGGATGGGAAGGGAAGGAGGGAGGAAGAGGATACAGAGAGAGAGGAGGAGAGGAGAACGAACAGAGAGAGAAAAGGAGAGGTCCTGAATCTACCAGAATCTAACGTGTGACAGGGTTTGTAGATTTGTTAGCTGAGGTAGAGAGGCTGCCCTGACTGCAGGTGGCGCCACCTTGTGGCCAGGGGAGGGATGGACAAAAAGGGGGACTGATCTGAGCACCAGTATCTACTGCTCTCACCACCTGACTGGATGTCACAGTCATGTGACCCTCACCACACTCTCGCCTGACTGCGGGTGTCATGTGACCCCCGCAGGGAGTATGGATTGGTCAGGAACCGTGAAGTTACAAATAACAAAGAGTGTGGTCCCACACGGAATATAGGTGTGTGTGCATGTGTGTGTGTGATTGTGTCTGTGTGTGTGTACCTGTGTGTGTGCATGCTGGTGTGTGTGAGTGCATGTGCATGTGTGAGTGTGTGTACATGTGTGTGTGTGCGTGTGCATGTGTGAGTGTGTGTACATGTGTGTGAGTACGTGTCTGTGTGTGTGTGTCTGTATGCATGTGTGTGTCTGTGTGTGTACATGCTGATGTGTGTCTGTATGTACCTGTATGTGTGTGCATGTGTGAGTGTGTGTGAATGTGTGTACATGTGTGTGTCTGTGTGTGTGTCCATGCTGGTATGTATGTACACGTGTGAGTGCATGTGCATGTGTGAGTGCGTGTGCATGTGTGAGTGTGTGTGCATGTGAGTGTGTGTACATGTGAGTGTGTGTACATGTGTCTGTGTGTACGTGTGTGTCCATGCTGGTGTGTGTGTGTGTGTGTCTGTGTGTCTGTGTGTGTGTGTGTCATGGTCAAGCCAGCACTGGGGAACTGGATGAGCACCAGCTGAGCTTTGCTTCTGAGGCCCGCAGCATCTGCTCACTCTTCACCAGACTTCACCAGTGCGAAGCACCAGACCTCACACCCTCTCACTTTTGAATCACTGTGGTCATGAAAATATAAAATTGTAATTGTCTATGCATTAGTCAGCTTCATGTCACTGCCACAAAGGACCCAAGGTCATTAACGATCAAAGAGGAAATGTTTCCTTTGGCTCAGGTCGGGAGGCTGCAGCCTTGCAGCCCAAGATGCATTGCTTTGGGTGGTTGTACCAGACAGCAACAGCTGGTGAGCACCTAGCTGAACTCATAAGCCACAAAGGAAAACAACGGTGGTGGAAAGGGCTGAAGCCCCATCATTCCCTTCAAGGGCATGTCCCCGGTGACCTCAGAACCTGCTCTGCAGTCCTGCCTCTTAGAGGTTGCAACACTACTCAGCAGCAACACCCAGGGACCAAGCCTTTAACACGTGGAATTCAGATGACACGGATGCACATCAGGACAGTATAGGACTCCAGCCCGAGCAGGGGGCAGGGCTGCCTTCCCCAGAGCAAGTGAGATTAGTACAAGAGATGAGGGAGGACACACCTGACCAGAAGCAGGTTTATTACAAGAGAGAACAGGGCAGGGCAGACAGGTCTGGTGTGAGTGTTCAGGAACTGGAGCAGCCGGAGGGTGCCGACGTCTGGGTGCTGCTGAGCAGGGGCTGGGCTTGGCTGAAAAACAGCACCTGCCACACGAGTCTGACCCCCAGAGCCTGCGTCAAAAGCCAGGCATGGTGCACACACAAGTGCAACCTTGGGGATAGGGAGACGGGTCCGGTCCCAAAAAACAAAGGTGGGTGGCACCTGAGAAGGGGGACATGCATTTGCCTTCCTGTTTCCACACACTGGCACACGCATACTCATGAGCACCTGCACACGCGTGCACGCACGCACACATGCACACATGCATACACACACATGCACGCACACACACATGCGCGCACACACGCACGCACACACACACGCATGCACGCACACACATGCGCGCGCACACACACACACACACACGCATGCATGCACACACACACATGTCCTGACCTCTGTGCCAAGCAAAGCTTATTGCTGTTGTAGTTATGAACTCATCCTGTGTAGACTTACAGGGTTCTCTGTGACCTTTCCATACATGTGTATGTGTCATTCTATGTCCAAATTCATCCTTCGGGCCGTCCTCTCTCTCCCCTCCCCTCCCCTCCTTTCAAGTGTACTCCCTTGTGTCTTGGTTTCCACAAATTAGAGGAAATAAGTGATATTTGCCTTCCTAAGTCTGCCTTATATCGCTTCACTCAACCAGAACTCTGTCCATTTTTCAGCTTCTCCTCCTCTTCCTCGAGGCTGGGTAATACTCTATAGCGTGAGTATGGTGTGTTTTCCACAACTATTCACCAGCTGCTGGACAGCTATGCTGATTCCCTAGCCCGGCTGTTGTTTAAAATGGTATGATAAACACAGTGCACCGTGTATCTGGAGTACGCTGACTTACTGATGCATCATTGGCAGTTTTAATTTTTTAAGGAACGGACAAATTAACTGCCCACAGCATGTGTACCAGTTTACCCAAGAGCAGTCTGTAAGGGTCCCTTTTCCTCCACGTCCACCAGAGTTCATGGTTCTTCTGCTGCTCTTGCTCCTTCCCTGGTAACAGCTGTGTGGCCTGGGGGAGGTAGAATCACAACATCGTTCTGATTTGCGTTTCTGCGCTGGGCAAGAATGCAGGGTGTTTTGTGTACTTATTGCGCATCTGTTCTCTTTTGGGGGAATTGTCTGTTCAGATCACTCACCCGTTGTTTTCTGGATCTTAGCCCTGTTAGGCGAAAGCCAGCTGGGTTGCCCACACGCCGTCTCTTTGTTCTGACCACTGTCCAGTGCCTTGGAGACCGTAACTCCATGCAACTGCATGCAATCCTGCCCTCCGTTCCCGCTTGTACTTCCTGAGTTATTGGAACTTTGCTCAGAGAGTCTTTGCCTCTGATGATGTCTTTAGTTGCCCCCCCCATGCTTTTCCCTCGGGGTTTCCAAGCTTTAGGTCTTACATTGAAGTCTTTGATCCATTTTTAGCTGCTCTTTGCACCGGATGAGAGACAGGATCTAGTTTTAATCTTCCACATGTGGATAGCCAGTTTTCCCAGCAGGATGTGTTGTGGGGCAGCCTTTCTCACCAGTGTGTTTTGGAAAGTTCAGATAAAGACTTGGACTTGACTGACAGATCCAGGAAAGACGGAAGGTCGCGGGATTAGGCCAGAGCTGGGATGGTCCCTGCCTTCCTCCTGCCAGAAGCCCACCTGCTGGGCTGTTCTCTGGCTGGAGCATCTCCAATGTCTTCAAACTACAGCTCTGGAGCTACTATCAAGGGCAGGAAGGTAAATTCCCATCTGAGTTACAGAGAAGGGGCCCTGGTGGGTGGACAGCCTGATGGGTAGACAGCCTGGTGGGTGGACAGCCTGGTGTGTGGACAGCCTGGTGTGTGGACAGCCTGTGGGTGGACAGCCTGATGGGTAGACAGCCTGGTGTGTGGAGAGCCTGTGACTCTTCAGGAAAGAGCTTGTTGCTCACACTCCACAGACACTTCATAAATGCCTTCCACACACAACCTTCTGTAGCATGGGTTTGAGTACAGCAGCGGTCCCTGTACTGGAAGCCTTCCTCTGCAGCTCAGCTGGGTGGATGGGCTTAAACCAGTAGCCAGTGAGTACAACAAGCAGAGAACTCTGTGGACAGTGTAGGTGGTAAATGCAGAGGCAGATGATCCAGAGCGTTAAGCAGGGTGAGCAAGCCCCCCCCCACTAACAAGGATGTGTCTCCAGGACGTGAAGGAATGGGCCAAACTCTTCTCAAGGGGAAGACTGTCCAGGAAATTGACATAGCTGAACTCCCTTGACTGCGATGGGCCTGCGATGCTCCAGAAACACAGTGGAGGCCGGTGTGCCCTGTACCCACAAACCAGGCAGGAGTGAGGTCACAGGCTGTTCACATGGCCCTTGGAGTCCAAGAGGGGGTGACCTCATTGGCTGCTGGGGCCCCAGGAAGCCACAGACGCATGTGCGATGGAAACAGAGATCGTGGAGACCATTGCCGTGATTCAGCATACAGCACAGGGTCCAGGATGATGCACAGAGAGGCGGCAGGGAGCAAGGACTTCTGGTTGAGGACCCCTGGGGCAAACAGCACCATCATGGTCATGCTGGCCCCAAGAGAGAGAGAGAGACAGAGAGACAGAGAGACAGAGAGACAGCAGTGCTCTTCCGGGACTGCGGGCGTGGCCACTCAGGCCTGACTGTTCCCCATGTCCCCCTTGTCAATTGGGTCATCAGCCTGCCTCTCTCCAAGCTCATTCATGCTGACCACATCTTCTTGGGCAGTAGCCCCACTGCTCTCAGAATAGCTAGGTGGCAGGGCCTGGGCAGTGTCAGGGTCCTGGTGCCGTCTCAGTGCCGCAGCCAGGAGTGCTTTCAGGTACTGCCGAAAGCGGCGGCTGGAGAAGGCGTAGAGCATGGGGGTGAGGCAGCAGTGGGAGAAGGCCAGGCTCTCCGTCACCTGCAGCGCGTAGTCCAGGTAGTGGCTGAGCTGGCAGTTCCCGAAGACTTGCAGGTCCAGCAGCGAGTGCAGGAACAGGGTGAGGTTATATGGGAACCACAGCAGGAAGAAAGCTACCACCAGAGCTGTGGCCATCCTCAGAGCCCGGCCCTGGCCTGGCGGCCTCAGCCTGACCAAAACGCAACCAATGCGGGAGTAAAAGAAGATCATGGCCAAGAGTGGGAGGAGAAACCCCAGGAGGTTCTGCTGGAAGCGCAGGTAGAGCTTCCAAATGGTCGCGTGTCCGCCAAAATCCGCGTAGCAGTGCCACACACCATCTAAGGTCTGGTGGGCCTGTACAAAGACCATTTCTGGGACAGAGATGGCCAGGGCTGTGGTCCACACTACGGCAATGAGCAGCAGGCTCCTGAACCGGCGCTGCGGTCTACGAAGGGGCCGGGCACGGACAATCTCCAGGTATTTGTCCAGGCTCATGCAAGTGATGAAGAAGATACCACAGTAAAAGTTAATAGTGTAGAGAATGCTCACCACCTTGCACAAGAAATTGCCAAAAACCCATTGCCAGACCACGGAGATGGCCCAGAAGGGCATCGTCGCCACAAACAAGAGGTTGGAGATGGCCAGGTTCAGCAGGTAACGCTCGATCATCCGTCTTCGGGGCACATAGCGCAGCAGAACCACCAGAAGGAGGAGGTTCCCCGCCAAGCCCAACACGAAGATGAGGCTGTAGATGACTGGCAGGAAGATTCTGCCGAAGGACAGGACCGCATCCTTCCTGCACACCAAGACAGTCAAGTCATCCAAGTAGTCATAGTCGTAGATGAAGCTGCTGTTCTCAGAGCTGCTGGTGGTGACTGGCAGCGGGGAAGCCTTGGTCGGCATGTCTGCAGTTATGCAGAAAACAGAAAGCCATGGTGAGGGCCTGGGGAAGTACTCGCTCAGTGGGTAGAGCACTGGCTGTGTGAGCACGAGGAACTGAGTTCAGAGTCCCAGGGCCCACACCTCCAAGAACTCCTACAAGAAGATGGGAGATGGAGGCAGAAGCATCGGCAGTCCGTGGGCCAGCTAACCTGGGGGACACGCCTGCAAAGAACACCGAGGCATGAGTTTGTCCTCTGATATCCACATGCATGTGCATGCTCACATACATGAACATGTAAACACATATGAAGATTGAAGAAACCTAAACCATGAATTACTGCGTCCCCTCGAACCCCGAACCAAAACAACCCTCCTTTTTAAAGTTGATACTCTTCCGAGGCTGTGTCTAAACACCTGGCCAGCAGGTATTTAGTGCCCGAAGTGGTACCCTCAGCGCACACAATAGAAGCTGAGGTGAAGGGCACACAGACACTGCATTTTCTCTGGGCGGGTTGCATTGTCTGGCCAGGGCTGTTATTTCTCCAGAGGTTTTTAATATGTGAGCACAGCATTGCCAGCATGTAGACATGCAGTAGCCAGAATCTGGTCATTGTCACCTACTGGGTTTTAACAGTCCGTGGGGTACGTGGTTGGCATACATTTATTTAGCCTGGAAGTTTCTAGTACATGCAGCCAGGAGTGTAGCAAATGCTCAAGCTATTTCCAGAAAGCCTCTGGTATGAGAACAGAGCAGACACCCCACTCACAGTGAGACAATTAATTCAGAACTAGAATGCAGTCATCAGCTCGGTGGGGTGACTTCAAGCTTGGCTCGGGCAGAGACGGCAAGTCTGTAGAAGAGGACTTGGCTTACATAGCCAAGTCCAGGCCACCCAGGACTACACAGCGTTTAGTTTAAAAACACAAACAGGTCTTTTTAAAGAAAAGGTTGGTAGTCTCTGCCAACTGTGTGCTGAGCCCTCTGCTCTCCCTCTCCATTGTGACAAGGCAATGCAAGAGCTTGTTCCTCCGTCTCGTATTCTTGCCGAAGCCATTTTAGGCTTGACTAGAATTTGATCTCCTTGATGGAGAATCCCATGCAGAAACACCCAGCTGTATTCTAGAAATCTGAGGTCAGGATGCCCCAGCGAACTTGGCTTGTTGAATTGCCTGCTTGTGCAGAAGCCCCCTCCCTCCAGCTCACTTCCTATCTTGGCTTCTGTTAAACTGCTTGCTTGCTTGCTTGCCTGCTTGAATGGGGTCTCATCCCCACCCCCACCCTACCCTACCCTGTTGCATCTGCCAAGTGAGATGCCAGGGTGTGGGCTTTGCCTTCAAAAACACCTTGTTCTGGACACTTAGTGCTACACTTGGGTTCCAAATGTCTGAATGTAGTCCTAGCCAGCTGGAATAAAGACTCAATCTGTTTTAAACTGTGTCTGAGTAGTCATCCCTGGGCGTGACCAAGCTCCTGGCTGTGTAACGCCTCAGCAGATTTGTATCTTTGTGTCACTCACCCCCACACCATGGTGTCTGGCACGCCCTGCCCTCTCCCAACCAATCAGTGCAACTGGTTGTCCATAGGGTCCATAGGGACCCTGACTCGTGGCTGTACAGGCTTACTGGTTTCCAGAGCTTCTGGTTATAGCCCAAGAGTCTTCAGAGCTGTAGCCTGGATTCCTTCTTTGCATGCCTTGCAATGCAGGCGTCATCTTTTGAGCAAATATGCTGAAACTGTATTTAAAGCTTGGAAGGAGTGTGGATTGCTTGACCACGATGTCTGCTGGGGTAGCTGTTAGCACCCGGGCCGGGTTTCACTCTGGCTTACCTTATGCTTGCAGTGTCTGGTTTCTCTCTTTCCAGTTCTGTTTTGGTTTTCCTCTCTTCTCAGAATTCTTTCTCCTTGTTGCCCCGACTTCTTTCTTGCAGAGTTGTGGGAAGGGTGTACTTCTCCTGTACTCTGACGAGAACCTGTCGTCTAAAATACGCACAGCATGCATACTTACCTGCCGTCGCTGTTTCATGCAGTAGCTCCCCAGCGCCTCCTTCTCTGATGACTGCATCCTCACCCCATCCATCAGCCCCTTCCACGCCTTCTGCAACTGATCGTCACTCAACTCATGTGAGACCTGCGTTTCCCACACAGGCATACATCTGGTGCTTCTATCTGCGATTATTCTGAGAATCTGCTTGCCATGGTGGTGGGGTATTATTGCCGGGCCTTTGGGCTAAGCTCAGAATGCACGGTGGCTGCACTCATTTATATCCTAACCAATGGGGTGTTTTTGTTTTGAAACAAAATCTCAGCTATGTAGCCCTGGCTGGCCTGGAACTGGCTGTGTAGACTAGGCTTGCTTTGAACTGGCTCTTGCCTCTGCCTCCTGGCTTTCTGTCTTTTTGGTATTAGTCATTCTCACTGGAGTGTAGAGACCCCATAAGTGGTGGATTTGCATTTCCCTGGTGGTTACTAATGTTAACTCTGGGGGAGTACGGTTCAGGTCGAGTGTACTGTTGACCACGGTGTGTGTCTCCTTTGGAGAAGTATCTTCACCCTTGCTTGTCTTTTGTTTGTTCTGTTCTGTTTACTTTTATTTGTTTTGGTTTTGAACTTGCTCTGTAACAGACAATGACCTTGAACCCCTGATCCTCCTGCCTGTGTCCCCCAAGCACTGGGATTGCAAGCATGTACTATGGTGCCTAGCTAATCATCTGCTCGTTTTAAAATCAGATAGTTTTGGGGGTGGGTAGTAATCCCTGGTAGTAATCCCTAGTCAGCTAAATAATTCATAAATATTTTTGCTGCCCTGTAGGTCCCTCATCTTCCTGTTGAGTCTCTCCTCTGCAGTGTTTGCTATAACCCATTCCCTCCACCCCCAGACTCCCTCTCTAATGGTTTGGCCTGTGCTTTTGAAGTCTTATCTAGAGAACCTCCATCCATATCGATGTGCTGCTATGTACTGAAGCATGAACTGTAGCATGGGTTAAGCGAATGTAAAGCTGTGTTCAGTCCTGTTTTGAGTTACAGAAAGAGAGAAGGGTGGGCAGGAGCAGGGACAGAAAAAGCGGAGGATATTGGGTGGATCTGCCCAATACCTGTCAGTCACCCCACGGATCGCCTGAGGTGGCCTATCTGGCTAGCTAAGTGGGTGTCCCCTTCCTTACTCTCTGCCCTCACGTGTGTCTCTCTTGAAGCTGCATGCTTGGTCAAAGAGGATGGCCTTCCTTCAAGGAGGAAGATGGCTCTTTGATCAATGATATACGACTATATACTTACTCCCTGCTAGAACCCAAAGGTAGGGGCTTATATGGTGTGGGTTTTACCTTTTTCGTGTATGTTGCAATGTTTTTCTTTCTGGTAGAATTATTGGTTTTTATTTTTATAAAAAGAATTTTGAAAGCGCTGTTGGCTCAGGAGGCCCGCATAGGACTCTGAGCATCTATGAGTCTGGATGGAATGAGCTGGGAGGGGAACATCACCCCTCCCAAGGAACACTTGGAGAACTCCCTCTGCCCCGCCCTTGAGTTCCTATCTAATAGTATGGGGACCAGATGTTGGGGAAGCCGTACACATGTCTGGGAAGCTTTCTCTAGGACTCAGCTCATCTCCTGGACAGCCTCATAGGTGGCTCTGTGCCTGCCTTGGTGGGCCCCTGCCTCTGTCCTGCACATATGGCCTCTCCAGGTCCCCAGCGCCCCCCATCCCTGTGCTGGCATGGGGAGTTGAGCCATCTCGGGGCTTGTCAGGCAGGGTGCCAATAACTGCACCCAAGCCGTTCTCCACACCTCCAGTCCTGATTTCTCAAAGTCCCTGACTTTTGCTCTAGCAAATATGCAACCTAACAGATGCTGAGATCAAAGTCAGGGTCAGTAGCTCTAGTTGGGCGCAAGCCACTTTGAAGATCTTCCTCCCCTTGGGACACTCTGGGAAGCTCGCCAGGTCCCCTGAATCAGCAGGCCTCCCCCCAACCACTGACATCAACATGACCCAGGTGACTCAGCAACCGTGACCCTGTGCACACTATGGACGGCACGTGCCTTCCTGGCCACTGTGCAGGCCAGTGACTCACTGGCTGTTTTTCATTCCCTTATATTCGTTTGGTTTCTGCATTAGGACCTTAAGAGGAATGAGCTGCTCACATCTTAAGTTTGCAGGGAGTGACGGTGACAGCCGGGAAGGCATTGGGGAACCCACAGGGTCACTAAGGGCTTATCTGTAGGACAGCGCTGCTGCTATGTTTACGCTGGGGTGTAGCACAGGCCAGACAGCACTTTCCTAGGGTGCAGGTTTGACCCTGAGCCCTGTGTGTGTGTGGTGCACACCTTCAATCCCCAAACTCAAGTTTAAGTAGGGGGGTCGGAAGTTCAGAGTCATCTTCAGCTACACAGCAAGTTCAAGGTGAGACCGGGTACATTAGATCCTGTCTCAAATAAAATAAAACAAAACCTCCAAAAACAAAAACAAAGGAAACACAGCTCCATTCATGTGGCTTGTGGCATGTGGCCTGTGGCCTGTGGGCAGTGCCACGTGAGCTCACTTTCAGGGACAAGTGACTGTGTGAGCCATGCCATGTGACTTGAGCATGCCTGGAACTTCCTCTCGGGATGCTCAAAGGCCGTCACAGTGACTTCCATGCTCCAGAGAGTGAGACGGACATGACTAGGTGACACTCGATTCCAAAGCCGTGGATGAGCTGGAGGGCCTGAAAACTCAAGGTGGATCTGCCATACCTTAGTCTGACGTCCCCCTTCCAGCAGGCCAAGCTTAAATTTGAAGGACATGGCTTCCACAGTGGAGCTGTGAAACTTAGGCCAGAGAAAACTGAGAAGGACAAGCCAGTCCCTGCAGGTATACAGGTGGCAAAACGGCCTTGGTGAGCTCTTGTGCGGTCAGTGACAGGAGACTCTGAGGGTGTGGCTAATGTCATGATGGGGGTTTCCCATGCTTGGGAAACTCAAGCTGCCTGTCAAACCTTTATCCAAGTCTCAGATCTGAACTGCAGAGCTGCTGACAGACATCCCTCCGTCTTCCAATACCCCTCCCTGGAGCAAGAGTTCTTAAGGATGAGGCCAGGTGGGTAATTCCCCTACGGGGCCGACTGACCTCCATCTATCCCAGCGGAGTGTGCTGTGGACAGTGCAATCCAGGAAATGTGCAAACTGCTCAAACAAACAAGATGAGCCTGACCTCACAGGCTCCCGAGCTCCTGGAATGTAAAAGCAACCAGTCTGGTTGCTTTGCTGGCTTGCCCAGGACCAGGAAACCAAGTCCTGATTTAAACACCCCACCAAGCCACTCTCCCAGTCCCCAATACTCACACAGGATACTCCTGTCCAGCCTTCCTCCAGATACAGAGCTGGCTCCTCCTAAGTCTGGGGGCATCAAGGGTGACGGCCGTCTACGGGACTCCCCAGTGCAGGACTGGCATCAGAACAACATTAGCAAAATGATGGTGACTTAAATGGTGTGGCTGCCTCTCCTCCTCCTCCCTCGCTTTGCTCATCTTTTCCTTTCTGATCTTATTCCCTCCCAGGCACAGCCGAGGCCAACTTTGCCCCCGCAGCCACAGGATTCTGTGACCAGCACAGAGCCTCCATCTGTTTGGCCTCCCCTGGGAGATTCCCTGCTTGCTTTTGGGACCCCTCCTGCTCAGCTCCACCACGTGATCCCTTAGCCCTCAGCCCAGTATTGTGGTGTTCTTGATATTCCTGGCCCAGTGGTAGCCCCATCCACCAGATGCAGAGCATCCTCCAACCCAGGAACAGCTACACAGAGAGGTTTTCAAGGCACCCATCTCTCGGGAGCTTTGGGCAGGGCTGAGCTCTCCCCCTCCCAGCTCCATCATGGTATTGGGAATCCACCAATTACACAGCGCTTGCTACAGGCTGGGGGCGTTCATTCATTCCGACTCTGGAACTGCGCTAAGGCAGTTGTCTCTATGGAGGGACCAGACACCCGAGAGGCCAAGGAACCAGCCAAAGCCACTTAGCTGAAGCCAGCTGAGCTGGAGCTCACCCTGGAGTCCAGGCTAGTCCATGAAAAATCAAAGTGGGGCTGGAGGTAAAGAATTGTATATTAAGCCAGGCACTCGGGAGGCAGAAGCAGGTGGACCTCTGTGAGTTCAAGAGTGAGTCCCAGGACTGCCAGAGCTGTTACATGGAGAAACCTTGTCTTGATAAAACAAAAAAACAAAACAACAACAACAAATGTTCTGCTTAAGCAGCCTCCTGGGAAGTGCTTTAAGGGCTGATGGCTCCCACATGGGAAAACAAACCCAGCACCCAAAGGGCACAGGAAAGGCAACCAGTTAGGGAGGGGACCTAGAATGAGCCATGCAGGGGCAGGGCCATGAGGGGAATGCTTTAGAAACTTCAGGCCCAGCGAGCCTGCAGACAAAAACCAGACTCCATCCAAGCCCCTGACTCCACCAGTCAGTTTCACTGTCCAGCATGATTGGTGGGACACAGTTATGGACAGGTAAGCGTTCGACCTGTCATATCCTTGCAGCCAATCCTGGGCCTGGCAGAGAGTTCCAGAAAGGGATTTTAATGCCCTAGCCTTAATCTGTCACACCTGGTTTACAAAGGGGTACAGTAATAACCTCTGATTCTACGCCGAGGCCACTAAGATCTGGGGAGAAACTGAAATTCTGAAATGGAAAATGACATTCCCAAGGACACACGGCACAAATGGTATGTAGGGTTGTAACGTAAGAACCCAGCCGCCACGGGGGCCACAGCCCTTCCTCTCACAGATTGCACGGGCCCCTGCTGAGACCCCATCTCTCCTCCTTTAGCATCGTGTTTTTCTTTCTCTCTCTCTCTCTCTCTTTTTTTTAATTTTACTTCATGCATGTGAATGTTTTGCCTGGATGGATGGATGTGTACCTCATCTGTGCCTGGTTGCCATGGAGGCCTGACGAGGGTGTCAGATCCCCTGGAACTGGAGTTGCAGACAGTTATGGGCTACCACCTGGGTTTTGAGAACTGAAACTAGGAAGTCTAGAAATGATTTTAACCACTGAGCTGTCTCTCCCAGGGCTGGGAGGGGTTGTTCCGTCTGTAAAGGATTTGCCTTGCAAGCCTGGGGACCTGAACTAGGTCCCCACCGCTCACGTAGAAAGCTGGGCTTGGTAGCATGCCAGCTGAGACTCCTGTTCTGAGGAAGTAGAGGAAGGACCACCTGGGATGCACGGGCTAGCCAGCTGACCCTAATCGGTGGGCTCCAGACCAGTGAAAGACCCTGTCCCCACTAAAGAATGACATGCAGTGCCAGGCAGTGGTGGTGCACACCTTTAATCCCAGAACTTGGGAGGCAGAGGAAGGTGGATCCCTATGAGGCCAGCCTGGTCTACAGAGCGAGTTCCAGGACAGCCAGGGATAGACTGAGGAACCTTGTCTCAAAAAAAAACCAAAACAAAGAAACAAGAGGAGACACCCAAGGTTGGAGATGATGCTGAATCTCTCTAAACCCCCCCTAGCAGCTACAGCTCTCAGGACAATTCAACATGATCTGTCCGTCCGTCTGTCTGTCTGTCTGTCTGTCTGTCTGTCTGTCCATCTGTCTGTCTGTCTGTCCATCTGTCTGTCTGTCTGTCCGTCTGCCTGCCTGCCTGCCTGTCTTGCCCAGAGTCCTCTCTGCAACTACAGCTGGTCTAGAAGGAACTGATTGACCAGTTCTGGCATGGCAGGACCCCCACACCCACACCCAGCTCCCAGAGAGCCTGCATTCCTCAGGGTTTCCTGGCTTCACAGGAATGTCTGGGGCGCTGATAACCCAAGGAAGCAGCCATCCTCCCAGAACAGCCATCGGCATGGGAAAGCAGGCCCTCTCAGGCCCCAGCCTCTCCCCTGCTGTTTGTTTGTTTGTTTGTCTGTTTGTTTAACCTGTTATTTTTTTTACCTCCCCCACTGTCATTTTGTTGAGTTTAAAATTAATCACCTCTACCACCCTAGAGACAGAAAAGAGGTCAGTGCATTTTTCAAAGCCTGGGGGACCTCAGGATGGTTCCTGGGCCTCTCTGAGCCTAAGTTTCATGGCAGGACCCCAAAGATGAGCTGGGGTGTGGTCACCGGGCCCCTATTGTGCCTCCTCCAGTGTAGTCCCATTGAATGCATCTTTCTCTGCTTGTTACTACTGCCTTTCTAACTGGCATACTAGGAAATAATGGCTGGGTCTGGCTTGGTACAACTGCCAGGGCCCAGGCTCTGACCCTGACTCCAGCAAAAAGACAGAGTGGATCTCAGCCCTGGGAGGGAGACCCCGACCCCATCTGAGACTCAACCCTCAGAATCCACAGTGTGAGTCCCAAAGAAGAGGGGAAGAGCTTCTCCTGGTGTAGACATTGCCTCCCTCTCCCAGAACCCAGGTCCAGGTTGCTGAGACCACTGTGGCCACAGAGCAGCCCCACCCTCCCTGAAGGCTGCCAGACCTTCTAGAGCCAGACCTGATTGACCGGGCACATCCACCGGAGTCTGCGAGGGCCCAGGTGGCTGCTGCCTTTTCCTCGGGGACGTGCAGAGTGAGCGTGAATCTCCGGACACACATCCTGGTTTCCTGGGGTTGGGGAAGCATGTTCTTCCCTCAGGAGCCCTCCCATCCGCTGCACTGAGCCAAGCTCTGATGGCCCCCACCCCAGGAAGGAGTTGCCCCGAGAGCAGCCCAATGATCTGGAAGTCACAGTCTCCAGTTTCCCAGCAGCTGACTCAAGCCGCTTGTGTCCAACACCCTGACCACCTAGCTGGCCTTACTAACTCCACCCAGCATTCAGCTTTGTCCATCATGGACCCCCACACGTAAACTGTGTGTCTGTGTCTGTGTCTGTGCATGCTGGTCAGCAAAGTGACAGACAGCCTCTTCTCCCGGGCTCCCTACACTCCCCTTCTCCGTTTTCCCTCCACTTCACGGTGGTTCTGTCTTGCTCTCCACTCCCACAACCAGCTGGGAACTTTCCCATAGCTGGTCAGAAGCAGGTGATGAATGAATGAATGAATGAGTGAGTGAGGGTGTGCAGTAAGCAGCCCGCATTTGGCGCGCAGTGAGCCTCTAGCTGCACACTGGACCCCTCGCGGTTCAGGACCTCCTCCTCCAGGCCAGGGTACCCTGCCACATGCGGGTGCAGTGTTTGGGGAATGATTTGTCTCCAGAGGGGCTGGAACTGACTGCACTGCTGCTCACCCTGAGCTTGCCTTGTAACCGGGTCTGCATTCATCAGCTCTCACCTGGAGACGATGTCGTGTTTGTTCGTTTGACGAGTTAATTGTAGAGATGGGGGTCTCACGTAGCCAAGGCTGGCCTCCTGCTTCCAACTCCCTAGTACGGGGCTTATAGTCGTGTGCCTCCACACCAGATTTATCTTGTTTAGGAGAAAGAGTCCCACTTAGCAAGCCACGTGACCTCAGGCTGGACACATAGCTCAGGCTGCCTTTGATACATGGCTCACTATCGGCACTGGGATTCGTTGGGGTTGTTCCTTCAGACATGAGAAGTGATCAGGAACTTAGGATTTGCCTTTCTCTAAGTCCACAGACCACCAGAGTGGTGGGGGAGATCTCATGGGTCTCCTCTCAAGACAGAGGAGTACCAGACCTCCTGGACACTAAATACCAGTTATCAATGGGCCAGAATAAGGCCCACGGAGTGTTCAACAAGAGCCCTGAGCCCGTTTTCCTCCCAGAGAGCAGCTCCTTCCTTGCCCACCTCTCTCTACTTCTTTATTTTAAAACTATCCTTTAGGAACAGCGTTCTTCTATAGAAGTCAATTAGCTTTCCCTAGTGTTAGTGTAATCAGAGGGATCTAAGGATCGTAAATGAGCACGGACCCATACTATTGACTGACTTCTCAGATACCACAGTTTGGACAAGGTCCGACCACATCCCAGATACTACATCTGTAAGTTTAGTCTCCAGGGTGGCTCAGAAGAGAAGGGACCTTAAGGGATGGTCTCAAGGGAGGCATTTGGGTCATAGAAGCAATGACCCTGGAGGAGGGTAGTGTGTGTGTGTCTGTGTGTGTATACAGTGTGTGTGTGTCTCTGTGTGTGTGTGTATAGTGTGTGTGTATAGTGTATGTGTGTCTGTGTGCATGTCTGTGTGTGTATATACAGTGTGTGTGTGTCTGTGTGTATAGTGTGTGTGTGTATCTGTGTGTGTGTCTGTGTGTGTATAATGTGTGTGTATAGTGTGTATACAGTGTGTATGTGTCTGTGTGTCTGTGTGTGTATACAGTGTGTGTGTGTCTGTGTGTGTGTATAGTGTGTGTGTATAGTGTATGTGTGTCTGTGTGCATGTCTGTGTGTGTATATACAGTGTGTGTGTCTGTGTGTATAGTGTGTGTGTATCTGTGTGTGTCTGTGTGTGTGTCTGTGTGTGTGTCTGTGTGTCTGTGTGTGTATACAGTGTGTGTGTGTGTCTGTGTGTGTATAGTGCGTGTGTATAGTGTGTCTGTGTGTGTGTGTCCCTTCTTTCTTCCTTCCTTTTAATTTATTTTACCTGCACGTATGCCTGCACACCAGAAGAGGGCACCAGCTCTCAACCTCTTTCTTGATAAAGTATTAGCTGCCAGTATTTTGTTAGAGCAACATGAAATAGACTAATAAACATATTTAATTCCTGTTTTACCAACTGTCTATTGGCGGCTGAGGATGTAAAACAGGACCCCTCATGGCATTTGCTTGGGTTTCCTTAGTCCTTCCAGCACTGAGGTCTTGCTTTGTCTTGCCCAGCCTTGATGGCCAGGCCAGCTGTAGACCTTTGTATTCCCACAACGACTTTACTCTTTTTTTTTTTCCTTTATGATTAGCGAGGACCTGCGGACTACTCCTTGGAGAGCAGGCAGATAACTTTTCTCTTGTCATATTGACTTTGGGTTCACTGATCTCATACACATTTCCAATAACCAGCAATGGCCATGGCATTGCCAACTCCTGACTGACTGTGGCCAACAGTGTCTGTGCTGTGTTTTCTGGAATTTTGTTATAAAAGCAAGAGTCGGCTCCCCCTCCCTTCACATCACTCTAGACTAGATCATTTCTTTGCTTCTATAACTGTCACGATTTATCTTGCTGGCCCAGCTGCCTCTTCCCCTGTTTAAATATCTCAACACTTCTACGTCCTGTCGAGCTGAGATGTGGCCAGAGGCTGTCATCTGGCCTCTGTGTCACTCCCCAGCTGTGACACCTCAAATGAGTCACTCTCTGGAGTGCAGGAGAGGTGGCTAGGAAAGTTCTCAGCTCTGCACAGGCAGCCAGGTTTCCATGGAACTCACTGAAGCACTTTTCCAGCAAGGCTGGTCCTTCCCTGAAACTGGTGGGTTGCAGGAGATTACATCACAGCCCCCCCCCAGGCGGTGAGGAAAAGAGCTGCCTGTCCCCTGACATAGCAGTAGTGAAGGTCTATGAGGGTCTAGTTCCTTCTGGTCAAGAGGAAGCAATTTGTGGTCTGGATGGAGAGCTAACTTTCCAGTTGGGTGGGGTCAATGATCTGGCTGGGCTCAGGAAGGAGGGACCATCTCTAGGAAGGCAGATGTATCTTAAGCAATGCCAAAATGCAGGAGTAATTAGTCCTTTAGTGAAATACCAGATCTTTCCTTCCTGGAATCCCTTTCCCTAACACAGTCACTTCCAGCAGAACCATCACGAGGTTTGCTAGGGTCTGCCCGCCTTCATAAGATGCCAATTTTCTGAGGTCTTTCTTCCATCCCTTTCTTTCTGATGCTGGGCAGGGCTCACGGAGGCTTTTCAGGCACTTTGGGACTTTCATACTTTCTCTAAAGCTCCTTCCCTGCCTGTGACCTCTGTGCTACCATAACCTGAGTGAGTGCTGAGACTCTTCCCTTCGGGCAGCTTCCTGCCCTGGGGAATTTCTTTTAAACTCGAATAAAAATTGTTCTAGAGCTTCCATTTGAGTTGCTCTTAAATTCTTTAATCAGCCCTAAGAGAGGGCTGCAGTTCCCCGCACCAGCCACAGAGCCCGGGTCCTTCCTTTGCCTTCTGGTCCCGCATCCATCTTCCAGTGTCACCAACCTCCTATCAAGTCCTTCCTGCTTCCATGGCCCTTCTGCCAGGAGTGGTGACCAAGAAGCCCACATGGACAGCTGGCAGTAATCGCCCAAACGCCCACAACCCTGAGAGGAAGTGCTCTCCGCCCCAGAGATGGCTACCAGCTGTTTTGTACCAGCCATAAGGCCAGCCAGTAAGTTGGAAATGAAGCTCAGGCCGAATCTGGGGTGGGATGGGGGGCTTAGTATTAGAGGCATTCAGGAAACCCTCTGCTTCTCTCTTCTGCAGAGCCCCAAGTGTAAACCTGGGAACCAGTGACTGGCCAACCTTTGTGTCTCCCACCACCTAGCTCTAGTCATCTCCCATGAGCCTCCTGCATTTTCCAGGCCTGTACTGATTCATCTCCTGCTCTGTTATTCAGGTGTAGATATGACTGAACCCACACAGGGCAATCCGCAATCTGCCACAGCTTGCCTGCGCTCAACAGACCAGCTTCCAGCACAAGAGCGCTATGTGGGCCTGCCTCAGCCTCTGTCCCACCCTCTCTCCTTTCCGTGGTCTTCCCCGGGGTGAGTTCAGTCTGTCCTCACTGAGCAAATGAGGGATCACCTAGTCTTCCTCCAGCTTCTGGCCACTCTGGGCTCCTAACCCCACAACTGCCCTGCAGAAAAGGCGCCGAGTGAACATCCACCTTTACTCACATTGGTAGGTCGTTGTCTGCTGGCTGCAGAGTGAGCCCTGGCTGGCCTTCTGGCTTGCCTTGTCTCTTCAGCACATCTGGCCACAGGAGGAGCTCTGGGCTGCAGGAGGAACCACAGAGATCTTCTACTGATGGGAAGGTATGTAACCCTTCCCACAATTCCCAGTTTCTTGTCCTGGTTCAAAATGCTTTCTTTATCACAACACCTCTGCAGACTGGGGAGATGGGTCAGTGGGTAAGGTGCTGGCCTTGCAAGTACAAAGCCCTGGGTTTGAAACTTGAAATCCAGGTAAAAAAAAAAAAAAAAAAAAAAAAAAAAAAAAGTATGGTCACACACACGTATGTTTTCAGCCCCAGCCACAATGGTGGCCTCTCCTGGGGCTGGCCGGCCAGCCCGGTCTATTGGAGGAGTCCCAAGCCAATGGGAGACCCTGTCTCAAAATAAGATAGATGCTGTGTTCCTGATGCACACACACACACACACACACACACACACACACACACACACATGAGTGCCATACAAGATCCTCAGATGCACACTAATCAAGAGAGGATGGGTTGTGCTTCTTGAGAGTGTGTGACCAGGGATCAGAGAGAGAGTATTACTTGCCCAAAACTGTTGCTAGGAGCTCTTCGGACTTCCTAACTCCCCCATCCCACCACCAAAACCCCTCCTCACAGACATGTTCTTCTCCTCAAGGAATCACATATGAGTCATTGTGGCCCAGAACATGGATGTGGGCTGTGGTGATATGTTGTTTATGATCTATAAAGATGGCCTGAAGGTCAGAATGCAAAGCTAGCCACAGCCATCGAGGCCAGGCAGTTGTGGCGCACACCTTTAATCCCAGCAGCCACACTAGTTAGCCACAGAAACTGGGCAGTGGTGGTGTACACCATTAACTCCAGCACTAGAGAGGTATGCAAGACAGGAGCTCAGGGTCTCATTCAGTATTCGGCCCTCAGTTTCCAGTTGCAATGAGGACAGGATTGCCCCGGTCTGAGGTAGAGGTAGGAGCTAGTGGCTGGCTTGTTTTGCTTTTCTGATCTTCAGCTTGAACACCAATATCTGTGTCTGGGTTTTTATTATTTGCACTGTATCGGATTGCCCCAGGTGCCATGTTCCACCATGGTAAGGGATTTACAAACTGTAGCAGTCACAGAACAAAGGAAGTCATGATGCAGTTGCTTTCCGGGTGCTCTGATGGAAACATGAGATAGACCAGCACTGTACAGCAGGGTTTCTCTGCTATGGGTCTCAGATACTAGCTGGTGACGTTCTTAGCTACCATGATGAAGCTAGAGGGCCTGTTCAGTTAATACATTTCAAAATGACAGTCATGAAGTTGTTAGATCAGACAGAGGTAGCAACAAATGGCTGCCATGAGGGCTAAAGATAACCCACGATAATTTGCCTCTGAATCTACAACATCCCAACTCTCCATTAAGTTCTGCGCATCAAGGGCCTGTGCTGGGCCAGAGCCCAGATGAAAAGAAAGGTCAGTAGTGTTGACATTTGCCCAATACTCGGGAAGGAGGCACACTGCTTTAAGGGACCCATGCATGCCCCTGGTCTACTCCACCCTCGGCTCCTTTTTGGTAGGAAAATTATGCACAGGGAGATGAGCTCATTCAAATGTCGGGACTTGGATCTGGACCTGACTACTCAGAACCACACCCTCAGCCTCCACCCAGATGGCTGTCTGCACCCTCTGTTATGAATCTAAATATTTACCTTCTCCCTGTGCCTCTGTGTGCTGTGGGTGCGTGTTTGCCTGTTCTGTTCACGTGTAGGAGCATGTGTGTTCCTCTGCATGGTGTGCGTCCATATTTTGTATGTTTTGTTCACGAGTAGGAACACATGTGTGCCTCTGCGTTTTCTGCATGTGTGTTTGCATGTTTTGTTCATGTGTAGGAGCATGTGTGTAGAAGCTCCAGGCCAACATCAGGAGTATTCCTCTGCCATCCTCACCGTATTCATTGAGGCAGGTCCCCACCTGAACCCAAGCTCACCAATGCAGCCGGTCCAGCTAGCCAGCTTGCTCCTTGGAGCCTGGCTCTGCCTTCTGAGAAGTAACATTTCCTGTGTAATCAAACACCTGAGAAGAAGCAAACTAAAGGAGTTTGGGCTCAGGGTTTAAGGAGATATGTAATTCATCATGGTGTTGGGGAGGTGGTGGCAGCAGGAACCAGAGGTCACAGTGTAGAAGCCATCATGAAGCAGAGTGTGGTCCAGAAGCAGGACCCAGCTACCAAACCTCAAGGCCTGGCCCCAGTGAGGCTCTGCCTCATCACTGTCCCATAGGTCTCCACAACAGTGCCACCAGCTACAGACCGAGCATTACAATATATGAGCCTGTAGGGGCAATTTCACATTCCGATCCACAGTGCAGTTCGGGTCCCTCAAGTTGCCCTGTAGGCACCCCTAAGTGAGTCAGTAGAGAAAACGCCCCTTCCTGTCCCCTTCCATACCAGTAGGTTGCAGGAGCTGCTGTAGATGTTCTACCCAGACCTTGTACCACACAGGAACCACAGGACTGAGCGAGGGATGCTGAGAGACTGGGGAATGCTGTGCCTGGAACAAGCATCCGGCCACTGGGAGCAGAGGAGCTGGGGGTGGGCTTGAGGTCTGGCAAGGAGTTGAGGGACAGCTGTGAAGCACTCAGGGGCAGTTAGGCCTGACTCATTTCTCTCGACAATACACTGTCAGGGAGCTGACAGGGCTCTGGGACACTTGTTCAATCC
This sequence comes from Phodopus roborovskii, assembly GCF_943737965.1. Classification (NCBI taxonomy): domain Eukaryota; kingdom Metazoa; phylum Chordata; class Mammalia; order Rodentia; family Cricetidae; genus Phodopus; species Phodopus roborovskii. The sequence goes on along the minus strand of NW_026125295.1, from coordinate 9,771,754 downwards.
CAGCCCCCAGCACAAACCTCATTTAACCACCCATCTGACTTCATCTGACCCCTGGTTCAGAGGTCAGAGGGCCTGGCACGAAGGCTACAGACACCACAGGGACAGGGCAGGGGGAGGAGTGAGGGGAGCTGGCATGCTTCCTCACAGCACAGCAGGGCTGCTTCCCCTGGTCTGAGGCACAGCAGGCCTCTGACTACAGAGCATGCTCCACTCTTCCTGTATTTTGTGTCTGCAGAGTTGGCTGTGGCTTTCCCTACATTCATAGTCCTCTGCTGGGTGGTGGCCTTAGTTCTGAAATGCTGCCCGGGAACATATCCAGAAACGAAGGTTGAGGTGATCCCTAGGCTTTTCCAAGGTTCTACTACGTGCTTGCTGTCACCTCTGTGTCCCAGCCAGAGTTGCAGGGAGTGCCAAGTGGGGCCAGAAGAACCCTGAGAACTCCCTGAGGTGAAGGTGGCTCTCCGCATCCCTCACACAGTGTCTGGGCCAAGCACCAGCACCACGGGCATGCCATAGGTCACGTCTCCATACCACCTGTGGTGTGTGTCGCTATGAGAACTTTCTCTGACCAATGTGTTACGTCTTGAAACCTGAACACTCAGTCTAGCCCCAGCTTATGGAGGATAGTGGTAAAACCACAGCTCTGACGCTGTTCCCATAAAAACATGCTTGCCTGTGTCCCACCTTACATCATCAAGCAGGCAGCCTATCCCCTTCACAAAAGAGGGACCCAGCCTCAGCAGTCCTGTGCCTTGGACTGGGGGACAGCTCAGACCCGAGCCAGGGTTCCCAGTGCTCAGATAAAAAGCCAAGTGTTCTAGTGCATGCTCACAGCCTTGGCTTTTGACACAGGCTCTCACTGTGTGGCCCAAGCTTCTTGGAGCTCAATGGCCAAATCAGTGAGCTCTGGCTCCTTGTCTCTGTCCTTGTCTGTCTGTCTCTCATCTCTCTCTCTGTCTCTCTCTCTCTCACACACACACAGGGTGGTGGTCCATTTCCCACTTTTTCCATATACCCCCCAGTGACATCATAACTAATTTTACACCCTCATAACTAATTAGACACCCTCCTTAAGAATGAAGTGCTGAGATACAGAGGTTGAGGAGACTTGCACTAAGGTATGATGAGACTTGATTTTCTATCTAAAACATCTCCTGACCAAGCTTACATGCCTAACTACTAGGCTTTACTGTTTCCTGAAGCTGCCTATCCCTGGTCTTAGTATTGGGCCACCCCTTAAAGATTCCTGGCCTGTGGGTTATGGGGGAACCTCTTGATGCAGGGTATCCTTCTGTACGCTGAGAATATGTGTTGCTTTTATTGTCTGATGAATAAAGATGTTTTGGCCTATGACAGGGCAGAACATAGCTAAGTGAGGAAATCCAAACAGGAAAAAAAAAAAAAGGCAGAGAAAGGGAGACCGTGTAGTCAGGAGTAAGATACCTGAACATTACTGGTAAGCCACAGCCATGTGATGATACACAGATTAGCAAAAAATTAATAATTGCGAGAGCTAGTCACTAATATGCCTGAGCCATAGGCCAAACAGTTGCAATTAATATTAAGCCTCTGAGTATTTGTTCATTTGGGAACTGGCTGGAGGGAGAAAAATCTCTATTTATAACCTCTTGTCTTTTCAAAGGAAAGAATTCAGCAGAATGATAGGTAGTTTCAAGCAAAAAAAAAAAAAAAAATACTTAGCAAAGCAAAAACACTCCAGAGAATGGAGTGGGTCTCCCCAAGGCAGGGAGCTGCCCAGTGGGTTCTGCTGCATCGTGAATTTTAAAGACAGTTTTTTAAGTGTTTGTGGGGCAGTAGTATATTCAAGAAGGCTTTCCTTGGATGCTTGTTCCGCCTTCACCTCCCAAGAGCTACAGTCACAGGCTTGCAATGCCACTCTTGGTACTTGCTGACTCATAACTTCAAAGGTCAACCTCTAAACTGTATTCACAGATGGTCCTTCCTCCTCCCGAGTCATGGTGGACCAGGTCTCCCTCTTAGGATATTTCTCCCCACAATCCTCTAGAAAAGCCTCCAAGAGGATGTCAAAACCACAGCATAGATGATGACACAATGCAGAGGATTCTTCCAGAGATATAGAGCCTTTGCTAGTGTGCATGGGCAGGATGATGCCTGGGCTTCTGCTGCAGCAGAAACGTCCTGGCTACAGCCTCCGGGATGTTTGACCACAGGGTTATGTGAGCATCAGCCTCCAAGGCACAGCTGTCCTCACAGCTAAGTGCCTTGAGACTGCTCAGGGTCCATGGTGGTTGATCTCACGGCTGTCTGCTGCTTAGGACAGTTGAGGCTGTACCACGAAGGCTGGGGTCAGGGTTTACAACAGGCTGGCAGGCTGCACAAACAGGAAATGGGATTTGGGTTAAGGGACTTCCTTCTCCCGTAGCTTCTATCTAACACATCGGGTCACTTGCTTCCTACCTGTGTAGCTCATTCGGAAGCTTATCATGTGCCAAGAGACACTGTCCTTCCCAGACTGGAGCTTCTGGAAACAGGAGCTGTCATCCTTTGTCTGTGTGGTTCTGGGCCCAGCAGCTCCATGGGTACAGGAGGCCTTGGGAAGTGTCCAGGACTTGCTGTCTACCATCACCCAGCACTGTGCTCATCATCAGCTTATTGATGGGTTTCCAGAGAAGCCAAAGAGTAGCCAAAGGCAAGGGAGGCAAGGTGGAGTTGTCAGAGGGAATCTGAACCTAGGGTCAGACACCCAGCCCTATCCAATGTATCCACAACTGTAGGCAAGAGGTCTGGAGACTTGGATGGAAGGAGAAATGTCCTTCCTCATCACTCTGTCAGCTGGAATATGACCCCTGACTTTGCCAACATTAAAACTTCACTCCACATTCCTGTCATAAAAGACATCACTCATGACTTCCTGGAAAATCTTTGTTTCCCAGAACTACTGATAGATCTTGAATTTAAAACACGGATAAACACACACAGGGGCTGGAGGATGGGCTTCTGGGTAAAATGCTTGCTGGACGAGCATGAGGACCTGAGTTTACATGGCCAGCATCCACACAGATGTCTCAGCAGTTAAGAGCCGTGGTGGCCTCTCAGAGGACTAAGATTTGAGACTCCCAGCATGCAAGTGGTGGCTCACAACTGTCTGTAGCTCTAGTTCCAGAGGACACTAGGCATATATACATGCAGGCGAGACACTCACACACACACACACACACACTCACACACACACACACACACACACACACACACACACAAATTAAATTTTAAGAATTAAAAGGAAGAAAAGTTAAGTGGGACAGCATATCTGTGTTGGAGAGATGGGCAGACCCCTGGAGTTTACTGCCTGTCTAGCCAAACCAGTGAACACCGCATTCACCACGGACACGCAGATATACCCCCGCACAAGTAACATACAGGGTACCACAATTTTTTTCTAAGTTATGACAGTTGATCCAGGCATGGTGAAACACATCTATGATATCAACACTCAGGACGCTATGGCAGGAGCTCGAGGTCAACGTAGGCTACACGGAGAATCTGTCTCAAGCACCAAATATTGACAAATGTATTTCAATAATAACTATTTTAATAGACCTGGTGATCATGTATTCCATTCCATGTGTTTTAAAACCCCGTTGTGAGATAGATAGCCTTGTAAAGCTTCCCAAAGGAAACCATGCATGAGTCTGTGGGAAACATTGGTCTAGACTCTCAAGACCCAAGTTCAAGCCTTAGCTCTGTCATTTACCTACTGCATAATCTGGGCCTCAGTCCCCTCATCTGAGGTGCTGTATTTCCATCTGGCACCTGAGTGAAGATTTCCGAACACATGCTGGGCTGCCTGTGACATTCAGGGCCTGGAGACAGTGAAGCCCTCTGCTGGATAGGACACCCCTTCCTATATTCTCCCTGCCTCCCCCTCCAGAGATGCCATCTGGCCTTGGTATGACTGAGCTCGGCTTTAGTAGGGCCAAAAGACTGACTTCAGACCATCATAGCGACCTAGACCAGGCTTGAGATGATCTGCCACTCAATCTTCACTTCGTGGGAATAAAAGGTCCACAGGAAAACCAGAGTGTTTGGCTTAGACAGAGGCTGTGCAGAGGTTAGGGGGTCCTCTCCCACAGGCTGGGCTTTGTGAGATTTAGGCCTCCTATCTGTTCCAGGGAAGGGAGTCCCTGGGAACCTATAAGCTTGTCTACCTATGGGGCATGGGAGAACCAGGCGGAAGTTTGGAAGCTGTTGGGAAAAAACAGGACCATCCTGTTCTGCCCTACCCAAGCCTGCAGTACTGGGCGTGTCCCTGGGGATGCAGTTGTCATGCATGAGTCTCACTTTGATAGATGCACCAACAGTGTCTCAAGGTTTCTACCAAATTACCTCGTACCACAGCCTGTGCATTTGCCCGTGAAGGACGTTTGTTTCCGGGTTGTGTGTGTAGACAAAGCAGCTGAAGGTGTTCACACGCAAAACCTCACATCACGCCATCTTCTCGTACTCGATGAACGCCGAGGAACGGAACGCATCAGTGTGTGCTGTGGATGTTTTGATCACATTACCCTGACTCTTATTCCTAATTCCTCCCAGATGCATCCCTACCTCCACCTACTCTCAACTTGGTGCCTGAAAAAAAACAAAAAACCCCAACTGCACCAAGTCCAGTTTGTGATGTCATGCACTCATAAGTATATGCACCCAGCATCACCTGCCAGGGGCCACGCCTTTAAAGAAAACTGTCTCTTCCTAAAGCGGCCAGCTGTCCACAGCACCTCAGTGATGGGCTGAGGGCTCCAAGGCAGAACGTTGACTGACTTAATCTTTCCCAGGCTTTGTGCAGGCAACAACAGCTACTGAGAACTCATGACTGTGGCGATCCTGTCGTGTCCACAAGACACTGTCTCAAGCCAGTCTTCCCTGACCTTTGGCTCTCACAGCTTTCCATCCCTTACTTCTCGATGATCCCCGAGCCTCGGGGACAGAGTGTGACACAGACACCCCATTTGTGTCTAAGCATCGCATTGGCACTAATTCCCCACACTTTGATCAGTTGTGAATTTCTTTACTAGTCCACGTCCACAGCAATAAGAAGGCTCTCTGCTGTTAGTCCAGAGTAACGGACAGGAAAGAAAAATGACCGGAGGCTGTGTTCTGTGGAGGAGGGTGGGGTCCCTGCTTTTGGTATCCATACCTTCCACTTAGTATACCATCTACACTGTACACTAGCAGATATAATATAAATTATGAAACAGTTCCTATGGTTTTTGTTTCTCTGGCCTACAGGAGCTCTTTTTGTTGGTGGTGGTAGTGGTGGATGGTGATGGTGGTGGTGGTGGTGTGTGTGTGTGTGTGTTAACGTGTGTGGGCACATGAGTGTGGATACACATGCATGTGTGTTTAGATAATTCTCCACCTTGTTCATTGAGGTAGAGTCTCACTTAATCCAGTGCTGGATAGCTCTGGGATTACAGGCAGCTGCCACACCCTTCCAACATTTTCATGGATGCTAGGTGAAACCCTCACAATCCCAGCAGCTCTCCCAAGTTCAAACATGGCAGAAATTTGAGCCAGATCAAGGTCTCACAAAACCAAATGTTCCTGAAGATGATGAGGTCTCTGTTTGTTTAAACCCAGACCAGATTCCTGCTCTGTCCAAGGGCCCTTGCAAAAGCCTGTTCCTCTTTCTTTCTCTCTTTCTTTCTTTCTTTCTTTCTTTCTTTCTTCCTTTCTTTCAGGATTTTTTCTTTTGTGTGTGTATGCATGCATTTATGCACAACTATGTGGGTAACCACAGAAGCCATAAGAGAGAGCTTCAGATCCCCTGGAGCTGAAGTTACAGGGGGTTGCGAACCGCTTGACATTGGTGCTGGGAACTGAACTCAAGTAGTCTGGCAGAGAGGCAAGTGCTCTTTTATTTGGTTTTTTTTTTTTTTTTTTTTCGAGACAGGGTTTCTCTTCAGCTAAGCCATCTCTCCAGCCACTGGTAAAGGAAATGGCAAGCGCAGTCTACTGGGAACATGTCTGTGACTCTAAAACATCCTAACAGACTCCACCCCCACAGGTGCCTGGTTACAGGAGTCTGGGACATTGAGGAGAACACATGCCACACCCACAGAATGGGTGCACCTTAACCACGCCCACATTCTTAGAGTTGCTCATTCTGTCTTGGCAATGCAAGATCCTCTCTCCCCACGCTTACTGGGGAATCAGAGACAGCGTGACCACGTGGAAACTCCCCCTTCCTCTGAGACCCCACTCTGCCTTGAGGGTCTCCACTCTCACTGGAGCCCCCACCATGCTGCTGAGAACTAACTCTGCTAACTACTCTCTTACCTAAGAGGATACCCTGCCCAGTGTCCCGCCTGGACCCCAAACCCGAGGCCTTACACTCTGTAACCCCAAACAAGCAACCAAAGCTCTGCCTGTGGCAAGGAGGGTCGTGTCTGAGGTAGTCAGAGCTAAGCACGCGGGAACTTTAAAGACGCTAACGCCGGCTGCACACCTACATCCAGGCCACCTCTGCAAAGACCTGAAAGAGGGGCCTGTGGGGAAAGGCAGGGCACCAACAAAGGACCGGGTAGGCAAGATGGGGATCTGTGGGCTCGCTGCCTGGTCAAGCGCCATGTAGCAGGCTCTGCCTTCACACCCTCCATCCACAACAACCCCCTTGGCATCTGCTACAGTGCCAGGAACCTTCTGAGCCGTCTTACCTGGTCAATCCAGGTGCCTCACAGGACACGGCCTCTGTCTCCAGGGTGCAGCTACTCCGGGGCTTCCGTAGTGTCTGAAGCACGCCCAGGCTTGCCTCGTTCTCTCGGTTTGGGGTGTTTGTAGTTTGCCATTTTTGTATCTTTAAAACTGCTCTAGAGCCCTGTGAATTAATTATTCGGATGTTACCAGAATCATCTTAGGACCAAAGTCTACCTAGACTCTGGTAGTCCTAATAAGCTAGGCTCAGCCACCCATCCCCAATATGCCAACCGGGGAGTCGAGTAACAGTGGAAAGCGAAGAAAGGAGATGTGTTCGGTGTGTGACTGCACTGGGAAGAGGAACCAATAGAGAGGCCCAGGGTATGGGCACGAGGCTCAGACTGTGTGTCTGTGTGTGTGTACAGGAGGAAGCTAGGGGTGGATTCAGCTGTCTGCATTACTCCCCACCTTATTCTCTGGTTCTCACGCTGAACCTGGAACTGATTCAGGTAGACCAGTTGGCCAGCAAGCCTCAGGAATCCTCCTACATCCACCTCTGCAGCACCAGGATTATGGGCAGTTACCACCAGGTCTAGTTTTGTACATGGTGCTGGGGATCCAAACTCAGGTTCTTTATTGCCTGAGGCAGCTCCTCAACCAGAGGCTTAAACAGAAGACGAGCTCCTTCATGACTGTGCAGCCCTGGCAGAGGCATAGCTCTGCCCACCATGTCAGCCCTGGCAGAGGCATAGCCCTGCCTTACCATGTCTGGATTTGTTTCTCCCGCAAGTCTGACTAACCGTCAAAATTGTGTAAAATCTCTCTGGAGCCAAGTTCCTCCTCTAGCTTCCATCAGCACTGCAGGTATTCCCTCCCCCAAGCATTTCTAAAGAAATTTCCATTCTTTGTGCCATTTTCCAGTAGTCTGACAAAGAGGTGGACACAGATGAATTCTTGTTCCTGCTGGGATGGTTACAGGGAAGGCCGTGCTTAAGAGACAGGCAAAGACACTTTCTGTAGTTGGGTGTAGTTTTTTACTCTTTGCTCTTTGGGGACACGTCACCCAGCTCCCCCCCAAAAAAAATACATGGAGACTTATTCTTTCTTATAAATGTCTGGGCTCAGCAGGACTTATTTCTAGCCAACTCTTTCTTAAATTATCCCATCTACCTTTTGCCTCTGGGCTTTTACCTTTCTCTATTCTATGTCGTTCCTTATTTCTTACTCCATTGCTGGCTTCGTGGCTGGTGGCTTGCCCCTGGCGTCCTACTCTCCTCCTTTTTCTCTCCCCCTTTTCTTGTTCTTCTGTTTATTCTTTCTGCCTGCCAGCCCCGCCTATTTCTCTCTCCTGTCTAGGCTATTGGCCATTCAGCTCTTTATTAGACCAATCAGGTGGGTTAAGCAGGCAAAGTAACACAGCTTCCCAGAGTTAAACAAATGCAACATAAAAGAATGCAGCACGTCTTTGCATCAGTAAACAGACATTCCTCAGCATAAATGAGTGTAACACATCTTCAACTAATATTCCATGACAATGTTCCATTCAGGATCTTTCTTGAACTACATCTCCACAGAGGCCATATCTGATCGAGTAGTGCTGTAGAGTGCCCAGAGCCACATAGGAACCCTGAATTTAAATGATTAATTGATAGTAAGGATGCCTGTCAATAAGAAACCTCCTGGGCTCTGGAGAAACAGCTCAGCAGTTAAGAGAGCTCACTGCTCTTGAACAGGACCTGGGTTTAATTCCCAGCACCTGTAACTCCAGCCCCATGGGTACTGAAACTCTCTTCCGGTTTCCTTGGGCATCTGTGGGACTGTAGCACACAAACATATTAGCAGGTGTGCACACACACAGATACACATAGAGCACATAGATAACTATTCCGGTGGATGAAACTACTGGAATGAGGGTTGACAGCCAGGCTGATGTGGCCTGAGTCCCAGGGCTGGTGACTGTGTTTCCACAGTTCATATCAAGTCTTGGAAGGGCTTCTGGCCACTTAAAGTCTGTTGGTTACAATGTTTTACTTAGTAGTGCTGAGTGCTACAGTTTAGTTGTATGGCCCAGGAGCTTTGGAGCTTGTAAGGGAAGTGGAGTTCATGATTTACCCATGTGTTGGGAAAACAGTCCCATTAAAGGAGTCCTTTATAGACCTGAGGAAGTATTCCCGAGTATTCTTCTGACTGCAGTAGCATCTTCCTGCCAGCAGAGACCGCCCTGGGCTCCCCAGAAGGTAAGCGTGACAATCCTGCAGAGGACTCCTAGCTCCAACAAGGCAAACAAACATCTCTTACACGATGTCCTCCTGCATTTCCAGTGCTGAAAACTAGTTAATTACAAAAGCCGTGTGCACAGCAAGGATTTTTTTTTTACTCACATTCTTTCACCCAGTCCTGCTCCTTGAGAGTGTCCAGGCTTAAATGAGTAGGGAGAAGAACAGAGGACCTGGTCGCCCTGGGCCTTGCACAGAGGCTGTCAGGACAGAGAAGGAAGACTCCCACACCGTGGCCCCGTTAACCATTCTCAGGTTAGGAAGTAGCAGGTGGCTGAGGCAGTCACAGTGCTGCTGGGCACATGACAGGCTCGGCTGCTTCTGGTTAAGGTCTCCTCCTCACCTGCTTTGACGCTTTTTATGTGCTTGTTTTGTCCTGGTTATTATTATTATTATTATTATTATTAATGTCTGTATTCTAATGAGAGAGAGAGAGAGAGAGGAAGAAAGGTTGTGGATTTGGGTGGGTCAAAAAATAAGCAGGATCTGGAAGAGGAAACCTCAATCAGATTATATTTAAAAAAATCTATTTTCAATTTTAAAAATGTAAATCTAAATTGTTTAGATATTTCAAATCTTACTTAAAAGCTGTCGTTCTATTGGACCAAATATGTCCCCCTATGACATAAATACCTAAAACATCAAACATGCGAAGTCCCTTCTCTATACATGTAAAGACATGATACTAACAGTTTCTTCTCTTAGGCATTAGATGATGATTCTCTTTATTCATGGCTAAAACATTTCCAGGCAGTATGGTCCATACTGCCAGGGTCAATTCAGAAAAGGCACAGGATTTGAGCCAGTTTGGGTACATTAGCCCAGAACTAAACAGAGTATGAAACAAAACATTCACAATTATCTGACTTTGGAGAGAGCTGGCTGGTGCTGTGAGCACTGAGAGGAAGGGAATGGAATGGGATAGAATGAGGCACAAGAACACAAACGCTATCTTTGCCTTCCAAGTTGGGCATAGGTGACCACAGCTCATACAGGCCCAGCCCATAATATCCATAATAATGGCTGACCTCCGCCCCCCCCCCCCCGAGTTCCTTGAGAAGAGATTTTTTTGAGAAGTCATGGGTAATTATCTTAGTCATAAGCTCAACAGGGGCTATTGCCTGAAGTACAGGAAGTTATATGGATAATGTATTTGCACCCAGTGAGCTAATCTGTTTAAAAAGCCAACACGCCCATGGGAACATGAGCAATTCTCCTGTGCTTGGATTCTTCCAAAGTCCAGCTCTGCCGCTGCCTGGACACGACACGCAGACAAATGCACGCCCTACTTTTCCTGACCTCTGCGGCCCTCTCGCCGGCTCTCCTGTCTCCCCTTTCTCTGCCTAAAGCTCACCCATCCTTCTAACCCACTCAAGCCCCCACCCCACCCCACCCGCACCCCCGTTCCTGGAGAGCTGCTCTGAGCCACCTCCCGTGCTCTGACTCCTGACCTCAGGCCGCACGACACTCTCCAGGAGCACTCTATCCTTAGTAATGTAACCATGTAATAAAGGCCGCCATGATGATCACACTGAAGGCCCACTTGTGTCAACCGGCGTTACAGACTCCGTGCGCCATTACATTACCCTCCTCCTTACTGCATGTGTACCACCAACCGTGCATGAATAGTGCTTCGTGATAAAACTCACCTTCAGGGTTACTGAGAAGAGCCGATGTCTTCAACACACTCTGTACCTGATAAGAAACTTCAAGGAGTCCTTCAGGCAGCCCCGGCATAACCAGCCTTTGTCCTGAACTAGGGATCAATGTCAAGTTAGCATGTGGGGTTTTCCACCTCTCTGTATCTCCTGACTCTAACACTCTGAGCACATGCACAGCCAGTTTGCTGGACTTGTGAGAACAGGAAGTCTCAGAAACGATTTCTTTTGCCAGGAGTGGTGGCACGCACCTGTAATCCCAGCATTTGGGGGACTGAGGTACGAGAATCTTGAGTTTGAGGCCAACCTGGGCTACAGAGCGATACCTTGCCTTGAAAGGAAAAGGGGAACCAGGAGGGGATGAGGGCAGAGAGGAAGAGGGGGTGACTGTTCTATTTGCTTTCTCCAGAAGAGGTAGGTCCTTAGGACCCACTGGGCCTGTCATTCTTTATCTGATGTTTGGATGTACGTCAGCATCCTTTGACCTACCTCACTGGGACTATCGTTTATGACCAGGGTGCTTTCCTGTTCCTGTTCTTTTATATTGTCTCCAGCAAATATTCTCTTTTATGGGGAGGATATGGGTGTATGGTGCTGATGGGCCACTCACCTTTCTCTCACTGCCCAAGGTTGGCAAACAACTGTCACTTGATGGGAAGTTCTGGGGCCTCTCTCGTGGAGGAGAGCCCAAGCAGAGGCCAGTGACCAGCAATGACCGATGGGTAGGAATCAGGCCTCCCGGGGCTGTTTCCAACCTCAAAGCTCTGTGAGTTCCCTTCCTAGCTCCAGGGACGAGGGACAAAGGAGACAAGCCCCAACTCCCATTGGTCAGATCAAACCTTGAGGGTTTCCTGGGCAGATACCTTGTCTTCTTAACTGAACAGTAGGCTCCATAGCACCTACAGCTTCCTGGCTTCTGTTCCTGTCTCCACAGTGTTTAGGCCACAACTCAATAGTCTCTCTTGCATCTGCCAGCCAGGACTCTGTGAATCTTCCCTGGGAAACTGAGGTCACATGGGATACAAACAGAAGACTCGAAGTCACCTGAGGTAACTCAGGATGCTAGAGAAAGGGTGCCTCTAAATTGGAGAGCTCAGATAAGACAGGCTATGGATCCCAAGGGACCCAGGAATCTGGGACTGTTGGTCAACACCTTGGTACTGGTGCACGCCTTAGTACTTCTGGACTGTTGGTGGACACCTTAGCACCGGTGGATTCTCTCTAAGCAAAAACAGCCCAGCCTCTGGAGAAACCACAAGCCGCAGAGCAAACTAGCCCCGTCCCCTGGCCTTGGGATGTCTCTCATCAGACATACCTTGCAAGGAAGCTGGCTAAGGTTACTAGCTCATTTGAATTTTCTGTTATTTTGATACCCCAAGTCCTAAAATGTCTTTCTTGGTCACCACGAAGGGAAGCAGGGTGGAAGGACCAGGAATGTGACCTGCTCTGACATGCAGAAAACCTCTTTCTTCCTAGTCTTCCCTGAGCAGCAGGTCCCTCCCCCTAGCAAAGGCATCGGCACAGGGAGTCACTCAGGTCCACCAATTTGGGTGAAGTATCTGTTTGCACAATCCACTTTCCTCCTAGAGCTGTAGAAGTAATTGCTCATTCATCTCTGGCAAAGGAGACCATTACTGCGATTTGGATCTAATTGAAATGTCAGCTCCATTTATGAACCCTCAATTCATTAAGCTGTCAAGGCAAACAGATGGTGCCTCTAATCGGGGTGAGGGTAGAATGTTTGGAGAGCCTGGAGATCAGTCAATAAAAGCCTATTTGCACTGCCATTGAGTGTGGAGCTCCCTCCTAGAAGAGGCGCCTCACCCGAGAATTAGTAGATCATAAACAGACCTGAGATCTTTGTTGAGAGAGAGAGGGGAAAGTTGGCATTCTAGGCAGACTGTGGTTATGAAAGAAGACCATAAATGATGGGCGATCAGGAAGGTTCAAACCCCCACTGCAGGCTGGGTGTGGGGGTACACACCTATAATCCCAGCATTTCAGAGGCTGAGGCAGAAGGACTGTTAGTTCAAGGTCAACCTAGACTTGAGTGAGGCTGTCTTAAAGGGAAAAAGGAAAAGTCCTATGCAGCTGCAGTAACACACTGCAGCCGGTGTCACTGCATGCAGCATCAGTAGCTAACAGTGCAGCCTGTGTCACCACATGCAGCTGCAGTAGCTAACAGTGCAGCCAGTGTCACTGCATGCAGCTGCAGTAACTAACAATGCAGCCGGTGTCACTGCATGCAGCTGCAGTAGCTAACAGTGCAGCCTGTGTCACTGCATGCAGCTGCAGTAACTAACAGTGCAGCCAGTGTCACTGCATGCAGCAGCAGTAACTAACAGTGCAGCCAGTGTCACTGCATGCAGCAGCAGTAACTAACAGTGCAGCCAGTGTCACTGCATGCAGCTGCTCACCTGACAGTGCAGCCAGTGTCACTGCATGCAGCTGCAGTAGCTAACAGTGCAGCCGGTGTCACTGCATGCAGCTGCAGTAACTAACAGTGCAGCCGGTGTCACTGCACGCAGCTCCTCACTTCTGCAAAGACAGCCTGGAGTCACTCACATAAGGTTCTAGGGTTTCATGGATGCTTCTGCATGCAGGACACCAGCAGGCCCTGCAGTGACAGAGACATGTATACAGCAGTAGTTCTTAACCCTGGGTGCTTAAGGCAACCTCACTCATAGCTACCATCCAACGTCAAGTGTCAATCCTGGTGCAGGCCCCAGCCAGGGGCCCTTTGGGAAGGGTTGTCTTCCTGAAGGATACAGAAAGCTCTGCTGGCAGAGATCAAGGCTCTTGGTAGAGCAGTCTCACACATGTGCAAATAAAGATTATAAAACTAAACCATTGTTTTCAGTTGTGTTTGTTAAGCTACATGCTCTATCGTCTAAGATGTCAACATATAACCCATCTACAGCTGAATGTTAAAGAAGAAAACTCCACCTACTTGGCATCTACTGGGAAAAATAATGACAGACTACACAGTGTAAAATTATACATTTTTACAGGACTGAGTGTTGAATGCAGAGCTTTGTGAATAGCCAGCCAAGTGCTCTATAGATATTTCCCCAGCCCACCCTCCCAACTACATTTTAGTTTTAAAAGACTTGGTCGTTAGTGTGTATGTTGTGCATATGTAATGTGCGTGGGCGCACATGCCAAGGCACACATGTGTAGGTCAGGGGACAACGCTATGAGGTCTTCGTCTTCACACTGGTTCAGGGGTCTCAGGCAGGTGGCCAGGTTTTTGTGGTCTCACTGGCACACTTTTTAAACTTCGAAATAGTGTCTCAGTGCCCAGGAAAGCCCCGAACTTGCCATTTCCCTGACTCAGCCTCCCGAGAAGGCAATAAAACTGCCCCGGCAAACCCAAAGGAAAACTAGGCGGAGTAAATGTGCACACGCCGTTAGCCCCAAATTTACACGTTTGCAGAGTGAAAGAAGCAAGAGAGCTTCAGCTTGGGAAACACACTGCTGTCCCCTCGCTTGCCCGCCCAGCCACTACTAACCCCAGAGAAAGGAGAGTGCAGAGCAATCTGTGTGATGCAGGCCAGTAAGCGCTGAAGTCAGAAGGCTGAAGCAGGAGGGCCACTCGTGGCTGTGGAACAAACTCCGATCCCCTGCATGAGCTAACGGACTCCGACATCCTGGAATCCGCCATGGTTCAGGGTTAGAGAATGTGACAGCGATGAAGAGAAAAGGCCATAACAGAAGGGTACTGAGGAAAGATGTCGAAGGATGTCCCATGATGGAGGAGTCCGGGTTATCCCTGAGAGACTGAAGGATATCCACTGAGGGATGTCTTCCAGCATTATAGGTCCGGCTGTGCGGATCAGCACAGAAAGCAGGCTAGGGGAAGTGAATGCAGGATGGACGGGTAAGGAGGGGATGGACACCTTCCTTCCCTCTCCAAAGTCGCTGAGGGAAAATAATGTAGAACAAATCCCACCAAAAGAAGAATCAGACAGGTATGGTGTGGTTATCCCAGCACCGAGGGGACTGAAACAGAATGACAGGACTGTGAGGTCAGCCTGGGGTACAGGAAATTGTATCTCAAAATAGTTATGACAGGGGCCAGAGCGCGACTCCTCAGTGAAGAGCGGTGGCTGTTCTTCAGGAGGACTGGAATGCGATTCCCTGCACCCACCCCATGCGGCTCACAACTGACTACAACTCCAGCTCCAGGGGATCTGACATCTCTGGCCTCCTCAGGCACCTGCACTCATGTGTGCATGCACAGAGAGAGAGAGAGACAGAGAGAGAGAGACAGAGACAGAGACAGAGAGACAGAGAGACAGAGACAGATAAAGAGAGAGACAGACAGGGACAGAGAGACACACCGAGAGAGAGACAGAGAGAGAGAGAGAGCACTGACCCATGCCAGCAAGTGTGGAGGACAGATGCTACTGTCAAGAAGCCTTCCTCAACTGGGCTCCGCCTCATGAGATGGGTCCTCTCACTAGACCTGCACTCAGTCCCAGCTAGGCCGGCTGCTGGATCTGCCAGTCACCATCCTCTCCAGCATGCGGTTGGGACTGCATGTGCATGCTGCTATGCCCAGCTTTTTCACTTGGGGGCTGCAGATCTGAGCTGGCACAATCGCGAAGTCATCTCTCCAGCCACTGATGGATCAATATGTTTCAAGAATGTAAGTAACTTCTTCGAGGCCACACTCCTAGCAGGAATTCTAGCAGTCTTCCAACACGTGTCTTCTGATATCATAAACAGCAGCAATCCTGAGCCCCAAGTGACCCCAGACTCCACATTTTTTCTCATTGGCACTTATTAGATGTTCTACTGCTTGAATAATAACAAATGGTACTAAATGCATCCGTGAATATAAATCAACTCAAGACTGAAATATTTAAAGCATAATATTTTTGTTCCTGGTTATACAAACACATAAATCCTACTGCCCTTCTGGCTACTAATGGAAACATTTTTTACATGGTTGGCTGAAAGCAGGGATATGAAAATAAGAAGTTATGTAAACTAGAAATAAAGTCTACTTTTTCCTCTCTTCTCTGCTAGTATACCAGACTACTTGTGAGCATCCTATGTTTACAGTTTTATGCACATCTTGAGTAATCAATACTGTGTTTGTAGGTTAGCTAGGCAGGACCGAAAGGAACACACACACACACACACACACACACACACACACACACACCACACGCACACACACACACCGAAAGAGGGGACAGAGATGCCGTGGTGATTGTCTACACATCACTTACTGCTTAAGAATTTGCTGTCATTTACCACTTACTCTTCGAGACCTGCAGGAGCATCCTATCACAGATGAAAAAAGAGGTACATATGTTTCTCCCAACTGTTCATCTCAGAAACAGCAAAGCAAACTTAGCAAACCTGTGGACCTTGTACTGACATTTCTTTTCCAGTCCATTTTACCCCTCTGCCAAGAACTGCAAACCTTCTCTGTTCCTGTCAACATCCTGCTTGGATACCTTAACCTTCGAAAGAAAATACTATCCATTTTAGGAGGTGGGCAAGGGTCTCAAGTAGCCCAGGGTTGCATTCCTTAAGCTTGCTGTGTAGTCAAGGATGACTTTGAACTTCTCATCCTGCTGTCTCTACCTCTTGAGTGCTGGGATTAGAGCTGTGTACCACCACACCCAGTGTATTCCATGCTGGAGACTGAACCCAGGACTTTGGGCTTGCTAGCCAAGCAGTCTACCAACAGATCTACCTTCCCAACTCCTCCCCACCCCGCACACACGCAATATTTTTCAAAAAGGGTCTCATGTAGCCCAGAGTGGCCTCAAAACTCGGGGTGGTCTTAAAGCCTGACTCCGCAGTGCTAGGATTGCAGTGTGCAACACCTCACGCAGCCCTGTCCACATTCTTTAATTAATAAGTCTAAAGCAGAGTCTTCTTCACGGTGCCCCGAGTCTGCTCTCCACGGCTCAGACTCTGCTCTTATCATAGTGGTCCCTTCCCCCACTCCCAGGCTTCCAGCAGAGCTACCTTCCCTTGGTTCCTGCCACTCTCTACCCAGGTTGCTTTGTAAGAAGCACCCTCTCCATCTCTGCATTCCAGTCATCAGGCCCCTTCTAAGGTCTACCCTTCCAAAGTCTTTGCTGAGACTGAGCAGTCAGGGCGGAATGGCCATAGGGTAGGTAGGTGACCTTTGACAGTGTCCCCTGCACTATGACAGCTACCTGACGCTCCGCCCGATGTACTTTCTTGGCTGCATCCATAGACATTTTCCTTCCACCTACTCTGATTGAATCAGTCCTAGGAAGGGACTGAGTCCTAAGGTTAGAGTCTAGTAGGCGTCTCCCGACCTGTCTGTATGTCTACATACCCAATCACTGGTGGTGGTCAGGTGTGTGTCAGACCTTCTCAAAACAAAAATAACGGCTTTTAAAGGAGGGTACCTCGGGTGGTGGTGGTGGGGAGAAACCACATTCCTCTGCGCATGCATCCGCAAGACGGATGGGTAACGGGGATAGCTCCCATGCTCGCAACTTGGGGGCTGGCTCACCCAATAGAGCCAACCCTGTTAGCTCGTGTGTGAGCCAGCCCCCAAGTTGTGAGCATGAGAGAGCTCTCCCATTACCCATCCGTCTTGTGGTGGGGGGGGCAGTTGCCCTCCTCTCCTCCCCCCACACTCCCCACCCATAATGTCTGGGGCAGGTTGACCAGCTGGCCCTGTAGTCATAAGAGTGGGAGAGCCAAGCCTGTTAGTGCAGGTGTGGGTGAGCCAGCCCTGAAGATGTAAGCATAGGAGAGCTGTGCCCATTTCACATCTGGAGGACTAACCCTACAGCTGCCCAGGCCCAGAACCTGGGTTATAGCCCACACCAGCATCCATGCTGTCTGTGATCTGCTGGAGCACGTGAAAGGGTCTGACATGCAGACCAGGTACTGCAGGATCCCCCTTGACACAGAGCGGCAGCAGGGTGTCCAGGAGAAGCCCCAGCAAGGGACCAGCATCGATAGCGTAGTAGAAATCAGAGGTCCCAAATGGCTCTTTGCAATGAACACTTGCAAGTAAAGATGAATGGACAAGGGTTTATAACGTGACTCACTGTGTCACGTGGCAGCTTCCATGATGAGATTTTCCTTTTTTCTCTTAAACTTTGTTTTATTGGGGGGGGGGGGTGCCGGGGTGGAAGGCAGATGTGAAGAGGCAAGGAAATGAATGGGATCAAGATACATGATGTCAGGCTGGAGAGATGGCTCAGGGGTTAAGAGCACTGGCAGCTCTTTGAAAGGTCCTGAGTTCAATTCCCAGCAACCAATTAGTGGTTCACAATGAGATCTGGTGCCCTCTTCTGGGCTGCAGGCATATATGCAGGCAGAACACTGTATACATAATAAAAATAAATCTTTAAAAGGAGACACATAGAATAAATAAATAAATGAGGGTACCAAGGACAAGATAATGACACTGTAAGCCTAAATAATCAACTGAGCTCAGAGCCTCTTTCTCTAGGACCTTGTATAAGTAGCTGCTTAGTGTATGAGCAAAGGGAGGCTCTCTGAAGAAGGGACAGGGCAAGGCTGGCAGGTGCCTCTGTGCTACCTTTCTGTCTACAAACACCTAGGTGAATTGAAATAATTCACAAGAAGGAGCCTGTAAAATGGGTCGGGGGTAAAGGTTTTGTAACCATGCTTGATGACCCAAGTTCCATGCCCAGAAGCCACATAGCAGAAGGGACAGGTGCTCTCTCTCTCTCTCTCTCTCTCTCTCTCTCTCTCTCTCTCTGTCTCTCTCTCACACACACACACACACACACACACACACACACAAATACATGCATATAAGTTTTTAAAAATGTAATTGCTTACAGTAAGGTAAATGGGATGATGTATCTTTTGTATTTCTTCCTCATTACATCTGTATTGTGGTAGGCATCTGTCTGTCACTGTGGTAACAGGATGTGGAGTCAAGCACGGCAAACCCCTTTAGAGTCTCCTGTGTGCAGGGTGCCCAGTGACAGTGTACTTGCTGGGCATGGGCAAGGCCCCGGGTTCCATCTCTGACACTGCAGGGAAAGCCCAAACCCTCTGAACCTCCAGCATTCACGGCCTAGCAGGAGGGCCATTACTACAGCAGTGTGTGACGGGCCCCACGTGGACAGGCATAGACAGAAGCTGTCCCTGGTCATCTCGGTAGGCTTCAGGGGCCCAGAACAAGGGTGGGGTTATTCATGATGCCATGCGAACATCACCGCCTCACTATGGAACAAGTTCCACACTCAGCTTAACGCAGTGAAGATGAAACGGCGCAGAGAAGGATGAAGGCATATTGGACTCTGGAGTGACAAGTTCTGTGCTTGTACCTTGGAGTGGGTGACCCAGGAGAACTGGGGTCATTCAACGCTGCCACTCTAATAGCCCTGTTTAAAAAGGCCAGAGCTGGGCTTGGTGGTGCATGTCTGCAGTTTCAAAGCGTGGAAGGTTGAGGCTGGAGGATCGCCCCAAAGTTGAGGGCGGCACGGGCTACATAAGCTAGCTTGGGACTCATAGCGGTCACAAGGTAAAAAAAAGAAGATGAAAGAGAAGACATCCTTGCTACTGTTGCACTTGGGGAAGCATCTGTTTTCTTTTGCTTCCTTGTCCAAATCTTGTCCCGACAATCCCAGTGCTTATATACCAGGATTTACAAAGTTTTATTTTGATTCACTCTAACATTTACCTCGCCGTCACCAACCACCTTATTACAACTAGAGCCTTAACCAAAGAAGTCTGGAAACTACCAGTCCTTTATACCAAAGGTTTATACCACATAGACCTGAGCACATGACCTTGAGCTGGCTCTAGAGAGGGCTCAATTACTTAGAGACTGCCTGTGTGTCATCTAAACAGGACATTTAAATCCTCAAAATTGGTGTTCCCATAAAAAGAAAGGAAATGGACCAGGCAGCTTTAAGGTCTTTAAAAATAACTAGCACAATCTAGCTCTTTATTTAAAAAAAAATGTAGAATGCATTCTTTGAAAACTTTCTTAATGCTTATATTTGGTTTCTCTGCACAATCCTTATAAAGTGTTGAATACATGGGGAAAACTGTATCCAGTTCACGATTTGTTTTTTCTTTTTCTGAGTGACTGCCATACCAAAATACAGTCTTTATGTGTATGCGTGTTTTGTCTTTGTATATATCTGTGCACCTCATGCGTGCCTAGAGCCCAAGGAGGCTGGAAAAGGGCTTCAGATCCCCTGGAACTGGAGCTACAGACAGCAGAGAGCTGCCATGTGCACGCTGGGAATCTAACCAGGTCCTTGGGAAGAGCAGCCCTAACCACTGAGCCGTCTCTCCAGCCCCACAAAATGCAGCCTTGTGAGAGTGCTCTGACTCACTGTACAGCCCCCAGGGAAAGGACAGGGCAGTGACATGTCTGGGCCTTTGTTCAAAAGAGGGAGGATATGGAGTAGGACAAGCAATTGATCTTGTTAATAACAGCAAAAGTTCGTTTCAAGATGATTTTCTCCTTCCCTAACTCCCTCCTTCCCTCCTTCCCTCCTTCCCTTTATGTGTGTGTGTGGGTACACAGGCCTTAGTACAAGCATGGAAGTCAGAGACAACTTTTGGGAGTCCTGGGGATGGAACTCAGGCCATGAACTTGGTGACAAGTGTCTGAGCCACTTCAGCATCCCTCAACTCGACTCTTAACTCAGTACTTTAATTGAATACCAATACGCTTTTCTAAAAGCTACTTCTAATTTTTGACCCAGAAAATTGGAGATTTTATGTGTTTGTGTGTTATCTGCATGTGTGATTGTCTGTCCTGTGCAAGGCTCTGACCAATCCCCAGTACCACAAAGGGGATGGATGTAGCTCAGAGGGTCCACCCTTATCAAAGCCCTGGGCTCCATTCCCAGCACTGAGGGGCAAAATAAAATAAAAACCCAGCCTTTTCCCCATCTTCAAAATTCGAATCACTTCAAAGTGGGTCAGAACAAGGGGGAGTCCCTGCAAGCAGAATCTAATAATAGTAGCCCAAAGAGTAAGTGTGAGGGGCAAATGTGCATCTGCCTTCCATTCAGCTACACATTTTCTTAAATTACCTACCTGTGCGACCTACTATCCCAAATACAAATTCTTCCTAAACTCTGAGAATGAACTCATTATGTACAAAACACAATTATTTTTCCTTCTTAAAATGCACCTGTTACAGTAAGTTTCCTAATTACAGGAAAAAAAGAATGTCTATTTACAATCCTGACCTCTGCCATTTCCTAGTTTTTAAAATTTTAATTACTTATTTTTATGTTTTGGGTGTTTTGCCTGCATGTATGTATATGTACCATATATATATATGTAGTGCCCCAAGAGTGTGTAAGAGCTCCTGGAGTTACAGATGGTTGTAGATCATGCGTGCACTGGGAACTAACTGAAGCCACAAGTGCTAACTGCTGCGCCATCTCTCCAGCCTCCCAGGGTTTTTCCTTTGTTTTACCATTATTCATTTTGTGTGGGGCGGGGATATTACGTGCTTCAACGTGTGTGTGTGTGTGTGTGTGTGTGTGTGTGTGTGTGTGTGTGTGTGTAAGTCAGAGAAAAACTCCCAGGAGTTGCTTTACCATGTGGGCTCTGGGAATCCACTTCGGGCCACTCAGCTTGCCCAGCAAGCTGAGCCTCTCATTGGCCCCTACTCCTAGGTTATAACATTTACACCAGCCAAGATGTCTCCTAGTAATTGGCTTAATAGGGACATGTACTTACCATGTAAGCTCCAAGGAGGACAAGTCTGCCTTGTCGCACAAGAGCCACACTTTTCGTGCCTGGCATGGATCTAACACTAAACAGGGTTCCTCATCCACCACACCCATGCCTCATACATGAAAACAACGAGTCATGTCAAGCATAGTGGGACACATCTGAACCCCAGTAAGAAGAAGGCTGATGCAGGAGCATTACAAGTTTGGGGCCAGCCTAGTCCACACAGTGAGATCCTTTTTTTTTTTTTTTTTTTTTTTTTTTTTTTTTTGTTGTTGTTGTTTTTAAAGTGACATCTTTGAGGAGGCCAGGCCAGGGCCATTGTTAGTATGTTGTTAAGTTGGGATTTCCACCCAGGTCTGAATGAGCCTGTGTCTCGTTTTCTGGAAACTGATAAGTTAGCTACACTATTCTGAAGTGATCAAATCCCTGTCAATAATGAATATGCTTTGGTCATTGCTGGTGTTAGTCTTTGCACGTCCAGGACCGAGGGACTTAATGACTTTAGATTCATCTGATATTGGTCAGTGAGTTAATTTTAATACTTTGAGCAAGCTATGTCGAAAACATGTTTGTATCTCTCCACAATGTCAGAATTTATTGAATAACAATAAATCCATAAGCTACGCCCACTTCATTAGCTTCAAGGAACCAAGTAGTCTTGATTTCATTTGGAACATGACCACTGAACAATCATTTTCTTTTATTCCACTCCAATCTTAGTTGCTAATATTACCTCCTCTCAGATTACACATACCATGTCACACAAGATTATATAGCTCCTAGAACTACTAAGAAAAGGCTATGACCATCATAGGTCTCCAAAAGGCCCTGTTACAGGCAAAAGCAGGGAGCTGACATAGATCTAGTGTCAATCAAGAAACCATCAAAAAGCTATTCAAGGGACTAGGCTGCCCAGGTACAGACACAGAATCAGGACTCCATCCAGTGAGGAACACAGAGTAATCTAAGGTCAGGACCATAAATGCCAGTGCAAGGCCCTCCTGCTTTTGAGCTAGGGTTTTACCATGTAGCCTTGCTGGCTTCAAACTTGCAATTCTCCCTTACACTCCTGAGTGCTGGGATTATAGGTGTCTCCACACCCAGCTATGTTTCCTGTTACATGACTCAGGTGTTACACCATCCTTTGGTTTGGTGTGTCTGCTAAGCCCATGCCCTGCTTTGTCTGATATGATTTTGATATGCCCATGTGTTCTGGTTTAATTTGATAAATTCACAGATGGTGCTTTTTAACTTGTGAAAATAATAAGCCCATGACTTGTGGTCTGTCCTGCACAGATGGGGGGGGTGTTCTTTGTGATAAGCTGCGTGTGTCTGGTGATTGCCCACTCACCCAGGTAGGTTACCCTGCCTCAGCAAGTGCTCTTAAAGATGGAACGAAGTGTTAATGTACAAAAATGGAACCAACTCCGGGCAAGGCACAGTCTCAAGGCTACTTTTCTATACTACCGTGCAATAACCCAGAGCAGGGCAAGCTTTCTCTACAGTTAGGTCTTTTACCGTCATTGGAGCCTACTCAGGTCCGGGCACGCATACAAAAAGCGTGCCTTCAAGGGCAGAGTACTGCCACATACTAAGGTATGGAGGATTTTATTTCTAAGATTTACTTTATGTATATGAGTACTTTGCATCATATATACATGCCTGGTGCCTGTAGTGGTCTGAAGAGGATGTTGGGTCCATAGAAACTGGAGTGACGGATAGTCGTGAGCCACCAAGTGGGTGTTGGGAACTGAACCTGGTTTGGTGTCTCTGGACAGGGTTTCTCAGTTTGCTTTGGAACCTGTCCCGAAACTCTATCTGTAGACCAGGCTGGCCTTGAACTCACAGAGATCCACCTGCCTCTCTGCCTCCTGATTGCTGGGTATTACAAGGGTTCTTAACCGATGAGCCAACTCTCCACCCACAACGTATGAAGTTTTCATCATGCATGGCATGAAATGTTTCCTACATATGACTTAACTTTTAACCCGAGTTAGATCCCTGGGGCCCATGGTCAAAGGACAGAACAGACTCCTTCCAGCTGTCCTCTGACCTCCACCCACAGGTCACACAGCACAAGCGTCCTTCCCCACAGTGAATACAAATTTAAATGTTCGGTCACGCAGTCCGTTGCGTGGTTATCGAAGGATGGCTCATTAGATAAAGGAAGCCAAGGGAACATACATGAACCTTCGGGAAACTCAAGGAAACAATCGAGGGCCCAACTAGATGTTGCGTGGGGTTAAGGGCCGCAGAATGCCCCGCCCTGGACGCACGCACGCAGTGGAAGGAGACGACTGGCGAAGGTTGTCCTCTGGCCTCAGCCAAAGCTCACACAGACGGATAAACGTTAACAGAGCTCCTCCTCCCGGTTAAACACCCGGTACACAAAGGGGAGCGGTGCCCCGTCCGTGCATGTCACCCACCCCATCCACGGTGAGATCGCAGCTCCCGGATCTGCACGGGCTCCGGGGAGGAGTCCCGCAGGGGACCGACAGCGCATGCTCCCCTCCTCCCGCGCCCCCCGCCGCTCGGTTCGGCTCGGCTCGGCTCGGCTCCCCTCGGGCGGGCCTGCGCGTGCGCGGCGTCGGCGAAGCTCGGCGACCGACCGCCCCGTCGCGGCCCCGCGCCAACCCGGCCGCCCTGGCCTCACGTCCGGCACGGACGAGCCCGACGAGCCCCGGCGCCTCGGCCAATCGACGCCTCGTTCCGGGTGGCCACACCCACCGCGCCCCCGCACGTCCAATCGGCGGGCCCCGGCGCGCCGGCTGCTGGCTTCTGATTGGCCGGGGCTCGCAGCGGCCGGGGCCGGGCGAAGCTGCGGGGCGCTCGCTCCTCGCACTCGGGGTGGCGGCCAGGAGCCGGCGGGACTGCGAGGGTCGTGGAGTCGCTGTGAGTGAGGCGGGAGCCGGGCCCGGGGCCGGGAGGACGCGGGGCGGAGGGGCCTGGGGTCCTCGGGACGGTGGGAAGCCGGGGGCTGCGGCGGCGGGGAGAAGACCCGGCCAGGGGATGTGCAGGCCGGAGCCTCGGAGCGGATCGTGGCCAGGGAAGGAAACCTTGAGAGGGCGGGCCACGCGTTAGGGGGACGGGGACTGGGCCGGCGCCAGCGTGGGCATCCAGGGAGCAGCGGGCGCGGAGGAGGAGCGCGTCCGCACCGGCCGCGGAGGCGGGCCAAGGTCACGAGCAGGGTGGGAGGCGAGGGCACCGCGGTCCGGCCTCGCCCGTGCGTCACTCGGGGTTTGCGCCGACCTCAGGTGACCCTGTGTCGCTCGGTGGAGGAACGCGAATGCCCCCCGACGAGGGGCCGTGGCCCTGGAGATCACCAAAGCACGGCTGGAGCTGAGCTTTGCCAGCGGCGCAAGTGGCTCACAGGGTTAACCGATCCCCTCGATCGTTATTCTTGGGATGCACAGCAGCCAGTCCCCTCTCTTGTCTGTCTCCGAGGGTGTGATCCCCGCCCAGGGAATCCGCTTCCGGAAGTACCAAGGCAGTCTGCAGCTTGACAGTTCGGATGCACATTGGTGCTCACGGGAGTGTGTGTGCTGGAGGGAGGGTCTCTGTTTCTTCTGTACACCGGTATCTCTCGAAAGGGCTCCGTTACAACTTAAACGCTTGTTTGTGGCCTGCCCCTGGTCGTTTGAATCAGGATATCCAGGCTGGCGCCTTAGCAGCCATTTTGCACAAGCTGACAGGTGACTGTTGCAAAAAAATCAGAATCTGAAGCCATGGTTTTAGACCATCGTTCTCGGGATCAAAGGGACAGGCTGGGAAGGATCTTTCCGGCTGTTGTATCACCTGATGCTCAGCCATTTTCTCATTTTTACCTCTTCTAGGTTGCCATGCATTTGAAAAAGGCTGTCAGTAGTGATAACCCGACCTTACAGAATAATATGTGTTCAGCAAACTTAAGTTTGAATGTCTGGTTATTGGTGACTTAGAAATATGTTTTACTCCCCGACAGATATAGGTCAGTCCCTGGGTGAGTGACATAATAAGAGAAAATATAGTCTGTGTTTGAGGGAGTATGTTCAGGTTGAAATTGGGATTGCTAGCTAATTTAACTCACTGAAGAAAGTCCATTTAACGTGGAATGATTTCCGCAGGTTTCACAGTTCTGTTAGGAATGGACTTTTATAGTTTCAGTTCAAATTCACACCTGTAACATAAAAGTGTTGGTTAAGTAATAAATATGTTGCCAGCCCCAAAGAACTGTGACTGTGTGTTTTTCCAGAGATATATTCCTGGTGTAGAGCAATTCACACTATCCTTCAAAACCCCTTTTTTACCTGTAACCTAAGGGTATTGATCATCATCTGATTCCTTTCTCGGGTTGTGACTTCAGCTTGTTGACCTTGAGACTTCAGAAGTACGTCCTTTTCGATTAAATGGAGGTATTTCACGAATACTCGGGAAATCTTATTTTATGAATACTTGGGAAGTCTCTAGGTGATAAAGGTTATTGTCAAAGTTACATTTTAGAATGTGTTTTCTATTTATACTGATTACATTAGAGTTACAACATTTTTAAGGCGATATGAAGGTCTAATTTGAATTGACTTTAAGAACTCCTGTTTCATCTGATTGTATCCTAAAATGTGCACATGAGTATTCCTGAATCAAAAACAGATAGTCATTAGTTATTAGTTGTTTCTTTTCTTTTCTTTTTTTTTTTTTTTTTTTTTTAACTCAGGGTCTTGCTGTGTAGCCCAGGCTAGCTTTGAACTTGAAATCGATCTCCTGCCTCCCATAGTCTGAGGTTGAGATTACAGCCAAGTTATTTCATCTTCTTTTTGTACACCCCCCTGGTAGCTAAACACATATATAATTGATACAAAAGGGTACTGATGCATTGAAGCAAATGCTTCTGTCAGCCAGGTCGTATAATTATAGTTACGTGAACATGGCTTTGAGCTCTGGACTTATCTTAAGCTTCCTGCCAGACATCTGCCCGATCATGCTTGGTGGATGTCTTTCATAAATTTGACTTCATTATTTTTGTTATTGTCTTGAGACTGGGTGTTGCTGTGTTGCCTAAGCTAGCTTTGAATTCATGATCCTTCCCGCTCTGAGTGCTGAGACTCTAGGCATGCACCACCACTCTGGCTCTGGCTACCACTAGTCCCCTGAAACAGATAATGGCCATTTGGTGTGCCCCAATTCTCAAGGGCAGAGGCAACATTCTGAAAATGAGGTCAAGTGCCCTACCCATGCTAGATTGGGAACGGGTATCACAGGTGATGTAGGGAAAGACCCCATGCCCATACCGTAAAGAGACAGCTGTCTCTCCCTGGTGAAAGGAGAAGAGCCTTTTCTCCATGGATCCACTGGACGGTTCCACTCACCCACACAGGAAATGGGGAAAAGATGCCAACTGTGGTCTGCTTCCTCAGTTATGGTTGGCTTGTTGCTGGTGCTGGGGATTCAACCCTTGACCCTTGATGAGTGCTAAGCAAGGGCTCTGCCACTGGCTGCTTCCCCAGCGCAGTCTGCTTCTTGAGGTAACTCACATGATTAACTCAGGAGGCATAAAGGAATGGGAGGTTTGTTTTGTCTTTGTATTTTTGAGATAGGGTGTCTCTATTATATAGCTCTGGCTGTCCTGGGACTCAAAGAGATCCACCTGCCTCTGCCTCTGCCTCTTGAGTGCTGGGATCAAAAGTGTGTACACCACACCCAGCCACAAAAGGGAGTTTTTCAAAGTAGGTTGTAGTCTGATGACTTTGTCACTTGTATCTTCAAGGAATCAAGACCTCATCAGGATATCTTTTTATTTTCGTAGCTTCGATGTAAGAACAATAAAAGGAAATTAACACTTAGATATATATAGCTTGATGTTTTCATACTGCCTGATTAAACTCTTTCAAAGTATATAATTGCTATTTTTACCATTTATGAATAAATTGCCTGAGATTAATTATAATTATTGAGCATAACTGAATTTATTTGCAAACATTTTGCACTTTACTTACTATGTACAGGGTTTTGTACCAGGCAGGCAGGGCAGAGGTAGCACCCTGACTTGAAGGAATCAAACAGGTGATGTTATAAGTGTTCTACTGAGTGCAGGATCCTGTAGGAGTCATAACCAGAGTGCTAATAAACCACAGAAGACTTTCCAGAGGGCCAGTGCAGGTGCAAACCGGCAAAACCAGGGCTGGCTGGGGAACATTGTGAAGGGGATGGAGCAGGGAAAGGGGAAAGTTGTTACAGAACAGAACAGAACAGAGAAGACAGTTGCTGGAGTAGACCTGGGGAGGAAGCTGGAATGAGGATTTGTGATAAGCTCTGCTGTCGCCAAGAAACTTCCAGATAGATGGATCTGAAGGGAGCTAACATGCGCCTAGATGCAGTGTGTCAACCCTCCATAGGGCCCAGGCATGTTCTTGAGGTCTTAGGTGTCTGTGGAACCTCTCAAATCTCTTCTAGCTGGGATATTTTTCTGTAATGCAGTATGGGTCGTGTTATTGGCAATGAAGTATGTTCTGTTTATTCCTTTTTTTAAAATAATCTGGCTTTTGAACCATCAGTTAATTTCATTGTTTGTTTTCCTTTCCAGTCAGGCTACCCTCTGTGGCTATTTGGAAATTTTTTTGTTTTTGCTTTTGTTTTTGTTTTTCAAGACAGGATTTCTCTTGTGTAGCTTTGGAGCCTGTCCTGTAGACCAGGCTGGCCTCGAACTCACAGAGATCCACCTGCCTGGCTCCTGGGTGCTGGCACTAAAGGCATGCACCAGCACCACTACCACCTGGCTTGTTTTGCTTTCTTTTAGGTGGGGGGAGGGGTGTCATGTCTTTGTAACCCAGGCTGGCCTGGAACTCAAGATCCTTCAGACTCTGTTGGTATTACACCTGCCTGCCACCACACCTAATCAGGGTTTGTTTTATGTTTGCAAATATAGCGAGTATTCTGACCCCTGTATATACAAAAGCTTAGTGAGATTTATTGCATTAGGAAGTAATGGAGTAGCAAAAAGCAGGAGACTTCGTTCTCTTCTGAAAACCCCAGCTGGCTAGTTTTCTTCTCTGCTGGAAGGCAGTATTGTCTCTTTAGTGGATGTAGGGCTTGGAGAGATGAGCTCACTTTTCAAAACAGACTTTTCCCCAGTAGAGGTGGATCTCCCTTGAGGGTTTTGCTGCCTCTTAACCCCCAGGAATAGCTATCTGTTGCCCTTGAACTTTTCTTACTGAAGGGGATACGCTGCACACGAAGAGTCCCGGATTGTATATAGGAATGGACAGCAGTTGGTACCAGTGGGAGGTTTGTGTGTCCCATGCTGCATGCATTTGTCTCCTTTATTGAATCTGTGAATCAGAATTACAGGAAATTTAAAATGGTTCATTAAAGAAATGCACAGTAAAGATTAAATGGGTTTGTCACTGCGATGAAATGTCTGTGAACATCCGGTGTGAGAGAGGACTGTAGGGAAGGAGCCTTTGCTCCCTGTGATGGTGGAAATGAGTTATTTTTTCCCTGATCCTTTATTCACCTAATGACTCAGCTCATATTGGCCTTCTCTGAGTGCCACTGGAGGAATGTTATAAAAGCAAGATAGAGGTTTTATAGAGGAAGCCTTGGGAGCATTGGGAAGGAATGTGAAATAAGACAGATCAGAAGCCTCATAGATGTCCATTAAGAAGGCCCCGAAAGAGTTGTTTTCTGTTGTAATGATACTAACAATAATAATCTCAGATTAGAGAGGGGGGGGGCACAGCGGGCAGACTGGCGCACACCTTTAGTCCCAGCACTCAGGAAGCGGAGGCAGGTGGATCTCTTGAGTTCCAGGACAGCCAGGGACAATCAAAAAAATCCAAGAGCTATGCAATTGAACATGAAAGCATAAACTGTAAGAAGCTATTTCTAGCAGCATTTGCTAAAATTACTTTTTTGTCTCAAAAAGGAATAAAGAATAAACTAGGTAAGAATTTTGTCTATAACTGCACTCTTTTCCCAAAAGGCAATAACCATTAATTAGTGTAACAGACTGGAAACTATTCAGAGGTGAAAACTAAAGCCAGGTAGCATGTGGGAGCCAGCAAGTCAGCAGTTGAGAGCCCTAAAAGACCACTCTAAAAATGCTTAGTAGGGGCAGTGGCTCAGTGCTGAGGACCAGAGTTCAGTTCCCAGCTCCTGTGTTGAATGGCTCCAGGAATCCAATACCTTCTGGCTGCCTCCGACACCTGCAAGCAGACACGCGCGCGTGCGCACACACACACACACACACTCACAGATACACATACACACAGAGAGAGACACCTACACATAATCTTTAAAAATAATATTGCTGTTCTTCACAATATGTTAAATAAAAATTGCTATATGGGAGAAAAGGCAAAATGATGGGGTAATAAATGTACACAGTTCTCTTTAGTTGTGAAAGTTTATCTAACATTGTTTTTTTCAAGTTCACAGCAGATACCATGGAAACTAGGCATAGTGGTTCTAGATAATAATATTCTATATGCTTTTAATTACAGAGCCTCAAAAAATTCTTTCAGGAAGACTCTTCAAGAAGTCACAATGTCAACCAACACAGACCTTTCTCTTTCTTCGTATGATGAAGGTCAGGGATCTAAGCTCATTCGGAAAGCTAAGGAGACCCCGTTTGTCCCCATTGGTAAGTGGCTGACATTCTGATGATTAGTCTGCTTTGAGCTCAAAGTAGGGGAAGGATGATAAATTGAGTAGATCCTGAAATACCTTTTTTCTTCTTTTGTTGAAGTGTGGTAAGGTCATCATCACAAAAGCGTACGTGCTCAGATTTGTGTGGCCGGCTCCTAGTTCAGGGACTCATACTGTGTGGGATTCCAGGACCAACCCTGACTCCGAGATTTGTGAGGGCTCAAGACAGAAACACTGTAATCATAGCACTGCAGGGGTAGAGGTGAAAGTTAACGAAAATGTCTGCAGTGAAGTCCAGGGGAAGCCAAGGATAAGTTGGCAGGCTTCTCCTCCTAGAAGACATTGCTTTCTGCGCTGTGCTGTGTGGCGGCTACAAGGGACGGCTACTGAACCCTGCCGCTTACATTGTACTGCGGTCAGTCACAGAGGCATGCAGTGTCCATGCCGGCCTCGCAGCTCATGGAACAGCGATAGAATCAGTGGAAATTCCAAATCAGTGAACTGGAATACTTTCTTCATTTAAAGCGGACACAAATTATATTCAGGGTTAAAATACCAGAAAACTCCCTTTAAGTGGAGCAGGTCTGGGGTCCATGTGAACACGGCTGTTGTTGCCTGGAGACCCTGACACTTGCATAGGGCAGGAAAGGGGCCGTGTACATACTTCAGGAAGAAACTCTGTTGGTCTGCCCAGGGAATACAAGAAAATCAAATGAGAAACAGCAAGGCCAGTTAGAGAAACAATTACTGTCCTAGTTACACAGCTGTTGCTGTGATAAAATCCATCACCAAGAGCATGGACAGGAAGAAAGAAAAGCCATATATCTGTCTTAAGCTTCCAGGTGGCCGTCATCACTGAGGGACGGCAGGGTCAGCAGGGACAGCAGGGCAGGGACCTGACGCAGAAACTCTGAAGGGAGTCAGCTTGCTGGCTCGCTCCCAGGCTCATGTTCAGCCAGCTACTATGTAGTCCAGCACCACCCACAGTGGACTGTGCCCTCCCACTGTCAATCAAAACAGTGTCTCACGGGCATGGCCACAGGTCAGCCTGATCTGGGCAGTACGCGAATTCAGACTCCCTCACTTGACTCTAGAACAGTGATTCTCAACCCCTTCAGGGGTCAAGCGGCCCTTTCACAGTGATCACCCAAGACCATCAGAAAACACATATTACAGTTCATAACAGTAGCAAAGTTACAGTCATGAAGCAGCAATGAAAATAATTTTATGGTTGGGGTCAGCACACATGAGGAACTGAATTAAAGGGTTGCAGCCTCAGGGAGGTTGAGAACCACCGTTATGGAATGTCATATTCATGCTAAAGCCAAGTAGGACAGTTACTTCATTGGCACATCAGAAGGCATCTAGGGGGAAGCCTAGGCATGTCTAAGACCCAGAGAGGTAAAACAGAATTATCTGGAAGGCCACCAGTTGTAGACCTGCAGACTGATAGGTGTCCCACTCAAATTCCCATCCTCAGTTCTCCTGTACATTACTTTCTGGTTTGCGTCTGACAGATGATTTACTCTAAGGAGTACTGGGTTGTTGTTGTTTTCCTTTTCAGTGCTAATACAGTTACTTCCTAATTTCTTTCTTTCTGTTTTAACGTCCAAGCCCTAATCTCTTTACTAGGGTAATCTCTTTAGTTTTCATGTGTCGCCCACTTTATATTGATTGATAGGCCTCAGCTTTAGGTTATGTATGTGTCACCCACTTTATATTGATGAGCAGGTTTCAGTTTTAGGTTATGAGTCTATAGGAATTAGTTTTCTGAAACTCAGTTTTCTTTGTGACCTAACACATGATTGACTTTTATCATAACTTCCTAGACATTTGAGAGGATGTATGGTCTATTTTAAATGAAAATTTCATTTCTTTATTACTGCATATGTGTACATGTGCCAGAGTGAACTTCAGGAGGCTGCCTCTTCCCACCCAGTCACTGCCCCCCTCGAGTTCTCAAATCTGTCTACTTATTCCTTAGCAGGGCACTGTGGCTTAGAACCCAGCACTTGGAATGTAGGGGCAGGAGGATGGGTTCAAGGTCATCTTCTGTTCATAAGAAATTTGAGGCCAGCCTGGGATACATGGGAGCCTTCACAGGGGTTTGGGAGAGAAACCCCCATGCTTGATAGGTGGAATTCAAGCCACACAGTTACATACTCTTCCAAAAGAACCAGAGACCCAAGAAAAAGATCCTTTCTAGATTTGCTGCTGTTTGCTATGAATTCTAGATTTGGGCTTATGAAAAAGAATTGAAAGCTGTGTGTTAGTTAATGATCTGATAAGTATCCTTACAAACTAGCAGAAAGTATGTTGGTTAATGGTGAGATTGTGCCTCTTCCAAGCATCTAACACGATTGTGACTTCGTTTTGTAGGAATGGCAGGGTTTGCAGCAATTGTTGCCTACGGGTTGTACAGACTGAAAAACAGGGGCAACACAAAGATGTCCATTCACTTGATCCACATGCGTGTGGCAGCCCAGGGCTTTGTTGTCGGAGCCATGACTCTGGGTGAGTTCCAACGGGACATCTTCAAACATGTGCTTCATTGATGCTTTTCTTTATTTACCACCCAAACTGAGTCCTTCTTTCCTGGTCTTGAAGCAGCTTGAAAATACCTTTTTCTCATTTTCTTGTGAAAGAATAATTAGTTAGTTAGAGCAGTGATAATTTTACCTACTATGACAGATAAACCCTTAATAGAATTTCATTACCATCTGAGTATAGGTTGGTAGTAACAGTTTTCTGAGAAGAATGTGATTCTATATTGAGATTGGGAAAGTAGAAAATATTTTACTGGCATCATGACTTAGTGACTTTATCTGCTATTATGTAGTGGGTATTTTTAAAATTGACAGGCACATACTGGTTGTTCATTAAAACCTTGTGACACAGTGAGCTGACACAGTGGCCCTACCCCGCTGGGGAAGCTAAAGGCTTTTAGGGTTGGATGTGAGGAGTGTGCGCTTCTGGTGCCCTTGTAGCTGTCCTGTGCACTATTGTGTTTTTTCTGAGTGCTGAAGGAGCCGTTTTAACGTTTCTCTTCTTTCTTTTTAGGTATGGGCTATTCCATGTATAAGGAATTCTGGGCCAAGCCTAAGCCTTAGAAGACGAGCTGCTGCCTTGGTCTGGGAGGTGCTTGCTTTAGTTAGACGTCTCATATTGAGGTTACATGTTTGTGTCTACAATAAATAACATGGGTTTAGACAATAACACAGTATTGTATATTGGCTCACTTTCTTGCCAGCTTGATTTACCCAGTGACCAAATTGTTGGTGACTAGTTCACTAACTCGGTCACTGGGGGCAGTCAGGTTAACACAGAAGAAATCTGTCCCCTGGATGTAGCTGGCAACAGTGTTCTCCTTGCACCCTTATGATGCGAGTTTTAAGGAGGACGGTGGACAGTCCAGACACACAGTGTGCTGCAGGGCTGGCCTTGCTTTGGAAGATGTTGGTGAAGAATTCATTTAGCTTTTTTTGTCTGCCTGTAGGCTGGCTTTAGAACTTAAGGTTTTAAGGTTTATTTATTGGCTTCTGAAAACACTTTCCAAAGAATGCATGAAAAATAATTAACTTATAAGCTCCCCTACAACTGAGGGAGGGCAGGGTGTGTGTGTGTGTGTGTGTGTGTGTGTGTGTGTGTGTGTGTGCAACCAGGAAAGCTGATGAGAGCTGTAGAGTTTATTCGGATCATACTTACACACAGAGTAATTATGGGTTCCAGTTTAGCTCTTTTATAATTGCAAAGTTATATTTTTGCTGCTTTTTAATAGGATAGTTCTTCAACATCATATTGAAATGGAGGTATTTTTGTTTCTTTTTTGTGATGCTGGGTATTAATGCAGGGCCTCATGTAAGCTAAGCAATTGCCATTACCACTGAGCTATAGCCCAGCAGAAGTAGGTACTCTAAATGGTGGTACAAACGTGATAAAGAAAATACACAGCTTACTGTGGACAGTGTGTCTTACTTTCCCTGTAAGAATCATAACTACCAAAGTGCCATAAATGAGAGAATGGTGGGTACGCTGTTTTTACACACAGACTTGGATATGCAGAATGCTTGGTGCACTGTAAAATCCCCAGTTCAACAGGAACTTACATTCCACAGTGACAACATGGCATGTGTGTTGTTATTAAAATAAGTGAACACATTGGATGTCTTGTATTTATTTCAGCATAGAGAAAAAGTAAAAAAATTCCCTGGGCAACACTGATTAGAGAACAGAATGTCTGCTCCTGTGGTGGGGGAGAGGCAGTCAAAGGCCATCTACAGCTAAGAGCAATGGCTGGCATCTGCTGGGCACTCGCTGCGTGCCCCACACTGCTGAGAAATTCTGTTTTCATTATGCATAGATGTGGGCATATATTGGGTGTGTGCAGGCGCCCTCAGAGGCTGGAGTATCCCTGGGGCTGGATCTGAATTTGGGTTCTCTACAAGAGCAATGCTTGCTCTTAACCATTGAGCCATCTCTCCAACCCTCTCCCTTTTATCACTCCTGTGGGGAGGGGGCAGTCGCAGGACAATTTGGGGAGTTAGTTCTCACAGGTTCACAGTCTTGGTAGCAAGCACGTTTACCTGCTGAGCCATGTTGCTGGCTTACACGTGTAATATTGTTAAATTAATGTGCAGACAGGTCTGTGTCACATGAGCCTGGGAGGCAGGCAGTTAACAGGACTGACTTAGCTTTTTATTGTTCTAGTTTAGGATGGTTGGAATTGTGCCTTTAGAAGAAACCAGGACAGGATAATAGCATGATAGGTGTGGACAGATGTAAGGATTTGATGTGGTGGCCTCTGTGAGGTTGGAGTGGCAGCAGTGGCCATATCTAGTAAGATTAGACTGTACCCTGCATGTCCTAATCAGGGATTGTGTGATCTGGACCCAGCCACTACATGATAGGAGAGCACGGCTAGCTTCGGTTCTGTGGTCATGTCTGGCTGCTGGAACAAGTTTCAGAAAGTTCTCTGGTTTGTTTCCGGTTTTGTTTTTGACTTCCTGCTTTAGTGATGTTCTCCATTTTGAGAATTGGCTGTTGAGTAACACCTGGACTCATGGCTCTGCCACTGTGAGCCTGATAGCTGTGTCTTCCTCATCTAAAGTGGGGACCCTGGAGGGCGGGGCCTGCCTAGCGTGCTACACTTTCTTCAGTCAGTACATCACTGCTGTTACGACCACTGAGTATAGGGCTTAACGTCTGGGTCTAAAGATCACACCTAAACATGGCTGCCAGTAGAAGCATCTGGAGCGACTGGCTGGTGCAGAGCTCAAGGCTGAGACTGGACGTCTTTCCCCAGAGACAGCTTTCTTGGCGAGAATCCTCACCCAGTGTTGGGTACTGATGGAGTGTGGAGTGATTGCTTCAGGCCTTTCTTCTCCATTAACTGTCAGGGCACAACGATCTTTTACATCCAAAGCACTTGGTATCAGTTTCTGGCTCAGTTAATGTTTGTTGAATCCATTAGAGTAAGTCTTGGGGTTCTTGCATTTATCAGGTTTCAGCTGGTCCTTGATCCACGTGTGTGGATTCATCCAGCCACACAGATGTGAAATATTTTATTTTTGTGTCAGTACTGAGCATGTGTGGATTTCCTTTTCCTGTGCGGCTCCTAGGAGTGTGGTGTAACAACTATTACATGTTGTCCTCTTGCGTTAGACAGTGTGAGGGACATGGAGAAACTGGAAGGCTGTGGAGAATGTGCACAGCTCATGAGCAAACCCCTCACTGTTGTTTGAGAGACCTGAGCACCTGTCTGAGGTTTGGGGGCTCACTGGGGGTTCCAGAACCCATCTGCCATTACTGG
Source organism: Phodopus roborovskii (assembly GCF_943737965.1). NCBI lineage: Eukaryota > Metazoa > Chordata > Mammalia > Rodentia > Cricetidae > Phodopus > Phodopus roborovskii. The sequence goes on along the minus strand of NW_026125295.1, from coordinate 9,736,022 downwards.
GGATGCCGTATCTGAGCAACAGTGACATCTAGTGGCGAGAGTCCTATGTGACCACATTTACAAGCTCCCTAATGGACTTCAGAAAGTGAGGCCAGCTGCTCCCTGACCACAGTGGTCATGGAAACCATGCCTCCTGTCCTATAGACAGGAACCAAAGCCCAGAGTTCCCGGGACTCGTAGTTAGGCTTCTATCCATATGTAAATCTGCAGCCCGCCCCTCATGACTGCAAGGCCAAAACAAAGCCAAGGGGTCATGAGGTAACAGGTGCCTTGTATGAGTCGTAGAGCTGAGGGAACTATGTCCAGACCCTGTTTGAGAGCCCTTTGGATTGAGGAGGAAACAAAGGCCAGCCTGTAAGATGGAGTGGCACGTGACCAGTGAACCGGGCTGAGCTCAGGAACCAGGACTGCACATGTGCCCGAGTCCGCAGCTCGAGGACTCTGCTTTCCCTTAGCCACCTGCATGGGACAAGAGAGGAAAGTGGCTGTAAGTGGGTCAAGCTGAGGCCACTGGCTGTCTCGTATTCTGGGCTATCTCCAGTGTGACTGAATGACCAAATGTTCATCTTCAGCAGAAGCTGCTGTCTACCCTCCTGGGGTCTACATTTCTGTTAGCAACACCACCGTCTCCCCTCGCTCTGCGTCTTAGCCATGTCTCCTTCCTCTGTTCTTCAGTGGTTTTAATGTCCAGCACCGGAAAGAAAGAAAAAAGCTAAATAAAAACACTAAGCAACAACTACAAAACCTGTGACATGAACTGAGAATAAAACGGAGAAATTTGGGAGGAAAATCACATTGTATGCCCAGTCCATTCTGCTAGTGGCTTGGGGAAGGGCCAGGGTAGATCTCATCCATCTGGGAGGTCATTTGGGGGCCGGGGGCACAGGCACTGGGTTTTGTCAGAACACTGAGTTTTCTGAGGAAGTCAGCATTTGATGACGGAGATCTCCATATACACAAACACAATTTAGACATAAGCTCCATTGGTAGCATTAGACCTGCCTGGAACCAAAATGATGTACCACAAAAACATTTTCCAGGGTCTAGAGGAAGCTGGGCCCAGCAACGCTCAGGTCCACCAGAAAAAGGCTTGAGTCTGAGAAACTGAACGTTTTAACCCTTTGGGGGTTCCTGAGTAAGAAGCTGAATGAAAGTAAGGCTTTAAACCCCGGGCGCAGGTGTCCCAAGGTTGTCTGTCAATGCTCTGGATCTGTGCTCACACCTTTGTGGTGGCTCTATGGACCCTGGTAGGGGCCGTTCCTGGGGAAAGAGCTCTGGGCTGGCAAAGCGAGGGAGGGTGATGGGGGTCTACGACCTGCCCAAGGGTTCCGGCACCTATGCAAGCTTCTGGCTCTGCCCTGTTCACATGGCTCGACTCACACCCGCGAGGCACTCAGCACAGATAGCAGAGGATCTGGACCTCCGTAGCTGAGGCGGAGCTGGGCTGGTGCCTTGGTGTCTAAGCTGCAGTAAAACTCCCATTATGAAGCAGGACGGCTAGGTACGCAGTAGTGTAGACAGTGGGCACTGCACACATTGCAGGGCTCTCCCGTGGCCAGTTTGAGTCCCACAGCAATGGTGATGCTGCCATTTAAGAAAGCTACAGCGAAACAGCTGCTCTTCCCGAGGACAAGGGTCAACTCTAAGCACCTATGTGGCAGCTTACAGCCATCTATAATTCCAGTCCCAAGGGATCCGGTGACCTCTTCTGGCCTCCTCAGGCACCAGACTGTCACATAAAATAATTTAAACAATGAAATGACGTTTGTGACTCGGCTCATGTTGGAGTCACTTTTCTGTTTGATTCAGTTTCTCGTTGAGCAGAGTGAGTTCATGTCTATGTGTAGGAGGAATGTAATTTCAGCCAGGAAGCCTACTTGATGACCTGTTATCTTCAAGAAGATAAATACACATGGGCTGGGGTACTGGCTCAACTGAGAACCTCAGTGAGATCCCTTGAACCCACGTATAAAAAGGCAAGTTTGGCAGTGCGCACAATTGTAGTCCCAGCAGTGCTGGGGAGACAGACAGGCAGACAGCCCAGCCAAATGGTGGCCCTGGGTCCCAGAGGCCCCATGCCTTTCTGTTGGTATGTAAAATACTGTGACAAAAAGTCAGGAGGAAAAGCTGATTTTAGCTCACGGTTCCAGGTTCAGTCGATTACCACAGGGAAGTCACGAGCAGAAAGAAATGAGTGTATTCTTCCCTGCTGTCCAGCTTTACTTCCCCTGACCTTACACAATTCAAAACCCTAACCCAGGTGCCATCCACAGTTAAACAGGACAGTGGCCCACAGGCCGCCCAGATCTGGACACTGAAGTTCTCCCCACATGAGACAGGACTGACAATTGACGGTCTCAAACACCGGATGAAAGGGCTCTGAGGAACGGCCCCGAGGTTGGTGTCTGGCCTCCACATGCACACATTATAATTAGGTTGTTTTGTTTATTTTGTTTTAAGAAGAAATTTGCAATGACGTTGTCTCTCCCAGAAATGACTGCACCCATAAAGTCTCACCAACATGGCTGCCTAAGCATGACCTGAACTAAATGATTTCAACAGACATGCTACCATGGAGAGGAAATGCTCACAAGGCCTCAACCCTGGTCAAAGAGCCACAGGCAAGAAAGGAACGCTGAAGTCAGGAGAGAGAGAGCTCAGAGAAGAGCCCACCAATCGATTATCCCATGTCACGTGGCCAGTCCTGAAAACAAACATACAGTTGGCAGTGTGCACACGGGACAGGCAGTCTGTACGCACACACAGTTAAAAAGGGGCCGTGAATGTGGAAGAAAGCAGGGAACACACGGGATTTTTCACAGGAAGGAAAGGGGAGAGGGAAGTGATGTAATTATAATCCCAAAAAATACCTTGGGAATTAATGTTGTCATGCCCCACTTGCAGAATTTGAAGAATCAATGGGAATGTCAGTTGTTTAAGATGCTCTGTTTTCTTTCTTGTGTTTAATCTGACTGTTTGATGCTTTGGAAATATGTTATACAGTTAATGATTAAAGCATGCTACACACCGAGGCCTGGAGAGATGACTCGGCAGGCAAAGGCACTTGCTGCCAACAACTCCCACAAATTGTCCTTGGACCTCCACACACGCGCATGGCATAGGTGCCCAACAAATTAATAAAACGTAATTTTAAAAGTTAAAACAGTCAAACAGTAGTCCTGGTCAGAGAAACAGGACGTGGGGGCTGGGATGACAAAATGAAGATGGATCCACGTTCTCTTGGCGTCCTGACTGATAGCGCATCACGTTTATAAACTGTGGAAATTTTTCAGGCTAAAACATGAGCAAATGGTGGCAGGTGCACCTCAGCGGGGACAGGGAAGGTTTGTTTGGGTTTTTTGTTTGTTTGTTTGTTTGTTTGTTGTTTTTGTTTGTTTGGTTTTTTTAAATAGAAACTAGAAAAAAATTGTTCCTGGTTTTGTGAGAATGGGTTAATCCTTATTTAAAAAAAAAGTCCTTGGGAGCCTGAGAGGACTCTAACTTAGAGCGCTAGTTGCTCTTGCAGAGGATCTGCATTTGATTTCTAGCACCTGCTGGCAGTTCACAACTGTCTGTGGCTCAGGTTCCTGGGGATCTCTCTGGCCTCTATACACACAAAGCATGCGCATCCCTGTACGGAGCTTTTAAATTTAAGAGACACTGCACACACGTGGTGGTGCAGCCTGTCATCCAATGGCATCGTTGGCTACAGAGCGAGTTCGAGGCCAGCCTGGGACGCAGGAGCCCTTGCCTTTACAAATAAAGAATAAAAAGAAATCTTTAAATAAAATACACTCCGGAAGAGTGAAGGACGCAAGGGCGCGTAGCTCTCTTGCATCCAGCTCGCAGCTGCAGTTTGGTAGGTCTCCCAGGGGCCCGCAGCACCTTCCCCTCAGTCCTGTAGGGGCTCTCCCGGCCCCCGTAGACGCACGGGACCTGATTGGTTTCCCTGGTGACGGTTGCCAGGGCAGCGCGTGGCGGCGTCGGGAAGGGCGGAGGAAGCGCTGGCCGCCCAGAAGACAGACCTGAAGCGGTAAGTGAGGGGCGGCTGAGGAGGACGGGACCTGGCGGGGACCGAACCGAGGGCCGAGTGGGGGCCGGATCGGGGGCCGAGCGCGGGGACCGACCGGACCGGGGCCGGGCTGAGATCCGAACCCCGTGGCCGCGGTGCTCCAGCCCTGTCCCTGGGCCTGAGGTCCGGGCTGCGCAGCCCCTTCCCCGGGGGACTCGCGCTCCCGTTTTCCGCGTGCGAAGGGCTAGTGAGGCACAGGGCAGACCCCTCGCCCCGTGTGGGCAAGACTCGAACGCAGGTCCTCGCAGCTGCCACTCAGCATGTATCCTGGGGCTCACCCCGCTCCATCCCGGGCACAGATGCTGCTGCCCTCCCTTGACCCCCATTCCCCACCCCACCCCACCCCCCGCCTCAGGCTGTTTGGGAGATTAAAAACCATGGGGTCGGTCGGGCTGAATACAAGGTAGGAAGTGACCGGCTGGTGGGAAGCGCAGCTCAGGGTCTGTCCTCATGATCTGCAGTTTCTGGAACCCTGCTCTGGCACTGAACCAAACCTTCTTCCTTTGGTCTTTTGAGTAGGGCTTCCCTCTGTTGCCCCAGCTCGCCTAAAACTTACTTAAAAACCCACCCCTAAATGACAACCATATGTTTGAAGCCCATCTCACCACCCTTCAGTCCGAAATAAACGGAGGCTTATATTAATTATGAACTGTTTGGCGGATGGCTCAGGCCTCCTACTTGGCTAGCTCTCTCTTCATTGTCATCTCATTTCTAGTCTCCACGTGGTCTTCCTTGGCTTCCCGGTGATGCCCAGGCTTTTGCTTCCTCTGCAGCTCCATGGCTTCCCTCTGGCGACTCAACCTGTCGCCTCCTCCTCTTCCCTGAATTCTCCTACTCTCGTTCTAGCCCCTCTGTATGTCCTGCCTCGCTATATCCTGCCTGTCCATTGGCCGAGACAGCTTTATTCATCAACCAATAAGAGAAACATATAATCATAACATACGGAAGGACATCCACCGTCAAAGGAAAACAAAACAAAGATTGTGTGGAATTATGGTTATCTGTGGTCATCTAAGCATTTGCTACAATTACTTGTGGTTACCTTGGTGGTTACAAAGTAAAAGTACCCATAAAAGGCCAAATTCTTTCACTTTTTCTGGAAATATTAATTAAGCGCCTGCGGTGTCCCTGACGCATGGCCACGAAAGGTGGATGAAACAGTGCACCCCTCTAGCATGGTGGCATATGCCTGTAAACGCTCACGCTTGAGAGGTTAACTAATGCAGGCAGATTCCATGAGTTTGAGGCAAGTCTGGTCTAGGCAGCCCTAGGCTAGACATGGCGGGACAACCAAAAAGAAGAAACAAGTGTTTGTCTTCTGGTTTAGCTTACTTGCTATAGGGTAAAGTTCGTTACACAGCAGGTGGAAAGGGCAAGCGACCTGGGCGGGGAGATGGGGTGTGGAGAGCAGGGACAGGGGCACACGTTCATGCTCATCCATCCAGGGACAACTTGACCCAATTTAGAGCCATCTAGGAGATACCTGTGAGGTATTTCCAGAACGGCTTAGCTGAGAAGGGGAGCCCCACCATCCCCTGGCGTCCCAGGCTGAATGAAAGAGAGTGGACTCCCTGTGACCGCCCACCTCCAGGGGCCATCCTCCCCTGCAGTGCTGGACTGCATCCTCTAAGACTGAGCCTAAACAAGCCCTTGCCTCCTCAAGCTGCTCTTGTCACATATTTGGCCACAGCAACGAGAAAGGGCAACGAACACATGGTCGGGGGAGTTTTGTTCTGGGACTAACCGAGAACTATTCAGACATCCAAATGGCAGCTGGAACTATAGGCCCAGCGTGGTTTCTGGACTTTAAAATACTGCACAGCAGCGAAAAGGAATTCCCTGACTCGTGAGGCAGCAGACGCAAACTTCTGACAGGTGGAGCCAGGAAAAAGACCCAGTCACAGAAACCTAGCCACTGCGTGGCTCCAGTCATGTGAAATTCTGCCGAGGGCAGACAGAGTCCACAGAGGTAGCATGGGGCGGGGGCGGGGGGGGGGGCTGGCAGGAGTTGCGGGAGCAGGGGACACGCAGGAGCTCTTGCTGAGGTGGAGATGCCTTTCGTGACAGTGGCGCCCTCGCATCTGTCCAAAAGTGGAGTAGCGGCTACGGTGTGGGGGATTGGCGTGTGGGCCAGGGCGGCTGCGGTGAAAGAAGGGTAACTGCAGATGCCCCGGGCCCCCTGAGGTGTTTAACACGCCCACATGCAGGCCTGCAGGGCTGACTCTGAGGGAGGCAGGGAAGGCGGATGTTTCCAGAGAGATGCGTGGTCCCAGGAGACAGGAAGTGTCTCCTTGATTCTGACTGGCATTGGGAGGAGGCTGAGACAAACAACATCTTATGACAAACTCCTATTTTGAGACTGGTAGTGAAATTTCAGAGAGGGGACAGGAAACAAAGGTGGCTTTGTTGGTATTTTGTCCTAAGGTAGATAAGGTCTTGTGCCAGCATAAGCCCTTCCCTTGTCCACGGGAAGGAAGAGCAGACATGGGCCAAGGGAGCACGTCAGACAGACTTGACCCCAGGGGACTCTCCTTGCTTTATCAGGTCAAAGCGCAGCCCTTCAGGGCCTGTCTTCTGGGCCCCAGCAGTGGGTCAGTCACCTCAGAAGCACAGGTAGAACGATGTGCTGGCCGTCCTATTCATGACGTGTGTGCTTTAATGTGTGTAAATTATACCTCAAATAAATCATTTGTGTATTTGTTTACTTTTGGGTTTTTGATGCACACAGCCTCCTGTAGCCCCAGGCTGGCCTTGAACTCCCGATTTCTCCTGCTGGGATGCAAAGTCTGGGATTGTAGATATGTTCCATCACCCAGATCTGAATGTCTTCCTGGACTCGCTAATGGCTCAGTAGAGAACCTGGGTCTCAGATGCGCCGGATTGTGTCACATGTCACGGCTTCTCTGTCCTCAGGGCAGGATGGCTGCAGAAGAAAGCTCAGCAGACACTCTGAGACTCCAGTTCAAGGCCATGCAGGAGCTTCAGCACAGAAGGTTACAAAAACAGATGGAGAAAAAGAAGGAGAAAGAACTGAGCGGTAAAGGCAAAGCTGGTCAGGAGGGGCTTGCAGAGATCCCAGACAACCTCAGTCTCCTGGACACCGAAGAACAGAACCTGAAAAACATCTTTGAGAAGAGGTAAGGACCCCCTCCCTCAATAGCATGCAGGCAGGTAGAGAGGGAGGGTATGGTGGGGAGGGAGGGTATGGTGGAGAGGGAGGGGATGGTGGGGAGGGAGGGGATGGTGGGGAGGGAGGGGATGGTGGGGAGGGAGGGGATGGTGGGGAGGGAGGGGCGGTGGGGAGGGAGGGGATAGTGGAGGGGGAGGGGATGGTGGGGAGGGAGGGGCGGTGGAGAGGGAGGGGCGGTGGGGAGGGAGGGGCGGTGGGGAGGGAGGGGATTGTGGGGAGGGAGGGGCGGTGGAGAGGGAGGGGCGGTGGGGAGGGAGGGGATTGTGGGGAGGGAGGGGGTTGTGGGGAGGGAGGGGCGGTAGGGAGGGAGGGGATTGTGGGGAGGGAGGGGGTTGTGGGGAGGGAGGGGCGGTAGGGAGGGAGGGGTGGAGAGGGCGGAAGGAAGCAGTTGCAGATAACTGTTTCAACTGTGCAAGTGTTTGAAGGCTCGAAGTGGGTTTGGCACAGATGGCGGAGGCCTCTTGTAGCCGCTGGATCTGTATTTAATGCCAGATGGAGGGACTGCAAACTCCTCAAGGCGTGGTCTGTTTGTCTGGATTTCCTCCCACAGTCTCTGTGCTGAGGCTGTGTTTCTAGGGGCTGGGATGGGATTGATACTTAGATCGTCCTAGTTCTGCCTCGTTTTCCCCCTCTGCCGGCCGGCCCTCCCACACACACCAGGGAGGCCGCACGTGAGCGTCACTGTTGTGACCAGATTCCTTGCTTTTCTTTAAATCATTGTTGCACACGGATGTAGGCATGCTGATGTGGCTCCTCCTGCTAGCCAAAGACCACAGCCGCTGATGAGCTGTTGTCTCTGCTCCTAGCATTGCTCAGAATCTGTTTTTGCTGGCTTCAGACCATACACACACAAACACACCCATACACATGGACACACACACACTCACAAACACACAATGAGGGTTTTTATATAACCCGCGTGAAGGAACGAGCAGCAGGGTCCAAGCCTTTTCGCACGGTGCTTCCACATTCAATCACCTCTTATTTTGTGCGGACTCCTTAGTGCCCTCTGGTGCCCAATCGTGGTACCACAAGCCTGAACAGGAAGTGGGATCCTGGGCACTGGTTAGTGTCTATGAGGAGCAAGCAGTCCTTCCACCTTTCCCTTGCAGGGTGCTGGAAGACGAAATCCAGCAGCTTCGTAGCGAACTCAGAGAGACAGTGGATGAGAACGGGCGGCTGTATAAGCTGTTGAAGGAGAGGGACTTTGAGATCAAACATCTCAAGAAGAAAATAGAAGAGGACCGGTTTGCCTTCACAGGTAACTCCACCACAGCTGTGAAGTCTTGTAGGCTGAGGAGAGCAGTGTGATTGTTACATGGTCACGGTGATCTATGGAGTTGCTGGCAGGGTCTGTTTCTCCTCGGCGCTTGGTTCGGACATTACCAGCAACTGCTGTGTGTTACGAGTAGTTTTCCCGCCTGCCTGGTCCCAGAGCCGCATCAGCCCCAAATAACACACAGAGACACTGTATTAGATATAATTCTGTTGGCCTATTACTAGCATTTCTTATTGGCCAGCTCTGTCTTAAAATATTAACCCATTTCTATTCATCTAAGTGTTTCCACGTGGTCTTGTCTTACCGAAGAGAGGGTCTGGACCGACCGACCTTCTCTCTCAAGTCTCTACATCTTGAATCTCCTCTACTACATCTCCCAGAATCCTCCTCATCTCCTAGTCCCGCCTATCTTGCCTTCCTATTGGCCAACAGTGCTTTATTAATTAACCAATAAGATAAGCACATTTACAGAATGGCACCTCCCATCAGCTGTGCACTACACACAGTCTGGGAGCCAAACACCTTCAGCAGCTGCTATTGCTGCCCCCCCCCCCCGGCTCTGTGGGTCTGGGCTACACTTTGATCTTTGATTCTGTTGGTAGAGTTTTTGCTGCCAGAGGTGTGAGGGACTCTGGTCCTGCAGGACTTGGGGAAACCTTGACCGTGTGGGTGTGGGGCCAGTCACAGGCTCTGCAGTGATGCCTCTGCCTCAGCGTGTGAATTGTTGAGGATGGTGAGGACGGTAGAATACAGCGCACACTCCCCACTTCCCGGGTTGGTACATGGCAAAGGTCCCAGCAGGAGGACCTCAGCATCCTAAAGGCCATGGGTAGTTGGATGTACCTTCTCCCTCGCTTTTCCTGTTCAGAACAGAAAATACAGGTTTGTGAGGATGGATGCCCAACTTTGCTTCCTGCTGCTCAGGGGCTGGAGGGGGTGCAGGAACTGTGGTTAAGCCAGCGGGTGCCGGGCAGAGCAGGAGATCCATCTCCACCAACGAGGCCTGGGGGGCCCCTCCTCCCCACGCTGCCCTGTTCCATCTGTGCCGTCCACCAGTGCAGATGCGGCAGCCTCGTCTGCCTCTTCCTGAGATGGCTCAACTCCACTCTCCATGCTGAAACCACCGTTCAGCCCCCTGGGATGCAGAGAGAAATCTGGCTGCTCCCTGTTTGTCCCCCCCTCCACCTCCTTCCTTCTTTTTCCCAGCCCCCTCCCCTCAGCTCCTTTCCCCTCTCCTTTTCTTGCCTTCACATCTCTGCATCGCTCGGGCTGTCCCGGGACTCAGGGCACCAGACACAGATCCGTTTCTGGTTTACCTTAGAATTAACACCAAGCACAGCGTAAGCTGCAGTTGGAATTGCTTTCTCCACCTGCTGAAGGCTGTAGAAACGTTAGCACCACCTAGGTCCCCTTGTGCCCTGCTTCCATATTGCAGATGGGTGGGTTTTCCTTTGTCCAGACAAGATCTCACGTGGCACAGGCTGCACTCTATTTCTCTGTGTAGCTGAAGCAGGTCTTGAATTCTTGATCCTTTGGTCTGCACCTCCTAAGTGCACAGGTTGCAGACACGAACCACCACGCAGCCTTTGTGTGTGTGTGTGTGTGTGTGTGTGTGTGTGTGTGTGTGTGGAAGAGCTCACGGTCAGTGCCAAGGCTTCTGCTTGTATCATCTACGCATGTTTTAAAGACTGTCTTCACTCATTGCCATGCTTATCCCCAGGGTTACAGCTCCAGGAACAAGGCTGTGCTGGAGGACGGGACTGGGGGAGGCAGGGAAAGAATTTGCGCCATCCCCCATGGCTCGCTCCCTGCTCCTTTGGCTTCCCTGGCCAGTCTTCTGGTGCTTAATAGCGGGTCTTGTGGTTGCATCTGCGTCTCACGGGGAAATTCGCCCCCAGGAAGAGCAAGCATCCCCGGCCACTCCTAGTTCTTCTTTGGGTGGTTGTCAGTTGTTTCCCTTAGAGCCCTGCTCCACACGGCCTTTTGGGGGCTGTGTCCCATGAGAAACAGGGGTGTGCCGGCTACATCTTATCCCAGTCACAGCTGAAGTGTGGCTTCTCTACCTGCTGGAGGCCATGACTTCCTGGAGGCCCTGCTTGGCTCTGCACAGCCATGTAGATTAGAGGTGCAGGTTGTATTTTTTAATGGTCGTTGCCATTTCTGTCATTTCAGGGGCGACTGGGATGACTGGGGATCTAGTTGCCACCAAAATCGTTGAACTGTCCAAAAAGAACCGGGGGCTGATGGCAGAGTCAGAGAGCGCAAAGGCCAGGGTGAAGCAGCTGACAAATCGCATCCAGGAGCTGGAGCACGAAGTAGGGGCCTGGGCTGTGTTTCCTGGGAAGGGAGCTCTGGAGAGAGGAGTGTGACAGGCAGCCGGGGACAGTGGCTGTTGAGGAGAACCCCAGCACGATGTGGCAAAGGGAGATGGACACCGAGCCTCCATCTAAAGCTGCTAGCGGGTCCCAAACTCTGTATCCCAGTCCCCACCCACCAGGGGGCCACAGTGGCGGCTTAGAAGGGAGCCTGGCCTGTGGGATGCGCGCAGTAAACACATTTGAAGCTGTTGCAGCCAGGAGTCTTGACCCTGCTGTGTCCTGTCCCTCCCTCCCTGCCAGCTAAGCACAAACCCTGCTGCTCCAGCCCAGTGGTTCTGACTCCCTGGGGGTGAGGTGGGTTCCTTGGGCTGGAGGGAGCCATCTTACGTACATAAAGTCTAGCCCCAGGCCCTGCACGGCCCATCCTGGCCCTCATACTTAGCTCCGAGCACGAGTTTCTTCATTCTGGGATGCCCTCCTAGAGATTAGGCTCAGGTTCTGTGTCACACCCGGGAGAGAAGAGAGTAGGCATGGATGCTTTCACTAGTGGGGGAGGGAGCCGTGTGGGCGTGTGGCATAGTAAAGGAAAGGCGAGCCAGCCCCCTGGCAGGAGCTGAACAGGACGGTGTCGGGGATGAGAGAGGGAGTCAGGCCCCAAATCAGTATGGCCACCACGTGTGAAAAGTCACTAAAGGGTCAGTTGCCTATCTGCCTAGAGCAGGCTCCGCCACACGACTGTGACCGCATGTTAGGCACCCTTTGTCTCCCGTGAGGTCCGAGCCTAAGCTTCCCTTATTCTCTGTCTCCTCGGCTCGGTGAATGCCATAGGGTTTCTATTCCTGTGACGAGACACCATGACCATGGCAACCGTTATAAAGGAAAACATCAAATCGGGGCTGGCGTACAGTTTCAGAGGTTTAGTCCATCAATTGTCATGTTGGGAAGCGAGGCAGCGTGCGTGCAGGCAGACGTGGTTCCGGAGGTAGCTGAGAGTCCTACGTCTGGATCCACAGTCAGCAGGAAAGGAGGGTGGCACCAGGCCTGGCCTGAGCTGCCGAAACCTCAAAGCCCACCCCCAGTGTCACACAAGCACAAGGCCACGCCCCCCAATAGTGAGGCTCCCCGTTCGCCTATGGAGACCATTTTCATCCAAACCACCGCAGAGAGCCTGGCTGCGCTCTGGTTATTTACTAGTGGGCAACTAGGGAGCGTGTCTGACCACCAGTCAAGCCTCTCCTGTCACGGTTAGCTTGGAAAGGAGAATTCCTCCCATCCGTGGTCAACAAGTGAGCCGAGGGTTCAGACACGACGGTGGGGGCCACACCCAGCAGCAGCAGGTACTTCAGCTGGCTGTGCAGCTGCTGAGCAGAACCCAATATTAATACCAGGTTTGCTCTCTCAGCTGCAGATGGCGCCAGCCAGGCCGCCAGCCAAGGCGACCGGTGACACAGGGGCCAAGCCACTGAAGACCCAGGCGGAAGACAAAACCTTGGTAGGAGTGCTCTGTGCTGAGCCTGTGAGGTCGCTGTCCCCGGGCCTCCCCTCCCCAGTGGTTCTCAGGTACCAGGCCATGGTCCCCATCCCGTTGCTCAGCCAACGACTCGGCTCTCCTCTCTGCCTCCTCAGAGCCCTGTCCATGCCCTGTGCCTGTGGCCAGGGTGCCTGGCAGACGCAAGGGAAGGCCCAGCCCTGAACCAGTTTCCATGGGGTTGGGGGGAAGCAGGTATAGCCAGGTAGCCAGGGCCTTCAAGGCTGAGGGAGGGGAGGGAGACAGTCTACCTAGCTGCCTGCTCCCACGTGGACATCTCTGTAGGCTCCCCACAGGGAGGCAACACCCACAAAGCCTTACCCAGGTGGCAGATTTTCTCCCAGCGGCTCAGAGAAGTTATGTTCTTTTTTTTCCCTTCAGTTTGTATGCATGTGTCTGTGTTATGTGTGTGGGAATGCATGGGGGTGTACACATGTGCATTCATCCGCGTGGAGGCCAGGGGTCATCCTCAGGAACACCAGCCGCGACTTGACCCTGCGATCTCCGCTTCCCCAGCATCGGGGTTTCCAGCTTTTTACGTGGGCTCTAGGGACTGACTCCAGGTCCTCATACTTGCCCTTTCTAGTTGAGCCACCCCCGCCCACCCCGCCCATCAAGCCCCATTCTTTACAAGGCACTGCAGTGTTGGCAGCCTCTGTGTGGTACTGCAGGTTTATAGATTCCTTCCCCAGACACGTATTTTAGCTAATGAACAGGCCGCCACAAAATGTAGGCCATCCGCGTGCCAGGTGGTGGCACACGCCTTCAATGTCAGCACTGGGAAGGCAGGGGCAGGCAGATCTCTGTGAGTTCAAGGCCAGCCCTGGCTATGTGGAGAAACCCCGTCTCAAAAAACCAAAAAGGGGGAAAAAAAAAAAAAGAAAAAAAGAAAGGAAAAAGGAAAGAAGGAAGGGGGGGGGGAGAAAGAGAAAGAAGTAGGAGAAAGAAGTAGGCCATGTGAATATTGTTCCATGAAAAGGTAGTCGGGCCATATATGGTTTGCCAGGGATATAGAGCCCAACCCAGACTAACCTGCATCAGAGCCTACAGAATGTCCCAGCAGCCACGCCAGGGGTTTCTCAGGAAGCCGGGCCAGCGGTGACGGGGGCCAAACCCCAGGACTCCAGCTCAGTGCTCCTTCTGCCTCCTGTCCCCTCCTGTCCCCTCCTGTCCCCTCCCGTCCCCTCCCATCCCCTCCTGTCCCCTCAGGCTCAGGCCACCACTTGACGATCTTGAGAGAATTCAGTTCTGGGTGTGCAGCAGTGGCCCCCTGGAGTGTTGGGATGATGAATGTGTAAACCAGTGTCGCTGCTGGGGAGGCAGCCACAGTGCTCGCGGTTGAGGCAGACAGTGTTCTTCCAGAGTCATCCAGCCAAGGAACACTGCCAACCTGTTGTAACTTTACCCAGCCCACTGAGGTCGCTTGAGTTTCCCTGGACCATGTTGTCGGGTCTTTTGTTAGCCTTATAGGATAATCCGCCTTGTCCCACAGGAATTCAAACCTGGCCTCTGTCCACAGAAGGGTCTAAGAAGAGATGGAGCAGCCGTGTAGTGAGGGTGTGGCAGGCCTTCAGAAACACTCCAGGCCTGAGCTGGCAACAGGGGCTTACGCTCTGTCTGCGGGCTAGCGGATGGAGAAGGTGCCCTTGCCCTGGGGTCTGGTGAAGTGGGTGGTGAAGGCCTGGTTGGAGCAGTGCCTTCGAGGCTGGGAGCCAGAACATTCTACACAGCTGGCTTGCCTGGGTGGCGGCTGGATATCATTTGGTTTGAACCCAGAGCCCACAACAGGAAAGGGACATGAACCAACATAAAAAGGTTAGGGGCACCCAGGGAGGGGCTGGTGAGTGGCCATGGGAGCAGGGGTCGTGGATTCGGTAACCAGCCTAAGGAGCCCGGGTCTCTGATAGAAGAGTGGGCGGGCCACAGACCTCTTCTTGCCCAGGCCAGGTCTTTTCCCTGCCATCTTCAGCTCAAAGACAGAACAAAGTCATGTCTGGTCATTGGACCCCAAGGGGCAGCAACTCACTGCACACCACAGCCTCGGCCTCCTCCAAAGCACATTCCAGAATGCATCTGCAGCCCTTCCACTCTGTAAGGTGTTTCAGAAGGTTGTGCTTTGGGCAATGCCGGGATCCAGGCACGGCAGCGGTTCCTTCAAAACAAACAGCCTGCGATGGGGACCAGGAGGGAGACTGAGCCCAGCCCCCTGGCCTCTCCAGAGTGCCATCTGGACTTAGTCCCCTCACCAGCAGCCCACCCAAGCCAAGGGTCAACAATTAAGCCCCTGTGTGTGGTGAGGAGCTGAGGCTGGAGTGGGCATCACAGCTGACCCTAGATCCAGATGTGTCCTGTGTGTTGTGCGACCCTAGACCCAGATGTGTCCTGTGTGTTCTGCTCATGCTCTGAACAGCCTTCCGAGATGCTGCCAGATCCCAGAGGTACAGGGCACTCATGCACTTCCACAGCGCCCCAAACAGGGCACTGAGCACCGGGAAAGGCTGCTGCTTCCCAGCCCAGGGCACATTTGAAGGTTTGTGTTACCAGGGAGAAGTCAGGCGCCTAGCAGCAGAAAAGAGGAGCATGGCAGACAGCCACAAGGGCAGAAAACGTGGCAGACAGCCACAAGGGCAGAAAACGTGTACTTTTTCAAGGATCGGTTTGCATTTTGTGGCATTCTCTACTCTGCAAATACTGTCCACATTGATTTTTTCACTTTTACCCTGGCAGTGGTGTTAAATGCAGTCAGGACTGCGGAACCCCAGGGTCGCCAGGCCTGGTTTCTTTGACCACTGCCTTCCGGAGGGCTGTCCCAAGTCCCATGGCTGTCTGTAGACTTGGTCTGTTGGGCCTTTCCTTCATGCTTCCCAGGGGTCCCAGCATGGCCTGACGGGTACTGAGCTTGCTAACCAACCCCACTGTTGCCATGACAGTCTGTAGCAGCGCTGGCAGCAGAAGCCCAGATGGGGAGATGTGGGCAGGACAGCAGAAGGACCGGGGTTCTAATACCCGTGTACTATGCCAACCCTGTGTGTGTCAGTGTGTCTCTGCTCCTCTCCAGACTTGACTTTCGTCACCAGTGGGAGGAGTTTGAGTGGCATGATCACGGAGGCCCCAGGAATATCTGCTAAGGCTGAGACAGTATATATATATATATATATATATATATATATATATATGTATATATATATATATGTTTATATATATATGCTTATCTATACATATATCTATACATGTAGATAGATAGAGATAGACACATAAAATTTCATTTATTTTTATGTATGAGTATTGGTGTTCTTCCTGCATGTATATCTGTGTGGAAGTGTAGGATCCCCTGGAACTGGAGTTACAGACAGCTGGGAGCTGCCATATGGGTGCTGGGAATCGAACCCAGGTCCTTTGGAAGAGCAGTCAGTGTCCTTAACCTTTGAGCCTTCTCTCCAGCCCCAATAGACAGTATATTAATCATTTATTTCCAACATTTTCCTCAAACACCATATCATCATCAAGACAGGGCCTCACTGTGTAGCCCTGGCTGCCCTAGAACTCGCTCTGTAGACCAGGCTGGTCTTGAACTCACAGAGATCTGTGTACCTCTGCCTCCCAAGTGCTGGGATCAAAGGCGTGCACCTAGTTCAGACATTATTTTTTCAACAGAAGAAATGAAAGCAGGCATTCCCGAGTTCCAGCCCATCTTTCAGGGTTGTCTTAAGTCATATTTCCATTAAAGCAGACACACAGCACCCACTCTGCTGGCAGAGCCGTGGTCTGTGCTGAAAATTCCAAGTGCAGAGGTCCTGACCTGGGGTCAGACTGTGTCTGCTGGGTTGGTGTGGCTTCCTGTATAGATGGAAGGAGGGTGCTCTTAGCACAAGCCTGAGTCTGGGCACAGCTCAGAGTGGCATATCCCAGGGGTACCTGGGAGGCGTGGAACCTGCTGCCTCTTCTAGATGCTCCAGCCTTGGCAGAGTGTGGCCCTGTGGTGTGTGTGTGTGTGTGTGTGTGTGTGTGTGTGCGCGCGAGAGCGTGCGCGCTCACGCACGCAAAACACATGGAGCAAAGAGCTCAGCCCTGAAGTTGGACTGCCAGGATTCAGGGCAGGCCCCTGATGACTCACCCCCCCTCCCCCGCTCCTGCTTTGCGTCTCAAGGGGCTGGGGATTTGTGAGGACCCCAGCCCTTGCCCCTTGCCTGGAACACACCTAAACCAGTAATAGCAGTCCTGGTTGTCCTTAGCATTTAGGTCACCAGTGACTTCTTTCTCTCTGTCCTTCCCAACCAGGTGGAGCCCCCAGAGGTGAAAGCCCTGCAGGACAAGCTTGCAGCCACCAACCTGAAAATGAGTAATCTGCGCAACCAGATCCAGTCTGCACAGCAGGAGCTCCGCGTGGCCCAGAAGGTCTCCACAGTCAGGCAGGGTGTGGGCTTATGTGGCCGGGGCTGGTCCCAGGAAAATCTCAACGGCCCACTTGCTTCTCTTCTGAAGCAGGGTGTTCACTCCTGCTTATGCTGGGTCAGGGGACAGCGTGGCTGGCTACCTGGGCTCTGCCCTCGAGGGAGGGGTCTGGGAGCCTTCCCCGCGCCTCTCCCCTTCCCCAACCCCACCTGCCCTGTACTCTGGTAGACTCTAGGTTTCCACTCAGTATGCTGCCTTGCCTGTGACTCAAAAGGTTGCCCTCTATGACCTGCAGGATAGAAAATGAACAGGGAATTTGTGCCCTAAAAACTCCTTTCAAAGGAAGACGCTCAGGTGTAGCTTGTGGGTCCCAAGGGCCAGCTGGTTTGGTCTGTCAGTTTTGACATAGTGCATTCCCTGGCATGTGTCCTCCTTGCTGGAACCACTCAGACTAGCCAAGAGTTCCAAAACAGTGTTCTGTTGTGGGAACAAGGGCCAGGGCCTCAGCCTGCTGGGTGGAGATCAGCTTGGTGGCATACGGAGGGTATGGGGCCGACCTCAAAGCCTTGAGGTAGGCCTAGCTTTGTACAACTTTGGTGGCTGCAGAGTCAGGCCTTCCTGGGCCCAGGCAGCCTCATTAGACTCCTCTGTGCTTCCAAGAACACTTGGCAGCAACAGTCACAAAGGCCAGGCCCTGGGGCGGTGTACTTCCTCAGCCAACCAGAATCCTGTGGTAACAGGCCAGTGGGGTAAGGAAGCAGGCATTGACCGGCTCTGTGGGACAGGACAGTCACAGAGGAGGGCTTGCCACCTGCCCAGGCTGAGCTGACCTGGGCCTTTGATAGCAGAGCTTTGAGGTGTGGTGAAGACCATGCAGATGAAGGACCCCACGCCAGCCAGCTCTGAGTCCCACACAGCAAGCGACAAGAGGGGCCTGGGCGGCCTGTCTGCTGCCCACAAGGACACCCTGCTTCTTTTCAGGTTCTGGCCAATGAAGTTGGGGAGGATGTCAACATCCAGCAGCTCCTGTCCTCCCCAGGGACCTGGAGGGGGCGGGCTCAACAAATCCTAGTTCTACAGAGTAAGGTGAGTGAGTCACCCACGTCACTGGCCCTGAAGGGAAGGCCTGAAGTGCCCCCCCAAAACACTGCCCTGGCCCCCCCTTAGACTCTGGAGCAAACGCACCACTGTGGTGATATGTTTTTTATGATTTATTAAAACTTTCCTGAGGATTTAGAAAAGCAAAGTCAGCCTGAAGCTGTAGAGATCTGGCAGTGGTGACGCATGCCTTTTATCCCAGCAGCCAGAAGCTTTCATCGTAGGAGTCAGGGTTAAGAGGTAGATGGATCTCCCTGAGTTCAAGGCCACCCAGAGATACACGAGATTGAATCAGTCTAGAAGTAACAGGTCACATGCCTTTAATCCCAGCACTAGAGGGGCATAAAAGATAGAAGCAGGGACTTCAGTATTCAGTAGGAGGCATTCATTCCCCAGCCACGCTGAGGAGAGGTTACGGTCTGAGGCTTGGCGAGAGCCTGTGGAGACAGGACCAGCCCATTCAGCCTGAGGGAGAGGTAGAAGCTAGTGCCCAGCTGCTTTGCTTCTCTGATGCTCAGCTTGAAGTCTGAACCCCGGTACCAGTCTCTGAGCCTGTTATCTTTTTGTGTTTTGTGGGTCCCACAGCATGCCCTTGCAGAGCGGAGGGCTTACGTTCTCCTCCGGCCTGGTTTTCGTTTGTTATTGCACGCACATGCTCTTACATCATGCTCTTCACATGTCTGGCCCTGGCATTAACCAGCAGCCTTGAGTGTGAGGCATGTTTTCCCGGGCTCACACGAGTCTGCGTGACTGCTGTAATGGTAGGGGTTTGTTTTTGTTTTCCAGTTTCATCCCAGAGGCTGGGGTCCTTCTGAAAGTTTTTTGGTAACTTTCAATCTTCCCAAATAAAACAGCCTGGACTTCCTTTTCCTTTTCAAAGTATGTTGGCACACACCAAGGGCAGTTAAGAGCAGCAGCTTCAAAGCTGAGTGGCTCAAGTTCAGAGGCCAGCACCCTCTCTGCCTCAGTTTCCACTATAATGGGAATAACAGCAGCACCTGTTTCCCCAAGCCTTGGCTATTGGCAGAAATGTCTGAGGCAGCAAGCACATTGGGGATGCAGGCCCTCAGCACGGCACCGTCCTGGAGGGGGCGCTGGACCGTGGCTGGCCAGGGTCCACTGCCCCACCCACCACCACCCTCATTTTGCCTGTAGACTGAGCAGCTTGTGGGAGACGTGTGATCCCGTCAATTCCTCGAGCATGCCGCCTGCATTCCCAGACATCAGGGGAACCCGCCCTCCTGGGTGGCTTTTTCCTTGGGATCTTTTGTGAAATCCTGTAAGCCAGCACGAAGGGGATCAGCCCCCAAAACTTTGGGGCCCTAGAAGTGTGAGCGTAAGTTCCCAGCACATCCGCCTGACAGAGCCACCATCAATGTCCTTAAGCTGGGTGTTGAGTGTTGTTTTCACTGTTGGATGTATTTCTAATGTCCTTAGCCACTGCCGCACCACCTCAGCATGCCTGACCGCATCTGATTCTTGGTGTAAGAAGCACACACTAGAGGAGGCTGTCCCTAGCGTGGTGCTGGGAGCGCCGCTGTCTACTTAGAGAGGGTTAAACTAGATCCCTACCTGCCACCCTGTAAAATATCAGCTCAGAATATATCAGAGGCCTCAGTGTGAAACCTAAAACTCTGAAAATGCTCGAGGAAAAAAACAGACGAAGCACAGACCTGGATAGGATCCAGTAGCTGGGGATGCGGAGGCAGAAACCGACAGGGTCACATGTCACATGGCAGTAAGGATGGGCAAATGAAACAACCATCAAGGTGAAGATGAGCGACCAAGGGAGGCAATGTCTGCCCGCTGTTATTCAGCGTATAGAAAGAACCCAAAAACCAACAAGTAACTCATGTTTTAAAATGTACACTTCTGAAGAAATGCAATTGTTAACAAATGCATTGTGTGTGTGTGTGTGTGCGTGCAAGTGTGCCTGCATGTGTGAGTGTGTGTGTGCATGTGTGAGAGTGTGTGTATGTATGAATGTGTGTGCACGTGCGTGTGTGCGTGCGTGCGTGCGTGCGTGTGTGTGTGTATGTGTGTGTGTAGAGGCCAGAGTAGACATGAAGTGTTTTCCTCCTCTCTGCTGGAGCCAGTGCCTCTTGCTAAACCCAGAGCTCAAGGACTCAGCGAGTCCAGCTAGCCAGCCCAGGGCTCCCTTATCTCTGGGTCTCAAGTGCTGGGATTACAGGCAGGCCACCATGTCTGCCTTTGCCTTCTGTGAGGACGCTTGCATGGCAA
The DNA here is from genome assembly GCF_943737965.1 of Phodopus roborovskii. Lineage (NCBI taxonomy): Eukaryota > Metazoa > Chordata > Mammalia > Rodentia > Cricetidae > Phodopus > Phodopus roborovskii. Next base: position 9,715,904 of record NW_026125295.1, on the reverse strand, counting down.
GTGCTGTACCCACTGAGCCATCTCCCCGGCCCCCACAAACACGTTTCAAATAGTCGACATCCTTAGCATTAGGAAAACACAAGTCGAAACTGCATTAGGGTTCCATCCCCTCTAGTTAGGAGCCCAGTCATGAGGAAGGCAGCACATGCTGGCGAGGATGTGGAAAGGGAGCATTGTACCACTGGGGACTGCATGGTGTGGCCACCGTGGACTTCAGAAACCGCCCTCTGAGCTACGGCGTGGTCCCGCCCTGCCGCTCTTGGCTATATGCCGAAAGGAGCAGGGTCTGCGTGCCCTGCAGTGCCTGCAGAACAGACTCAGCGGTGCATGAAGGGAGACAGGTGTGGCGTGGGCAGTGGTGTTTTAGCTATACATAAAAAACGGAAGTATGGTGCTGGCAGGAAAAGGAATAAGGCCGGAGGTCATTACTTGAAGTAAAACGAGCCACAAATGTTTCGTGTTTTCTCTCAGAGGAGTTTTTTAAAAATGACATGGAGGAGACAGACAGTGAAGAGACGGGGTGGGGGGAGGGAAAGAGAGTGGGTGTGCTTCAAACAAGGCTACGAACGTAAGGAGGCATCGCAGAGAAACCCGCTGTTTGTACAATTACTATGTGTTTTAAGATCCATGGTAAAAATAAATATTTAAGAAAAAAAAATCACCTGTGGCTTTTGCTAAAATATGACTTCCAGGCCCTTCCTGTCGCCAGAGCCCTGCATTTTGGCCTGGAGTAAGCCCTAAGACTTGTCATTCCCGTAAGAACTCCGGGGGCTTGCCAGGCTCAGGTGGGTGGTGGGTGCCGAGTCCCTGCAGCGCTATGCAGAGTGCACCCTGGGACAGGCCCACCGTCCTGGCGGGGGAACTGAGGGTCCGAGGGTCCAGCAGCCTGGACTCAGCCACAAGGAAGGGACTTTCCTCACTGGCCCAGAATCATCTCTTTCTAAACTGAACCCCTTGGACAGCTTCTCCGTTTGCAGGGACTCTCCCTAGCCTGGGCCCGCCCTGTGCCACGCCCTGGAAAGGTGGCTCCATTTTCATTCTGGCACAATCTTCCACAGCACCTAAGTGGAAGGACCCGTGGCTGTGGACTGGTGGGACAGACAGCCAGCTTTACTGTCCTCAGGTCCGAGAGCTGGAGAAGCAGCTGGGACAGCGCCAGAACAAGCCTGCCGACCCCTCCAGCTCCGAGCTGCCTGTCAGTTCAGACCCAAGGAAGCTGACAGCCCAAGAGAAAAACCTGCTGAGGATCCGCAGCCTGGAGAGGGACAGGCAGGAGAGCTGGGAGGTGAGGCGGGCCCAGCCACTGGCTTCCATAGCACCCATCAGGAAGTGGCCATCCCTTACAGGCCAAGATGCAGGGGCCCTGGGGCAGCTCTGTGAACAGGCTTCTCACATCCTGTCATCGGCCAGCTTGGGCTGCCTGGGTGGGGCCTCACCCTGGGTCCATTCAGGGAAGGGTAGATGGTCCGGCCATGGCTGTTCAAGGGGAGCTCTGTGTAAAACTCCCTATAAAGGAGATACGTTTGTGTGGCGGTGCAGGGTGTCTTAGTCATTGTCCCAAGAAAAGCAATGTGCGGCGAGAAGGGTTGGTCTCAGCTCACTGTTGGAGGGGACCCGTGCTATCTGCAGGGAAGGCTGGGGGACGAGTCTGCTGTGTGGCTGGCATCCTCCTGAGTTTCGGTTCATTCGTTCCTTTCCACTCAGGCTGGTACCTCACCAATGGGATGTGCTTCCCACAGTCAGGGTGGGCCTTTCCTCCCAGGAAACATCCTCACAGGCATGCCCAGAGTCTATTGTCCAGTGTCTTCTAGGCGCTTCCAAATCCAGACACCTTGACGGTGATGATGAGCTCTCACAGTGGAGTAGGGTGGGACCTGAAGGAAGGGTGGGCGGGCGTGTGCTTCGGGCTGTCCCTCACTACTGACTGTGAATGGGACCACGCTCAGCCTCAGCACCTGACAAGGCTTCCAGCAGCAGGGCCTTCCGTGCTCTCTCCCGGGGAAACTTCATCGGCCTGTGCCGGGGTGTCGGGAGCGTCACCACAGCCTCCTCCAACCTTCTGCAGGGCTGGGCACAGCGGGTCCTGCTGAACCTTGTATGCCAGCATAAGCACCGAGACAGTTTAGTTGTGAAGCGACATGGCCCCCCGACCTTCGGACACGACACGTAGCATGGTTCCGGGGAAGGGAGGTGGCACAGGCGGTGTGTCTCAGTTAGGGTTTCTGTTGCCGTGAGGAGACACCGTGACTCTTGTAAAGGAAAGCCTTTAACTGGGGCTGGCTTACTGTTCAGAGGTTTAGTCCCTTGTCATCCTGGCGGGAGGGAAGCATGGCGGCATGCGGGCAGATGTGGTGCTGGAGAGGAGCTGAGAGCTCTGCATCTGGATCTGGAGGCAGCAGGAAGAGGGAGCGATACACTTGCCGGGCTTGAGCTTCTGAGACCTCCAAGCCTACCCTCTAGTGACACACCTCCAGCAAAGCCACACCCACTCCTGCAAGGCCACACCCACTCCTGCAAGGCCACACCCACTCCTGCAAGGCCACACCTCCTAATCGTGCCACTCCCTGTGGCCAAGTGTTCAAACACGTGGGTCTATGGGGGCCATTACTGCGGAAGCCCCCACAGCGTCAGAGTGACGACAGTCCCCCTGGGATGTGACCAAGGGCTAACGCCGAGGTAGGAAACTAACAGCGGCAGGCTGGACACGAGAGCTGTGGAGGGTGAGTCTGGAGATGTGGGAAGAATTATAAAGGACTTGCAGCTGGTGTGTGAGGAAGAGGACATGAGACTAGGGGACGCCGGTGTGGCCTGCTCCAGGCTGCACGGCACGGCACGGCACGCTGTCCATGGGAAGATGTGTAGAAAAGAGTGCCTGAGTCACAGTGGCCATGGGAGGGGACAGGGCCTAGGTCTACGTCATCCTCTGTCCAGGTGGTCACAAGGGGCTGTGGACCAATAAGTGAGCAGTGGCCGCTGCTGGCCCAGAACTGGGTCATGCCATCATGTCCTCCCATTCCTCTTGTCTATGATCTTTAGCTAGACTGACATCTTTCCAGTGATAATGGCCGCAAGAAGAAGCCATTCCCTGCCCTGCCCCGCCCCGCCCCGCCCCGCCCTGCCCAGTGGCTCTGTGAAGGGCTTAGCTAACCTGGCCTCTGCCCCTGCCCAGCCCCTCTGCGATCTCCAGCACACACAGGACATTTGTTCTTATCATCGGCTCCCACTTCTGCTCAGCTGTCCTTTATAGGGAGTCCTCTGACCGTATTGTGCTCCGTGTCCCCTCCCCAACACCTCAATAGGCAGCAGGGTGTCTCGCATGCTTGGTGTCACTCCTTGGGAACAGATATTCTATGTCACTCCTGCTTTACCCCAGCACCTGTCACAGTGCACATAGTAGGCCCACAGGAAACATACAGATGAAGGAATGAGAGGCTCTGAAAGTATGAGAAACATGTGAGCACTTGGTTTATAGTGGGCAGAGCCGGGTGCAGAGTGCAGAGGGGACCCCCGTCCCCGTCTCTACACTACAGAGATATCACAGAAGCCCTTACTGAGTGGGTTTACATGGGAAGGGGTCAGTAGCTGCCCCCAACAGCACTGTTTCTGTTAGAAACCATAAACAAAACGCAAAATAGAAACGAGCCACGTTGGTTAAGAAATGGTTTGGTGAGCCATGTAGCTAGTTCTGGTTATTTGCCATGTTCATGTGTGAGTATGTGTGCATGCGGGTGCGTGTGTGTGCATGTGTGTGCACGTGTAGAGGCCGGGTTCAGTTGCAGGAGTCATTTTCCACCCATCTGTAGGCTCCAGAAATCAAGCTCCGGGTTTTATCTTCTGAGCTATCCTGCCAGTCCTAACGTTCATTGTAAAACAGGAGAGGAGGCACGCTGCCGTCCCTTAGGGCTGTCTGCCATGTGCTCATCAGGAAAAGGGGTGGGGGGAGGCTGGGTGTGCCTGAGGCCAGGAGCCTGGCACCATGTCTTGTTCCTGTGGCTTTCAACAGCCGCCCCCACCCCTGAGTCTCCCAGTGAGTGGGGGCTGGGTTGCCCTGAGCTACGGCATGGGCTAGCCCCAGCTCTCATTGTCTAATGACAGAAACTGGCCAGTGAGCGGGACACCCTCCAGACAGAGCTAGAGGAGCTGAGAAGGAAGTTTGAGGGCATGCGGTCTCGCAACAAGGTGCTGTCCAGCGAGGTGAAGACCCTCCGGAGCCAGATGGTGACCCTGGTAGAGAAGGGCAAGCATGACGACGAACTGATTGATGCCCTCATGGTATGCAGGCGGGGAGGGCGCAGGCGGGGAGGGCGGGGTGCCGACAGAGCCCTCCCAGATGACGCTCTTTCCTACAGTGCAGCCTCCGGGGTGCAGCAGCCCAGAGTGCCTGCGGGAGATGGCTGTGACCCTGGGACCCCAGAGGAGATGGGACGCTAATGGGGGTGAGGCAGGGTGGGGCCCCCTCTAGGGAACCGCCGGCTGCAGGGTGAGCCTGCCTCTGTGGGCAGCTCACTGGCGGTGGTTCTGTGCCTGGGGTGTTCAGGGTCTCCATTTTCTCCTGAGGTGACAACAGCTGCTCTCTCCTATCGCACGCCATACTGTCGTTCCTCTTTGCCCCAAAGTAAGGAGCCTCTGTCCTTAGAGTCCTCTTTGGGGAGAGGTTGTAGGGACCAGGCCTCAGGTGCTGACAGGCTCCTGGCAAGGTGTGCAGGGTCAGGCCGCCTTTGTACTCAAAGTAGCGCGAGCCTGCCTCTCCCTGCCCTCTGGCTTGACCCTCAGGACCAGCTGAAGCAGCTTCAGGACATCCTGGGCAGCCTCAGTGTGCAGGAGGAATCGAGGCGCACATCTCAGCACCACCTGGACCAGAAGGTCAACAGTGAGGCCCAACGGAGCAGCAGCCTTGTGGCCCAGCTGCGGGCCATGGTGGCCGAGCGGGAGGCCAAGGTGCACCAGCTGGAGCTGGAGATTGGGCAGCTCAGCGTGCAGGTGGGCAGGGCGCCACGGGGGTGGGGTGGGGGAGGGCGTGGTTGCCCCGGGGAGCTCCTCCCGCCTCTTCGGTCTTACTTCAGCACTGGCCACACTGCCCCATCCCGGGTGCACGCCGCCCGCCACTCGCTGTGATTCCATACTCACTTTTCCTTCCTAACACGCAAGCCCCTGCCTGTGGTCACACCGTCCTGAGCGTGTATGACCTTGGCTAAAGCACCAACCCAATCATGTCCCTGCTCAGCTTAGAAGCCACCCCTGGCTTCCTGTCACCCCCACCTCCCCCAGGATCAAGAGGACCCAGACTCCTACCAGCTCATCCTTTCCCACCTGCAGCGGTGGCCCTCGCCTTCGTGACCCATGTGGCAGCTGTTGCTCCAGCCACTGTGCTCACGCTGCAGTCAGTAGGATGGCCACACTTTACAAATTAAAAATCTCCTAACGCTTTGACAATGTCACACATGTTTAAAAGACATTTGGATTGTTTTCACAGCCTCCGTTACCCGCTCCCAGCCCTCCCAGCCCCCCCCCCCACTAACTCCTCCTTCCCCCTGCTTGCTTAGTATCTTCTCTGTGTGTCACCTTTGCCTGTGTGGGGAGGGAGGGGTTAGTAACTGGAGCAAGGTCCACTCTCCAGGGGCTACAGCACTGGAGAAGGGGAGGTGAGTCCTTCCACCCCCCAGCAACCACCAGCTGTGAGCAGTGCCTGAGAGGGCCCAGGTCCTATGCGTCCTATGCGTGCCTCCTCTGCCCCCGCTGGCATGTTGACAGCCCCTGCTTCGTCCAGGTCGTGCCCAGGTCACGGGGGGGGGCGGCGCGTGAGGGCGGCAGCCGTACCACGTCTATGGGACAGTGTGTCACGGCTCTCTCCTCCCGGCCTCCCCACGCTCCTTCTGTCCCCCATCCTCCAGGGTCCCCGAGCCTTGAACAGAGGAGCATAGGTGTCCAGTTTAGGGCTGAGCACTCTCCATCACTTTTTCTCAGCACCCTGACCAGTTGCGCAGGGACCAGGGAGGGTCTCTGAGACCATCACTGCAAGCAGAAGCTTCCCTGGCAGACAGAGGCTTTGAAGCCTGCACTAACCCGTGGCTGTAACACGCATAGAAGGTGGTTTGATACCATGTCCACTTAGCAAAATGGCAGTAAAAGATTCCTTCGTATGGTCTGTGACCTCCCCCCCAGCCACGGGCTTTTGCCTGTGTTTACAGTATCTGGCATGAACTCTCCCCTGTGGAGCAGGCTTCAAATCCAATCAAAAAAGCTGCTCATTACGGCCAGAGGTCATGCCACCGTTGGACCAGTGGGCACACCTTGCCTGGAGGGCTGGTATTGTGTCGCGGCTTTAATGACTCTTCTCCCCGAGTAACCTCCATATCACCTTCTGGCACCATGACAGCTAGCCAGCACAGTGGACACGCCCGGCTTTCTTCTGCGCCCTCCAACCAAAGCGTGTAGTGTCTTCAGCAGTAGGGTCTCACCACCTAGTTATGGTGGACAGCCGAGAGCAATGCTGACAGCCTGTGTTGTTTGGAGGGAGGGGGCTCTGAGGCCTCCCTGATTAACAGCGTGGAGGGAGGTCTTCGCCTGCCTGGTGCTGCAGTTTCCATCTGGCAGCCTGTGGACTCTCGTAGCAGCGCTGTCCGTCCATACTGGGTACCTCTTTTACCTTTCTCTTTACTGCTCCATATTTTAATTGGCTGACAGAACAGTAATCCCAGATGGCTTTTTCATGCATCCTTTGACTCGGTTACGCCACCACCACCCTGTGTCCCACTCCCGCTCAAAACACACTTCATTCATGTTGGGACTGGTGCCGTCCCCCCCCACCCCCCCCACCCATCCCAGTGTCTTCCGGTCACCCCTCCCCCACCTCCACACTCTTTGTCACTCAGCTCCTCAAATGGCCCCGCGTTTACTGTCCTTCTTCCAATCCATTGGCTCATCCCGGCCAGCTGCCCTTAGGATGTGATGCGAGTGTCCATGAGCTCCTCCAGGAAGCCTTGGCCTCCCTCTTGTAGCTCCCCAGGTCCCCTCAAGCTAATCTCTCCTCATACTGTGTGCCCACTGTGTCCTCCGCCCCCCCCAACTTCCCTCAAAGGTCATAGGCTACAGGGGAAGGAGGGGTCTGTGTCAGGCATGCAGGTCTCAGGGTGTGTGACCTTAACCCCTTTAGATAGACCTTCTGGGATGACAAAGGTATGTCACAGAGCAGCCCTGGCCTGTGTTCCCTTCTAGGGTTCCAGGTCCAGTCAGAGCTGCCAGAGCTCTGGCCCCTTTCAGACTGGCCCAGATTGACCGGTCTGCTGTGCTGAGGGTAGCCTAGGGCTGCAGGATTGGCTGATGGAGAGCTCCGGGCATCAGGCAGGGGAGGAGTGGGTGGAACATTCCAACAGGACCACCTTTGGTTGGCACCCAGCAGAGGACAGATTCTGTGCCTCAAGGTCACCAGCCAGCTGGGAGCCAAGCTCCACTTACCAGATACAATTTCATATTCCAGTTTTCTCAGACTCCCTGGGGACATGGAATAAATACCAAGCTGTGAGCAGCACACTCATTGCTGCCCTTTGATGGTGGCCAAAAGAGGGCGGGGTCTGGGCAGCCCCACTGGCCCTCCAGGCACCTGAAGTCCAGGTGTGAGGGTTGAGCACGGGCCTGGCCTCCAGTCACACCGTGTGTGTGTGTGTGTGTGTGTGTGTGTGTGTGTGTGTGTGTGGCCACCTAGGACTGAGGTCAGCTCTGACCTCCCTGTGGCCCTGGCCTACTCCGGTCTCACTGAGGAGCCCCCATCTGAACAGAGGCCTTGTGAGAAGTCATTGTTATGCAAGCAGTGCCTCTGCTATCCAGGCCAGCATTCACCCCGAAGAGAAGTTCCTTTCATACCCTGAAGCTGGAAGCCCGCCGAGGCACCCTCCTGCCTTCATTCAGGTCCTGCGCCAAAGCCCTGACACCCAGCCCACATCTGTTCCCTGCAGTATCTCCACAGTAAAGGAGGGGGTGAGGGGGCCAGCCCCACCCATGCCAGGTTCCCTGAGGACCACACCCCGATAACCGACTCTCCAGCCTCGGCAGGCGACCATGTCGGCAGGCTAGGATCCTCTCGGTAAGGAAAACAGGGTGGAGGGACAGTGAGTGAGGAATGGGGCCTGCCCCTCTGCGCCCTCTCGTGGAAAGTCCATGAGTGCAATTTTGTTTGTTTATTTATTTTGAGACAGGATCTCACTACGTAGCCCAGGCTGGTGGGTGTGTAGATCAGGCTGCCCTTGAATTCAGAGAGAGATCCTCTTGCCTCTGCCTCCAAGTTCTAGGATAAATGTGCTACTTTATGTCTGGCCATTGGGTTTTTGACACTGGGTCTCTCAAGTATCTCAGGTCAGCCTTGAACTTGAGATGTAGCCAAGAATGACTCTGAGCTCCTGCCTCTACTTCCCCAGTACTAGGGTTATAGACACATGCCACACCCCAGTTTATGCGATAATGAGGATCAAAACTAGGGTATTGTGCATGTTAGGTAGTTGAACCACCCCAACATGCACACCATACCACACAGACACACACACATACACACACACCACATACCACATGTAATACACACATACCACAGGGCACACACACACAAGCACACACACACACACAAGCACACACACATGCACACACACATACACACACACACCACATACCACATGTAATACACATATACCACAGGGCACACACACACAAGCACACACAGGACAGCACACACACACAAGCACACACACGCACGCACACATGCACACACACACATGCACGCACACACATGCACATATACACACACACACACACACACACACACACACACACACACGCACTTTCAGGTTGACTGCCCTGGTGCTGCTCCATCTGAAACCCTCTCCTCTCCTCTCCTCTCCTCTCCTCTCCTAGTCTACTGGGCTCCTGGTGGCAGAAAGGAAGGAGCCTTCAGCCCTGGGTTTCATCGCCTCTTTTTTTGTTTTGTTTTTTGTTTGTTTGTTTTTGTTTTTGAGACAGGGTTTCCTCTGTGTAGCTTTGGAGCCTGTCCTGGAACTCGCTCTGTAGACCAGGTTGGCTTCAAACTCACAGAGATCCTCCTGCCTCTGCCTCCCAAGTTCTGGGATTCAAGGTGTGTGCACCACCAATGCCCAGCCAAGTTTCATCACTTAAGCACCGGCTGGTGGCCCCTTGTCTGGCCCCTTGCATCACGATGCTCAAAGTGCATTCACTCCTGAGTCTCTCAGACTCTCTGCTGTTGGATTGCCTGAGGCTCTGTTTTATCTTGAACAAGAAAGGGCAGCCAGTCCACCGGGAAACCGTGAGGCCCACATGGCTTCCTCAATCCCTGTCCACTGTGAGGTCCAGCAGTGCCCACTCCTTCCCTGCTGATGTCCCCTTCTGCCTCCACACAGCTCTGTGACCAGCCTGGGCCACACGCTGGTAGAATCTGCTCTCACGAGACCATCCCTGCAGAGTCCCCACAGGACCTCACCCAGGTAGGAGTGTAGCACCCCTGGGCTCTGGAGTTTATCACCTTCCCTTGCTCAGCATCCTCAGCCCATTAAAAGGATGGAGGCCCGAGGCCTGGCCAAGTCCAAGCCTTCATTGAGGGTTACATAAGACCACCTGGGAGAGTAAACAGCCTCAGAGCTAGATCTAGGCCCCGACAGGCAGCCTGGGCCTCTTTCCTGGACTAGAGAGTCAGCACAAGGTGCCTCCATGGCCTGGCCCCACCTTCCACAGTCTTCTCTTACCGCCGAGAATCTTTCTGGGGGGGGGGAAGCATCTCATCACATGGGTCCCCACACTAAGCCACTGATATCCCCTCGGCTCTCCAGCCCCCTCTTTGTGGATAAAGCCAGGCTCAGGGCCTAAAAGAACCCTTTGTTCTTCTTGTGGGCTCCTCCACAAAGGATGGTTTGTCCTGCTTCTGAGTCCACCCACTGTCCACTGCCGACTCCTGCCATCAGCACGCCCCATCCCCTCAAGCAGGTTAGCTCAGGATCCACACAAGGCCTCAAGTGGGCCCACCCTCACTCGAGATTTACCATGTGGCTATATATAAAGCAAGTTAGCAAGTTGGCATCTGTCTGGGCTACTGTCCCCCACAAAGTACCTGTGACAGTTTGAGCCAGATATTGAAAGTAGGCAAAGCACTTGACACTGGCAGGGAACCAGGCCCCGGAGCCATGTCCTGAGCCACGTCCCCTGGTCCTCCATAGGGATTGGTAGACAGAGCTACAATGCCACTAGCATCTTAGTGGCCTGAGTGGCGTAGCAGAACCAGGTATGGTGGCTGGGTTCCCCTCCCCTCTGGCCATCCCAGAACCTCTAAATGTCACGCTTCCTCCTGCCACGCACGGTAAGGGAATGTTTATGTCTTCAAACTTAATGTGACTTGTGCCCTCCACTCTGGCCCCAGGTTCCTGGACTCCCCAGAACAAAAAGGCTGGCAAGCACAAGCTGCAGAAATGAAGGCCCTTTGGCAGGCTGCTGAGGTGGAGCGTGACCGCCTCAATGAGTTTGTCACCGTCCTGCAGAAGCGGTAACACTAACACGTGGCACCCAGCCAGCTCTCTGGCCGGGGCCTGTGCGGGTTGAGGCTGGGCTCTCTCACAGTCACACCCTCCAGGGCCCTCAACTCTGGGTTCTGTCATCACTGGGGACAGACAGCCCGGTTTTCCGTGCACACAGAGGGTCTACCGGGTGGCCACCTTGGGGGACTGGTTGTGCAGTGAACACAGTCAGACTCAATTCAGGGGGCACTTAGTCTCTGTCACGTCTGGCCATCCTGTACGAGCTGCCAGAGCCTAGCCTGCTGCTAGGGGCAGGACAGTGGCCGAGGCGAGAAGCTGAGGTTTCTGAGGGGCAAGAAAGCAGTGTGCCACTCAGGTTCCCGGTCGGGTCCGGCTGCCTCCAGAGGGTTGCTGACAGATTTCACTCAGGCAGTGCTCCTGCTCAAAGGGCCTGTCTGACACTAACTAAAGTTCCCCCAGGCCAGCACATGGACCATCCATCCATGTGACCTCCACCCTAAGAAAATATAAAGGACGAGACCAAGCACCTGTCCTCACAGAGGGGTCAAGTGTCAGCTCTTTGATGACAGGGATAATAGAGACCAGTTCTGCCTGAGCTCAGTGGAAGGGAGACCCAGAAATTACCAGAAAATGTCGAGGAGCAGAACAGAAGGCCCCAAGCAGGTGCAGGGGGTCTCGATAGTGTGTTTCCCGGGAGTTCTAGCCCCTTGTCCACCCCCAAGAGAGGGCAGCCAGACTGCTGGGACCTCCAAGCACTCACAGAACTGGGGGAGGGGGCTTGCTTCCGAGGCAGCGAGGGTGAACAGTTCAGAAGCAGTGGAAGGCTGTGATACAGGGTCTCGGGTACCGAAAGCACCCACTCTCTCTATAATTGCGTTCCGTGGCTAATACTAATATCTGTCGAAAGGCAGCCGCCCTGTCCTCCACGTGGGGCTTTGTGTCTGTGAGTGGAGGGTGGCCTGGTTAACTGTAGCTGCAGAACAAGCCATCCTGACTCGGGCTCGCTGGGAACTGTTCCAGCCAGGGCAGCCAGGGCGCTCTCTCTGCTGCAGAGGACCACGGCGAACCACGGCGACTCGCTGCCTTTTCCTCGGCCTGAGACGGCCTTTCTCAGGGCCTTCCCACACCTGGCTGGGCCTAGATTGAGACAGGCCATTTCTGAGAGTCACATACATCTCTGTCAGCTTTCATAGCGCTCAGGTTCATCCTGCTGTTCTGTGTCATTGGGAGCTCTGTGAGGCTGTCCTGGGGCTCATGGGCCAAGATACCATTACTTCCTGAGCGACATCCAAAGCCAGGCCCGCCTGTCCTCAGAGCCTTTCCTAGCAGTTAGCCCTGGCCCTCTGTGTAGTTTGTCTCCTCTGCCCGCTGTCTGCCCTGCAGCTTCTGACTGCTCAGCTGGGGCCCCCTTACCCCAGGGTACAGTCAGGAAGGGTCCTGGCTAGCGTGTCTGAGAAATTAATGCGTGTGCACGCGAGAGAGCATGCGCCAACACAGGCACGCAGGGAGAGGTCAGAGGCAGCTTCTTCCACCGTGTGTACTCTGGGAACGTGACTGAGGCTTGGCAACAAGTGCCCTTACCTGCTGGGCCATCTCCATGATCCCTTTTCTCTCCCCGTTTTCAGTGAGAGGGGAGGGACTGTCACTTGTCTGGGGACAGGGTGTGTTAGCATTAACTTATAATGCTGGAGCTGGGGAGGGTGCCTGCAGCTTGCCGGCCAGACAGTTCAGTCTGCTTGGTCACTTTCAGGCCAGTGAGGAACCTGGTGATGATGCCTAAGGGTGGGCAACAAGGCTGACCTCTGACCTCTACATGGGCATGCAGTCCACCTTTACACACATATACACATAAACCCCTACACATACACACATGCAGATACACACACATAGACACAGGAGTGTGTGCATGCACTCATGCACACACACACACACACACACACACACACACTCTGGGAAACTCATATCATGCTTTACCGTTTTCCATGGTGCGCGCTGTCGATTTCTTAAGTCTGTGAGTGTAAATGCACAGCTGAAGGGACTGCCCCTCCATGCCCATGTGAGTCCGTTTCCACTCCACAAGCAGCTTTGGATTTGTTTGTTTTTAAATTGTTAATTTGGTGTAAATATTTAAGTTGCACCATACATTATGCATGACCTCTGCTTGTCTCACTTACTAATAATGCCCCATGGAGCCTCTTTCCTCCTCAGAGTGGGCTCTTCTCACGTGACTTCCCTAGTTTACTTAGCGTTCCTCCATTTGAGTTACTAGTTTCTAGTTTGCAAATACTTTCTCGTGTTAAGATGTTTATTTCGGCCCTCATTTTACTTGATGCTTTTGTTTGTTTGTTTGTTTTTGAGACAGGACCTCACTATGCAGCCCTGGCTAGCCTGGAGCTCACTGAGTAGATCATGCTGGCCTCGGGCTCAGCGACCCTTCTCCATGCCTCCCGCTATGGCTAAAGGTGTAGGCCACCAGGCCCAGAGGTGGCCTTTCGTTTTGCTTTGCTATGCGTGCTGCTGGGGATGAGCCAGGGCCTTGAGCTTGGCCGGCTATACCCCAGCCTCTCAGAACTTTCAGGATTGTGAATGGGGGTGACTTTTACTGTGTGTCTCCATCTTCTTATGGCGGTGCTCACAGCATTCCAGACACTTCTGATGCCAGGTTGTTGAGTGTCGTTTCTGGCTGTAGCCGTCCCAGTTGGCTTGAAGTTGTATCTCAATGTGGCTCCTGTCTCCCTGGTGACGGCAGATACTGAACGTCCGATGGCAATTCATGTATCTTCTTTTGAGGCATAGGATTTTTTTTTTTTTTTTTTTTTTTTTTTTTTTTTTTGCCTGCTTTTTAATGGATTTGTTTGTCTTGAGCTCTGTTGCTGTTAAATTGCAGACCTTTCTTTCCCTGGAACTCTTGTACTGCTTGAACACAGCAAGTCTCTGGTGACTAACTCATTTGAACTTGTAAGATGGCTGAGCAATCAGGCTCAGGGTATGGGTATCAGCCCCAGGCACCATCACCACTCCATCTGTTTGCATGGCTGCCGCCAGCCAGCCTCCACTGCCAGCAGGCCATCCAGGTGACATCCCCTCAGGGCAGGGCCTTGGTCTTGTTGCAAACAAACCTCTGCGGACATAGATGTGGACCAGAGCAATCTTGCTACCACTGCTAACAGCATCCAGACTAAGCTGTCTATCATTTTCAAATCTTGGCCCTCCCCCACCCCGCCCTGCTGTCCAGTTCTAGCATTTGCAGATACGAACGAGCAGGCCTGCAGATGCCATTGTTGAGTGGCCTTCTCTTGCCACTGTGTCATCTGTGTTCTCATGGCATGGCCCTTGCTTCACCGGCCCCATGACCTGTGGATTCTGTTTGTGTCGATGATTAGAGTGGGAATGCTCGGCAGAGCCGGCAGAGACGGTTCAGGTCTGCGGTGGGCAGTGCAGCATCCGCAAACCGTGGGCCACAGGAGCCTTTCCCAAACCTGGTCCCTGCCAGTGTTCCTGAGAAGCTGGGGAGCCCATTTTAATCCTCGCCAACTGTACAGCTACCTCTGGGCACTGGGCGCAGCCACCACGCTAGGCAGCTCAGCTCAGCTCAGCTCAGCTCAGCCATGCTGGGGCGTGAGCATTCCCCTGGCCCAGAGTTGCTGTGCATCTTGCTTTTGAAAATAAAGTTGGCTGCCTACTGGTCATGTCAGGCTAGTGTACACAGTTTTTGCTTAGTAATTGGACTCCCTTCGGATTCCTTGTCCTTCCAACCCTCTGCTGTGTCCTCACTGACACAGAAAGATGGTTCAATTCCCTGCTGCCCACTGTGGCTTCCATGCTGCAGCTCCGGTCCTGCCACCATTTCTGTTACCCTTTGCTCAGGCTGGCCACAGAAATCCAAAGAGTTTTGTGGAGCCACGGCAAGGCCCATGGGTGCTTAAAGACAGCGATGGAAGAAGCCATGGCACTAAGTGCAGGGAAAGGAGGTGTGAGGACATGTCATTGCCCCTGCGCCCGAACTCATCCATAGAAGGCAGGGGATGGCGTCTCTGCCTGGGAATATTTCATAGTGCATCATCATGGGCCCCAAAAGATTATCCTGGGTAATCACTTCAGCCATAACGGCAGAGACATGTTCCTACCCGGGCCTTTCAAGGGAGCTGTGAGGAAAGAATCAGGTCACAGCCATTCAAAGCCAGCTTTCAGAAAGAGGGACTTGGAGACTGCCTTTTGAAGCCAGCAGAAGGCAGGGAGGCGGCTCTGGGTGGGCTTGGGAGTGGATTCTCCCCCCACCAGGATTCCAGTTAGGAATTCAGGTCAGCTGACACTTGGATTCCAACCTGTGGCGCCTGGAGCCTTCCGGCCTCAGATGCACAGACACAGCCATGCGATGCTAATTTTGTGTTGTCTTCCAGCAACATTTTGCTAATTTTGCTTATTAGTCTCTGGTGTTTTGTGGAAGGCACATTACCGCAGCAATAGGAACAGATAGACTGCCTAGTGCCAATCAGCCAAGAAGGGGGAAGGTGACAGACAGGACAGAGTAAAAGGAAAGGAAACCCTTATCCAGCATGATAAGAAGCCAAGACCCGCGCCCCAGCCTCAAAACCAGGCACACAAGCATCTGTACGGTGTGGCAGAAAACTCTAGATGCCCGCAGCAAAGCCACCAAGAGAGGCGGTTGCCCTGAGGGCAGGAGTTGGGAGCAAAGGGGTGGGACACCGGCCAGGTTTGCATCTTAAGCCCCAGAGAGTTTGAAATGCCTGTTCTGTTGTTACTGCTGTGAGGGGGGGTGAACCGCCGTCCATAGTGTGTCCACCGCTGTGGGGTCCACGACTCGGGTAGGGTAGGTAGCATCTGCCTGCAGGGTGTGAAGCTTGTGTCTACGGCCAGGGCAGAGGAGAGCAGCAGCAAGCTTCTGGAAGCTGAGCAGAGGCTGCAGGAGGAGCGGCAGCGCGCTGTCCTCTTGGAGCAGCACCTGGAGAAGATGCGTCTGGAACCTTCCAGGGCCTCGGCATCCCAGAAGGCCGCTAGGAGCAGGTCAGGTAAGGAAGCCCAGTGGGCGAAGCAGCCTCAGGGCTGGGCAGGCGGGCTCCTTTGCTCTTCATCCGTGGGTGTCGTCTGGGTGTCCTCGTCGGCAGCTCTGCCTGCCCCTGCTGTAGGGGCTTCCTGTCCGGGGTCCCCTTGTGGCTCCCAGAGACTTGGGGCCCTGTGGGAGCCACCTAGGAGCCTTAGCATGAAATGGCAGTTACGCCTGCTGCATGGCCTCTGCCTATACTCCCGATGCCAACTTCCAGAGCCTTTGCTTGGCCCTTGATTGAGCCTAATCTAGCCCCGATCAAAGCTGGTCTTGGGCAGAGTTGGTCTGCTGGGTCAACGTGGAAGTCACGGGAGTTCTCAGTGATGCAGTCACACAGGCACCGAGGAGACTTCCCTGGTTTGCCCAAGGCCACGCAGCAGGGGTGAAGGCCAGTTCTGCTCTGGCTGAGGGTTTCCTGAAGCCTTTTTAGCTCAGAATATTTTGATGTCCTGACACCCTCACCCAAGGTCATACATGGCTTTTTCACCTTTCTCTGAGCACTCTGTGGCCACTGAGCCCAGCCACCCACATTTTCCTAATATGAAGCTGCTAGTCTAAATGGAAACCAGTAGGGAGACCAGGATGGGGCGGTGTGTGTGTGTGTGTGTGTGTGTGTGTGTGTGTGTGTGTGTGTGTGTGTGTGCATTAGAAGCGGTAACAGCCTAGACTTGGGCTCAGACCTCAGGCCAGCTTTTGGTACAAGCGAGCGATAAAGATGGGGGAAAGGAGAGGTGGACATGCAGGTGAGGACCACCGTGGCACAGGCAGGCAGAGCCAGGGCTGGGATGTGGAGAGCAGTCAGGGAGGGCTTCTAGAGAGAGGCGGCCCCTTCCTGCACCCTGTAGGAGATGTGAAGCTGGAAAACGGAGTGGGCATGCTGGGGAGGGGGGGCTCGATTAATTCTGACCTCACGACAGAATGTGGCTGCTGCTCCTCCACAGGGCCCCCCACCCCCAGCACGAAGCACGACCCGACTGGGAGCGCCAAGAAAGACCCGCCCTCCACTCAGCTCTCCCATGTGCCCATGGAATCCCAGATAGAGGAGCTGACTGCCAGGTGCCTCCTGCCCAGCCTACGGGAAAGCGTAGAGATGCCCGAGTGGAGGCTTCATGGGCAGAGGGACCATGTCCCTGTCCCTTGCACCCACGACCTCTCCTTGCCCACAAGGACGGTTTTGCTAGGACTGGCCTTGGGAGTGTTCCACAGTGCCCTGATGACCCCAGGGTCCCAAGAGAGCCTGTGTCAGTACTGGGCTGTGCCACCCCTTTCTCCAGCAGTTACCCTCCAAAGGGGCGGGGGTGCTGTCCCAGCCGGCAGAGGGCTGGCACAACAGGCCCAACGCCCTGGGTTCAGTCCCCAGCATTGCATACACAGGGCGTGGGCGTGGTCGCACACGCCTGTAACCCCAGAGCTCTAGCACTGGTGGAGGCAGGATGATCACACCATCACTGGCTACTTACTGAGCCTGAGTCCAGCCTGGGATACGACGAGCCTATCTCAAAATAGAAAGAGAGAGAGAGAGAGAAAGAGAGTGGGTGTAGGAATCTGGGTAGTTAAAGCTGCTCAGAACTTCTGGGTCAGTACTGTGGGTGGGCCCAGAGAAAGATCCCTTTGGTTTGTGTCCCCTCCCAAGCCTGCATGCAGCACAGCTCCTCCTCCAGGCCGGGCCCCAGAACCCCTGCTGGTTCTGTGCACTCAGCTCCATCTCCCTGTGTCCAGGCTGGCTATCCAGATGGAAGAGAACAGAGTCCTGAGAGACGCCCTGGGCAGTGCCCTGCGTGGGAAGGAGGAGGACTTCCGCATGTACCACCAGACCCTGGGCCAGGTGAAGGGGGTGTTCCTGCAGGCGCTGCGGCAGCAAAAAGCCAACAAGCAGTAGACCGCAGCTGCTCACTCAACTCCTGGAGGGCAGGACCGTCCACTGCGGTGGGCTGCACCCGCGAGGTCCCTCCCAGAAGCCACCTGGAATACTGGCTGAGCTGAGGCCTGCTGAGCGGGCAGGCTGAGGATGCCTGGGCCAGGGAGGAGCGGCCAACTCCAGCAGATGCGTTTCCTTGAGCAGGTGCTAAGGCTCTTGTCCTAGGGTTCTAGCCAGAGCCCTGTGCTGCTATGGGCTTTCCACACACAGATGAGCCCCTTGGTGCTTCCTGATGAGGGCGCCCGCCCGCCCGCCCGGAGCCATCCCCCCCTCCCTATCTCCCCTGCGCCCAGCCTCTCTGTAAACTAACCACATGCATGGGGAGGAATCTTGTGCTTGACATAACAAGGCTGCTTTCACAGTCGCCAGGGCTGGGCTCTACTTGTCTGGTTGAGTGTGTTCCTGCCCATACTGGGGAGCCTGGCCTGTAGCAGGCAGGGTTTTACAGTTGTGGGCACAGACCTCCAAGCAGAAGGCTTGGCTGCTAGGGTCAGGAAGCAATCCAGGCAGGGCAGGGCCCGAGGGTGGACAGGCTAGGGCAGAGCCTCTTGGTACATGAGTAGTGTATGAGCTGGTGGGTGCTGCAGGAGGGGCCCAGGACACCCTCATTTCAGTGACTGTAACAGTTTCACGGTCACCCATAGCCATACCACAGCCACGACAGCCACAGCCACACATGTTCACACACAGGCACACAAACAGCTCCGCCCACACAGGCAGTGAGAAAAGGAATAGACACACTCCCTCCCACGGGACACAACCACGTGTATAGCTTGTACAAGGCACACGGCGGCAGTGCCCTCCCTGGAAAGCCCGCGTTTCCCGAGACCCCGTGTGCTCCGTTTGTTCTAAGAGGTTTGTGGGGAAAATCCTTGCTGCCCAGGGCACCTGGACCTCCTGGATAACGGGAGTCTGAGATCTCACAGCAAGATGCAGCTAAGGCCCTTAGGATGAAGCGGCAGTTTGGATACAGCCCCAAGAGTTTAGGGAGGAAGAGTGCCCCCCCACCCCCAGTGACAAGCGGCGAGAGAGGAAGGAGACCGTATGTGACAGTAAGAAGAGGGAGTCATGGCATCTTCTTGAGGCATGGGGTGGGGATGCGGGTGCCAGGCCTCAGCAGAACCTCTGGAGGTGAGAAGCAGACAAGGACCAGCCAGCCTCCCTCAGAGGCAAGCAGGGAAGTGCAGGGAGGTCTGGGCCCTGTGTGTCAGCAGCAGCCTGGGCCCAGCTGAAGGAAGGAGCCCTGGCTTGTCCAGCCTGAGTCTTAGCTGGGAGCCGGGCAGGTCTGCATCTCACTCAACAGCCAGCCGCCATGCCTTCCTCTGTGGAACAGGACAGCACTAGAAACCGTGTTCAGAGGGGCCATTCATAGGATAAGACATCTAGCCGATGACAAGTATCCATAGGCTAGTTTCCCCTCATGCCTCTCAAAGGGTGGGGCCAGATCTGCTGCCTGGTGCCACACTGAGTCCCGTTTGTACCCTGTGGGATGAGCTGTCATCTTACAGAGGTTGGTCTGCATGGGCGGTCCAGACATATGCCAGCTCCTGCAGGCGCTGGCTTTAAAAGGCCAGGGTGTTTAGTTTATAAAAGCTCCGGACTTTGTGCCAGGGCCCATCCCCCACCTTTGCTGGCTGAGGTAGATCAGATTCCCAGTGTCCTTCACTGTAGCTCCTTCAGCACTCACTGAGCTAGAACATAGCCTGTGTAGAGCAGCAGTGAGCAGACAGCAAGCACTCATACAGTGTATGTAGAGCAGCTGTGAGCATACAGCAAATGCTCATACAGTGTAGAGCAAGCATACAGCAAGCACTCGGTAATTGCTCGCTCTTTGCAGGCTCTGTGCTGAGTTACTATGCACTTGCTGAGCAGCATCCCCAGGTGCTGAGCTGAGGTGATGCAGACAAGCTCCCTAGGTATCAAGAATTCCCAGGCCAGATGGGGTGACAGGCTCCCAGCAGGTTTCGGGTTGCACTAAACTCAAACATCAAGCAGCCTGCCTAAGCCTGGGAAGGGCCTGAGGTGAAAGTGGCCCAGTCAGAGGGACACGGGGAAGAGGCTGTGCTGTGGCAGGCAGAGAGGATGGGGAACCCTCCCCAGCCCCAGCAGGCAGAGCTCTGAGGTGAAGGGGCTGGGAGGAGCAGATGGGGAGCACTCTTAAGGGAAGGCAGGGCTATCGAGGGATGGAGGACTTGGGTGATGAGGGCTCAGCTAGGTCAGGTGGGGAGGAGGGCAGTTTGGTTTATCTACATTAGTGCCTCCCTGGGTACAGCCTGTCCCTGTGGCCCTGAGGAGGAGCGCACCGCACCGTCCCTCAGCAGATGAGCCAGGTAAGGGAGGGATGCAGGCGCTTTGGGGGAGTAAAGAGCAAAGAAACTGGGTGACCTCAGGGGAGGGTCCCTGGCCACCCCCCAGGAAGGTATCATGGGTCTGGAGCTCAGGCTCCTGCGCTGATGGGAATGGTTGGGGCACTGTCCCTACAGTGACCTCTGGGACATAGCAGCTGGGCAAGGTTGCAAGCTTGGTCTATCAAACCCAAGCAGACTCCACTGTCACCAGGCCCTTTCCCCATCCTCAGGGAGTTCAAGTCACGGGCGGCCTCCAGCAGAGTGCCCCAAAGCAGCCTGACTCAGCCCCAAATCCTAGTGAGCCAACAGCTGGCCCTCGGTGTACGGCAGTTTGCTGTCGCCCCTCCACACGCCAGTGGGGCTTGCCGCAAGCGGTCCCTCCTGCTGTCCCCAAGACCCCACACAGACAGCGCTCGCGTCACACAAACGTCACGCACGTCCAGGACACGTGGTCCACATTTTCATGTTAAGCACACTCAAGGCTGAGTTGAAGACCCTCTGAGGTTTGGTAAAATCGGGGTCCCCCTCTGGCATCAGGAAGTAGCTCTCAGCCCGCTCAGCTCCCTGTCCCTTGCTGGGCGTGTACCGCACCCTACGTGCCCTGGTACAGGTGGAGGGCCTCACCTGGTCTCGGCCCCTCCGCCTTCCCACAAGCTACATCCCTACACGCTGAAGTGTCAGGGTCACCAGGGGAGTGTACCACTGCTGAATGGGCCCTGTGTCAGCGTCCGGCCCCCTAGCACCCGCAGGGTGTGAGTCGCTAGGCCCCCGAGAGCACACAGAGCCCATGCATAGTGCACCCACTCAACAAAAATGGGAGGCCCAAAGCAGTGGCCACGGCCCTTCAGCCCTCTTGGCACCTCTGAGGGCCCCACTACTCCTGAGGAGACAAAAACACAAGTCTACCCACTCCAGACAGGGAACCGATGACAGACCGAAGCAAAGACACCACTCAAGTCCGACTTGGTGAGCTAATGAATTGTATTGGGCTTATTTTCAGGGGCACAGGTGAGGGTCGCTCACAGGGGCAGGAATGCCTCAATGACAGCTGCGTCACCAAAGCCAGCCCAGCACAGGCACAGACAGCTCACAAAAATCTGGGGCTCTGGAGCTCACTGCGCAGCCTGCAGCCAGCCCAGTAGGCCGGAGAGTCCCTTCCCGGCATCTTGGTGGTTTTGAGGGTGTCTCAGCAGTCCTCAGTGTCTTTATGAGCTGGGGAGGAGGGGGCCTAGTGTTGTGTGGTCAGCTTCCGGCACTTGCTGACCTTCTGAGTTGTTTACTTCCTCCGTGGTAAGGGGCTTCCCCGAAGGATGGCTGGCGCGTTTCACCCCAGAGGAGACACACCAAGCGCGGGGGCCACCCACGGCGGTCTCACCTTGTCTGGTGTGAAGGGACTGAGTGGTCTCACCATGATGTAGTCTCTTCCAGAAGTTTCTGGAGCTGACCCTAACCACTGCCCACCTATTCCTCAATTTTCTCTTCTACCCGCTGAGGATGGTCCTTGTGGACTGTGGGGACATTAAAAAGAATTTCTCTGCGTGCACCCTGGCTATTATTTCCTATCCATGATAACTACTGAGTGTGCAGCAGCACACTGCCCTAGTGTCACCCAGGGTCAAAGGCCAGTGTCATGGCTTCTGAGGTGGGCTCAGGAGAGGGTGTGTGGTCCCTCCCTCCCTCTGGGCCAATGTGTCTGCGTTCCTGGGAGGGACCTGGTGGCATAACTTCCTGGGGTTTGTACAGGACCCTGCTGGGTGGAGACACAGCTCCCTCTGTTCAGCTGAGCTTAGCATGGGAGGTCAACGGCCCCGTGACAACTGTCTCAAAGCTCTCAGGACCTTTCCTCAAGTCCCAGTGCACAAGCGCTGGCCTGTGTAGACAGGGCCCACACATCCACCCGCCCCCCCCAACTGTGGGGATCTCATCCCATGGGGAAGACTGGAGAAGTCCACTCCATCAAGAGGACACTGTCCATTCCAGGTGACCCTGGTGGCAGACACCTCTGTGTGAGCTCAAGGCTGGCACAATGGAAGCCCTCGGCACCGTAGTCCTTGACAGTTCCAATTTTACCAGAAAAGCCAGCCCTTCCCTCCTAAGCACCAATGCCCACCCGGCCCAGGCTCTTGTCAGGGTAAAGACACACAGTGGGGACTAGATGGGCCTGCCCTGGACACCTTGAGGGGTCACAGGTAAAAGTGTCATCTGGAGTGCACAGTGTGCAAGACTGCATGCACAGTGTGGGTTCTGAGGGCTGCGGAGGGGGCAGGGTTCACTAGTCTGCAGAGACTGCTTGGAGAGCTTCCTGGAAGAAGAGACCCTGGGGCCCAGAGCACAATGGGATGCACAGGCTTTCCCGGCCTGAGGCTGGAGGTCTAGTGAGGCCCAGGTGCCCCTATCTGCACCCGTATCTCCGGAAACCCCTTCCCTCTCCCTCCCTGCCTCTCCCTGCTGGTCCCTGCCCTAACAGTACTGCGGCTCTAGCGGCTCTAGCGGCTCTCAGCTCTGCTCCACTCCAGGAAGGCCACCTCCTCCTCCTCCCCCCTCCTCCTGCTGTCACCACTCACCGCCCTCGCCTCCAGGGGGTGGGGACCCCAGAGCTGGACACACCCCACCTTGGCCCCACAGCTAAGCCAGCCGGACAGACTCACGGTCGGACGCAGGACCCCAGAGCCCCGGGGTGGGCAGTGTGCCAGGGTCCCTCGCAGCTCCTTCAAGGTCAGTGCAAGCTGGGTGTGCAGTCCTTCTGGGGCCCCTGGAGCCCGTGGGTCCCACCCCAGAGCCCTTACCCTAGACCCAGAGCCCCAAGGTGGGCTTCGCTCCAGGTGCGCTTGAGCCAAGTGGCGCCAGGCAAAGGCACCGTGGGTCCACAGGCAGCACAGGTCCAGGGGTCCATCAGGAGGGTCCCCAGGTTGGGAGCCAGCTGCCTGCTGAGCCCTGGCCGGGGACACTCCCCACCGGCCATGGGGAGCTAAAATTGGAAAGTGGCGATCGGGAGGCAGCTGACACAGCTATTTTGTGCTCTCTTCATCCGCTCTGGTTTCACTCTCCTGCTCCACTAACCTGATCCCATGGTTCCCTCCCCCACCCCATCCATGAGAGGTGTCTCAGCTCCCAGGCCACAGGGCAGAGGCTGGCCAGGAGGGTCAGGGCCTGAGCCCAGCAGAGGTCTGTCTGGGCTGAGCCGGGACTCTGGAGGGGCTCACCAAGAGCACCTGCCCCTTCGAGGAAGCTCACAGGGTGGCTTCACTGGGTGTCTGCCCCTTTCTGGTCCCCCACACCTTCTGTCTGTAAACACATCGTCCTGGGCTCTCAGAGCCCTGGTCGCAGGGCTGAGGAAGATCACAGGTCGGGTCACAGGTGACCCTAGCCATCTCCAAAAGGGCATCGCTCCATGCTCCTCTTCCACTCAGTTCCAGATCTGAACCTGTGCAGCCATTGGGAAGAGGGTGGGAGGGAATGAGGTGGTGGCCCAGGCCCCAGGGATGTCCCCTCAGGGTAGGGTAGCAGGAGAGAGTAAGTAGACTCATCCTGGCCCCCCCCCCCCCCCCCCCCCCCGCACCGACACTGGTCAGGACCTTGGACAGCAGCCAGCACCTGCCTGACCTTGCCTGGCCCATCTCTGGCTTCTCCAGGTCCTCAAATAGCACAGCCTCCAGCCAGCAGCCAGAGAGACTGCACTGCACTTGGGGGGGGGGGGAGTGAGGGGGCAGGGGCGGGGATTGGGGATAAGACAAACTGCTGGCCAGGGGCTTGGTGGAGGGATGGGGTCAGGTGGAACCTGGAGCTGAGTGAGGCTGGAGGTCTGGTGCTAGGGAGGTCTCAGGGTCTTAGGGAAGAAGGGACTTGTGGGTAGGGCTTCCTTGGAGCTGAGGGAGGCTCACTGGGAGATGGGAAAACTGACTGGCGGACTAGAGACAGTGTCTCCCCCATGGGAAAGACCCCAAGGTTGGAGAGGAGCAGTTTGGGACTAGTCCACCAGAGGGGTGAAGGAGAGGAAGGTGGGGCTGTGTGAGGTCTGGACTTAGAGAGCCTTCAAAGGAGCAGAGGCAGCAGCTGCTGCAGAAGGAAGGAGGCACTTGGGTGGGAATAGTGGCTGACAGAGTCCCCGAGGGCTGAGTGGAGCAGAGTCCCCCCCCCCCAGAGGGCTCCACCACCCCACTGAGAGTTCACGAGGAGAGGCTGGGCAAGCTGGGGGCTCGGGCCTCACCCATGCTTCTCCTACAGCCCTGCACAGGCCATGGGCATCAAGACACCACTGCCCGTGGCTGAACTTGGCCTCTACTCCCTGGTGCTGAGCGGGTCCCTGGCTTACGCTGGCCGAGGTCTCCTGGAGGCATCGCAAGGTAATAGCTGGGTCCTGGGGCAGGGGCCCGGAAGACCTGAGAGTTCTGACCAACAGGGCCAGAAACTTGGAGACTGACAACCCCAAGGTTTCTCTAGCACCTGGGTTGGGTATAGTCCTGGACACCATCGTACACACACACACACACACACACACACACACACACGCACACACATACACACACGCACACACACGCACACACACGCACACATGCTCATGCACACATGCTCATGCACACACACACATGAACATATTCATGCCCACACATACACACACATGTACACATACACACACTTGCACACACACATGAACACACATGCATGTACACACACACATATACACATATGCATACGCACACATGCAGACACAGGCACACATACTCATGCACACACATGTATGAACACATTCATGCACACATACATGCACACACATGCACACATACGTACACTTGCACACATGCACATATGCACACACACATGCACACACACATATGCACACACTAAGAGACCAGGGGAGAAGAGAGCATAGACAGTGCCTGACCTAGACCCAGACATGCAGAACACGCAGTCCTGAACCCAGAAAGCTGTAGACACGAAATAAACCTCACAGCTGCTTTCTGCAGCTCTGGGGCCCTTCCCCTCCCCTCTGGGTGGGATGGCCCAGGGAAGGCTTATGAGAGGCCGCTACTCAGAGGCCATGCTTTGTTCTCAGATGGGGCCCACAGGAAGGCCTTCCGGGAGTCTGTCCGACCTGGCTGGGAGTACCTGGGCCGGAAGATGGTAGGTTGCCCTACTGCTCAGGCCCCTGCCCTCGACACATCTCAGCCACATCCCTCCCCGCTCTCAGCCCTTGCCCTTGTTTTCATGCCTTTTGGCAAGGAGGGCTCTGATGCTGCCGCACAGGGTTGGCAGCAAGGGTAGGGTGTCTGCTGGGTGCACAGCCAAGCTTTGAGAAGCAGGCCCTTCCTTGGGGACCCTCGTCCATTCCTCCTTCCCAAGTCCCCGGGCGCCTTCCTCAGGGCGAGTGCAGACACCTGCAACCTTGGGCACCTGTCCTCAGAATTGGGACAGGCAGGAGCTCTTTACCCTACCTGCCCTGTCCACGGCCCTTGAGCGCCTCACCTCCTCCTGCTTGGGTTGTCCAGGATGTGGCTGACTTCGAGTGGGTAATGTGGTTCACCAGCTTCCGAAACGTCATTGTCTTTGCCCTCTCTGGACACGTGCTGTTTGCCAAACTCTGCACGATGGTGGCCCCCCAGGTGAGCTGGGCGGGGGGCACTTGGCCTGCCCCTCCTTAGCAGCCCCGAAGGCTGTGGGAAATTCATTCCAGGGTCTCCTCCTATCCGCGCAGAGATGTTAACCGCGGCCTGCTCATGTCCACAGCTCCGCTCCTGGATGTATGCTGCGTACGGAGTCCTGGCTGTGGTGGGCACGATGGGCCCGTGGTACCTGCTGCTGCTGCTTGGCCACTGTGTGAGCCTCTATGTGGCCTCACTCTTGGGCCAGCCCTGGCTGTGTCTTGCTCTTGGTCTGGCCAGCCTCGCCTCCTTCAAGATGGACCCCCTGACCTCTTGGCAGGTATATAGGATGGAGGGGGATAGGGATAAGACTCCAAAGGCTCCCGAGCATCTATCTGCTCAATCCTCCCCTGTCCTCAAGCCTTTGAGTAAGGCGGACACTTTGTCCCTTACGCTGCTGTTGCTATGTTGCTGAACTAAACGCAGCCTTGCTGGGGAGCTGGGAAGGGGCTCTCCCCAGAAGCGCGGGCCCGCTGGTGAGCCGGAGGCTTGCTGTCTCCTTGCAGAGTGGGTTTGTAACAGGCACCTTTGATCTTCAAGACGTACTGTTCCACGGGGGCAGCGGCTTCACCGTGCTTCGCTGCGCCAGCTTCGCGCTGGAGAGCTGTGCCCACCCTGACCGCCGCTACTCCTTCGCTGACCTGATCAAGTACAATTTCTACCTGCCCTTCTTCTTCTTTGGGCCCATCATGACCTTCGACCGCTTCCATGCTCAGGTGAGGGGGAACCCCGTGGGCTCACAGAGCCCGGCTGGGTCTCCTTTTCCTGACATAAACCCCCAAGCATGGACCCCTCCCCACCATCCCTCAGGCCATGTGTGAAGCCCCCCTCAGACAGGGCTCTACCCCTCCAGGTGAGCCAGGAGCCGGTGAGACAAGAAGGAGAGCTGTGGCGCATCCAGGCGCAGGCAGGACTCAGTGCGGCGGCCATCGTGGCTGTGGACGTTTTCTTTCACTTCTTCTACATCCTCACCATCCCCGGCGACCTGAAGTTCGCCAGCCGCCTCCCAGACAGTGCGCTTGGTGGGTCCCCACAACGGGATGGAGGCAGGGCGCCCTCCAGAGATAGCGCCATGCGTGTAGCACCCTCGGGTGCCGGGGCTTTGAAATGTGTGGGACTCACATTTATTCCATCGCATGAAGGCCTTAGTCTCCCAAACCACAGGTGCCACTTGAGGGGCGTGGCTGATTTTCATGGGTCAGTGGAGCCTGGCACACGCCTCTAGGGGGCGCAGGGCCCCCGTGGGGGCAGGGGGTGAGACAGAAACAAGACCCTGTCGATGGGGGAGGGGAGGCTCAGAGCACTGACCCCCAGAGAGTGAGGTCACCTCTCTCCAGCTGGCCTGGCCTACTCCAACCTGGTGTATGACTGGGTGAAGGCATCGGTCCTCTTTGGTGTTGTTAACACTGTGGCACGCCTGGACCACCTGGACCCCCCTCAGCCTCCTAAGTGCATCACTGCTCTCTATGTCTTCGGCGAAACGTGAGTGAGGAGGGAGGCTCGCCGTTGGCTCCCACATTCCCTTAGCTCTGTCCCCCATGTCGAAAGGCGCTGCGCCCGGGCGGACTCACGCGTGTGTGCTCTCCCTACAGGCACTTCGACCGCGGCATCAATGACTGGCTTTGCAAGTGAGTTGGAGAACATTGGTGCCAGTCTTCCAGCTAGGCGCTCAAACGGGTGGGGCCATCGACGGCTTTGGAGGTTGGCTCTGGGCTGGAGGAGGCTGTGCCACCTGCATGTGTGGCAGACATTCGAGCTTTGGGCTTTTGTGGGGGAGCAGGGACACAGCTGGCAACTCGGTAGGAGGCCAGGGTTAGTGGGGGTATCCAGGGAGTATGGCGGCGCCCAAATTCCTGCCTGCCTCTTGGGAAGCTGGACAGGGCATTTTCATCCAGAAATGTCTAGTTGATGTCCTTGTAGAGACTTGGGGACGTGTTCAGGCCTAAGAGTCTGGAGTCAGGAGAAAAGTGGTCAGGAGTGAAGCAAGTGGTCAGCAGAAGAGGCCGCGTGGCCACGTGGATCCCTGGAAACCAAAGAGTGTGCAGGCAAGGAGGCTCCCAAGTGGGCGCTGCCACAACACAAGCCGGGTTAGTGCTGGCGGCGAGAGGCTTCCACTTTCCCTGGAGAGGCAGGCAGGGCGCGGTGCTGAGGACTTGCGTGGGGAGTGTGTGCAGGAGGTCCCGGGGGCAGCCTGGGCCAGCACCGGAAACAGAAGAGCAGCTTCAGGGAGGAATGGGACATGGTAGGACGTTGGGGTGATTGGTAGAACCAGATCTCTGAGGACAGGGGTCTGCCTAGAAAAGGAGGAGGAGAAGAAATGGACAGGAGGAAAAACGGGGGAAGAGGAGGAAGATGAAGCGGACTTGAGAGCCCAGGAGGGATGGGAAGGAGAGCATTTAGGATCCATGAGAAGGGAAACCTCATAGTGTGGGATGCGTGTGCGCGCGCACGTGAGTGTGTGTGTGTGTGTGTGTGACTGGAGTCTCCCAGGTTGGTGAGCAGGAAGAAGCAAGAGGTTGTAATGATAACGTTGGTTGTGAGCCTGTTTGGGAGGGCCGTAGAGATTCATGGGTAACGGCCAATGGGCGTGACCAGATGAAGCTTCATTGGGCAGAGCAGGAATTCGGAAGGGGTGAGATTTCAAGTTGGGCTGTGATCCTGGGAGTGTATGGATAAGATACAGTGGAGAAACCTTGGAAATTAGGTCAGGGAGTGAAAGGTTGGTATTTATCGAGCACCCACTGTGTGTGGCAGGCACAGCAGTGTGGGGGGGTGTAGGGTATGAGGTCAGGAAGGAGGCAGACACATAGCTGCATAGCGTCTGCATGTCATAAAGAGCTTACTTTATTATTGAGAGGGTGAATCGTGGACCCATGTGACCTGAGTCGCAGTTTAAAATAATGTTTATTAT